>NC_140585.1:414338650-415538650 GCF_964204655.1 Triturus cristatus | reverse complement strand
TGAAACAAAGAGGGCAGGGATATTCTTGATACATTGAAATATTATCAAGGATGCTATAAGTCATACTTAAGTGAAAGCAGAAAATATTAACATATGGTGTGGAAAGGTACTATTAAGAGCCTTTCCACAACAACACAATACTCGAAGCGCGTCCATCGTGTCGTAGATGTCCCTCTCGAATAACAGCTCTACATCTATAATGTGTGGAGGCAGCATCTACCAAAGACTGGCCATATTTGATGCAGAAAAACGCGTGAGGGGACCAAACATTCCTCTGAGCCTTTCCTACAAAACATTTCGACTTATGTCGCGCATTCCCTTGGCGAGGAAAGCAAGGGACCTCATCCAAACCGAGAATCTTAGGGGCTCCCTGTAAGGTTTGGGAATTCCACTTACGTCCACTAAGCTCGGACAGCTTAATTTGTATGTGGAAAACAAGGACTATCAGTGTCAGAAAGCCTGAAAAAGACTCGTTCGATTTGGTTACAGTAAAGAAAACAATTACCTGGTGTTCTCTGCGGGAACTAGAGTGCAAAGTTACAGTACTTTTGATGAAACTGGTCCCACTGCAACTGTCGACAGACATGTAGGATTCTAAAAGGACGTCCATTAAGGCGCCTTTTTATGCTATTTTAATCATATGCTACTGCCGAAAGGATGTTGAAACTCTTATGCCATCTTGCACTTCTCTGTTGATTTGGTGACGCATTTCTTGTGTCTGCAAGAAGTTCACTACTAACTCCCCCTCCCCCCACAGTAAATAGTAACATCTAAGAGCTCGGTCAATTGTAGTTCCTGGAGGTGCACTTTTTCACTCGTTTCCCTAAGCGCTTTGAGGTAGGCCCGGGGACTTTTAACCACATGAGAGAACCATCCACTCTGCCCTCTTCTTTTGAGTTTGTGGTTTAAAACAGTAATCACTGAAGCAGATTAGACGGCTAGATTAGAGGTATTTGTATTCGCGACATTATCACAATTGCCTCTGGGTCATAAAGTGGATCCTTCACAACATCAGGCCCAGAGGTAGATTGGATTCCAAAATTGAGTGCATCGCCCTGATGAAAAATTAGAAAAAATATACTTTATGTCAAAATCAAAGCCATGTATTGTGGGTGTCAGTTTGAACTGACGCCCACCATACAGGTAAAAAACAGACATGGACAGATAATTCAGAAAACGCCTTAATTAAATGTTAAGGCAGACAAATTGGATTCTTCTGTGTGGTTAAATAAAGTTCAGAGGCAAGCTGGAGAAGTTTCTATCAAATCCCATTGCATTGGGGATTTAGACTGCTCGAACATAGTTACAGGAGTAACCCAGCACTGTACAAGCAGGATCGACCGTGGGGCAGGAAAGAATTCAGAAATCAAGTCCTATGCTACGACTATCCCAGTAGGATTGGGACTTGGTAGAATATTGTTTGGGAGTAATGACGGAAAAGTTCCTCAATGTATGAATCTCAGCTGTGTGTGAGATGTCAGCATCTCAGTTGGACTTTGTTGAGGTGCGGGACAAGGCAATCTCCAGACTGATCTTCCCATCCTCACAGCATATTACCGCTAAATTGGCCCCAGCTCCCCCAAAATGTTATGGTGCTTTTGAGGACAGCCCCTATATGTACTGTTGGACTTGGCCCTTTTTGGCTAAAGTTCCCTAAACTTTGTGCCTTCCCCCTAGACCTTTTTTCTAACATGGTGTTGCCTACTTAGATGCTTTGGACACTTTGCCACTGCTGATCACTGTCAAAGTGCAAGTGCTCCCTGTGTAAAGTGTAATGGTAATTGGTTGTCCATAATTGGTATGTTTGTCCTACTAGTAAAGTTCCTAGTAATGTGCACTATGTGTGCCAGGGCTGGTAATAGAAATGCTACTAGTGAGCCTGCAGTACTAATTGTGCCACCCACATAAGTAGCCTTGAAAAGAGATTTCAGGCGTGCCACTGCAGTGCCTGCGCGCAGTTTGTTAAACTGCCTTGTTGTCCTGACAAGTGCACCCACTTGCCAGGCCTTACCCTTCCCTTTTTATACACATCAGACACCCCTATGGTAGGCCCAAGGTGCCCACTGGGCAGGGTGCAGTTTATGTGAAAGATAGGACATGTACTAAGGTGTGTACCATGTCCTGACAGTGGAAAACTGCCAAATTCGTTTTCACTGTTGCAAAGCCATCTTGCCCATAGGACAGAATGGGGGAGGCTGTGTGTTAGAAACGGGGTAGCCTGGTGCGGAGCGGGTAGGCTAAACTCCGGAGCAATGTGTAAAGCATCTGCACAGTCCACACTCACAGGCGACACACTAGGCACACTAGACTCCACACCAGGTTGTGTAAAAATAACTTGTGTATTAGGAAAACACATTAGAGTCAGAAACACAGGCACATATAACACTGTGCCAACTGGCACCAGATAGCAGTTCACAGGGGATTATATACAGGGCAGGGCCAATCGGGCCGCTGCCAAAACCATCACAAGCGCAATTAGAATAAATGTAAGAGCATCAGTAATAAATGTGCAACAGCCAGTAGTTACTGGCGAGACCATGCACTGAGCAACCTTGCGGTAAGCATAAATCACTTTAGGCATTTATCAGAGTAGGCCTAAACATGAAGCATAAACCTCATTAGCCTGGAAACATTAACAGCATGACGGCATCATCTCAGGCATAAGAGCACATTAGGTCAGGCATAAGCCTAAAACAGCATGGCATAACAGCAGGCCTGACCATCAGCTTCTTAATGGCATAAACATGTGGGCATAACCCATGAGCATAAATCACATTTGCATAAATCGGAGTAGGCCTAAACATATGAATGGGGCATAACACATTAGGTGGAACACCAACCAGGTAAGCATTAGGGGAAAAGAAACCATTAGGAATAAATCCCATTAACATAAACCGCATTAGCATGCAACACCTCATTAGTATGAAACCATTAGGAATCAATATATGTTATCCCACAATCCTGGAGCATCACTGACATTTGGCAAGCACGGGCATGAATACCCTGGGCACCCTCCTATTATAATGGGGCATAGATGATGGGCATAAAGGCACCCTCGTTAGGCATGAAAATCCACTAGGCATAACATTGGCAGAGCAGGGCACACATAGTACCATCTACAATAAATGCCCAATCGTTGCAACTGCCCACTGTCCGGTGGGGCAGTTGAGTAAAGGTAGGTCAGCCTTGGGCCCGTTGGAGCAGCCCTTTTCCCGGGGGCTCTGGAATCACAAATGCCCCAAAAGAGTACTGGCACCCCCGTGTCCTTGGGAGCCCCACTCTGGGACTATGAAGGAGAAGAAATACTTGGGCCCAACTGAAGAGGGGGGAAAACGTTGCAGCGGCCCGCACCTGCGGCGCCGCCGTGTGGCCCCCGGGGCACTGTGGCCCAGTCCGTGCAGGTTCCCCACAGGGACTTCAAAACAACGGTGGCTCCAACATTGGAATAGCCAGAGCCCAGCCCCAGTCATCACTCCTTTGGGGCTGGGCAGATGAATCCGCCACCGGTTCGGCTCACTGGCACCAAAGCAGTTTGGCTTGGTGTCCCGATGCCTCCGGGAACACCGACGCTGCACCCGGGGAGCTCCCCACTCACCGGAGCTCCCGGGGACTCCTCTCGCCGCTCCTCCTTCGCCACCAGACTTCTTCCGGTACTGCCCTCGACTCACGGGGCTCTCAGCAGCACACCAGAGCCCCGCCCGGTGCCTCATTTCATCTGGGCCACCCCTCGTGGGGCCCGGGACTTTGGCTTTGCCACTTGCGGAGGCGGGCTAGGCTTCTGTCCTCCCTTTCTCAGCACCACGCACGGGGCTCCCCTCTGCTCACGGGGAGCCTCCACCTCTGGCGTCCTTTTCAGCACGGTGCCAGCGCGGGGTAGGCTCCCACCAGGCTTCTTTGTAGACACGGGGCACCCTCGGCACCACAGGAGCCCCTTTCCTGGCTTCCGGCTGGCTTCGGGCGAAGCCCCTTTCCCTTCCGGGTCGCTGCAGGCAGCGCGGCGGCTCCTCACACGTTCTCGGCCCAGGTTGTGGCGATGATTTTGGTGGTGACACGCAGGGTAGGCTCCCGCGAAATTAGCATAAAGGCCGCGGGGTGGGCTCCTGCTGGTTTGAATAAGTCAAAGGGCACACAAACGTGGGGTGGGCTCCCGCTGTTGGGAAAGACACCAAAATGCGGCGAAAACGCAGGGTAGGCACCCGCTGCAGGCTGCAATCATGCAGGTAGGCTCCCGCTGTATTTTCCCACTAAACAGCTCTCCCTGGCAGCATGCGGGGTGGGCTCCCGCGAAGGCAAGCAGGTGGGGGGGGGGGGAAATCCCACACGCTGGGATCCCCTCGCAGCGCATGGGCAGCCCAGCGCTGCAGAAACCAGATCTTTCCACTCCTGGGCAGTAAGATAAAGCGCTCTTCTTGGGCATGAATAAAGTTGTAGCGCTTTGTCCAGGAATGCAGAGTCAAGTAGTAGCGCTCACGAGGCGCTAGGGCAGGAGAGCAGGCAGGCAATACTGGGCAAGATCAGCAGGCAGTGGGCACTTATCAAAACAGGACAGCAGTTCCTAGGAACAGTCAACCCCCATAACATGGCACTCTTCCTGGCACAGCAGTCTTCACTCCAGTAAAGGGCTCTCACTGGCCCTGTGGACAACAGAGGGGGATAGATGGGCACAGGGGCCAGCACACAGGCCCCTGCGGCGGTACCTCCTGGGAAAGTGTCCCCTCTCAATCAAATTCCATGCAGAACTCAGCACATGGAGGCTCAGCTCCTCCATACATACACTCCTCACGCCACCTACCAGAAAGGGCCAGACGCTTCTAGAAGGTTCTCTGGGGAGACTGGTCCCAACTGGTTTTGGGGAAGGTGTAGAGCACCCTGTCTGCCAGGCTTTCCTCCAAAAGCTGGGGGTGTGTGAGACGGACACACCCCAGGGGGCGGAGTCAGCCTTGGTCACTTCGAGCACTAGACCGGCAACCCACCTCAGGCAGGCACAAGCACCCAGCTATGGTGACAGTTTAAAAGTGACATTTACACACTGGTCAAAATAAACCTACATACACCATTGTGCAGCATTTAACATTTGCATTCCAGACACACCAAACATGGCATCTACATTTTCTAACATGGAGGTCCCTAATGCAAGCCTATGTGAGGCAGACAACCCACACACTGCTAACCAGCGCTGAAGTGTTCAGAATCCTGAACCCACCAATTCCATCAGAGCAAAAAGGCTAGGAGGAAAGGTAAAAAGTTTCGGGATGACCCTGCAAGCAGGGACAAGTCCAACACTGTAATATGTTTCCAGTTTATCTTCCCATAGGTTTAAGATGGAGAGGTGAAGTTTAGTGTGCCTGAAGTCACAATTTGATAACACATCTTTTTGTGAAGGTGGTTTTTGAATTGAGTGTTTAGAAACCACGCTTTTAGAAGTGGCTGTTTTTTTTGTTCTAACAATTCTGTGTGTCTCTGCCTGGTTGTGGATAGACTGTGGATTTGAATGTGATAGGATCTGGGAAATGTCTTGACCCAGTGGAGGAGTAGGTGAGACAGCCACGGTTGACCTGCATGCGGAGTGTAGGGGGAGGAGTAGCCCCTGGAGGTGAACAGGCCTGGGTTGCTGCCATAAAATAATTGCTCCATCTCCTGAGTGATTGAGGATACAGGCCCCCACTATCAAAGGAAGAAGGTGTGCCTGGCAGGGAGACACCCAGAACTGGTTTGGACAGGGGTCAATGCCCCCTGAACACAAAGACTTCAAAGACATTTAGGGTTATAACTATGAGAGCTGAAACACATGGACTTTGGACTGATCAAGACTGAAAAGGATTGAAACTACTTCGTGGTCAAGAGGAACCTCTGCCAAGGAAGAAGAGCGGAAGAGAAGGACTGACCCTTGCTGTGTGTTCTGATTTCATTAAGGAGAGGCTAAGTGACTTTGCTGTGTGCTGTGTCCCCCGGCTTGATAGGACTTTGCTGTGTGCTGTGTCCCAAAGTAACGTGTCTCCAAGGGCCCGAGGAGAGCTGGCTCCCTGTTGTGGAAACTCAGGAACATGAGTTTCCAAGTGTGTCTCAGCAACGCTGTGTGCGTGTGCTTTTAGCAGCCTGAGTCCTTTGTAAGAATTGCAGCGTGTTCGTGTGCACCCGGAGTCCAAGTGAGGCTCAGTGACGCTGTATGCGTGTGCTTCGGGCAGTCTGAGACCTTCGTGAGGATTGCCCTGTGATCGTGAGCACCCGGAGCTCAAGTGAGTCTCAGCGACGCTGTGTGCGTGTGCCCTGTTGCAGTCTTAGACCTTCGTGAAAATTGCCCCGTGACTGTGTGTCCCAGAGCAGTCTTGTTCTCTGCTTCGATCGACAGCGTGCCCAGAAGTGCTGCGATCGTCATTGCCATCGGCCCGGACTGGCATCCCCAGAGGAGCTGTGAAAAGTCACCGCCGCCGGCCCGAGCCTGCCTTTGCCAAGGAGAGACCTTGAACCATCACCGTCGGGGGGGCCGAGTTCTACTGCCCAAGATCAACAAAGTCACACCAGAGGCCCAAGTCGAGAGGAGAGTGAGATCACATCCCCCAGGTAACGCTCAGTAAGCGTGCGTGTGTCACCGCCTGGGGTGGGGTGCGGGCTACGAGAGAAATGCTCTCAGCCTTTCCAATCTTTGCAGCACAAGCCTCTGCTCAAGACCGGATCACGGCCCGTACTTGCCGAAGAGTGGCAGTACTGGGTCCGGAGTGTGGAGCTGCACTTTGTTTTCCATCATAATAGTGTTGAGGGCATATTTTGGCAGTAGCTGATCACAAGTCAGTAAGAGTGGCATAGAGACTGTCCAGAGCACCGCGATCAGTGCCGAAGTACATTTATTTTGCATTACGAACTGCCTGATTGTTGCATTACGAATTGCATTATTTTTGCATTACGAACTGCCCGATTGTTGCATTACGAATTGCATTATTTTTGCATTACGAACTGCCTGATTGTTGCATTATTTGTGCATTACGATTTGCCGGATTGTTGCATTACGAATTGCATTATTTTTACATTACAAAGTGCCTTATTCTTGCATTACGAACTGCATAGCATTGCATTAGGACTACATTGGATCATCTAGAATTGCTCATTAATACTGCGAGAACCTACAAGTGCTTGCTGACCTAATAACCGGCAAGGTGAAATACTACAAATATGCATATGTTGGATTTTTTTTATCATGTGGTCTCATCGTATATCTTTTTTTAATATAAACATATAATTGTTTTTATGAAACTCGTGTGGAGTCCATTTGTGGTGTTATCACTGTGTTACACATTTGCCTTTGAGATAAGCCTGGCTGCTCGTGCCAAGCTGCCGAGAGGGTGAGCAGGGGCTATCTGAGAAGGTGTCCCACCTTTCCCTGACTTAGAAGGAAGTGTCCCTATTTGGACTAAGGTACCTACATCAGCCAACTAGAGACCCCCAGTGAGGGGGGCACGACCAAGATGGCCGCACGCCTGTGAGACTCCGGACGCTTGGCTCCCTGTTTTTTCATTTATCCTAGGTTAATCTGCAGAGAACATCCCCACATGCACTGACAGAGACCCTATTACCTGTCGCTGGCTGCTGATGGTGAGACCGGCTCGTGAAACCGCCGCTGGACGCGGATTTGTCACTGGAGAGCTTTGCCTGAGGGGGGAGGTGGAGCCCTGCTGCGATCTGTGGGCGGCTGTGCTGCTCAGGCGAGTGCCGGGGATGCCACGTGCCGTCTGGGCCGTGCAGCCTGTGTCGGCGCTTTGCTTCTGGCCTTCCCTGTTGCCTGGAGCGCTACGCAGTGGGGGTCTGTTGGAGATGTAAGCCGGGCCCTCCAGTGCCGCTGATCTTCTGTTTGGCAATCCAGATCCTGACCCTATACGACGCTGAAGACAACCGCGTGCCTGTGAGCCTGCCGGCGCGGCTCTTGCTTCCTGCCCACAGTGCGCGCCTCCCGCATCCGGGGTTTTATCTCCCGCTGGGGATCCGGGGGTGGCCTGCGAGCGGATTGGTGAACTAGGAGTGGGCCCTCTTCAGAATCTGCCGCATTTGAGACATCTCCGGGCCCACCTCCTCTGGTGCACTTCTGTTTTCGTGCTACGCACCCTGCTATTATTTCGGTGTGCTGGAGCGCGACGCAGCGGGTGCCTGTTGGAATTGTGAGCTGGGCCCTCCAGTGCCGCTGTTCCTCTAATAGGCAAGCCGGACCATGCACTTCTGTGAGGCTGACCTCGCTCCTGTGAGCCACTCACTGCGGAGCTGTTGTAGACTAAGCCGCCTTCTCCCCCTTAAATATCCCAGGCCGCAGCTTCTTCATTGCATCTCGCCTTCCTGGCCGGCCCCGTTTGCCCTTATCCCCTGGTGGTTCGGCTCCTCCTGGACTTTCCCGCCCCTACGTCTACTGCTGTCTTTCTTTCTTTGGATGGGGAGGGCCTGAGCCACTGTCTAACGTCCTTGCTCCCTTCCTCACTACTCCCTGCTCATCTCAAGCCTGAGCTGCCGTCATACCCTCCATTGGCGCCTGTTGCTCTGGTTTGAGCCCTACAGCGCAAGGGCTCAATCATATCTTCTTTTGTTGGGTCACTTTCTTCTCTGCACGCAGATGGTCATGGGGAAGCCCGATAGCCGTCAAACTAGGCTCCCTTTTGATGCTAAGAAGGTAACCAGCCGCTCCAGTGCAGATGATACCTACCCTCCAGCTGACATGTCGTCCTCCACCAACACCAGCAGACGAGGTTAAATCCCTTCTTCTGGCCATGCAACACAGCCTAACAGACCTCTCAAACAAGATGGATTCCATGAATCCTCGCATGGATTATATAGTCCAGAAGGTGGATAAGCACGATGAACTTAAGGAAGCAGAACGGCGCATTTCGGAGACGGAGGATGCCACCTCTCAGGTGACACAGCAGGTGGCACAGATGGACAAGCTCCTTAAGATAATTGCCGCCAAAAACGAGGACTTGGAAGCCCGAAGCAGATGCAATAACATCCGCGTTACGGGTATCCCTGAAACTACAAATACCGGGCAGATGGAAGACTTCCTTGAGCGGCTCTTACGCACCACCTTTGGAGAGGACGTTTTCTCCACCCAATTCATCGTGGAACTCGCTCATCGATCCCTGGGCCCCCCCCACGGCCCATAGTCGCTCAACTCAAACTATAGGGACCGCAACAACGCCTTGAAACTGGTCAGAGACCACCAGACCCTACAATTTGAAGACACCAACTTCTCCATATACCCCGACTTCACCATGGCGGTGCAGGATGCCCGACGTAAGTTCTTGCCAGCCAAACAGAAGCTTCATAAGCTGCAGATCGAATACGCTCTTCTTTATCCCGCTTGTTTGAGAGTCACTTACCGGGATAAACACCATTTCTTTACCAACAATCAGCAAGTAGATGACTGTCAAGAATACTCCACCTAAGGAATCTCCGGACCGCCTGTCCCGGTCTCCATCACGGAGAGCTGACTGAACAAACCGAACCTCGGACGTGGCTGGTTGACACTCGCTGGAGTGCCTTGCTTCGCTGTTACCCACACTCGCTGCCGTTGTGCTGTTTTAATCTGCTGTGCCTTTACCTCCAATCATTGCAGCCTTGGGCAGGAGGCGAAATCGCATGTCTTCCCCCTTGCCATATGTCCTTCTGGGACGTTCTGGACCTCCTTTTCCACGCTCCTCCTCCGCTGGCAGACGAGCGCCACGATTGGATGTTTTTTCTTTCCGGTCCTTAATGCTGTTGGTGCCTGTTACAGCTTCTGTATTCTTTTTTCATTGACGCTGTATGAATTTTTCACCATTTGAACACTATTCACTCTGTTCTCCAGTGCATTACTGTAGGAGTGTATATTAACCTCCAAATCCTGCTGGGCCAAGCAACCCTCCCCCTCTCTATGGTCCCCTGGCTCCCCATTCCAACGGGAAGGGGCCTAGCATCTCAATTGGGGGAATTTACCGTTGCCCACTAGTGTACCTCCACACGGGAGTTCCCCCAAGGACAATCCCTAGAACTATGACTTTTCCCTTATTGCACTGTTGCAATGGGTTAGTGGGATTGGGTAATAGTGGCAATTCCGGCACGATTGGGGTGCCGATGTGGGTGGGGGTAGTGGGAGGGTCCGAAGTTGTTGTTTGTATTGTTCCTCTCTCTCGGCAGGCAGAAGCAGGCTCTCAATTGCAGGGCACACTCTTTACCGATTTGTACAAGGCATATAACACTCTTCCTAACCTAAATTGGCATGTCATCTCACACTGAGTCCTCACACCTAAACTTAATCATTTGGAATGTCAGAGGCCTTCGTGATCCCTGTAAATGCAGGCAAATACTCACATACCTGGATAGACACCATGTGCACTTAGCGGTGCTACAGGAAACACATTTGGATCCAGCCCGTTCCCCCACATTTGCTAGTAGATGGGCTTCCACACGAATCTTCTCCTCCTATTCCACGTACTCTAGGGGTGTGATGATACTAGTAAACCAGAACACTCCCTTCTTCCTGGGTGTTTCACAGCATGACTCCCTGGGGCGTAGCTGAATATTTTGGGGCACACTGGGTATGCAGTCAGTCACGATAGTGTGCTGTTATGGACCAAACGTTGACGACCCAGACTTCTACACCACACTATGGGGTCGTATATTGCAGGTGGGCTCTACTCACATTATGGGGGGGGGGGCAGATTTCAATACCGCTTTTAACCCGGCAGTAGACAGATCTAACCCTTCCCCCTTACACTACACAAAAACACAAGAGGCCCTACAAGGAATCCTCAACGCTCACGGGCTTACTGATGCGTGGCGACATGTTCACCCTGCAGGCACAGAAGGTACCCACTACACTGCCCTACATGCTTCCTGGGCCCGACTGGACTACTGGGTGGTCTCCCGGGGGGGCCGTTCCCTGGCTCAAGCAGGCCACTCACCTCGCTAGAACTTACTCAATCACTCACTGGTGCTCATAACGATTGCCCCACCCAGTGCGTTATCCACTCTTAGTATTTGGAGACTCATGCCACAGGCATTGCTTGATACGGTGTTTAAGGCTGAGATCGGAGAGAAAATTACCAATTTCTTTCAGACCAATATCGACTCCGTCTCCTCAATAGGGGTTGTCTGGGAGGCCTTCAAGGTCACGATCCGTGGAGTTTGCATGGCCAAGAGCTTTGGGGTCCTGCGTGCTCTACGCCGTACCCTCCACAGATGGGAAGGCGAACTCAAGCAACTAGAGGCTAACCTCTGGGGAGATAACTCTGGTCCACGTCTTGCCTCCTTTCGAGAAAAACTCTCTGAATTTAAAGAGACTGCTGACTCAGAGGTGCACTTTCGGGGGAAATACCATGTCGCACGCAGATACGGGGAAGGCGAGCGCCCTGGGAAGCTGCTAGCACAAACTATTCAGCTACCTAGATTTGCCAATTACGTCCTTGAAATCATGGATTCTAAAGGGGCGTGACATAGGGATAGTCAAGAAATTCTTAATACTTTCACGGACTTCTATGCTGACCTGTATAGCACACGCAGGGAAGAGCCCACCGATTTCAGCCCCTTCTTTCAGGCTATCACCCTTGGCTTGCGCCCTTTGAGCACAATGAGATACACGAGGCAATAATGCAAATGAGATCTGGTAAGGCTCCAGGCTTTGACGGCCTCCCTATCAATTTTTACAAGGCCTACATCGCCCAATTAATTCCAGTTCTTCAACTTGTCTTTAATGAGGCACAGGAGCTGGGCTGCCTCCCGCCATCCATGAGGTTGGCATTGATCTCGTGGTTTCTCAAACCCGGCAAGCCAGCAGAGTGCTGTGACTCTTACAGACCCCTATCCCTACTCAATATACTAAGATCCTTGCAAAGGTCCTCGCTAACCGCCTCAGTTTACTAATGGAGAAATTGGTCCTCCCAGACCAAGCCGGTTTTATACCTGGCCGCACGACCTCCCATAATATCCGCACACTTCTCAGCCCTCCACACAATAGACCCGAAGATACCATTGGCATCTGTTTTTCCTCGATGCCACAAAGGCATTCAATTCTGTTGAGTGGGACTACCTCTTCGTAGTACTCCAGAACATGGGCATGCCGAAGTCCCGAGGCAAAAGTCCTTCTTAATGGCCATTCCTCACCTTCCTTTCCCATTTCTCGTGGCACCCGTCAGGGATGCCCGCTCTCACCGCTCTTGTTTGCCCTCGCGGTTGAGCCACTTGCTGCCAAGATTCGACAATATCATCACGATAAAGCTCTCCGATGCCCACTTCGGCATATTCTAATATCCCTTTACGCAGACAACATCACACTTTATGTCAGGGAACCTCAAATAAATCTTAATCTGCTGCTTCGTGAATTTGTGAGATTTGGGGTCCTATCCAGGATTCATATAAATTGGTCTAAGTCCCAACTTTTCCCTCTCTCCACGTCAGTCGTAGAGTTTACCCCAGACTTCCCGATTGTATGGTGCCCTGAAAAGGTGAAATACCTCGGCATCTATGTCACCGCAAATCGTGACGAATTACTGCGGCTAAATTACAGTCGTGCCCTTGATGGAATACGGGACAGCTTCACACGGTGGATTGCCCTACCGTTGTCCATTGCAGGACACATATCCCTGATCAAAATGGTTATTCTCCCCAAACTCCTTTATTTATTTCTGAACATACCCATGACCACGGTAAAGCCTTCTTTACTATGCTAAGATCAGAACTTATCTCCCTTACAAGGGGCGGCAAGCAACCCAGAATACAATGGGATGTCCTCACCAGACCATACTCGCAGCGTGGGTTTGATATTTCAAATTTTGAGCTCTACTTCGCGTGCGCGCAGGCTCATTATGCCCATTTCTGGTTCCACCCCCCCAGATACATACCTCCGGTAGCAGCTGAACACTGGCTATCCGCTCCCATTCCTCTGGAGGGTGCCATATTTACCACCACTGCCCCTCGCACTGCTGGCCTGTCCCCCATCATCAGCACGGTTAAGGCATGGCAAAGCATTGCTACAAGAACCCAGGCCCCCATGCTCTATTCTCCCCTGCTCCCCCTGGCCTATCACCCGAAGATGCCTGTCTTTCAGGAAGGTGTCTTTAAGAAAACCGCAGGCAAATACGGTATTAAAACCCAGGGGGATCTCTATCTTCATGGTACATTCCGCACCTCACAGCAACCTTTTTCCACACCACCACCTTCCTCCATGGACATCTTTTTATATATTCGCTTGCGCCAGGGACTCAAGGAGCATACCCCTACCTTCCCTAGGGAGCCTCCGGAGGTCACCCCTCTGCGCCTCATATTACAGAAAGTGCAGCGTCTCACTTGGTCTCTTCCCTCTACCACACTTTGTACACCACTCAGAACATCACACAGAACACAGCTAGGGTCAAATGGCCCGCAGAATTGGGGCTGGCTCTTTCTGATGCTCAATGGGACTACTGTTGTAAACAAACGGAGCAAAGCACGTCCAGTAGCAGACTCCACATTCTACATTACAAATTCCTCAACCGAACATATTACACTCCAGCCAAGCTCCACCGCTTTAAATTCCGAGACAATGACAGATGTGAACACTGTGGGCTTTCGGGGGCTGACTTCTTACATCTGGCCTGGGACTGCAGTGCAATACAGGAGTACTGGTTTTTGGTGTTCAAAGCCCTGAACCAAATGACATAGCTGCACCTTCCGTTCACTACCCTTTTGGCCCTTCTTGGTTTTACCAAGACACTGGCAGTGACACACCGGAAATTCGTCTCATTCAGTCTCCTCCTCGCCAAACGGCGTATAGCATGTAGGTGGGGTCGGGGCAGGGCACCTAAATTTAAGGAATGGATTCGAGACATGGTATTCTTGCAGGAACAAATGTATGCCTTTGCCGAACTGCTTCCCCTCACATCCCGTCCTCATGACAATTGGGGGCCCCTTACGGTGTACCTACTTTCTCATCCCCTTGATGGGCCCGGCAGCTCAAAAGACTAATACTGCGATGCCCGCTTGTACCCCTCTTTTTACATAATGTATGCCACCTCATTCCCATCCTCCCCCCCCCCCCCATGGATTCACCTCATCCACCAAACATTGTTACTGTATGCATATTACTACTGTTGTCATGGTACTGCCTCTGCGGTTTTGTACAGATTTATTGCCCACTGTATGGTTCTAGCCTACATGCCTACTTTGTCAATTTCATTGTCTTTACCTACATTTGTTCACTTGTCAAGATAAATTGCCTGCACTTTCCTTTTTGTTCTGGAAAATGCATAAATAAATTTAAAAAACTAGAGACCCCCCCCCCCCCCCCCCCCCCAGTTCTAACATGAATGTATTGTGATCTCCATTGCCACCCATGCAATGGTCCATTTCACACATCCCGGATTCCAGATCGGTTGGATGTACCTCTCACAAGTGGTGTGAGAGATGTCAGCAACACATAGGACATTTTGCACATAAAATATAGGAGCTTAGTACTATTTCGACATCCATTTAAAAAAAAATAATTATGTGTTCTGAACTAGATGGGTACCTCAGTTTTATAGTTTAGCACATTAATGCTACTTCACACCACACTTTCTGCTACACTATTATTCTTGTACCACCTGACTGAGGAGTCGTTTTTTTATTTTCAGATCTGCTCTCATAATTACTTAACACACCAAAATGTGCATTCCCTGACAATCGATGGAATAAAAACTATTACAAATGCATAAAAATGTTTTCCCCCCTGTATTAACTAAGTAGTTTTGAGGTGAACTTGCCACTTTTAAGGACTGGCGTGTTCATGTGCCAGTGGTTTGGGTAACAGAATGACTGATACTTGGCATGTTATAGTTTGTTTACAGTACAAAGCATAATTGTAATAATTATGATTTAACATGGGTGTTTTAGGGAGGAGCCAAGATGGCCGACGGGACGGACGCTTGAGCTCCCGGCTCCGTGGACCGTCTGGCTTCCTTTGATAATCCTGATCAATTCTCCTGACCTGCGCCGCTCTACCGCCGCGGATTACCGGCACTGAAGTGACTGGCGTTCTCCTGACACCTTTGTCGGCGGGTTTGGTAGCAGACTCGGTGTTTGCTTCGACCTCCGGCGCTCCCCCTGGTCCCTGCGTGGATGGCCGCCGCTGGACGCCGAGGGATGTGGACGGGGTGCTGAGCTGGATTACTGCGGGTGGTCGCGGGGGTGACAACGCTGGCTGTGCGACGGGAGTCGGACCCTTACGTCCGGGTCGGACTCCCCCCCGCGCTGGCAGTGGTGTGGACGACGTTGGAGCCCCCTAATACTAGCTCTCCTCAGCCACCCTGAAGGAAAGCGAGCGGACTCTATTTTGAAGTGTCTTCCTGCGGCGAACGGCCGGTCCGCACGGCAACCGTGGGGCGCTCTCGCCCTGTGCAGTTCCCGAGTGGAGCACGAAGTTTTTCCGGTGTCTACATCCTCGGATCTCCGGTATACATGGTCGCTTTTGTCCCGCTACTAAGTGCCTGCAGTGGAGATGACGATGGCGCCTGTTCTTCTTGCTGAGACGCTGGCTGACCCTGGACTCGCAGGGTCTGCGCGCCCATGTGCCCCGGAGCTGATTGCCGCATCGGAGGAGCAGCGGGATAGGGCGGACCGATGCTTGGTACTGAGAGACCCGACCTGTGGGGATGTACTGGCCGCCCTCGTGGCGTTAAAAGTGGCAATGCAGAGTACTTGCTGGGCGCTGACCCGGAGAATCGATGAGGCACTGTTCGCAACGGGACGTCCCCGGCTGGAGGATCCCCCGCCGCCCATGTTTTCTCCTGGAGGTGAAACAATGTTGCAGAGCGGAGGGGCGGTGGCGCGGAGTCCTCCTGGCTACAATGTAACGCATCAACCCATCGACACGGATACAGTTGCAGGGACACCCTCCATTTTGAACGCTGTGACTCTGCCTACGAACTACCTGTTGAGACCTAGCCTTTCACCTCCCTTGCCAGATGTTACCCTGAAGGCACCTATCGCTGGAGCTTCTGTGGCATGTTACTGCGGCGTTTGGGACCCTGCGGTACGATACGGCTTTATGGTCCCCTTTCCTCGAGAGCGGCCATCTTGTCTCTTTGTCCTGGCTGAAGGTGACTCGCAGCAATGGACGGGCCTGAACCACATCTGCCGGTCCGGACAGGGGTGATGGCAGGCTCGTTGTCGCTTTGGTTGGATCGGCGGACGGAGACCTGGACTGATACACGTTTTGCTATATTGGCTGAGTAGTTTTTAATGACCTGTTTTTTGCTACATGTCGCTGTGATTTCGCCCCCTGTTTCCTTCTTCTGCCGGGGGGCAGACTTGTGAAGTACTGAAGTGCTGGGGGGTATTGCTTCGGGACCACCGGGTTTACGTGGGTCTTTAGATACTGTGCTGTATATGGCGCAGGAGGTACGGGCGGCGCGGGAGTCCGGGAGTTCGGCAGTGGGGTGGGCTCCTCCCCGCTTTTCCTTTTCCTGGGAGTAATAGGGTAGTGCACTCTTCTTTTTCTATGGTTCTTTTTCCTTTCTTCTTTTCTTAATTCTACATTTCGGGTTCCTATGGGGCGACAGACACGTAGCTAGGGGGGGGTAGGCCATAGCCTCGGCATGCGTGTAGGGTGGGGGGTCTTCTTCGGCACTTTTTTTATTTCTATGGGCCTTCTTTTTCCTTTTTCCGTCCTTTTCTCACGTCTTTTCTAGGGTCAGTGGGGGGGACTGCTGTTAGGAGGGTAGCGGCTGGGAGGCACACCTCCCGGCGTTATTATATCCTGGTATTATAGTTTCGTGCCGCCATTTTAGATGTGTTCACTGTTAGTTGACTCTCCTGTTGGCTGTTACCCATTTATCATATGATCGTCTGTTCTGTACACTGATCCGTTCTAGTTTCTGTCTCTCCTTACAAAAAAAAAAAAAAACATTTTTTAAATTAACCTTGCTATCTCCTGCCACTCGGTGCACGTGAATTTATTGTAACATAGGTCGTATGCTTCTATGTGCTGCCGTGCCACCGAGTGGACATATACTTTGCTATCAAGCTTCAGAAGTGTCGAGGCCGGCCGGATGGTTGTAGGCCCGTATTTGTCTTGTACATAGTGCTAAATAAAGGTTTTTAAAAAAAAAAAAAAAAAAAAACATGGGTGTTTTATAAAGTAGACTTTGTTTAGATAATACTGAAGGGTTAATGTAGCTATGACACCGAAGATAAGTACATTGAAAATGTACATTGAACTGATATTGTGGATCTTGGTATTTGTTGGAAAAAAATGTACATCACACTATGTTTGCATATAAAAAGTTCAACGTAAACAGTTTAGTTTTCAGTATGAATTCCAAGAGACATTGTGAAATGGGATGCTGTGCTATAGCCTCTGAGCAGATAGCTTACTTCCAGTTATTTTCTTATGATTTTAAAGCTAGTATAACGATATCCTAGTGCCTGTGGTCGCAATAGGCAGTTTCTCTGTTAATTAACAATGGTGATTTTATTACAGGTTTATAGGAGATGCAGCTTGTCTTGAAGATGTTGCTGGCTTGCAGAGGCAGCTATTTTAGCTCAAACAACAGGAAGAGACAAGCCATGTGTGAGAGAACTACTACAAAATATCCAGGCGCATCTAACACTTAAAACAGAGTATTACATCTTGCACGTTCCTGGCCTATTTTGCTAGTTTTTCAACTAAGGAGACGTCCTAATGCTTGCTCGAAAATAGTCAGAAGCTGATCGTTTTGCTCAAATTGTTAAGCCAGACTTATCTAAAATGATAGCACATAAAGGATGGAAACTGTATAAATATATTGACAGCTTTAAGGGACAAGGTGGTTTCATATTTGAAGTTCCATGCCAATTTTATGTCAAGACCTGAGGCTCCTACTATGCTTTCTAATCTTGCTTTATTGCAATAGCAGCCAAGATAAACGATAAAACTACACTTCCCAGAAGGCCAAGCAATGGATTGATCAATGGGAAAACATGGAATCCACAACAAAAACCAATGAATAGGCAGTCCCAAGCATAACGTTAGCTCTGACAGCGAACAGCCCTCTTTTCTTGTTGCTCCCAGTCAAGATAAGTACATGCGCTTCTTTCTTTTCACGCTGTATTTCATTGCTGTTTTTCATGTTTGCTAGTTATTGTTCTTGGTTTCAGGTGCCAATGCCTTCTGTTGCGCTTTGCACTCCCCCGGCAAATAGTGCCCTGCTCTCCGATCGCGTTAACGGTTTCTTCAGCGCGACACGAGGCAGCCATTTTATGCTATTTCAGGCTGTTTCCTCACCTCAGCTGTGTGCCCGGTGCTTCAGGTTTTCCACGCTCCTCACGCTGGAACTTGGATTTCTACTGCTCCGGTGGCGTCCTGACCCTCTGGGTGTGGCTTTCTTTCTTGTCTAGTCAGGTTTGTATTAAGCTCACGCCCAGGGGCGGTCCCAAGTCTCAGGCTCTGTTAACCCTTTACTGCCTCGTTTGTTGCCCGATTGCATTTTGATTATGGAGCTTGACAGTTCTCAAGGCTCGGACATGCAGAATGAAGGAGAGGCACTTAAAAACGATTTGAATGTTTTTATTAATTCCTCTGTGGAACATGCTGCTGAAGCGCCTATGAAACGTTTTTCCAAGGTAAGGACAATTCTATGTAATCTTTAATGTCCAAAGCTTTGGCCCATTCTGTGGGGGATAGCAGAAAGAGAAAATTGGTACCTTACAGCTCTAAATTTGATATTTAATATGCGTCACGATTGTCAAGATAGGTTTCCTCTTGTAAGTTTGAGAACGTGGTGCCTCTCAGGCCTCCTTCTACGGAGGGGATTTCTATTTCTGATGGTAAATGTAAGGCGAAGTCAAAAAACGCTGAGGAACCTAAAAACTGGTGATTTCCCAGATCTTGGACACGGATGATGATATTGGTGACGCAGATGATTTGTTTGATATTTTTGATGCCAATGGGTCAAAAACCGGTTCTTTCTCCTCCAGACCTATTCTGGATTCGGAAGGTTCTCCCATGTTTGATCCTTCTTCTATTCGCCATCCAAATTCCACGGAATGGTTACCTGCTGTTCATGTGGGCAATTGTATTTTAGCTAGACTGCGCCTGCCTTTAGACAAATCCACCAGGTCCAAACTCAAGTCGGAATGTCCTAAGCCTTCCCTTTCTTCCAATATTACTGTTACTCCGACTATCGACCAACTTTTGTTAACCTTATTTTCCAAATTTTGTAAATACGCCCCGTAAAGGAGTGGATTAGGCTTGGTCTGCTTATCAAGACAAGTTGTTGGATGTTGTAGGGCATTTAGCTCTTATTTTTGACATGGCGGAATCTGCTCGTTTGGTTGGCACCGACTTGGATCCTCAGGATATTTCCTTATGGGTCCAAAGAGCTTTTTGTGTCCTTGGTAATGCCAACTCTGCCATTATCCACGAACGTCGCAAAGGTCTCCTGATAAAGTTGGATCCCAAGTTGGCTAACTTGGCTGCCCTAGACCCTGGCATCAAGGCAGATGGACTTGTTTGGTGACTCTTTAGCCAAAGATTTAAGCAAGTTCGTCACCACCTTTGCTTCTATTGATAAAGATCAACAATCTTTAAAGAAAGTTTTTTCTCAACTGGTTTTTGGACGGGCCGATAGAGGCAGAAGTCGCTTTGCTGGCCGTTCATTCCATGACAAAGGCTTCCAATGATCTTTTAGTTTCAACTCCAATTATCAGGAATTCAAGCCACAATTTTACCCCCAAAGAAGAAAAGGCTTCAGAGGTTGTCGACAAAAGAACTTCAGAAACAATTCCCAACAAGGTAAGTCTCAGTTCCTCCCCCCGTTGGAGGTCGTTTTAGTCTATTCCTTCCAAAATGGCGAACTCTGACTGCAGACCCTTGAATTCAAAACTCTATCCAAGGTTATTTTATAGAATTTTACTCTCCACCTTTCCAGACAGTTTTCCCTCCTCCTCTTCGCAACCAACATGTCAAATTTCATTTCAATAGAGGTTAAATCCCTTCTCCAAAAACAAGAAATTCAATTTGCCCCTCTAGATCCGTCAGGGTTTCTCAGTTCCATCTTTCTGGTTTGCAAGAAAATGCATCCTGTCATAAATCTGAAGTGGTTTATCGCCACTTCAAAATGGAAACCATTATTCATCTCAGAGATTCTCTTCGCTTACACGACTGGATGGTCAGAATAGAATTACAGGACTCATATCTCACAATTACGATTCTTCGTGCTCACAGAAAAGGTCTTCAATTTCAATAGCTAGGAGTGACCTATCAATTTTGCTCCCTCCCCTTCGGTCTGTCGTCAGCACCATGGTGCTTCACGAAGATTATAAAACCGGTTGTGACGTATCTGAGGTCTTTCGGGGTCAGATTAATAATATATCTCAACGACATCTTGATAATGAATTTGGACAAACATACTCCTTTCAGAGCTGGGTTTTCTTTTAAATCTCGATAAATCCATGCTCATTCCTTCTCAAAGAATCGAGTTCCTAGGTTTTCTCATAGATTCTTCCACTGCTTCTCTTCACCTTTCTCTGTCAAAAGTCTCAGCTACAAAAATCAAAAATCTCCCTAGTGCTTCGGACTACTCGATTTCCCTAAGGTCTCTAGCAGAAGAATTGTAGGTCTGTTGTCCGCCTCCCTTCAGGCAATCTTTCCCGGGCCTACATTACCGAGCACTCCAGCACCTACAAATCCGTCATCTGCGTCAAGGCCTGGCTTATTCCAATCTGATTTCTTTAGATCAGGAATCTCGTCTAGAACTTCAACAGTGGATAGACCATTTAGATGCGTAGAACAGCAGAACAATCTTTGCCTCAGCCCCAGGTCTTGTATTAGATACCGATGCAAGCCTGACCGGCTGGGGCACCCGTTGTGGAACAATCTCAACTGAAGGGACATGGTCACTCGAGGAGTCGAAATTGCACATAAATTGTTTAGAGATGCTGGCAGGTTCCTTTGCAAGTAAAGAGCCTCGCAAAGAATAAAGTTCACTGTTCTATCCTTCTTCGCATGGACAATGTTTCTGCGGTGCATTACATAAACCATCTCGGTGGCACCAAATCAAAACTCCTTGCGGAGTTAGCAAAGAACCTCTGGGAATTTTGTCTTCTCAACAATATCTCGGTCAGAGTGGAATACCTCCCAGGCAATCTCAATTCCATAGCAGATTGGCACTCTCGTTAGCTACGGGACTCCAGTGATTGGAGGCTTCTTCCATCCATCTTTCAATCTCGGTTTCAAAAATGGGGCCCTTTGCACATCGATCTCTTTGGCCCTCGCCTCCATCAATCAACTTCCACATTTCTTCAGTTGGTGTCCGGATCCTTTGGCTATGGTCACAGATGCTTTCCTTCAAGATTAGTCTCCCCATCTCAATTACGCCTTCTCTCCTTTTTTCATGATCTACAGGGTTCTTGCTCAGATCAGACGCCAACTTGCCTCTCTGGTGATAGTGGTCCCCTTCTGGCAATCACAGATTTGGTTCCCATCTCTGCTGGAGATGGCTCTGGATTTCTCGGTTCTCCTTCCTTCTTGCAACAATCTTCTGTTAGATCCCTTGGATCAGCCACACTATCTCATTCTAGACAACTCTTTGGATCTGTCCACTTGGAAGGTTTCGGGTCTAACCACTCTGACCACATTTCGCAAGTTTCCCTCTTCATTAGCAGAGACTGGTCTCCAGGAACAACTGAAGCCTACAAGTCAGAATGTCCTTTATGGGCAAGCTGGTGTTTGGGAAAACATATCGATCACTTTTCAGCACATTTAAATTTTATTGTCAATTTTCTTGCTTCTGAAGCCAGTTCAGGTAAGTCTTACAGAACGGTTAACCTGTACAGATCTGCGATTTCCCTTAATTACAGTCCTATTGAAGGCAAACCAGTTGGTGAACATCCCCTTATTTGTCGTCTCCTATGAGGTGTTAAGTTCTCGAAACTTCCTTTAGCAAAGTACTCCAAGTTATAAGACGTGAATTTGGTACTCAAACTTTTTTCTGATTGGCTATATAATGCAGTACTTTCTTTGAAAATGCTTTCAGCCAAACTTACTATGCTTTTGTGCTTGGTTTCTATCAAACATGTGTCTGATGTCAAAGCCATCTATGTTTCCTCTAGTCAGTTTAACCCTTCTGGTGTGATGTTTCACATTAATAAGCGTACAAAAAATAATTTGAACACAGTCCTTTAACCCTATTTTCCCTCTCAGCTTAAACTTTGTGTGGGACAATGCCTCGAAGTGTACGAACAACAGACCTTTGATCTTAGAACGTCCTCCCATTCACAACTTCTCATTTCTTTCCACAAACCTCATAATCCTGTTTCTTCTGCCAGTTTAGTCCGTTGGGTTTGCTGGGTGATGTCCCTTGCCGGTATTGATGTTTCTGTTTCTGTCTTTGGGGCCCATTCCACCAGTGGAGCCTTGGCCTCCAAAGCTTTTTGGGCAGGCTCCAGATTGGAGGACATTCTGAGATTGGCTGATTGGTCCAATGACAATGTGTTTTGGCTGTTGTATTGCAAACCAGTCATTACTGCTGCTTCTTTGGTTATTGATATGCTTTGAACAAGCATAATAGGAGCCTCAGGTCTTGAAATAAAATGTAGATTTTCCTAGTAATTTATGACGGAAAGTCTTAATTTTATTAAAGACACGGAGGCGAGTAATATCCCACTGCAACACCTTTTAGTGTGTTGTTCTCCCTCCCTACAGCGGCTCCAGCACTATCACCCACTTCTTCCTGATTGGAGCCATCGTCCTCGAAAGGATTCTGTTCTTCTACGTCCTGCTCCATTGTTCAGCAATGATTCTTCGATCCTCGCTCCGGCTTCAACTATGACTCTCAAGAGTTTTTTGTTTGAACTTTAGCCTTTTGTATTGTTCTCTCTACTTTGCCTCTGTTTATGGACAATATCTAATCTGCTTGGGTAAGAAAAGAGGGCTGTTCACATTTAGAGATATTCTTTATACTTGGTTCATTAGTTTTTGTTGTGGATTCCATGTTTTCACATTGGTCAATCCATTGCTTGGCCTTCTGGGAAGTGTAGTTTTATTGTTTATCTTGGCTGCTATTGTAATAAAGCAAGATCAGAAAGCATAATACTCGCCTCCGTGTCTTTAATAAAATGAAGACTTTCCGTCATAAATTACAAGGAAAATCTACATTTTAAGTCCATGTTGCGATCTGTTTGTGTGGGAGTGTGTGTGATGACATAGGCCTAGCTCTGGCAAAGTGGTCTTGTTGGACTTAGAAGGGCACCCAAAGCACTACTCTTACAGTGGTGGAACACTACCGCCTTCACCAGGTGTTAACCAGCGCAGGCAAAGTGGTGGCAGCATACCATGCAGTGATCAGTAGTAATGAACAGATCCTTCTTAACCTCTGTCACCGGAGTAAGGCCAACAGGCTCCCTCACCTTTTTAAAAGTCCCCCCCTGTGTGTTTAATTCACCCCTTGCCTACACTAGGTTTATGCCGAAGTGCATGCGTGATGAAAACATGTGCTGGGTGCATACGTGCTTGCAAGGAATACACTACACCTAGGGAGAAGTGTGGTTCAGTGCGCACATTGTAAAAATGTGTATGGTGACAGGGTGTTCTTTGAAAATGGAGAGTAGCAAAGGAAATGTAAGCCTGTCCCCTCCAGATGTCACCCACTCTTTCCAGACCAATTGACTCCCATTTCGTGAAGCCCGTAACTCTCCCACCCTCGCAGAAAGTTGCTGTCTCAAAGTGGAGTCATCTCTGTCAATGTATCCTCTCAACCCAGTTATCATGTGGCCTCCCTCCACACTCTCACCACTGTGTGTATGGAAAGTCAGAATCCACTCCATCTTTTTATGGTATAGGATAAGGGTATCCCCTGTCAAGCGAGGCCATTTTGTATACTCTAAAAGCCAGATCTACTTGATCCCCAAATACCCAGTCAACCAGCGAGTGACTATGTGGCCCAATAATATTTCTTATTATCAGGCACCACCAACCCTCCGTCGTAGACTCCTCTCTGCAACATTTGTAATGCTATATGGGAAGTACTGCCGCTCCACAACAATAGTCGTAATTCTGAGTTGATCTTTTGAAAAAAGTCTTGCAGGATTCAGAAGGGCATATTTTGCAAAATATATAGCAGGAGTGGGAGAGTCATCACTTTAATAATGGCTGCCTGACCCATCAGCGAAAGCAGAAGCATCCGCCAATGCTGGGCATCTCTGCGGAATCGGTCCAATTGTGCTTCCAGGTTCTTAGTGTGAAAGGTCTGTGCATCCCTAGTTACGTACACCCCCAGGTACTTGCAGCCAACCATCTTGAATAGGAACCTACATCTAGATGTCAATCTTTGTACTCCCCCCACCAGCGGGAACAATAGGGACTTTTCTCAGTTTATTCGATACCACGAGTAGTTCCTAAATGTGTGTAAGATCTGTAAAATCCTATCGATGGAGTGCATGGGCTTCGGGACTTATAAACAGACATCATTTGAGTAGAGTGAGATTCTTTCATCCCATTCTCTATCCACTGGAATGCCCCATGAGGGGATCTTGTCGCACCAATGCCGCTAATGGCTCAAGCGCCAAGGCGAAGAGCATTGGGGATGAGGGGCAAACCTATCTTGTACCCTTTTGGAGAGAAAACACCCTGACACAGAGTTATTAACTTTTACTTGTGCCAGAGGTTCTACGTAGAGAAGCATAACCCACCCAATGAACTTGCGCCCGAAACCAAGACGTTAGCACCGCAAATAAATAGCTCCACTCCACGCTATCAAATGCCATTTAGAGTCAAAGGACAGAAGAGCCGCTGTGAACGAGGTTTAAGTCATGTGCATGATCCCATGTAATCTTCAAAGATTTAGTCATGTCCCCCAATGCGGCATAAATCAGAATTGATCTGGGTGAATCACAGATGTAACCACTGTTCGCAAACGAAATGACAGGGCTTTGGTCAATACACTGGCCTCATAATTAAGCACATGTTGTATTTTATCCATTAGATTTTCCTCTCCATTGATAGCTCCCTCATCCCCTTTTACCCTCTCCCATTGTCCTTAACATACAACTTTCCAAGAGCTGTCAATCACATAGCCATTGTTTTTGTAGCTGACAAAGAGCAATTTTGCACTGGAAAGTGCGATGTTTATTAAACCTAATCTGCATCTCACGTGGAAGGAAGTTTCTTCATTATACCACTAGCAACGAGTTTTGTGTGAGGACAGCATTGACATCACCCCTCAAGCAGTGCCCAGTCAGTCCCTTCATTTCTCCAGAGGATGTCAGCCTTAACCTGATCCTGCTCGCAGTCCTGTCAGCAGAGGATTCGGCGGAACCTCGCAGCCCGCTGTACTGCAAATCTACTTTATACTGAAATATGCAGCTTGTTCTCCAGGATTTAGTGCTGAGCAAGACTTTTCTCGTCAGCCTGAGTGGAAGGAATCTTTGTAAATTACTAGCTTCCAAGTTGAGTTTGGCTAGCCATGAACAAGTGCTTAGCAAGACATCCCTGCGTCAAACTGGGTGGAAGGAACGCTGGTGCGTTGCTGGCTATTGGCAGCCCAGCTAATATCCATGACCTCACCATAATGTTTGTTGAAAGCGCCAAGCCAAGCGATAGCAAACACAGGTTTCCCTGTCCTCAATAGTATGTTCAGTGAAACCGCTACATAACAAGAGCCCCGCCCTGGGGGAATGGGATCCCCAAGGCCATTAATGGCTACGGAGGGGGGACTCTGTGGCCCCCCTCCCTTTGCAGTGCACTACCGGCCTCATTGGATAGGGTCCCCCGGATCAAACTGGGCCCACAGAGGGTGGGCGCACAGCCTCCTTTCTCCAGTATTTCAATGGCTGGGCCTCGGGGACAAAATTGGTCTAAAACTACTGGCCTGATTTACACCAATCAAACAAGCATGCTTTTGGAGTAAAGTTATAAATTCATACCACGTATAGTGTAATTCTGTTTAGTATTTTTTGCTTCATCTTTCAGTATAATTTCCATGGGAGCGAAAGTGGTAAATTGTAAACTTTTACCCCCCTTTAACTTTTTTTGCTGAGGACGGATCTTCATGAAACTTGCCATGCTTAAACTTAGCTGACTAAGGTGATAGATTGTCACGTTGCAGGCAAATCGGTCCATGGGGTCAAAAGTTAGAAGCAAATCAAAAAATGCTTTTTCAAAAGAAAGTGTGACTGAACAGTTTTTCCTAAAGAAGTGGTTAAGAGGAACTGCCATAGTAGGCAATAAACTTTTTTTCTTTTAAATGCAGTTTCCGTTTATTGGCATTAGTAGAGACACAGTAGTGTAATAGGAGTTGTCCTTGTCTGAAAGAGAAGAGACACCAGGCTCATCTAAGTCTGCATGTTCTCGGCCTATATTTAAGGCAATAAATGGTAATTGTGTATACTTTTACTCATGTAGTACAAATACAATTTATACCAGCTTATGAGAAAAAAGTTACTGTATCAATGCAAATATACACAACTGATTCACGAAAAAAAACAGCTTTCTGAATGACATTTTTTATTATTATTGTTGGGTACTCAAACTGGACCATCTGTGAAAATGGGTGTAAGTGATTACAATGACCTCTAACTGAATTTCTTCTCAGTAGAACTCAATGAAGGGTTTAAGTAGGTCATCGTTATCTTTACAATGATGAACAATAAATAAAAATTGATCGTGAAATGATGATGAAATCAAAATCACATTTCTTTAATAAAAAAAGATTAAGAAATTGCAGAGTGCATCACTGGCACTGAGCAGCATTAGGTAGGTTTAAAGGCTTTCCAGTTATTCACAGAAAAACAGTAGGTTCACATACGCACACAATAACACAATAGTACCAACGTAGGTTTCAGATTCCTCTATAGTTCAATTTCAGAGTTTAATTTGGATCTACAAAAATACAGGCAGTAGCCATCTTCTGACAAATCTACAAGCAACAATCTAATAAATGAAGCTTGCACAAAATGTACCCAAAACTAGTCAACTGACAGACCTTTTCCTGACTGTACTAAAGACTAATAACACGTACACAAATGATAAACTTATCTGTGCTAAGTTAAGATGACATTCAAGCAAAAGCTAATAAAAACAAAATCACAAACACGGATTTAGTACAGGCTGTCTATTAGTGTGTACACATGGAGCATGGTCACTCAACCTCACCCTATAAAAACTACAAGGTTTGCTAAACAGGTGTAGATTTTTCATTTCTCCTGAAAAAGTGGTTAAGAGGAACTGCCCTTGTATCCAAGAAACTGTTTTATTAATCAGTTTACCGTTTATTGGTATTAATATGAAAATTCATGTGAGCAATCTGTTTCAGAACACCCACTTCATACCAGATTACAGTCGCAATTAAAGGTATCACTATTCCAAGACAAAACATATGCAATGTGGCCACTAAGGAGCACATAGTTTTGTTTTTTAACCAGAAACAAAATATGGTGAACAAGTGAATGGTACCTTGACCAAACAGTTTGACGTTCACTTGCTAAAAAGATATTAAGGGCCAATTGGCTTGCAACCTTCCACCGCCCAAAAAACACAAAAAGGCAAATAATGCATCTGCTAACGTGTATGTACCGGGTTCTAAAAACAGATGGCGCCCTATTCACTCCTATGATATGCAACAGGTTTCTCATGCTGAAAATCATGGGAGTAAACAGTGGAAAGTTTCACACCAGTTATAATCTCGTTGTGTATGCAAAAAGGACTTTGCATCCAAAATAGGATTTGCGCTGAAGTATGTTCAACATGATATAAGAAGTGGTACAGGACGTACTTGCTGTGAGCGCTATAATAAATGGTCTACTCAGTTCTTTGGCATACACATTTTTAAACACTGTCACTTCTTGGCAGACAACAAATCTGGCATTGATTATACAATATTTTAAGCTATTGTCCAATTTCGAAAAGTCATTTTGCAAAAAAATATATTTTTGTTGAAAGTCAAGCAATTCCGAGACTATCTCTTGCATTAATGTACAAGGTTTAATACAAAACCTAAATTTATATTAAGCACTCATTTGAAATGTGTTATTCCTTTTCACACAACTGCTAGTGGAAAAAACCGTTGCCAAAATATATACATCTGCCCTGGCCATACAGTTTAATTTAATTACAAGAACCATTTTGATGCTAGCATGATGCACCACAGCCATTTTAATAGTATAAAATATCCACTGTGAAGGTAAACACTGCTTCATGAGACTTTAGATAAATGCTATAAAACACTAAAATCTAACAATTTAAAACAATCTTAACACAAATTGAAACCGTAAATTAAATGGAGGACCCGGATATGTGGACTTTCAGGAGGTAAAGTTTTAAAATACCTCTACTATCAAACACAGATTAAAAGTATGTGTTACAATGATATGTAGAAGAGCATGTATCTAGGCTTAGTGCAATATTAACTTTCAGATTAATTTCGTTAAAGGGACTCCGTTGGGATGTGAAATGTGCTTTTATGAAAGGGGTTCAGGCTCTTGGCCAGAAAGCCCAGGCAATGCCAGGAAATATCAGAGCCACAAGGATAGATGAAAACAGATTCACAGCATTGTTATCCAAAATAGGTTTCCCAGATATGAGTCTTGCTCCATTTATTGGGTAGTTTACAACTTTACCAGTGCCTTCGTCAAAACCTGTGGATATAAAATATAGGATTAGGCAGGTGGTTTCTTCAATTACAATTCCCATCTTTTATACAGCACCATTCACTCTTTGTTCGACTAAAAGTTTCCAAGATAAAATTTGCATCATGAAATAAAAAAAAGGATTATACACAAGAATTTCGATACACAAGAATGTCGATTAAAAATCCAAGATGTTAGAAAATAGACTCCCCCCCCCCCCCCCCCCCTTTTTTTTTAGAGAGAGAATTTATAACTTTTTCGGATTTTGGTGTTCTAAAAGAAAAACAAAATGGTTAAATAAATGCACTAACGACATGAAGGCATGGAAGACCATCTTCTACTCACCTGACATTTTCACAGCACTGCTAGCCTTACACAAGCATAATAAGTCAACTTTTCACAATGCAAGACTGATGATAAAATAGTGCAGCTGCATGTAGCAAAAGGTCATGCAAATTGAATGGCCCATATAAGAAAGATGATGTGTTGAATTCCTAATGGATTCTCTAGTCTAAAATAGGCTTCATCAGGAAAATCTCTTTCTGGATGAATTCCTTTTTGGATTCACCAGATGTTTGTGGAACAATGCACTGCTATGTTTGTTAAGAGCATTCTTCTGGAATCAGTAAATGCCAGAGGAAATGTATGTATAATGGCCTAAAGAATATGCGTAAATAACAGGGAAAGATAGAATTTTTTTTTTGGTCCTTTTATAAAGATGTGCTTTTTTTTTTTTTTTAAACAAATTTTATTGCGTTAAGTGTCAAATACACTGCAGCGCTCTGTAACCCAGCGGCTAACTGCTACATTTAACAACACAGATATTGTTTTGACGTTCAAAACATAAATTCTGTAGAAGAAAACATAATAAATCACCAACAAAACTCCCCCCCAAATGCACTGTATTTGAAGTCGTGCTTGTTTTAGCCACAAAAGTTAAATTTTCAAATGTGCAGTAGCACTGCAGAGAAAGTAACTAACATTTTTTAAGAATGAGTAAAAGCAGCAACTAATATGTGGTAAGAACCTGAGCAAACATCCCTAACAATTCGAGACTAACGTTATTTGAAATAAAATAGTGTTGAATGAAGAGATTAAAGACCACACGTTTGTGAAGACTGTGATAAAGAGATTAAAGACCAAACTTTAGTGAAAAATAAGATAGAAAATACCTATATTTTACATTTGAGGTCGCCACTGTGTAGGTATAGTTACAACCTAGTAACCATACGAAGAGCTTTTAGTGGTTTGCGAATAACGCTGTCTGATGAAACAGTCCCCCCCAAAAAAGAGAAAAATAATAAATTTGCCATGCAGTTAACTGGATTTTTTTATTTTTTAACAGCGCTGCAGCACAAGCAGCTGAATTGAACAACAACAAATTTGGCAGAAAGACAGATCTCGGTCCAGAAAGTATGCGGTTTGTGATTTGGTGTAAATCAGTTCAGTCGTTTTTGAGTAATCAGGGTTCATGATTTATGGATACATGGATAATTGGGTTTGCGGGTCCCGCGAGCATGAGACTTTAAATAAATGGGCCAAGAGGGTATCTTTTTCTGTCAACCGTCTCGGTCCAGTGAGTCCCATTGGAGCTCGTCCACTGAGTGGCTCCCACATGAGGAGAAATGTTGCATCTGACATTTCAGGACACATGGACTGAAAATTTAAAAAAGACAAGAAAATAAGGCATAAGAGAGCAGGGTAGGTGTACCTTGACCACCTGAACTTTGGGGGGCCCCAGAGGCCCCCATGGCTAAATAAAAACTTGAGGGTTTTCGGGATCTGCAGCATTCTCGAGGGAGCCAGTGGGATCGCCTGGTCTTGCGAGACTCCCACAGGGCCATGGTGTCACCTGCTAACAGATCAGTGGGATCCAAAACCTATTTAAATTAAAAAAAATAAAAAAGAAGGGGGCATGTCGGAGGTAGGTTGGCAGAGCACAGGTGATGACCCTATGTCTAACCCAAGACAGACACAGCCAAAGGCTGTGCATGGCAGGGGGTTGGTCACACACGAGGGCTGGGCACAGTGGCCAACACCACGCTGTGCATAAATAAGGCCAGGCCTGGTGGATACCCTACACTGCACACAGTGGAAGGATGTGTGCGAAGGGTGTTGGTTGTGCATAGAGGGTGTTGGCTGTGCAGAGGTGGTTGGCTGCCTGCAAAGGGCTGAAGCAGGGCCTGGCCATGAGGCCAAGCCCACAGTGTGCATTGCTGAAATCTGTGAGTGATGGTGGGAAGTTGGCGTCCTGAAGGGCCAGACCAAAGGCCAACGTCATGCCCTACACGGCCAAAGGCTGTATGCAGGGGGGCTTGGCTAACCACAGGGCTGGAGGGGGAGGGCTTGGGTGTGGCCAGGCCCCTGAAGCCAACCCCACGAGGCACACACCTTCTGCATTCTAGTTAGTGGAGAATGTCAGTTAAAACATAACATTTTAACCTAAAATAAACGCTGAAATTCACTTGTTATAATTATTACAACTAACTATAGCTCATGCCCTCGCCACACGCTGCTTATGACCATACACATCACTCATAAAATGTTCTCTGTAATCCTTGATAACATCAACGATGACATTGGAAATGACTAATTGAACTATACCTGGTGAATTTGTGTTCTTTTAGTTGAAAATATTTTGCTTGCACAGACATTTTCACCCAACTATAACGTCACTTTAACCTTTTTTTCAGTGAATTTCTGAGTTTTAATTTTTTATGCAAAGAAAGATATTACTACAATACCTAACTATAACGTCACTATAACCTTTGGATTTTTCAGTGAATATAAAGACAGAAAGACACACACACACACTAGACTATATTGTTTCAATATCAGACTACTCAACAGCTACCCTTATTAGTGGGGTAAAAAACCTTGGTTCATTCTGTTGGTGTATATAAACTATCCCAATTAAACCATTAAAATAAATACACCAACCACCATTAGAGACAATTCATTGTATGCTTCCGAGAACCTCCTCAAGGACATATGCCTAGTGAATCACAACATTCATAGACTAGTCCGATAGAAATTCTCCCCAAATATATTCTAAAATACCTGGGTGTGATTGTTGAACCTGTACATCAACTTTCAGGTGCCAGCACAAACATCACTTCAAATTCAGTCACTCTGTCAGGATCTCTATTACCATACATTGCAAATTTTGATAACTGCCCGGCAAGTACCCATTATCGTCCACTGTTAGTATTCCAACCAATTAATTGCAATATGTGATAAATTATTGCTAAAGCAGCAGTGAGTATTAAAATTAGCGTAAATTTGTGAATATCATTCTCCAATGGCCCATCAGTAATTATGTAGGGGGCACATGGCTAAAATATATGAACGATGACAGTTATTATGGCTGCACCACTGTATTTACAGTTAGACATAGGTCAGTCTTCTATAAGTGAGACCCTCTGGGAAACATTACAGAACTGTACCTGCAGTAAATGTTACCTAACCATTTGCAAGGAAGCATCCGGAGGGCCTGGAAAAGTGACGCCATCTCTTTCAAGTTGCCCCAATATTTTAGGTATGATACTACTGAAGAGTCACAAGTGACACTGGGTTGCATATTGCTGGTTAAGAATGTGACAGATGAAGGTAGCTCCATTTCTAGTCACCTGTAAAGCCCAAATCTTCTTGCAGTTGTGAATGATTGAGAAGTTCCTTTGCCAAGTTAAAAAAAAAAAAAAAAAAAAACAATAATGTATTGACTTTTTAACAACAATCAAGGGAAGAAGTAAACAAGAGGGAAGGTGGGGAAGAAGGGGGTCATGACTTGCATACAAAGCAGTATCATGTCATCGCAACAGAAAGATATGCACAAATTATAAGCTCAGTAAGTTTAGCGCGCACACATCTACCATTGGTAATCTGGTGCCACTCACAGTTGCGGTAAGAGGGATTTGCAGGGCTATGGGGCAGGACCTTAGGATCGGCCACCCGCAATCAGGAAGCATTAGTCCAAAAAAGCGCCAAGGAAGTCCCAGGCAAGGTGTACAAAAGTGGCAGAGGGAGTAGCGCATTGCAGGCATTGCAGGCACTCCACAAGTCCCATTCTATGCATTGTTATGGGTGTATGATACATCCTATGCAAGAATTTAAACTGTATTGATCGGAGTATGTAGTTTGGAGAGAGGGCGCTGGATTGGGCACAGCAGTAGTTGCATTGTCCCTCAGAAATAGGGGAGCAGGGAGGGGGTCGTGTATGTTTCCCAAGCAGCCTGGGCCCCAGGGGTACTCACAGGATCTTTCCCCTGCATTATGGCACATAAACGTGAAGGAAAATGTTACTTACCATTAGACGTCTGTTCTTGGCATGTAGAGCTGTACATTCTCATGCTTAGCATACTCCAGCCATCTAGAGTTGGGTCCGGATGTTTGCAAGTTGTCTTTGTTCGAAGAAGTCTTTTCCAGTCATGAGTTATGGTGACTACTCCTTTCGGTGATGGTGCGCATGGGCATTGACTCCATTGTTAGATTGTTTCCCATTAGAGGGTGAGTATGGAGTCAGTAGGATAGATTAGAGAAGTCCCTGCATATGCATGTCATAAATGATTAAGTAATTAACTGCAACATGTATAGCTATCCTGGGGGGTGGGTGGGTTCACGTAAATCTACAGCTCTACATGCCAAGAACAGATGTCTACTGGTAAGTAACATTTTCCGTTCAAGGCATGTGAGCAGTAGATCACATGCTTTCCATTGACTATACAGCAGTTTGCTCCCAACGCGGTGGCTAACCTGTAGCTGTTTGAAAAAGTGTTCCAAGTACTGTCTAGCCTACATTAGCTCGTTGTCTTGCTAACGAACAAGTTACTTACCTTCGCTAATGATATATATCTGTAAGAAACATTAGTTATTTATAGATTCCTTACCTTAGAATTACCCCAAGGCGTCAGACTGGATCCAGAAAGTTTTTTCTTCTGCAGTACCTCTGCTCGTCAGAAGGTGGAAACGGTCGGCTCCGCGTCCGTCGGTGGCGGGATGACATCACGGCAGCTACTTAGACGCCGCCCTCATGTGCTGACGTCAGTTCTGTGCACAACTTTCCGCGGCAGAAACGCAAAGCCATGCAAGACACTGACGATTGGTGCACAAAACTAGGGCCCTGAAAGGATGACCTTAACCCAGTTCGCAGGACGGGGAGGACTGGTGGGGCGGTAAGGAATCTATCGCTAACTAATGTTTCTTAGAGATATATCGTTACCGAAGGTAAGTAACTTGTTCATCTGAAAGAAACACGTTAGTTATAGATTCCTTACCTTAGAATAGATACCCCAGCAATACAAAAACCGATGGTGGGACTGCAAACCAATATCACACCAGAAAATGCTGGAGAACAGAACATCCAAAGAAGCTGTCTCTCCGGACTTGGCTGTCCAGGCAGTAGTGTTTTGTAAACGTGTGCAGCGATGCCCATGTGGCCGCCTGACAGATGTAATTTAGAGGAACGCCTCTTCCCAAGACACTAATGGCTGCCGTCGCCCTGGTGGAAAGGGCACGTAGCCCGACCGGAGGCTCTTTTTTAGCCAGAGAATAGCATGCCTTAATACACAGAACGACCCATCGGGAAATGGTGCGTTTGTGTACGGCCCGACCTTTCTTGGTGCCCACATAGCCAACAAAGAGTTGGTCATTCACACGGAACGGGTTTTGTGCGATCCAGATAGAAAGAGCGCATGTTTTGGGTCCAGACGGTGGAGCCTCTCTTCCTCCTTCGAAGGATGCGGAAAGAAGGTGGGCAAGTAATGGTCTGCCCGTTGTGGAAGGCAGTGACCACCTTAGGAAGGAAGGATGGACGGTTCCTGAGAACCACCTTGTCCGGATGGACAGACGGAAAGGAGATTTGGAAGAAAGGGCCTGGAGCTCACTCACCCTTCTAGCAGAAGTCTTGGCTACCAGGAAAGCAGTCTTAAGAGTCAAGAGTCTTAAAGGACTGTTATGAAGCAACTCAAAGGGAGCGCACATTAAATAGGTAAAAACAAGATTCAAGTCCCACTGAGGCATAACAAAGAGGATTGGAGAAAAAGATGCGTTAAGCCTTTTAAGAAACGGTTAAATAACGGGGACTTGAAAAGAGAAGTCTGATCTGGCAACCGAAGGAAGGCAGAGATGGCTAAAAGATAGCCCTTCATAGTGCCCAGAGCAGAGCCCTGCTGGGCTGAAGAAAGAAGGAACAAAAGAACTTCAGAAAGAGGGGCAGAAAGGGGATCCACAGCCTTTGCTGTGCACCATGCCACAAACTTGTTCCACCGGCAAGCGTATACCGTTCTAGTGGAGGGACGCCTGGCTGCCAAGATTACACCACAGACTTCGGGAGGCAGGTCAAAAGACATAAACTGCCGCCGCTCAATCTCCACGCAAGAAGGTGGAGACTGGACAGGTTCGGGTGGAGGACAGTCCTGTGCGGCTGCGACAGAAGATCCTCCCGAAGAGGCAGTCTGATCGGAGGATCGATGGCCATGTTGAGCAGCTCGGTATACCAGACTTTTCGTGCCCAATCCGGAGCCACATGAATGACTTGGGCCTGGTCGCGCCTGATCTCCAGCACTCTGGGCAGAAGTGGTATAGGCGGAAAGGCGTACAACAGATCGCAACTCCACTCGCGACGAAAAGCGTCGCCTAGCGAGTGCCGCCTTGGAAATTCCAACGCCCAGAATTGTGTACATAGCTGGTTCTCTTCGGTGGCGGACAGATCTTACCAAGGCTCTCTCTACTGTTGAAAGAAACCTTGTACCACCTCCGAGTGAAGACGCCATGCGTGATCCATCATGCACCTGCGGCTGAGTTCATCCGCCCTGGCGTTCAGAGAGCCTGTCAGGTTTTGAACCACCAGGGATATGCCCGATGTTCCAGCCATGCCCAGAGGCACAGGGCCTGTTGACATAGGGTCCACGACCTCACCCTGCCCTGTTTGTTGCAGTACCACATGGCGGTGTTATTGTCCGTGAACACTTGCACTACTCTTCTCGGGACAGAGGGAAGGAATGCTTTCAGTGCAAGATTAATCACCCGGAGCTCCAGAAGGTTGATGTGAAGCCTGGACTCTGCCGGAGACCAGAGGCCTCTGATCTCCGCCTCTCCCATGTGGTTGCCCCATCCCAGAAGGGATGTGTCTGTCCCCAACAGTGTGGTCTGGTTGGGGAAGGGAGAGGGATGTGCCATTGACCCAATCCTTGTTCGTGAGCCACCACTGCAGTTGTCGTGCAGTGCCCTCTGAGATCTGGACGCAATAGGACAGATTCCCTGATGCTGCGCCCCCTGGAACTTCAGGTCCCACTGCAGAGCCCGCATATGCCACCTGGCATGATCGACCAGCAGGATGCAAGAGGCCATGAGGCCCAGCAGCCTCAAAGTCATTCTGACCTAAACCCGGGATAGAGGCTAAAAGATCGGAATCATAGCCGGAATATCCCAGACTCGCTGTTCGGGAGGATAGACCCGAAACCACGTTGTGTCCAGAACCGCTTCGATGATGAGGAGCTTCTGAGAGGGAATCAGGTGACACTTCAGCACATTGATGGAGAACAGCAAATGCAGGAGGTCCGCCGTAGTCTGGAGGTGGGTAGTCTGGAGGTGGTAGATGATTGCCTGGAGCGAGCCCGCCTTTAACAGCCAGTCGTCCAGATAGGGGAACACTGAAACCCCTGATATGCACAGATGAGCTGCCACCACCGCCATCACTTTCGTGAACACCCGAGAGGCGCTGGTAAGGCCAAAGGGGAGCACGGTAAATTGAAAATGCTCGTGGCCTACCGTGAACCGTAGGTAGCGCCGGTGGGCCGGCAGGACGGTTGATGTGAAAATAAGCATCCTGCAAGTCCAACGTTACCATCCAGTCTTCCGGGTCGAGGGCAGACAAGACCTGAGCAAGCTTCAACATCTTGAACTTCTCCTTCTGGAGGAAGCGGTTGACGTTCCTGGGGTGCAAGATATGATGCAGGCCCTTGTCCTTCTTGGGGACCAGAAAGTAGTGGGAGTAACAACCACAACCTACTTCTGGGTCAGGAATGCGCTCAATGGCTCCCTTATCCAAGAGTGCCGTAACTTCCCGCTGGAGAAGAGCCAGATGATCCTCTGACATGTGGTGGTATCTCGGTGGCATGGCTTGAGCCATAGTCTTGAAGGGGAGGGAATAGCCCCTTCGGACTATTTGCAAAACCCACCTGTCTGACGTGATGGTGCGCCAGTGGAGGAGGTGATGCCCAATCCTGCCGCCCACTGTCGTTTGATGGCCCTGAAAGGTCGGACTAGGAGGGTTTGGAGGCTGGTGCAGAGTGGGGGTTGGTGGACTGGCCAGCCCGCAGGCCCTCAGAACCACGACGGTTTATCCCACGTCCCGGGCCGTGCAAAGGTTGGGTAACTTGCTGCGGCCTGTGGCTCTGGGCAGGACGTAGCGGGACACCCCTTCCGTAGTCACGAAAGGGGTGAAAAGCAGACTGCGCAGGACGGGAGGAGAGGCCCAAGGACTTGGTCGTAGCCCGCGAGTCCTTCAAACACTCTAGAGCGTTGTCTGCTTTGTCGCCAAAAAAAGGCAATGGCCATCAAAGGGCATGTCCATCAAGGTGTTCTGGACATCCCCTTAAAAGCCAATGGACCTCATCCAGGTGTAGTGACAAAGCGCTATGGACGTGGAAATGTTTCTACCCAGAGAGTCAGAGGTGTACAGTCCACAACGAATTGTAAACTTTGCTGCATCCTTCCCGGCGGCAACAGCCTGGGAGAGCACTGCCCGGGCCTCCTCCAGACACTGAGGTGGCACCTGCACCACTGTATCCCACACTGAGTGGGAATAACGGTCCAAGAGACATGCGGTGTTTACAGGCCTTAGTTACCAAGGTGGTCCAGCTTCTTGGATTCCCTTTCCGGTGGAGCAGTAGGGAAGCGCTTTTGGAAGGGGAGGCTTGGACTACCTAGCTCTCCGGGTGGGGTGTTAGGAGAGGAATGTGAGGTCTCCCAGGGCCGGGCGGTTGTGTCGGGTAAACATCCGGTCCACGGGAGCCCCCGTGCTGGGCTGGACCACGTGCCCAAAAAGACATCGGTGAGGGCCTCATTAAACGGCAGCAGGGTCTGCGAAGAGCTCGCAACCAGCTGAAGCACCTTTGTCAGGAGGTTAGTCCTGACCGCCACTGTAGGAAGCTCGAGGTTAAGTGCCTCAGCCGCCCTACACACCACCACTGCGTACGACGCTCCTTCGTCCATAGCCACAGTAGGAGGAGACAACATGCAAGGTCAGGGGAAGTGTCAAGACCACTGGCATCCCCAGTTCCTCTCTCCAGTCCTGGTCAGAACAAAGCTGATCAGATAAAGGGTCACCTGACCCCTTCCAGTCCTCCTCCTCATCGTCTGGATGCCACTCAGGTTAAAAGGGGCACAAAAATCCAAGGGGGGGGGGGGGGGGGGGCCTGTGGCGCCGGAGCAGCCGGCAGCGAAGACCTAGGCCCTCCAACCGAGTCCGTGGGGTCCGAAGGCACGCAGGAAGGGTCGGTCTGCCCAAAGATGGCATGCATCGCCTCGTAGAACGTACGAAGCTGGGCGGGAGTCACTCCGGGTCCCGGAAAGGGAGGGAAACTCAGTCGTCTTCAGGAACCGCACGCGGAGCCGAGGGAGGGGCACCACCTGCGGGCCTAGTCGGATCGGCCGACTGATGAGAAGTCGAAGAGCGACTATACTTCTTCGACTTCTTCTTATGCTTCGACTTACCCGACCCAGAGTGCGAAGACTTCGAAGATTTGGAACCGGAATGGTGGTGGCCCTGCGACCAGTTCCTCAACCTCCCTCACGACCAGGACCTCGAACGGCGCAGAGCAGACTGCCAGTGCTCAAGCAGCTTTCGGGACCGCTACCGCAAACCCTTCGGCACCATCGACCGGCAGTCGGAGCACAACTTGGGAGTCGTGGTCTCGCTACAGGCAAAAAAGACACGCGGTGCGGATCCGTCACCGACAACATGCAATGACAGGCACCGCAGGCAATGAAACCGGGCATCCCTTGTGCACATTAGGAGTCAAAGACTCTCAAAAAGAAGTCGACATAAGTCTAGAAAAACTCAGTAAAAAAATTACTGGGGGTACCGCTCTCCCCGGATCGGTGCTGGTTGGCGCAGAAGAAAGAAAGAACGGACGTCAGGGAGCGAGGGCAGCGTCTAAGTAGCTGCCGCAACGTCATCCCGGCAACCTCCATGCCAGACGTGGAGCCGACCGACGCCAGCTTCCGACGAGCAGAGGTACTGCTGACAAAAAAAAGTTTCCAGATCCAGCCGGACGTCTGGGGGTAATTCTAAGGTAAGGAATCTATAACAAACAGGTTTCTTTCAGATACATCTACACAATAATGCTTGGTGAATATGTGTGGTGTAGACCATGTTGAAGCTTTGCAGATATCTGCAATGGGAATGTTCCCTAAAAATCCATAGTAGTCCCTATTTTGCGGGTTGAATGGTCCCTATGGGGGTATTGTTAATCTTCTTTTAGCTTTTGCATAGCTTCTTTGAATGCATTTTACAATCCACCTTGCAATGACCGATTTTGAGATAGCATTGCCTTTGTGCGGTGGCGCAAAAGCAACGAAGAGTTGCTTTGTGTTACGAAAGGATTTTGTCCTTTCAATGTAGTTTAGTAAAGGTCTTTTAACGCCTAATGTGTGAACAGCTCTTTCTGCTACAGAACCTGGTTGAGGGGAAAAAACACTGGTAACTCAACAGATTGTTTTATATGAAAGGCAGATACTACCTTTGGTAGGAATTTGGGATTGGTACGAAGAACCACTTTGTCTTTGTGCAAGCGAAAAAAGGGTTCTTCTACAGTTAATGCCTGAAGCTCACCTACTCTCCCAAGTGATGTAATGGCAATGAGAAAAGCCACTTTCCAAGTGAGAAATTGTTACTCGCATTTGTGCAATGTTTCGAAGGGTGGACCCAATAATCTGGTAAGGACAATATTGAGATTCCACGCTAGTGCATGTGGAAGTGTTAGAGGAATTATTATTTTTAGTCCTTCCGTAACTGCTTTGATCACAGGCACTCTGATAAGGGACAAATGTTGCCTATTTTGCAGATATGCAGCAAGATGTAGTCTTATGGATGTGTAAGCTAGATTTGAGCGTTGTAAGTGCAACAAATAGCAGATATTTTGTATTGAAGCATTTAATGGGTTGATATTGTTGGTATTGCAGTAAATGAAAAACCGTTTCCATTTAGCTGCATAGCAAGCCCTTGTAGTAGGTCTTCTGTCTTCTTTAATTATATGCATACAGTCAGGTGGGAAGTTCCGATAACCAAACTATGACTTCAGGAGCCAAATCGCAAGGTTCAGCTCCTTTGGATATGGATGCCTTATGCCTCCATGGCTCTGAGTGAGGAGACTGGGTGTGAAGCTTAGTTTGTGAGGCAGAACTACTGAAAGTTTTAACAGGGTTGTGAACCATGGTTGCCAGGCCATTGTGGGAGCAACTAGGATTAGTGTTAGGGAGGTTTGCTTGAGATTCCGAACCACTAGTGGAAGGAGTGGGAGAGGCGGAAAAGCGTAGACATATATCCCTGACCAATTCATCCATAGGGCATTGCATTTGGATAATGGGTGTGGGCACCTTGCAGCGAAGCTTGGGCATTTTGTATTGAGGGGAGTCACAAACAGATGTATTTCTGGAAAACCCCACATTTGGAAGAAAGGGAGGAGAACCCGAGGAAGAAGTGTAGGAACTTCATCCTCGGGTTCTCCTCCCTTTCTTCCAAATGTGGGGTTTTCCAGTGGATCTGTTGATTTTGTCTGCTGTTCAGATCTGCGATTTGATTGCATTCTCTTGGTAGGTGTTCTGCTAGGAGATGGATGTTTTGTTGAATCGCCCACCTCCAAATGGTCTGCGTGAGGTGTGACAGTTGGAGAGTGTGTCCTCACCTGTTTTTGTATATAATAGATCGCTGTCATTGTCTGTGCAGACAGCTTTGCCTATAAGGCGGGTCTGAAATGCTTTGAGCGCTAGGAATATTGCTAGCAGTTCCAGTTGATTAATATGAATCTGTTTTTGCTTCTTACTCCACAGCCCCTGAAGAGTGAGTCTGGAGAGGAGCTCCCCAACTTGTGAATGATGCATCTGCCATTAGGATCGCCTGTGGAATCGGACGATGCTAGGCATTCCTGAAGGGGCATATGGAGTCTTGCGTGTGGAAAGATTACGATGCAAGAGGCCATCATTCTGAGTAACTGCATGAATACTGGAGCTTGAAGGAGTGATTGGATTGAAACTGTGAGACCAGAGATTGAACATTTTTGATTCTGGTTGCACGTGAAAAGGCTAGGGCTTTTTGAGTGTACAGATTGGCCCCCAAATATGTTTGTCATTGAAGGTTGTAGATGTGACTTTAACAAATTGACTGTGAAGCCTAGACTGTGCAGCAGGTGCAGTGTGCCTCATGTGTGCTGGAGATACCTTTAGTACATACTGGTTTTGAGGAGTAAGGCGTCCAAGTATGGGAAGACATGGATGTTTTGTCTTCGCATGTGAGCAGCGACTACTGCTAGGCATTTTGTAAACACTCTGGGAGCAGTGGTGACTACGAACGGAAGCAGTTTGAATTGGTAGTGTTTGCCCGCTATGACAAACCTGAGGTATTTGTGATGAGGGGGATGTATTGGAATATGGAAGTATTCATCCCTTAAGTCTAGAGTAGACAAAGTTGCCTTGCTGTAGGAGAACTTGTTGGAGAGCGACCATATGGAAGTGATCTGAATGAATGTATAGGTTCAATTCTATGAGGTCATATATGGGCCTGAGAGAGCCGTCCTTTTTGGGGGGAATGAGAAAGTAAAGGGAGTGCACACCTGTCCCTTGATTATGTAATAGGACCGATTCTATAGCTCCTTTTTGCAGAAGAGATTGAACCTCCTGTGTGAGGAGGTGTAGAGACAGTTTGTGTGATCGTGGAGGAATGTTTGGAGGGTTGGTGGTAAGCTCCAGGTAATAACCAGTCACTATTTGTGGGAGGGGAAGTACGGGGGCTGTTAGTTTTACCTCTTCCCTTGCCATGGTTTCCTCGAAAACTTCCTTGAAAGTAACCTCTTTAAGAGGGCAATTGTTACCTCTAAATGACGTGGAGGGACGGTCTGTTTGCATGGTCTTAGAGCCTCCCCTGTAAAAGAAGCGGCTAAAAGAACCCCGATTAGATGTTGTTTGTAAAGCTCCCATGGATTTGGCAACATCTGTATCTTTCTTAATTTTTTCTAAAGAAGCGTCTAACTCGGGTCCAAATAGGTGTTCCTTGTCAAAAGGTAGGTTTAAGATAGAGGATATCTAGCTAACAGAGCCTGGGTGTTAGCTATACGCCAATTATTGGCAGCCTGTGCCGCAGCTCTTTTGCCCGATGCATCTATTAATTTTGATTCCTTATCAGGAGGAGGTGCATCTCCTGCGGTTTGTGAATTTGCCCGCTTACGATCATTTGAAATCACTAAGGAGTCTAACGGAAGTTGACCTGTAAAGTAAATTGGGTCTGTAGGTGCGGCCTTATACTTTTTGTCTACTCTTGGTGTGATAATCCTTGCTCGCACTGGGTCTTTAAATATGTTATCTGCATGTTTAAGCATACCCTTGAGCATAGGCAGTGTAAGTGTTTTTTTTTTTAGAAGAACTTAAGGATTTGAATAAAAAGTATTCTTCAAGAGCCTCTTTGTGGAGCTCTACTCCATGTATTGAGCAGCTCTGTTGACTAGTTCTATAAACCCTACGTTATCGACAGGCGGAGAAGGTTTTGAAGGGTATAAATCTGGGTTGTTGTCAGTAATAGGATCTGTATTATAATCGATCCATGGGTCAAGATTATTGTCCTAAAGTGCATCTCCATCCCCATCATCCTGGTGATCAGGTGGTGGAGGTAAATTTGTGGGTGTAATAAGCAAATTTGGCTCTATTGGTGAAAAAGGGAAAAGGGGAGGTGGAGAAGTATTAGTACCCATATTCTTTCTTTTAAGAGGAATATGGTAAGAGTCCTCGAGGTCTGGCTTACGTTTTGCTGGTAGATTTGCCTAAAGATGGGCAGTCTTGGGGTTAATGACAAGTTTGCTTTGGCTCCTTGTTGGAAGGCGGGGCATCCAACTGAGGCTCTTTGGGTGGAGGAGGAGCTGTCTTGCCTTTAGGTGCCAACATTTTCGGTGCCGATTATTTCGGTGCCGATTATTTCGGAGCAGAGGATCAATCAATCAAACATTTGTAGAGCGCACTACATACCCGTGAGGGTCTCAAGGTGCTGTGGGGGGGGGGGGGGGGGGGGGGGGGGAGGGGGCCCGCTACTGATCGAACAGCCAGGTCTTGAGTAGCCTCCTGAAGGTCAGCAGGTCTTGGGTCTGTTGTAGGCTCAGTGGTAGGGTGTTCCAGGTCTTGGCAGCGAGGTGGAAGAAGGACCTCCGGCCGGTGGTTATTCTTCGGATGCGCGGGTCGGCGGCGAGTGCAAGGTCGGCGGATCGGAGCTGGCGGTTGGGGATGTAGAAGGAAAGCAGTTTAATGAGGTAGGCTCGGCCTGTCTTGTGGAGTGCCTGGTGTGTGTGAATGAGGAGCTTGAAGGATATCCTCTGGTTGACGGGCAGCCAGTGCAGGTTTCTCAGGTGAGGGGTGATGTGGCCGTGGCACATCGAGGATCAGTTGTGCCGTAGCGTTTTGGATGCGTTGCAGTCGTTTGATGAGCTTCGTTGGAGCTCCCGCATAGAGGGCGTTTCCGTAGTCGAGTCTGCTGATGACAAGGGCCTGGGTGACTGTTCTTCTTGTATCTTTAGGGATCCACCTGTAGATCTTGCGGAGGGGGTTGAAGCAGGAGGAGGAGATGGCGTTGACTTGCTTGGTCATGTAGAGCGTTGAGTCGAGGTTGATTCCCAGGTTGCGTGAGTGGTCGTTGGGTGTCGGGGCTGCCCCCAGTGCCGTCGGCCACCAGGAGTCATCCAAGGCTGAAGGGTTGGAGCCGAGGATAAGGACCTCCGTTTTGTCCGTGTTCAGCTTCAGTCGGCTGGTCTTCATCCAGTCGGCGACGGCCTTCATTCCTTCGTGGAGGTTGGCTTTGGCGGTGATGGGGTCCTTGGTGAGGGAGAGGATCAGTTGAGTGTCGGCAGCGTAGGAGATTATATTGAGGTCGTGCTGTCGGGCGACGTGTGCGAGCGGGGCCATGTAAATGTTGAACAGCGTCGGGCTGAGGGAGGAACCCAGGGGTACGCTGCAGATGATCTCGGAGGCTTCGGATCAGAATGGGGGGAGGCGGACACTCTGGGTTCTGCCGGAGAGGAAGGAGGTGGTCCATTCCTGGGCTTTGTCTCGGATCCTTACGGCGTGGGCATAATGTGCGGTGGCAGACGGTGTCGAAGGCGGGGGAGAGGTCCAGGAGGATGAGGGCCGTGGTCTCACCGTTGTCCAGCAGTGTTCTGATGTCATCGGTGGCGGCGATGAGGGCGGTCTCGGTGCTGTGGTTGCTGCGGAACCCTGACTGGGAGGGGTCCAGGATTCTGTTTTCTTCAAGGTATCAGGTTAGCTGTCTTTTGACGATCTTCTCGATGACCTTGGCCGGGAAAAGGGAGCAGCAAGATGGGCTGGAAGTTCTTGAGGTCTCTAGGGTCTGCCTTGGGTTTTGGGTAGGGCGTTGATCTCGGCGTGTTTCCAGCTCTCTGGGAAGGTCGCGGTCTCGAAGGAGAGATTGATGACGTTGCGCAGGTGGGGTGCGATGGAGCTGCTGGCTTTGTTGAAGAAGTGGTGCGGGAATGGGTTTGACGGGGAGCCGGAGTGGATTGTGCTCATGGTCTTGATGGGGTCACGCTGGTCCAGGCTAGCAGGGGGTCGTGGTCGATGGTGTGCAGAGAGTCTGTTGTGTTGCTGTCTGTAGGGGCTGTCTAGGTGTTGAAGCGGTCGTGGATGTCTGCTATCTTGCGGTGGAAGAAAGTGGCGGAGGGAGTCGCAAAGGGCTTGCAACAGCGGGATGTCGTTGGTGTTGGAGCTGGGGTTGGAGAGTTCCTTTACGATGTTGAAGAGCTCCTTGCTATTGTGTGCGTTGTTGTCGAGGCGGTCTTTGAAGGAGGTCCACTTGGCAGTCCTGATGAGTGAATGATGGTTGCGGGTGGCGTTCTTGTGGGCTGCGTGGCTGTCCGGAGTTTGTTCGCTGTGCCATTTCTTCTCTAGTTTCCGGCAGGCTAGCTTGGAGGATAGAAGTTCTGGGGTGAACCAGGTGGCCCTCTTGCTGGTGTCTCTGTGGGGGCATTTCTTCAGCGGGCGAGGGTGTTGGGCAGTCGTCAATCCAGCGTCTGAGGCTGTAGGCAGCGTCGTCGGTGTTGGAGGGATCGGTGGGTGGGCTGAGAGCGAGATTTGCGTGTAGTTGGTCTTCGGTGATTTTTCTCCAACAGCGGCGAGGGATCTGTTGGGTGCGGTGGTGGGTTTCTGGAAGGAGAAGTGGATGCAGCGGTGGTCGGTCCAGAGGAGTTCGGTGGTGTGGCTGAAGGCGACGTGGGGGCTTGCGGAGAAGATGGGGTCAAGCGTGTGGCCGGCGGAGTGGGTTGGCGTTGTGACGAGTTGCCTCAGTCCGAGGTTGGCAAGGTTATCGATTAGGGTTGTTGAGTTGTTGTCGTTGTTGTTCTCCAGGTGAAAGTTCAGGTCTCCGAGGAGGATGTTGTCGGTGGAGGTCAGGGCGTGCGTGCTGATGAAGTCGCTGAACTGGGGTCAGGGTCCGGGGGTCTGTAGATGAGGGTGCCTCTGAGGGTGGAGTTGGGAGTATGTGTGGATCTGGAAAAGCATGTGTTCGGCGGTGCTGAGGGTGTCGTCGGTGCTGGTGGAGACCCTGATGCTGTTCTTGTGGACGATGGAGATTCCTACTCCAACTCCGTTGGTGCGGTCTCTGCGGGTGATCTTGTAGCCGTCTGGGATGGCTATGGCGATGTCGGGTGCGGAGGAGTCGTTCATCCAGGTCTCGGTCAAGAAGGCGACGTCCGGGGATGTTGTGTCGAGCAGGTCCCAGAGCTCGACGGCGTGTTTGCGTGCGGAGCGGGTGTTCAGTAGGATGCATCGGAGGTGGTTGAGGTCTTTTTGGCGGGTTGTTCGGCGGCTCTGAGGCTGGTGTAGCTGTAGTAACGGCAGGTGAAGGGACCATGTGTGCGTTTCGGGGCGGCCTTGAAGCAGGTGTGGGTCCGTCCGGGGTTGAGAGCGTTGAGTGTGCTGGCATCGTAGCGGTGGTGGTCGTCGTGGCGGGTGCGGGGACCAGGGGTTCTGGCGCAGCGGCCGCCATATATGGGGATTTGGGAGGGAGGAGCGGCGGGAGGCAGGGGCAGCGAATGGGCAGTGAGGGGGCGGGGCCACAGGGGACGCAGCGGTGGAGCGGCTAGGGCACCTGAAGGCAACCGGGCACATATCATGGGCAGCGAGGGGGAAACAGAAGGTAAGAGGGCACAGAAAAGAATGCAGGCAGTACAGAGAAGACAGACAGCGACAGAGATACAAACCTAAGGCCTACCACTGGCCACCAGGGATGAGGTGCAGGTGGTAGCCTGCGGGTGGAGGAGGGCCTCAATTTCTACAGCAGCGTCGGGACACACAGGCGGAGCGGTGTGGTGGGGGAGCGACCTACCAGCAAGGTGTTGGGTTTGATTTCGGTGCTGAGGATTTTGGTTTGGTGCCTGAAAGTGGCCGACTCGATCCCGAGCCAGAAGGCTTCAATGTATGTTTCGGTGCCGGGCCCAAGGGCGGGGTGTTCAAAACCTTTTCTAGGAGCGGACCTTGGCCCAAAGGCAGAGGAGGGCCCGGAGCCTTTTTTATGGATGACATTTGGGGCAGGGGAGGTATCTTTACTCTGCTAATCCTGCGTGATGTCCTCTTTGATGTCGGAGTCTTTCCTGGACACGAAGGTGTGTAGTTCTTCATCCTCGGCTCCCTGTGTTTCGGAGATTTCCTGGTCGGAGCCTTCTCCAAAAAGATCTGGAGCGGAGCTGCTGCGTTGTGGATACATTTTGTGACAATTGCGCCTGGGGGGCATCGGAGTGCCTTTTTGGATCGAAACGATCGGCAGGCTTCGCAGTACTCTTCGTTGTGTTTCGGTTGATAAACACAAGTTGCACACTTGGTGCAAGTCGGCGCGGGGGTATTTTGCGTGACACCCAGAATTGGAATGGAGTCCGTTGCATCTACTGCGAGCTGGTCCAACGGCCTTCCACAAAGTTTTCGACCGAAGATTTTGGAATCGATATGATACACTGAGATGGGAAAACGCGATCAAGAAACAATACCATCGGGGGTAGTAGATTGCGCTTTGAGGGGAACAGAAGGACGGTGTTAAACCGGAGCGCAGCAATACACGGCCGAATGTGATGGAAGAAAAAAAACAATCCAACAATGGAGTCGATGCCCATGCACACTATCACCGAAAGGAGGAGTCACCATGCATCGTGACTGGAAAAGACTTCTTTGAACAAAAACAACTTGCAAACATCCGAACCCAACACTAGATGGCAAGAATATGCAAAGCATGTGATCTACAGTTCACATGCCTCGAACATGAGCTTTCTAGAAGAAGGGCTGGCTTTAATGTGATCTACAGCATTAAATGTTGAGGTGGTTTTGGGAACATGGTTAGCAAAGCGTGAAATGTGTCGCAGAGTTGATGGTAGAGGAGGATATCAAGTGAGCAAAAAGTTGTCCTATATATTATGTGACTGTATGAAATGCTCATCACAGTATAGGTCGCAGAGTGTGGTGAGCCCCAGCTCATGGGCCCTCTAGCAGGAGCCCTTATCGTTCATTACAGGGCTTTTTGACTAGTAGCATGTTGGATGCATAGAGGGAATTGATACAGGCTCGCCGTCGTAGACTGTCCCATACCAATTAAGTGCATGCAACTTTGTCCATCTCAGCATGAAGGGGCCTAATTCTCTGGCACAATACAGTGGTCAGGGAGCCACACTGTTCGCCTCCACAGCCACATAAAGCTGGAATAGTGTAGGATGCAACCAGAAATGTGCAAACTAGGCCAGCGCGCAGTAATAATAAAGATGCATGTTGTAGAGATTGAGGCTGCCCTGTTGCAATGGTAGAGTCAGAGTTTTCCACGTCAATGTGGATGGGGAATCAACCCATCGCTCATTATAGGCAAAGAATTCAAAGATCGGTGTCCGATATTTCACTTCGGAACAGTGCCACAAAGAGCATAAAAGGGCCAGTTTCCAGGTGAAGGACCGGGTGAGGGTATGGGGAGAAGTGACTTCCAGCAAGACCGGGGAAGGATCAGATAGAGTTATTGGGAGACGCAATATTTAGGTATTCAAGGTAAGCGCATCTGGTGTGATCAGCCAGTAATCTATTCTGGACCAAGTATTCTGTATAAACGTGATGCATGTACCCTCGGCCTGTTGCAAGCGCTAATTGTCTTGAAGATTATTGTATCATTTAAGTGTATGGAGTTGGGCAGTGGCTGCTGTGTCAGGGTGCCTGGTGTCACTTGACCTATCGACATCGTGGTCCAGTATCACACTGAAGTCGCCACCCCAAAGGATTGCACCAGGTCTCATTTAAGTGATCAAGTGCCTCACCTCTGCAAAGAAGTCAGCATGGTCCACATTAGGAATGTGAATTGAGGCTAGAGTTAAGGAGAGGTCACGTAGTGTACCTTTTATCATGACAAATCTACCCTTCGTGTCAAAGAGTGTCTGAATTGTGTGCCATTGTAATCTCTTTTAAAGTAGGATGGCAGAACTACGAGTGTTGTTCGAGTATAGGGAGGCATGTGTCTCCGAGATCTGCCCCACCCGGAGGCAAGGGCCAGTCGCCTTAGTCAGGTGAAATGCAAGACAAAAGCAGATGTCTATATGGTGCCTATTAAGGGATTTGTGGACTAGCAGAGCTCTGCACCTATCATTAAGGCCCCAAATATTTCAGATAGAGCATCTCATAGACGTCATCGGGTACAATGGGAGTGCAAGTCGTGTACGTGGCAAATGCGGGACTCATGCACTGAAGATGCATAGCTGCAGGAGTAGGTAGGTCTATGCGGCGTTAATTCCCCAAGTTTGTTTCCCTACAGACATTTTGTAAGAATCCCAGAACAGTCATCTCACTGGGAAGCTCCAATTTTAATATGGTCCATAGTGGACCGTTATGGTGGAGCAAGACTTGAATTTTCAACGATTTCTGAACTGTATGCACAGTAGCATATATTGCATGGAACACTGTTTTTCCAAGCCAGTAGTGATTTATATTATCGTGCATTCCTAGCCTGGTCTGCATGTATTCACTAGCGCTCTTTGTAGGTGAAGGCCGAGTGGAATAATTTAAAAATGACAAATGTATAACTGCAAACATGGAGCTTTCTGTCTCTGATGTGCACTTTCAATTCAACGGTAGAGTGTTACATTATGAGGTAGAACTCTCTGTAGGTTTACCAATGTTGCCATATTTAAGCTCATTCTTTTGGGCAAGCTCTGCCTTCCCACATGTGGCACCAGTCCATGTTCTGTTTCCAGGTTTTCAAGTCTGGTGGCATGGGCCTCCCACTCGTGGGCGACATTTCTATTGACGATCATTAACCTCCAGGTTAATGAACAACTTTGTTTCGGTGGGCTCCCTTCCCCCCAGATATTCAGTTGAACCACCAAGAGTGGATCTCCAATTTGTGCTCCAATGACCAGTCTCAGGAAGGCCTGGACACCATCCCAGAACGGCCTCAGTGCGGGACATGTCCGAAGCAAGTGGAAGAAAGTCCCCATTTGACCACATCCCCTAAGGCAAGCATCAGAGCTCTCTTGCCCCATCTTCAAAAGTGTAGTCCTAGTATAATAAGACCTAAGAACGAGCAGTAGTACTGGGCTAAAACCTCCTTGTATTTCTTTTCCTCTTCTTCGATATCTCCAATGTCTGCCTCCCAGTTTGCTAGCTGTGACATTGGTTTGTGAGAAATTAACAATTTTCCTATATGTACACCAAATGGCCTTTTCCAAGAGGGTTCTGGGAGCAGTCAGTCTTCTAGTGGTGAGGATTCCTCTATCCTAGTTCCCTTTACTACTTTTGATAGTAGGGCACGTCTAATCTGTAGATATCTATAGTGATCTGCTTCCTGCAATTCAAACTAAGTTTAGAGTATTCCCAGGGATTCAGGCCCCACCTTTCCAAATATCTCCCATTTTACTGATACCAATTCTGACTCAACTGGTAAAGCCCTTATACCAGGAGGTCCCTGTCCCATGAAAGGTGATCGGTTGTTTGTTTCTTGTTCCACCCAAGATACTAGCTAGTCACTTTTCTGGCTCTACCACCGCTCGTGTGAGGTGATAGACTCCTGATAGGTGCTGCTGTATAGAGGGCATTCAGGTAGCCTCACGTCTCCATGGCCATTCCATCTGCTATCAGCGAAAACTCCTCCTGGGGTGCAAATGCCCATTCAATGACCACTATCAGTTGAACGACCAAGTACTATTTTCTAATTCTTGAAAGTGCCAAGCCTTCCTCGTACACACCCCTCAATCTGGTTAGTACTATACCTATCCCCCCCACCCCACCTCCATGTTCATAGTTGGAGCCTGGGCTCAGATTCCAACTTCCCAAAGAAATCAGGGGGGCTTTTGAATGGTGTGTTTTTTAAGCACATAATTGTTTATGAAGGGTAATAATTTTAAACAATGCTGCTTTGCCTTTACAGCGACAGGAAAAGGGATCTCTAATGCTTCACATCATTTTTTAATTGTGCCATTACGGAGTAATACTTCAGGTTCCTTAGCCACATAAATGCCCAGATGTCAGAAGCCCTCTGGAGAAATTGTAATCTGGTCAATTTCGGGATACCCTTGAGCTCACTGTTTTAATAGGTATAGAATGGATTTCCACAATTAATTCTATAGCCAGAGTAATTGTCAAATAACTGGAACATCTGTATTAGTCGGTGTATAGTGGCATCTGGTGTTAAATGTACAGAAGAATGTCATCCACATAGAAGGAAATATGCTCATCCCACCAAATTTCCCACTGTAGCACCCACACCGGATTAGTCCAGGTGGACTAATTCGGTAATTACCTTTTTAAGCTTATTTACCAATATTTTTGCTAGGATCCTACAATTTACACTGAGCAGCAAGATTGGCCTATGTAAAGCACAATTGCTGGGCAGTTTGTCTTCCATTATTATGGTTATTATAGTGGCCGGGCACAATTCCCAGAGAAGGGCCCAGCGCTTCCTGGGTTCATTGAAAATGCAGATTTCTTTAGGCAGGCCATTTTGACCTGGAGCTTTACCCTTTAATGGCCTTATCTGATTTTCCCTTATGTCTCACCTCTCTTTTCCCTTCTCCAGCGAGAGCATAGGCGTTTTTAGGTCTCGCCTAGCGATGCAGCGCATGCGGTGCGCGCCTTGGCGAGATGTCTTGTCGTCGGTTTTGTGTTCAGAAGGGGGACAGGAGCTGTGCACGCGCCCGGACAGCCTGGTGGTGTGCACGTGCGTTTCCTCTCAGACGATTTCAGCTGCGACTTGTTCTGCAAGTGAGGCGCGTGCGTCACTTCACCCTGCCTTCAAGTGAGCAGGCCTCTGCGCCTGGACAGGCGTTGTGCATGTATGGTATGTTACTTTGTGTGCAGTCTGTTTGATCGTTTGTGTACATTGTTTTGGGAAACACCTTTAAAATAACATTTTAATAAACGCGGTGAAAAAACGGACTACTTACGTTGCATACTGTTGTGTTGATTGTAGCGCGCAGCACAGGTGCGGAGCGCTTTTGAATGTAAACTTGTTTGGGCACGGACTGTTAAATGGTAGCGGCAATTTCAGTCGATAACCCTTCAAGTATTGCCCGGCGGTAATCGCCTCTCATACCACTCGATAATTTACCAATGAAAGAGGCAGGCGCCAGAGACTGGAAGGCAGGAAACAAAGTTTTATTCCGTCGGAGCAGAACACATCAGATCAGACAGCAAGGTATCGTCACGAGGTGCTCTCACTGCATCTCTGAGGCCTGGCCTCTTATACACAGGTTTATTGCTTTATTACACATGGTACATTCTTATTGAGACTTTGATGTACGGAAAGACATTCCTTGGAACCCCCACTTCGAACTCGTTCCCACACATATCTACAGTAGGAGATGGCTATCACGCAGCTGGACATTCCGCCAATTCCCGGGGATGTGTGCAACCGGCCGGGTCTCAGGGGGGTAGGGGCTTTGATCCACTGTAATCCCTTTGATGTGGGGTGTTTCCCTTACAGTAGGGGCAATAAACTGCATCCGCAGGGCTAGGTGATGGCCTGGGATCAGTTCGGACAATGAGGCGCAGAGGAAGGGGGTTATCAAAAGAGATGCGTGACCATATATGGGATGTCGGTCAGGCGTAGGATGTGGTTCCATGGCAGGGTCGCGCAGAAGGAGAGGGTTCATGGCCCGTATATGAGAGAGCGGGGGTGGCCGGCGCGCGGGGGATGCTCGCAGCGCCAGGGGAAAGCGCTGGCGATCGAGAATGAGCGGGGAGAGAGTGGGGTGCCTAAAATGGCTGTCGTGTGCTCGCTGTGCGTGGCGCTGGGGAGAGGCAAGATGGCGCAGATAATGTTTAGTTTGCAAGCTAAATTTCCACACGGACCACAACTGACCTTATTAGATAAAAATTGTACACCATTATCAGTGATCACACGTATAGGTAATCCCTCTTCTGTGAACACTTCATCTGGAAATAGTAAAACCGTGTCAGATTTTGTAACTTTTATCCAAAAGAAGTTGTATCCATAGTTTAAGAATTTATTTATTTAGGTTTTTTTGTTCTATTTTTAAAGGGAGGAAGATGTGTTGTGTTGATTGTAGCGCGCAGCACAGGTTCGGAGCGCTTTTGAATGTAAACTTGTTTGGGCACGGACCACAGCTGACTCATGTTCTAGAGTCTGGGTCCGTGCCGGGGAGAGTTCTGGGGAGACTGTTGGAAGCTTGGTGGGAGTTGTTAGCGGACGTGTATCCAGGTGGTGCTGTCTATTCAATAAATCTACGTTTCAAACTCATTTGGTACGAGTATTCATCGTAACACATACACTTCAGAATGAGATACTACAGTTGGAACGAAAATTTAACAGGGGGCAGGAATTCCATACTGGCTTCCTGTGGCACTGCCCCTTTAAGAATGTAAGGTCTAGCTCCAGAAGAACTATATACTCTATGGTTTCGAATCTGCAGTTAGACAGAGAAGCTGTCAGGCAGCTACAAACACCTAGGCAGCTGTCAGCGCTTCTCTCCCAAGTTACTGGGTTTGGTTGTGAAGTGCGGGGTCCCACTCACTAAGAAGTTGGTTTCACCCAGCTACTCTGCTGTGCTCGGGGCGTGTTCGGTGAGATAATACAAGGGTCAGATGAGGAGCCGAGAAAGTGAAACCTGCGAGCTACCAGGCGCAGCGTGGACTGGAGAGTCAGATAGAAGACAACAGCTGTTAGGCAGAGGAGAAATCAAAGCAGATACAAAGAAAATGGCGAGTACGAGAGAAATGTGGACCCTTTCTCGCTTCTTGTTATATTTCTTTAACGAGTTGAGCCCAAGACAGGTAGTTCTTTGCACAAGCTGCAGGGCTCTTCTGTTTCCTGCTCTGTAGAGTATCAAAGCAGCCAGATGACAAACACGAGTCATTCAGTCCCGTGCTCCGCAGGACGTTCTGGTGAGTGCAGTTTTCATTCTTCTAACACTTAGGGATTTATTTGGGGTTGTGCAAGCGGGTAAGAAAGCGACCGCCCGGGTTATTTGGTTTCTGCTTGTGCACATCTCTTAAGTTTTAAGTTTGAAAAAAAACAGAGTGAGAAGCATGCTTTCTCTGTAACCTTTGGTGAGGATGTTCTGTTCTGCAAACTTTGTTAAAGGTCTTAGATGAAAATGCAGCGTGGGGCACGGCGTGCACGGTCTGCAATCAATGCAAGATTTTCGGATCATTAGACTTTGTTTTTTTTGGCTATTATTATTTTTATTTTTTAAGCAAAGGTAATATAATCTCAGATGGTTCCTTAGTAGTAATTACTGACAGTGGGTGACCTTGTCTACAAAAATGAGTTTGTGTTTGGGGAGGGAGTTGTATTTAAGGGATGCCCTCATCAAGGTGATAAGTCTCAACATTTAAACATGAAATGCACTCCAGTCAGTAATAATCGGAGGATCCTCTAGCCAAGTGAGGTGAAAACAAGACTAAAGCAGCGATGGTTAAAAAAAAAAGATAACTTAAGCAGCAGATGTGTATATGCATTCTTGTATATTTTTTTCAGGGCACAGAGGATTGTTTTGTGTCAAGGGCAGTAAAACGCACCAGGCCGCCTTTCAAGTGCTGGTTCTACCATGTGAGAGATAGATACCCATAGAATTGGGGCACGCAGGACTGTATATTAGTTCTCTTTCGAGAGGGGGGGGGGGGGAAGAGGGCTGAAAGGAGAGTAGTGGCTCCCATCTGTCTAGGCCACGAAGGTCAGCTCACATCTGAGCAGTAGCAGGCACTGCACATGGGGCCGGCCACGCTGTATTGCCTACGAGCAGCAAACACCTTGGTCCCACTGCACAACTCATTTCAACCCATGTGTGCGAGTATATAATTGCGTTTGAATAAATAAAAAGGCATTGTCATTTATAATGCCAATAGCTCAAACTCTCAAATGCGAGACCTATTGCATTGCAAATGCTTGTTATATCTATTAGGAATTTCTCAATGTCTGTTGGACTTTTTGAAGGGTGTAAACTATATAACTGGGTGTAATAACTAGCACATGCTGCTGCAATATGTAAATCCCCTCTAGTCTTTTGTCCTGAATCTGAGTTTAGTCCTTGAACTCAATCTTTATTGCGTTCCATTCTGCCAAGCCATGCCAGGAGCTTTACTGTTTTATTGCCAATCACATCTAATTTCCGCTGAGAGGCGAACGCTGTAGCTCTGGATGCATTCTACACCAGGTCTTGATATTCCCTTTGTTTCAGCCATAGTTGGTGCCATATCACTGTATTTTGTATTGGATCTATGTTTTGTTCAAGCTGTAGTATTTCTTGCTCAGGTTTAATGACTTTTTCTCTCCTACGTTTTTAACCCCAGGTTATTAAGAAAATGATTGTCCCGCAAACCTGATTTATATGCATCCATACCGGGTCAAAGGGTCTTACTGTATCCCCATTCTCCTGGAAGTAAACGTTCGTACACTCCTTTATTTTATCAGATTTTCTCTATTTCTTTAAGTACCAAAAGGTCCCTACTGTAGTCCCTGAATTCCCACCCAAGGGATGGAGTATGATCCAAGATCCTCCTCATGAGTATCCTGCAATTTCAGAAAAGACCCAACGGCAAGTGATACCTCGGGTAATAATCTGTGTGTGAGAAGGTGCAGTGGGCACTCAAAGAAAAGGTATATTGTTATATATAATTTGTGTGTGCACCATATGTCTGTAAGGCCCATAGCTTCCAGAAATCCTGCAAGTGGCGGCTGCACCCGGACCCCTCTTAGCCGCGTGCGCCTGTCTAGGTTATCTCTTAAAGAGAGACATTTCGGTAGCCCCCCATAGTTATAACACCCAGGGGTAGCTGCAGTTACAACTTTTTCAACACCTTCAATATTTTTGTGCCATGTTTGGGTTAGATAAATACAGAATAGATCACTTGTACCTGTATTACCAGGGTCAGGTGTGGTAGCCAACTTAAAAACCCTCATTCACGTACAGGAGTGGTAAAGCGGTATATCTTGGTTCCTCGCTTTTCTTAGAACTTGAAAGCTTCTGGCCTGCAGGGGGTGCGGCCGGCGGTACAGTTGCGGCTGCTGGAGGGGGGCCATGAGCGGAGTCGCCCTGTCTGCCCCGCATCGCCCATACAATAACTGACAGCGAGAGGCCGGGATTGACTCCGGGGAGGCCTGGACGGCTGGGGCTGTGGGTCTCGGCCCACCCTTGCGGCGGCCTTTCGCCCGGACTAGGTTGGCACCCTTTCTCCCCTCTGGGCTTGGATATGCTCTACCATTAGACTGGGCCGGAGGTTGGCGGTTTCTTGGACGCCTGCCCGTACGGGGTGCGGACTCTGGGCCCGGCTTGGGGCCTGATTGGGCTTCTGGGGTCGCTGGAGGCTGCGGGGACAGGCCGAGGGACCCGCTGCTTGTGCCGGGGCGGTTCTTCGTGAACGGGGTTGGGGACTGGGGGATCGGCCACCGTGTCGGGTGGCGGGGCAGACGGGTGGCTTGGTGCCCCTGCCCCCCCTCCTCTTCCTTCCTGTCGCCTTATGCCTCTGCTCCCTCTACAGTCTGCGACCAGATCCATCAGAGCCGGTAACCGGCTAGCTCTTTGATCACCACTGGCTACGCTCGCCTGGACCCGCTTCCCGGCGCTGGGGGGCTCCCAGTGGGCACTCCGGTGCTCTCAGATCCTCGGGTGCCTGGGATTGGGGGTGCTTCCCGTGACCCTCAGCTGGTGGAGGCCTCTGAAGGGGAGCGCTAAGGCGGATCTCGGCCACCGTAACGGGTGGCGGCGTGAGGGCGTCTCCTGCACCTCCTGGTTGGTCTTGCGGGCCTTGCTTCCCTTCCCCAACGTGGTCCAAGGGGGGGGGGGGGGGGGTGCTCTCCTTGCACCGGATGGTTGGAGTTTGAGGATCCCCTTCACACCTGTCTCTGGGCCTTGCCCCCTGGAACGGCCCGTCTGTTCCTGCCCCTCGGGGTGGGGTTGCTCCGCTTGAACAGGGGGCCTGGTCTTAGACATCGCTGCCACAGTGGTTGCCTGTGGGGGTGGCCCATTCCCGCTGGAGCGCAGCCTGCCATCCATCGCAACACTTGATCTGTCGGGCTGAGCCGGCCTTCCCAGGGTTGGGGGGGGGGGGGGGGGGGGGGGGGTTCTTGGGCACCCGGGCCTGAGTAGACTGTCTGGGTGTCGGCGGCTCCCCCCTCCTCCTCCGTGGGCGGATTGCTCGTTCGGCCGGTGGCTGGGGGCTCTGGCGGCCATGGGCAAGAGTCGCACCCTACAGGCTTCGGCCACCCAAACGAAAATGGACCGATTCACCACGATGGACAGAGATCCTAGGGGTGGGGCAGCCCGCCGGGTCAGGTGTGCCCAGGGGTGACCTCACCACCATCTCGCAGGCGATCGGCGCATCGCAAACATCGGTTGAGAATAAGATTGGAGAAGTAAGGGTCGATATGGCCCTCCTTCGTCAAGATCTGCGCAATGCACCGGCTCGGGTCACGGAGGCAGAGGCCCGTATTTCTACTGTGGAGGACGACATCGGCCACCTTAAGACCCAGGTGGCACGCCTTCAGACCCAGGCCTCGGAACTCCATCGCCGGGCTGAGGATGCCGAAAATAGATCAGGCGCAACAACCTCCACCATGTAGGCTTTCCGGAGGGAGTGGAACAGGGTCGCGTGGACACGTTTGTGGAAACCTGCCCGACCCATAGTCCTCAACTTCCGGGACAGAGATGCCATCCTGGGAGCGGCCAGAGCACGAGGCCCGTTGCAGTTTCAGAATGCCCACATCATGGTTTTCCCGGACTACACCAGGGAGGTGCAGGCTCAGAGACGAACCTATGACGAGGTAAAACAGAAACTCCAGAATATGGGTCTTCGCTACGGCCTCCTCTTCCCGGCCCAAGGTCCTCTTTCAAAACAGCGATCTTCTTCGATACCCCTCAGGCGGCCTGGACCTGGCTCATGGAGGAGCGGCCCCTCTTGGATCGGCCATCCTCCTCTCCCATCCAAGGGGCTCCGTCCCTCCCGTTCCCGCCTGCGCCCTGGCCTCAGCGGCGCCGGACTAGGTCCCTAGGAAACATGCTAGTCGGGGGGAGAGGGGGTCCCCGTCACCGGATGGGTCGTCTGGGCGCCCTTGCTCTCGGGCTTCGACTCGGGGCTCCGGTTCCCCCGACCCGCCGCCAGACTTGAGCGACAAGCCAGGCCCCGCAGAGGTTCCCCGTCTGGTAATATCCGACTCTGACCTTTCCAGGAGCCCCTTAAACTCTTGTGTACGACCGCTTCTACAATCTCTCAGGCAGAGGCAACGTGGCCTCAGGACCATTACTGGTATTGGGCCAGTCCTCTAACTTACTCTTTGGCCGACTGGCAGCCATCATAGCTCGCTCTTCTTATTTGTGCTGGATGAGGGGGGGGGGGGGTGGCTTTGTTCCCAAGGCCCACACGGGTTGACTGTCTTATTTCTTCTTCCTTTCCCTGGACTTGCTTGCCATCCATGATGTATGTAGTTCAAGGTGTCATTGCAGCGAGGGTTGTTTCTGTATCCGTACATAAGGAGGGGGGTCCATCTTCACCATGTTCTTGTTTCGCTACTCGTTTTAGATTAGCACCTAGTTTGTTGTGAGGTGGTTGTTTAGAACTGTTTCTATCTAGGGCGACAGATGCTTCCTTTACAGAAGTGTAGGGTGGGGGAACGGGTGGGGAGGGACCGTTGTCCTCCGGATGTTTGATGTTTTTAGCCGCCCACGGGCCGCTGTTCCTTGTTTTCATTGGTAGACACGCACGCACAATTGCCCTCGACGAGGTCACGTGACTCACCAGGCCACGCGTCCCATGCCCTGCGACCCCGGACACAAATCGATGTCCCCCTTGGGTTCTGGGGGTGCCAGCGCGATTGCCATCTGTCCCACATACTACCCACCAGGATGGCGCCCACCCTGCATAGGACCCTACACATCCTTTCCTGGAACGTTAATGGTCTGTTGGACCGGATTAAACGCACCGCGGTTCTTCGCAGCGCCCAGCGGCATGGCCCCGACATCCTACTCCTGCAGGAAACGCACCTTCTGGGCTCCCGATGTCACTTCCTCGCCTGATATGGGTTTGATAGGGTTTGGCACTCTGGCTTCACTCGAGGCTCCCGAGGGGTGGCCATACTGCTTCGGGAGGGGCTTCCCTTCACCTTGACGCGGGTTGAAGCGGATTCGCAGGGCCAGTATGTGGCCTCGACGGGTATGATCGAGGGGCTCCCCATTAACCTTCTGTGCACCTACATTCCTCACGCCTGCTTGGCCTCCACCCTTCATCACCTAACGCTGGTTTTCACCTCCCTTCCGGAGGGTCTGACAGTGGTTGGGGGCGATTTGAATGCGGTCCTGCGGCCCTCTCGCGACGTGACTGGCGCCCCATCGTCTTCTCGTTTGTCTTCCGCGAAGCAACTATCTGACCGGTCCTCCGCCCTGGGCCTCTGCGACACCTGGAGAGTGTGGAATCCCCGTACGGAACAATACACGCACACCTCAGCAGCTCATCACATGCACTCTCATATTGATTTGCTTCTGTTACCCGCCACAGACTGTCCGTTGCTATCTGGGTCCGCGATTTTACCGAGGGGCATCTCGGACCACTCCCCCGTCTCCCTCCGTCTTGGACACCTCTGTAATGGCACCCGCACGGTATGGCGAATGAATGCCTGGTTCTTGCAAGATGCGAACTTTGTTGACTCTCTCGGGCAAGAATTGAAACATTACTTCTCCAACAATGTGGGCTCAGTCTCTTCACCGGGGACCCTGTGGGAGGCCGGCAAGGCGGTGCTGCGAGGGGTGGGTAGGGGTCTAGTCCACGCGCAATGTGCGGAGCAGTCCGCCCGGCTGGCGTGATTGGAGGCCCAGGCGGCGCGGCTGGAGGGCGCCCAATCGGATCATGATGATGCTGACTCCACTCTGCAGCTCAATTTGACCCGGGAGGATATCCGCCAGCTCTCAATGGAATCTGCCAAAACGCTCTGGCGCTCCTCGGTCGCGCGAGTGTATGGGTGGGGCGACAAAAATGGCAAACTGTGACATAATTTAGTGTCTTACTCCAGGGCCAACCGTATTATTCCGGAGATCCAGGGTGAGGGTGGAGCTCTTTGCGTCACCTCCCCAGACATTGCTCGCTCGTTTGCTGACTACTATGCAACGCTTTACACAGCCCGGGCCCCCCAGTCTTCCCACACGGCCCTATTGGCTGACACTGGGACTTGCTTGCCCTGTCTTTCCCCGACGGATTCCGAATCTCTCGACCGCCCCATCTCCGCAGATTTGATTCACGGGGCGAATTCGCTGCTGCGCTCCGGCAAGACGCCCGGGCCCGACGGTTTCCTCCAGGAATATTATGCGACCTACCGAGACGCTTTGGTTCCGTACTTGGTAGAGTTGTTCAATCATGTAATGGAGGTGGGGTCCTTCCCCCCTCCTCCCCCCGAGACGGATGTGGCCACTATAGCAGTCCTCCCAAAGACGCAGCCGCCCTCCCTTGCTTGTGCAGACTACCGCCCTATCTCCCTCATTAATACAGAGATCAAACTATATGCTACTGTAGTAGCTCAGAGACTTGGTCCCTTCTTGAGAATGCTGGTGCATTCTGATCAGTGTGGCTTCATGCCGGCCCGAGGTACTTGGCACTGCATACGTCGCCTCCACCTTGCTCTGGCACACCGTCACCGCCTCACCCCGTATCTGGCCCTACTCTTCCTAGACTTCGATAAGGCCTTGGATACGGCTGATTGGAGTTATCTGGCGGACGTGTTGGAGAGGATGGGGCTCGGTCCCATGTTCCGACGTCTCATCCGGGTCCTATACTCTACTCCTAGGGCTAGGGTCCTTATTAACGGCGTGTTCTCGGAGCCATTTCCTATCCAGAGGGTTACTCGCCAGGGCTGTCCGCTCTCCCCGCTTTTTTTGTCCTGGCGATGGAACCTTTGGCTTGCCTCATCCGCCAAGACCCCCTCATCAGGGGTTGGGTCTGGGACTCGACCCAGACTGATAAAAGAGCACTTTATGCGGATGACGTTCTCCTCTTTCTCGCGGACCCTGCGTGCTCTGGCCCAAGATGTTTGGATGTTCGAGGCCTTCGAGCAAAGTTCCGGGCTCCGACTCAACTCTGCAAAATCCACGCTGGTCCCCTTGCACCCATCACGCGAGTGCTTCGATTGGCAAACATCTATCCCTTTGCGTAGGCAATCCTTTAAGTACTTGGGGATATGGATTGCTCTACATCCGGAGCTTGAGTGGGCCTGAATATCACCCCTCTAGTTACTAGGGCGAAGGCGGACCTTAAAAATTGGCAATCTCTTCCTCTTAACCCTCTTGGCAGGAGTGCCCTTTTCAAAATGTTGGTCCTTCCCCACTTTCTCTATATACTACAGAATGTTACCCTGTACCTGCCGGGGAGTTGGTTTCGGGAGCTGGAAGGGGTCCTTATCCGGTTTTTATGGGGAAGGCAGAGGCCGCGGATATCTTTGGCACACTGCTGCATACCACCGTACAACTGGGGCATGGGGGTGACTAATCTTCACCTTTACTACCTCGCCACAAGGCTTATCGTGCTCCATGACTGGTTTGCGGGCAGCTGGTCTGATCCGGCGTACAGAGTGGAGCTCCGGGCGTTGGATTTCTCGCAGCTCCAAGCCTATCTGTATGGGAGCCCAGTGCCGCAGGCTCTCCCCCTTGTCACCAGGGCGGTGCTTGTGGCCTGGCGTGCTGCGCTAAGACATGTACAATGGGACCGGAAGTTGACCAGACAGACGCCTCTGTGGAGTGGGACGTGGCTGGCGGAGGTCTCCTCCCTCCGGGACTTCCGCAAATGGGACCTTATAGGGATTTCGCTTTTGGGAGACGTTTGGGTGGGGGACCATGTCAGATCCTCCGCAGACCGTTTGGGTGGGGGACCATGTCAGATCCTTTGCAGACCTACAACACTGTCACTCCCTCCACTCCTCCCAATTCTACAAATACTTACAACTTAGACATGCCCTTCAGGTCCACATCCCCTTCCCCACATCTTTCCCAGAATTCAGTCCCCTAGAGGCCCAAGTGATGATGGGGAACCAGGGTAGAGGGGGGGGGGGGGGGCGGTGTCACGGATCTACCGATCTCTAGTGAATAACGGTTCCGCTGGCCTGGATCTCCTTCGGGCTCGCTGGGAGGGATGGCTGGGTCCCATGGAGGACGTGGATTGGAGGGATGCCCTTATGGCCCCCAAAACGCTGACGACCTCCTCCAAGCTGCGTCTCGGCCAACTTTACTATTTCCATGCAGCTTACCTCACTCCCGCGCGCTTGTACAGGGCTCGTTTGTGGACCTCTTCATCATGCGCACGTTGCCAACAGGCCCCGGCTGAGATTTTTATCACATGGTGTGGCAATGGCCTGCTCTTGCGCCATTCTGGGCGGGGGGTGGAGCTGGAGCTCATGCAGGCCCTTGGGTTGTGGTAAATATTTCTCCTTTACCGGGACTGAATTTGATACAGGAACATAGTAAAATAGCTCAATGAAATGAGAGGCAGAATCCGTGGTATTAGAGGTTCGGAATGGGCTTTATTCCGGTGATCGATTATAATCGGATGCTTCAAGTTCCATCACCACGGGGGTTCAGGAAGTGAAGTACCCACTTTATTGACAAGAAATGACTTTTATAGTACATACATGACAATGAAGTAAATGCAGTAGGCGTAACAATTGATAAGGAAAATGACGAGTTGTTCTGCGTAACCAGAAATGGGTGTAATAAGGCGAAAAAAGGAACATAATTGGGTGTGATGTCATGTATAGGTGGATCTATAAGATAATACTTGGCATGGATGCGCGCGCAGCAGTCTGACGTGTAATTGACGTGTAACTAGGGGGTGAAGGGGACTTGACATTTAGCTCTACGTGTGGAGACAAGAAGTCTGGGGGGTCAAGTCAACCTAATCCCAAATCATATCTAACATCCTATGTTTAAAGAACTATGTTATCCATAAAAGAAGGACTCTCGGACAGAATCTATTCTATACTGACTGTGCGTGCATGTACAAGCGTCTAAGTGTCTACACTGAATGCGAGGGGGTAGGAATATTCCATGGTAACAGGGCTATGAATTACTTGCATGAGGACAGAGAAGATAGGCCTTTTTTGCTTGGTAACTGGAAGAATGTTTACTTAAGCTACTAGGCAGGAATGCATCGGCTGAGGGGGAAGCAGATAATTCGAAGGTGAAATACAGTTCTTGGCAGAGAATAGTCTGATGTCAGGCTTCGTGAGCCGCGCAGAGAATGAGACAAAGTTCATGGTCACAGATGCAGGCTCGGACTGGAGCTTTCAGAGGCAGAAGGCAAGAAGAGTTTGATGACAGAATCAGGGCCTACTTGCCTGGACTGTAAAATGGCATAAGTGAACCATATGAAGCCGGTGGCCTTTCATATTTAGGAATGGAATATCCGGCCTATTCATGGCGGATCTGTCAAAGGACATGTTGACGGTGAACGCACATGTATTTGCGTCTTCATAACTGGAACTGGAGGGAACATATATGTACTTGTGATATGCACCTGGAACCGTTGGGGTCCAAGATAGGGGACATAACTGATCAGGAAAATCCATATTTCCACATTCCCTCCTTGTCCCCTACTTGCCCTTCAAGAGATATCAATCTTCATTAATCCATTGATCTGTTCATATAGCATCATTTGTTCTTCTTTCTTCTTCCGGGATCTTGAATGAAAATCTTGATGTGGAATGCACGATGTGGCACACAGACCACAAATCGCTGGTCCACATTGTAGACATAGACAGCAACTGAATAGTATGAGAAGGCCAATACCTAGGAAGGATAAAACTCTCCATCCCCAGGCTGATACCGCATTCCAAAACCAACTGGACCAAGTCCAAGTGCCTGGGTTCTGGTGTATCTGGCTTACAATCTTATGAAGGCGAGTGATGGCTTTATATACAGATGGCGAATTTTCTGGTATGAATACGCAGCAGCTTGATCCGATGACCCTACAAGCTCCGCCCCTATCAGCCAGGATGACGTCAAGGACAAGACGATTTTGAAGCACAACAATCCGCATAGCAGACTGCTCTTCTGTTAAATTGCCTAAGGCGGAAATAGTTTCATTCACTACTGCTTCAAGGGTTCTAGTTAATCTACGTATCAGCTTACTATTAGTAACAGTACCTATATAGGGAAAGATGCCTTTATTAAAATCTACATACTTGTCCCATGCCGTCTCAGTGTAATCGACAATGGGGAGATCTCTCCGTTCTCTGTTGTGTACTAAATGAATATTTCTATAATAATCAGGAGGTGCTAGGAAAACAGGTGGCAAAAGGAATGCTATGTAGCAGGTACCATCCCAATCTAGAGGTAGACGCATATATGCAGTCTGACCACATATAAAGTAGGAGTGGCGATAAGCTCTGAATGAAGATTTGCCTTGATCACTGAATTCTACTGTAGTAGTGCATTGACTATGGCCCATATGTATGGAACCAACCTTTCTTACACATAATTCACCCCTCGCTGGGAATACTGACATGGTGGGTAAGACTAGTTCAATTTCAGATACGACATTTAGAATCATGAGATTAGGTGTAAAATTACCTAATCCATATACTTCATTTTCTAGATCAATTCCTGTTCTTTTGGGGCGACCCTCCTTGTCAGGGTAACAGACCTTGAGTAAGGCTAGGTTCAGATTTCCCCATACCCAATGATCTTGGTAAACTGCTGTGTCTGAGTCTATGGAATTAATTAAACTAAACCATGCTCCACAGGAGCCATTATGTGTAAATGGATGTGGAAAGAAAGGCAGGACTCCTTCATAATTCTGATAGGGAGGGAGTCGGCCACACACCCAACAATTGGTGGCGTTACTAGTCTGATGGGAATGATGTAACATACTAATGAAAGTGTTATTGCGCAGCGCAAGTCTATAAGACAATTCATGCGGAGGTAAGTCACTAAAAGAATGTTCAGCAGCAACATTATAAACATGTCTAGAAATAGGGTAATATATGTGCAACAACATACTTGTAATGATTATTAAAAGACTCAATAAAAACAAAATTAATAATGTCACTATGCAGTGGCTACGCAGTGATTTACAATACGCCTGTCGTTTCAACATTTTTCGGGTATTTTCTCTACTCAGGTCCAAGGGATACATGTCAGAGACAATTCAACCGCTTCACCTTGGAGAGGACTTAAACAATCAAATTGCTCGACTTGGTGGGCCTAAGCTTTAGTTTGTAATTTTCAGATTTGTTAGGTTCAACAAAAGGGAGTTTTGTATCAATCTGTGAGGGAGTGCAGGGCACAATGTCTATATCCGAAGATAGTCCATGAAATTTCTTGATGTGGCTTGAATGAATCCAGCCCTTGCGGCCCTCGATCTTCACGGCTGTTCTTGTGGTGAGCAGAACCAACGTGGGTGCTTTCCACCTGGGCTCCAGCTGAGTCTTTCGGTCGAAATTCCTCACAAAGACAAGATTACCCGGAACAACGTCATGGGGTTTCACCTCAGTGTTGTCGGGAAAGGCTGCAGCTACCTGTGAACGAGAAGATTGTAGTGCAGACATCAAGGAAGCCAAGTAATCTGTCAGCATATTACAGTCAATATCAGTTATTTTACGTGGTATAGGCGTCCCCCACATATTCGGTGGTCTACCGAAGATCACCTCATACGGGGATAGCCCTGTTCTAGAGTGTGCTACCATTCTCATGTAAAAAAGTGCAACTGGTAATGCTACTATCCAGTCGACCCCTTTCTCTCTGCATATTTTGGACAGTCTGATTTTCAGTATCTGGTTATGTCTTTCTACGAGACCTGCTGCCTCGGGATGTCGGACACAGTGAAATTTCCACTGATATCCTAGCAGAAGTGAAACGTGTTTCATTAATTCGGATGAGAACGGCTGGCCGTTATCTGAGTAGACAACACGTGGTAAACCGTATCGTGGGAAGAATTCTCGAACCAACTGTTTGGCAGTAGTCGGGGCAGTGTAATCTGAAACCGGGTACGCCTCTGTCCAACGGGACAGAGCGCAGACAACTACAAGAACATATTTGAATCCTCGACATCGTTCCATCTGGATATAATCCATCTGTAGGACTTCAAAAGGGTGATCAGGAGGATGAAATCCACCCTGTTCTACGGGAACACTTTTTCCTGGGTTGAACTGGCAACAGATCATACAGGTACGGACCTTTTGTTTGGCTGCTGCTCGTAAATGTTTATTAAACCAAATGTGTTGAATGCTGTCTAGCATAGCTTTTTCTCCTAGATGTGCCGGACTATGTATAGTGTTAATTACAACTTGGACCATTGAATCAGGAAGGAACCATACAGACCTTTCCTTCATCATCCATCCTTGGTCCGTTTGGATCCCTCCTAATTCAGTCCATTTCTTTATTTCGTCTGGTGTAGCATGTGTCTGTATGTCAATTACGTCAAGAGTAGGATCTTTAACTGTCATACAATGTGTCGGTGTCGGGACTATTGTCTTAGTCATATCGGGTGTTTGAGTTTGAGCAGTCAGTTTAGCTGTTCTGTCGGCTAGATCATTGCCTTGGGAAATGGTATCAGTAACCTTTGTATGGGCTTTACATTTCATAATTGATATTGCAGTGGGTAGATGTATTGCATCTAATAATGCATGAATGAGGGGTCCGTGCTGAATGTGGGCACCGTGGGAAGTTAAATAACCTCTCTCTCGCCACAGCACGCCGAAGTCATGTACAACTCCGAATGCATAACGTGAATCAGTGTATATGTTGACTTTTTTATTCGTGGCTTGAATACAGGCTTGTGTCAGAGCGATGAGCTCTGCGGCTTGAGCTGACAAAGTATTTATACGATTAGTGTCAATGACTTCAGTATCTGTTGTGACTGCATAAGCGGCTACTAACTCTCCTGTATTTGTTCTCATGCATGAACCATCGACATAAAATGTCAGGTCTGGATCTGACAATGGAACATCGGTCAAGTCTTGTCTGGGTTTTGTCGTTACAGTAATAACTTCAATACAGTCATGGGCTAGTGGGTCTGTTCCGGTTACTGGCAAAAGTGAGGCAGGATTCAATGTGTTACAGCGTCTTATTTCTATATGTGGCTGAAACAATGTAAGTTCATACCCTGTAAGTCGTGCCACGGTCAAGTGTTGTGTTTGTGTTCTATTTACAAGAACCTCTACTGCGTGTGGTACTTCAACTGTCAATGGATGTCCTAACACTATGGCATCGCTTTGTCTGATTGCTAAAGCTGTTGCTGCCACTGATTTCAGACATGCAGGCAAAGCCTGAGCTACGGGATCTAATGTACTAGAAAAATAAGCACATGGTTTGTGTGCTCCTGCTTGTTCCTGTGTGAGTACTGACAAGGCAGTACCTTCGCGTTCTGTAACAAAGAGTGTAAACTGTTTTCTGTAACATGGTGTTGCTAAAACTGGTGCTTGACATAAAGTTTTCTTTAGGCTTTCAAAAGCTTGTGTGTGTTCCTGAGTCCAAGGGAGAACAGTCGGTGTGGCTGCCTCCTGGGTTGTCAACTGAATGAGTGGTTTTGCTAGAAATGCATATTGCGGGATCCACTGTCTACAGTATGAAGTGAGGCCTATGAAAGCCCGCACCTCCTTTTGTGTCTTGGGTATTGGCATGTTAGCTATCAACTGAATGCGGTCGGGTGTAAGCTGCCTTCCCTCCTTGTCCAGCGAGTGTCCAAGATAAACAACTCGCTGGACACAGAATTGCAGCTTAGAAGGGGACACCTTGTGCCCTTTTTCGGCTAGAAATTGTAAAACTGTCAGTGATGCTTTCTCACATTCAGGTTCGCTTCTTGCGGTGATCAGCAGATCATCGACGTATTGAAGCAGAGCAGTGTTAACTGGCATGTGGATACTGTCAAGTTCTCGTTTCAGTGCTTAGCTATAGATGCTGGGGCTTTCTGTAAATCCTTGAGGTGCGCGTGAGAATTTAAAGCTACGTCCATTTAAACTAAATCCGAACAAATATTGGCTTTCCGGGTCTATTGGGACGCTGAAAAAGGCATTCTTGAGATCGATTACAGTGAAGAATGTCGCTTCGGAATCAATAGCTGTCAGTAATGACGAGATATCTGGGACCACAGGGAATTGTGGCACAATGCATTTGTTTAACTCGCGCAGATCAATAACCAATCGATATACTGGCGGGGCCTTCGGATCTGTTCGTTTAAGAATCGGTATTATCGGTGAATTAAATATATTGGAGTCTGTTTCCACAACTACTCCTTGGGCAATGAGCTCGTCAATGATTTGTAGTAAAGCCACTACAGCATCTGGTGGTAACTTGTATTGTCGCATTCGTGGTAGCACCACTCCTGCCTTTAATGTGACTCGATATGGTGTAATATTCATGCATCCAACATCAGTAGGGCCTTGTGCCCATAGACGTGTAGGTAAAATCTGTAATCGGGGATCCATGTCTTTAGACACATAGTGACCTTTAAAATCACGTAAAAACAATCTTACTCCTTCCGGAGAACAACATATTATAGCTCCTAGAGCTTTTAACATTTTTATTCCTAATAGATTTTCTGGACATGATTTAGTAAGTAATAAATCTGTAGTTCGGGTCAAAGGTCCTATCGTAAGTGGCAGAGGTTGTGACACTTCATTAACAATAGGTTTTCCTGCAAAACCAAGGGAAATATTCTGTGAGCCTGAGAGGGGTGCCCCTGGAACTTCACTACGTTTTATGGTCGTTCGACTTGCCCCTGTATCGAGTAGAAATTTTCTATCTTGGCCTAATAATTCACTATGTACATAAGGTCCTTCTTGGTCTACTGGTATTTCAATAAGGGGTAAGTCAACTTCCCTCTCGAGGCTTGTTCATGCGTAACGCTGATACTCGGGATATTCATACTGTGCGGTCTGATACATTTGTCGTGTTGTTGTTTGTGTGGCAGCAACAGGCAATGGGGGTGCAGCTGGCACAAACTGTATTGGCTGTTGTGCGGCTGGCATGGCCTGGGCATGCTGCATAGCTCCTTGTTCATTCTGATCTTGTCTGAGTGGCCGTGATCTTTCTTGTGTTTTACCTATGGCGATATTATGTTTTAAAACTGGACAATCGTGTACGTAATGACCTGGCTTTTTACAATAATTGCATGTCCCTTTTACAGGTCCTGCTGAATCGGAATGTGTCATACCCCTTTTATGTCCTTCAGCTGGAACTGTCTGGGAAACTAACATTTTCATTTTCGTGTCTTTCATGCGTCTGTGTTCATGTTCTTGTTCCTCTCTAATTCTATTGTGATGGTACTGTAACATTTGTAACATTTGTGATGGAGTGTTACCTTGCCAGGTACTCTCGAATTTTAATACTCTATTCTTTACTGGGGGCAGAGCATTTTCTACTAATTTTGTTACAAACAGATGTGGGTATGATTCGCTACTTGCTTTTATGCCACTATTTATACCAAAACATTTTTCAAAACGGGCATAGTAATCACTAGTGTCTTCATCTTGCTTTTGCTTACAGGCTGAAATTGTACCCCAATCTTCCTTTTTCGTAGTTAATAAACGCGGCAGTACCTGTACTAGTAGTCCTGGTAATGCCTTAGTTTTGTCCCCAAGCCCTGCACCTGGACCTCGGGCCCTTTCTTCTGCTTCTAATGCTGACCATTCTATCTTTTGATCACCTACCTCCCACTCTTTTTCCTTGAGTTTCTCATAAATGCCAGCAGGCATCAACACCTTTAATATTGTCATAATGTCGGGGTAGGTATACTCTCCCATGAGTAGGAATATGCTACTTACCAGTATGCATCTGTTCTTGGCATGTAGAGCTGCAGAGTCACACACTGAGGATAAGATCGCCATCTGGTGTTGGGCTCGGATGATTGCAGGTTGTTGTTGTCTTCGGAGAAGCCTTTGGTCACGAGGTTGGTGACTCCTCCCCTGGACAACAGTGCGCATGGGCATCCACTCCATCGGCAGATTGTTTTTCGCCATGTTGGGAAAAGATGGAGTATATAGAAAAGAAAGAAAGGATGTCCATGTGTAATGTCTAAGTAAGACGGATGCTGGAACAGATACAGGTCCCGGGGAGGCGGGCGGGCGTGTGTGACTCTGCAGCTCTACATGCCAAGAACAGATGCATACTGGTAAGTAGCATATTCCGTTCGAGGCATATGAGCTGCAGATCACACACTGAGGATAGATTATATAGCAGTGCTCCCCTTAGCGGTGGTCGCCTGTATCCGTTGCAGCAGTTTGAAATAAAGTTTTTAGGACAGCCTGGCCCACGGAGGCCTGTTGTTTGGCCTGTACGTCAACACAATAGTGTTTAGTGAAGGTATGCGTGGTAGACCATGTGGCTGCCTTGCAAATGTCTTCTAAGGGAATATTGCCTAAGAAGGCCATAGAAGCCCCTATTTTACGCGTGGAGTGCGCCCTAGGGGGAACTGTGAGTGTACGTTTAGCCTTGAGGTAGCATATTTGGATGCATTTAACTATCCACCTGGCTATTCCTGATTTGGAGATCGGGTTGCCTTTGTGTGGTGGCGCGAAAGCAACAAAGAGTTGTTTTGTCTTTCGAAAAGGTTTTGTTCTGTCGATGTAATAAAGCAAAGCTCTTTTAACATCTAAGGTATGTAGGGCCCTTTCAGCTACCGAGTCTGGATTTGGGAAAAAGACCGGTAGTTCTACTGATTGGTTAAGGTGGAAAGGGGAAATCACTTTTGGAAGAAATTTAGGGTTTGTCCTAAGAACCACTTTGTTACGGTGTAGTTGTAAGAAAGGTTCTTCAAGTGTAAGGGCTTGTATTTCACTTACTCTGCGCAGGGAAGTGATTGCGATAAGGAAGGCTACCTTCCATGTTAGGAATTGCAATTCACATTTGTGCATAGGTTCAAATGGGGGGCCCATGAGTCTTGTTAGAACCACATTGAGATTCCACACTGGGGCAGGTGGCAATCTTGGGGGAAGAATCCTTTTGAGACCTTCCATAAACGCTTTGATGGCTGGTACCTTAAAAAGGGACAGGTGTTGCCTATTTTGCAAGTAGGCTGCCAAGGCTGCTAGGTGTAATCGTATAGAGGAATACGCTAGGTTGCATCTTTGCAAGTGTAGTAAATAGCAAATGATGTTTTGGATGGAAGCATCCAATGGGTGTATGTCATTATTAGCGCAGTAGATGGCAAATCGTTTCCATTTAGCGGCATAACACGCTCTAGTAGTAGGTCGTCTGGCTTCTTTTATGATATTCATACAGTCTGGAGGGAGATTGAGGTAACCGAACTCTAGGACCTCAGGAGCCAGATCGCTAGGTTCAGTGTTCGAGGATCTGGGTGTCTGATTTCTCCATGGTTCTGGGTTAATAGATCCGGGGAGAGGCGTAGCTTTTGATGTGGAACTAAAGATAGTTCCAGAAGTGTGGTGAACCACGGTTGACGTGCCCAAGTGGGAGCCACTAGTATTAGTGTTAGTGACTGTTGTTTCAGTTTGCGTACCACAAATGGAACTAGTGGGAGAGGCGGAAAGGCGTACGCAAATCTGCCTGACCAGTTCATCCATAGGGCATTGCCCTTCGACTGTGGGTGTGGAAACCTGGCGGCGAAGGTTGGGCATTTTGTGTTTTCGGCGGTGGCGAACAGGTCTATGTCTGGTTGTCCCCACTTTTGGAAGAAGGGGAGTAGAACTTTGGGGTGTAGTTCCCATTCGTGGATCTGTTGTGTGTGGCGACTTAGGAGGTCGGCCACTTGATTGTGGATCCCTGGGAGATGTTCTGCTAACAGGTAGATGTTTTGGGGAATTGCCCATCTCCAGATTTGCTGTGCCAGTTGGGACAGTTGGAGAGAGTGTGTCCCTCCCTGTTTCTGTATATAATACATTGTCGTCATGTTGTCTGTGCGTATGAGGACAGTTTTGTTCTTTAGGTGAATTTGAAAGGATTTTAGTGCTAGGAACACTGCTAAGAGTTCCAGGTGGTTGATGTGGAGCAGTTTTTGTTGGCTGGTCCATCTGCCCTGAGTGGTATGGTGGAGGAGGTGGGCTCCCCACCCCGTGAGAGATGCGTCTGTAGTTAGCACAACTTGTGGAAGAGGCTCTAAGAACGGTCTCCCTTTGGACAGGTTGATGGTGTTCCACCATTTCAGTGATCGAAGTGAGCGACTGTCCACCAACACCAGATCGGTAAGTTGTCCGTGAGCTTGGTTCCACTGTTGTGCTAAGCATTCTTGTAAGGGACGCATTTGAAGTCGTGCGTGTGGGACTATGGAGATGCACGACGCCATCATGCCTAGGAGCTGCATGAACACTCTTGCTGGAAGAGATGGATGAGTTTGAAATTGAGAGATGAGATTTTGTATACTGGCTATCCTGGCTGTGCTGGGATAGGCAATGGCTTTGGATGTATCTATGGTTGCTCCTAGATACTGATGTAAGTGGGAAGGTTGTAGGTGGGATTTGGGGTAGTTGATAGTGAATCCCAAATCGTGGAGAGTTTGAATCGTGCGATGAGTGTGGAGAACGCATTTTTGGTATGTATTGGCTTTTATGAGCCAATCGTCCAGATAGGGGAAGACATGGATCTGTTGTCTTCTGAGATGCGCTGCCACGACTGCTAGGCACTTGGTGAACACTCTGGGTGCTGTTGTTACTCCGAATGGGAGAACTGTAAATTGATAGTGTTGCCCATCTACCACAAATCGTAGATATTTTCTGTGAGCGGGATGCATAGGGATGTGAAAGTATGCGTCCTTGAGGTCCAATGTGGCGAGGAAGTCTCCCTGTTGTAAAAGTGGGAGGACTTGTTGGAGAGTGGTCATGTGAAAATGATCCGAATGTATATACTGGTTTAGTAGTCTGAGATCCAGTATGGGCCTTAGTGTTTTGTCCTTTTTGGGAATGAGGAAGTATAGAGAATATACCCCTTTTCCCTGATGTTGAAGGGGAACTGGTTCTATCGCATGTTTTTGTAACAGGGATTGAACTTCTTGTTTGAGGAGAGAGAGATGATGCGAGGACATTGGACGTTGTTTGGGCGGTATGTTTGGGGGGGATTGTATGAGTTCGAGGCAGTAGCCAGACTGGATAATTTGTCTTACCCACCTGTCTGTGGTGATGGAAGTCCAGACAGGCAGGAATTGTTGGAGTCGTCCCCCGACCGGAGTGGAATGGTCTGGGGGGAGTGGTGGCAAGTCACTGTTTGGTGGCTGGTGAGGTGCGGGTGTTGTTGTTATTGCCCCGTCCTCGACCTTTGTTATTGTTTCCCCTATAACCTCCCCGGAAGTAACCTCTGTTAGGGGATGTTTGTCCAGAATTTTTAAAGGTGGACGTGGTCTCAGTTGATGTGTTTTTGGAGCCTCCTCTATAAAAGGAGCGACGAAAGGAACCCCGGTTCTGTTGAGACTGCAGTGCTCCCATAGACTTGGCAGTTTCATTATCCTTTTTCATTTTTTCTAATGCAGTATCCACTGCAGGGCCAAATAGCTGCTCTTGGTTGAAAGGTTGAGCAAGAATTGCGGTTTGAACCTCCGGTTTAAAACCGGAAATACGGAGCCAGGCATGTCGTCTGAGTAAGACGCCAGTATTGACCGCTCTAGAAGCAGTGTCTGCTGCATCTAAGGCGCATTTAATGGAGGCATTAGATATTAATTTGCCTTCTTGGATGAGGTCAGAGGCCTGGGACTTAAAAGGTTCAGGCAGATGCTGCATAAGGTCCTCAAGTTGGTCATAATGCGCTCTATCATACCTGGCTAACAGGGCCTGGGTATTCGCAATACGCCAATGGTTAGCCGCCTGCGCGGCGACCCGTTTGCCCGAGGCTTCTAAAAGCTTAGACTCCTTGTCTGGGGGAGGCGTTTCTCCAGTTGTCTGAGAGTTAGCGCGCTTCCTGGCATTTGATACGACTAGGGAGTCTAAAGGGAGCTGGGCCTTAATGTATGCAGGGTCTTGCGGGGCTGGTCGGTACTTTTTTTCGATGCGTGGGTTGAGCACCCTAGCTCGAACAGGGTCCTTAAAGACTTCAGTAGCATGCTTTATAACCCCTTTGATCATGGGCAGTATGTGGACAGTCTTTTGTGACTGCTCAAAGGTATCAAGGAGGAAGTCCTCTTCAATGGCGTCTGTGTGCATTGTAACGCCGTGGAATGTTGCTGCCCTATTTATAAGTTGGCCGTACCCTAGGTGGTCATCAGGAGGGGAGGGCTTGGAAGGGTAGGTAGTGGGGTCAGGCATGTCAGGTATAGGATAAGACCAGTCATCCATGGGTGCTGGGTCTGGGAACGTAAAAGGGTCGTTTGGATCAGCAGGATCATCAAATAAATCAGGGTCCGCCCCTCCCCCTAAGTCATCATTATCATCCTGTGGAGGAGGTGAATGATAGGGAGATGGTAAAGGTAAAGGTAAAGGTAAAGGAGAAGCAGGAGGAGGAGGGGGGGACGGGTTAGGAGGTAAAACAGGAGAGGAAGGACGAAGTGGTGAAGTAGCACAGTCCTTTTTCCGTATGGGAGCTGGGGGAGGTGTAGTGTCCAGCTTCCGCTTTTTATATGGGATGGCAGTCACATGTCCCGTTTTAGGATTGATGTAGATCCGCTTCTGAGTAGGATCTGGTCGAAAAAGATCATCTGGCTCCGAAGGTGGTGTCTGTGACGTCCGCTTCGGGTCTTTATGAGCTTGTTTCGGCGGGGACGCAGTTTTCGGCTCCGATGATTTTTTCGGGTCCGATGGATTTTTCGGTGCCGACTGATTTTTCGGTGCCGACTGATTTTTCGGTGCCGACTGATTTTTCGGTGCCGACTGAGGTTTCGGTGCCGATTGAGGTTTCGGTGCCGAATGAGTTTTCGGTGCCGATGGACTTTTAGGCATCGATGTTGAAGAACGTTTCGGTGCCGGTGGAGACTTCGGTGCCGAGGAACGTTTCTGTGCCGAAGGAGATTTCGGTCTTGGAGCCTGTTTCGGTGCCAACAATGAGTGTTTGGGTGCCGAGGGTGTTAAAGGCACAATTAGGTGAGGTTTGCTCGAGCCCGAGCCACCCACAGGCTTAGATGTCTTCGGAGCCGGGCCCGAGGGCGGGGCTTCTGAAGAGGATTTCCGGTCGCGACTGGGCCCAACTGGCGGAGTCTTGACCACTGCTTTTTTGGATGGGGCAGGGGCAGGGGGGGTGGTACTCACACGCTGCCCTGGAGTGATGAGGTCATCGGAATCGTCGGCTTCGGACACGATCTCGAGATCTTCGGTGTCGTCTTCGGGAACATCTTGAGCAAAGATGTCCTCCGGTTCTGGAGCTGGTTTGGCCATAATATGGCGTCGAGCTCTTCGGTCCCGGAGGGTCTTCTTCGAACGGAAAGCGGAACAAGCTGGACAGGTGGACTCGTTGTGTTCCGGCGACAGGCAGAGGTTGCAAACCTCGTGGTGGTCACTGTGGGGGAACTTCGCTCCACACTGGGGGCATTTTTTGAAGGGTGTCCTGTCCATCAGCCGCTTCCGGAACCGGTCCGAGTTGATGTCGACGTCGATGGAATACAAATCAAAGAGTTAAATCGATTGCTGGAAGTTTTCTGCTGGAGCGGAAAAAAGTTCATCCGAACCCAATGGCGGAAAAAAACAATCTGCCGATGGAGTGGATGCCCATGCGCACTGTTGTCCAGGGGAGGAGTCACCAACCTCGTGACCAAAGGCTTCTCCGAAGACAACAACAACCTGCAATCATCCGAGCCCAACACCAGATGGCGATCTTATCCTCAGTGTGTGATCTGCAGCTCATATGCCTCGAACACATGTCTTTAATTTCTCGGTGAAAACCCGCTGGGTCTTTGTCATGACTGGGTACCACTTTCTTCATTTGTAACAATTCTATTTTTGATATAGGCGTATATACAAATACGCGTTTAAACTCATTGTCCTCACCCTTTATTGGGTGCACTTCTCGTAAGGGATTCTGTCTATCTATGTGATACGTAGTTCTTTCCTTGACGGACAATGGAACATGTTCTGAACATACAAAAAGAATATACTGCTTTCTTGATTCTAGAATTTCTTTAATTAATTCAGTACCTGGACCTCTCCATTTATTCATAAGTAATTCAGTCAGTATGTCAGGCAAGGGACCAGGGTCCGAATGCTGACTCCGATATAGTATAATGAGTTGTTGAATCATATAAATCCCAGCTAACCTTTGTTCATCTGAGGTAAGATTCAAAAATGTGCGTACTACTGTATCATCACTATATTTTCCGGGACTGTCCACCCAATGGACAGCTGCCCTGGCTAAATCTTGTTCATCCATAGAATCGAGGAAATGATAACCCCTTCGTTCTCGGAGTAGTTTGTCGGCGGTTTGGAACGAATGCTCGTTAGACCTTATATTAATTATAGGTATTTGAAAATTCCTGTTATTATCTGGACATATCGGATGTATTGAGTCAGTATGATATCTAGTCTTATTCCTATTACAAGATCTTCCTCTACCTACATAGGCTATGGTGTCCGACTGTCCTGTGGGCAGTCCTGACCCTTCTTCCTCGTTTTGTTCGAACTCGTCTACCTCTAATCGCTCTTCGTGTAGGCGTTCTATTTCTTTACGGATCTTACGGCACATGGCTATTATACAATTTTGTTTATCATGTCTCCCTTCTGATATATTCTGGCTCCATTTTGTAAGAATTTTCATGGCTTCCGGGTCTACCCCCGGTCGGTCTTGATTTCTGATCACACAGTTTATGAGGAAACGTAACAGTTCCCCCTGTATCTCTACTTTCTGGTATTCCATAGCTCTGTAAATACATTCTGGATCTCGCCCTGTTTGGACAAAATGATATATATTATCTAGATGCGCAGTCATTCCTGGTAACTTCGCTAAATACACTGCGGCTCGTCTGATACGCAATGATGCTAGGGTCATTTCGTCCTCCTTTCCAGGCACCGGGTCATATCTACAATCTATAAGAAGTTCCTTAAGCGCACGGGCACCAAGGAGTTTGGGTGTACGTGAATGCGCTGACTCTTGAAAAGTAAGTTTATTTATTCTGGGTGGCGTAGAAAAGACATTGGTAGCTCCTCCCGCGGCCCCATCTGGGGCGTCGGGTGTAAAAGGATTCGTCGAACGTGACACAGCAACTACAGGTGTGGACACAGCCATAGAAGTAGCTGTAGGAGCGGATACAGAAACAGATGTGCTTGCCGGAACTTGTGACTCGATTTGTTGCTGTAGGGATACAGGCACTGGATCTTGGCGTTGAACCTCCCTGGTATGCGGTCTATGTGGGGCGGAATTAGCATACTCGGGAGCTGCGTCATCTAAATATGAGGAAAGAAAAACATCTTCTGCGGTTCTAGGATGCCCCTTAGGATGTACCTTTATTGGGAACAATGGGTTTGGCAAGTCTTTTGGTGTTTCTGGAGTAGCCTTAGGTAATCCTTCGGCCAGAAGGGGATACATACCATTCATAAGGGCATTTCTTTGTCTGTCTACTTGTTCTGATTTCACTCGGATACCTTCCTCAATTAATAGATTCTCTCGAACTTTATTGGAATTCTCTTTACTCTTCTCTTCCTGTCTACGTGCTTTTTCTGTTCGTCTATGTGATTCTTTACGCCATAATTCAACGGCGTCTTTCTGTGACTGTCTGACTTTCCTTTTCCATAACTCTTCCTCGACTTTCATGATGCACTCTGCATCCCAGGTCCCCGCTGTGGGCCACCTCTGACTTTCTGGTAATCCCTTGGTATAGTCTACCCATAAATCAAGAAATAATATAGCGTCTAAGCCATGTTTGTGATACATAAAGTGCCCTGGGGTGTCCCTAGGAGGAATAGGGACGGCTTCTTCGAGAACCCCTTTTCTGGTAGTGATCTGTCTTAATTTCGAAAAGAGCGGCATATTGAGAACTGACCTTATACTTGATTTTGACCTGATACTTGAATTTGAACAGACTTAATACAATAAACACGATAATGAACAGTCATTCATACCACGATATACTTAAACACTTTAAACATTAAACATTAAACCTTTAACTGAAACAACAATGATGATCGTCTGCATAACTAATCACCAAGCTTAATTCTCGATAATAACTAGACAATAACTAGACACTTCGGAATACTTCGGAATACTTGATATACTGCTAAACAGTACAGATACACTGCTAAAACAGTGCAGACCGGATTTGTGTACCCGAACCCGTCTTGACCGGCACAACCTATGTGCACGTCGGAAATGCCTCCCCAGCAATGGTACTCACCGGGTAGCTTCGGAAACGGAAGGCCTCAGTAACTTGAACTTGACTCGGACTGGACTCGACTCGACTCGACTCGTCGGACACTGGGCTTGACTTCGGACTGGTGGGTCTCTGTATACCTCGGATCTTGCTCTCTCAGCTAGGCTCTGGTCGGGATACTTCGCACTTCTCACCGCCTCGTCTGGGTGTTGATCGCAGTCTCAGTCGCCCCCGCTTGACCGGAGGGAGATACAGGAAATCCTGCTGGTACGCGTTATTGTCCGTCCAGCTGTGGCAGGAGACCGGGCCTGCAACGCACCGCCGGCGCGTGAGATGAGAAAGTGTCCCTGTTCGGGCGCCATCATGTGGTAAATATTTCTCCTTTACCGGGACTGAATTTGATACAGGAACATAGTAAAATAGCTCAATGAAATGAGAGGCAGAATCCGTGGTATTAGAGGTTCGGAATGGGCTTTATTCCGGTGATCGATTATAATCGGATGCTTCAAGTTCCATCACCACGGGGGTTCAGGAAGTGAAGTACCCACTTTATTGACAAGAAATGACTTTTATAGTACATACATGACAATGAAGTAAATGCAGTAGGCGTAACAATTGATAAGGAAAATGACGAGTTGTTCTGCGTAACCAGAAATGGGTGTAATAAGGCGAAAAAAGGAACATAATTGGGTGTGATGTCATGTATAGGTGGATCTATAAGATAATACTTGGCATGGATGCGCGCGCAGCAGTCTGACGTGTAATTGACGTGTAACTAGGGGGTGAAGGGGACTTGACATTTAGCTCTACGTGTGGAGACAAGAAGTCTGGGGGGTCAAGTCAACCTAATCCCAAATCATATCTAACATCCTATGTTTAAAGAACTATGTTATCCATAAAAGAAGGACTCTCGGACAGAATCTATTCTATACTGACTGTGCGTGCATGTACAAGCGTCTAAGTGTCTACACTGAATGCGAGGGGGTAGGAATATTCCATGGTAACAGGGCTATGAATTACTTGCATGAGGACAGAGAAGATAGGCCTTTTTTGCTTGGTAACTGGAAGAATGTTTACTTAAGCTACTAGGCAGGAATGCATCGGCTGAGGGGGAAGCAGATAATTCGAAGGTGAAATACAGTTCTTGGCAGAGAATAGGCTGATGTCAGGCTTCGTGAGCCGCGCAGAGAATGAGACAAAGTTCATGGTCACAGATGCAGGCTCGGACTGGAGCTTTCAGAGGCAGAAGGCAAGAAGAGTTTGATGACAGAATCAGGGCCTACTTGCCTGGACTGTAAAATGGCATAAGTGAACCATATGAAGCCGGTGGCCTTTCATATTTAGGAATGGAATATCCGGCCTATTCATGGCGGATCTGTCAAAGGACATGTTGACGGTGAACGCACATGTATTTGCGTCTTCATAACTGGAACTGGAGGGAACATATATGTACTTGTGATATGCACCTGGAACCGTTGGGGTCCAAGATAGGGGACATAACTGATCAGGAAAATCCATATTTCCACAGGGTGGGAAGTGCCTCATGACCCGCTGCGCTTGATACTGGGGGTGTTTGACGGCCTTGATGGCTCCCGGGCTGAGAAGCGTTTCCTGGGCACGGCGTTGGCAGTGGCGAAACGCGACATTGCGGCAGTCTGGTCCCAAGCTCAGTCCCCAACAGTGCGGAGATGGAGGAGGGGGGTGGATTGGTGCGGTACTCAAGAGGAGCCTCTTTTCGAGGCTAGGGGTTGTCCTGAACTCTTTGGCAGAAACTAGGGCAAATGGTTTTATCTACTGCCGGCCTGAGGTGGTCTTATCTATCCTGTATATGGTCGTATATAAGCTGGTGAGTTCTCCATCCCAGGACTGTTTTTACAGATCTCTGTCATTCTTAAGGGTTGCATTGTGCGTGTATAATGAGTATGATTTGCTACAGATGAATTTTTTGTTCTCTTTGTTTATAATAACAATAAAGTTGATTTTAAAAAAAAAAATGCCTTTTCATCATCTAGGGTTAGTACAAATAACTCTTCCTGGTTATCATAGCTTTGACGTGGAAGAGTGTGGAGCATATGATTTTGGGGCATCCTGCCGAAAGCCAACAACTGATGGGTGAACTAGCACTTTAACAACTCTCCTTAATCTAGCTGCGAACACCTTAGAAAGTATATTCATGGTGGAGTCAAGTAAAAATATCAATCTTTAACTGGCACGGGCTAACAGGCCTTTTCTGGATTTTGATAATAAGGACAGCCCTATTGAACTCATCCTGTGTGGATCCAGTTTCCTCAGCTTCCTTAAATACTTTACACAGAAGGTGTGTTCTAACAGCTATGTTAGTCTCCAAATTATACAGGCAGACCATCATCACCGAGGGCCTTGGAAGTCAACAGGGATATATTCACATCACTGATCTCCGCTTCATTTAAGTCACTGGTTAGGTCAAGGGCTTCTTTCACTTCTGTCAATCATGATGGAAGCTTTAAGTCTGCAAAGATATTGTTTCTCCTCGTCTAGAAGCAGGTCAAAAGACATGGCTTACAGAGATGTGGTGGAATTGATACTCCAAACCCACTCATGCCGAATCGATCTCAGGAGAGGGTAGGCCAATGGCCCATGCAAAGTATCGGCATTGTGTGGTGTGAGGCTTTGCTCGTGTGGAGAATGCACTATGCAACGATGAAGAACATTTCTCAACAGACAATTAACTCTGAGTTTGGAGCCAGTGGCAGCCATCTAGGATATCCAGGTAGAATGTCCTTCCTGTTTCACTTTGCTAGCAATCATGATCCAATCTTGCTGCAACCATGACCTTGATACACAGATCTAACATTCGTTTGTAAGAACATTTGCTGACTTTGGAGGTTGTGTGGAGGACATTTGGGAATAAAGAGTGGAGTAGTGTTGTAAAACAAACTTTGAACTTTTCTAACCATTTAGTAGAATTTTCCTAATGACCGTAAAGATTGTTGCATTGCACTTGAGGTTACCCTTTAACAGAACAGAAAGAACTCTTAAGACAGACTATGTTACACATGCTATGCATATATGATTATGTATAAGGCATTCAGATTTCTAGTAATGCACGTGAGTTGCTTTAAGAAGAATCACAAAATATCACGGTTTGCTTATTACCTTGCAGAGGAACAAAGGTCAGGCAGAAACTGTCACTTATCTTCTGCAGAGAGTATATTGTGACAAAGCTTAAGGTTTGGTATTTTACAGACAGGGGTGTTGATGAACGTTTAAGATAGACATCTTTTTAGGTTTAATCTCAGAAGTAACATTTCACACCCAAGTACAAATAGTGGGATACACAAATATATCATTGAGGTAAGCATGGTGGCAGGGTGTATAATGCTGCATCAACTAGCAGCGTTTGTTATAGTCAATTCAAACATTGCTTCGTATGACACTTTTCCCGCAACTCCGGAAGTGTTACGAGTCTCCCATATGGCTGCATGAAGAGGCTGACGATTAAACACACAACACACTTATGTTGTATGGAGGCAGTTGGTCAGTGGATGGTTCAAAATTCGCTTAAACTGAATGGGGAGAAGACTGAGGTGATGGTGTTTGGAGGGAATCAGAACACCTGGTCAGCCAGCTGGTGGCCTGACTCGCTGGGAGTATGCCCTTCCCCCACGATATCTGCTAGGAATCTTGGGGTGATGATAGATCCTGCCCTGAATATGGGCGGACAGGTTAGTAGAACCATCTCTACCTGTTGGGGCTTAATTCACACCCTGTGAAGAATCAGGAAATATCTTTCCCTACAGTCCAGAAAGCAAATTGCTGTCGCTCTCCTCGGCTCACGACTGGACTACTGTAATGCGCTGTATGCAGGGCTAAATAGGAGCCTACTGCAGCGCTTGCAGGTAGTCCAGAATGCCGCCGCTAGATTTGTTCTGGATGTTCCCAGATGCTCCTCGGCCACTCGGGCTAGGAGAACACTGCATTGGCTACCGGTAGAATATCGAATACGGTTTAAAGTTTTATGTATGACCTACAGAGCCATTGCAAGGAATAATGACATGGGAGTTGGCTCTATCATCTCCCACTATATTCCTGGAAGGGACTTGCGTTCCTCCAGGAAATTGCTCCTGACAGTCCCCCGTATACGAAGAGCCAAGTGGGGTGGCAGGGCTTTTTCCACTCTGGCTCCTAAATGGTGGAATGATCTTCCTTTGGATCTCAGGTCGTTGCCTTCCCTACAGAGATTCCGAAGCGCCCTCAAAACTCGCCTCTTCCTGCAAGCCTATGTGTAAGGTGGTAAACTTATATTTCTATTTCTTTTTAATAGGCGCCTTGATACCTGCGGGTTATTGTCTTGCGCAATATAAATTCTCTATCAATCAATCAATCATGTTCCTGAAGGGTACAAGTTATAACGGACCAACATATATTGGATACACTTTTTAAGACTCACCGCCCAAAATTTAAGACGTTCATAAGTGCCGACCGAATTGGGCCATTACTTTTAGGAGATTCTTGTCAAGGGTGTGAACATAATTGCTTGCCCTGAAGAAGCCCGTAAGGGTAAAACGCGTTGGCTGCTGTGTAGTTAATTGTGAATAAAAGAATCTTCAGAATCAAATAGTTGAAAGACTGGCCTTTTACGTCATCACCGTCCTCCATCATTTGTGGGATTTGAACCCGAAAAAACGTTTTGTGAATAACGATGCCTTTCTCATATTGTGTGACATCATTGAGGTGCATACATTTTCTGTTACAGTCTGATACAGAACCTTCATGGCAGATTACTAAGATATCGCATACACCATGTAAATACCCACTATGCACTGCAGACAACAGTTTGCAATAGACTAAATGAGTCAGAGGTGGAATACAGTTTCTGTTTTATCTCTCAACCCAATTCCTTTGTCCTTTTCCACTTTCTACCACTGGGCCTCATTATCTTGTGTATATTGTCAATTATGTGAGACGTAAGAGTGCATTGCTATCATTTGATACAGAATACAAAAGTTAGTGATTTCTTACATTCCTCTTGCTAGGATGCCCAAAAATGTGCTGGATAGTTTTGTGCATATCCCAAATGATTCAATGCAGGGTTAGGCTCTTGAATAGAATTATCTGCAATCAAAGTACTGTCACATAAGAGGAAGTATACATGCAGTATGCATTCCACTCTGGGTAGGAGGAAAGAATCTGCAGAGAAGCTTATAGGCATCTCATAATCTATATAACACATTTAAAGGGAAATAGTAGTGTTCCTCATGGTATACAATTATATTTGGTGACAGCAGAATGTTTTACACTGTGGGCAATGTTGGTTCAAGTAGGGACATATAACATAGAAGATAGGCATACAGTAGTGCCATGTTAATTCTCAGTTTTTTGATCTGGAGACCTTCAGGTACCCTGTGTGGGGTCCTGTGTGGCAGAGATAGCCATCAAAGAGTATTCGAGCACGAGTAAAAAGTGTTCCAAGGAATCTGAGTCATATTTTGAGTGACTGCCCATTGGCACCCCTACCATTGCCTGTTCCAGGAGTCTGGCAATGGGTAAAGTCCCAGAAATGTGTGTCTTGTAAGTAATTGGTGGAGATAGGACTCTTACAGCCCTCACTGGAGATGGGGCCATCTCTTTTGTCAGCTGTATGATCTGTGTTCCCTGTTTGTGGCAAAACGCATGTGCTTTTACAGAGCCGGATGCCTCTTTCCTCTGTGGATTATGCATTTGCACTCCATGTGTTCTCTGAAAGTTCTAATAGGTGGGAGGACTTGGTTTGTAACGATTCCTGAAGTAAGCAAGAAACAACAGAATACTATGCTCTTCAGCCTCTCCTGGAACCCCAAAGATACGTATACTGCCACTCCAACTGCAGTCTTGGAGTTCACAGACTTTCCTATGAAAGGACATCTCTACCCGAGTCAGATATAGTTTGAAAACTGGCTTCATTTGCAGTCACCATGAATTATGTTGCCTTCTGTCTTCACTGAAATGCCACCATGGCAGAATGCATGTGTTTGAGTTAACTGTTGGTTTCTGTAGTAGAGTGTTCCACTCTGCTGATGGATGATTTAATGCTTTGGAGAGATGGAGACCTGATAACTGCAATGCTTTATATGTACAGCACCAGTGATGGTATTTCCTCCTATCTGTACCATGGGTAACATGTGGAATACCTGGACGTAACATGGTATACTTCTTGTAAGCCCAGTAGTATCAAACATGAAAGCTTTTAACTTTATGAATGTCAAAATCACAAATTATAAGCTGAAGAAACCTGAGCTATTTAGGATATACACATAGCCTATTAAAGGTAATCCTGTAACTTAAAATCAATACAGATCCATTGTTATCATAAATAGAAGTGAGATGTCCACTCTGGTAATGCATCTACTTTACTGATCTATGAAAATCTTTCAAGTTCTAATTTACACTAAATTCATAAGCTAGTCTAGACGGAGCATGTGAACCAAAGCATGATTTCAAAATTCATCAAAACATCTAGTAATTGAATGATATAAAAGAAACGACATGCAACCCACCCCCTCCACCCCCAAAAATGATAAAAGACGAAGAATCAGATCTTTAAAAATGAGTATTACTGTAAGGCACTGTAACACTCTCAAAGCTAGAAATTTTGTTCAATGACCTCTCTAGCTACAACATTCCTGATAAATACAGTAAGCGGAGAATCAAATGTGAAATAACAGTGGCTAAAACATTTGCCTTTCCAGCAGGTAAAACTGCTCAAATATGCAAATCACATCTGTATTTAAGGATCGGAGTTTTGAAAAGAGAAATGGAATCTTCAAGGCAATATAGACTAATTTCATATAATGATATGTATAAAAATCAGTTCCTGTAATCATAGTGGATCCAATGTATCAGGGTGTAACTAATATACAAACATAAAATACCTACATCTTTAAATCTTCAGTAAGGTACCCTGTTTTTCTGCTTTCCATCCAGTGGTCTACATTAGTATTTTATTTTAACCAGGCCTGATGGTTCGTATACTAACTATCCAATTAATAAGTGGGTGACATTTGTGGCCATCAAATGGCAGAAAGTTAAAAAGAATAGTAGGGGCTGAATTAATATGGTGGCAATGAAAAGGAATACACCTATTTGTCTTATAAATGGATCTGGTGCCAAGTATGACATTTTAAAGGAGCAACAACATTTGCTGCTAATTTATTCCCATCAGCGACCACTGTAGTTGCATGAACTTTATCGTCTCAGTCTAGTGCTGTATAATATTTAAAAAGCAGAAACAAATAAGTCAAAAACGTAAGACATTCCATATTCAATCACACGTGTTGTATAGGAAGAATATACCATACCTGAATATTGCATTGTAGCCCCTATATAAGAATCTATCATTGATCCGAAGAGCCCAGCAAATGCTCCATACAGAATTAAAGGCCACTGGGGAACTGCAATTTCCAGATCAGTCACGAAAAGCAGTTGGGAAATATAGTAGGCTAATCCCACAGCCAAACCACCAAGAAAGCTTACAATAAGACCCACGAAAGTAACACCTCCATTGGTACCTGCATTAAACAGAAATGAAAGAAAGAAAAGACTTAATTTGTATACAATTGTTTCGCAATATTTTTTATAAAAACAGAAAACTCAAAGTACAAGACAATTTTTCAGAGACTTTAACACCAAATCTCTGAAAGTGTCAGCCACTGAAAGGTATTGCATTAATAGTCTCAATGACTCAGTTAAGGAGAGACAAAAACATGTTTTTCATGTGCAATTATTGAAATAGCTAACATTTAAAGAAAGACGTGCTGCCTTTCGTATGCATTTGAATGAGTGCAGCCACTTTTTTGTGTTTTTACGGAGTTTCATATAGCGCGAACTCGACCCGAAGGTATCGGGGATCAGAGCGCTTTACACAAGCACCAGTTGCGTTACATGAGAACATATTCATTTGTGTTAGGCACGGGGAGATTAAGTGACTTGCCCAGAATCACAGGAAGTTGTGCGTCGCAGCCGAGACTCGAACCTGGTTCCCTAGCTCCGAGGTCACCAGCCTTTGCCGTTAGGCCAACTCCTCCCCTCACCTTGAATGGTATTCCTAACTTTCGTTTAATCCATATATTTATGGTATTTACATCTTGCCTGAAATCCCCACGTAGTATATACAAAAAATGCTCATGGCACATTAGTCATTAACTAAAAATTAGCTTTCAAGATTCACAATGTCACTGTAATTTGATCTGATTTCATGCAACAGCACTCTTTGAGGGTTAGGAAAGGGTATGCATAACGTTTAAGCAATGTACATTATAATTATTAATGTAGTGTGCCTCATAGGAAAGGGTACAGCTATCTACGAAGTACTTGCACAGAAGGTACGTTACAGGGTTACTTTGATGGAATCTACTTTGGAATCAGAAGTCAAAGTGTCAAATGTGGACCTAATTGTTGCCTTTTTCTCTGGAAAGTTTTGATGGAGTGGAAGGTGGTGAATTAATGGCCTGTGTAGAATTGAAAATGGGATGTTTAGTTTTTTTTCTCATGTTTTTGTGTTCTGTGCTTGGGCTGTGATAGTTTGCAGCTTCAGTGATGTTTGAGGGTAACCAAGGTGGAGGATATCCAAATGTTGAAGCAGGTTTCTTTTCAGTGATGCAAGGTTTGACCCCCTGGTTATTATTACCAGGCAGATGGGAACACCCAGGTCTTTAGTGACTTAAGGAAAGTGAGATGGCCATCCACGTTGCAATTATGTTTATGAACAACATTCCAAAGTTAGGTTTGGAGTTTAATATGCCAGGCTTGTACTAGTTTATCGGTCTTCAATATTACCATGCGCACAAACCACCGGGTATTTGAGCATAAGCATTTAAGGACATGCTATACTGAGAATAATGTACAATTGATAAGGAGTATTGCCCCTTTATGTGGGCAAAAAACGGCAACAGGCAGCATTGAAATAAAGTGTATACTGGCGGCCCCTCCCCCGCCACACTTTTTGCCAAGTTATAATTAGAAGAATGCTGTTTTACCTTTTTGCTCTCTGTGCTCAAAGGTACTGTTACATTACATGACAAATAGATTTATATTTAGCGGTTTATTTTTTATAAACGCCAAAGAACTTTTTCAATATCCCATGTGTTGTTTTATGCAGATACAGCTCTCTATAGGAACCATTTTATTTTGTGTTTCAGGTTAACAAGTTCACACTTCCCATGCCACTCTCTTTAAGACAATATTTGCCAGGGAACTTTCAAACCTAAATACACTCTTGACTGTACCTGTCAAATTTATTTGCCAAATTTATTTGCCTTTTTCCACACCAGTGAGGTCATGAATATTTATGTATGAATGATAGTAACCAATTTATTAACTAGGGCTGGCTTTTGGCATAAGGAGCAAGACCCAGGCCTGTGGGCCAATATTTAGCAGGGCTAAAGAAAACTGCATAAAAGTCCTACAAACAGCAACGCCCCTCTACCTTGGCTCCAGTGATTTCCTTTAAAATGCTTCTAATCGTTTTTAACATGCCACAGCTGTTTTTAGCATCCTTCCAGCCCCCTACCTTGCCCTCCTTTCATGGTTGAGTGCGATCCTTGCCCAACACAGCGGACACCCAAATGTCTGAAGGCATATTGTGACTTATGCAAGCAGAAGTTTGTCATAAACTGAACGTGCCTATTCACAACCTGAGAAAAAGTTTAGCAGTGGTGTGGGCTTGAGAAAATGTCCACGTATTCTTATACGGAAAGCCTTTTACTATTGTAACATATCATTAAACCTTGCTTACCATCTTTGGCAACTCAAAAGCCAAGATGCCTCCTAGAATTGAACGTTGGGGTTTGCGACTACAAGAACACGACTACATTATCGTGCACCGACCGGGGAAAGATAAAAACCCTGCTGACTATTTTTCATGAGTGCCAGTATAGTGTCATGGTATCCCTTTCAAAGCGGCTGAACCCTACATGAACTTCGTTGTAAAATCCAATACACCAACGAGCAAAGATAGGGACATGATGATAATAAAAGACATTATTGCTTATCAACTCTGAAACCGCACACTCAACCTCTCACACCTGATGGCGAATATCAGATGTTCAAAAATTTGAAAGAAAACTGTCCGTTACTCAAGAAGGTACCGTCTTAGAAGGTTCGGGAATGGTCATACCCGTGAGTCTGCAACAACAAGTAATTGAAGTGGCCCATGAAAGACATTGTAGAATTTTTGACACTAAATGAGCTCTCCAAGAAAGAGTTTGGTTTCCTTATCTTGACGAGAGAGTTGAAAGAGTTAAACCTGTCATCTGTGCAATTGCTTGTCTTCCCAAATCACTCAACATACCTTGAACATGCCGGATTTACCAAAACATGTATGGGAGAGACTCGCTGTTGATTTATTTGGTTCTCTTGACAATGGACATCACCTGATGGTGGTTATCGATTAATACTCCTGCTTTCCACTGGTAGATAATCTTTCATCTATTACTCCCAAAAGAGTCAGAGGTTGGATGGCATTTTTTGCTACATAGGGTGTTCCTAAAATTCTAAAGTCTGACACTGGCCCGCCTTTCAACAGTCGAGAATTCAGAGACTTTCTTAATCATCTCAATATGAAGCATCAAAAAAGCATACCTCTGTCCACGAGCAAATAGCATTGTCAAACGCTTTAGGAGCACCCTTAAAAAGACTGTTCAGTGTGCTAAGTTGGAGAAGCTTGATCTGACGTCAGTTCTACATGCTGCTCTTGAAGCTTACAGGTCATCTGCGCATTCAATGGCAGGTGAAAGTCGTACTACCCTCATGTTCGGGAGAGCCATGATGACAAAGTTAATACAATGGACCAACAGAAGATCTACAACAGATGGAGAACTTTGACAAACAGACTTGAGCTGTAAACATAGGATGAAAGTATATGCCAACAAGCGCTGATGTGTCAAGAACACTAATTTCAATGAGGAAGATAAGAGTATTGATGTGACAACAGAGAAAACGCAAATCTGAAGCTCCCTTTGATGCTGAACCCTTCAAAATTGTGACTGCTCACCATCCTGTAAAGTCCATTACGCAAGATTCTTTGCACTTCAGACATCTGCCTCATCCTTCATCAGTTCTCTAGATCAGCCTAGCTTGAGACTGTAGAGCACCCCCTGACTGCATCTGTCCCTACAATCCCAGTCATGGACGCTTCTCTTCACTCTCCACAGCCTCAGAGGACATGATCTGGATCTTTGGTCAAAGCTACTCAAAAACTTTAAGAAGAGTTGTAATGTACATATATTTGCACAAAAAAAAAGTTTCGTTTTTTTATTTAACAACGGAGAAGATGTCTTGTGAATTAGCGATGATGGGACCCTTTTGGTTCTTGTTGGACTTGGTAGAACTGTGACATAAGTGATGGGTGTGGTGAATAGAATTTATGTTTAGAATGTCGAGTTTGCAGTTACACGTAGAGCAATACATATAAGACCAGGCGCCGTGTGTGGCGTATTCATGTACGAGTACCCAGGCTGGGGAGGACGCTACAGATATGAACATCTGAAACTGAACAAAAAAAATTAAATTATGCAATTCGACGAATGCAGGAGGTCTACAAAATCATGTTTAAAGTATAAATTGTTGGATTTAGCCTTTCAAGTGTACACCATCAAAGCAGCTCAATCAAATATTAAATGCAACGCAAGTGATAGTCTGGCTACATTTCGAAGAATATCGCTGTAGTTGTAGAGCAAATATTAATACTAGGATTGACAAATGTACAGGTAATTGGGGCAACACTCACTACAACCATGCCGTTACAAAAAAAAATACAGATTTTAAACATATTTTACTTGAATCAGGAATGCTGATAACTTAGTGAATCCTATTTTTGAACAAATTGATGCCATCATCACTGCCAGTTTGCCAAGTCTGCATTTGTTAGATGCTCCTTGTTTTCTTTTTCAATCAAAAACCAGTGTCAAAATGGTACTATGACCAAGATTTGGCAGATCTTAGGGTTGCACTCCAGCCAAAATTAGAAATGTCTGTTCAGATATCAATTTTTGTTATTTGCTGCCAAAGTCTCTAGCAATGTTTGAAACTTTAAATAACGCTGAAGGGAGGGCTAAAGGGCAAGCCAATTGTTATGAGCACTGTTACCTAGGATCACACAATTTGGTTAAATGGAGAAGTCCGGGGTATGCTTTGTTTCCCCTACCCCACCTTAAAGGATATAACCCCTCCCCGCCCCCCCCCCACCCCCCAACCAGCCCCGACCGCACACCTGGCTGGCATCAATGCCCTCACATCACTGACCAAACTTTTTGGTCCCTGGGAAAATGTTTGCGCGTACCCATCCTCTTGAGCAGAGGTCTTCAATCTGTGGGGAACGACCCCCAGGGGGGCCGTGGAAGCATGGGAACGGGGTCGCGCTCTTCATTTGCTGAAAAAAAAATGTCCCAGACGCATTTGAAATGCTTTCCCTGGAGTTTAATTCAGGGACTCTCCTGGGAAATCGAAGCCAGACAGACATCAAACCACGCCTTTCTACCAGTGTGTTGCTGGCCTGAAAGAAATGCAAATGTGCACAACGAGTTAATCTGCAAATGTAAAGGATTTGCAGATTAACTCGTTGTGCACATTTACATTTCTTTCAGGCCAGCAGCACACTGGCAGTAAGGTGTGTTTAGCTGTCTGCCTGGCTTTGATTTCTCAGGATACGAGAGTGCTGTTCCAGTTAATAGAGAGTGGCGTAACAAAAAGTGAGGGGGGGCCTCCTGCAAGATATGTTCAAGGGGCCCTGTCACATGCGGAGGCCTTTGTTATGCACCTGGTTGCTATGAGTAGCATACGATCTGCAAAGCAAATGATGGCAGCAGGTACCAACGTTCAGTCCAACGCTGCGCCAAACCCCACATCCTTATATAGGATTATTTTTGGCGTTCAATGTTTTGTGAGGAGCAATTATCTGCATGCTGTTTATTTATATTTGGCCACTTCTAAAGCGCTATATCCAGGTAGGTACCTCAGAGCTCATTCTTTAAAGACCATTTCTGCAAATCACTAACCAGTCATAAAATCACAGGAGCCTGGTAGTGGAAAAGCCAGTAGCTCTATAGTCTACATCCCAGCAAGGAGTATTCTCTTCTTAGATTCAGTGTAAGCCAGTTCTAGAGCATTGCTGCAGCCACTGACAACCATCTCTCCCCATAAAGTTCTCTGAAACTTGGGAACCATGAATAACCAAGCTTTTTCTTGGGGTATAGGACCTAGATTTGTGGGTAAGAGGGCTATGTCTACCGCCATATAATGCTTTATGAACTAAACATATGTATTTAAAGTTAACCCTCTGAAAACTCTGAAGCCAATGATGTTTATTTAGGCACTTTGAGAAGGACGTGTGATTTTAATATTTAGTATGAGTCACGTTGTGGCATTTTGTACTAATTACAGTTTATTTGAGGCTTTTGCAGGATCCCCAGATATACAGCATTACTGTAATCAAACCTCAAAGTTACAAAAACATTGAAAATCTGTATTCTTTGCTGGATGTTGAACAGAAACCTAACCCGTTTTAGTATACTTAATTGTAAAAAACAGTTCTTAGTCATTCAGCAAATCTAGTTCTACAATGGTAGGTCAAAGTTAAATCTGATTACAAGATTCTTTATCAAATGTACAGGGGGGACTCTCATCTAAAGAGACAACTCCCATGCTATTCACAGAGGAAGTGGTCCCAACATTTCTACCTGGTTTCCCTACTATTCCTATTGTCCAAATCTTGTCTCATGTTTTGTAAACACTGAACCAAAACGGTACGGTAGCTCAGTGAGTTGAGTGCGCATTGCTGAGAGCTGTGAGACCTGTAAATTGCTGGATAAAAGCAAGAAAACGTAATTGAGTTTCATCCATCGAAAGTTGTTAAAGGCAGTGGCATTTTAAAAGGATAACACTATTAATTCTTTACTAAAATGTTCTATGTAAAAGGGCAGAAGAATTAGCAGATTGTTATACTGCTTTGTGATAATGAGAAAGGAATGTCTTTGTATGGTTATGTAAGCATATCTAAGTCCTTCCGAGCATGCACCTGACGTACCGACATGGCAGAGTTAAAAAGCAAATTGTAAAATTGTAAGATAATAGTTTCTGACTAAAGAGGGGGGTCCTTCCACCTAAAAACCTTTGATGGGGGGTCTCGGCATCAAAAAGTTTGAAGACCACTGCTCTAGAGGGACATTGATATAACCTGGGAGGGTATGCCCAACTGACCCTCCTATACATGGGCGGCAATCAAATGGACCTGATCGAACGGCGGTGTTTTACACGGCAGGGACGGAAGCGTAAGAAGAGTACACCAAGAAGGAACAGTTCGTTCCCTTCAAACAGTGGCAGTATTTGAAGGCCTAGATAGTTAAGATGGAACCGTGAAAGCGTGGAAAGCTTCCACTCTTACTGTATCGGATAGGTTCCAATTTCGACAGTTGAACCAGTTTGCAGATAGTATGTACCCTTGCCCTGAAGAAATTGGTGGCTGAAACGCGACCGCGTCGACAGCTAAAATTGAGGAGTCCAATCATTGTGAATATGGTTAAAAGCTATATGCGCACATATGGAATAGATTGAGAGGTGCGATCCCTCTTGTGCGAAGGGGACTACCACTCAGTGTATCACTTAGATTTATGAGTGTACACATATATGGGTATTCGTTAGGGTTTGTTGACATGGTGTATTTGTCCATTTACATATGTATTGTTTAGATGTTTTATTTAGGTTTGTGATTTGTTTGACAAAACTAATTGATGTGACTGTGACCTGCCCAATGGTATATGGATCTGATTGAATTAAGAATATTTATATTTGCATAAATTATTTATAACGTCAGAGTAATTTATGGTGCCTCAGACAAAAATAAAATAGTGATTCATCCCTCCAAACTTCCTTGTTATTGCATCACTAGAGGGAAATTGAGGCACAATCAACCAAAAGCGCTATATATCTTCCAATGGGGGAATTCAAGAAAGATGCGCTTGCTCACTGAGACCAGATTTTCACAAAATCCTTTCAGACCTCAACCACTCATGCCAACAATTGGTGAATTGAGTGGACAAAATTAAACTATGCACAGCAGAAGGTGCACACAAGAGGGATTAGTTGGACATTAGAATAGAGAAAAGAGATGACAGGTGCTTGCCAACAAAGTTAATGATGGGGAAGATAGTCGATGGTGGGGGGTGATGTGCGCCTCCAAGGAATCCCGGATTCTGTCACAGATTCTGAACTTGAAGAAGATCTACAGACTTTGTTCCAATCTCTCTTACAGGCCAGAGGACACAGTGGGCGAACTATAAAGGATCCACAGGGTTTTCAAATTACTACCTAACAAAAAAACAAGCTAACCCCAGACGTTCTGGGGAGGATTAATTTCTTCAGAATAAAAGAAGATATAATGAAGACATACCGAAAGACTGATGCACTCTTTAAAGGCTCAACAGTCCCTCTTTCTCAGGATGTCTCAGCTACAACTTTGGTAAAATGAAGCTCTCTCAAGGCAGCTATGGATTTCCCAGGAGTGAAGCAAAACGTTATAGATGGGGTTTCCCTTCAGGCTGCTTTTTTTATTTAGCAATAAACCAAAAGCAATATCTTCTAGAGAGGAAGCAGTGAATATCTTAAACCTAGAACTTGAGCAATAAAACACAGCCTAGACGTCCAGAGAAACATGATCACTTGGCAGAGACGATCTTCAAGAAAGTCAATGAGGAGAGAAAAACAGCAAAGACAACAAAAGAATGAACAGGCTGTGATAACATCCCGAAAGACAAATGACTCCGTGCACAACAAAATGTCATATTTCCCAGGGACGAAATCAAGATGGCAGCTAACGGAGAGACCTCCGTGAATCGCCTCCAACTCCCAATTTGTGCTGGAGCCCGGAGCCGCCCCATAAGTGCCTATTCCACAGATCCTGAGTGGGGAACGCCAGTGGCACTTTCGAGGGGGTGCGGCAGAGTATGAGAACTAATGAGCAGTGACAGCAAGGACTAGGTCCCAGACAGAGCCGCGATGCCCAAAATGGCGGGCAATGGGGTGGAGCTCTGAAGCCAGTCCAACAGCTGTACCTGGCAGTGGCGGCTGAGCGGTATTATAGCCCTACGGCGGCACGGCACTCCTGAACCTTACACCGGAAGGGCAGAGCATCTTCAATCACAGGCACAGAACAAAGAAAGGGTCCCTATTCTGCTGGTGAGGGTACACAGCCGCATCGCAACTCTCAAGAAGGCAGGCAAAGGGCTGAAGTGCTGAAGTCCTGAAGTTAGCCTGGTGTTCTGGCTTGACAGCGGGGACTGAGATGAGGTTTAGCTCCGAGGCGAAGTGGCTTCACAGGGTCTGACACCACGGGCAGAGCACCTGCAGGCACCAGCGTGGATGGCTGTACAGGACACTCAAAAGCAGCTGAATGATCATGGCTGTGCCTCTCCAAACGGCGTCCGGTGACTGAGCCCTATGCTAACATGGATAGTGCCCACATGGGAGAGCTCCAGTCTTTGTGTGCCTTCATTGCCAGGTTATAGTGTACTCTCGCAATGGTGAGGTGGTGACCAGCCTGGAAGGGGTGCTGGCACTCCCTGGGGGCTGCATCCTGTGGGGTGAGGATGCTCTAGAGCGCTGATAACCTAGGGGATTGCCCATGTGAACAGCGACCATTGGGTCTACACATCTTTCCTGCGCAACAGGAGACTTCTTGTGATGAAGGGCACTTACCCTAGAAACAAACAGTCGGGGCTTGGTGAGACTTCATGTGGATTCACCAATGGGAGTGCAAGCCAAAGAGCTCCTTTACTTTCTACAGAGGCCATAAGCAGTGAGGGGCTGCGAGATGCCATTGAGAAGGGCCCATGGACTTGAAGACCTGTAGTGGCTTGGCAGACCCACAGATGAGGTAACAACGAGCTGGGGGGCGCACCAAACCTCCCAAGGACATGTCAGAGCAGGCCCACCTGGCATTGGAGATGGGCAAAGTCAGGAACTCCCCCACCAATCTCTGGAACCCCCTGATGAGCTGGACTTGATATTTAATGTAGCTAATGCAGTACATGAGGTACTGGAGAGCAAGATAGATAAGTTATCTATGGACTTGGGGATACTATGAGATAGCCATCAGTAGCCGGCAGACAAAATCAAGCTTAAAACCGCTACCTGGAGAAGTGGAATCTACAGTCCGAGGTCTACAGTTCAGTTGCTGACCTGTACCAGTGGGTGGACCTACTGGACTGTCAGACAGAGGAAGCAGAGGGCAGGAGTTGCCAGAACAACATCAGAGTAATTGGTCTGCAGGAGAATGTAAAGGGAACAAATATGGTGTCCTTTCTGGAAGCGTGGCGGATTAAGGATGTTGCCCCCAACGTGCTATCGCAATGGGCGCCTCCGCAGACAGGGATTGTTCGCCTGTTACACTTCTGGGATACAGACTTCATACTCAAAAGGCCAGACACTTCCATGTGGAGGATGCCTCTGTGGCAATTTACCTGGGCTATGCGATGTTAGTGCAACAGGGAACAGCATAGTTTCTTGCCATCAAGGAGCAGCTAAGGACGCTGGTGTATAGCAAATGCTGATATTTCCGGCGCACCCTAAGGTTGTAGGTACATGACCATGCAACTTTCTTTGAGGACTCCCCCCAACAGCATGGGACTGGTTGTAGGCATATAAATGGGGCTACAAGTGGAAACAACACCCTAGGCCCCCCGAAGCAAGGCCAGGGTGGGGGTTGGGGACGGGGGACGGGGGAGGACGACGATTGAGCAACATTTTAATCTTTATTTGTTGATTGCTAACTACAAGGTGGCGAAGGAGTCAGTAAATCTGGCTTTCATGGGCCTCAGCACAGCCTTTGATATAGTGGACAGACAAACTATGGGCAGTGCTGGGGGATTTGGTTGTGGAGATCCCTCTTATATCCTTTTTGTGTAATCTACATGCTGGATTGATGGCCTCAGTTAGATACGGCCCTTTAGGGAAATGCACAGAGCTCTTTGGTTTGGATCGAGGAGTCTACCAGAGATGTACGTTATCCCCCATGTTTTTTATTCTGTATATTATTCAGTTGCAGCAAATTTTAGTGGATAGATGTAAAGATATCTCATGGGTATTTAATAGGCCGGTTCCAGCATTGTTGTACGCTGATATAGTGCTTATGCCACGTACAGTGAATGGCCGACAGCTCTTATTCGAAGTGTTTATGGTACTATGGGAAAATGGGCCCAACAACTATTTTTTTCTAAATCTTATTCAAAGGTGATCGGTTCTAAACATGTCAAAACAAATACGTTTATGATTGAAAACACAAAATAATTTTGTTATCTTGGTATTTGGCTGGACGGTGAATTAAATTGGGCCACTTTAATGAGAATTAAAGTGCAATATTTTACTAGGGTTACCCACAGCAATGAGGCCTTTGCAAGATGGAGTCATGTTCACGTAAAATCCTTATTAGATCTGTATAGAGCCATGTGTGTCCTATCGGTGACTTTTGAAACAGAAGTTGGAGTGTACGTACTTCCATCCTATGCAAGCTGAAAACACATTTCTGAGAAGACTCCTGAGGTTGTCTCAGTGTGCGCCTATGGAGATAGCACATGCAGAGTTAGGAGCAAAGGTTATTTTGGATCTTATTAAAATCTGCCCAATACTATTATGCATGAATAAGTGGTTAAAAGAAACTGGATCTAAATAGATCAATTGTGAAAGATTGCCCAACGTCATCATATTCCCAGTCTATATGATGTTCAAAGCACCCTAAAGCGATCTGGGTTATTCACATTTATTCTCCAATCCTGGGCAAATTACCAGGGTAGATGTTGGTCGGATCAAGGAGGCATTTCGAGCAAAAACCTATAAATTAAGATATAATAGCTTGTTGGCGAAAAAATCTGGGGCCCACTATGTTATGGTTAAATCCATTTGTAATACAGAAATGTATTTGACTTTAGATAAGTCAATTTTGCACAGATGTTTGTTATCTTATTTTCACCTGAATTTGTACCCTCAACTATTAGTAGGCTGGCAAAGATCTCCTAAACTGCCAAGTTGCCCATGTGATACGGTCAGTGAAATTGATACCTTACACATAGTTTTTATGTGTCATAGATAAGCACCCCTACGATACAAGTACATTTGCGCACTTTTTGTAAATAAATATTTTAAACAAGTCTGGCCAGCAACTGCTCCATTTGCAATTTTTGTCTAATGTTAAAGCCTGTTTTTATGTATCATGTTTTTTAGATTGAGTTTTTCACTCTGAAAGGCGACATCTGGATTTATGCTTTTATCAATGAATTTTGTACTTTTATGATTTATTGTGTCAAATCGAATAAAGTATTTTGAAATGAGTGAATGAGTCAACTTTACAGAAAGCAGAATTCATATATGTAAAAGTATTTACATACTGATCCGGAGGTTAAAGGAATATTTAATGATTAAAAGATCTCCCAAAAATCAGAAATGTATCCAGTGCAGAGTATATTTGCAGTCTTTTTAATAATGTGTTTACGATTTAGTTCATGTTTTACTTGTATGTGCAAACCTTACACCGTATCGTCGGAAATTTAGAACCCCCATATTCTTAAGAAATGTGAAGTGCTAAAGATGCTTATAAGTTAAGGCCATCGAAATCCGTTAATACACGTTATCGTTATTTTAAAACTTTTTAATGGATTTTTAGATGGATAATTCATTTAATATTTCTGGTGTGTATGGAAGAGCGACTACATTTTTCCGATAAATCACGAGATGGTATTCCAGTAAATCAACCTGCGTATGCTGGTTAATTGCAAACAAGGCCCAAAATTATCTTTGCTTCTCTTAAAACTCATTGTCTTAAGTCCCCACTGCAACAGAGAGCAGCGATGAAGTCAACAGGATTGAGGTTTGTATAAAACATGCACAAGGATAAAAACGCACTGATACACATACAGACCACACAATTTCTTTTCCCACTGTCACACACGCACACTATAGATGGCACAGCCAAAAGTCATTACTAGAAATGGAGGCACTTGTGAACATTGACAAACTATAGACAAAAGCATTGAAAGCGAACTACATCCCTGCACCTCAGAGATCATTAATATGCAAAACTTTATTGGTGAAATGGGAACACACTACCGGCCTCATTCAAAATTGGCCCAGAGAGAAAAATCGGTGGTAAATGCATTGTGGTGCTCACTTTTCCCGTAATCAGTTCATTAAAAGATCCCATATCAACACTGTACCCAAATCTGATTGCATAAAGCGCCATTCACATCAAAAAAATATTACAGCACAAGAAATTACAAAATTATGTGCAAACTGCTACATCAGGATTAGATGATTTACATGGGAAGAAACACAGCAAAATGCAAAGGTTGGCTCCGCAGTAGGAGACCATGACGCAATGCATTTAGGGTCTGCCCGTTGTGACGACACTTTACGAAACAAAAATGACAATGCGCTCTTCTAGTCGTATACTGCTGTTGGTCCCACAAACGTTTACAGCATTGCCTTACCACATGATGGCCATTGGATGGACGGAATTTTATTTAATACGATGCAATCATATCACTAAAAGCCATATGTGCAACAGTTTACTCTCCAAATTTTGCAACACACTTCCATTTACAGCAGCCATCAATCACAAAGGTTACAATTTTACATTTCAGATCAGTCATCTTTCTTAAATATCAACTAATCATTCTGATCAAATGAAGTAAACACATAACTAAAAAATATTGGGAATTGGAACATGAATTGAGACCAAAGAATTTTCAGGCATACAACTCATGTATACATGTAACTAGATGGTAACTCATAGACGACTGGACTTACACAGCAGCAGGCAAACATTAAAAACATAAATTAGCTTAGTTGTGCATAACAAGGAACTAATTAAAGCTCTTTGGTAAAAACAGATGATATAAACAGATTAATAGTACTGCTCACCAACTGGAACCTTTTTCCAGGATGTTATTAATCGTGGCTCATTCTTATTGAAGACTGGCCCAATCTCAGATGCCCATGTGTCTCCAGCCGAACATGCTAATGCTCCTAGAAGGGCCAAGCACATCCAAGAGGCAGTATATTGTTTTGAAAAATCAACTGGAATTTCCCCTGGTCCACTTTCTATCATGTACAGAAGTGCAAGTTCTGTGGGCACACCCCCATTGCAGAATACTTGTACCCAATTTCGCTGTCCTCCTATATAAAATCAAATAATAAGTACAATTAGAATAAAGCAGAGCACATACAAAGTAAAAGAAAATCACTTTTTTAAAAGCATCTTTTTATTGAACATTATCACATATGTCGGATATACAGGTCTAGCGCCCGCTACATTTCAAGCAACATCTTCATTACATTATATGTACGCATTCTCGGCGAAGGCCTGACTTTTACAGAATGAAGATAACACTTTAAACTTTTGGTCAACTTTTACAACAACTGATCCAAGCAGGTATGTTAGTGGTGCATGTGTACTCAGTGACTTGCTCTAGCGTATATTGTGTGGGGTCATATGCAGCTCAGTGAGGGGAGGCCAGTGTGAAGACAGGATTTCTGTAGTTCAGCCTTCTGTGTGTTCCAACAAAGATGGTGACCTCTGTGTGTGCTGCCCTGTATGCCTACTTCTTTCACGCTCTCTATGTCTCCACTGTTAGGAAGTTGTCCACCACCTCTTGCCATTGATCTGCTAGCGGTTTCCTACGTATCCCCTTATAATTCTTTAGGCATGTGGCAGTACCAACCACCAGGGGAAGGTCCACCGGTGTCTTCCAGCGTCTTGCTACGTCCCTACTAGCTACGCCCATCGCTAGATCGAGAAACCAGTTGAACGCTTTCCTGGTAGCAAACAATCACTTCATTACATGGATTTTACTACATTACCATCATGTCATAGACCTCACTCCGTGGCTAACGAGAGTCCGAGGTCTCAACCCTTGTTTTCCTAAAGCATGCAGTCATTACCTAAAAACTGGAGGAAAGGAAGATACTCTTCCCTTTTGATTAATCATGCGTTGGACACTTGATCTGGCAGGACCCAGTCTCACTCTTGCTTTAGTGAGGGTGAGAAGATAACAGACACTTTCCCACAGTAGTGACTTTTTGTTACTGCTTCCTGGTTCATTGACAGATTGTGAAACTGCCAGTTCCAGATAGCACAGATGCAGGACATTTCCTACAGAAAAAAACATCGTCAGCATTGAGAAGCACATAGACCAACACCTGTCAGGCAGGGTCCACTGGTGCCGAGCTTTTTATTCTGGTGTACTTTTCGGTATCACGCGGTTTCAACTTACCACTGTGCACATGGCAACAGGGAAAAGGGGGAGGAGTGAGGGTGCACTTAGGTGCGTAGTCAGCTGGAACTGTTTCTTTCTGGCAAGGCAATTTTGGTTTACAACGTGAGCCAAGATATTAGAAAAACAGACATGAAGCTCTGAGAGGTGGTGGCTTGAAACAGGAGTCAGTTTCTGAGTAGCCAGAGTAGAGTAAAATGTGCATCAGCAGGAACCCCTTTGCATGTTTCAACAATATACACATTTTGCATCTATCTTTTTTTAATATCTTTACTTGTCATTCAACTATCTGCCCCAGGTCAGCTGGCTGAGATTACCAGGAAGACATATGCATTTTTCTTGTGTTATGTCATGCCACACTAGGAGAAACTTCTGTCTTAATTGAACTACGCATACATTCGGTCCATTATCAAAAAGGACATGTTATTGTGGCACAAAATAGGTTGTATTTCTTTAAAATACAAATTTCTCCCCTCACCACACACATCACTTTTTAGTAGGCCTAGCCTGCTCTACATAGAATGGTCCCCCTAAAAAGCTCGTCTATATACAGGCGTCCTTCTAAGCAAAGCTAAGTGCCAACATGCCAGTTTCCAGTCCAGTGCATTGCAAATAGTCTTCCCCATTATTTTTGCAAGCTTCTTGTGTGTGTGCGTATATAACGCGTCATGACAGACAAAAGGGAGTTTCTAATAATTTACATAAAGAAGTATTTACCGACGAAGAGGAGTTTGTGCATTCTTTTTCCTGGGAGAAACTGACGAATGCTCTATGTTCATATATTCATATATACATATATACACACACACACACACACACACACACACAACACACACACACGTATGGATGTCACGGCTCTAAACAAGAGTATTAGGCATGAGGATGGTATCAGGGCGCTAAAACACTACTTGGGTACAAGACTTATACACTTACATCAGCATACACATATGCTTATCAGTATGGCTGGGAAGTATCTCAAAAACAACCTCTTCATGTTTGAACAGCACACATATAGACCGATGCAGGGGACTGCCATGGTTACCTGCTTCACCCCCAGCTATGCGAATCTGCATATGGGCTGGTGGGAGGAGCAGGTATTAAACCAATTAAGATGGCCTTTGTTAAATGGCTGTCACAGTGATGTCTGGCACCTCAAAGGTTTGTTTAGAAAACCCTCACACACCAACCTAGATGGTGTAATTTTTTTTTCTTTTTTTTAAAAACACTTTATTAAGTTTCTCCATGAGAAGGAGCAATGAGTTACAAATTGCATGAATCACATTAAGTATATATAGGGCAGAGGAGACAATGCAGGAATCATGTGCAAACCTGTAAATAATGTAGAACACTCGTCAATACATTCCTAAAATGCCTCAGGACGACCTGAAGTCCTCCAACCATGTACATTGCTATGTATTGCATACCCATCCTTCAAGATAATTTACCTGCGGGGAGCAGTGCCCGCCCAATATTCCCCCAATCCCACCCTGAACCTACCCACCATACCAAACCATGCCACAAAAATTCAGTCTGAGGGCCGTAGAGCATTCACCTGGGGGAGGGGGGGCAAGGGGGAAAGAGAAGAGGGGAGGAAATCACACCCCACGCGTGCGGTAGGGGAAGGAAGACAGCTGAACAGCGCAGCAAGAGGGGAGAACTAAATAAATGAAACCAAGTGAAGTACATGGGGGGGGGGGAAGGCGCAGATCACCACCTCAATCATTCGGGACACATCATCACCCAGTGCCAGGGGACAGGTTCTAGCAATCACCATGCATCACGGCTCATACGGGGGGATTCTGGGGAGCGTCCCCTGCAGCCCCCTCCACCTCCCCCACTTCACTCCTAAACAGCTCAGTCAGGTGTGCCCATTCTAGGGATATAGGACGCTTGCGCAGCCCCCGACTCTCCTCGTGGTGCAGGGCCTCTCGCTCCGCCACCGACCATCTCAGCACTTCCTCTCCCCAGGGCTCTACCCGCGGCGGGGCACGAGACTTCCAACGCTGTGTTATCAGGCGCTTTGCCAGCATTAATGTCAGATTGGCAAAACGAAGCAACAGTTTGGCTTTAAGGCGGAGCGGTAAAAGGCCCAATAAACAAGCCTCTGCTGCGTCCCAGGAGGGGCGCTCGGTGATTGTACTTAAGATTTGCGTTATCCTACCCCAGTATCCTCGCAGTGCCTGAGGAAATAAAAATTATGAGGCCTATGTGTCCCCATGTGCCCCCCAACGCTTATGTGCACATGCATGTATCCTATGCATTTCCCCTCCATGGCCTGTCTATCATGATGCTTATGCTATAACGTGGCCTGCCATCATCCAGTCTCCCATGAGAGAAACGACAAATCTGAACTGAGGCCTACACGTTTTGCATCATGTTTTCCTGTACTCGTGTCATTTCATGAAAGCCCGTTTTAGTGGCTCAGCCAGGGCCTCAGACGCTCAAAGCTGCAGCTGCGTATCCTTGGCCTTGCACACTTGGGCCTCATCCAAAGGGGCCCTGTCCGAGGTGCCGAGACAGTATTGAGCACGGTTATCTGCTTACTCCTACTGAAACCACATTCCTGCCTGGAGAAGGAGGAATAAACACGACCCGTCTGCAAAGGAGAAAGCCTAGCCTTTCTGTCTCTTTTCATGTGATTACAAAGCTCACGTCAGTGAAAAGCCCATAGCCCCCATGTAAGGCCTACGCAGTAAATGAAGAAATAGATGCCACATTGGCTCTTGGTGATGGGCAACCTATGTCACAAATCAGTCCCTGCTCCAGACTTCAGATATCAGATAATACAAGATGTGCTGGTCGTCCTGACACTGAAGGCCTCACTTCCAGACTCCCCGATTGCACAGCAGCCCTTCCCCGCGTCAATTACACGTCATGCTCGAGTTGAGCACAAGTAAGGCAAAGTTCCAGTAAAGTTCCAGCTGATCACGCAACCCCCTCCAGGTATCCACCCACCTATGACACTCACCTATGACTCATCAAGTGGACGCCCACATGGACGCCCACCTTCACGCCTACTTACACGCCCTTATCTCATTCTCTCTTGCTCCGCCTGAAGCACTCCTGCTTACGTATAATATAGAATGTATATATACTGTACTCTGTGAATAAAAGATTTAGAATATTTTGAGAATTCTGATCAGAAGACCTGTCCTGATCCCTTGTGGTGATGGAACTATTCTCCCTATAACTCGAGTTATTGGAATAAAGCCCTTTTGAACCTGATACCACAGACTCAGCCTCTTGCTTTATGCATGATCATATTGATATTATAGAAATTCTGAGTGCGTAATACTTTATTTACGACATTTAATGGCGCCCGAACAGGGACAAATCTCTTTTCCCACACGCCGGAGATGAAGGTCCAGTTTTGCCCCCTTCCACAGCCGTGACGGACTTCAAGTGCGCACGTCGCGGGTTTTCCCGCCAACTCCCTCAGGCCAACGAAGGAGACGGACTGCGACCAGGCATCCATACGAGGCGGTGAGGATTGCGGATCGTCCCGACCCAGAGCCCACCCTGCGAGAGAGCTGTGTCCGAGGTTTCTAGAGATCCACCTAAGATACGCCATTCCCTGCGCAGCGTCAAGTGTCCGAGGCCTTCAAGTTCAAGTTCAAGTTCTGCTTCCCGGTGAGTTTTTCATGGGGGTTGCAATAAAGACGGGTTCATTTAATGAACACGGTAAAGACGTGTCTCACTTGTGAGACCGGTATGTTCAAGAGCATGCATCAAGAATTAAAGAATTAAAGTCCAAGTTTTCAGGTGCACCGATATAACTGTATGAATGTTATTGTCTTAGTCAGTTTCAGTTAGGTTTGAATGTGTCAGGTTAGTATGTAAGTTTGTTTCATTGTGATTTTTGTTTTTGGGTCATTGTGATTTTTGTTTTCGGTTACATTCCAACATGCCGTTATTTTCGAAACTGCGTAAGATATGTACCAGAAAAGGTGTACTAGAGGAACCAGTTAACATTCCGCCTAGAGACACACCTGGACATTTCATGTACTGTAAACATGGTTTAGATGCCGTGTTGTTTTTGGAGCTATGGGTAGATTACACGAAGGATTTAGAGACACAGTATAGATGGCCCATCACGGGAATGTGGGATGCGGAATGCATTATGAAGGTAGAGGAAGAGCTATGGAAGAGAAAATGTAGACCTGCTCAGAAGGATGCCATTGAGTTTTGGCGCAAGGAGTCACATAGAAGGACAGAGTAAGTGTTTCACAAAGCAGAGAGAAGTAGACAGGAGTCTGAAAAAGCCAAAGAAAAGAAGTTACAGGAGGAAGGGGAACGGGTAAAAAGAGAACAGGCTGAAAGAGAAAAAAATACTGTTGTTGCTGGTATTTATCGCGTCCTTTCAGAGGAACTAGCAAGAGTGGCCCCAGTAGAAAGACCAGTTAGAGTGCCACCGCAAGTACCCCGATACATATAATAATGATATAGTAGCCCAAAGGTTCTTGAGCCTCCCACCAAACGAACAGCGCATAGCTGGTGTTTACATGGTCCAACATTTGATTACGTTGTCAAAAGGAAATTGAGAGGGGTGTAGCTAGAGAAAGAGCAACACCTGTGATTTGATGACACCCCTAATGTACAAAGTGTTAACGAAGAATAATTAGTGATCGGTTAAAAGTTTAGCTTGAGAAAAATTGTGGGTATTTCGAAATTGCAAATTGTTCAAGAATACAGGTTTGTGTTCTTGGTGGTTCAGTGAGCCAATGTGCTGGGTCCAGACGGTTGTGGGTCCTGATTCACGCTGAACATGCAGAGACTCCCACCTATTAGAGGTTGATAAAATAAGTACCATTGTGCGAAGTAATACCCAATCTCTGCCCTGTACTAGTAAATTATGTGCAGTACATTATTCAGAGTGAGCGTTTCTACAAAACTGAGATTAGAAAAATAAGATTACGACCCCCTGAGAACAAATTGTATATAAAAACGATCTTTCAAATAGGGCGAATTATTGCAATTTATATGGAATTGAGAAGACTTTTTGTCTTTGACCGCTTCAGAGTGAGGTCCGTGCGCACCGCAGCGGCCCTCCTACTCGTCGCGGCTTAGCCCCCGCTTCAGAGTGAGGAGAGGGTGGGGGCTGAATAATGCAAAGCTATGCAGAAATCGGAGACAGATTCTGACCTTGAAGCCAAAGTGGGGGCCGGAAAAGGAGCAGAACAGAGACACTGCTTAGAAAGCTTCTCTGACATAGCATCTGTGTAATGCCTGCAGCCGGAGAGCCTTGAGTGCCAGGAGTAGATAAAAAAAAAACAGATGGCTGGCAGCCCAGGCTCAAGCCGCGCTGAGGGGCTATTTTTAGCTTCTCTGATAAGACAGGGCAGCTGAGAAATGAAAGTCGAGAAACCTTCCTTTGTTCGATTCTGTGCAAGACCAGTGCCCCGAGGAAATGTCTGTTTTATTTTTTAGCAAATGTTACATTGCTTCTAGACAAAAAGTAAAATGATGCTCTTGCTTGAAATTTTAAGGGCTATATGCCTATATAAAAACGATTTTCAAATTCAGACTATTTTCACAGTGGAAATTGTGGCCCAAAGCTGCCACCAGTTGGATTGGAAGAATGATCCAATGGTTACAATGTATGAGAAGAAAGATGAGATATGCGCCTTCAAATAGGAAATGAGGGTACATTGTGTTGAAATAAATGTATTTTTTTTTGTCATAACACCTTTCCAAAAAAAAAATGTTCGTGTGTTTTTCATTTTTGATTATTCTTGCTGGTCCTATGTGTTAGAAATAACGCAGTCAGTCCAGCTGACAGCTGCTCATCATTAGGATGAGCTTCTGTCAGATGGGGGTGAATAGGGCAGGAAAATCAGTTATTGATAATAAGCCTGACAAATTAAGCAGGCCAGAATGTTCGCCTCTGAGCTGTAGGTGCGGTAATTGCGCATCACTGCTCATTTATATATGTTATTGTATGTTATTGTAATTTGTCTATGCTTTCTGTGCTTGGTATACTGATGGCTTGGCATATGTATTTTATATATGTTTTGTTTTTGTGTCGTATTGACCAGTCTGTTTAGCATTAATACAAGTTCTCCTGGGCGTTACAGAGATGGTCGTGACGACGTAAATCTTTGCGCAGCGCTTGGCTGGAACTTGTTCACAATTACTAAATTTCACAGACATGATATTACCATTATCATGCTGTCAAAATAGCAGACAACACGTTATCAGTGTATGTCTAATTGGTATTGGAGATGAATAAAATAAAAAAGGCTATGCAAGACTAAAATATGTATCACATGACTGCCTTTCTCTTATAGACAGGAAGCCTCGGTCATATGTTTCCAGATTGGTCATTATGGAACAATTATGATCTGTACACTGGCATCTTAACACTTGAAATGCCTGTTTTAAATGAGGACTGCCACCCCAGAGTGACAACTCTGCCTTTTAGAATGTTGTAAATGGGTTTCCACAAATGAGGCTTGGTACTTAGGGTAATGAGAAAATATCTCACAGGATTTCCTTTTTAAAGTTTGCTTTAGTAAGCTCATTCTTGTAAATGGTGGCGCCACAAGTTGACATGTTTTTAAATTAGGCTATTAGGTTTGAGCTTCTGAAGGGAGACGTTTGAATATGAAAGGCGAGGGATGCAGCTTATTGTATGGGTGGCAATTATTGCAAAATGACTGGTTTCTTTAGCAGATAAATTATTAATTATGAAATTATCAACATTAATAAATGTTCTTAAACTTGGTTTTCTAAATACTTAGGAAGCTTAGCATTCCTATTAGGGCCTCCTAGCATTAATATTGACTTCAGGTTGGTGTAGGTTCACATAATAGGGACATTTGCATATGAGATGTCATTTGGCCAGCTTATGAGCTGACACAATGAGGTTTGTACATTTGCTAGAAGGATTTCTCGCCATTTCAAATGCGCTGTGTATCTCCTATAATTTTGCTTACGCCCAGTAGCTACACACAGGGATTAATAGTGTTGACAAGACACAGGGTTTGATAGTGTTTGACAGCAGTGAAATCTGTTTCAGATTTCCTCCTGTCAAAAAGGGGGGAAGGTGGAGAATATTGGCTTCTTGAGGAGAATATTGGCTTCCTGCTGGCCCCTGAGGAGGTTCGCTTCCCGCTAGCCCCTTAGAAATTAAGCCCCTTGGAAATTAAATTAGCCCCCTTAGAAATTAAGCCGAGGAAATAGGTATGTTGCTCTTCCCTTTTCTCATGTTTTATTGTGATCTTTCAGGGGAATTAGTTGTGAGCAGTTTTTTTTGTTCTACTAAGCTTAGGCGACTGACACCAGAACGTATTCAATTGATTTCTGGCCTTTCACAGCCCAAGACACAAAAGGAGGTACGTGCATTCATTGGCCTCACTTCATATTGCAGGCAGTGGATTCCCCAGTATGCTTACATAGCCAAGCCCCTAAAACAGTTGACGACACAGGAGGTAGCTTCTACTAATGTCCTCCCTTGGACACAAGAACACACTGTGGCATTTGAAGAATTAAAAAGAGCTTTATGTCAAGCACCAGTTTTAGCAATCCCTGATTACAACAAATCTTTTATGCTTTTTGGGACAGCACTATCTGTCCTAACACAAGATCATGCAGGAAAACACAAGCCCTGTGCTTATTTTTCTAGTACATTGGACCCAGTAGCACAGGCTTTGCATGCGTGCTTAAAATCTGTTGCAGCAACAGCCTTAGCCATAAGACAAAGTGACTCAATAGTGCTGGGCCACCCCCTGACAGTACAAGTACCGCACGCAGTAGAGGTTCTCTTGAACCGGACACAAACACAACACCTGACTGTAGCGAGAATGACAGGTTATGAGCTGACGTTATTTCAACCACACATAGAGATCAAACGATGCAACATATTGAATCCTGCTACTCTTTTGCCCTCCAGTACAGAAAACGTTTCCCCACATGACTGTGTTGAAGTGATACATACCGTGACTAAACCAAGACAAGACTTGACAGACGTTGCACTCCCAGACCCTGACCTAACACTATATGTTGACGGCTCATGCATGAGGACGGGGGCGGGAGAATTAGTAGCAGCATATGCAGTGACCACTGCTACTGAAATCATAGAGACTAAAAGAATCGACATACTGTCAGCCCAAGCAGCAGAGCTCATCGCCCTGACACAAGCGTGTATAAGAGCTAAGCACTTGAGAGTAAACATTTACACCGACTCACAATACGCATATGGGGTAGTTCATGACTTCGGAGTACTGTGGAGAGAAAGAGGTTTCTTGACCTCTCATGGGGCCAAGATACAGCATGGCCCCCTTATACAAGCCCTTCTGGAAGCGATACATTTACCGTCAGCCATAGCTATCCTGAAATGCAAAGCACATACTAAAGCCACAGATACCATTTCTCAAGGCAATGATCTGGCAGACCGAACTGCTAAACAGACAGCTCAGACCCCACTAGACATGACGAACTCACAGATACTATCACTGTCCAAAGCCATGACAGTTAGGGATCCTTCCAGGGATGTACAAGACATACAGACACATGCTACTCTAGATGAATTAAAGAAATGGTCGGAACAAGGAGGGGTACTGACTGATCAGGGTTGGATGACTAAGGGCAAAACAACATGGTTTCTTCCTGATTCAATGGTACAAGTGATAATAAATACCGCACATAGTCCTGCACACTTAGGAGAGAAAGCAATGCTAGACAGCTTACAGAATATATGGTTCAACAAGCACCTGCGTGCAGCAGCGAAACAAAAGGTCAGAACATGTATGATCTGTTGCCAATTCAATCCAGGTAAAGGCATTCCGATGGAACAAGGTGGATTCCATCCACCTGACCATCCTTTTGAAATCCTTCAAATGGATTATATCCTAATGAACAGATGTAGAGGTTACAAATATGTCCTGGTAGTAGTATGTTCACTGTCAAGGTGGACCGAAGCTTATCCAGTCCCTGATTATACTGCTGTAACTACCGCCAGACAATTGGTGCGAGAGTTTTTCCCACGTTATGGATTACCGCGTGTCGTATATTCCGACAACGGTCAGCCTTTCTCCTCTGAACTCATGAAACAGGTGTCCCTTCTGTTAGGGTATACCTGGAAGTTCCACTGCGTACGACATCCTGAAGCAGCAGGCCTTGTAGAAAGACACAATCAGACCTTAAAGATAAAACTAGCAAAGATTTGCGCAGACAAAGGTGTAGATTGGATGGTAGCCCTGCCGGTTGCCCTCTTTTACATGCGAATGGTAGCCCATTCTAGAACAGGCTTATCTCCCTATGAAGTGGTCTTTGGTAGACCACCGAATATGTGGGGCACTCCGATGCCTAAAAAGATTACTGATGTTGATAGTAACATGCTGACAGATTGCCTGGCTTCCTTGATGTCTGCACTACTCTCTTGTAGTTCGCAGGTTGCTGCCGCCTTCCCTGACAACACCCAGGTCAGGGAACATTCCATCGCTCCTGGATGGAAGGCGCCGAAGTCAGTGCTCTGGACCACGAGGACAGCCGTTAAAGTCAAAGGGCGGAAAGGATGGTTGCACCTTCACCACTCTTTTACAAAGGAAAAGAACTTTTCAGACTTTGAGCACCATTTTCTAGAGGAGACTCCTCAGCAGGAGTACAAAGCTAAACTTAGATCTAAAAAGTCAGAACCCGTTTGATCAATTAAGTCCACTAGGTGGTGAAGCGGTTGAACATGTATTCTGGCTTGCATAAGATCTTGGACAATGAAAATGATAAAAAGAGCAAGATGAAAATGATAAAAAGAGCAAGATGAAAAACAAATACTGTAAAATATTACGTGGTAGATGTATAGTGACTTTGATTTTTTTATCTCTTCTGTGCATCACGATAATATGTATCAGCTTAATACTACATGCTATTTTTCCTCCTATTGCCTCACTCTTACACTCTTCCACTAATGATACCATAAAGCACACATTTAGTGATCTACCATCCCATGAGCTATCATATCGACTTGCCTTACGCAACAATACCTTTATTCAGATGCTGCATCATGCACATCAGACTAACAATGCTACAGACTGCTGGGTCTGTGGCCGACTTCCCCCGTATCAGAAGGTGAAGGGAGTGTTGCCTCTTTTCCCTTTTCCATTCTGCCATAATGGTTCTTGCGGAGCATGGTTTGCCTTAATGACATCCATCAACGGTGATGCCAAAGAATGTCAAGACAAGGAGTGTAGAGGCGACTGGGTATGGGGTAACTTGAATAATGTCATGAATGAAGCATGTTTCCCAGATGAAGAAGGTCTTCCCCAAAGGAAAGGTACAGATCTAGAAAATGAAGAGTATCTGCAAGGAAATGCGACCCTTGACTTTATAGTGTTGAATGTCAAGCCCATACACAATTTAGGTCCATCCTCAATTGCAGTCCTGCCAGTAAAAGGGAACTTGTGTGTCAGAAAAGAAGGCTCAGTACATTTGGGGCACAGCGAGTGTGATACTATAATAGTGTTTAAAGACAAAGGAAAGTCCTATTTCAGAGCATCACGACATACCTACTTTATTTGTGGCCAGACAGCCTATGTATAGCTGCCCTTGGACTGGGGTGGGACGTACTACATATCATTTCTTTTATTCCTAATAACGCACCGTCTGTATACAAAGCAATAACAAGGCTCCACAAGATTGCCCAAAGCATACACCAAGACCCAGGCACGTGGACTTGGTCCGGTTGGCTCTGGGGAATAATATCGGCATGGGGATGGAAAGTGTTGACCGTCTGTGGGTTAATACTACTAAATGATATTCAGTTGTTGTCTATGTCTGCAGTGTGGCCCGGCCATTGCGGCCTGTGTGCTACTGCATGTGTTCCACATCCCCATTTACAGAGCATTGAAAATGGAAAAATAATGCTGCAAGAACAGATCAACTGTCTCATGAGAATAGATGTGACATGAGGGTCCACTAGGGGACAAGGAGGGAATGAGGAAATAAAAATTATGAGGCCTATGTGTCCCCATGTGCCCCCCAACGCTTATGTGCACATGCATGTATCCTATGCATTTCCCCTCCATGGCCTGTCTATCATGATGCTTATGCTATAACGTGGCCTGCCATCATCCAGTCTCCCATGAGAGAAACGACAAATCTGCACTGAGGCCTACACGTTTTGCATCATGTTTTCCTGTACACACAACACACACACACACGTATGGATGTCACGGCTCTAAATACGAGTATTAGGCATGAGGATGGTATCAGGGAGTTAAAACACTACTTGGGTACAAGACTTATACACTTACATCAGCATGGCTGGGAAGTATCTCAAAAACAACCTCTTCATGTTTGAACAGCACACATATAGACCGATGCAGGGGACTGCCATGGTTACCTGCTTCACCCCCAGCTATGCGAATCTGCATATGGGCTGGTGGGAGGAGCAGGTATTAAACCAATTAAGATGGCCTTTGTTAAATGGCTGTCACAGTGATGTCTGGCACCTCAAAGGTTTGTTTAGAAAACCCTCACACACCAACCAAGATGGTGTAATTTTTTTATTTTTTTTTTAAAAACACTTTATTAAGTTTCTCCATGAGAAGGAGCAATGAGTTACAAATTGCATGAATCACATTAAGTATATATAGGGCAGAGGAGACAATGCAGGAATCATGTGCAAACCTGTAAATAATGTAGAACACTCGTCAATACATTCCTAAAATGCCTCAGGACGACCTGAAGTCCTCCAACCATGTACATTGCTATGTATTGCATACCCATCCTTCAAGATAATTTACCTGCGGGGAGCAGTGCCCCCCCAATATTCCCCCAATCCCACCCTGAACCTACCCACCATACCAAACCATGCCACAAAAATTCAGTCTGAGGGCCGTAGAGCATTCCCCTGGGGGAGGGGGGGCAAGGGGGAAAGAGAAGAGGGGAGGAAATCACAACCCACGCGTGCGGTAGGGGAAGGAAGACGGCTGAACAGCGCAGCAAGAGGGGAGAACTAAATAAATGAAACCAAGTGGAGTACATGGGGGGGGGGGGGGGAAAGGCGCAGATCACCACCTCAATCATTCGGGACACATCATCACCCAGTGCCAGGGGACAGGTTCTAGCAATCACCATGCATCACGGCTCATACGGGGGGATTCTGGGGAGCGTCCCCTGCAGCCCCCTCCACCTCCCCCACTTCACTCCTAAACAGCTCAGTCAGGTGTGCCCATTCTAGGGATATAGGACGCTTGCGCAGCCCCCGACTCTCCTCGTGGTGCAGGGCCTCTCGCTCCGCCACCGACCATCTCAGCACTTCCTCTCCCCAGGGCTCTACCCGCGGCGGGGCACGAGACTTCCAACGCTGTGTTATCAGGCGCTTTGCCAGCATTAATGTCAGATTGGCAAAACGAAGCAACAGTTTCGCTTTAAGGCGGAGCGGTAAAAGGCCCAATAAACAAGCCTCTGCTGCGTCCCAGGAGGGGCGCTCGGTGATTGTACTTAAGATTTGCGTTATCCTACCCCAGTATCCCCGCAGCGCCGGGCAGAGCCACAGCATATGCATCAGGTCGGCTTCCGGCGCCGGGCAACGAGGACAGGCCGCAACTGCTGTATTGTATATCTTACTTAGTGAGTGGGGTGTAAGGTAAGCCCTGTGGAGAACAAACAATTGAATAGTTTTCAACCTGCAATTGCGGGACACTTTCTTAGGGTATTCCAGTATAGAGGTCCACTCTCTATCACTAAATGCCCGGGACAAATCTGTTTCCCACCGCAGCCTGAGAGGAGCCAAGGAGATCTGTGTGTGTTCCCGGAGGCCCCGGTACAGCCAACGAACCAGGAAACGCCCATGGCCGATTATGTGAAGGGAGCGCAGGAGGTGGAATGTTGAGGGTTCTACAGGTGTCGCCTGCCACTGCGCCCGGATATACCGGGAGATCGCCGCATGGAGCAGAAACTGGGTATCGGGTACCCCACTTACCCTCACAAAGTCCACGTGTGGCATCAAACTGCCTTCCTGAAAAAAGGCTCCTATTGTCTCCACCCCCTGTTGTGTCCAATTCCGTAATCGCCCAGCACTCAGAATTCCCTGCCTCGTGGGGAGGCCACACAGCGGCATATTGGGAGAATATGGATTTTGGATTTTAGCATACTTACATGCCCTCGTCCAATAGTGAAGCGCTACCTTCAGTAGGGCCGGGGGATCCGATGGCCTAGGGGCACAGGGGCACAACAGTGACTGCAAGGTACCACGCGCTAGTTGGGTCGGGGTGTAGCCAATTTCAAACAGGTTTTTCCCGGCCAGCCAGTAGGCCAACCACTGCAGCTGACCAGCAATGCAATATGCCCTAAAGTCTGGTGCTCCCACACCACCAGCGCCGCTCGGGAGCCGCAGCTTAGCTAATGCCACCCTGCGCCTCCCTGGACCCCAGACCAGCGAGATCAGCAGTACATCCAACTCTCGAAAGATCCAAGCGGGGTATACCACCGGGATGTTGACGAAATGGTAAAGCAGGCGAGGCAGCATCACCATCTTAGATATTGCTACTCGTCCCGCGATGGTAAGGGGCAATGTATTCCAAAATGTAATTTGGGACCGTATGGAAGAGATTGTGCGTACCAGATTACCTGCTATGACATCCGGCACTGACCGAAAGATATTAATACCCAAGTACTTAAAAGTGACTGGTGCCACCCTGAAGGACAAGGGCCCAAAACGGAGCTTCGGAGCCATGAGCGCGCCACTGAAGGAATAGGCTACGGACTTAAAAGCATTGAGGTGCAATCCGGAAACCTCCCCGAAGAGAAGAAAAAAATCCGCCACTTCCCTCATGTCGGCCTGAAGATCCCGAAAATACAGCAGCATGTCGTCTGCGTAAAGCGAGACTGAATGCAGGACACCCTCCATCAGAATGCCATGGGGGATCATTGCCCGCCTAAGGTTCTGGGCCAAAGGCTCAAGCGCCATAACAAACAAGATAGGCGATAATGGGCAGCCCTGGCGCGTACCCCGAAAAATAGGGTAGGCTAAGGAGATTATCGAACCTGTCTTCGCCCTGGCTGTGGGGGCGGTGTAGAGCAGCCGAATCCAGGCACATAGTTCTGGGGGGAACGCCCATTTTAGTCAACACTGCCAGCATATAGGACCAACTTAGAGTGCCGAATGCCTGTGATATGTCTAAGGATAGACACCCTGCCCCCGCTGGACCGAGCCCGGAGGCATGCAGGATGGCGTGAAAGCGCCGAAGATTCAGCGACGTATTCTGCCGTGGGACAAAGCCGCATTGGTCTGTATGGATCAGCCGCGAAAGAAGCGGGAGAACGCAGTTAGCAAGGAGTTTACTAAGAATCTTATATTCTGTATTCAGGATTGATAGAGGGCGGTAGGATGACATATCTAAGGGATTTTTATCTGGCTTTAAGAGGGATGTGACGATCGCCTCCCGAGTGGTAGGGGGCAGTCTCCCCTCTGCGAGTGATGTCATATAGAGTTGAAGTAGTTTGGGGATTATTGGAGGAGAGAAAGTGGAGTAAAATTCGATGGGTAGCCCGTCAGAGCCAGGGTTCTTCCCACGGGCTAAGGACTTAATAGCTACTCTGATCTCGGCCGGAGTAATCAGCGCTTTTAAGTCGTGGATTTCTGCTGCGGATAGCACTGGTAAGTTCGCCTGCGCCAAAAACTCAGTCACAGCGTCTGCGCCTGGCGCTGGATGCGCCCCATAGAGTGTCTCGTAATGGGTCCAAAACGCCAAGTTTATCCCCAATTGGGTCTGGATTTGTCCGTGTTGTGCGGTGTTAATAACCAGGTTGGGAGTAGGGCAGGCAGGGGGGGCAATCAGCCGCGCTAATAATGTGCCCACCCTGTCAGCTTCCGAGTGCGTACGCCGAGTGTACGCCCTGTAATCTACTAAGCGAAGACGCTCTAGAGCCTCCGCATACTTAACTTTGGCCGTCTGTAAGGATTCCTCAGCCTGTTCGTCCAGTTGGGCCGCTACTTCATGTTCCTGCAGCGTTGCCTCCAGTTCGGTCAGGTCCCGGATCACCTCCATACGGGCCCCCACCAAGGAGCACAGGGACACCCCCGTATAGAGACCTTAAAGGCTTCCCATTCTATGGAACGTGTCGAGGCCGTGCCCTCGTTAACAGTGAAGTATGTGGTGATCGCCTTTTGTAAGGCATCACAGAAGACCTGGTCTTCTAATTGAAGGGGTTGCATCCTCCAAGCCGGTATCGGCGCCGGGGACCGGCCCCACTGAAGGCACAATTCAATAGGGTTGTGATCGGATAGGGTTTTGCCCAAGTAAGTGCAGTGTGAGACCGCAAAGGACAAAGTCGGCTAGCCCAAGAAGTAATCCAGGCGTGTATGCAAGTGATGAGGATAAGAGTAAAAGGAGTACTCCCTAGCAGTCGGGTGTTGTGCTCTCCAAAGATCTAGCAAGTTCCAACCCTGTGCCCATTGACCCAGGGCCGCGGCACGGGTTCTCGCAGCAGTACCAGCCAGTGGAGGGTGAGATCGATCTAGCTCAACATAAAAAACAGCATTCAAATCTCCACCAAGCAACCATGGACAATCACTCCAGTCAGACAAGGCTACGGAAACCCGGGAGAGGAATTGGACATGATCTACATTAGGGGTGTACAAGGAGCCCAGCACTACGGGCGATCCATCCAATAGGCCCCGCAACAACACATACCTACCCAGATCACCAATCCGGCTCTCTAACAAGGAAAAGGGGACTCCTGCCCAGAGCCATATTGCAGCCCCTCTAGAAAAGGCGGAGTATGAAGTGGCATAGAATTGACCCCTCCAACGTTTTTGCAATTTCAGGGACTCGGCAGTGATCAGGTGAGTTTCTTGAAAACATACTCTGAGCCTTGCGGCGGTGCAACTGGGCCACTACCCTGTGGCGTTTCTGAATGGAGCCCATTCCCCTTACATTCCAGGAGATGAGAACATACGACCTTGGGACTGTCATCGTATCTGGAGAAAATCAACCCCCAACCCCTTGCCCCTTCTGCCCCACCCCCATCCCCCTGCCCCATCCCCACGCCACCCCCTCCCAGACTGTGCGGCAAACCTATAAACAAAAACCTTTGTTACCCAATACTGGGTCCAACGCCCCAACCGCGTCCGACCAAACTGTAAACGAATCATAACTACAGAACCTGAACCAGTGCTATCGCCTAGTGGGGGAGAAGGTAAACTTCACACTGAGTTATCAGAAGCGTGTACAAATCGTGGAAGTGCCCAAGGCAGGGCAGGCCGGGGAACTACCCATACATGCCCGGATTATACAACATTGTCCAATGGCCCACTGAGGTGAGCAAAATGCATATGAGTTGCCTCAAACAAAGAGGGAGGGGGTGTTCACTCCCAAGCGCACCTCCGGAGAGCAAACCCTGCAATACTGAGAAGAAGTTCGAATGTCAGTCCGGGAGGCTCTCCAGGGGGTCCTTGCTCAGGTGAGTGGAATCCGACGGGAATATTGCCACGCTTCCATCCGTGTCCGAGTCTAAGGAATGTCCTACGGATGGACTAGTGCTGATCGGTGGCCGGGTGGAGCGAAAGGATGAGGCCGAGCACAGTGCCTCACGTTGGCTCTCTCGGATTTGTTGCTGCCGCGGAACACTGGAGGTCGTGCTCTGCGTTAGCATAGTCTTTTTCCGCCTACGTGGGAGTCGCTGCGATTGCGGCTGTGAAGAATCCAGCCGCCTAGCAGGGAGAACCTCCGGGAAGTGTCTGTCCAGCCAGTCCCATGCACTATCTGGCGTGTCGAAAAAAATAGCCCGGTTTTGATGGACCACCCTCAATTTGGCCGGGAAAAGCAGCGCAAAGGGGAGGCCCGCAGCTCGGACCCGTGCCTTCACCTCCATGAAGGAGAAGCGCTTTCGCTGAACTGCCTGCGTATAGTCCGGGAAGATGAGGACGGTGGTGTTGTCCACAAGTAGTGGACCACTGTCACGGGCAGCTTGAAGTAGGTGATCACGATCCCTATAATTGAGGATTCGTGCCAATATAGGGCGGGGGTTGGCTCCCGGCGGAGGTCGTCTCGCAGTGTGCCCTTTCCACAGTAAAGTGGGGGGATAGACCCGTAGGGGCCACCACCATTCGCAGCCAGTTTTCAATGTGTGTCGTGGGGTTCGGGCCCTCCACGCCCTCCGGGTATCCCACTATCCGGAGATTGTTGCGGCGTGCGCGCCCTTCTGCATCGTCAGCCCGCGCCAGTAGGGCATCGATCTGCTGGCGCATGGGGGTAAGCTGTTCGGTATGAGTCGCCACCTGGGATACCAAAGGCTCCACCGTCTGGCCCGTGTGCCGCACCTTGTCTGCCAGCTTCCTGTGATCATCCTTCAGGAGGTTCAGGTCTACCGAGATCACTCCCAGCTGGCCCTCCAACGCCGATCGAGTGTCTCTGATCTCTTTGAGGATCACATCCAGTTTGTCCGGGGACGGAGTCGGTGACCCCACTCCTGCTGATGGGCCCGGGCGTCCTTCCGCATGGTCCGGGTGTTGTGACATAGTGCCCTCATCAGACGGCTGCACAGGTACCCTGGGCCTGCCCTTACCCATTGCGGCACCAAGGTGAAAGGGAGGCAACAATCCGGGAAGGCCGGACGTATTCGTGAGGACTCCCGTCCCAGGCACTATGCCCCGCGATAGGCAGAGTGAAGAGCAACACTCCGGGCCCCGATGCGCACCTCCGTATCCGCCCCCGGATAAGGCACAAGTTCCCGTAAGGAGGGCAGGCTACCAAGCAGACACGGTATTCTGGCACGTAAGGAAATGTAAGATGGGAGCCTCTCAGCATAAAGCTAGTCCATCCAGGGTCCCCAAAGTCTCACCGGTATTAGGGCTCCACTATGGCACCACCGATACCGCTCTCCAGTTGGCAGGGTTCCAGGCGGTAACCACAGATAACCGCCCCAGCCAACAACTCAACAGCACCGATCCGCCGGTCCGCAACCGGTACGTGGCGCGAAGAAAGCCGTTGGTTTGAGGCCTGCCGCCGCCAGTGCCGTCCCCACGCGCTCCTTCCACAGCATCCCCGCACAGATACTCAGTCCAGCATAGTTCTCCAAGCGGGTGTCTACTCATGGGTTCCAGGGCCGCTACAGCAGTCCCCATCGCAGCCAGTCGTCACCCGGCAGGTGTCTTGCCCCGGAGATCTCCATTACCACCAGAGGGCACCCAGCAGGCGCACCCCCCTGCGGGCGAGCAGCGGAGCCCGGGGGGGCCCCCGGCGGGTCACCCAGACACAGCAGGTCTCCGGAGGTAACCCTCGCCACCACAAGTCTACCCAGGGCCTCCGGCCCTCCGCCACCGACCTGTGGTGCGATGGGGTCCCAGGATCAGTACGCCAACAGGGTCATCTCCGCCCAGCACGCTATCAGGGTACTCAGCGCGCTCTTGGGTACCTCAGTCCAGGCGGGCAGGACAGGTTGGACATTGCGTCGCCGCAGGCGGAGTCCCCAAGGCGGGTGCAGGCACACCGGGCACCCCAGCCGGCACCCAGGGAAGCACCCCAGAGGCGCAGCAGCGGATCAATAGGTGGGCGCAGCGGAAGCACTCGCAGGGGGGCCCGGGTCGCCCGGGTCCAATCGCCAGCCACCCTCCACCAGGCCGCAGTCCGGGAGGTCGAGTGCGATCTGCTGCCGCTCGCCGCCTCACGTCAGGGGGCCTCCGCCGCACTCCAGCCACGCGGCCGCAGCTCGCCACCATTGTGCCAGGCCCGGATTGGTGCGAAGTCAGTCACAGCACCACAGCCGGCGACGGCTGTAGGAGAGTGCTTCCTATGGTCACCCCCACTTTTTGCTTTTGCTTCACTGGTTTGACTTAGATGTGGCTGTGGGCCTGCTAATCAGACCCACAGCCCAGCTGTTCTCTCTCTAAATTCATACTATGTACTTTAGGTACATAACCCAATTGGTAAGGATCACCTTATAGGGCCCTGTACAGTGTACCTTAGGTACCCAGGGCATAGGTGTACCCAAGGCCTACCAGGGGTTGCAGCATGTATTATGCCACCCGTGGCTGGCCTCCCATCATGACACAACTGGCTGATCACTCAGCTGGGGCAAGGTCATGTAATCACCCCTTGCTTAGGTATAGTATTCCTATACCTACCTTATATATATATATATATATATATATATAGACACATGGGTAACCTTTCAGTCACTCCTATGGCAGGCCTTAACAATCCTGAAGGCAGAGTGCTTGGTAACATGCGAGATGGTGCTCTAGCATGAGCCTGTCTGCAGCTTTCGGAACCATGTCCTTATAGCTGTTCTATGATATCGCCCACCATATACTCTTAAAGTGCCTTATAATCCTCGCGGTTATGGTAACTATGTTTTGGCTTTATCAAAACATGTTGTGTAAGGTGTCTAACACTGTGGAATACTACCCCCACACCATTTCTGGCGAGGAGGATAGTATTCCTCCCTTCTAGAGGGAGAAGACATGTTGAAGACCTACTACCCGGTTAAAGTTAACCAGAGCCCCAGCATCACAAAATGGATGCTGCTGCCACAGACACAAGTCTGACCTCCTGCTGCTGGGAGTCCTTCCAGCAAGGGAGGCTTGGACAATAGGTTTCCTGCCTTGGGAGGTGCTAGCACCACCCCAGACAGGACTTAGTGTATTGGGGCAGGGAGGGATGAAAGAATCGAGACACTGCCTGGGGCACACAAGGTGTCCCATGCATAGTCTGGTTCAAACCGGTGCTGGGGCACTCCAGCCCCAGTCCTGGCGCGAAACTGGACAAAGGGAAGGGGGTGTAACCACCCCCCTCCCTGGTCCCACCCATAGGAGGGACCTAGCAGGTAACCCAGCCCCCCAGATTAGTATAAGAGTGGGAGCTGAGTCCCTAGGACTTTGGATTATCCTGAAAAACTGCAACTTGAACAGAAACTCTGGACCTTCGACTACGGAAGAAGACAGAAGAATCTCCCTTGTGGCCAAGGAGTGGCCACCCTGTGCAGGCACCACCAAGCGACCTACCGTTTGCTTTGCCCAAGTTCTACGAGGAACCGACTGCAGAGCCCGACCAGCGCCTTGACTTCCAGACTTCTCCGACCCTGATCCACATACACAGCAAAGCTGAGATCCGTGGAGGCGACGAGAGAGGTGGGACCAGCTACCTGGGAAAATTGGCTACTAGCTTCCAGCGCAGCTTCTGAGGCATCCTCAAAGTTGTGCTCTGGGGATTGAGAAGCCCCAACCCCGAGCACCATCTGCACCGAAGACCAGCCCTCCACACTCCACGAGTTCTGCGTGGGGCCCTTCTGCATTTCCCTGCTCGGCGTGTCTGTCCGGTTACTGGCCCGTTGGCTAGTAGCCTCAGTGACGACGAACCCTTAACTTTCCACCGCTGGTTTGGCTCCTCCAGACTGGCCCTTGCTTCCCTGCGAAAGAGAAGCACCTCAGGCCTTCCTGGTCTGCAACAGAAGCGAATCCTTCAGCCTGCGTGGGTTGCGCTTGCCAAGGCTTGTTGGGTCCGAACTCGACAACGACGCCGCCAACAGCAAGAGCCCTCGTGGGACAGCTCGCCTCCTGGTTCTGGTCGTCCTCGACGCCTCCTGATACCCGTGGCTGCTGCGACAAGCTTCACCTCTTCACCTGCATCTTCACGACATCGCCTGGTTCCTTCCTGGTTCCTTCCCGGCTCCTGGCTGGTGACCTAGACTCTGTCCCCTCTGCTTGCAGGTACCCTCCTTCTTGATTCCAACCTTGGAATCCACCGGACACTCTTCACTGACTGCCTGTCAGCAACTTTTCTTCAGGCATCCATAGGAGTCGACGACGAAACCCGACGCAAGTTCACACCTATGCACCCGCAGCCCGTGGGCTAGGTAAACTGAGTACTCCGGTGCTCACAAGGGTATTGACTATCCTAGGGTCTAGTTTCCAAGTCTCTAACTCCTAGCTCTTTCCGAAGTGTCCTAAAACTCTTTATTTCTAAACACCACTATTTCTATTGACTTTAACGCATTACCGAGTGTTTCCACTCTGCACCTGAATTCCGTGGGCCTCCCACTGCCTAGTAACTGGTAGTATAGTGTAGCCCCAGTGATTCCCTAGGCCTAGGCCTATCCTGTGTTCGTGACAGTGGTCCTTATACCACTTCTTTAGTATATGGTTTGCGTGGCCCCTAGGGCCTAACTGTATTACTTACCTGTGTGACTTATGTATGCTTAAATAAGACTGTTGTACTTACCTCGAATCTCATAAAGAGTGCTGAGGGTATTTTGACTAGAATAAATACATTCTATTTTCATATATATCTGTTGTGGTGTCCTTTCATTTGGTATTCAAGGGATTGCAAATGGTATAACAGCTGGCTTCACATGCCATACAGAGCTTGGCCTAAGACTACTCTTGTCCATGCTACCACTAGGATAGCTGGTCTATAAGGTTGACTTTACAACCAATCACCATAAGGGTTGTTTGGACTGATACAAGGTGTACACTAGAACTAGTGACATCATATATCAGGCCAACTTCTCACAGCGGCGACCCGTGCAGCATCCACGGGAACACCGGAGCAGTCCACCGGCCTCCAGAAGCAGTGCCCAGGAGTCCGACACTGCCCCAGCCCATGGAAAGTTAGTGAATTGCAGGATAATGGAGCCCCCGGCCCGGAGCTCGTCTAACAGTCGTCTGCCATCTCCGGCTGCTAGCCACGCCCCCCCTAGTTGGTGTCATGCTTCATCAACGGGTCCCAGCTGAGTAGCCAAATGCTACTCAGCTGTGCTGCGACACCTGTTTACAGTGGAGCGGGTTTGAGGTGTCAGTGAGTGTGATGAAGTGAGTGCCAATTAAAATTACCTCTGAGTTTCCACCTACTAATATGTATTTCAGGCAACTCAAGGTATATTAAAAACATGAGTGGATAATGCATTAAGGCTACTGTTTGTATCTTAATATTATCCTTTCATGGTCGACATGTTTCAGCCTTTATGAAAAATATCAAGGCTTTCTTCAGGACCTCTCAAAAATAAAGTGTAGGGTGAATATGGTGAAAAAAGTGAGTGGTAAAAATAGACCACGTGTTAATGCATCTTTAGTACCCACGCTAAGGAGTACTGTTTATGCTGGGAGGACTAACCGTATTATGGGTCCTCAAAAGGCTAGTACCTGTAATGAAAGAGAGACCTAACACAAGACAACATATAACATATAGAGGAATCCTGGTTACGCCATAGCCATAAAAATGAAGGTGCTCTGTGAATCTGATACAACATCAATCACTGTCAGACATACGTGCAGTACACGTTCATACGCAATTTCATGCATCCAATAAATCGTGCATATGTGATCTTGCCATACTATCAATGAATATAGGCGCTAGATTCATGTCTAATGTACTAATTCGCTTTGAAATAGTGCCGGTGAAATGCAGGTGGAAGCACTATGTAAATATGAGTGATAGTCACCTTAACGGCGGTTTTTAAACCGAGTGAGGCCGACTTGGGTGCGCCGTGTGTAAAAAGAAGTATTTTAGACCTTAAACGTGACTTTGAGAAAAACAAGCGTAATTTGGTTTATAATTACACTAATTTGTTGACTGTCTCACATATCTGGTCCTGGGAGCCATATAAGTCACATACTATAAAAGAAAACGGAAGAGGACAAGGGAGAGTCACGATAGATATCCTGGCGCTAACATCATGAAAGTAATGAGGTAGAAAATGGTTAAAACAAGATACAAGGTGCAACGTCAAAGTGCGCCACTGCACCGGATAGGGGAACGGTCTTACTTGATCTTATGGTCTCTCCCGCCTAGTAACCTATTTCGGTGTCCTCAGGATCAGGCTGGTGTTATGGCGAGGAGCTGAGATGGTTTTTAATAATTCCCGGTGAACCGTGATTGACTTCCAGTATACGCGTCATCACCTACGTGACGTGAAACGTGTGTGGGAACTAGAATGTCAACTCAGAGCCGACTGTATACAAGTAACGGCCATCTGGAGATTATGCTTGGTTGACATAAAAAGTGATTAGGTTACATATGGTGTAGGCGATAAAATCATTTTATCATCGGAAGAGACAGGTCCATCGCGCAGACTTGAATAGTCATTGCTATAGCACTTATATAACCAGAACGCAGATATAAATTGGTTACATTTGATGCGGACGAAAAGATCATTTCTTCATCGGAAAGGAAAGCCTATCGCACTGACTTGCATAGTTTTTTGCGATAGCACTTTTTATACTCGGGGTGCAGATTTTCAGTGAAAACAGGGGATATTTGTGTTTCTGTGGATAATTTAATCGAAATTTCTCAGAATTGCCAAAAAAGTAGGAGCTATGTTTTGGTGTAAAAAATAGTTCTATAAAGAACATTTCATGACCATTCACAAGTAAAACTCACATCTTGTTTATGAGATCTGATTTTCATCAGATTCTTGATCAAGTAATTGACATTCCTTGCTTAACATATATTGTTTATCGATTAAGGCTGTTCCAGGGTATATTATCATTTAGTCCATTGATGTTAGTGGACATTCGGTAGACCCATCTTTGTTCCTCATCTAACAATTGTTGTTGTATATTGTTAGTGTTAAGGTTTAATTGTTCAATTATTACCCATTGCATGTGATTTGGGGTATGACCTTGTTCTAAGAAGTGGTTGGTCATTCTGGTTGTATTTCGCTTACATCGGATGTTGCTTCTGTGTTTGCAGATTCTCGTTTTTACCCTGCGACTCGTCATGCCAACATATCTTAGGCCACACGTGAAGGTAATCAGGTAGATGGCATTCGAAGAATTACGGTTTGTGTGTCTGTGTATTTCCCAAATCTTACCAGGTTCTAGATTTAGTATCTTAGTTGGTTTAATCAGGTAGCACACACTGCAGTCTCCGCAAGGGTAATGTCCTGTTATTTTAGGCAATCCCCATGCGTTGAGTACCGTATTTTCATTGTGGGTTGGTAACTGTGGTCTCGTGTGCACCAGACTATCCTTAAGACTTTTTTTTTTTTAATAGGAGAACAGAGGTTTTTCCCATTGAAGGTTGCCAGTATTTAGTATAGTCCAATGTTTTTGGACAATTTGGCCACTTGATTCGACACAGCATTATAAGTGGTCACACAAGTTAATGGCATCGAGGTTTCTGGAGGATTGTTGGTATCTAGGAGTCCTTCGCGGTTTTGGTTTCGTGCACATTTTTGTGCTTTTTTATTAATGGTTTCAGGGTAACCACGATTTTTCAGTTTGGTAGCAAGTATCTGTGCCTGGTTTTCGTAATCTTTAATATTGCTACAATTCCTTTGTAGGCGTAGATACTGTCCATAGGGCAAATTTTCCCTTAAAGATTGTGGATGGAAACTTGAAAAATGTAGGAGGGAGTTCCTTGCCGTAGGTTTAAAATATGTCTTGGTCTCAAGTCTGCCATTGTTATGTGTTATGTCTAGGTCAAGAAAAGTAATGTTTCTCTTACTCTTGGTGTGAGTAAATTTAAGTTGGAGTCACAACTGTTGATCAAAACAAAATATTACTCCAGTGATTCTTCTGAACCTTCCCAGATGAGAAAAACATCTATATATCGTTTATAAAACCGCACGTTGGCTGTGAGCAGATTGCAGTGATTTAGCAGGAACTTTTGTTCAAAGTTATAAACATACAAACCTGCCACACTGGGGGCAAATGTACTCCCCATCGAAGTACCGTATGTTTGTAAATACAGTTTCCCTTCGAACTCGAAATAGTTCTCATTCAGGGCCAACTCCGCACATTTTAAGACAAATGTTTTGGGGGTCTTGTGGGGCCAGATGATACTGTTCAAAGATGTATGTAGAACTTCCAAGGTGTCATCTTGAGGTAGGCTCGTGTCGAGACTAGAGACTTTCTATATCTAAGCTTACTAGGAAACTGGTGTTGGAATTAAAAGATAGGTCCTTGATCTGTCCTAACAGATCCTTTGTGTCTTTTAGGTAGGTTGTAGTTGTTTGTACTATGGGTTGTAGGAAAGAGTCGCCAAACTTGGAAAGGAGGTTCCAGGACGGAACCTGTGCCCGACACTATTGGGCGTCCTGGGGGAGGGTAAATATTTCGTTACCGGTACTATTTTTTATGCGGTAAAGTCTATTAAGAATAACTCAGTAAAATGAGAGGCAGAATCCGTGGTATTAGAGGGTTTAAAAAGGCTTTATTCCTATACAAAGGAATACAATTCGAATTGTAGGCGTTCTATTCCATCACCACGAAAGTTCAGGAAGGAAGGGCATATATTATTGACAGGTAATCATTTTTATAGAAAAGGCATTACAGTGAAACAGATGCAGTAGGCGTATCAACTGATAAGACAAAATAGAATATGCATGCGTAACTAGAATAGGCGTAACTAGAAAACGTCATTATACATGATGTCACAAGTGGGTGGATCCATAAGAGAATCCTGCAATGTCAGCAGAAATATTTGGCAGAGATGCGTGCGCAGCCGTATGACGTGTGATTGACGTGCAACTAGAGGGAGAAAGGGACTTGACATTTAGCTCTACATGTGGAGACAGAAGTCTGGGGTTATGTCAACCTAATCCCAAATCATATCTAATATCCTATGTTTAAAGAACTGTGTTATCCAAAAAGAGAGGTCTCTTAGGATAGAATCTTATTCTATACTGACTATACTGACTGTTAGTGCGTGTACAAGCGTCTAAGTGTCTACACTAGATGCGAGGGGGTAGGAATATTCCATGGTAACAGGGCTATGAATTACTTGCATGAGGACAGCGAGGCCTGGCCCTTTGCACGGTAGCTGGAGGAATGTTTACCTAAACTACTAGACAGGAATGCATCGGATGAGGGGCGGAGGAGATAATCTTGAAGGTGAAATACAGTTTTTGGCAGGCGAAGGGCTGGATCAGGCACCGTTAGCCGGGCAGGGAGTGAGACAAAGTTCATGGTCACAGATGCAGGCTCAGACTGGAGCTTTCAGAGGCAGAAGGCAGGAAAAGGCTTGATGACAGAATTCGGGCCTACTCGCCTGAATCTGTAAAATGTGGAAAGTGAACCACATAAAGTCGGTGGCCTTTCATACTTAGAAAAGGAATATCTGACCCATTCATGGTGGATCTGAAAGAGGACATGTTGACGGTGGACGCACATATATTTGCGTCTTTAAAACTGGAGCAGGAGGGAACATACATGTACTTATAGCATGTACATGGAGCCGTTGGGGTCTACGATAGGGGACATAACTGATCACAAAATTCAGATTTCCTCAGGTTGTCAAAAATTGTGCTTCTTTTTTGGAAACGTGACCAAGACATTCAGCCTCTGTAACTAGATCAATAATCTGGTTCTTGAGTCTGTTAGTAGGATTTTCTTGGATAGGTAGTTAGTTGAGTCTATCATCCAGAAGCCTGAGGCATTCATTTATGTAGGTTTCCTTATCCTGTAACACTATACCACCTCCCTTTGTGTCGGTTTTATAACCACATCTTTGTTGTTTTTCAGTGTGGTCAGTGCTTGGAATTCTTTTTTGGAGGTGTTGTTGAATGTTCTTTTTTCGGTCAATGCTTCAATGTCTTTGAAGACTGCTTGCTCGAAGGCGGCTACCTCTACAGGTATGGTGGAGGGGGGAAGGTATGAATTTGGATTTGATCTTCAAGTTTGTATCACTCTCCTCTCCTGTGTTCTCCATATCCTGTTGGTTTGAGAAAAAGGCTTTTAACTTTAACTTCCTGAAGAATTCTGCCATCCCACAGTGGAGACGGAACTGGTCTAGGCGGGCAGTTGGTACAAAGCCTAAACCTTGGTTAAGTATGTCCCTTTTGGTCTGGTCAAGGTTGTGTTTAGAGTAGTTGGTGACTAACTCTTGCTCGTGCTCGGTCCCGCACGTTGGTCCTTTGACATGCTCCTCGTGTGGGTCCCTGGCTGGGAGTAGTCTTCCTAGTGTACTTGCAGTTGTCCTCGTCGTTTATCTCGCCCTCTGCGGCCATTCCCTAAAAAATGAAACCTTTGATTCGGATTTGTGTAAGGGACTTGCGGTGGAGGGTAAGAGGGATTCCAGCCATACATCATTTGAGGGGGCATTTGTTGAAATGGTTGTTGAAACTGCATCCGATTCATTGGTGGTCCTTGCTGCCATGGTTGTTGCCAGTTATTGGATCTTCCCCGGCCTCTAGATTGGTTACGAAAGCTCCCAGTGCTGGAGTTACTGCTGGTCGACGAGGCATCGTCAGAACTTCCTGATGTGTCATGATGTTTGGTCGGTTGGAAATCTGGTTCAGAACGCGGATAGGTTTTAGCATAGGAACATTTCTTTAAATCTTTCTGGAAATTTTGTATTTTAGACTGTGTGAGGTTTTCTTTGTATTCTTGCATTTCTTTATTAACCTCATCTAGTCTCTTTTTATATGCTGTTAGATTCGTTTTGAAATGGTTTTCAGTTGTTTGTATTTCTAACACAATTGCATCTGATAGTCTTTTTGCTGTTTGGATTATCAGCACAATACAATCACTGGTGCAGTGCCATGCGATCTTCGCCCAATCCCTCCGGAAGGCTGCTTCCTCAAGAAATATTCTTGGCTCGTTGGTCACTATTAGTCCCCGTGGTGCTGTGTTTGCTCGTAAATATTCTGTTAGAATGACCCCATGTAGTATTGTCCTGATAAGATTTTCTTTCATTTCTGTTAAAGTTTCCCAATCTGTGCTTTGAGCAATTGTTTTAGCGATATTAAGATCTGCCAAGAGTGGTGCTGCTGCCAAAATATCATTGACCGTTTCCTCAGAAAAAGTGAGGCCTAGATTTTCAGCCATGGTGTATGGCCCTTGGTTAGGCTTACACCTATTGGTTGTGGCTCTCGTAGCTGTACGCTGCCTATTAAATCAGATCAACAAGAAGGGAGAGCTAGGACTTGGAAATGACCGTCTCTGTCCCTGAACTATGTATTAAACCAATGAAGACGAACTTTGTTAAATGGCTGTCACAGTGATGTCTGGAGGACCTGGAGGAGCAGGTATTCATGTTAAATTATTTTTAAGAATGGACAGACAACATTGTCTTGTGGACCAGGTTTATCGATTACCCGTTTATCCTGTGGAAGGGGTCCCCGAGTCAGCCAAAATGTTTGCACAGGGACTGAACAATGAACTGAACCTCTCGTTTACAGTAAAGATGAAGTACCCTTCATTGACCTACTGGTTTACGTTGAGGGCAATAGGATACATACCAGAACATACAGAAAACAGACATCGGGTAATTCTGTGTTACATGCCGGCTGCTTTCACCTGACTAAATTGAATAGCATTCCTTATGCAGAAAGTTTGCGCATGAAGCGCAATCGTAGCAGCGAGGACACACTGAGGGTGGTACAGAGTGATCTGTGTACTGACATTGGTCCCGTTCATCTGATCACGGAGTACTCAGCTTAATCAATCAATCAATCATAGCATTTGTTAAGCGCACTACATACCCGTGAGGGTCTCAAGGCGATGGGGGGAGGGGGAGGGGGGGGGGGGGGGGGAACGCTGCGACTGTATGAAGAGCCAGGTCTTGAGGCGTCTCCTGAAGGTTAGGAGGTCTTCGGTCTGCCGTAGGTGGATGGGGAGGGTGTTCCACATCTTGGCGGCGAGCTGGGAGAATGATCTGCTGCCGGCGGTCACTCTTTGGATGCAGATGACGGTGGCGAGGGCGCGGTCTGCGGAGCGGAGCTGGCGGGTGGGGGTGTAGAGGCTGAGTCGGCTGTTGAGGTACGCTGGTCCGTGTCGTGGAGTGCCTTGTGTGCGTGGGTGAGAAGCTTGAAGGTTATCCTCTTGTTGATGGGGAGCCAGTGTAGGTCTCTCAGGTGGGGTGTGATGTGGCTGCGGCGAGGGATGTTGAGGATCAGGCATGCGGAGGCGTTCGAGCTGTTTCAGGAGTTTGGCCAGGTCTGAGGTCCTTGGGGTCCGCCTTGGGTTTCTCGAGTAAGGCATTGATCTCTGCGTGCTTCCAGCTCTCCGGGAAGGTTGCTGGTTTTCCGGAGGTGGGGTGCAATGGTGCTGCTGGCTTTGTTGAAGATGTGGTGTGGGCAGGGGTCTTCCAGGGATCCGGAGTGGACGGTGTTCATGATCTGGATAGCTTATCATGCTTGACTGCGTAACATCCTACACAGAAACTGAAAACTTATCAAAAGCGACCAGGGATGGGACCAGACATTACCCGCGCTCCCCCCATATCATTTAGAAGGGCTAAGTTGATGCGTAGGGACTGGTGCATAACTCCTCCCAGGCCAGGAGTGGATCTGATTTGCTGAGAGGAAGCAGAGGCTTCCAAAAATGTTCTAGGTGCAGGGCTCGCCGTCATGGTCGCAACACCAAGACCATACAATCACCCTTACGAGAGACACCCATTGTGATTCGAGAATTGTGTAACGGTAAAAGTTAATTCACCGTCTACTTACTTGAACATACCTGTCAGAAAGGCTATGTGGGAAGCACTATCCACATGGTCCATGTTAGGATCCTGCAACACTTTAGGACCATATCCTACGATGAGAAAAGCTATCCAGTGTCAAAACACATTCTAGACCACCACCAGGTCAATGCTAAAGATCTGGTGTATTTTGTCATTGATGTCATCCCCAAAACACCATGGGGGCAACAGAGCTCCAGCTTTGGAGACTTGAATCACAGTACATACTTCTGCTTAATAGCAAAATCCCACATGGATTAAATTCTCATGAAGAGTTATTATTACATCTCTAAGCTTGTTGCACCCACTTCAGCAGTCTTTAGGTGCACAGTATATTTCTTATTTTACTTGATTTAGTGTGTCATGGTTAATCTGCAACGTTACACAGATCAGACAATTAACATAACAGTGGTTTAAGTACTTGTTACAGCTACACTGACCTGAAGGTGATATATTGGTGTGGTTTCTGACCAAGCTGCGTGTATGCTTGTTTTCAATCTGCTCTTGATATGTAGCAATGGTGAAGTTATATAAAAATCAAAGACATTTCATTACTATAAATCATGTGTTCATATAACTTTGTAATTTAATGCCTGGACAGACAACTGTTTAATAGTGTGGCCCGGGGTACCTACCCGAGTGCTCATCAGTTGTGCATTCAACAGTATGGTTATATTTGGAATTGATTATAACCTGTGAGTTAAGCGTAACATTGCCGATTGAAAGTCTTAATTTACATGTTTTATTTGATATAATTTTGGCTAACAAGTGTCATTAACATGCTTTCTATAATTTTGCTTTACTTGTCTTCTATGTCCATGGCAGCGATATGGTTGCCATGACAACCCTGTATATAACCACTAGTTTGAATGGCGGCAGGCTATGTGATCAAGGTGGTTTGTCCACCGAAACGCGTCAGGAGCCTTCTGTTGTATTAAATCGGTTAAGAAAACCTCCAGAGTGTCGGTGCTTGCTTCTAGTATTGGGGAGCGGGATTGCCTTTTATATATTTATATTCTCGATTGAGGTGATCATGAAACTAGTCAATGGTTACACCACAGCACCAAGAACATAACATTTTAACACTGTGTACTTTTATGATAAAATGACAATGTTATTTATTGAACTATTTTTGATTAATAGTATTAGTAAAAATATACACTATATTCAACACGTTATCCTATTGAGTCATTGCTGTTCTGTGGGTGTTTAACACTGTTCACAATGCATACTAAGCACCAAGAGAAAAAGATGAAACCTGAATACTACTTGAAAAGGCAGACATTACAACTTAGAACAGTGTAAAAGGCACCAGAAAAAAATATACATGTGTGCAAATATTTTTTATAAAAAAAATATTTAACAAAAGCAAACTTAGAAATGAAGGTGTAACCAAGAAAGATGGGCATGCTGCATTAAAATTAGGTGGAAGCAAAGCGTGTAAAGTGGAGAGTATTCTGCACAAGAAATATGACCATTGTAACATAAGGAACAAGAAATTCAAGGAACTTTAACAAATGTTTTTCTGCTAAAGGGTCAAAAATAATACTCTAGGTGGCCAGGCAAGATGGCCGAACGGACGTGATCCATCTCGGCTCCCAGTCCGTGCCAGTGTCTCGGGGCGATAATAGCTACTAACCGTACCTGTAGTCTATGCTGTGATCGCGGCAAGACTTCGGCAACACCTTGTTGGGCGCTCGAGAAATCCCCTAATGACGACCCGGTGCTAACGGAAAGACTACCTTGAGCCATCACCGCAGTAATCCTGGGGTAACCGCACCAGCAGCCGCCATCTTGGGTCCGCCCGCGGCGCCTAGTGACTTTCGGCGCCCTTTGCGGGGCGATAACGATGCGGCGGGCAGTACGAGGATCGAGTGCTACTATCAGCTGCTGCCTTGCAATGAGCACATCAGGAGGAGCGGGTATTCCTCACCCACAGCTCTGAAACGGACTACCCGACTACAGCCACCCACTAGAGGTACGAGAGTTGCTTGCATGTATGCCACAAATTGGACCAGCACTATTGGACCGCCTGCACGGGCGGGGAGAGGCTGAATGCTGGTATATCCCGGAGGAACAGTGTCTATCAAGTGAGCGGAGAGATCGAGGACGCCGATGTCTGACCCTAAGATGGCGGCTATGTAGCAAGCTGGGCCTCTCTCTCGATCTGGATTGAGCACCACATGGGTTTTTCCCCCCCAGATCCAAACGCTGCATCAGGGCCCTATTGAGCGCCCTTCGCTCCCCATTGGAGATTACATAGCGGCTTTACAGGTGTAACTGCGAGGACCATCAATCCACAAGGAGACTGGGCCATCCTCCCAGGAGCTCCTCTTGGAACGCTACGCCATGGACGAAGACCTCAGCAGTGTGGAGAGGACCAGGTGAGAGACGCATGTGGTGACGGCGGCGAGGGGTGTTCGGAGAGGCGCTGCAAGTCCGGCAAGCGAAGGGTTTGGCGCTCTAAATGGAAGACCTGGGCCTTCCCCGGCCCCCCCCTCCCCCCCCCCCCCCCATGATCGATGGGACCTCCAGCTGCGATACCGGCTGCACGACGGAACTGCTGAAGGGACAGGCACGCTGTAGGAGGCTATGATCGCCCTGAACTAACTTGCTAGATTCCACAGTGCGACACCGACGGTGGGCTGAGGCGCCGAATGAGTGGAAATCGGTGGACTTGCCTCTATGCCGCCTAAGAAAGCTCCAACAGACAAGCCCCCTTCCGCGGACTGTGAAGACCACGCTGACAACATGGCCTTTACTAAAGAAGACCTCATGGCTTCACTACGAGACTTCAAGTTGGAGCTTCGGAAGGAACTAAGCCAGGACATTAAGGGCTCTATTGATCAGCTGAAAAATGACCTGAATGAACGTATGGCCTCCCTTCAGCGCAATGTGGACTCTGTGGGAGTTAGAGTAGTGGAACTAGAGGAACAGACCAATACGCGCTCCTCCAAAATGCAGCATACGATTTACGCTCTCCAGGACGAGTTGCACCTCAACCAACTGAAAACAGAGGACCTTGAAAACCGAGCACGCAGAGATAACCTACAGATTCTGCACCTGGAAGAGGGGGTATAAGGGCCCGGTCTGGAAGCTTTTCTAGTAGGCCTCTTTGCAGAAATCTTTAGTCCACAGGTACTACAAATCAACCTTGAAAGATTACATAGAGTTGGGGGGCTAGCAACTGAGGACCGGAAGCGCACGAGAGATATTCTTGCGAAATTTCATTCCTACAAGGTGAAAGAAAGCATTCTTGCAGCCGCCAGAAAAAAGAACTCTCCTTCCAGGGGCACGAATGCAGCATATTTCAAGACATGGCGCCCGTGACGTTAATGCGGTGGCAACAGTTCCGACCCATCACCTCCAAGCTGCGGGACGACAACATTAGATACCACTGGACCTATCCCTTTGGCCTGAGTTTTGAATGGCATAACAAACAGTGTCACATCACCGATTTGAAGGAGGGCCTGAACCTATTAGGTCTCCCCGCCAACCCTGAACTCACAGCGGACACTACACGAGGCTCCGGCCGTGGAGCCTCCTCCTCAGCAGGGTGGGCCACGACCTCAGGAGGGCACCACAAATGAAGTCTCTCGTATCCTTATGCTCCACATGCCTTAACCACCGGTATGGAGGAATCCTTTGGTTGCCTCAGAGCTCCAAAAGACTTCAACCCTCGCCCAAGACCTACGTTTAGTGCCCTGAACGACTAGATCTGCAGGACAGCGCCCCGAGATAGGGGGAGATGGGATTACTGGTCAAGCCATCTGCCATCCCTACTGTGTGGGTGGTCTCACCCACGGTTGGAAACCATCTTCTATACAACACGAGTTCCAGTTGGTATTGTTGGGGACTGGTTATTTTTCCTTTTTTTTTTTTATTTGATGGGAGGGAGGGAGGGAGGTGAGATTCTGGTGGTGGAATTACACACTGACTACAAAACGTCTGGAGCTGTTGCATGTCTATTATGGCTTTTTGTGGGGCGGTCGTGTTCTTAATATGCATACGGAGGGGGTGAATTCCTATTGACAAGATGGTAATCACGATAGCATTGTGGAACGTCAGGGGCCTTAACTCACTGCAAAAAAAGCAGAAAGTATGGAAATACCTTACGGATCACTATTTCGATATAGTGGCGATCCAAGAAACTCACCACCAGAAGGCCGACGAACTGAGGCTTAAAAACAAACAATATCCACTTATATTTAGATCATCAGCACTTACCAAACACCGGAGTGGCCCTTCTCTTCCACTCCTCAACGAAGTTTCAACCTCTGGATGTCCAATCGGATAAGGAAGGCAGGATGATCTTAGTTAAGGGAACCCTAAAGGGTACACTGTGCACCTTTGTTGCTACATATGCACCCAACACGGGCCAGATGAGCTTTCTTAAGCTCCTGCTAGACAAATCAGATCACTTTGTGGAAGATCCTTTCATTCTGATGGGGGGACTTTAATCTCACGTGGCAAACGGACCTTCGTAGCACTCAATCACACAGGGCTGACAATGGCTCCTGCACTGGAGACTTAAAGAAGAGACTGCTTGACTTGGGTCTTCGAGATGCTTGGCGGACCCAGCACCCACAGACCAGAGACTATGTTTTACTCTCATGTGCACCACACCTACTCACGATTAGACTATATTTTTATTAATCAAAGATTATTGGGCGCACTTCAGGGGACTAAGCTCAACTTCCACAACAAACCCTAAATGGTACTTTCCAGTTTCCCTAACACCTGACAGGGTACTCAGAACTGAGCTATGAGAAGCGATTACGGTCCGTTGTTGCAAAGTGTAATCACTCTCTAGAACTTAGAGAAGCACACTTAAAAACCCTAATGGACTGGTACAGCTCCAATATGCATTACCATGGCGGTGCGTGCCTCACGGCGGGACAGCCGTATTTATGTTACCATCAAAGTCCAAAGAACGAGGTCGCACTCTGCAGAAGATTTCTCCAAACCGGAGCTTTATTATACACGCGTAGAACTGGCCTTGACATCCAGATTGTTCAGAACGCCCGGAGGCCCACTGGAGGGCTTTTTACAATACTCAATATTTTGAAGAGAAGGTTAATCGAGCACACCCACTGGAGGGTAAAAAGTAAGCGCTATCGCACTACATGTCCCAGCATGCCAAGCGAAATTATACTCACCTGAGAGGCCTCACTGGCGGGGTTATTTGACAGGAACATGCAGACAATGTGGTGTTTTAGAGGCTGGTGCTGCGACTCCTCTTCTGTGCCTGTGAACAAGAGCCGTGTGGCTCGAAACGCGTCGGGAGAAATCTTCTGCAGAGTGCGACCTCGTTCTTTGGACTTTGATGGTAACATATATATCTCAGAGCTTCAAGTCTCTAGTTCCTTATAATATATATAACGTACTTATAGCGGTCTCTCTATGCACCCCTTAGGACCAACGAGCCACTCCACACCATATGCACCTTCTTCTAGTAGGCTAAACCTTGTGTATGTACACTTTTTCGTGTAAACAAAAGTGTGCATCAACAGACCACTTCAGACCACTTTAACAGACACATCTGTTTTTAATATGCATAGCCTATTTTACATGCATGTTTTCCTTTAACCAAGATCAGCCTTAAGAGTCAACTATTGCACCACACATCATGTACAAGAAAGTGTAATGTTTTCTATATAGAGACTACTTAATAAAAGATTGTAATCAAAAATGTCAGCTGTGCAACACATACTTTCAGTAGGGCAATTGTCATAAATATTTAATTGTTCCTCTAAGGAAAGCAGTCCATCAACATGTCACCACCCTTATAAAGACATTATATAGTACCAACTCAAGTTGCTTCTACATGCAACTTTATTCCTGAATAAAGCTCATGCTAAGCACTTAAGTACCTCAGTAAACCTATCTGGTAATGGTAATCCAAAGCTGTTCTACATGGCACGTCCGTATGTGATATTTAAACAGGTAATGAAATATGTTGTGAAATGTATTTACACCAGTTTAGAACAAGCATTTGCAATGCAATCGGTCACGCCATTAGTACCTTATATGTATTTAGCTAGGCAGCACATTAGCCTGGGTGCTGAAACATCTAGTGTTCTTTAACATGCAGTGAAAGTAAGCACCAGAAATGATCAAAGCAACAAGTGGAATACAATCAAGTTAGCAAGTCTTCCCCTCAGTTTCAGTGTCTAAGGAAGTTCAACTGAAAAGTGACGCCCTCCATTTCAACCCCATGGAAAACTTTCAGATAACTATTAAATCAGAAGTCAGATGCATAACACAAACCCCGCCTCAAGTGTTTCTCATAAAAAAAAATACTCGATAGGTAAGTATCTCCAACTCTTCAAAAGGGTTTGATACTTTCAAATCGAATAGGAAGGAAAATGTTAACAACAAAAAAACTTGCATTAGTTGCCAATCAAAGGCCATCAAACCATGGACAGTCTGTAGGGCGCTGGCTTGTCAAGACAATCAAAAAGGGGAGGCACGAAGGGATGACATTTTTGAGAAGAAGGCCATAACAGACTTATCATTATGCCTCTTCCACTATAGCATTCTGGGGTAGAGTGGCCAGCAATATTCCTCTGTTCAGCTTACTATTAGTTTGCCAGACACACTGCTTGCCACCTACAATCATAATCTCGAATTACATTCACTTTACTAAACTATTGAGACTAGCACCCGCTTAGCTGAATGACATTCTTGTACTAGTAACTTTTCTGTTTGACTCCTTTGGCAGCACACTGCTGACGAGTCTTTCTTAACGCCCTCAATACTGTCAGCTGGATGAATCATTTCGATATGAACGAAATTATTTGGCCCAGCATGATCCTCAGGTGCATTACAACATGTAGTGGCGAAATAAAAAGTATAAGCAGAATTTAGGACGGGAAAACGTGTCAAATATCGGCCACTGAAAATGTAAGGATTCTGAACTGACAATGATGCGGAACATCGCAGACATAACACCAGGAAAATAATTCCATGAAAACCCAAATGAGTAGCCGATCTATGTGGGGTGCTAAACTTAAAAGTGCTGTGAGCTAGATATTTGGAAACACGATTAAGAACCATCGGTCTACAATGCTCTCAGTTCAAACGTGCATTGTGCGGCCTTTCAGGGACTGCGGCAAGGCGGCTGCTTCCGCTGGCGTTAGGGGCAGTAGTGGGAAAGCGAGGAGCTCAGTGCCAACGTCTTATTCATTGGTTGGATCTAATAGAGCCTAGAAGGCAATGTGCTACACAAGCTCGATTTCCGTGGGATGAACATGTAACAGTTTCCTTTTCTCAAATAGTATTCTACTTTTTATTCTTGATCAGATTGTTTTAAATTTATTTATAAGACCCACGAGGATGGCATCTTGAGCAGCGCGGCGCTTAAGATAGCTTTTGGTTGGTGCTGGGATGTTGGCCACCTCCAAGAACTGTTGATTGAAGCCGCTGGGTACCCGTATCTCTATCCTTCGGTATCCAAATATATAAGAAATGTTGGCTTTGAGTTTGAGGTGAGCAGTCGGGGTGCCAGAAAAGTGTCAGACTGAGCTGTCAGAATAGAATCCCGGGATGCCAACGCCATTTCCAAAGCGTGGACACCATGACTTTTAACAGGAGAATGAAAACCAGCAATTACGGGTGCCGGGGGCTGCGGCAGCGCTCCCAGCTTCAGCGGGATGAGTCTGCGGAGAATGGCAGAGCAGAGGAGCCGAAAGAAAAACAATAGAAATCTCTATCAGAACCTATATTACTTTTGGAGAGACCTATTCAGGTTCATATCCTGCCAACAACAAGTCTATTGATTAGAGATACATTGACTACAAAATAATTTTTAAACTAATTTTATTTTTTCATTTTTTTAAAAAGAATTCATCTATAATAATGGCATCAAATGCTTTATACATAGTAGACAATTTCTGCATATAATCCACAATAACAAAATTATGTTCATAAGTATACATACACCCACCGCTATTAACCCAAATATATTCTCATCATACTCACTTCTCCAAACATACATCAGTCATCCTCATACTTTTAAAAAATAACAAAAAATACAAATGCTATGTAAGGTCCAACAAAATCAAATGGAGAAAAAACAAACACAATAATGGTTGTTTGAGGATACTGTATCTCCTGGGACCACTCCTCTATGGTGATAGTTTTAAGGTCTTGGCCTACGCGCGTTTCGGTGGATAACCACCTTCCTCAGGACCACAAATAGAGGGATTAGAGAACCCTTAAAATGACGGGGGAAGTCTGTAAGGAATTAAATAAAGTAATTAGGGTTGGCAGGAAAAAGTGAATTTAAGTTTGATAATGTATATGACTTCATATAGAGCAGAGGAGCCGTGCACGGTGTGACCTGTTTGCCGGAGATGATCATGGTTTCTCAGCCCCAGTGTAGGGAAGAAGTAGAGCCTGCTCCGAGCTCACCCCAACTCTGAGAAACCTCGGGGGAATCCCGGATCACTGTACAGACTACCGGCACTGCCAAAGTAGCCATCTGAGCTTCTGACCAACCATAGCCATCAGTGGAAGCTAAGGGGACGTTCCACTCCTGCGATACAGTTCCTCTTTCCTCATACAACCACCAGGGACGGCACTAGGAATAGGCAGAGTGGGCAGCTGCCCAGGGCCCTGCAGCATTTTAACAACAATGGGGCCCCCCCACGAGCCCTTCATCCTGTTGAAAATGTGCCATTGTGCGCGTTCCAGGTGGGCAGCAGTTCCCTTGGGGTTCGCAATAATGCAGGTATTAAATATTGGGATGCATATCATTTGATATTAATAAACCAGGATTTCAAAATCACTCACATTGTTATCATTACTCAAATGAGATTGTATGAACTAGCAAAGCGCTGATAGCAGAACACTGGACGTGGTTTCTCTGACGTACTTTGGCCAGCTCTACAGAGGAAGAAATCAAAGAATAAACCACAAGTTAAGTAAAGCACGAGTGACCATCTAATTACTTCCTCGAGCTACTCCACCCAGTAGCTGGAACCTTTTGTGCATCTGGCAGCACACACACATATAGTGACTGACTCACTGTGTCTCCCTTAAAGTTGTTGAAGGTGAAAGGAGTATTGCCCACATTCACACCCTTGTCTCTTTCTTCGATTTGTATTATTTTACCTGTGCAGCTTCCACTCCCCTCTTAAATGCTCACGTCGGGTTACGCATCCGAACGGTACCTTTCCCACTCTAGCCTCACATTGCGCATTTGTTTTTGCCCTCATAGTTTTGGTTCCGCGTGCAATCAAAAATGTATTAGACTGAGAGCAGCAACCAGGCACAGTGCATGGCTGTCTCCGGCACTCTGTCAGTGTGTACTCCATTTAGCAGCTGTCAGTCATCAGCAACATGTCCTCTACCTGTATCTGGGTGCTTTGCATCTATCTACATCAGCAAACAGTCCTCCTAAAGAAAGCTACCCAGCAGCAGCAGTTTGCCCATCTCCACATGTGTCTCATAACTACACACTACTGCCAGGCAGCGGCTGCACACTATTTTTGGGATCTTAACTTTTACCAACTTTTCCTGCATTCTACGCTAGACACGGAATTGCAGGAGTTACCTTTTTTGGGGGGGCTGGTCTCACTTTTTCCCCCTGCTGTGATTTCCTTAGTGATGCAGCGATGACAAATGGAATCACCGCTCCCCCCTCCCCTCCCACTCCTATACTGTACCGGGCAATGGGGGCGACAAGAGGTAAGCCAGCTGTGATCCGAAACGTAAACGCTTTTTAAAGACGGGATATGGGGTTAAACAGCAGACGCAGCGTTTCAAAGATAACTTTGCTGAAATCCATTTAATTCTTTCCTCGTAGTTACCCATGCTTGTCTCACCAGAAATAGGGATTTGACAGTAAAGCAAAGTTTGCATTTTTTGCTTGTTTCGCTGTACCGTTTATTTCGTGGAATGCGCAGATGTGGTTCTGTCCTCCCAGACTTAGCGGTAGTAACAGAGGCCCACTTTGTCATGGGATTTGGAGCATAAACAAACCGTCTCCCTTTACCGCCGCCCTCGAAACAACCAGTGCTAGAGGATAACCCCCAAATAAAAACAACTGGAGTTGGAGGATACTTGCCCCGCGCAAACTGTATAGTGTAAAAATGTGCGAGGTGCGTGTGTGTGTTGGGCTAGGGTGGGGGAGGTAGAGTTGGTGCCGTGCTTGTGATCGCTGCTCACGTGTATTATTACCATTAATATTGTTTAATTCCCCTGCTCTATTGTGTCGTATTTGTATAGGGCTGTGATGATTGATAAGAGGCGGACGTGTGCCCATGGTAATAAAAAAAGCTAAGCGGCTGCACCCGAAGTCGTGGCGCTCCGCGTTAGTCGGGTGTGCAAATTATTTTAATGAATAGATGCGGAGGTGTGCTCTTGCACTTTCTTGGTCAGGGGCGGTGTTTAACAAAGAACTGGCCAGTCAATTTCATAAATTCACTCGTGCCTACGGCAGACTAGCCTTGCAGGCCAGCGTCTCCTAGAAGCATGCATCATACAAGCCATACCTGATGCTACTGCCTTCGTCTCACAAGCTGACCCACTCTTTATTATACCTCCTTTGCCGTGCACAGGGCGGGCCTGTCTCAGCGCGGAGCATGAACCTCTCCACTGCTGAGCAGGAATCGGAGCGTTGTCTGAGTAATATTTGCCATCAGAAACGAAAGAAAGCCTACCGCTTTACAAAACGCATGATACGGAAAATGCTCTGCCACCGGAGACAAAACAAAGGCTAAAAAAAAAATCCAACACCGCTACCGAATGTCTTCAGACCACGAAGTGATACGAGTAAAAGGGCCAATAGCTGTAGGCGTAAACAATCTCCAAAAGGAGGGACTTTAAGACTACTTGCACCAACCACAACTCGAACGGAACTCGGGCGGTTTAAGTGACACACCAACAAAGGAATCAAAAGTCCGAGGAAGAAAGAGGCGGTTATCAACATCACATAGTGTAGACAGCATCTCTCGTCGAGACAGCGCATGCGCTGCCTAGGCGAGACCTAAAAATAGAGTTCCTCATACAATAAAAGTGAAAGCAACTGAAGAAAGCTCTACTCTACTTACAGGTTGTTCTTCAAATGGTAAAGAATTTTATAACAATTTTTTGAGTTCTCACATTTCATTTTATGTATTTTTCACAGCTCTAAAGATCCTATCACATGAAGCACAGAACATAAAGAGCTGCCTTTTTTTCTATTTTGCATAGATACAACATTTAAAAATAAATGTTATGATGAATGTTATTTTTTAATGGTTAAAACAGTGGTAACAAAGAAAACAAGCATTTGCAATGCAATAGGTCTCGCATTCACACGATTTCGAGCTATTGGCATTGTAAATGACAATGCCTTTTGTTTATGTTTCGGTTTTAAAACATAAATACATGGCATTGTTATTTACAATACTAATAGCTTAAACTATACCAACAGAAAGGGCGCTTCAGATATATTCAGGCCAAAGAGCAAACACCCCGACTGGCACAGATGAAAGCACCTTAGAATAGTGAACAGCAACTTCACCTGAACGCAGACATCGTTTGTCACAAAATGAAGGGACCCATGCACTGGCAGTATTTCATCTCAATGGAAGAAACAGGAGCTGTTAATAAAGTGCACAAACAGCAGCTGCTCTTCACACAGTTGTGCTGGTGCTTTTATTGGCAGCACTGGCAGGGGCAATAGGTGGTGCAATCTGCAGTGGCCTCCTGACGAGGGCCCTGTAAAACTGCACATTCTAAGCTGTACTGTATAACACACAAGCTGCTGCCGTTGGCTCTGCAGTAAAGCTGGAAACCTCTACCCTTCCCATAGCCAACACAATTAATGCCCAGCTCCCATAGCACAGTGTCTGGACACCCTCTGCAACTAAGGCACAAGAGGCAGTAAAATAGCAAAAGAAAAAAAACATGGGGAATAGCAAGGCAGGAAAGACAAGAAATCTTGAAAAATAAAAAGAATGAACACACTGGTTCTTCTCACCAACAGAAAATGTGATTGACACACACATACGTTCGTCTCATAGACGGGTGAGTTAATCTTTGTGAACAAGTAAATACATCCCTACTGATAACACAGATGCTGTAGATTCTTCATCACAGGCAAATCAGTTAATCTTCACAGATACACAAGCACATCCTCACACACATGCAAGTGCATCCTCACAGAGACATAAGTGCATCCCCACAGGCGCGTATGTGCATCCATTGATACACATGTGCATTCTCACAGACACAATATGTAATTAATACAAGTGCACAAATTCATCCCTGTTGTCGTAGTATATAATCATCACATGCACACGTGTTTGCTACCACACACCAACTGTTTTTCTCTCATATATTCACCTTTGTAGACACACGAGTTCATCATCAGAGATGCACAAAGTTCGCTTCTATGCACGCAGGTTCATCCTTGCAGACATTCCTTGGCACGGTCACAGAGAAGCACACACGAGTCCACTGTAATGGGTCATCCAGCTCTGCTCGAGACAGATACTTGTCTTCAATGCACTGTATGTTATCCTCACAAGCAGGAATTCAGTCTCAGAAATGCTTTACTTCACAGATGCTCACGAAAACCGGCCAGACGTGGGCAAGCACAGCGTCTGCCTATCTAATATGTGAAAATACAGTACAGTAGCACGGCACAATTGTGTACCACCATAACACAACCTGCACTGCACTGGGTAGTGGTGTCCCTTGGGGGGTGGGGCAGATGGGGGCCCTTCCCCATAAGCATTGCTCGCTGAACAGCCCCAGCCAATCGGAAAGAGCAAAACCATAAACAAGCAACACAAGCATTTACAATGCAACTGTCTCGGCATTGTTAAAGTTAGAGCTATTGGCATTGCTCATGACAATGCCGTTTCTTTACATGTTTTAAAAACAAAAACATAAACAAAAATAATGTCATGAGCAATGCCAATAGCTCTAACTTTACCAATGCCGAGACCATTGCATTGTAAATGCTTGTTTTTGAACGTCAGGGTCCCCGGGCCGCTGGATCTGTATTGCCAGGGCTGGTGTGCGTTCGTAGTCCGGCCCTGTGAGAATGAAAGAGGACTATCGGGAAAAATGCAGGGAATAGGGGGAGGGCGATGACAAGGGGAGGGTGAGTAAGGTTGGAAGTGTGAGCGAGTAGAGGAAGAGGGAGTCCAGGAGAAGGACAGAGGAAGAGGGACTGCAGAGGAAAGAGAAAGTGCTGCCTTACGAAGCTGTTGCTAAGGTAACCATCTGGACCTCACGAACATACTGAAAACCCAGATGTTCTCTGCTGGGGAGTCCCATTCAGTACCCGGTGCTGTTCACTCACCCATCTTATGTTTCACTTTAGAGGGTTGTGTTTGCTAAGAGACCTCCACATGTGAGTTTACTAAATTAGTGCAGCAGAACCTCATCAGTGCTACATACATCAAAAGTCCGTTTGCACAGCTATCTATACACGTAACTCACTGCAATGGTTTTTGCAGGAGTAAACTCATTTTATTTTCATACTAACCTACATGAATCAGTAAACTGACATTTAAAAGTTTCTGCTAGCCAAACACGGGGATAGTTGGGAATCCCAAAACCGTACGAGGGTACTCAGATTAATTAAGCGCTTAGGTGCCATAAGCAATGGTAAAAGATGTTTTACAAATGTCGATGACATCATTTGTTTCCATTGGTGGAATCTCACTCATCCTTCCATACCTGAGCCCCCAAGCCCTCCGCTTGCCAACCTCGCAAGGACGACTCAAGGAGCGCGCATGTGCCCCTCTGGCACAGGACACACTGCTGTGCGCCAGCAACAAAACACCTACCAACACACAGACCTGTTTAGCACTCTACCCTATGAGTCCCCGCAACTCACAAACACACACACACCCAAAACATAGACACAGATATCAGTGAATCCGTCCGTGTCTGACTTGCAGAAATGTACTGCAGATCGAAAATACACCCCACTTCGGATGCACCGAGCGCACATAAAGTCTTCAAGATCTATACGTAACAAAAATGTGACTGCGGGAGCTGTTATGTATTTGTTTTTGAAAAACACACACACAGTAGGAACCATAACTTTCTCTATCAGGAAGGAGAGCCGAGCCGCGCGAGCTGTTAAATGCATTAGGCAATTTACAATTAATATAGAAGTCATTTCAGAGATATCTAGCCGAGAGTACAACAGGGCAATTAACCCGCTAATACACTAGGCTATTACATCGCTATGTCTCTTATTTTAGCCCGAGGTGATTTGAAACGCACTGGATTAAAGGATATTACAGGCGATAGCATGAGAAATAGCTTAACGTAATGAGCCGTCCCATGATGGCTGCTATTAAAGACGATTTGCAGTTGAAAACTACAACATACCGCGGTTCAGCCATCTAGAGGCAGAAGTGTCTTTAACTCTTTAAGTCTTCGGTCCTTTCAGACACACAGACATAACCAAGTTGTATCACTCGCATGCCGCGCTCTTCAGAGACCGGCAACTTAAATTGATCCAAAAAACAGTAATCTGGCCAGCAATTTAAAACAAGAAGGGCTGGGCGAGAAGGGAGGGGGGAATGCCAGCAACAGAGGAGCCCGCGAAAGTGATCGTGATTACGATCGCTAGGGAGGAAAGACACATGGCGCTGCGCGCGTGCACGTTCACGTGCACTGTAGCTTTAGGCCACGGCAGCACTTTGAAAAGCCCAGATATAAAATGTCTCTTCGAGCCTTTGGCTCACGAGACCTAAAAAGATTAACGAGGTAGACGAAAAATGGTGTTTAAAGAGGATGAAGAAATGGTGATACAACTATAAACATTTTTTGTCTAATACTGTTTTTATTTTAACTACCTTTATGTACTGAAATTGCAGAAATTATAAGCACATAATTAAAACAAGGTGGATGATATTTGAAGAAGTGCCACACACACATACCCTCACACAGTCAGAAACAGATACATCCACCCAGTCACTCGCCCACATAAGCATAAATACTCATATGAATACTGTTACACCCCCAAAAAACAAATATACGCACGTCTGCATAGATTTACTCACACTTACACATGCACAAGTACAACTATACGCACATACTTATACAGACACCCTTCCTTAACATCAAGTCATACATATTCACACATACAGAACCACATACTCTGGTACACATACACTCCAACGCATACTTACTAAACATCCTTAAATGTTCACACACACACAAACATCTACATACCCAAACACGTACACTCATACTCCGAGTCACAAAAAATAATGAAACAGTCAATTCCGGAAAGCAGTCATGGACGCATGCAGTGAGCTAGAACTCTAAGAGCACATGGTCACTCAATTATGTCCTAAAGTATCCCTGTATCATTAGTACTGCTCAATCCAGTTTCGTCAATGGATCAGGGATGAGGGCAGAATTTCAGAGCAGCCAAATTTAGCCAGGGTGATATAGAGTATACAATGCGTCGGGAGACCATGGTGTTGATCATGGCAAATACAGATCCGTTTTCCGTGTCCATCCAGTTCTTCATGATGTGATGGGGTAGAGAACCTTTAGAAAAGAAAGGTCATACAGCATTTTCTGGAGTTACGGGTGAACAGGTGAGCAGACTAGGGGACTGGATGATTCACTGGATACCACCTTGACAACACTCTCTCGATTGAAGTTTTCAGATTAGAATAGTGAGGTATGTGTCTCCCGGAGAAGGGAAAAGTTCACCGATTCGGAGGCAGCTTACTCTAGAACTTTTCTTCATCTAATTTAACATAAGAGAATTTACATTCAAGAAAATCCGGTTCAGGGGCAGGTCAGGGTCTACTTGAAACCAGGGAGAATTGTATCTCAAATTATGGACAGGTTGGGAATCCAAAGGGGAAGATCCAGTAAGGATACAATCAGTATTTATTCCTGGAAGTCAGTTTGAGATGTACAGCATGAGGAAAGGGAGGGAAATGTGTGCAGAAGTCAGGCACCAAGGGTAGAAACCAAAAACAGGGCGGCGTGGGTCTTGGGCGACAGACCTACGAGGGAAAAGAAGCAAGGATTGTAAGAAAATGTGATGTATGTATTAGTGCATATATGGCATGACAATGATGTTAAATAGGTTGAAATTGTCAAGGCTTGGCAAGTGTCTACTGCTGAAGCCACAGCTGGAGTCATTCCATTCCCTTGCTCGAAACACAGTCATAACTCCATAACTGTATATTCCAGGAAATCCAGGTCAGTATATTCCTTCGGTTTGATATCAATTGTGATCAGTATTAGCACAAACTCAAGTAGATCCACATTGGATGCCCCATTTTGGAGAGGAAGATTTGGCAGAATCTCTGGGCTGGATCCTGTGAAAACAACGAAATTTGAGTGTTGAGGGTGTCAAAGCCCTATTTCAGAGAATGTCCCGGACTGCTTCCGATATCTTTCCCTCTAGCTGTGATCAGTTGAGGCAAACTTTTTTCCCGAAAGCTCTGCTTGAGGTGGAGGTAGTCATATCTCCTCACATCTACAGGCACTCTCGATGCCAAGGAAGTTCTATCCCTACAGAAGACATCCCCCCTCCTCTCCAGTGGGCGCTTTTCAATTGCACAACAGACAGAAAGCTCTTTGGTTGCTGACGATGTCCCTCTTGGTATCCATCTTAAAGGCTCGTCTGGCTGAGAGAGATGCGCTCAACTGAATGCTTTGAGCAGGAGGAGACTGATTCAACACACGTGGAAGCTTAATCATGAGGTGTTGAAGATGCTCTTTGTGCCCACTGAGGAACTTCGAGAAGAAGCTTTTTGTCTCCACTGCAAATAACCGATGGGTTCAGTTTTGTTAATGTTAATTATTGACATTTCTAAAGCGCGAACTGCTACCCAAAGGTGTACTGGCGCTACATGAAGTCCTACAGGGGTCCTGAGCGTTTTACTCCACAGAGCTGATATGATCTTCATTGGTTCAGACTGAACAAGATCTGCTTGAGTTCCGCATGTTGTCACCGAACTAACTTGCTGTTTTAACGGGCTACATTACAAGTATTGGAGCCCATTTAGCGTTTCTCTCAGAGGAGGTATTGTGCTTACATCCACAAAATCTATCACGGAGTAGCACTGGCGGAGGTTTGCTTTTTGGTTGGGCTTTCCCCTTAGTATCACTCCTATGCAGTAGACCCATTTTATTGCAACGCTCTGCAGAGTTTTGCAGTATGTGGCAAAGTGGGGGCTAAATGTAAGTTCAGCGAAATTGTATAAAAGAGGCTCTCTTTTTGATGGGTGTTCCCTACAAACCCATGGATAACTTCTTGAAAACACCGACATTGTGGCAATGTTTATAATAGCCTGTAAGTGCTTTTCAATTATCTCTCTTTATTTTGCCTGGAAGTAGGTTTTTGTGTGTTAAGAGCTACAATTTTACCAATGGTAATTTCTGTGGTCCATTTGTCACAGAAAATCAATTTACCTAGTCTTTATTTTTCTCCTCTTGCCTTAGAAACAGATAGGAGACATTGGTTCCAGAAACACATATTGAGAGTGCTGCTGCAACACAATCGGTGTGTCTGGATTAAGAGAACTATACGGAAGAGCGGTGATACCTTTTCTTTTGCTTGTATTGGATGCCTTCAAATGATGGGAAGCTTACATTCCCTCAATCCTACGAGGCGATTTGGAGTAAGGACAAGAAATGTGACTGGTATTCTGGGCCGCCACGCTAGTCATCAATGCTTTTGGTGTACATTCTGGCAGAAGAATCGGAGTGAAGTAGAGGCCCGAATTCAGCCAACATATGCACCTATAGTGTGATGCAGGCATAAACATCAGATTGTATGTCAGGGCCTGGAGGCGAGGATTAGACATTCTTTCTTCCTTTATTTTCACATCAGCCATTTTAGAACTTAAACTTTGACAGAAGAAAAAACTTAATTTCCCAAGAACCATAGGGAATACGTGTAACAGTCAAACATAGTCCACCAATCAGGAGCCAACAGTCCCATTAACTAATCCTGCCCCTCGTCGGAATCCCTTTCTTCACTGCTGCAGCGTTCAGTTAAGCCTGGAGTTCGCTCCTCCCTTTTCTTTGTAGATTACTGGTGTTACACGAGTTTCTGATAATGTTTGTGGTATTGTTGTGGTCCTGAGTAAACAAAGCTTCCGCTTCACCCCGACGGCCGCGTATGTTTATTGTGCCCGGGGCTGGAGTGCGTGGCGGTCTGCTGACTGCTAGAGGGCACGCCTCCCTTGCTGACGCTGTGTCAGAGACACGGGCTGAGAGCACGTCAGTTACGGCCTCCAGCCAAGGCCCAATCTACAGATAAGTGCATTTTTAACGCTCGTTTTTCCCTCCGGGGCTGGCAGTGGTAGAGGGTGCTAGGCTGGCCGTTCCTCTCAAGGCGCCTCCAGCAGAGGCTAGCAATCACAGAGAGGACAATGGCAGGACTCCTAGTGCTTCGGAGGTTTCTACCCAACCAGGGGGCGAGGTCGACAGAGGGGACAACGGAACAGCCCCCGTTGGGTTGGCAACACCACTTCCCACGGTGAGTTCTTTTATTATCCCATGTGTTTGCTTGGTTGAGGGGGGGGTTTGGGGCGGCGATTGGCTCGCTTTCTCGACAATTGGCCGACCCTTACCAACTATGCATGGGTCTTACAGACAGTACAAGATTTCTGCACCCAGTGGTAGAACACCTCAGAGCGCAGGGAATTAGGGTGATAGTTTACCTAGACGATATGCTGTTCATGAATCAGTGCCTAAAGGCTCTCTGATGGCAGGTGCGATCTGCGGTGTTACTTCTCCAATCCCTGGGATTCGTGATCAACCATGCCAAATCAATCCTCTTGCCTTCCTCCATGATCACATTCCTGAGATTTGTCTTAGACTCTGTAAAGGCCATGTGGAGTCTCCCGTCCAGGAGGATAACTAAGATTCGACAATTGCTAAGGAAGCCTCAGACCTCTCTTCGCAGTATTGCCAGAGTGGTCAGCCCCTTGTCTGCCTCGATTCAGGCTATATTCCTGGGCCCCTTCACTTTTGTGCCCTCCAGAGGCTCAAAGCTTCTCACTTGAGGAGGGGTCTCTCGTACGCCCAGCAGGTGCTGTTGTCGGAGGAAGCCAAGGAAAAACTCAATTGGTAGCTGGCTAACATGGAGGCATGGAATGGCTGTGCCATCTTTGGTTCCCAACCGGATTTAGTCATAAGAGTCCGATGCCAGCAGCTTCAGTTGGGGAGCACGCTGTGGAGAATTCACAACCGGAGCCGCATGGTCCACCTCGGAAAATCCCTGCACATAAACTGCCAGGAACTAATGGCAGGTTCTTTCATGCTCGGCTATTGAACCAGAGACTGGGTGAAGCCTGCGCCCTTCTCAAGATGGACAACGTAGCAGCGGTCCGCTACATCAACCATTGGGGGAGGCACGCGCTCCAAAGCTTTGGTGGATCTGGCCAAAACTTCTGGGAGTACTGTCTTAAACACCAGGTTTCAGTGACGGCAGAACACCTCCCGGGGTTGGACAATCAGGTGGCGGATTGGCACTCTCGTTATCTGCGCGACTCCAGTCTGTGGAAACTGTTTCCCCCGGTTTTTCAGGCCTTGTCGGCACTATTGGGGCCCTTCTTGATCGACCTGTTTGCATCACAACTAGTTATCCAACATAGGGATTCTACCATGTATTATGTGAATATATATGCACCCATGTGTGTGCGCTATTTTTATTTGAAGTGTTTAGTCATACGGGAAAAATGGTGCAAAAAGATCAGAGCTCCTTCTCTCAATTTGTGGGAAGGGCAATGTTTCAAAAATTGTACAATACCCCTCACACATGCATCTCAACTAGACCATCAACTCCCCAGATACTTCAGTTGGAGACCAGATCCAGGGGCGACGGCCACGGATGTCTTTCTCTAGGAGTGGGCGTCGGAGCTGGGGTATGCCTTTCCCCCTTTCGCCATGGTCATGAGATTGACGAGTCAGGTTCGCTGGCAGAAGGCAAATCTGGTGGTGGTCACCCCAGTGTGGAAGTCGCAAGTGTGGTTTCCAGTTCTGATGGAACTTTCCTGGCCTTATCCAATCAGTCTACCCCAGCTGCCTCATCTCCTGAGCAATCACGCAGGCTATCCTCGCCTGCTTGCGGTATCCGGTTCCCTCCCTCTCATGGCGTGGAGGATTACCGGACTCTATGGTAAGTTCCTGGCCTTTCGAAAAACGCTGCAGACCTCGCGAGTGTGGTCGGACGGAACAATCAAGAGATATCGTTCAGTCTGGGCTTGCTGGATGGGTTGGTGTCTGCAATGAAACCTGGATCCCGTGGGGGCAGATGTTGCCCATATCTTTTTGGGCGTATTTGGCCTCTGAGGGTATGGCCTATCGGTCAATCATCACCTTTCGTTCCGCTATTTCTGCTGGTCATGCCAATGTGGCGAACCTCCCGCTAAGTGAGCACCCGCTGGTCAAGAAACTCCTCCGGGGGATTCAGTTATCTCTTCCACAGGAGCCACGGTATTCGGTCCTAAGGGACGGGAACAAGGTTCTAAAATTGCTGTTGGGTTGTCAGAGTAACAAGTATCTTTCACGCAAACAATTGTCTGTAAAACTAGCAATGCTGCTCTGCTTAATATCGTGTAGATGAGTTTCTGATGTTCGGGCTCTAGATATCACAGGTCGTTCCCTTACCCCTGATGGGGTCACCTTCTATGTGTCATGCAGGACTAAGTGCCAATCCTGGTTCATTAACTACCCAGCCTGGTTGAAGGTACCTAAATTGTGTGTGGTGCGATGTATTAGGGCTTATGAATCCATGACAGAAGAATTACGACCCCACAAGGAACATCAGTTGCTGATCGCTTTGAGAAATGCTTTCAGAGCAGTGTCATCCCAGACCATTGTCACGTGGGTTCGATGGCGGATGTCGGAGGCTGGCACCGACCCCAAAGTCTACGGGGCACACTAGACACTGCTTCAAAAGCATTTGTATTGGGAGCTCGCGTGGAGGACATTCTGAAAGCGGCAGACTGGTCATCAGACTCAACCTTCAAAAGGTTCTACTTTAAACCAGTCTCCCCCATTGCGGTTCTAGTAATGGACAAGCTTTGAACTTGCCTAATCCTCGCCTCCGGGTCCGGACATAGAATGAAAAATTTCCTAGCTTTCGTAACGGAAAGTTTCAATTCTATTAAGGACTCGGAGGCGAGGATAAGCTCGCCCGAGATCAAGAATGACCCACCCGTGTTATCGGATCGACGTATGAATGTTGGTAACTGAATTGTCAAGTTTGTTTTCTCTCTGTAATGACGAATCATACTGATAGGATTGCTTACAGGGTTTTTTTCCTCAAATCTTCCCGGCAATCACAAGTCTCTCTTTTTTAGGAGCAGAGTCCGCGAAACCGGAGTAAAGATCTTCTATGGTCAGCATGGTCGCAGAAAGAAAGAGGGATTCTGGCCAGGGACAAGATTTGTTAATGGGACTGTTCGCTCCTGATTCATGGACTATGTTGGACTGTTACACATCATGTTTTCCCTGTGGTTCGTGGGAAATGAAGTTTTTTTCTGTCAAAGTTTAAGTTCTAAAATGGCTGCTGTGATAATAAAGGAAGAAAGAATATGCATAATCCTCGCCTCAGAGTCCTTAATAGAACTGAAACTTTCCATTACGAAAGCTAGGACATTTTTCATTCCTACACCTAACTAGGGGATTTAAGCCAGAGGTAATATATTTACAAACAGACAAAAATGTTGTACATTAAATAAAGACCCCCCAAGAGGAAGGGGGGGGGGGGGGAACTACTGGTGCACCACATCTGCAGTGCATAGCAAAAAAGAGACTGACACATTGACAGGAGGCAGAGGCTTTATGCAGTGGGTACATCACATCAGGACTCCACCGTCACTTTCATTCTGGTGACATGTAGTGCCCATTACTGGAATTGAAGTGTTTTTCAGATCCAGTCCGATTTATTGGGATTTTACATTAGATGAGAAACCGGTAGTAATAAGTATCTATTAGAATGACAAGTTAAAATTATCAGTGCTTCCCATATGTAAAAGGAAATTCTCTAATTGACGCAAAGACAAACGCATGCAGATGGCAACTCCTAGTGATAAGGACTCAGGTCTGAGACTTTACAACTAAAAAGTTCAGTATAAACAAGCAAATCGTGATAATTTTCATTTCTATTGTAAAACTGGATGCCCAGATTTGAAAATTAAATGGCTTGGACTTGGCATCTACCACCAAAGTATGTATGTATGTCGGCTTTGAAGGCAATCTTTTTGTCCCTGGTATCTAATAGAGATATACTGGTCTGGGATATTAAATGCTACTTGTGGATTGACGGTCAACTAGTCAAATTCGTTATGCCTGTTGTTGACTGCTAGCAAGGGCCATAATTTCCTACCACAACCACCCCCTTAAATATGCTTGCTACAATCAGTTATACAATTGCATAACTGCAGGACTTGTGAGGAAGATACAACTATTATAAAACTCTACCACTTAGTTGATCATACAGGGCAATTCAAACACAGAGTCTGGATCTTAAAATATCTCTATTAGATACCAGGGACAAAAAGATTGCCTTCAAAGACGACATACATACATACATACATACATACATACCCAACAGTATCACAGGTTTCACTGTGCCAGTCAGCTAACATAAGTGACTACAAACTGTCCCATATTGTCAAAGATCGGCTACTACAGGTTTAAAAAAGATCCTGGTTAAGACTTACTTTAAAATGTGATGCCCACAAAACGTATACGGAATGAAAAATTCTATGTTGCTCATGAAGGTCCAGAAAACCTATCTTTTATACAAAGGGTTTAATGCCCCACGCTCTACAATATAAGTCTACAGTGCACATATTTCTTTAAAATATATATTTTATTGGCATACTGGCACGAAAAACAAGACCTGACAGTCAAGGGAGCATGGGAAAAGCATGTAATAAAACAACTGTATTGACAAAAATTCCGAGTAATACTTATGCACCCCAAGTCTAAAATAAACTTCTCTCTGTCGCCACGCCCTACTTGTGCACCCATAGTGCTCTGAAACAAAGCATAATGCTCCCCTGATTGTACTGGTCTAAGCGACGGCTTAAGTCAGGAGACCTCATGGGGCAACGTGTGAGAGTGCTCTGCTATAACCGTAAGAGATCATGGGATTCCCTATTAGTGGTAGCATAAACCGGCTCACCCATCTGGGGTCAGAGATAGTACTGTAGAGCCAGAACATATATATATATATATTTTTAAAAAATGGAGGGGGTCGACAGAAAAGCAAAAGTCAACAAGTAAATGAAACTATGTTAGTGTGCAAACTACTGTTCCAGGGGGTATCACAGTGTCATTAGTACATTGGGGGGGGCGAAGGGGGGGAAAGAGTACAGCATAGGAGAGTGTGGGCAGGGCCGTGAGAAGAGCCCCAACCATGGTCACCATCTCCCAGGCCATTAGTGCTTGAGGATTCGAAGCCGGCAATCAGTTGAGGCAGCCCTGAGCAATACTCACTCAAGTCCGCTAAACAAGGTCAAGCAGTCGCCCCAACCCCTTCGGTCACCATTATACTGGTAATCTGCACTGTGGGAGATTCACGTTCATATACCACCTCCGACCACAGGGAAGCTATGGGCCTACGGCGGACCCCACGTGCCTCTCTGCAGTGCACGTATGACCAAGTTCTTATCATGGTTCTGTATTTCAGGAGTCTTATGTTATATTGCTACAAAAACTTTCAAACAAAATAAACTAAATGTCTAGGCTTAGAGCAATAAATAATTTTTATCAATTTCAATCAAGAAACCGTGAGTTTTATAACAGACTTAAGATGAAGAGGTTGTGTTTTCAAAAGAAGGGAGGTTCACAGGTACCCAAATAGTACTTAGAAACTGAGCTCAGAAATTACATTCAACCACAAATTTTCCAAACTGTAGGGTAGAGTTAAATACTGTTTTGTAGATTATTTGGTTTATCATTAATATACTTTGATATAATTGTGTTACCTTCCTTGTATTCGGAGTCGAAGCGCTTCTTAACATCACTCTTCCATTTAGTAAGAACAGAGGATGTGACAAAAAAGGCCATCAATGCAGAAAAAAAACTGTAATTTGCAACTGTGAGGATGAAGCCAATGATTAATCCTATAAAGTAAAATCAGATGAAGGATAACATTATGAGCAACATCAAAAGCATGAAAGAAATGATCTGTACAATGACATTAGTATGTGGTAGCATATTTATCCGTTCATAAGGAAAGAAACAAAATCAATAATGTTACATTTTGTAGCTTCACATAGATTATTGTAGACCTGCAAGGTTGTCAAGGCGTATTCTACACTGCATTAAAACAGAGTTTCCGCATCAACAAGAGTTTGAAAATACCAAATATTTTGAGTTATACAGAACGAGGAAACACACAGTTAAAGTTGCGTTACTTAAACACCATCAGACTAAAGGAAGCTGGATAAATCATTGACTGAAAATTTATTAAAAATATGCGCATTTAGAGTGGAAGGTTTAATCTATTTATATAATACACGAAGACATACCACCAGGTTTTCGAAGACTTTACAGTAGATTTTAAAAACCTTGTACAAATTTGATTCAAGAAACTTTTGTTATTAGAATCAGTAAAATATGTTAGAAATTTCACTTTAATTGAAGGAGAGGGTTTCTGTAGATAGTGCAACATTTTCATAGCATTCCAAGTAGAATCAAACAAACACAGAATTTCTTCACACCGAAAAAAGTCTCAAGATCATTTCTACAAACTAAGGTTGATTTGGCCAGACTTGATAATTTGCTAGATGCAATACAAAAAGTATCTTTATAATCTTCAGAGTTAATGAAGAAGCTGTTGACCTTGAAATCCAGTCTGGTGCACTGTTTTGTTATGCGTGGCAATTCAAATGCAAATATTTCTCATTTTGTGCTTTGTGTAGCATCAAAGGAAGAGTCATCCCAACTATGTCATTTAGACGTTAGTTCTCAGTCCTAGAGGCCATGAATGCCATATTATCCATGTGGCGACGGTTTACGGAATTTTTGCTTAGTGATCATGCCAAATGCAAGAAATGTGAGTATCTTTCCTCGCATATGGATACTGATGTGCAAAAAAGTACAGTCTACTGCATTCTTAGACAAATACAGGAAAACATGACTGCTGTATTGGACATAACCAAAAAACTAGGGTCTGAAAACACCCTTGTCTACCAAATGTTCAGCGTTATTGGTGTGATGTGAAACATCTCCTTGAGAGTAGGCTGGGCGACACTTTTAGTGACTTTGGCACTGCAACAAGTTCCAAGTTAGAATTCTTGCCCCTTTATAAGCAAAGAAATGTTTAGGCAGTAATTTAGGAAATGTTATTTTACAGTGCATGAGAAATGGCTTGCAATGATGTACAGAAATGCCCCTTCACAAGCCATGGCCTTTTCACAGATAAACATTTACATGGGAAGTAAAGAGCGAGTGCATGATCAAAGACTCACTAAAGAAGTATTGTATGGTGTACTACAATAAGTTTGGTTTGTAAAAATGTTTTTGGACATCCTATACCCTGTACACACAATGTCTATAGACATGCAGCATCAGTGCAGAAAGCAAGCAATAATAAAAGCAAAACATTTTATAAACACTGGAAAGGAAAATATTACTTACTCAGTAAGCATCGGTTCCTGGCATGTAGAGCTGTAGATTCACATGCTTTCCATACTCCTGCCATCTAGTGTTGGGCCCGGATGTTTGCAAGTTTTTTTTTCTTTTTCCGAAGAGTCTTTCCAGAAACTTAAGGTGACTCCTAATTTCGGTGATAGTGCACATAGGCATCAACTCGATTGTTTCCCGCAGAGGGTGAGAATGGAGTTAGTGAGTGTAGCATAGAAATGTCCATGCGTATGAATGTAACAAACTACAACAACCACAGTAGACCGGGGAGGCGGGTAGGCGCATGTGAATCTACAGCTCTACATGCCAAGAACACATGCTTATTGGGTAAGTAACATTTTCCGTTCGAGGCATGTGAGCTGTAGATCACATCCTTTGCATAGACTATATAGCAGTATACTCCCAAACCGGTGGCTAACCAGTAGTGGTTGTAGTTGTTTGAAACAGTGTTTTAAGTACTGCTTGGCCTACATTTACTTGTTGTCTCGCTATCACATCTACACAATATGTATGGTGAATGTGTGCCGTGTAGACCATGTTTCTGCCTTACAGATGCCGGCTAGGGGAATATTCCCTAAGAAGGCCATAGTAGCCCCTATTTTGCAAGTGGAATGTGTTCTAAGGGGTATTATCAAAGTTCTTTTTGCTTTGGAAAACATGTTTAGATACATTTTACAATCCATCTTGCAATATCGGATTTAGATATGGGATTGCTTTTGTGTGGTGGAGAGAAAGCAACAAATAGTTGCTTTGTTTTTTCAAATTCTTTAGTTCTTTCTACATAATATAGTATAGCTTGTCTAACATCAAGTGTGTGTGTGTATGTATAGAGCTCGCTCTGCTACAGAATCAGGTTGAGGAAAAAACACAGGTAACTCAATTGATTGATATGAAAGGCAGAAACTACTTCAAGGAGAAATTTAGAATTGGTTCAAAGAGCCACACTATCTTTGCGAAGTTGAAAGAAAGGCTCTTGTATAGTTAATGCCTGAAGTTCACCAACTCTCCTTAGTGAGGTTATTGCAATGAGGAAAGCAACCTTCCATAAGATGAATTGTAACTGACTTTTGTGCATTAGTTCATAAGTTGGACCCATTAGCCTTGTAAGGACTATGTTTAAGTTCCACTGTGGTGCAGGGGGAACTCTTGGTGGTATCACCCTTTTTTTATTTTTTTTAAACTGTTTATTGTTTATAAAAACATAACAAGGTCACATATGAAAATTTGTTTCACCAAAATAGCAGGGTTGCCGCAGCACCGGCGACATAAACGACAGTATAGGACTAGGCATATGTACAATAGTTCTGAGAGTAGGCTAGAGTCAGTCCTTGATCTCCAGGCCGGATAGTCGGGCCTGCGGAGGCTCACATATGTCACCTTTGTAGGTGTTCCAAAGCGACCACACCTCCCCCCACTTTCTGGGGCACCCCCGTGCCATGTATACGGTCTTCTCCTGCAACATGCACCAGTCCATGTCTTTTTGCCAGTCCACCAATTTCGACAGCGTCGATGCACCCCACAGACGGGCTATGTTCCTTTTCGCCACCATTTGCCCAAGCGTGACCCAAAGCCTCCCCCGTGTAGATAAGTCCGTGGGTTCCCATATGTTCAATATACATCGCTTAGCCTCTGTGCGAAGGTCAACCTCCCACACTTCCCGCATGCAGGACACAACTCGCCTCCAGTACCTCTGCACCCCCGGGCATTCCCACAAGATATGGAAAAAGGAGCCAGTCGCCCCACACACCCGCCGGCAGAGACCCTCCCCCCCCTGAATTCTTGTGCAAGAAACGTATACTCTGTGCAATATTTTAAGCTGCACGAGCCGGAGTCTAGCCGATATCGCTACCTCCCTTGGGGACGCCAGAGCGGTAACCCACTCCTCGTCATCAATCTCGAGTCCATCAGCCACCCACTTCTCTTTCAGGGAATCGAGTGGATCGGGGGGGCTAATTTATCAGTTTTTTTGTACGTGAGCGAGATGGCATGCTCCGGCATGTGTCCGTCAAGCAGCCGATCCTCGAGCGGGGAGGCCTGCGGTGGTCGAGTCCCCGGTGGAATGTTCGCTTGAAGGGAGTGTCTAATCTGCAGGTATCTGAAATACTCTGTGGGCGCCAAGTCGTACGTTTCCTGTAAGTAGGCAAAAGATCTGACCCCCTCGGACCCCCACAGATCCCTCACCTGGGAGATCCCGATTAGGTCCCAGCTACGGAATCCCTTTGTGTGTCCCAGGCTTCCCAGTCTCTCCGACGTCCACAGGGGGGTGGCCATGGTCAAAGTGTTGGACCAGCCCAGCTTGCGGTGTGCAGCGTGCCATATTTGCACCGAGTGCTTCGTCGGTCCGGTGAGCTGAAACCTGCCGGGTTTAGAGTAAAGCGCGACCTCGTAATTCCCCCCCGGGAGCAACCACCTGTCCATCCCGTAACCTGGGTCGTTTCCAGCACTATACTTTCCCTGATTGATCGCCGAAAGGTGAGCGGCCCAATAGTACTTGCGGATATCCGGGAGGGCTATCCCCCCATCGTACCATCCCAACGTGAGTTTCCGCAGCGCTATTCTAGGCGCACCCGACCAAAGGAGGGCTCGCTGCGCCGCCTCTATAGCCACAAAGTAAGAATTGGGCACCAAGTCTGGGTAGTTTTGGAAGGCGTACAAAAATCTAGGGAGCGCCATCATTTTAAAGAGGGCCGCCCGGCCCAGCAGCGACAATGGCAGTCGCTGCCACGAAGTTGAGTCACGTTGGAGCCGTCGCAGTGGCAGCAGTAAATTCTTTTCATACCGGAGAGTCTTATCCAGAGTGACAAACACTCCAAGGTATCTGAAGCCGTCCTCCGCCACGGTAAGCGGGCAACTGTTGGGGAGCCTGGGAGGGCTGCCATCGAGGACATAGAGGATGGATTTGTTCCAGTTAATGCGGAACCCCGAGTTCCGCCCAAAACTTGTAAATATATCCATGGCCGCCACTATAGATCTCCGCGGGTGGGATAAGTAAAGGAGGATATCATCGGCGTATAGCGAGATTTTGTCCTCCCAGCCTTCCGTCCAGCGAATCCCGGTGAGGTAGATGTCCTGCAGGATCCACACCACCAGCGGCTCAAGGGAGAGTGCAAATAGGAGAGGTGAGAGCGGGCACCCCTGTCTGGTGCCCCTCCCCAGGGCGAAAACCTCAGAAACCTTGTTGTTGACCACCACCTGGGCCAGGGGCTCCGAGTACAAGAGGTGAACCCACGCCGCAAAGCGGGGGCCGAAGCCCATTTTGCGGAGTACCGCCATCATGTAGGGCCATTCGAGGGCGTCGAAAGCCATGGTAGCGTCAAGCGACACCACCACCGCATCTTCTTGGATCGTGTGGCACCTACCCAATACACCATTCAGGCGGCAGATATTTAGTGCCGTATTGCGATGTGGCATGAAGCCGGACTGATCCGGGTGTACTAGCATGGGAAGGACGGAGTGAAGCCTATTGGCGAGAGTTTTTGCTAGTATTTTCGGCTCTGCGTTGAGCAGGGAGATCGGTCTATACGATGAGCAGGCCTCTCTCGGCTTCCCTTCTTTCGGTATTGACACTATAGTGGCCAGGCGCTGCTCGCACTGCAAGCTCCCCGTCGCTGCACTTTCCTCAAACATCTGGAGGAGGTGCACGCTAAGAACGTCGGGCTTCAGCTTGTAGAGCTCAATCGGCACACCATTGGGTACAAGTGCTTTACCCGGGCGAAGGTCCGCCATCGCACGTAGCAGCTCATCCGCGGCGAGAGGGGCCTCCAAGGAGTCACGGTCGGCCTCCGACAGGCAGGGCATGCGAATATCTGCGAGCAAGGCATCAGAGTCCTCCTACGGACAGTCTGATACCTTACTGTATACCTGCCGAAAGTGCCCCGCAAATTCCGCCGCAATCTCTCGGGGCTCCGTTATCACGTCTCCCGATGCCTTAATAATCTCCGGCACCACGGTAGTGGCCCTCTGTTTTTTCTCGAGCCAAGCAATAAGTTTGCCCGCCTTGTCGCCCTGGTCATATATCCTGCCTACCTTGTGTTGAATGGCAGTCTGGGCAGCGTGCGCGACCAGCTCCCTATATTCCACGGTTTTAAGGCGCAACCGGTGCTGCACCCCCGGTTCAGCGTCCGCGCACGCGGACTCTTCAAGTGCCCGAAGATCCGTTTCAACCGAGGTGATCTGCGCCACCCGTTCCTTACGGCTGCCGGAGATGGCCGAAAGGGCATCTCCCCGCAGCACCGTTTTAAAGGCCTCCCACAGGGTGACTGCGGAGGTAGTCGACCCGACGTTGAGCTCGAAGTACTGCTCAAAAGAGCCGGCCAGCTTTTTCCGCATGTCCTCACTCCTGAGGCGTCAGGCGGGTATAGGCAAGACACATCCCTCCCGGCCCCCCTCCCGCACGAGGTGCACGTATACCAGGGAGTGATCAGAAATGCCGTGCGCCAGGAGTGAGGCCTCCCGTATGGTCATGTCAGGCTGTGAGGAAGTCAAAATATAGTCTAAACAGGAGAAAGAGCGGTGAGGGCCAGAGTGGAAGGTAAAGTGCCTACTCGTGGGATGCAGCAGCCGCCAGCTGTCCGTGAGCCCGAAGGCGTCGAGGAAGTCCACCTTTGCCCCTGAGGCGTTTCCCTGGGGGGCTGTCTGTCAAGGGTTCCGGAGATCGCTGCGTTAAAGTCACCCCCGATGATCAACGTCCCGTCAGGGAGGGAGAGCAGGAGCCTACCCAGGTCCACATATGCTGGAGTCTGAAGGCCGGGGGGGATATAGGCAGAAAGGAGATTCAACCGACGGCCGGCCCATCTCCCCGATAGACCTGCAAAGCGGCCCAGTGGGTCTGTTTCCGTATGATCAATGTGGAGTGGCAGGGAACAGCGAAGCAAGATCCCCACTCCCCGAGAGCCAGAGGTGAAGCCAGAGTGTACCGCTAGAGTGTATCCCCATCTGTTGAGGGCCTGACATGTGTTTCCCATTAAGTGCGTTTCCTGCAGTAATACTACATCCGGGAGGTGGCGTTTGATTAACTGTAGGACAATGGTACGTTTGAGCCCATCTCCCAGACCATTAACATTCCAGCTAAGAACCCTAAGGCTATCTTCCCAGCTACTAGCCATACTCATTACTGTAGGAGCCAGCCTGTCTTAGAGTACCGGCGCCGCCCGCCAACCCCTCCATACTATCAGTGTGTGACCATAACAACCCTCTAACCACCCCCCCTCCCGGCCACCCCCCCAACAGCTCAGAACAATATACATAGCAATAGGGACTACCCATCGTGGATCCGTCCCGGTCTGGCTTCCCAGCCCGTCAGTAACCACTGTAACGTCCCTCCAAACAGACCCCCCCCCACCCTGCTCCGCAGGTTTTAAACTACCCACTGCCCCAATTAGCAGAGCGCCTGTCGCCCGACCCACCCCAGAGAGAGTAACCGCCCCCCCGGAGAAACTCTGTTAGGGAGAACGTAGGCCGTCCCCAACTCCAGCCGCCATAACTGTGTGGCCCCAGACTGATGGTCCCCTAAGTGCGTGGTTCAATCAGGGGTCCATCTCAATACCATTAAGGGAGGGAGCGGCCATGCCTGCAGCCCATCCCAGCCACGTCCACCAGGACCCCGGTGCATGCCATATACATTACTGCTCGGTGTATCCTGACCCCTTGGTCGGAAGTCTCATCGTGCCGCTGCGTCCGGAAGCGAGTCCCAGCGGGGGCTGTTCGATCTGGACCTCCACGACCCTTGACTCTGCTCGGCTCTCTCTGCTCCTCCGTCCACTGAACCAGGGGATGCCGCTCCCCCCTGCCGTGTGTGGTCACGATCGTGCCCCCTTCGCACCTCCGTCGCATCAAGCCACTCCTGGACCGCCGCCGGCGAGGTGAAGAAATGAGATTTGCCTTCCGCGATGATTTTCAGTTTGGCGGGGAAGAACATCATATATTTTATGCCCCGTTCCCCGAGTGCCGCCTTGACACCCAGGAACGAGCGGCGCTCCTGCTGAACCCGCAGCGTGAAATCAGGGAAGAATCGGATGGTGGCCCCTTCGTGCTGGAGATCTCCCTGTTGCCTGGCCACCTGTAGGATGGCTTCCCGGTCCCGATAGTTCAGTATCTTAGCAATAATTGTCCTCGGCGGGGCCCCCGGCCTAGGTCTAGGGAGCGGGGCTCGGTGAGCCCGCTCAATGGTGAAGAGCTTTAAGAGCCGTCTGGGCTTCAGATGATGTAGAATGAGGTCCTCCAGAAAGCTCTACGCTGCGCCCCTCCATTCCCTCCGGCACACCTGCGACGCGGATGTTACTCAGTCGGGCCCTCCCTTCCTGGTCCTCGAGCCGAAGGGCCATTTGGCGATGTTGGAGGACGAGCTTGTTAATGCACCCCTCAAGCAGTTTCTCTGAGGCCTGCAGGGCCTTGATGTCAGTCTCATTAGCTTTGGACCTCTCCGTAGTTTTGCCAAGATCCGTACGCAGCAGATTAACCTCAATCGAGATCTTGTCCATCTTTGTCTCAAGGTTAGTACCTAGCGTCTGTATCGCAGCCATAATGGAAGTCAGGGAGGGCTCCGCATGCTCCACAACGGTATCCATCATCGCCCCAGACTGCGCCTGGCCGGTGGGCACCGCGTATTTGTCCAATTTATTGGTTTGAGTGGGCTTTCCCACCTTCGGGCGCATGGTGAATGTGGCCCGCTGCTTCGCCAAGGACCGTGGCCCAGCCCGGGCGTCGGCCGGCACCCCCCGAGCCTCGGCTTCACCTCCTCTTCGCCCGGGTGATGCACCGTCCCCGCACCACCGGCCGGCCACGTCGTCGCAGTAGAGTCACCGGCGTTACCACCACACCAACCATCCACCACACCGCGGTCCGCTGTCCAACTCGGGCCGTGCCGCCCACCGCGGTCGGCCGCCACTGTAGGGCTCCCTCGAGTGTTCGGCGGAGGGCCGTGGGCGCATCACCGTAGCTCCCCCGGGGCCTGCCCTGCCGGCTCACCTGTGCCACCTCCAGCCGGCCCACCACCCGGCCTCAGTCCAACCAGCAGGGCCGATCGCCCGGGGCCGCCTGTCTCTCTGCTGCTCCACCGACCTCAATCAGGTGACCCGGCTTCCCTCGCAGGCCCGGCGAGTCCTTGTGCCGAGCCCCACCCCGGAGCCCGGAACGTCGCCCGCTCCCGCAGGCCAGGTCGAGAGGTGCGTGGCTCTGCCCCCCGCTCCTGCTTGCTCACCGGGGATCTCGCAGATGTCCGTCAGCGACCAGGCAGTGATGTCCTGCGGCTGCAGCTTGGTTGCTGTCCGCGATATCCCGCCCTGCGCCGGCCGCACAGGCGGCTTAGGCCTCACGCTGGGACCTCAGGTAGCCGCCAACCCGCGCCTCGGGCTCCAGCCGCCAACCAATGTCTCCGCGGCACGAACAGTCGCCGCCGCCGGTCCTCTCGTAGCCTCCGGACGCCGCTCCAAGCGCCGATCAGTCGCGCTATACTTTAGGGAGGTGGCGCTTTGATTTTGGTGCACGCCACCCGGAGAAATGGACGGATATTCGTGGGGAACACAGTAGGCTCGGCGGAGCTCGGTCTCTAGGCGGCCATCTTCGTCGGCGCCTGGCCACGCCCCTCCGGTATCACCCTTTTTAGTCCTTCCATGAAGGTTCCGATCACTGGTACTCTGAATAGAGTTAAGTGTTGTCTATTTTGCAAGTATGTGGCTACTGATGCCAGGTGTAAATGAATGGATGTGTAAGCCAATCCAGATTGCAGTAAATGCAAAAGATAACAAATTATGTTCTGTACAGAAGCATCAAGTAGATTGACATTGTTGTTGTTACGATAACAAACCGTTCCCATTTTGCTGCATTACATGCTCTAGCAGTAGGCTTTCTAGCATCTTTGAGACTATTCATACAGTCTGGTGGTAGTTGTAAATAACCAAACTATGACTTCAGGAGAAAAATCGCTAGGATGAGTTCTTTGGGATTTGGATTTTTTTTTTTGTAACAAATTTGTATTGACATTTTCAGGTTTATTGTGCTGTACAGTATACAGATCTTTCAAGCATTTATGCCGTATAGTACAGTATTCGGTATCACATCATTTTCGAAGACTGGAGGATAATTGGTAAGAAAAGAAAAAAAACGATTTGTGAACCCTATGGACCCTGATAGTGAATATGTCACTTGAACTGGTGTATAACACAGGAAAAACTAGGGGAAGGGCATGGAATTTCACATCCGGGCCTCTCAAACTAATGCTCGGACAGTTGTGTGGGTGTGGCGCCCCGATGAATTGCGATTGAACCGACTCTTAGGCCCGACTGGCAAGTGTGACAGTATGCGCTATAGCGTTACTTTGTATGTGATCATGTCCCCAGCATGTGAAGGGATTGGGCGGTTAGAATTTAAGACTGCGTTTGCAGGGCTGGTAGTGTAGGTGTGTCTCCGTTAGGGTCTTCGCCGGGGGTTAGTTGCTTAAAGCGTTACAACAACATGGCCCAATACATTGATATGGGGTGCTTGCGGATCCCTCTCACCTCCTCCTCCCACAGTGTTTCCTCCTCCACTGCCGCCCATTTGTATGTAGCTCCCACCCAAGCCGCAAGTGGGGGTCCGGTGGGGGAGCGCCAGTGCATGGCGATGCTTCGTTTGGCCAACAACACCGCCAGGGAGAGAAAGCGAGTCTGCACCATGTGTTGTTTGTGTGCACGGAAGATACCTAGGGCGCTGGCTTCCCACGTGTTCCTGCATGTGATCCCTGTGAGGTCCCCTAGAGCAGTATGGATGTGCTGCCAAAAAGTTCGGATAATGGAGCAACTTCAGAACATGTGTTGGAAATCTGCATCCTGTGCACGGCATCTGGGGCAAAGGAACTGCGTGTCGGGGTAGAATCGTTGAAGGCGTCCCGGTGTCAAATAAGCTCTATGGAGTATGTAAAATTGAATGTTTTTAAAGCGTGCATTTCTGGATACCTTCTTGGGGTACTCCAAGGCCCTCTCCCATTCCTTCTCATGAAGCGCGTGCCCAATTTCAGCCTCCGATATGGCCCGTAGGGTCACTAGCGGTGTATTGGCCAGCTCTCGTATGGTCTTATAGAGCCATGTAGTTAGATGTCGACCCGCCCCCCATATGTAAAATCGCGTAAATAACTGGATGTGTGTGTGGTTCCCCCCTTGAGAGGTCCTGGTATGGCCGGTAGCTATCTAGTAGTTGGCGGTGAAGCAGAAATTGCCCTGGGGGAAGGTTATAGTCGTCCGTAAGACTTCGGAATGGTCTAAGCTGTCCGTCCTCAAACAGGGACTCCATCTCAGTGATGCCACAGGATGTCCATGTGGTGAGCATATTGTTTGTGTAAAAGTGTTCCCGCTTGGGCCACCCAATCAAAGGGAGTAGAGGGGAATACAAGGGTGTCTCCGAGGACATGCGGTGTATTCTTTGCATGCACCGTCGTGCCACTGCCACCTGTAGGGGATATGTACGTTTCGGTTTGGTGCCAGAGAACAGTAGACGACGAATCTCCGGAATGGATACCCACCCAGTTATGGTGTGCGTTTCCTCCGTGTACCTCTCTGCCGTCCAGTGGGAGAGCCACTGTAGTTGTGCCACCAAGAAGTAGGCCTCGAATGAGGGAGCGCCCAGGCCACCCTGTGTCGTGGGTAATTGTAGTTTTTTCAGTGCTATTCTATGTCTGGTAGAGCCCCAAATTAACGCGCTGAGGAGCGAGTCCAAGTCCCGAAAAAAGGTTCTAGGTGGGATCACTGGTAAATTGGTAAAGTAGTATAATAATCGTGGGATCATTATCATTTTGGCTAAAGCAACCCGGCCTATTGGGGCTAGCGGAAGGCTTTTCCAAAATCCGACTGCGGCTCTAATGCCTGCCAACGCCCTGCTGTGGTTACCCTCAAAAATATCGCTTGCGGAATTATATAGGCGGATCCCGAGGTACCGAGGGGCATCCGCGCTCCAAAGCACTCCTTGACTACCCAGTCTAACCTTCTGAGGGGGTAGGCCCGGGTGCAGCGGGTATATCGTGGATTTATCCCAATTCACCCTCAGTCCAGAGGCTGCTGCGAATTCATTCAGTGTCACCCAAAGGGGAGTCAAGTCTTCTGTGATGTCTCGCACGTAGATTAACAGGTCGTCAGCGTACATAGAGACACTGAGCACGGTGCCTGCTATGGGAATGCCCCAGCGCGCTCCCTCCTGGCGAAGCCGTATGGCCAGGGGCTCAACTGCCAGGGCAAAAAAGTAAGGGGGACAGCGGACATCCCTGCCGCGTGCCCCTCCGAACCGCAAACTCCGCCGAGATATAACGTCCCAGGCGCACCCAGGAGGTGAGTTTAGTGTACAAAAGTTGTGTATATGCGAGGAGGGTGGGGCCAATGTCCACTCGCTGTAGGACCGTGAAAAGGTACTGCCATGTGAGGGAATCAAATGCCTTCTCGAGATCCAGGATGAGACAGGCCGACCGGGGATATATCCCCTTCACCTGGTCTTGGACGTGGAAAATGCGGCGTATGTTCTGGGATGTGCGTCTACCGGGGATAAATCCACACTGATCCGGATGGATCAGGGGACATATAATTTGTGCGTATCTATCTGCTAGTATCTTCCCGAGGAGTTTGCAGTCGGCGGAGAGTAGCGATATGGGGCGATAGGAGGCCATTTGCTTCGGATCCCGATGCAGTTTTAAGAAGGTCACGAGTACTGACTCTCTTAGATCTCGGTAGTTCTCCCTTCTCAAGCGCAGTCACGAGCATCTCTACCAATCGAGGGACCAGTTGTACAGAAAAAGTTGTGTAATATTCTAGCGGGAACCCATCTAATCCCGGCGCCTTATTACGGGCTAGGGCATGTAAGGCGCGGGTCACATCCGCCGCTATTATTGTCGTTTCCAGGGCGTCCTTATCTGTCCTTGCGATTTTTGGTATAGTCAGGGGATCGAGAAAACGATCCACTACGGCTTGTGGGGTTGAGGCTGGGTCATTATATATCCCCGCATAGTAGCCGTAAAAAGCCCCAAGAATCTCGGCTTGGGAGCGCACCAGTATACCCTGGGAGTCTAGTATTTCGGTGATGGGTTTGAGATTCTTGTCTTGCTTGGCCAGCCACGCCAATAACGTGCCCGTTTTGTCCCTTTCTCTATGCATCCAAGTAGCGTACGATCTAAAATTGTACCGGCGGAGATCCGCGCAGGCGGCTTGATTTTGCTTCGGCTAAGTGCTGGGTCTCTTCCTCGGAGGTGGTGTCCCGCTTAGTCATAACGGCGAGGTGTTGCTCAGCCTTGGTAAGCGCTTGTTCCAACACGTGCTTGACTCCTGTTATTTGTTTCATGCACTCTCCCCGGGCCACCACTTTAAATGTGTCCCATTGCACTAAAGTTGAGGAAGCTGTACCTGCATTGTGCGTAAAATAGTCTTGAATACTACGCTCCTGCTCATGCCTAAAGACTTGGTCCGAGAGACAATCCCGTGGCAAGCGCCAGGTAGGGACGGGGGGGGTGTGGGGGCCGCCAGTTGAGTCGGAGAATGTGGGCATCGTGATCAGAAATGACCCTGCCCATGTAGTCTGTGTGGGTAATTTTGGGCAGTATTGCTGCTGAGCATAAGAATCGGTCGAGACGGACACGTAGATTATGCGGGATGGAGTGGAAGGAGTACAGCCGGGTCTGCGGGTGACGTGTCAGTAAGTGTCCAGTGTGCGAGCCAGGCCCGAAATCTGTTGGTTTGCCTGTGGGCCGGAGAGTGCAGCAGAGGGGGGGGTGAGAGCGGTCTAGGTCGAGCGTGCAATTATAGTCTCCACCCAGAATCCAGGGGATTGAGGCAAAAGGGGCTAGGACCCCGGTGAGGTGATGCCAAAATTTGTCTTGTTCTACATATATACTACCAATAAGTAATGCCTGCCCGTCTAAGAGGCCCTCCAGTAACGTATATCTGCCGTCTTTATCTACCACCCTCCGGAGTTCCTGGAAGGGGGTTCCCGGTCGAACCCAGATCAGTGCCCCGCGTGCATACGCGGAATAAGTCGTGGCGCATTTGGTACCCCCGCCATTTTGCCTGTAGTTTCCCCACCTCTTTCGTAATGAGATGCGTCTCCTGTAGGAAAGTTATCTGAGCCTTGTGGCGCTTTGCATACGAGTATACTGCAGATCGCTTGCTCCGAGTGTGGAGCCCCCTAACGTTAAGGGTGAGGATGGTAACATCAGTATGTGGTGTATTTATTGCCATGTCTCAGCATCTGTGTGCGATGAGCGGGGACTGTGTCTGTCGGGGTGTATTGAGCGTGGCCGACCCAACTGAGTGAGGGTGCCTGTACCCCACGACACTGTTTGGCCACGTGTTGTGAGCGTCCGGGTCAGTGTCATTCCATGAGGGGGGTTGGGATATTGCTGACCTGGAAAAACCAACTGTATAAACAGGGGTCGGGAAACATTCCCAATGCCAAGGACCCATCACCAGAAGTGATGCGTCCAAACCTGCGTTCCCTATTAAAGGGGGTGCAACAATGTATGATGGGGGCGGCGGTGTGGGTGTGCAGGGCTAAACGCGAATCGGGCCTTAGTAGGATCGGATGTTGACAAAGGTGTCTATAGTCGGTGTGCGAAGTGGGAGTGTAGTTATACCCATTCTGTACCCGGCAGTCCCATCTTACGTCACAAGAGTTCTTGATTGTTCATCTAGGATCAGGTCCGCTGTTTGAGGAGTGACTAGAGGGGGCGTCACAGAGTCTCCGCCCGACATTGTTCCATCACTTTCGTTCTCTCCCTCAGATGAAAAAATATGTGGAGGTCGGTCTATGTCGTCCAGCTGGGGGGGACGCCTGCAGATCGATCACTGCTTGCAGGGCCTCCCTCCGTTCTTTCACAATCTGTTCTAGATCGGGAGAATCCTGGGTACGTGGTCTGGTCCCACCACCCGTACCCCACGTGGGTGCCTCTGGGTACGCCTCCTGGGTCGCGACAGTTTAGGGCTCGGATCTCTTGTGGTTTCTGCTCTGGACTGCCGTGTGCAGTGCTGATCCGCCCAATCCTGCGCTTCCGTGGCGGTAGTGAAAAAGACAGTGGAGCCGTTATGGATTACCTTGAGGCGAGCCAGAAAGAGCAAGGAGTATTGGATATTGTTTTCACGGAGTCGGCGTTTCACGCTCAGAAATGAAGACCGTTGTTGCTGCACTGCTCTCGCATAATCCGGGAACACCATGATCCGCTGTCAACCTGCATGGCGCCCGCCACACGTGCCGCTCGCAGCACCGCGTCCCTGTCCCGAAAGTGCAGGAACTTCGCCAACATCGGCCTTGGGGTCGCCCTGCGGGCCGGGACCCTGTGGGCACATTCCATAGAAAAGAATGCAGATCGGTCCTTCTCTGGAGTGAAGGATTTCACCCACGTTTCCATGTAGTGCAGAGGGTTCGTGCCTTCAATTCCTTCAGGCAAACCCAACACGCGGATGTTACAGCGTCTCGAGCGTCCTTTTAAGTCGTCTGTACGTTCCTCCATGATGGTGAGGCGGTGTAGGAACTCTTGCAGCGTCTTCTGGTGCGTCTCAATCGTGGGTTGCAGGTCAGCCATCGTCTTCTCCCAGTCTTTCACTCTGTCCGCCAATTTGCGGTGATCGTCGCGGATAAGGCTGATGTCCGTTGCCAATGTCCCGAGCCTCTCCTTCATGGAAACTCTAGAGAGCTCGATGGCCGCAAGAACCTGATCCAGTTTGGCTGAGATCGACGGATCGGCCTGCGGTGCTTCTGCATTCACCCACGTCCGGGTCTTTGGCATATTCTCTGGAGCCGTCTTGGGCACCGCCGTATGTTGGGTCGCCCTTGATTTCCCCATTGCGGCAACCGGGGTAATGTAGTGTACCGAGATCGTCCACCGGTAATACGGGACAATTCACCCCAGAGGGAAAGGGGGGGCCACTCCTTCGATGGTCTCGTTGTCACCAGAGTCAGGCACCCTCCCTAGGTGCCTCAGTGCCCCCCTGCAGAGCGTCCCAGGGCTGAGGGGTTCCCCGCTGTGTGCCCCTCCACTTCAAACAGGGGGGGAGCTGTCTATCGCGACGGCAGGGGTCATGCCACCATGTTAACATCAGGCATCCGCCCAAACCTGCGCTGCTTATGCGTTGGGCCGCTCAGCTGGAGGGGTCTTTGCGGGTATGAGGATATGGGGGGTGCAGCTCACCTCACCGTCGCCAGCCTGGTTCTCTCCAAGTCGCCTGCTCCATGCCCCGTCAGTTCTGCTGCAGGTCGGGCGCCATCTTGAGGTCAGGCGCACCGACCATGGAGAGGGGCGCACCAGGGTCCACCACCAAGCTGCACACGCACCGCTGCCTCCGTGGCCTCAGGGCTTCGCGTGGAATAGGTGCCACCCACCAGTCAGCACCGCAGCGCGACTGTTATTCTCGAGCCCGTCTCCGGTGGAGAATCTGCGCCAGTCCCAAGATGGCCGCCCTCTGCCTTCACGCCGACCCAAGTCTGGCAATGGGCGCGCGCTCGGGGATCCTGGGGGGCTCCGTCACTGCAAGCCCGTGGGCTGATGCTTCCGTTCCTCCGAGGATGCTCTGTGAGGGGCCGCGGGTGACGTCGGCATCAGGGTCCTCGCGTGCACCGTCTAGGTCGGACCTCCGAGGCTGCCAGCTGCCATCTTGTGGCCAAGAGCCCCGGTCCAGCACTTTCACCGCCGCCGCCGCTTGTCTACTCTGGTGTACGCCTGATCACCGCTCCGATGGACTCCAGACCCGTTGCGGTGTCTGAAGCCGCGTTCTTGGACACGAGCAACGCCTGGAAGCGGGCAGTCTGCGGGCCCGATCGCGGAGCCTCAGCAAGCCACAACCGCCATGGTAGCCTGCTGGGCCACGCCCCCTTCTTTGGCATTTGGTTGTCGGATTTCTCCATGGCTCTAAGTGAGGAGACTGGGTGTGAGATGTAGCTTTTGATGTGGCACCACCGACAGTTCTAATAGGGTGGTGTATCAAGGTTGACGATCCCATGTGGGGGCTACTGAGATCAGTGTGAGGGATGTTTGTCTGAGCTTCCGAACCAGTAATGGAATTAGTGGGGGAGGCGGAAAAGCGGAGGCAAATATCCCTGACCAATTCATCCATAGAGCATTGCCTTTGGATAGATGGTGTGGGAACCTGGATGCGAAGTTTGGGCATTTTGCGTTGTGTACTGTGGCGAACAGATATATCTGGGGAAATCCCCATTGTTGAAAGTAGGGAAGAAGAACATGGGGCTGAATTTCCCACTCATGAACTTGCTGCCTGTGTCTGCTGAGCAGGTCGACAATTTGATTGTTTACTCCTGGAAGGTGTTCTGTTAGGAGAAACATCTTGTGATGATCAGCCCAATTCCAAATCCAAATGCTTTGAGCAAGTCGCGACAGCTGGAGAGAGGGTGTCCCTCCCTGTTTCTGCAGATAGTACATTGCTAGGCACTAGAAACATTTTTGATAGGGTCTAAGGGAAAGTTTAATGACCTGCCACAGTTCTAATCCCCTAAATCTATAGTGTAAAACAACAAAACAAAGAACTGGGGGTCTAGTCAAATCCTGCTAACTGAGCGGAAATGTAGAAAATAACGGGCTAAAAAAGTCCCAAAGAACAAAAAGGAGTGAAAGAATGAAAGAGCAGAAGCAAAAGAGACAACCAGATGCAATCGAGAGTGAACCTTGGAGCGGAATTATTGGATACCCATCAATTATCCGTGTGATCAATCTTATCATCAGGTTGTCCAATCCAGAATGAGATGCTTCTCTTGATCATAGAGAGCATCTGAATGGAAGTGATTTCACTCGTGGGTGGTCCGAGGTTGTCAAAGGATTGAAATGGAAAAACCAGCCATAGTTGGATGATAGGACAATTGACAGGAGTGCAGTGCTAACAAAGGACAGTGAGGTGGTGTGTTAAAATAGAATTGCGAGAGAACACTAACAATTTAATACGTGTCTCGCATCCTAAATAAAACAACAGTGCAGAAAAGCAGTATTAAACAAATGACTGCTGTGTATAAAGGTCGACATGTTTCAGCCAAATGAGATACATTCACCCCTGCGGCTTTCTTCAGGACCTATGTTGTTATATATCTAGCTACTGCAAAAAAGTGAAAACATGTATAGTGTTGAAAAGAATAGATAAAGACAGACAAGTACATTTATCTCACTATCATGTGAAAATGGCACTTTGTACCACCTTATGCGTATCCTCCGTCTCAAAAGGATGCTGCGTGCAACCGTAATGATCGGGGAACGGACCTCACCTCGCCCGGATCCTGACTCAGGACTAAGAGGCCCCGCTCTCTCCGTCGTTACCTCGTTGTGGCCACAGAATCACGGCAGTCATTTGTTTAATACTGCTTTTCTGCACTGTTGTTTTATTTAGGATGCGAGACACGTATTAAATTGTTAGTGTTCTCTCGCAATTCTATTTTAACACACCACCTCACTGTCCTTTGTTAGCACTGCACTCCTGTCAATTGTCCTATCATCCAACTATGGCTGGTTTTTCCATTTCAATCCTTTGACAACCTCGGACCACCCACGAGTGAAATCACTTCCATTCAGATGCTCTCTATGATCAAGAGAAGCATCTCATTCTGGATTGGACAACCTGATGATAAGATTGATCACACGGATAATTGATGGGTATCCAATAATTCCGCTCCAAGGTTCACTCTCGATTGCATCTGGTTGTCTCTTTTGCTTCTGCTCTTTCATTCTTTCACTCCTTTTTGTTCTTTGGGACTTTTTTAGCCCGTTATTTTCTACATTTCCGCTCAGTTAGCAGGATTTGACTAGACCCCCAGTTCTTTGATAGTACATTGCTGTCATGTGGTCTGTGCCGACTAGGATAGTTTTGACTAAAACGCGAGTGTGAAAAGCTTTGAGTGCTAGGAACAGTGCTAGAAGTTTCAGGTATTTGATGTGGAGAAGTTTGCGATTGTCTGACCACAGCCCTTGTACTGTGTAATGTGAAGATGGGCACCTCAACCGGTTAAAGATGCGTCTGCTGTCTGTACAGTCTGGAATCAGTTCTATGAAGGGCCGCCCTTTTGATACCTTTGGATGGTTCCACCACTTCAGAAAGCGAGGAGTGCGGCCGTCTACCAACACTAGATCCGTTAATTGACCCTGTGACTGATTCCACTGACGTGCTTGACATTTTTTCAGAGGATGCACGTCAAGCCTTGCATGAGGTACAATCGCAATGCAAGATGCCATAATTCCCAGCAGTTGCATGAAAACTCTGGCTGGTAATGTTTGATTGGGTTGAAATTGTAGGACTTTGGATTGAATAATGTGAATCCTGGCTACATTGGGAGAGGCTAGAGCTTTGAGAGTGTTGAGAGAGTGTTGAGGGAAGCTCCTAAATAAGACTGCACTAGTGCAGGGCACAGGTTAGATTTGTGTACATTGATTGTGAAACCCAACTGATGAAGTAGGTGTACTGTTGTCGGAGTGTGTAGTATACAGTCCTGGTAAGTTCCTGCTTTGATAAGCCAGTCATCTACGTAAGGAAAGACATGTAACATTGTCTCCGGAGTTGAGCGGCTACTACTGCGAGACATTTGGTGAACACTTTGGGGGGGCGTGGTGAGGCCAAATGGAAGTACCTTGAACTGGTAATGTTTGTCTGCTATCACAAATCTGAGGGATTTGCGATGAGCCAGATTAACTGGAGTGTGAAAGTAGGAGTCTTTTAGATCTGGAGTAGACAAAGTCGCCCTGCTGTAAAAGGGGAACTACTTGTTGAAGAGTCACCATGTGAAAGTGCTCTGACAAAATGTATTTGTTTAACTCTCATAGATCTAAAATAGGTCTTAACGAGCCATCCTTTTTGAGAATCAAAAAGTATACCCCCTGACCCTTGGTACTGAAGTGGGACTGGTTCTATAGCCCCTTTGAGTAATGGAGATTGCACTTCTTGTTGAAGCACGTGCTGGTGGTCTGGTGACAATTTGCGATATTGAGGTGGAATGTTTGGAAGATTGTTGGTAAGCTCCAGGCAATAACCATGTTGGATAATTAGAACCACCCATTTGTCGGTTGTTATCGATCGCCAAATGGGGAGAAAGTCTTGAAGTCTTCCCCCAACAGGTGTGGAATAGTCGGAAGGAAGTGTGGGGAAGTAATTGTTTGTTTGGGGGAAGGGGATTAGCGGGCGTAGTGTTTTTACCTCTGCCCCTGGGACTATTTCCCCTATAACCTCCTCTAAAAATCCTCTTGTAAAAGATGATTGAGAATTACCCTTGTAGGAGAAAGTGTTTTGGTCTGTCCCTGTGGACTTGGACCCTCCCCTATAAAAGAAGCATCGAAAGTAACCTCTCTGAGGGAGATTGAAGCGCTCCCCTCGATTTTGCTACATCTGTGTCTTTTTTCATTTTTTCGAGCGCTTGATCAACTTCAGGGCCAAAAAGATGTTTCTTGTCAAAAGGTATATTGAGAATGGATTATTGGACTTCAGGTTTGAACCCTGAAATTCGAAACCATGCAGGTCTTTGGAGTAGGATTCTAGTATTCCCTTCTCTAGCTGCAGTGTCGGGCGCATCTCATAGAATTGTTGGAAATTAGTTTACCTTCTTGAACTAAATCCTGAGCTTTGGCCCTATGCTCATCTGCGAGAAACTGTAGTAATTGCTCCATTTTGTCTCAGTGGACCCCACTGTATCTTGCTAGGAGGCCTTGAGTATTAGCAATACACCAATAATTAGCTGCTTGCGCAGCTACAAGTCTGCCAGAAGCAACAATAAGCTTGGACTCTTTATCTGGGGGGAGGAGCATCCCCAGAAGCTTGAGAATTAGCTCGCTTTCGAGCATTAGATACTACTAAACAGTCAAGTGGTAACTGACCTTTAATGAAAATAGGATCTGTTGGGGGAAGAGATGTATTTTTTATCTACTCTAGACGTGAAGATTCTAGCACGTACAGGATCTTTAAAAATGTCTTCTGTGTGCCTCAACATACCCTTGAGCATAGGCAGTGTCTGACAGGACCTATGTGTTCCTAGAGTGTAAAAGAGAAAGTCTTCCTCTAAGGATTCTTTACAGAGCGCCACCCCATGGTATTCTGCGGCTCTAGCAATGAGCTCTTGATATGGCAAGTTGTCATCAGGTGGAGATGGCCTGGCAGGGTAGAGATCTGGGTATGTATCCTGTGGAGGATCAACTGTATAATCCTTCAAAGTATCTACTGGTAACTGTACGTCATCATCATCATCATCAGTATCACCTGCATCAAGGTGAGGTAGAGGAGACTGATGAGGTGTAATGTGTAAAGGATCAAGCTGTGGTGGAGAGGGAGGAGGAGGAGATGGTAGTGTATGGAAAGGACTAGCACCCACATTTTTCCTTTTCAGTGAAATTTTATAAGGGCTCATCAGGAAGCTTGTGCTTGGATGGCGGTTTAGCGTGAATATGCCCAGTGTCAGGATTAATATAGAGTTTCTTCTGTTTTGGATCCGACTTAGCTGGTACAATATCTATGTTTGGATCCGGCTGCTTTACAGGCAACTCTTTAAGTTTAGGCGCCGAAGCTTTCGGAGCCATGGAATGTTTTTTTGGTCTCTGTCAAAGGCTTCAGCTCCGAACCAATCTTGTGCTTAGAGCTCGAAGTTTTCGGCTCGGAAGTGGGTTTTGGCCGACTCTGTGCCAAGCCGGGAGGCAAAGTGTGAGAAACCTATTCTCGGTGCAGACCTTGGACTTGAGGCGGAGGAGGTGCCGAAGCCTTAGATTTTTTTATGGGATGGCGAGTGGGGGAGGTATCTTCCATACTCGTGTCCTTTTGTCCCTGAGGCACATCATCGTCCTCAAAGACAATCTGCAACTCTGATTTAAGGTCAGACGCAGCTGAGGCTTGTTCTTCTTGAGCCGCTGAGACCACCTCTTGCTTGGAGTCTTCACCAAAGAGATCCGATGTGTCGTCTAACTGCTGCCGCTGCATCTCTCAACGTCAAGCCAGACAATCACAGAGTTTTCTTAGATCTGAAGGATCGGCACGGGTCACAGTCTTGTTCTTTGTGCTCTGGAGACAAGCACAAGTTACACAACTGATGCAAGTCCGTATGCGGATATTTCACGTGGCACAGGGGTCAGAAGTTGAATGGAGTCCATTCCATTGACAAGGAGCCAGACTGACGTGGATAGGCCGGAAGGCCGCCCGCAAATCTTCAGATCGAAATGGAGATTGTTTGATGTTCGAGTCGAACCGCGGAGAAAGGGAAACACGCTCGAAAACAATAAAGTCGAGTATAGAGTTAATTGCACCCCGAGGGGGCCCCAAGGAATGCAAGAATGCACGTCCGAACCCGATGGCAGAAAAAAAAAAACAATCTAACAATGGAGATGATGCCCATGCGTACTATCACTGAAAGAAACACTTACCTTACCTTGTAACTGGAAAGACTTCTTCATAGAAAAACAACTTTCATATATCCGGCTCCAACACCAGATGGCAGGAGTATGCAAAGCATGTGATCTACAGCTCGCATGCCTCGAACAACACTGTAACCACAGTTTTTTTTAGGGTATTGAAAACACAGGGAAAAAACCACAATAATTTACCAAAAATATAAACTGAAAACAGGAAAGCCTAGTAATGGACAATGCCCATCCATCTTCTGTTATAGCACTAAATATTACTAATAGTTGCTCCACAAGCTTCAAGGAGAAACTGTGTCAGAACCCCATTCAGAGGGCCAAGGGGCACACAGGGGTTAATGGGCCCAACCGTTGTGGTTGAGGCCTTTCATTCCTTATGTCCCGAGCTCAGCATACTATGGATCCTGAGCAACTGGGCCCCTTCTGTACTGGACTCTCAGCAGTAGCTGTGGACGAGCAGACAACGTCTCCATCAGCAGTGCAGGTGGGTGGGAGTTGGGGTTGATATGTAGATACAGGCGAGTTAACACAACTCATCTCAAAGAGTATACAGCAATGCCATTAAACCAATGTTCTGTCATATTAAAATAAGACATTTATTTCTAATTCTATACATTCAAAGAAGAATTACAACATTCATAAACAAGAACACAACCCCCTTGTGGCTTCACTAGCATATCCCTGTCCCAACCGCACCTCGTCAAGTTAAGTGGTCAGGTTATTCCCCTTTTACTGGTGGCCACATCCAATGAATGCTCAGTAGGCCTTACTCAAAAGTCCACTCCAACTCTTAGAAAGTAGTCAAAAGTGTCTTTGGTACTGCAGCACCTTTAAAAGCAAGTCCCCCGGTAAGCCAGTAACAAGTTTTACCCACTCAAGCAACAAGGATGAACTCAGCTCCAGACCTACTTGGTCAAGTCCGTCTGCACGCGGGGACGCCGAAGCAATGAACAGGCGCAGGCTCTCCGTGAGCTTACGCAGCCAGCTCCAGCAGTAATCGGAGGTGCTCCAGTACTTGTTTCTGCACTGTAATTTCAGCATGCATGCACCACCAGGGGAGGAAAGTTGATCCTGGTAGTCCGGGGCACAGCGATCAGTTCTTGGGCGGCACTCCAAACGTCACAGCTCACTCAGTACCTGCATCCCCTTCTGGTATACAGGGTTGCAGTGCCGCCATCAAACAATGTGTTTGTGTTCACGGCACGGCAGTCTGTACTACAGCGTCGCCTCCTGGCACATGAGGGAGAAGTGTGTCGCTACAACGATGCAGGTCCGCTTTACTCTTCCCGTATGGTACTCAGCTCACGGCTATCTTCAAGGCAACCATCTCCTGGCATACGAGGATCACCAAGCTGAATCTGCACATCGGAAATTACCCGTTTGGGACAGCAACAGTCTCCTCACATCGGGAGTCCTCTCAACAAGGCTCCCCACTGAACCACACTTTCTCCAATATTCTCCTCTTCCTCACAGAGCGCACTGATCTTGGCAAGCAGCCAGGCACTTGTGCTCAGGCTCCAGAGAAGGTGGTTTTGGTTTCCCTGTGTAATATGCCCTTATCAAGCAGGGAGACTAGCATGCCTTGGCCCACAGTCCTGGTCATAAGTCTTGCAGAGCTTTCCCTCCTCACACAGCCTGCTGCCAATTTATATGTGGTCTGAACCTCCCCGTCTTATAGTCCATTTCCAGCCACTACATGTGATTTAGGGTCCAAGTCTTTGAAGTTTTATGCTGGGGTCTACTTCTTTTGAAGTGAACCCTTTTACTCGCTCTGGTCAATGGACTGTGCCTTGTGATCTCTCACTAAATCTGACCTTAGAGGGGAGGTGAGGTGAGGGGGTCCTCTACTGCTTGTGTTTTCACCACACAGGCCTGGGTTTTTCAAAATGGAATCCAGTGTCCTCCATAAAATGTACCATTGCAGGCACACTTGCACTCAGTGCATGTACATCTATAACCATGCAAAGGACTTTCATGTCCCAATAAACTCTACAATAATTATTCTTGCAGGCCTCCCTCTAGTCAAGGGGATGTGAAGGAGAAAGAGGCAAGAAACAAAATAATACCACTTCACAGGGACAACCTTTAGACAGTGGAGCACTATATGCATGTGCTGGTAGGCTGTAGATCACTGGTTATGCTTTTTGTCCATGTATTCCTCTGCTCTCTATAGTGCCCTGTTCTAGGTTGAGAGAGGCATCACACTTTACAAGCCGGTGGTCACACTTTAAATCTCCTTTAGTGTACATGTAGATCTTTCAAATCTGTAATAAACCACTACAAACAGCACTGCTTCATGAACAACCACGCCTCTTTGTGAGTAAAGCTGGGCTTTTCACTCTTCTGCTGACTGCAAAAGGTGCACTGCCTGTTACTATCATTTGGCCTCTTCTAAATATCCTTGTACCTAGGGCAACCCAAGAAGGATCACTTACTTTGAAAGAGTAAAATGGCTCCACTTAAGCAAGATTGCCTCTTATTACTAAAGCTCAAGTATTGTGCTGGAGTGTTTCTAAGGTCATATTTGATGAGAATTTGTCTCTATTAAATCAGACCATCAGCAACTGAGATGTTATTTCTGTCAGGTACTTTTATATACTGCTTTCCCCTCTCACCGCTCCAAGCCTAACCCTGTAACCCAGGGTCACTGTTGCAGCACCAATCATACCATAATTCAATCATTCCTGGACCTCTCCCTCCTGCCTTTAGACTGTAGCCTTTCTGCAGTGCAGTGTAGGCACAAAAGCTTTTGAAGAAAAGACGGACATGCATCAAGCCCAAAGAGCAACACCAGTCATCTTGATTTTATGATGTTAAGAAAGGACCTAGCCAATCCAGTGCTTTGTTCACTATCTTCAAATTCACATCTGCCACATAACATGGGACAAACCTTCCTGCCGCGATTTCTTTTCTCTGATTTTGCTCTGGTGAAGTTACTCTCAAATTTGGGAATGGTAGGTGATCAATAGCAGCAGAGCTCTAACTTCATTTCGACTGCTTGCTCAGAAGACTGGCTAAGGTTCGCCCCAACCTTACCTTTAATAAACCTTAAAAAAGCATGCTTTACAAAGACATGTTTTATATTAAATACATTATAATAGGACAAGTTCAACTACTTTAATGTGTGCGAGTATCTGGTAAATAGTTTACTTTTTTGCAATACCGAAGGAGATTCCTTGAAGCCACTGCCAGTTCTCTCATATCAGAGAAGAAGAAATGATAGTAAGGTTGCTAGTCTGATTTCTTCTCAAAGTTGTTCATGGTACAAGAACGATTCTACGGAGCAGGGATTTGAATTGATGAAGTATTTGAGAATGTTTAAAGGTCTGTAAACAGTGTTATTTCCTAGCTAACAGTTTCATTTCAAGTTTGTTTCAAATGCCTAGCCTAATGGTGGTCATACTGTGTTTAGTTTGTAGTTTTAACTACTCTGTCCAAGATATGAACCACACAGAGGAAAACAGCATGCCATATTCATGGAAACCAACCCACCCCACCCCCAACCCAGACTATAAATACAAATGACAAATACAATGAAAACTTAATAAAAAATTAAGATAGAGGCCAAATAAGGTTGTTTTCTTGAAAGTTGGTCATTTTTATTTCTATAGAGGTTACTGTGACATCTGGTGGACACTTGCTTACTTCAAAGAGAAAGGAGCTCGTTATTCTTTACAAAAGGCATACCTCCTGCAGCACCACTATGGTCCAGGCTCCTCTTCTTAACGCCACGAGACACTATCATAATAGAAATTATCACAGAGAAAAGCCAGCGCCAAGGAGATATGGGCCTCAAAGTGCCTGCCGAAAAGAAAAAGAAAAAAAGAGAATCATATGTTAGATTATTGATTACTTCAATAATGACTGTTTGGTAGGCCAGTACTTCCAAAATCGAACCCACAACCCAATTTCAAAACGAGAAAGCTATTATGTATGCAGGTTTTCTGCAGAAGTGCCAGCCCGTCTGTTCTAGCATACGCAGCTTAGCAAATGCTATATGATATGGTTTAGTTCAGTAGGAGTCAAGTTCAATTATTTATTATCATGTATTTCTTCTATGGGGTCGTTGCTTGGTAAGATGGCCAACAGGAAGCACAGCTAGTGTGTGCAGATGCCCTGGACTGCACAGCACCGTGCTGAGCTGCTGTGAGGAGGCTCGACTTTCTGCGCCGTTGATCGCGGCCAGGAGCGTGGCTAAGGAAGAAAGCCATGGGACCCAGCCGCTTGCCATGGTGCGGCCTTCCTTGGCTAAGATTTAGGTAGGGAACCCCAAATCGACGCGGGCCCAAACAGCGAATCGCAGGGAGGAATGCCGCAGAGTCATCGGGTGGAGGGTGGGAGTGGGTCCTGATCCGGGTGGTAGGGGGAGGCCTACTGAATCACAAGACATGGACCTGGCAGCAATTGGAGGTGATATGGGAGGCTGAGCCCTGGTCCCCTTTACAGCCTTCTTTGAGTGCGGCTCCTGTAGTCACAGAGCATGCAGAGCACTCCCAGTGGCACTTGAGACTGCCACATGTCACTAGAGTCAGCCCTGTGACGGAGTACTTCCCCAAGAAGGCTTGCTCGCACTTATTCGAACTGAAGTGGGGAGTGGCTGGACATTATGGAACACTGGTCTGAATGCAATATGCTGGGGTGAGATTAGTCATGGGGAAAGACAGAGCGTTGAAGGCATCATAGCAGACGAGTGTGGACTAATATGCTGTAGGAGCGAAATCATTGGGCATGTGGGACAAAGGTGGCAAGTTGGTGGCCAAGGATGCGGCCAAGAGCCTACATTTATTGGCAATTACTCAACTGGTTCAAGCATTGGAGATAAAAATGTATACTATCTAAGTGGAGGTCAACTTATTGTGTACCGGCTTCACAAACTTAATGAAGGGACCACAAACTGGAAGCCACAGTGGAAGTGGTGAAGGCTGAATGAGACGGAGGTCCGACCTAAGCTTCGCTTCCTGTCCAATGTAGTTTTAGAGAGATCAGAGCGTACTTCAAAGGAAAAATCAAAACACTTCAACGATCTAGTTTTCAGGGCAAGGTTTAGGATCTTTTCCTTGAGTGCGTAGGTCAAAAAGTTGACTAAAACCTTCCTGGGTTTAGACCTTGCTGGATTCAGACGGAAAGGATCTCTGTGTACTCGCTGGATATCCTTGTCCAACTCCTCGGTTGTTTCGGCAAGATTTAGGGATTCCTTCAAAGACTGTATTATAAAGCCTTTAAGGTCTGAACCTTCTTTGCCTTCAGGAATTTTTAGGAGTCGAATGTTATTACGCCTAGAATGGTTTTCCAAACCCTCGACCCTCTCTCTCATGTACTCCCCGTCTCTTTGAAGGGTGTGTATTTTGGACCTAGCGACCTCCAGGTCAGTTGTTAGAAGACCTACAGAGCTTTCCAATATATCAGTTCTTTCACATAACCCTTCCACTTTTTGGCCTAATAGCTCACATGTTGCTCTTATGTCGTTCTGATTTGACTTTGAGACTGCAAAGTCCTGTCGGATCTCTTCCCTCATTGCATTAATGGAGCTAACTCGGGCCTCAAGAGTGTTGCCCACCCCCGGAACTTCCAGATCCCGATCTACTGCCACTACTGCCTCCTCCGCCTCTGTCACTTTTTCTAGCACCGTTGGGTTTGATTCCCCTCCATTTAGCAACTTGATTTTAGAGGGATCGTTTGGAGTAGCAGTTTCTGCAGTCACCACGGCTGGAACCGCAACCAGATCTGGCGTAGTGATTTCCGAGGAGCCCTCAAACATCGCCACATCAGTAAGGAGACTGGGAGAGGAGATTAGACTTGGGGTGGCATTTAGTGTGGACTGTTGTTTCTTAATTTGAGGAATTTCTCCCTTAGATGCAGCCATACCCTGCGTAATCTTCAATACCTGGGGTAGCGTTTTAAAATATGTGCGCAATGAGGGAGGTATATCCCCTGGAGCATTCGAGTTCCTTTTTTTTGCCCTTTTCTGTCTAGTACATTTAATAACTTCTTTGGTGGGACCCCCCCTTATACTCACCCAAACTTTTTTTGTGTTCCAGCCTTGACTTTGGGCCCTCCCCCAAGATGCACTCTGGGAGTTGTGGTTTGCTGTGATCCAGCCTAAGTTCTTTATTCCGATCCTTCGTCTTGCTTCTTGTGGCACCTAGACTAGAGTTACATTTATTACCGTTGCTTTTAATAATATCTGTCTCAATCTGTCCCCTGGTAAGATCAATTGCCTTACTTTCGCCTGGAGCAGAAACTTCCCGGTCTTCCGACACCTCCAAGTCTGCTGAGTCTGCTGAGTCAGCCGCCACTTGCTCTGTCTCGAGTTCTGATGTATTAATGGCAGGACGAAACCTTCGCAGCACGGTGTCCCTCGGCGTCGGGATCTCTCCTCCTGTTCTTCCGAGAGAAGATGCGGTGTGTGCCCCGCGAGCAGCGGCCGCACGGCCGCGCTTAAGCTCCACGGCTGCTCGTCCCCAGATCGGGAGAAGGACGGGAGCCGGAGCGGAGAGAGATGAGATCACCGGTTTGCACATTTACCAGTGCCTGCAAGAACGGTAGCGGGAATAAGAATAGCTTGCTGAGCCCTTAATGCCTTATTCCATCAAATGAGCCGTAAAGTTTGTTGGCATAGCAGCGGCGGAGATCGCAGGAGGCCGGTAGGAGCGTGCGAGCCGCTTAGCTAGCGCCCGCCATGTTTTCCTCCCATCTGCCAACTACATTGGACAGACAGTGGGAGTTAAGGCAACGAATGGACAAATTCAAGTCCTTAGGAGCTACTGTACAAATGAGGTTTCCAGCATTCTTACGGATTATGCACAATAACAAGATGCATAATATTCGTTCTATTCAAGATGCTGATGACCTACTTGATTCCATTCGGAAACAGAACCAGACTACTAAGTAATCGAATACGACCATCTCCACACTGCCTTCTGAGTTCTTATGTGCTCTGGGTAGGCCTTTGAATCTTTGGCCTTCCTTCTTTGTCCAGCATAGGTTAGGTTAGGTTAGGCTTCAATGAGGATGACCACGTTAACATATTGTTATTAAATTTTTGATATGTAGAAATTATAAGCCCAGAGGGAAAAAAAAAGGAAGGGAAAAGAAAAGAAAAAGGGGATGGGGAGGAAGGAAAGGAAAAGGGGAAAAGAAGAGGAAAAAAAAAAAAAAAAAAAAAAAAAAGGGAAAGAAAGAAAGGGAAGAGGGGGAAGGGAAGAAGGGGAAAAAAAAAAAAGGAGAAAAAAAAAGAAAAAAGAAAATTATATACCTATATAAAATTGTGCATCTACACCTTTCACTCTTCTTTTTTTTTTTTTTTTTTTTCTTTTACACTCTCTATGGGCCTTTTTTTTCTATACCCATAACGGTCCATATTAGGGCAGCGGCGGGGGTTGATGGGTAAGGCTGTCGGTGGGCGTAAAGCTGGCCAAAGATCAGGCTAGTCTAGGTAGGGGAGGGTTTTCCAGGGGGGTGGTGGGGTGGCGGTGGTGGGTGGGTAAGCTATTGCATAAAAAAAAAAAAAAACTCATTTGTCTACCTGTTTCACTTTTTCAAGCAAATTTTCTCATAACTAGGATTCTCCATAGCGTTAGGGTTAAATGTTACTATATGGGGGATGAAATAAGGAGAGAGCCGTGACAGTTTATATAGAATGACACTAATACACTATATCTCCTGGAACGTTAATGGTCTGCGAGTGAGAGGCAGACGAGATTGTATTTTACAGTATCTGAGGGACTCTTAGGCACAGGTCATAGTTCTTCAGGAGACGCATCTTCTTAAATTAGAGGCCACTGCCTTGTTAAAACAACACAAGTGGATTGATAAATTCTGTTCAACAGACCACAACGCCAATATCAGGGGGGTTATATTCATATTTAAAAAATCTGCCAAAGCACAGATTTTAGAATACAAAGAGGATCATTCGGGGAGATGGTTAATAGTGAGAGTCTCATTGGACGCCCAGATTTATACCTTAGTCGGCTATTATGGTCCAAACTCTGACGAGCCCTCACATTTGGACGTGATTAGGAACCATCTAGTTCTAGTTCAGGATCCAGTGATTTGGGTGGGGGACTTTAACATCGTTCTTAACCCCAGTCTGGATAAATCTGTTAAAACTAGACTCTGTAGCTCCGTCAAATCTAGGCATACCCTCGTAACCATTATGACACAACTTGGTTTGGCGGACATATGGCGAGAAAGAGCAGGTAATAAGTTAGGAGTTTCTTTTAGGAATAGTCGCTTTAAACATAAGTCTAGGATTGACTATGCGTTTTTTAGCTATGGTTTAAGGGACTCTATATTCACGATAGATTATTTACCTTCGCATCTGTCAGACCACTCTGCTTTAGAATTCTCTTGTAAACTTGAAAATACCATTAGTCACCCATCCTGGTCCTTTGATCGGATCCTCCTGCTTGAAGATGATGAGGTGCAGTTCTTGGCAACAGAGTCCTCAATATTTTTTGACATTAATAAAGATTCGGCAGGTTTGGCAGTGGTTTGGGAGACTTTTAAGGCCTTTTTAAGAGGTCAGATTACCAATAGAGCCTCTTTTAGACGTAAGATATATAGAGAGAGGGTGGCTAGCCTTGAGCAAGACATGAAACTCCTTGAGTCAAAGATCGACTCACCTTTAGGAACATCACAGCTACAGGATAATTTGGTCGAACTGAAGCTACAATTAAACAATATCCTACTTGAGAGAGTAAACAAAAGATGGGAAGCATTTAAGACTTCCCAATTTGAATTCGGTGAAGCTGCAGGGAAACTGCTAGCCTGGAAAATCAAATCCGATCAAGCTCTCAAATTCATAAAGGAAATAAGGATAGAAGGTGAGGCAGAGCCAAGATCTACCAAACTAGATATAGGCAGAGCCTTTTTTGACTTCTTTGAAGACATATATAGGGAGGTTCTCCCTAACGACCAGCAGGCAAGAGACAGCTGGCTGAAAACTATCACGCTCCCAACTCTGTGGACAACACAAAGCAAGGCCTTGGAGTCTGAGATAACAGAGGCTGAGGTGATCAAAGCTATCAGACACCAAAAAAAAGGGAAGGCGGCTGGGCCTGATGGTCTCCCGGGGGAGATTTATAGGTCTCTGGAAACTGTCACAGCCCCTTTTTTGACGACCCTATTTAATGCCATCTTAATAGAGGGTGAGTCTCCACCTAAATCCTGGGGGGAGGCCACAATTGTGCTTATTCCAAAGCCTGGAAAATCTCCCCTGGACTGCGGGTCATATAGACCAATATCATTATTGAATAATGATTATAAAATCTTTGCAACAATTATGGCAGCTAGATTGGCCAGCGTTATGGGTGCTATAATTCACCAAGGGGCATATGTATCAACATCTCCATTTGCGATTCTCAAATAGCGATTTTTTGAGAATCGCTATTTGAGAATTGCAAAACGGGATGTATTTAAAAAATTGCAAAACTCTTGCGATTTCTTAAAATTCCTTAATTGCGATTAGCAAATTGCGAAATCGCAATTAAGGAATACCTTCCCATTCATTCCTATGGGCCAGGAGGCCCATAGCAATGAATGGGAACTCCTTCTCAATTTGCGATTCGCTATTTGCTAATCGCAAATTGAGAATAATTTCAAAGGTGCAAGGGTGTCATGATGACACCCTGATGCACCCCTGACATCAGCATCTGTGCACATATAGCGCACATACATGCCCTAAGGGCATATATGTGCACCACATGGCACTTTGAAATACGCAAAAAAGTGCATATTTAAAAGAAATCGCAATTTACCACCAACTTGAAGTTGGTGGTAATTTGCGATTTCTTAAGCAGAAATCGCACAACTTGGGTGCGTGTTACATTGCATTTAAGAAATCGCAATTTGCGATTTCTTAAATGCTTACGCAAACTTAAGAAATCGCAAATTTAGCGATTCCTTAAGATTGCGAGGCTGAAATGCCTCATACATCTCCTTTTGCGATTTTGTATTCGCAAACGCTGTTTTTTTGCGATTCGCAGCATTTGCGAATACAAAATCGGTTGATACATATGCCCCCAAGATCAAAAAGGTTTTATCAAAGGCCGACAACTATCCGATTTGACACACCAACTGATAGGAGCCATAGATATCGCCTCTGCTTTCTCTATACCTTTGGCCATTTTAACCTTAGATGCAACTAAGGCTTTTGATAGAGTCAACTGGCTCTATCTTTCTGATGTATTGGAAAAATTTAATTGTGGGATTGGCTTTCGTAGAATGATAAAGCAGCTTTATGCTGCTCCTTCGGCTAGATTGCTGATTAATGGGGTCTTGACAGAAGCCTTTGATATATCTAGAGGTACGAGGCAGGGCTGCCCGCTCTCACCCCTCCTTTTCAACTTATTTATAGAACCATTTGCCCAGCTTTTGCGGGAGGAGGCTAATATTCCACCTTTTAGCTTTGGAGAATGGGAAAGGCGAATAGCTCTCTATGCAGATGATATTTTGATTCTTACATCTGACCCAGTTAAGGCATTTCCTGTAGTTATCAAAAGGGCAGAAGAGTTCGGTCTTATCTCTGGATACGATATTAATTCGAGCAAGAGTGAAATAATGGTCTGGAACCTCCCCGATATACAGCTGGGGGTAAATATCTCCACATCCATGCGATATCTCGGCATAAGAGTGACCCAAGAATTGGATAGTATTGGGCAATCTAACTTGAATAAAATTTATACTGAGAGCAAAAAGCTTTTAAAATCTTGGACTCATCTGCCTCTCTCCATTACTGGTAGGGTAAATCTCGTAAAAATGTGTATTCTCCCTAAGTATACGTTTATCTTTAACGCAATTCCTTTGGCATTTGAACCTAAATTAATTGGAAAATGTCAGCAAGACATAAATACTTTCATATGGAATAACAAATCGACCAGAATAGCTTGGAAAAAGTTGAGGAGAAGAAGGGAGAAGGGCGGGCTCGCCCTGCCGGATCTATTGTATTATGCATGGGCATTTTTGTTGTCACACTCCAGGATGCTTTTAAAAATGCCATCTATTCTCCATCCAGGGTCAATATATAAAGCTATGTTGATGGGGGCAGAACTAGCAGCAGATGGATTTATGTTCAAATTCGGAAGTCAGAAATTTTTCAAAAAAATTAAATTAAAGATTCTGCAGTCTTGGACCAAAACCTGGTCCAGTATTAGGAAGAGACTGGGGCTGTCCTATTATTCTAATTTCTCTCCAATCTGGGACTCGCCGGGTCTTCCTCCATGCCTGAATGATAGTTTGTCATCTAGTATACAACAAGCTGGTATCATAAGATGGGGTCAGTTATTCAGGGATGGGACATTAATAGCCTGGAATGAATTATATGACTATGTGGGATCAGGGCTTTCCAGATTCAAATTCATCCAAATAGAAAGTTGGGCTAGATCCCAAAAACGTAGAGATCCCCACTTAGGGAGGGCTAGTATCTTGGAACAAGAGTTAGTAGATCGTCTAGGGGGTGAGAAAGAAGTAGCCATATGGTACTGGCAGCTCTTGGAAGAAAGTGACGGGGAGTTCCTCCTTCCAGATCAGTTATGGGGGGAGGTGACTGGCCTTCACTGTGAAGATCTTTGGTTAAACTCCTTTGCCCTGCTCCATAGAGTTGTGAAACCAGCATGGCTAAAACGAAATCATCTATTTTCAGCACATCGTGCATATATAACTCCGCTGAGACTCTCTAAATTCCTCCCAGACAAAAAGTGCAACAAATGTAATTGCATCGAAGCTTGTGACGTTCATATGTTTTTGGAATGTCCAGCCATCGCTGGTTTCTGGGAAGAAGTGAAGAATACCTTGAACTCCATCTTAAACATATCTTTGTCAATAACTCTACCACTTGTCATCTTTGGATTGGAGGATAACATCATTGGTAAAGCGAGGTCTTTCCTCTTCTATGCAATTTTGTTGGCTAGAAGGCAAATTTGTATTCATTGGACAGAGAAAACAGCCCCATCACATTCTGGGTGGCTTTCATCTTTCATCTTTATATGAAACATCTAAGGCTGACCTAAATCGATCATGTAGTAAAGATAATCTGGCTTTTTGGAATCTGCTGATCAAATGGCGATAGAATCCGGGGTTTTTTTTTTCTTCCCCGGGTCCTATGATTATGCCTTCGAATACTCCCTGGAACGGGTCCTTGGCTAGGTTTACGTATGGTCCTCCAGGTTTAAAAAAGACCTAGATGGAGTTGGTAAATCCCTTTTTGTGTTGGGTTAAACAGGCTTCCATCTTAACATACCGTGCATATGTGTGGTGTAGGGTGGTTGGCTCTCCCAATATCGAGGGTAAGGCAAATGAGGGAAAGAAAAAAAAAAAAAAAAAAGCTTCGCTTCCTGATTGAATGACGCAATTCAGAGACGGGAGGCCCGTCTAGAAGACGTTGAGGGTAGGTTGTCACTGCAATAACTTATACTTTGTTGGATTCCCTGAGAATAGAAGGGGTTTAAGGGACGAAGGGTTCAAGGATTAGGAACTCTTTATTCCCCTCCGATCTGTCCCTCCCGTTCATTATTAAGAGGGTGCACAGGATGTTGGTGCCCCCTCCACCGCAGTTAGCGCCCCCATGGCCCCCCCACGAATGCGAGCGCCACCACTGATCTCCAAAATGTTCAATTACTGAGACTTGGATTTTATCCTTCGAGACAGGAATCTCACCTTTGATAACTGCACTGTCACAATCTCCCCGGACTACATGCAAAAATATGAAGACAAATATAAATCCTGCACATGGGTTAAGCAAAAGCTCAGAGAAATGGGCCTCCAATATGTGCTGTTATATCCAGCTACGGTGTGTGTACTGCAAGATGGAGGGGCACACATCTTCACTGACCAGAAGGATGTCTGGAATTGGCTAAGCGTTTGTTGAGTCACATCAAAGGCCAAGCCCCAGAGAGTTCCTGAGACCTCAAGAAAGGACACAAAGATCTCGCAGAGATTAAAGATATGGCAACAAACTACCCCGTCCTAGTGCTCTGGGAGCAGGATGTTAGTAGTGGCCGACGATGGCACAATGAATATGGTGAGCAGAGAGGATGTCTCGGAGTAGAGCCGGGAAATGGTAAACAGCACTAGTGCCTCTGTGGCTGCTCTCGCCTCACTAGGAGCTATGGAACTGGGGCCTTAAAAGACTATGCCAGGCAAGATGGGAGAGACTTCTTCTGGTACCTGAGAGGAACAAGTGCCCCGAATGATGTGGATTTGGTGTCCTGGATAGTCGGAGGCCTGGTACTCTGAAAGGAGAGGGGTGGCTTACTGTTCTTATGACCAAAGCATTTGGCACAAATAACTATTTCCATTTTGGGAAATCTATCGGGATGGCTCTCCACTCTTGGGGACACTGAGACCGTGGGGCCCCGGAGGGAGGTGTCTATAAGTGGGTGATGGTCCACCTCTGTTACCTCTTGACACGGTGGGACTTTGCTTCTCCTCGGGCTCCCTCCTTTCACTGCTGGGGAGACAACACCTGTTTCAGGCAGCCCTGGTCATGGTTTTTGCTGGGCGCTAGCTGGGTGGTATCCTACCCAGCCTATGACAGTACAATACAACGGTGTTCTTGTTTTTTTTTATACATATACCATAGGCCTGTAACAGGCCAAACTTTAGGGGAAGGATGGGGAATCTCGAGTCGATATGTTGCGTTCCCGGGGGTAGGGGAAAACAGGACTTTCAAGAACAGTTGCGGCAAGTTTTATTGCATTTTCACAGTACGCTAACAATGAATATGTTTTCTTTGCAATAATTTACAATGGTGCTGATGAGACTGATGTTGCACGCACATGGGGATACACAGTGGATCAGAGCCCCAAACTAAGCTCCTTATCTGAGGCAGTCCCAGGGAAAGAAGGGGTAATCTACATTCACCTACTCTAAGGTGACAATGGTAACATTTTCAACATGGAACATCTGTTGTCTTAACGGTTACACGAAAGAAGACATGGCACACACGTACCTTAAGCTGTACTCAATTGACATTGCGGTTCTACAGGCGACGTACCAATGGATGCAGAGGTGCAGAAGATCCATACGAAGTGGAGAAAAAAGGTTTATGCAGCTACATATTCAACTTACACCAGGGACATGCTTATATGGGTGGCTCCTTTCAGCACAGATATTCACACAGATGTTGCAGGCGCTACATTCTGGTACATGGCTTATTAGCAACTCACCAGGCAAGGGACGCCCTGGTCGATGCGGATTACAGACAAAAACGGCATGTTGATGGGAGAGGGAAAGTAGAATGCTTCTATTGCTCTTGAAGAGAGAATTCCTTTCCTCTACTATAATGTCTTTGACGGGCCTGGATGTCTCACTGGTCACAAGCAAGTATTACCACACCATATTTCATTACCTGAAGACGCTCTACATAAAAGCAGTGACTGGCTTGGCAGACCATGTGACTTCTTACCTTAGTACTATCAGAGTTCCCAGAATTACCTGGGACATAGCAGCTAAGCTAAAACAGCTCACTAAGGAGGAATTCCTGGGCACCCTTGAGAGAATGCAGTTAGGCAAAACTCCAGGATTAGATGATTTTCCACCAGAGTTTTACCGCCACTTGTGGGTAAACCTCACAGAAAACCTCTTGGAGGTATACGAGGACTGGTATCATCGATGTGGGCACACTGACTCAATGAGGGAAGCCCAAGTCCTGATGATACTTAAGCAGAACAGGGACCCGATTGACTTAGGCTCTTATAGACCTCTCTCGATGATCAATGCTGGTATTGGACAAGGTTCGGGCTAATAAACTGAACCAGGAGGTGGCCTCTGGTCCATCCGGACTAGTGTGGCTTCATCCCTGGCCGTAACATGCAAATGGACTTACACAGACTCCACCACGTCATGGATATGGTCCAGATACGGAACTAGAGGCGGCACTGGTAGTGCCAGACTCCAAAAAAGCTTTTGATACATTAGACTGAGATAATATGCACGCGGGGTTGCCCAGTATGGAAATTTGGACAGACGTTTAGAGGTTGGGTCAAATTACTATAGGCCGAGTCAGTGGCCAAAGTAAAATCAGGGAGATGCGTTTTAGACCAGTGGTTGATAGAGAGTGGCATGAGACTAAGTGCTCCTCTTTAGCCATGGTTATTTGCCCTGGTAGTAAAATGGCATGCTCTTAGACTCCAAGACCACATGTAGAATTGGGCAAAATCGCAGTCGGGGAACCACGCACATAGTCTCGACATGCGCAGACTATACGTTGCTTTACTTAGCCCGCTCCACAGAGGTGATCCCAGTCCTGTTATACGAATTACACCTCTTTAGGAGCATGTCCAGGATGCAACTCATCGAGGAGAAGACTGTATTATTCTCACTGGCAGCATATGCCAGGTTGCTCCAGGAGGAGCTGCCGAGATTAGGGATTGGGGTGAGAAAAGGACAAATTTCGCACCTGCGTATCCAGATAACACTCACCTGAGCGCCAATTACATGGCTAATTACATGGGTTGGGTACTCATCGGGTTGGGTCATCAGTCAACTTCTGGAATTTACACAAGAGATAAGATGGAGAGTGGATAGTGCCTTCCAATTCTGGAGTTATACTTTCTAGCAACACAGCTCCAGCCCTAACACAGTGGTGTGCCGAGAAAGATAAATGGGAGAAGACATTGGTGGTGGGGGTACACAGTAGAGCTAGAAATGTTGCCCTGGTACCAGATACAGGAGACACACCAAAGCATCAAGCTCCCGGCACTGGTTATCACTAGAGTACTACATAGGCCGCTGTTCGATATCCCTGTGTGTGGAATGGATTAAACCGAGATAAACAAGATATGTCCCTGGAGAGATGGCGGGAGGGAGGATGCTTTACATTAGGCAATCTTTATCCGTCAAAAAGATTTCTAAATTTGTACATATGCCTGTGCAACTTTTGATGTCGGCAGAGGTCAGTTCCTGCAATTCACTAAATTGAATTACATGGCCAGAGACTCGAGTGTCTGCTATGTTGGAATCAATGATGGAGGGTGTTGGGGGCTGCTACCTGAACTGTAGACTCTATACAGCACTAACAGCAGACAGAGTGATGCACCTTATAGCGAGTTGCTCGAAGTGGGAGGAAAATTTGGGTGACCCCTTGTTTTTGATAAAGAGTGAATAGTTGTCCATGAGCTAGTACACACGATGGCTAGCAACCTACGGTTCAAACGGTCACATTTTAACGTACTACACCTGACTTTTTTGACCCCTATAAGACTAAACAGTCTTTTAGCAACGGTCCGCAGGCTGCCCTAAATGTGGTAGAGATAATGCAAGCTTCAGCCATGTGTTTTGAAAGTGCCAGTATGAAGCGATTGGGAGTAGATGAGACCTTGCAAAGAGTGACACGTATGACTTACCCTCACAGTGAAACAATGCCTGGTGAGACACCTTTTGAGATCCAAGTAGAGTAAAATGCCATTCAAGTTCAACACCTTATGGTTTGTGTTAGGGACAAGGCATATAGCAATCCACTGGATCTCAGCAAGAGTGCCTTTATATGAGGCTTGACTGAAAAACATGACAGAAGGGGCACTGGCTGAAGAGAGGCACTTCAAAGTGGTTAGAAATTACGACAAAGCAATGAATGAGTTGGAGCAATGGGCAGTAATGAGCCATCTGCTCAATGCCCCTACAGTGCTCTTGTATGACGAGAGGGTGTGGGACTCTGACGAACCTGCACGACAACCACAACATATTCAGACGCCTTGTGGGTCTGGGAGGCAAATAGCTGGGGTGCGTTGGGAAGCAGCAATGGGTATAAAGGGGGGTGGGTGAGGATGGGCAGGTAATGGACATTGTAGGAGAGGCCCTGAATTCGTATGTTTATTGTGTAAGGTTGTTACAACTGTCGGTTTGCTACTTAATAGACTTCTGAATGCTAATGACCTGTGTTGTAAGTGCATTTATCTTTCCGTCAGCTACAGAGATCATATTGTATGCCATGGTATTGTATGTTATTTTTGTTTTCTTTATTGTACTTTGCTATATAGCTTTAACCCCTTCAGTGCCCATGACGAGATAGTCTCGTCATGGGCACAGCGCAACCGCGCTCCATGACGAGACTATCTCGTCATGAACCCCGCCCGCTAATGAAACGCCCGGCACAGGGCGTGGAAAGGGCGGGGCACTGAAGAGGTTAAATGCATAAATGTTTTTTTAAACAAAGCTGCACAAATGTTTCTATTTCTACATATATTCTTAGTAACCTCACGCAATACTCATTACATCTTACACCTAAAAATATTTATTAGCGAACATACTAAGGTAAATATGATAAAGGTAAATATGATAAAAAAGCTATGAAGCTAGAGTTGGAAATCCCCTACCCTCCCAAAAATATGCAGATTAAAGTGAAAAGGTGAAGCTGAAAAAAATAGCAATTTTCTATATTTGCTTTTTTAAGTTTAAATTTCATTTTTTTCTAGCATCCAATACACTATAGGTACTAAATGTCTACGTCAGAGATTTTATATGATCTTAATCTCCATGCAATTGCACCCATTCTAATTTAGTCTTGGTATTTGAAAGCTAGTAAAAGAAAATATTTTTCCAAGAAAAAAGGAATTAATTGTCGCCCTTACCATAGTAAGTACTTGCAGTGATGGACACTATCCAGAAAGATAAAGATATGCATATTATCATGCACAAGATAACTATATTCGTCATCATTTTGACGTACTCTTCGTAGAGGTCGTCCTTATAGTAGGTCATGAACACTGATGAGATGATCACCTAAGTGAATAAACAGTAAAAACAATCATTTTAGTGAACACCTTATATGCAGGATGATTATCTCGAGTAACACACAACTTCAGATTACTAGATTAAAGAAAGCATCACACGTTTTTAAAAGACCCCTTGTTGGCCAATTTGCATGAGGGGCAGTAGGAAGTTGGGATTTTGGTTGAGGTGGGTGTTAACCTCCTCAAGCAACAACCCCATTACCCGTCAGGGTGAACCACAAAAAGTCACTAAATTAACCTGTGCCTAACCCACTAACAGATTGGCACAAAAGCAGTCAGGCTTAACTTGAAGGCAATGTGTAGGCATTTATGAAGCACACAATTAGTAGTACAGTGAAAACACAATGCAAGAAACATCCCACACCGATTTAGAATAAAATAGAGAAACATGTAATAAATAGTTTGACACCTAATAAAATTAAATCCAATCAGTAGAACCGTATTTATGAATTGTTAAAAAATTTTGTGAAAAATTACACCTAAAAAAAAAAAAATTAAAAAAAAAATAAAAAATCAAAGCACCACCCATGGATATCTAGTTGCGCGAGACTGGGCAAAGACAAACATATTGGCCAACCACAATGGAGCGTGGTTCTGATACAAGCTGCGGATTGGGCCTGGTTCCAGCTACATTCGACTTAGAAGAAATTTTTACGAAAAATGTCTGAACAGGTAAAATGTAATAGAGCAAGGCAGCCGGTGATGTCTGAAGAGGTGTAGTCTGGGAGATGCTGGACAAAGATGTGACTTTGTCACTTTTTAGGAAGTCGAAAATCTCCTACGGGGCAAAGCTGCAGGCGATAGCCTATGGGGGCTCTATTAGGCTGCATACCCCTTCTGAGAGGAGCCGCTGAACAGGATTGGTTGCTGTGGCTACTGCGAAGTCAGGCCAATCAGCGAGCAGTAAAGTCCCAGGCTTCTGTCAGTTCTCAATTAACTTTCTAGGTGGAAATTCTGTACGTCCTGAGTTTCTGTTTTAGGCACCATTTCCAAGGGTCCAGAACTGGGGAGGAGCCACTTGGAGGTCAGGACTCATTTCAGGCAGGGTTTAGGTGCGAGATAAAAGCGGTTGGAGCTTTTTTTGTCCCTGTAGCTCAGAGCAGGAGGCCAGTCAAATAGCCCTTGTAGTCATTTTGGTAGTCCTAGGATCAAGAAGCCCGGCAGTCCTCCGAGGTAAAAAGCAGTCCTTCTGAGGGTCCTCCGTAGTTCCAGGAGGGAACTGAAGAGTTGGTCTGAAGGGCCAATATTTATACGTGGTGCCAGTCTTTGAAGTGGGAAAAAGTTCTCGACTCCCAACCTCCCCCACATCTGGATCTGCAATTTTCCTTCCAATGCCCAGTCTCCAAGGAGGTGTAGGATGGTAAAGGACTGATGTTCAGCTCCTTTAGTGTGTGCTGGAGGCAGCACCTCTAAAATGTAAGTGGTTCAAGAAACAGTGCGGCCCCTAACATCCTGTCAGGATGGCCCATCCTGCTACACTAGTTACCTCTTTATCTCACTGTCTAGGAGGAATACACAAAGACCAATTGCTTCTCTATTCATACCCAGTATACAGGCTAAAGACCTAAATGTGAGGACAACAAAATGCCAACTTCCTAATAGTCTTAGACAGAAAGAGATACTACACACACTCAAAGAGTGTCTCACACATATACTCAAACTAAAGTAGTTCATAACCTTAAACGAAACTTCAACACCATCCCAACTTACGGCCACACGCGCTGGTTTGCAGAAGATTTTGAAGATAGTGCTGTGGTTTATCTTGCTCAGGGTTGAGTAGGTTTGTCGAGAGAGTGGTCACTCACAATTTTTGTTTTTCTCAAGATTTTATCACAAGATTTGCACTTTGTTCACTTCTTTCTTTACTGATTTCTTTCTTTTCAATTTATGTCATTTGTTCACAAGCTTGTGTTGAACTTGGGCTCACTACACAAATTTGAACATATCTTATGTATATCTACCTCACAGGACTGAGGGCCATTTGGTTTTTATTGAATGTACTCATGTGTCTTTATTTGATGTATACTTATTAGCATTATGATTTGTTTGTAGATTCCCATGAAGAAGGGTGGGTTTGACACCCCAAATGCTTTGGGATTTATGTGACCCACACCGGACATGTATGATTGATATTTGGAAGACAAACTTTTTTGGAAAAATTCGACTTGGAAGACAAACTTTTTGGGAAAAATTCGACTTTGAATAAATACACATCTACGAAGCAACAGAGTAATGGGACACTTTTGACCAACTTATGTGTTGCTTGTGATGGTGGTGAAGTTTTGGTTACGGTTATGAACTAGGTTAGTTGGAGTAGAATACGTGTGAGACACTGTGTGTGTAGTAGTGCACTCTGTCTAAGACTTTCGTCCTAGTTTTCCTCTTCAATTCTGAATAGGTGGTTGGGTAGAACCACCTCAGAGGGTGCACACTGTAATTGAGTTTAGTTTGTTTCTACTAAATACGGAGTTTATTTTGTGTAAATAGAGTGCAGAACAGCTGTACTTTTGTTTTTCAACTTTCTAAAAGTGGCATTTCCAGAATTGCGACTTAAAATCCGACATTAGAATCAAAGAGAACTTCAAATTACAATTATTTTGAGACCCAACATGACATTTCTACCAGTTCCCAATCAAGTTAGCACTTGTAAAATGTTATATGGTAACCCAATGTTATCTGAGACAAAGTGAGCACGAGTGACTGAGCCAAAAGTACTGTATTCACGATCCCCGAGGGGTCAGAGTTGTCATGTTCGATAGTTGACAGAAACTATACACTCCTTCTTAAGAGTGGCTCATAGTGGCACTGAGAGCTAGCTGGTCTACATACTAACATATCCTTTGGGGGGGTGTCTGGAATCAGTCTGGACAGCAATCCCTTAGATTATGTCTAAACGCGCAGATCCTTTATAGATTTGTATTAACTACATGACAATTTGGGATAAGATGTGAGAGCCTGCATCAAGTTGCGTCGTGCTGCAGTGGCTCTGATGAAACTCCGGTCAGGAGCTGAGAGGGGCTTCGATGCTAGGTCCTGCATTGAGTTGCATCGCACCGCGTCGGTTCCAAAGAGGCAGACGATCAGGAGCTGCATGGTGCTGTGATGCGAGGTCCTGCGTCAAGCTGCATCGCTCTGTCAGTTCATGTCCAGTTGGGTCTGGTCAGCCAGGCAGATGCAGGACAGGTCTCTGGAACACATTATGTCCCTGCAGCACACACAGGAAGCCAGCCACCTAGCCCGTTGAGCCACTCTGGTGGTCCTGGGTTCAAGGAGCAGGTCCAGTCTTCCTTTCTCAAGCAGCAGGGCAGTCCTTTTAGCGCCAGGCCAGCAACGCACTCCTTCAGTAGCAGGGTAGTTATTCCTCAGTCTTTTACAAGTCCAGAAGTGATACGATGAATAGCTCAGGAGGTATTTATACCTGGTGCCAGCCTTTGAAAGAGAGGTACTCCCTAAACTACCCCCCTACATCTGGTCTTCCCTTCCCCTGTCAAGGCTCGAAGACGTATGGGGTGATGAGAGACTAGTGTCACCTTCCTTTGTGTGTGCTAGAGGCAAACCTCTTTAAAATGTAAGTTAGGATGGGTACAGCTGCGCACCAATGACTCTTACAGGATGGCGGATCCTGCCCACACTTAGACCCCTTTGTGTCACTTGAATCTGAATACTGATCCCTGGGAGGTTGCAGCCAATATGGGTTCTTGCTTATTTAATCCTTTGAATCCCTTCAGAGGCCTGAAGAGTCAAGCGGGGTGGAGCAGAAAAGGTCCGCTCAAAGAGATCCAGTTCCTTGTTGAGTAGCACAATTCAACAAGCACAGTCCGCTTTCACTTTCGTCAGTTGTGAAAGCTTTCTTGTCTTTATGGGGCCATGTGTTTAAACACTTGGCCCCATAAAGATAAGAAAGCTTTCGCGACGCACAGAAGGCAGACGAGCCTGTCCAAATGGGACGGCTCAAAAAGCCGAACAAAAACGTCATGAACAGCTCTTTTCCAATGGCTGGCCACCGTTTAGCATAAACAGTGACGCCGGCCAATGGAAAAGAGGGGCAGGGCTGAAAGCCCTTTACAGAAAATACCACAAAACGTTAAATCTCGCCAGCGAGACTCGCATGTGCGCAGCCCATGCCTGGCGAGGCCTAAAAACTGCTAATTAATTAGGTTAACCATTCCAAGTCTGGCCTGCCAATGCGCTCAAGCAGAACAAGGCCTGTAGACTGCTACCACCATCATAATGACAAAGTGACCCCCATTATTACTCCATTTATTTAAGACACGGCAGACTCCCGACCTCTGAACGCATCGAAGGAGTGGGTTTACCAATGCCCTTGGCACTAGAAGTGTTAACGCCTCATTGCAAGCAGAAATTTGGCGTTTATAAGCTTTTGACTCATCATTATATTTTACTGTACGACATACACTTATTGCTTGAAATTTGTACATGATTGAATGTTGCCCCTTGGACAACGTTACCAACAAACTACACGGAAGAACGAGTACTGCTCTTTCAATCTAGCTTTGCAAAACGTATACATGCGATTGTTGTATTTTATTTTAGAGCAACTTAGGCATTTTCAAATAAGTCTAGGCACATGCCTGGAAAGCAGTTTTCACAGCTTACCAGGAGTGCTTCCACATAAAAACATTTCTGGACTTCTCAGGCAGACGGCAAGACTTTCAATAGGAGAATACTGGCACTCTCCAGTAGTACAATATTTCCATTTAAATAATTGAATTGATGTATACACTCGCGTTTTGATATGCCTTAATAAGAGCACGCTGCCATTCGATCTGACCATGTGCAGGTTAGGATCATGTACAACAAATGCTTTAAGAGCATTAAGCGGCTCACAACACTTTAACCCCTTGAGTGCCCATGACGAGATGGTCTCGTCATGGGCCGCGGTTGCGCTGTGCCCATGACGAGACTATCTCATCATGAGCCCCGCCCGCTAATGAAACGCCCGGCACAGGGCGTGGAAAGGGCGGGGCACTCAAGGAGTTAAGACTCAACCCACAAGTTTTTAGGTCGAGCCTACAGCAGCGCATGCGCTGTTGCTCGCCTTTTGTAAGTGGGTTTTAAAAGTGCTTCCCACCGGCATTTGCTGGCCTAATGCTTGCGTTCACGCTCGCGTGAACGTGCAATTACTTTCACTTTGGGCGCTGCTGCGCGCGCACGCACGCACCACTCGTGTGTTTGCCGGCGCACGCGCGCCTTCGCCTCTCTCTCCTGCTGCAGCCCCCATCTTTGCATTCCCCGCGACCAATGCTTGTTTAATATCTCAAAAGTACACTTAATCAAACATTAAGTACTTTGTCTCATACTTGCATTGTATACAGAGAACACGTTTTGTATTTCAACCTCAACAGGCTCTTAATTCTATTTTACATCTCAAAACGCAAGCCTGCCCTATTATCGTTGCAATGCTTCCGTAACTAGTTAAAAAACATTCTAAAGTTCCTCTGTGGTACCATCCGAAAAGGGAACTTGCAGCTTACGTTGTATGTACAGTACCATATTTCTACAGTACATCATTAAGTGTTGCATGTTTCGAAAAACAGCAACGTGGGAGGTATGCACACTCTTCTGCCGTTTCCAAAGTGTGCTCGTTCTGGTTAGGGTGGCAATTCTGTAACCACGCGATACCAGTGCCAACAGAAAAAAAATAAAAAAAACACTGCAGGAGCACATAAAGTACCAGAATATCTTTTTCAACTAGTTTTAAAGAACATACCCTACAGTGTGACCCAAATTACAGAACGTTTGTGCCAAAAAAAAGCGCTAGCACCATACCAAATGCAAAATAATTGGCAGAAACAGCCGACTGAAAGTTGGTTATTAAAAAGCGGCAAAGCACACAGCTGAATCAATACACAGGGAGCTTCAGAAAAACATTACACACCACACATAGCAGAAGGGAAGTTTCCATGTCTAAACTTTTCTACAGGAGCACAAGCGGTGTGTCATGATCGCTCCGGTGGGCAGGGCAGAAGGGAGCTCGGTCCAAGGGAGAATCACGCACCGGGACTACATCACCCACGAGGCGTAGCGACCACGCTCCCCCACGTGACCGGGAGTGCGGCCGAACAAAAGACGGAGCAACGCAGGGGGGCGGTGCCAATGATTCGTTTTCAACCTGTATCCAGTCAACGGCCCGCGACCTGCGTCGTCGAACCCAGCCGTGTTTTCCGAGCCTCGGACAGCCTGTGTTCCCCGCCCGGAGCTCCACGCCTCCAGAAGCGTCAGACAGCCCGTGTCTCCAGTCCGACGCTCCCCGCCACCAGAAGAGTCCCGATCCCCGCCGTTTCAACCAACAGCGCGAGGTGAGTGCTTTCACCACTACAAACGCCCGAAGAGACCTCGGAGGTTCCGGGCTATCCTCGGCACCCGATTGATGCATCCCGCTCCTCTGCTCCCTCCTACAGAGCGCGGGGGGGGGGGTAACGAGTGCCCTCCGTTCTGCCGCGCAGGAGCTTCTCCTGCTGTTTTGTCCTTTCTTTGGTGTTCCTCGCAGCGCCCCCTCAGAACCCGCTATCCCGGCGCTCCTCGGCCCCAAGGATTCCTGGGCTAAGAGTGGAAGCACCACCAGCGGTTACCGGGTGCTCCTGATCTCCATTTCCTCATTTCGTGAGCCTATCTTCCCGGCGCTCCTCGGCCCCACGGATTCCTGGGTCTCGAGTAGAAGCGCCATCGGCGGCTCCCGTGAAGCTCAAAAACGCATTTGGGTCATTCACGCCCAGAGCCTGGAACAAAAGCAAAATCAGAGGTCGGCTTAGACCTCACCTGCGAGCTTGTGGCCTCGCCCCAGTGCATTCAACTGTATCGAGACCTTCACTTGGGCACTGATTCCAGCTCCACTCTCCAAGGGAAGAGAGGAAGAGGCAGGTAACACTGGGAACACGTTGGGGAACACTCTAGCCACAGGGAGAGAATAAATAGCATCTAAATCCCCTCTCTTTGTCTCGTTGCAGGTATCTCTCCCAGCTGACTCCTCCCTTCCTTCCCTCGCCCACCTGTCTCCCGAGCCCGAGGGTCTTTCATACGAATCCGGGTTGGGGACGGATGGGAGGGGGAACCCTCTATAGCATCAGCGTCATCCCGAGGAGATAACCCAGGGTACGCCGCGACACGGTGCCAAGTGGAAGGCAGAGCCAAACCCTCCCATTTAAGCAGCACTGCGTCAGATTCATCTGCTCTATAGATTTGAAACTGGGATCGTCATGGAGGTCTAGAAACCACTAGCAGACTGCCACATGGAGGCTATACCCACACATCAATCTCCCATGCACATCCTGGCACCAATACATTTCAGACCACAGAGCGACATGCTTCTGGCATCTCAAGCAGCATGCACCTCCACCAGGTCATTGCTGTATTGAGTCATTCGCCCATGCCTCATATATCACAAATAAAATGGACCTGGTTTATGTGGCACACGGCATGTCTAACCCCTGGTTCAATTAAGTGCACTCACATTGCAGTTAATGGCTAGCTCCTCGTTCAGTACATGTTTTTGTGGGTCTTTCTTCCTGGTTCCCTACTGGAAAGACAGACCCTATTGAGACTGGAAATACTGCCACATGACTAGCTGTGAAAAACCCAGAGGGGTGACTGGGACATCAACACCATAGCATAAACACAACTTGCATGGGAACATTTAGGTACAGAGAAGTAATGTCTCCCTTACTTCACAAAGAATATGGCGACTTGTTAGCAAGACGTGTCTCTTCCCTTTTACAGCCAATGGATGTATAGGCCAGCTTTGCCATTGAGAATTGAATCCAAATTGCAAGACTAGCTCTTTGAGGAAGTATATTTAGTTCCAGACATTCTAGTTCCCTTTGGGAGTCCTCCACTTTAGGTGATCTTAGTCTTTTAGTGTGATAGGGTTCACAGGGGACACATGCTTAGAGAGAGAAAAGAGCAATAAAGGTCTAGGTGCCTCCATTTCTTCCCACCCTCCTTGGGTCTGTCCCGTTGCACATCTCCCACCAGTGTCACTCTTGCCTGGAGTTAAAAAGAGTAATCAAGTGTCTGATCTGGATTACAGTTGCTCTCCACTGATGGCCTTGTGTCTCTGCTTTATTTAGGGAAATGTTAGTACCACCTTCCCACCAGAACTGACATGGGATTGGCTAGGTGTGAGGGAATCCTCACCCTAGGGTTACTCACAAAACCCAATTGGGTAATTTTATTTCTTCCCTTGGATACCCTTTAAGAGGGAAGACTCCTTCGTCTTGATCTTCCGACAAATACGGCAGCTGTTCTTCTACAAAGGGAGCAAATCTTGTTCCCGACCTACATACCTCCACTCTATTCATGCAATAGTCTCTAACCAAAGTCAATGACACCTTACAGCCCCCTGAAGCCTACAAAGTGATGGATGGCATGCTTGAATTAATCTTAGTCACTGGTAATTACTTTGGGCCGCACTCCAGTCCATTGTTAATTTGCGCACCATGCCACCTCAGTTTGGATCCAACCACATGCAAATCATTTTTAGTCCTGATCCAGTGGGAACAGTCTAGCCCAAAATGCCAAGCCAGGTCCTCCATGAACAGAAACACAAGCAACCTAGGACTGGCTTCGCCCCCTGGTCAGAGCTCGTCAGCCAGATATAGATTGGTTCCAGTCACACAATTAGTCCAAAAGCCACATCTGGGAACATCTGTCCCACCAAGTGCAACACACTGAAGCATATACAAATTAATTTCAGCCTCTGGTAATTACTTGGGGCAACATCTCAGTCCATCATTATTTTGCACAATGGGCCACCTCAGTTTGGACCCAGCCATTTGCAAATCAGTCTTGACTCTGCTCCAAATGGGAACAGTCCCGCTTGAACTGCCTGGCCAGGTCCTCCTAGGACCATATAAAACCATAAAGGAATACTGATGTAGTGTCAGGAATGAGCAAAGCCCTTGCTGTTTGGTATTCTTAATGCAAAAAATGGTGACCCAGCAGTTTATACCAGAGTGCCTCAAGGGCCCAGTGAAACAATGGTGGCATAAGCCATTTCATGCGACAAGAGTTTGACTGATGAAAAGTACCAGACGGAGATGATGTTAAGAAAGGATAGCATTGAGCCTGGTTTCAGAGGCATTAGTCTGGAAGGTAAAAGATCGGGAATAACCCAGGCATCTGAGAACGGATTTGAAGGCAAAACCTTCAGGAGGGTAACAGAAGCTTTTTTAGGTCTCGCCTGACCCAGCGCATGCGCTGGTCTGGCGAGACTTAGAGAGGGCTCCAAAAAGTGCTACCAGGCCAGCCTAGAGCTACAGTGCATGTGCGCGGGTGCGCACGCCGCGATTTACCGCGAATACTTTCACGGCCGCTTTGATGTTTGATCGTGATCACTTTCGCGGCCGCTTGGCATAGCCAATAGGTCTCACTTTTGGGAACTTAAAAGTATTTAGTTATGCAACTGTTGCATGGCTAAACACTTATAAGGTCCCAAAGGCAAGACCTATTGGCTATGCCAATGCCTATCCTGATCAGGTCTCCAGGGTATGTTGTTTGGGATAACGTTTTCAATAGAGACTTAGGAGGAGTGGCTGCAGTTAAACAAGCATTGCCATAGCCAATAGGTCTCGCCTTTGGGACCTTATAAGTGTTTAGCCATGCAACACTTGATGTTGTTGCACCAAGGATATTGTGCTGGATGACTAAACACTTATAAGGTCCCAAAGGCGAGACCTATTGGTTAGGCTAATGCTGGTCATCGATTATTATTGTGTTTCTAAAGGGTATTTCCGCTCACACGCGTGACTAGCAGGACGAGAGTTTCGTTAATGCATTTGCTTTTTTCCGGCTTCGTGCATTTGCACGAACGCATTCTTTAGCAAAGAAGAAAGACAAACAAAGCGAAAAACGTTTGTTATAATATGCAGACCCAAACACACACGCGCCTTTCAGAAACGAAAGAGGAAGGTATGGAAATAGACTATGAGCCCGGACCACCATGCACGCCCCTCCCTAGTTGGGCAGCCTCCGAGTGAAACTATGAGCTCGTTTAGGGGTCACAGACACTTCTTAGTAAAGACGATGGCCAGAACAAGGGACAGGGTATGGAACCGGCACTGGCAGGAAGATAATCTTCACCATACCTAAAGAGGCCGAGCCCGCAGACAGGTCCCCCGGCGGCGCCATTCCCAATAGCAGGCAGCCACCGAAGCCACCAGCATCGGAGGCGCCTCGGGACACGGAAAGCAGTGCTTGCCGTCCGTCCGCGGCGGTGCTCGGGCTTTAGCTGTTGTTGTTCTTCAGCTATCACTCGAGCTCTCCTCAACAGACGCCATTCACTTTCGCTTTCTATCGCGAAGGTCCATGGGAGTTTTCGGCTAGGCGGGTCCCTCAGTAGCCACTAAGAGCCCGAGCCGGTCTGCCGAGCAGCGGCCGAAGTCTATTAACAAGTATGCGAACTGTGATGCTGCATGCAATAGGGGCGGGGTCAGCGTGCGGGGCGGGGTCAAAGGTATGGCAAAAAACACCAAAATATCCTGTAAGGTTTTTTTTTTTGGTCTTTACCTTTCAGGCAGTTACATATAAAATAAGATACAGCTTAAACTATTAAATAAATATAAGAGTTAATGTAACCAGTAGAAAATGCACTATAGTAAATTCCGAGACCTCTATTAGCCAATACACTACAGAGCGAAGGCAAATTGTTTGGGAGTGACCCTGATGAGAGAGGGCCAACAGGGGCAGTTCCTACAAAATATAGAAAAACATTTCTGCGCCCGATCATACACAATCTTTTTGCTTTGATGGGTAGCCGGAGATACGACAAGACAACAGTGTCTAAAGCAACAGTTTCCCCATGAGCTTCTTGAGAAATCTGTGCTGTCCTTTCCTGATCACAGGCAACAGTTTACATGGACTAAAAACACATAGCAGTTTGAAAGACATGCCCCAGTCCACCGACACAGACTTCTGTTACGAATAAGAGCTGCTTCAGTAAAAGAGCATAATCTCCATGCACATCATGGCAGAGTCACAAGACCTCCCAACTGTGACATGATGCACTCTCTTTAACAAAGGTTATGGGGATTGGAACTTGCCTTAAGAACAGATTTGTTGCCAGGTCAAACGAGCGAGACTTCACTAATGCCAGTATTCTGCTTTAATAATTGGTATGAGAGGTGGGGGGAGGCTTTCAAGGAAAATAATAGGGCCAATCCAGATACTGGCCTGCCTTACTGCATCCCTCTTTATCACACAGGTAAGCACTACCCTATCAACGGGGCCTTTCATGCACCACTAACACATATACATGCAGTGTGATGTCCACACCAACAGGACTGAAACAATCTTTTCAAGAGTTGCCCTGACAGGGGCATCAATGCACTAGTTACAGTGCAAAAGGCAGTCTTGATTAAAGAGACAGGTTTTTAGGGGTCTTCCTTTTTTAAACAGAAAATATAAATTGAGTGAGGTGACAGTAAGTTAAAGGATGTGAATCCCATTGTATGGCAGCCTAGAAAACAACGGAATGTTCACCGATTCGTTGTGACATATTCTATTGGGTGCCTTGCTCTGGACTATCCCTAGATCTTAGAAATTAACCTGGATAATACATTTGGAATAGCGTCTACAAATAGACTGGACCTCGAGTTCTGCAAGTTAAAATAACTGCCTTTAATAAAACCCTTTTATGAGTATGGAGTCAATGTAGGTCACTTAGCTGGGAAGCGATGGAGAGATGCCTAAGCAAATCCAATACAAGGTGGGCGGCCATGTTGTGGACTAGCTGAAGTCAGTGAATGTATTATTTTGGCAGACCCAGAAAAAGAGAACTTTCATAACCTAGTCTCAGAGTGATCATAGTATGAATGACCATTTTACAGCAAGTAAAAATTAGGAAGGCCAGGGTCCTTAGCAAAGACATGTGGAAAGCCTACAGAATGACAGATCATGGTCAAATTGGATTCCAAGAAGGAGTAGGACTCTGGCCCAATTCAGGTGGCCACCACGCCGGAGACCAATTGGTATTAGAATGGCTAAAGACGAGAATCTTGTTCTTTTCTGGAGAAAGCCATTATGCATCCGTTTGGCTGCGGTGATAACCGTGATACACAATCTTTTTAAAGCTCTTGGCTACAGAAGACTTGCTCGGAAATGGACACAACTGTATGTTGCATGCACAGGATAGTAGAGGAAAGCCAAAGAACTGCACAATATGTGCCAGAGGAGCTAGACAGAAAGTTAAAAGCGTGGGTCTGAGGAATTATCCCCATGTTGCTTCTTTTTTAATCCTAGAGATAGCCGATATAAACGGGCCCAAACTTACAGCTTGAGATCACTTAGATTAAAAGGAAAGCAGCCCTTTAACAGCAGTCCCACGGGTTCCCATAGCTGCTGTATATTTTTACAAGTCACATTTGAAAAATATACACAACATGACAGACACTTCTTGATCTTGCAAAGAGTGTGAATGGAACAGGTTAGCGAACTACTCCCTAGCGGTCTCCAATTCCTCTTTCCGTGGTCCTGCAGCATGCCCGCGCTCTCCTCAGTCACGCAAGGCTGCTAGCCAGTTCCAAGAGACTAGGAAGATAAAACACAAAGATCTGCAGCACTCGGAGTTGTGCTGCAAAGTGAATTTAAAATAGCTTACAGGAGCACTGTACCGACAAAGGCTGAGGGATATGCATAGATCTAGCTTAAACAATATTCCGCTGCATCCCAATGTCGCATGGCCTACCTAAAATAGGACGAGTGAATGCTAGTAAAGACTGCTGGACAGAGTAAAATGAAACGTTGACTTTCGAATAAACACATACTCTGTCTCTAGAGAAAGAAAGAGATTGAACAAAATGTATATAAGAAGATTAATTAACCTGAATTGCTTATGCATGTGTATGTAGTGGACAAAACGTAATAAAATAGTTTTAATTAAAAAATCATTGTAATACGTGTTCAAATTATACAGTTCATACTGCTCTCATAAACACACTGAGCAACCACCTCATTCTCAATGGCAATTGCAGAAATATATCCTCTGACCCACTTTGTGCTCAATACTTTGGCTTTTTAATGTGGTTTGGTATTTTCCAGCCAAAACCCATGGCTAAAAAATGGGCCTTTGGTGCATTTTTTCAGGATTCTATCCATAAACAGACAAGTAGTTTTAGTGTCAACATCAAGATAAAAGCAGATTTACAGGGAGTTTGAAACAAAAAATCTGGCAAAACTAAACTGTTCACATTTAATGAAACACAACTGTAGGTGAATAAATAAAACAACACAAAGCTGTCACCATATAGTGCCTCATTCAAGTGCCTCAGATTTACTGCTGTTAACTCTGACATCCTAGAGCAGTGGTTCTTAATCTGTGGTCGGGGGACCCCTGCAGGACCATGATATCTACTCAAAGGGTCCTTGACTACTTAGAAAATAAAATAATATTAGCAGATTAATAATGTGCATGACAATAAAGGTATAGCTAAAACATCGAAATATTCTGTAAGGTTTTTTTTGGTCATTAACTTTCAGGCAGTTACATATAAAATAAGTTGCAGGTTAAATGGGAAATAAATATAAGAGTTGAGGTAACCAGTGCACAATGCTCTATAGTACATTATGAGACCCCTATTAACTAATACACTACAGAGGTCAGTGTGTAAACAGAGCGAAGGCAAAATTAAATCTTGGTTGGTGCAATTGAGATCAGTAATTTGTGTATTTTTTGTGCTACGAGGTCCCAGCTGTGACAGAAATCCCTGTGAATATATGTCAATATTTTGAACTTGCACTACACACAGTATAAGATAGACTGTTACAAAATGCACAGGAAGTTTTAAGCTAAAATAGTGCTTCCACAATATAGATTTTAGTAATACTTAGACTATACGTAATTAATTATTTTTTATCATCATCATCAATCAACTTTATTTCGGTTTACTGTACCATAAAAGTGCATAATACAAGATAATAAATATACCTAAAAACATTATAATACAAATCTCAACTCATTGCAGTATAAATATGAAAAACAATCATAGTACATCAATTGTCAGAAGGCTACCACAATACTCAGACAAAAGACCATGGAACAGAAACCTCAGAAAAAGTCCTTAAAATGTCCTCCATGTCACCCGAATTATCTGAGTTATTGCCTAGAGTGAGGAGCTCAGATATACTCAGTGAGATAGATAAGATAAAACTGTGCACTATGATAATGGATAAAGTATAATTTGTAAGACATAAAACCTAAATATCATTTTGCTTGCGGGTTTCTCCCAGCAGTCCTTGCCTTATAATTGATTTTTTACTGTGTTCCTTACTTCATTTGGACCTTATTTCGACTTTTAAAAACCCTAAGAGTTCATTGGAACTTTAAGAAGGCATAAACCAATTATATGCAAGTTGAGATCTTTATAAAATTTAAAAACATTTGATATTTAAAATGCAAGGTCGTAAAACGTAATTTATTACTTTCTTGTCTTCCAAGACCTACTATAAACATAGAGAGCCATAGCTGCATAAGACCTGCCTTTCACTACCTACTTCCAAAGTTCATATCAGACCTATGTCCCATATCCTAGGAGCCTTTTCGTAATACACCATATAGAGAAAAGAAATCTGGGTACTGCGAATGCTATCGCACGATGGGAACCATATTTCAGTATTTTAATTGCCTCAAGATGGTTAGGAGTCCCTATGTTCCTACAAACCCGTACTATCCACGTTTTTCTTTCTCTTTTATAAAATGGACAAAAGAAAAAAACATGTGCCTCACCTGTGTTCTGTGCTAATTTCAATCTCTGTTTCCCTTTGTGAAAGGCCAAATCCATATGCTCATTAAGAGTGATCCCCAAGTACTCAAAGATGGCAACCCTCTCCAGAGGAATTCCATTCAGCACAGGGTTGGTCCTGGTGGAGTGTGCAGAATCAAAAACTATAAATTTTGCCTTAGCAACATTAACCTTGAGGCCCCGCCCAATACAAAAGGTATTGAAGCCATCGAGTATCCTTTGGATCCCCATGGGAGATTTTGAGAGAAGGAGTGTATCATCGGCAAACATCAGGGCTGGGATTTTGGTTGGACATATCTTAGGAACATCGTTGTCACTGACCCCGTTCAAGGTATCAACTAGCCCACTGATGTATAGACAAAAGAGGGTAGGAGCCAATACACAGCCCTGTCGGACGCCCCTAGTTACTGGAAATGGTTCAGAGAGCTCTTCTAATTTCCCACATCGAACCTGTGCAAGGTTCTTCTCATGCAACCACCTACGAATGTTACAGAGGTAAGTGGGGACCCCATATTAGACATGACAGACCAGAGTTTAGACCTAGGAACTAGGTCAAAATTAGATTTTAGAGCTAGAAAGATCAGATATAAACTTCCACCTTCAAGCACCACCGTTTTCCAGTAGAGGAGTAGAAGGCGGAATACCTGATCAACGGTGGAAGTTCAGTTTCTAAAGCTTGCTTGTAGGGTACTGAGGGCATCATGAAGTTCTCTTCACTCTTGAAGCCGAAATAAGATAACCCTTGCAGAAACCTTCTGCATCACATCTATAAGGCTAATGGGCCTGTAATTTCCCAGTACGAGCGGTGACCCTTTCTTGTACACAGGCATTATTTCAGCACCAGCCCATGTCTCGGGGATGGGCATACCACCCATTACGGCATTAATGATAACCAGCAAGTAGGGGCCCCAAACTTCAGGTTCTAAAAGATATAAATCCCCAGGGATTTTGTCAATACTGGGAGCCTTGCTGGGGGCTATCTTAGAAATGGCTTTGCATACTTCGTCAAGGGAGCTAATAGGAAAGTTCTCTTTATCCATAGTACCATCCCAGGCTGATGTTTTCAGATCTGCATTTTCGTTCACCTCTTCCTCTGGGCGATCCTGGACATCATAGAGAGAGCGAAAGTGGCCATTCCAAACATCGGCCGCGATGTTTGGCTTTAGATTGTTTCTCCCTTCCCAGTTACCAAAGGTGACTATATTCAAAAATGCGCTAGGATCTTTGAATTTGAGTGCCTGTAGGAGAGACTCCGTTTGGCCATATCCCACTCTATTTTGGCCTGTTTAATAGCATCCTTATACTTGGTTCTAGCACTAGAAATCTGGGTTTTATTCTTAGATTTTATTGCTAGTACTAAGCTAGATTTAGCTTTCCTACAGTGCCAATTATACCAAGTTGGAATGATCTGTTCTCTCTAGATCTTGCATCATGAAAAAAGAGGTCCCTCAGTGTGGCTACGCAGAGTGAATGAGTCTCCGCAATTTTCTTATGCCTGGTTTCTAGATTCAATATCCCCATGCAGACACTCAAGTCTCCACCCGCACCTCATCCCTGGTGGTCCAATGGGAGAGCCTTGCTCTTCTGCTGGTTCCACTACTGTCTGGATTGTGTCGTGCCCATTTTCCTGTCTGTTATTGTGCCAGTTTTTCTGTCCTACTGTTATTGTGCCATGGCGTTTCTATTTGTGATCTGTTATTTGTTGCCTTGTCATTCTCTGTTTTTGTTTCGTTATTTTCTGCCCTTGCCCTCCCCCTGCCGGTTCCCGCTCTCGCCTCCCAGCTGCGCTTTACTCCCCCTTCGCTATTTAATGGTGGCTGCTGTGCAGCCGCGCCGCTGGCGCGCCAAAGGCAAGCCAGTCTGCACCCGTCTGTGACCCGACCAGTCCCAGGGACCCTGCATCGCCGACCTCCCACCGCTATGACTCAGCTGCCCTCCTCGCACTCAACCCCGGAAGGAACAACAACTGCCAGTTGTCCACGTCTAACATCACCCACGGATAGTTCTCCTGCCGTCAATGCTGCCAAACCTTCACCATCCTCCGCACCACCACGGCCGCTGCCCCCACGCCGTACACCAACACCACCGAAGCACTTAGATGCATCCTCCTCAAAGTGCACTCCCTGCACAGGCACGCTGTAGAAATCTGGGACCTCCTCGACACCCTGTTGCCAGACATCGCCTTCTTCACAGAAACTTGGACCAACTCCACCTCCGCCCCGACATCGCCACCGCCATCCTGACTGATCCAAGATTCAGAGGAAGGACCGCCCCAACCGCTCGGGAGAAGGACTTGCCATTGCACACAAGAGCTTCCTCCGACTCACGAACTCCAGCTCGAGTGACTCACGAACTCCAGCTCGAGTGACAGCCTGCCAACTTCCACCTTGACAACTCCGCCACGGTCCTGGACAACTTCGCCAACCTCGGACTGAAACAGCTCATCACCACCCCCACCCACAAGGCAGGACACACCCTCGACCTCATCTTCGCAGGAGATAACAACACCCACTTCAGCCACACCATGCAACCCCCCTGGACGGACCGCCACTGCGTACACTTACACATTGACAAACTCACCGCACCCAAACCTGCACCCCGGCCTCCACGAAGGAACAGGAGCAAGATCATCGAGGAGCAGAGCAACTCCACCCTCAACCGCACTGCCCCCTCCACCTCGACCGACGCCAACTTCACAGCCAAAGAACTCTACAGATGGCTCACGAACTGTGCAGACGAGCTCGCACCCCTACGAAACCCCGAAAGACAGCACCCCAGAAAGGCCACCTGGTTCACCCTCGACCTCCAAGAATCCAAATGCACCCGCAGACGTCTTGAGAAGAACTGGAGGAACAGCAAATCCTCGGAAGACTGCACCGCCTACAAGAACGCCATGACAGAATACCATCAACACATCAGATCCACCAAAAGGACATACATCCAGGAATTCACCAAACCCTCCAGTGAAACCACAGACATTACCCCTTCCCAGGACCTCTGCAACAAGCTTGGCTCCAACTTCCATCTGTATATCAAGGGCCTCTATGACAACTTCAACGACCAGACACTTGACTCTTAAACCACTTCCTTCTCCAGCAACGCCAGCTAGCCCACCATCTCCTCTTGTTATCACCGAAGACACAACATCGACCATAAAAGGCATCCACTCAGCAGCCCCCATGGCCCCCTGCCCCCGCACATCTTCCACAGAGCCACCGCCATCGCACCGGCATCTTTCCTGACGACTGGAAACACACAGAAGTGAGACCCCTACTCAAGAAGCCCTCAGCAGATCCCATGAACCTCAAGAACTACCAACCCATCTCCCTCCTCCCATTTGTGGCCCAAGTCACTGAGAAGACCGTTAACGTCCAACTAACGAAATTCATCGAAGAAAACTCCATCCTCGACCTCTCCCAATCCGGATTCCGCAGTAACCACAGTCCTGAGACCGTCCTACTCACCGCAACACGGATGGCATCCACACCCTCCTCGACCAAGGACACACCACAGCCCTGATCCTTCTGCACCTCTCTGCAGCCTTTGACAACGTCTCCCACCGCACATTCACCGCCAGACTCCACGACACTGGTGTACTTGGAACCGCCCTCGACTGAATCCGCTCCTTCCTCACCGGCAGAGCCCAAAGAATCAGACTTTCACCCTTCCTCTCTGAACCCACAGAGATCAACTGCGGAGTACCCCAAGGATCATCGCTCAGCCCCACACTCTTCAACATCTACATGGCCCTTCTCACCATGATCGTCAAACAGCGCGTATCCTACGCCGTCGACACCCAGCTCATCCTCTCCCTCACCAAGGACCCCCTCACCACCAGACTCAACTTCCAGGAAGGAATGAAGCATGTCGCATCCTGGATGAGCAGCAGATGCCTGAAGCTCATCTCGGAGAGGACAGAGGTCCTTGTCCTCATACGCCTCCTCTACATGGGACAACACCTGGTGGCCCATCGCTCTCGGCAGCCCCTCCACACCCACGGACCAAACCTCAGCATCCTACTCTACTCCTCCCTCTCCATGACCGGACAGGTCAACACCGTCGCCTCCACCTGCTTCAACACCCTCCGCATCCTCAGAAAGACCTTCAAATGAATCCCCCCCGAATCAAGGAAGACCGTCATCCACACACTCAACCAGCAGACTGGACTACGGAAACGCCCACTATGCCGGGATCAACAAGTCTCAACTCCAGACTATACAGAACACTGCAGCCAGACTCCCCCTCATCATCCCTTAACACAAACACATATTCCAACCCCTGCATAACCTCCACTGGCTCCCCATCGAGAAGAGAGTGACTTTCAAGATAGTCACCAACGCCTACAAATGCCTCCACAACACCGGACCCCAATATCTCAAGGAAAGATTCCCCTTCCAGGTAAGAGGAACCTTCGATCCACTGACCTCACCCTCGTAGAAACTCCGCGCATCGGCAGAGCAAGAACGGGTGGAAGAACCTTCTCCTATATCGCGGCCAAGTGCGAGAACGACCTCCCGATCGACTTCAGACACGCCCCCAGCCTGCACATCTTCAGGAAGACCTTCAAGACATGGCTCTTCGACTGACCAGAGCTGCCTTTTCCCCCAGCGCCTTGAGACCCTCACGGGTAAGTAGTGCACTTAAAACTCCCTGATTGATTGCTTGAGTCTTCCATAGTGGTCCACATAATTTTATGAATAATAGAAATTAGAAATCGAGGACCCCTTTATTTTATCCCAGTGGATACGTCAACATGACGTTGAAAGGCGAAGTCTAATGTCAGGCGCATCACAATTCTTTCCATGGGTGTTCCCTATTTGGAATAGCATATCTAATGCCAAGACATTATGATCGCTATCATGGCATGTTAGAATGGCAAAGTCTAAAACCGAGGCTCACATTTTTGTATCCATGAGGACTTAATCAATTATGGACTCAGACCCAGCCCGGTTGAACATAGGGTGGCCATGTATGTCTAATGGTGTACGCCTATTAGAGGCCCGAACTGACTGGTTCAGTGTAAGAGCATAAATCTATAGCGCTATAGGAGACCACTTTTTTAGGGGGGGATGGTATGGCTGGTATTGCCCATTGCCTGTCTTCTTCTACCAAGGTATCACTCAAAGTAATGCCCAATAGCTCAAATTGGCAATTAAAATCGCCTCCTAAACCTTTGAAGTCGTGCCTAAGGAGGGAGGATAGCAGGATTGATAGTTTCTTCTCTACCGGGGATTCAAGGCCCCTACTGACAGTTCTTGAGTATACATTAACCAAGGCTACAGATCTTACAGAGGTGAATTCCAGAATGACACACAATAAGTCAAGGGACTCCCTCAATCTCCCTTACCGAACATTCTAGGCAGATGTCAATCCATATAGTCAATTATTGTTATTTTTTACATAACTGTCCCTTAAAAGCACACATTCCTCAGCTCTGCTGGTAACACTCTTGCACTACCACCCAAAAATAATAACTCTATGTCATCAAAAAGCTTCAAGTGATTCTAATTAGATCCAAAACTATTACAAGTAGCCTTACCATTTGCAGATGAGGGATTTGGGGGGTAGATGACTACAGGGAGGTCTGCCCCCTGAGCAAAGTGGGATGGTAGTGCAGTCCAGGACTGACATTTTGGAGTTGAGCTACATTTATAGCCTAGTATAGTCCAACATTATATGGGGGTTGCTCTGGGTTCCCTGCCATTATTTTAGGTACAGAAGACCTGATGACAGGGAGTTTTTAGTGGAGATTATCGCGAGTTTGAAGTGTATTAGCAAGTCTGTGCATGGCGCCTTACCTTGAGTTACAGCCATATCAGATTCTGCAGGAAAAGTGGCGGAGGCAATGCAACTCCTCCAGGAGTCCGGGCGCCTCGATATCCTGGTGAGCCGCAAAGCAGGGTCCCACACGGCCCGCCCAGCGCATCTGGTGTCCAGACGCGTGGCTGCAGCGGATATGGCGTGTTCACCACCGCAAAAATGGTGTGCAGTGGCATGCATAGAGAATTGGTTAAGTGCCAGGGGCAGCAGCTGATGGTAATATCACACCCATTTTGTCTTCTCTTTGATGGTTTCCCATCAAGGCAAGATCAATCTACAAGACTGCCTGTATCACCCATAAAGCCTTGCACACTTCCTCCCCTCGATACCTGGCAAATAAACTTACAATCTCTGGAGGCTCTAGACCTTCTCGAAATACAGAAAATGTACTGCTTGAGCCCCCCCCACCTTCAAAAGGGAAAGATCGATGGCTCAATCCTTCTCGGGCAATGCAGTTAGAATCTGGAACTCACGTCCTCCACTAATCCGTACCACCACCTCTACCCGGACCTTCAAAACTGACCTCAAATCTCTTCTCTTTCAAAGACACTTCCAGAACTAATACATCCCTTTTCATGTCCCTCAAGGAAGTTCCTACAATATTGTAAATTTGTAATTCTATGCCTGTACGATCCTCGTCCTAATGTGCTTTTTTTTCTTTGTGTGACTGCCATCTATTGTTTTATTTTACTTTTTCTTCTTTCTCGTTTGTATCTGTATCGTGTAAATATGTCAAATTCTCCTCATGTAACGTACTTGGTTCTATTGTGAAGCACTCTGACAACTTTGGGTAAAGTCCGCGCTATATAAAAATACATTAAATAAAATAAAATTAAAATAAATATGAGGCAGATGACAGCAGCCGACCGCGCAGGCTGTACGTGTACGAGATCACTGCCAAGAGAGGGCAGAGGAAGTGTGTGGCATCTGCTGAGCCGCCCGCAAGGGTTTATGTGAGCAATAAAGACACTGCAGTGAGAGGGGGGCACAAGAGGGGGGCACAGCGCACGGAGATAGAGGCTTGCAGGTGGGGTTTGGTGGTGAGTAACATTCCAGCAAAGCGGGCGCTGGTGACGGTGTTTATTCCAAGGAGAAGCACGTGGCCAGGGGTGGGGGCGGATCATGCTGTTATGGTAGAGTTTCATTTTAGGAGAAACACGAAGCCAGAAGTGGAGGCTGAGCATGATGATATAGTGGCACATGGGAGCACAGCAGGAGAGGAGAAAGAGCGTACGGGGCAGGCAGGGCCGGACTGGGAATCAAAACCGGCCCTGGCAAAGTGCTCGGGTGTCCCCCTTCACCCCCCCACCCCCCCACCCCCGCGGGGGGGTTGGGGGTGCCACTGAGCTCTTTGCCAGGGCCGGGTTTCTGCCGATTTTGTTACAGAGCCAATTTTGCATATATGCTGCAAAAACGGTCCTGTAACAAAAACGGCCCCCAGGGGCCCAAAACCGGCCTCCACCCGTGCGGCGCACCGGGGGATTGCCCGGTGCCCGCTACGGCCAGTCCGGCCCTGGGGGCAGGTTGAGGGCCCAGAGGTTGGGTGGCACGCCCAAGATAAGATTGCGACCGTTGTGGGGGGGCTCCATATGGAGAAAGAGCAAGAGACATGGCTTGGTTGATGGGAGGGGCTTCAGAGGGCCCCACGGGGGTTACAGTCCCGCTGGGCAACAGTAGGCCCACTGCAGGGGAAGCCAGGGTGGGAGTGAGCTGATGGATTCGGGTTTGAGGTTGGTGGGGGGGTTCAAGGAACAAGCATGGGTGGGGTGAAGTTGGGAGGGTCAGTACAAGCCAGGGAGCCTCTGCGTCTGCATTAATAGCAGCCATGTTAAAATGGAGTGGGGGTGAGGAGGAATGCGAAGTAGGAGAGCTCGGGGCAGGTGCGTCCAGCGGGGCGACAGCTCAGCTGGTTGTAGGTACAGTCGGGATGGACTGATAAGTGCGGGGGCAGATAGAAGACTGGGGTCGGCCGCAGAGGGCGCAGGGTACACCAGTCCTGTAATCTTTTACCCAGTTAGAGGAGTGGTGCAGATTTCCAGACTCAGAGTGGGGGCAGCTCGAGTGCGGCTAGTTGAAAAGAAGGCTGGGCCCAGTGCAGTTCGCTGGACGACATCGTTGGATCCCTAAGCGCCTGACAGAGAAAGGTCTGGAACAGCCTCGTCGGCCCCAGCAGGAAGGTCATGGGTGGCCTCCGGCAATCACAGAGCAACAGACAGATGGGTGGCACCAGCACAGCGGTATGGAAGGGTTCTTCTTTCGCCCCCCTTGGACGCCGTGTGTCACCCCACAACACCTAAAAGATTACCGTAACAAGACAGGAAGTGTGTGTGTGCAGGCCCCAGTTGTGCCAGTGTGGAGGACCCGTTGGGGGTTACACTGGTTGATTATGATGAGCACAGCCTTGAGGAAGGAGAGGTGTGTGACTGCAAGGAGCTGGTGTCGGCACGGTTTGATAAGGGGGGTTCAGCTAATGACATGTCTAGTGTGTTGCAGGCGAATGCAGAGATGCCAAATATGGCGACGGAGGCACAGAGGCCCATGGTGTGGCAGTAAGCATCTGTATGCCCCCCAACCTGGGAGCCAAGTAAGGGACAAGCCACTGGTGGAGGTCCAACAGGAGGGAGCAGCTGCGGAAGGGAAAGTATGTAACAAACGTAGGAGTAGGTACGGAAGCAGTAGTGGATGGCACAAAGGGTGGGCCAGGTTCAGTGACAGAGGTTAGTGGGGGTAGCAGCAGTGGGGTAGGCAGCAGGGGGATCGCAGAAGACAAGGGTGAAAAGAAGGAGGGGTAAGAGAGCAAGGAGCTAAATATCAAGAGATTACCCTACATGGGGGTCACAAAGCCTTTGGGGGCGCATTTGATGTTGACTACCAAAGAAATAATTTGAAAAGGGGAGTATGTAGAAATGCTTAAACTGTTACATAGGGAGGTGTGCTATTAGGAAGAGTCTAAGGAAGTGGAGTATGAGCTGTCAAAGTGGCCATGAGTGCCCCTGATAATTGAAAATTGGACTGCAGTGTTTTATATTTATGCCAGCGTATACTGCAAGAAGTTTCCAGAGCGCTGTGTAGCCATGTTCAAATACATGGATGTGATCAGGAAGGCACAAATTATGGGGGAACGATATGCCTGAGCTCAGTATGATGAGATGAGGAATCCTAGGCACAGTTAAAATGGGATCCTGAGGCACAGTGGGGGAGTTGGATCCGGATCTTTGGCAGATTTCCATGGGTGCAGCGAAGTCAGGCAAAACGATTTTCACAGCCAGTGGCTTGCCAATAGTGTATCACCCCTTTCAGGGCCTCCCCACCCAGGTCGGAGTGGGTATTGTGCCCAAAGGCCATAGTGGGGCTACGAGTACATGTTGGGACTACAACAAAGGGATGTGTACTCAAGAGTACTGCAAGTTTCGCCACGAATGCTACAAGTGCTCAGGCAGGCACGCCCTCATCCATTATTTTGGTGTGGTAGGCGGATATTAGGGACAGAAATTAGGGAGGTGGCAGCTAGGGGCCACAACATCAGCAACAGTCAAATGGCAACAGAGGAGAAAGGGGGCACAGGGATCTGGTGTGAAAGGCTCGTAGTCCTGTTAAATTGGACAATTTGGAGTACTGTCTAACACAAACAGGGAGTGCAGGACAAGCTCGATAAGGAGATCTTGGATGGCAGGATAAAAGGCCCCTTTAGCGACTGGCCAATGGAGGATTTGATAGTGTCACAAATTGGAGTGGCGCCTAAAAAGGAACAGAGACAGTTTTGTTTAATACAGAATCTGTCTTGACCAGAATGGGGGTTGGTGAATGATTTCATTTCAGAGGATCTGGACTAAGTGAAATATATTCCTCAGTAGACGTGGCCGTGTCACTGGTGATGACAGCAGGCCCGGGAGCACTGATGGCAAAGTGTGATGTAGGCAGCTTTTCGGCTGCTCCCGGTACATCCGGGTTATTTTAAGGTATTGGACAAGCAATTTGAAGGGCAATGTTATGTGGACAAGGCACTGATGATGTGCTGCTCAGTATCATGTGCACCGTTTGAATGTTTCAGTAAATTTCTGCAGCGGCTGTTCACATGGCATACAGGCCATCATTTGGTGACACATTATCTGGATGATTTCTTTTTCGTGGATCAACCTGGCTCAGCAGAATGATAGCAGCTGCTGGTAAGATTCCAAGAGCTCACAGGTGACCTCAGCATTCCTTTGACAGCAGAGAAAATGGTGGGGCCCAATTACGGTGTTGACTTTTCTGTGCATTGAAATAGATTCCCAACGGATGGAGGCGAGATTGTCACAGGATAAAAAGGAGACGATGCAGGCATTATTGGTTTGCATGTTGGATTGGGACAAGGTAAAAGTGAAGGAGATTCAGCTGTTGCTGGGGCACTTAAATTGTGCTTGCAGGGTGGTCATAGAATGGTAGAACATTTTGTTAAAGGTAGGGGCTAGCACTCTCAGGTTGCTCACTGCCTCATCATCATGTGTGGCTATCAGCAGGGGCCAAGGAGGATCTTTGGATGTGGTATTGTTTTCTACAGTCCTTCAATGGAATTCCTTTGGCACTACAGGAAGACATGGATTGGAATGAGAAGATATTCTCAGATGCGACGGATGGTCTGGGTTTTGGTTTGTATTGGCAAGGCAGGTGGTGTGCAGAGGAAAGTCCAGAACAGTTAAAAGACTGGGGCAGGAGCATTGTGTTTTGGAATTGTTGCCCCTGGTGGTGGCGCTCACATTGTGGGGAGCAGAGCTGGCACATCGGAGGGTGCTGTTCTGCGTTGACAACTTGTCAGTGGAGCAGGTCATAAAAATACAGTCTGCCAGGGACGCACAGGTGTTAAAGTTGATGCAGGCTTTTGTGTTGGGTTGCTTGCAGCATGGTATCCCTTTCAGAGCACGGAATGTACAGGGGGTGGACAATGGCATTGCAGATGCTTTGTCTCGTTCACAGTTGGGGAGATTCCGTGGGTTGCCCAAGGACGCAGACAGATGTAAGACAGCCATACCCGAGGAGTTGTGGTCGATAAGAAACAGCGGATGGTGCAACTGGTGGTAGGGTCCCTTGCAGGATCGATACGAAGAGCTTTTGGTCAAGCATGAGCGGAATTTCTACCATCCGGAGTGCAGAGCAAGATTAAGGGTCGGCTGAGGACATGATTCAGTTTATACTAGACTTAACCGAGAGGGGCATGTCGCGCATTACCAGTGCCGGAAAGCTGGCGGGGATCGCATTTATGGGAAAATCATTCTGGGAGTGCGCCCCGTCTGCAGGCGAATTGGTTTAAAGGATGCTTGAGAGTTAAACCTAAGAACAGGGTCGGTTGGGGTGGCTAAGGAAACCATTAACGTGGCATTTGTTTTGTGAGGTTCTGCGGCAGCTGTCGGTGGTGTACTGGGGTTAGTGGGAGACATGCCTGGCCTCAGCACTCATGTCCTGGATGCTTTGTGGTGTGTTCCTCATGTCAGAGTTGCTGGGGGTGGGCAAGGGCTGGGGAGTGGTACTGTGGGAGGACATTACGAGATGAGAGGGCAGGTTGTAGATATGGCTGCATAGCTCAAAAACAGATCAGAGAGCGCAGGACCAGAGCGTAGTGTTGCACTCTTTAAAGTTGTCGGGGCAAAGCCCGGTGTTATAGAGTGATCGATGGGCTGCTTGCAGTGGGGACACGAGAGGTATTATTTTCAGGCACTAGTCTGGGGAGAAGGTTTCGGCGTTTTGTTTGCTATCATTTCTCTGCAAAATCCTTGCAGCATGGGGGGGTTCCAACAGCTGAGTATGCATTCATTCCGCATTGGAATGGCAACTGAAGCAGGGAATCGAGGCTGAGCGCACAAAGACATTTGGGGCGCTGCTCTTCAGACTGCTATAGGCATTATGTGCAGGTTCTGGGAGCAGATGGAAGTGCGGCAGGGCATGTTTTTTTTAATCCTTACTGTTTTTTTGTTTGGCTGCAGGCCCGGCAGCGGAGGACATAGCCATTTGGGTGGTGGGCCATTCTTCCATCAAGTAAGCCTAGAGGCACGCTACACAGAGGGGTTTTGGGCCAATTTTTTTTTTTTTTTTTAAAACCTTTATTCGTATAAGTCAGATACACAGCTATTCAGCCGACATCCCGGAGGTTCGGCAGCTAATCAGTCAACACATGAAGTCCTCCATAGCTCTAATGCAGGATAAAGACAAAGGTTTCATTTTTGAAAACTACCTACAATAAACACAACAAGCAAGGCAGTATACACCACAAATTCGTGCCAGTTCCCAGCGGGGGCGCGGCCCCATTTCCAACATCAAATCAAAACCACCGATCGGGAGGATGAGGGAGAAGCAGAGGCGCTAACATTCTAATGGAGGTGCATCAGAAAGACCCAAGTCGGAAGTGAGGCTAGGGGGAAAGTTGCTCCTCTGGTGGTTCAATGGCAGGAGGCAGACATATGCCCCCCCTATATTGGTTCCAACTTCCCCATACCTTATGCCATTTCTTAGGCCTCCCCCGTGCACTATACACCGTTTTCTCCCGAAACATGCTCCAGTCCATGTTGTCCTTCCATGCATCCAGGGTGGGCGGGCTATGAGAGCCCCACAGTCGTGCTATATCTCGCTTAGCCACCATATTGCCTAGGGTCGCCCATTGAGTCTGCGCTGCGTCATAATCTGTAGGACCCCACACATTCAAAAGACAGCGCCGCGCCTCTGGGTGCAGTACAATACCCGTGACCTCCTGCATCACAACGTGAATCCGCTTCCAAAAGTCCGCAATCACACCACACTCCCATATGATATGTAGAAAGGTGCCCACCATCCCGCAGCCCCTCTTACATAGCCCATCCTCGGAAAAACCCATATGGACCAGCCGGGGCCCAGTGACATAAACTCTGTGCAGTATCTTAAGCTGGACCAGCCGTAGTCTGGCGGGGATCGCGACCTCGTAATCAGGCCCTAAGTTCTTTTCCATTGAGCGTGTTCACAGGGCGCCATCCCCCGCCGAAACCCAGTGCCCCTCCATGAACTATCATAGCCAGGATCTTCAACTACTGAGACAGGGATGTAATCCTACAGGCAGCCTGGTCCCATGGTGATCTGCTCTAGAGAACACTGCCATATGCTTCTTCCTGGACTTCACACTACAGGTTTAGTGCCAACGCCGAGGATTTGATGAAGTAAAGAAAGTTCTGAGAGCAAAAGACCTGAAATACATGATGCTCTACATATCGAAGCTGCGGGTAGTAGGCAAGGTCAAATCCTGGTACTTCCTCACACCGATGGAGGCCTGGGAATGGCTGAAGGGCTGGATTACCTCTGGCCGCCGTTCCAACCAAGAGCCAAGGAAGGGAGGACAAAATGGACAGTTGGGGATAACAATATTCAACAAGACGAGGATCAAACAGTGGATGGAGAACCGAGGAACACTTGATCGTTGTGCTGGTGTTGCCTGACGGGCTACCCGCTATCCACCGAAACAATGATGCTCCGCTACACATGGACTCTATTGGACACTGGTAACGTTATTCACCATTCCGGAACACCTGGTATGTTTCAGCTCTTCGGGTGAGAATCTTCCATTGACTAAGGGGGGGGGGGGGGTGCTTGAGGGGTCGAAAAGGGTGCTGCAAATGTGTAAAGGAGGTAATGGGAAAGCGTAGCTAAGGGGACTTAGACGCACTGGATATTAATGAAGGTTCGTCGAGGTGGTGCCGGCCAACCATAGATAGTAACTATGTTCTTTTTGGACGACAGGTGCTCTGCAAGTTGGAGGATGGGCAGTTCTGAGCTCCCTAAGCAGGGTAGCAGGGTGAGGGGGGTCTTTTAGAGGTAAACAATGCTACTGTTATGGAGGTTTAATGTTGCTTCTCATATGTTCTTGCTCTTTGACACTAGACTCTAGGAGACAGGGAAGGGAACCATGTGACATCTGGGGGATTGGGCCTGCCGGTGGGACACAGCACACTTTGACATTGCATGGAGGCCTGCGTTCACTCTGCCCTGACAGTCGTGAAGTGGAACGTCATCGGTCTAAGTGGCAAAATCAAACACACTATTGTGCTGCAGTACATTAGGAGACACACCCCGGATTTGATCCTCCTGCAAGTGTCCCATCTTAAGGGCAACCAACATAAGGTACTCATTAGGATTTGGGTATGTCCTCCTGGTTCAGGCGGGTTACACAACGGGTTTCAGAGGGACAGGTATACTGATCAAGAAGTGAATGGCCTTTGTTCCGGGCCGCACCAGGAGCGACCCGCTTGGCAGGTATGTATAGCAATCTCTGGCACATCGGAGGGCTAAACACTAAACATCTGCTCGGTGTACGTGTCCCTAAAGCTGCTGGCGGATACGCTGCTGGTACTTAGTGCCTCACTGCTCGAGATGCTGCCGGGCATCCTCATATTAGGTGGCAACATGAATGCAGTGACGGATCCACAACTGGACAGGTTGTCTAGACCCCCCCCAGTGTATCGTCCCTGGCCCACTTCGGGCCTTTGCTGATGCAATGCGACTGGTGGACCTATGGCGTGCCCATTATCCCAGGGCGAGTCAATTGACATACCTCTCTGCAGCAAATGGTAGCCACTCTCGTCTGGATCACATTATTTACCCACCACATGCACGCAGGCCTGTTCAGTGGAGCAACACAAAAGACGCGAGGCATCTCTCATCATTCCCCGGTAGAAGTACGGCTCCAGATCCCGGCTAAGGGTATCACAATGCCCCCCAGGATAGACAAGGTATTTGTAGATAAGATATGGGAGTAGACAGACCAATATTTCCAAGAAAACAAAGGGTCAGTTGACTCCGCACACACACTGGCGACACAACGTAGACTGTACGACTTGGGGGACAAAGTGAGTACACTTATAGCCTTGCTAGATAAGAGGAACAGGGGGAAGAACTGGGTCTCTAAAATCCATGATTCAGGGACAAACACACACACAATAGTGATCTTGGACAGAAATGTGTATAACACAGAATGTCTCCGTCTTTTGGGTGACAGAAGAAATTATGCAATCCTGCCTGAAGATCCAACGGAGGAACTACGAGTTATGATCAGTACATACGTAGAAGAGGCAGTTGGAAATGACTGGATCAGTCATAAAGAAGCTGCCTTCCTCTGTAAATCACACCCTACTGTGCCGTACTTTTACATCTTGCCCAAGGTGCATAAACCTACACGGCCTCCTCCTGGACGGCCGATAGTGTCAGGCACTAATTCGATATTAGAACCTCTGTCCAAATTCTGTCACGTCTTTCTACGCCCTCTTGTCCATAAAATGCCTACCTACCTCAAGGATACAAGAGAGGTTTTGAATCTGATAAAAGACTTGGAATTTGATCCTGAGAAAGACTTGATGATGGGACTCGATATTGAGTCGTTGTATACGAACATTCCCCAGCAAGAAACATTAAGGGTTATTGAGAACATACTCTTTGCTGAGGAATGGAATCACAACACACCACGGGCGTTCATCCCGAGCCTTTTGGAACTGGCTCTAACAAAAAACTTTTTTAAGTTTGAAGACCGTTTCTACCTACAAACCCATGGAACTTCCATGGGGAGTTCCTGCGCCCCTAGTTTGGCATGCCTTTATGTCTCAAATTTTGAGAATGAGACGGTATTCACGACAGCCAACCCCTTTTTAGAACATGTTAGGGTATGGCGCAGGTACATCGATGATGTGCTCATCATCTGGAGAGGTAGCAGAGACTTGGCAGACACCTTTATGGATTGGGTAAATCATAAAAATCCATTTCTATTTTTTACTAGCACACTTACAAATGAGGTTTTACCTTTCCTGGACCTTTGGATTAGAGCAGAAAATGGAGGGTTAGCAAGTAGTGTTTTCCACAAACCTACGGACAGGAACAATCTGCTATCCTTTCAGAGTTTCCATCCTCGCTCATTGAAAGAAAATTTTCCATATGGACAGTTCCTACGTTTGCGTAGGAATTGTTCTTCTATTGGGGATTACAAAAAAGAGGCCAGTGTCCTCAATGAAAAATTGAAGCACAGAGATTATCCTGAGAAAGTAATTACTAAGGCACAAAAGAGAGCAAGAAACTGCAACAGGGAATCCCTCCTACAAACACAAGAGAAAGAAAGAGTTGAGAGCAGTATTTGTGTCACGACGTTCAACACAGCATCTAACCACATGAAAAAGATAATACAAAAGAACTGGAGTATCTTGAACTCTAATGGGTTAGAACAACCTCTCCCACCATTTTCTTTCAAAAAAAGTGCAAGTATAAAAGACACTGTGGTCAACACACACCAGAGATCATCAGTGGTTGACAATAGTGGTTGTCATCAAGAACATTTTTTGCATCCTGTTATGGGACACTATGCTTGTGGCTCCTGTAGGGCATGTCCCTTGTCTTTGAATGGAAAAAAGGTGGATATTGGGACGAACTACCCTTGGGAGCAGAGAAAGCATACCACATGCAATACTGAGAATGTTATTTATCTGGTACGGTGTCCGTGTAACTTATTGTATGTTGGAATGCCCACGCGCCGAGTAAAAACTCGCATTTTGGAACACCTTAGTACAATATGATGCGGAAAAACAAATACAAAACTAACAGCTCATTTCCAAGACAAAAAACATAATGAACAAGATCTAAGGAGGACAGTGTTAGATAAACCCTTTATACCACCTAACACAGTAGATATTGCCAGTTTCCTGTTTGTCAGAGAACAACGGTGGGTCAACAGACTTAAAAGCAGTATGAGGGGTTTAAACGACTCTATCCCATGGTTCCATCTATATGGGCTATGTAAAAAATGATGTGAATTGGATGAACACAATGTGACTTTAAATATCTCTAACGCTGCCAAGTTTAAGATCATGTTTAGTAATGCTGTTAGAAGATGGATTTGTATTGGTAAGAAGTCATGGTTTGGTCGACCGTCTTGGCACTTAATCACTGTGGGATCAGATGGTCTTGTGTAAGTCATTGCTTTTCCCACTGAACTCCTTACCCGATGTGAGTTGATACAAGAATAAATGAAAAACCAGTAGGTATTTTAGGTTCGTTTTCTGTTGGGGCGACCAAAAGACTGTTCGAGGTTTTTAAACTCAATCCAACAGATTAGATACGGACAAATAAGGTGTTTCTGATTGTTTGAATATAAACATTTACAGAGATTCCGTGTTGACCTTTGGTGATTTAGCACTTCTAAAATTCCGTATTGATCGGTGGGGATGTAGTACTTCTAAGATGGCTGCGGGTATGTTCCATACAACAAGGCTCACATCTGTGAGATGTCCGTCGTTGCTTTCGCCCATTTCTTGGTGTCCGGAAGTACGAAACAACATTGCGGTCAGAGAGCGGTTACCGGAGGAGGCGGTTTCATGCGCCACCTTTAAAGGGAAGGTAACTCGGTCCCGTCAATAGACGGAGGACCGATGTGAGGACGATTAGTGCCGTGAGTCTTTGGAGTAGTAAGTAACAATAGTATATGGAGCGTGATAGTAAAACAATTGCGGTATACTGTGATAGAATGGGAAGCAGATTTGATTCACTGATGGTTCTGCATATTCCTTCCTGTCCGTTTGGCTAACAGAGTGTGACTATAGGACCACGGTCCCTCGACGGTCCCGGGTTAGGAGAATTTCCAATAAACCCTTGTAAGTCTATTTTTCTTCTTTTTTCACACTAAGGGTATTAACATGTGCTATGGGGTGTAAGTAATTAGTAGCATGGCACGTGACTACCACGAACGTGTGTCCGGATGTGGTTTGGAGTTGGTTTGGTGCAAACAACTTTGTTTCTTACATCACGGGTGTATTGGACACCTGTTTTCTCGGCCTGTGTCATAGCCACTTAGGGGTGTAGAGTGGTGTAGAATCCCGGTTGACATGGTATTGTGTGGTTAATAAAGTTCAGAGGAAAGTTATTTTTAAGGAAGGTATAGGAGAGAAGTAGAACGATAAAGAATATGTTCTACTCTTTTTCAGAAATTTGTTCGCTCTCGAAAAATTATCCAGAGTACAGGACGAAAACAGTAGCGGCTGTTTGTCGATAGAAGGTAACGAATCCCCAAATAGGGGGTAGACCAGTAAATATAGGGACCAACACCCTGATGAATGCCAGTACGACTCATATGAGCGTTTGATGGTGGCAGAAACATGTTGGTCAAAGCAGCAGGGATTTAGGGGTCTTTACCTCCCCTAACTATCCCGATAGATTACTTTTAATCCTGCCAGGGGGTGACAGGAATAAAATTGAAGATAGTCCCCCCCCTTAGGCAGTTTTAGTGTATATGTCTGCACTTTTGTGGTCCCTTCTTTAGGGAATATTTTCCTTGTTTTGTTTTTGTTGTCACTATTTGTGTTCTTTGTTGACACTTTCCGTCTTTCTGTAACCTCACCACTACATACTTCATTCTTTAAAAAATTGCGCTCCGCCCTCTGTGTTGGTCTGCACGGGGGCGTTCGACGCGGCCCTATGATGAAGCATGACACTGCAAAGTGTGTGAGGGCAGTATTAAAACAAATAATGTTTTTTCCTTCTGACAAATACCCTTGGGCTTTAGATAGTGAGGGATATAATTGTTTCTCTGTCACGATTCTATTACCTTGCAATTTATAATTTTGTGTAGTTCTTCTCTGTGTAGTGAGTTGTAACAAACACACACACACCAGGAACTGCCATAACATAGCATGTGTATTTGTCAAGCGCACGTTCACCCGGAGGCATCTTGGCGCTGAATAACCTAGGTTTATTGTTACTCAACTCAATGGTACTCATTTTATCAACCTCAGATGGATTAAAGGCGGAGTGGACCCGCCGGGATTTGAACCTGTGACCATGAGGTCAAACACAGGCCCCTGCAGTGGACACATTAGACCACTGAGCCACCTTACCTGGCTAGCTGACATAGCGGACGCCTTCGCGGCTTACTATGAGACAGAGTATAGATTCACCACCAGCAGATCGGAAGATGACTGTGCAGAACTCCTTAAAGATATTTCTCTTCTTGCTCTCTCTCTGGAGGATAGGGGGCAACTGGAGCAAGAGCTGACGGAGGACGAAACTGAGGGGGCCATTCAAGATATCCAATCCGGAAAGGCTGCGGGCCCGAACAGCCTGCCAGTGGAACTATACAAAAGTATCGCAGACAAGGTTGAGAAGCTTATGCTCAACATGTTCAGGGTGGCTAGGGAGGTGGGCTGCCTGCCGGCGGACCAGAGATAGGTGACAATTGTGGTTATCCTGAAAAAAGGAAAGCCGCCGGAGGCCTGCAGTTCCTATAGGACTATATCCCTTTTGAACCTGGAGACAAAGGTAGTGGAGAAGGCACTGGCAAACATATTGAAGATGGTAAATGCTTTGTTGGTCCGCCCGGACCAATCGAGATTAATGCCGCACAGAAGCATCAGACTTAATCTAAGGCGCCTTTATGGGGTGCTGCACATGACCCCAGCGCCGTGATCAGAGCTGGCTGTACTTCTTTCCCTGGACGCTCGTATGGCCTTCAATAGCATTGAATGGACCTACCTATTTGCCATTCTGACTAGACTAGGATTTGTTCCAGGGTTCTGCGCCTGAGTTCAGATCTTGTATCGAGACCCGGTGGCTAGAGTGAGGATCAATGGCACAATGTCTCATTTATTTGTCCTCAAAAATGGCACTAGACAGGGATGCCCACTATCCTGAATGATTTTTGATCTGGCGCTGGAACCTCTAGCAGCCTGGGTCCGTCTGGACCCATTCATCAGAGGCATCGGGGTGAGGGTGGCTGTGAGGAGAAAGGTTTGCTGTATGTTGAGTTTGCTGAAGACATATTGCTTTACGCCACATGTCCATACCACACAATTGACAGACTGCTACACATCATCCAGCTTTTTGGCAGTTACTCTGGATACATGATTAATTAGGACAAGTCCCTGATCTTTCCACTGGCTGGGGGAGCTCCTGTCCTGACGTCGAGATGCACAGCCTTGGTTGTGAGGGAGTGCTTCAAACACTTGGGCATCTACATAACTGGGGATGCTAGCAACTTCCTAGCTAAGAACCTGCTCCCCCACTTGGAACGATTGTGTCGTGATGTTGAGCACGGGAGAAGGCTCCCGGTATCCTTGATGAGCAGGGTCATCCTCTTTAAGACGATGGCCCTCCCGCGTTTGCCCTATAGATTGCAAAACACACCATATAGAATATGATAGACTTCAAAAGATTGATGGTGAACTGCATAGACTTCTTTTCGAATGGGGGCAGCTCCAGAATAGCACTGGGTAAACTCCAGCGGAGAGTGTTTGAAGTGGGCCTGGTGGTTACAGACCTCCGAAAATACTACTGGGCAGCCCAGTTGATCGCAATCACTGATTGAGTGTTTATGGGTAATGATGAACCAGCCTACAGAGTTCACCAACAGGTGATGGACAGTCGAGCCTACCATCTGATATTGTAGTGGCAGGGGAGGGAAAAGATGCTTCCAATATATATGCAGACAGTAGTCAGGCATGGCGTGAGGCCGCTAGGTTACTAGGGTGGGAAGGTAAGCTAACGGAACAAACCCACTGTGGGACAATGACCTTCTCTGGGAGGTCGTGGACCTGAAGGGATTCCAAAAATGTGGATTGCTGGACATTGACTGCTCTGGAGGGGCGGAGCTCTGATTGCATTTGAGGACTTGAAGGTGGAATACAAGATGGCAGAATCAGAGAGGTTTCGATTCTTGCAACTGGGACATGTGCTTAGACACCACATCCTGGAAGGGGAGGAGCTGCCGGAACACTCATCGGGGGGGGGGGGGACTTTGAGTGTTGGGCTAGCACTGGGGGCTAGAGCATACTCAAATTCATGTTTTCCAGTGATTGTTGTACACATGTATGCGAAAAATTATATTTGGATTTTAATGGATGTCGGTAACGTTATTATATGTTCATCCTCCTGCTGTATGAATGGTAATGTTGCAAAGAAACCCTGTCTGTATATGCTGAGCAACTTTTTAATAAAAAAGAACTAAAACAAAAAAACCTTCTATTTTTTAATCTGGTGTGGGATCCTTTTGCGGTGTGTTTCACTGTGCTACTGTTTGAAGCATTGCACAAATATTTTACACAATGCCTCTAAGTTCATCCTGACTGCTCTGTGCCAAGCTACCCGAGGGTTGAGCACAGGTTAATTTAGAGTTTGCTTGTGACTTCACCCAGTGAGGAATTGTGGTTGCTGCTTGAGAAGGGTTTACCCCCCTCAAACAGTAACCCAGTTTCTTTCAAAAAGATATGGTACATTAATTCTCTTTAGTCCATATATTACAGCTAATCCCAGCCCTAATTGGTAGACCTGTCCCGTAGAGATGATGGTAATTTCAGGATCTATTTGAAACAGGTAGATTTTCTAACATATCAGTAAGCTGTTTAAGCAACAATGAGCATGCATACATCGTCATTAGACCAATTCTAAGTCGATAACGAAGCACAATTACTTTTTATACTGCCGTTTGATAACATAAATGTGCTTTTGACGTCTCGCCTGAGCCAGTGCGCATGCGCTGCTCTGGAAGGCTTTTAGTAAGGGCTTTTAAACTCTAAACACGCTCGTGTGTGTGTGTTTTTTTTTTATCACCCTCAATTGGCCTTTGCATGCGTCTTTCTAAGAAAGACAGCATGCAATTGGCCCAAGGCGGGTTCATGTCCCGCCTTCTCTGTCCCCTGGCCTAGGATGCTCGGGAGCGAGCAGCAGCTCCAGCTGTTTCCAATTATCGCGCCCGCGTGTCGCAGTCGAGTTAATTGGAAACAGATGGTGGTCAGCGCTGGTTATCCTTTTTTTACTTTCCACAGCTCACGCCTGGGGGTGAGGTTCTTGGTCTGGAAATGTCTGGGTGTGCACGCGGAATAGAGCAGGAGCTTTTACAAACAGCTCACCCAGAGTGACCTTAGTGGCATGTGGCAGAAGTAGGAATCTGCAGAAAGCCGCTGTCTCCCAGCACACACTGGCCTCCGCCGGAGAGAATGAGACAGGCAGTCCGGTCCCAGAGACACCCCTCCTATATCTCTCGCGTAAGTGCTCAAACACACAGGTGCCCTCGCGAGAGACACATACACACGGCCCTCTCACAGTAGGATTCAGTGGTTTTGGAAAGTGAACCCATTGAAAACAATCGAGATGAACATTTTTGGGGGTTAGAGGAGGAAGATTTGTAGGGGTGGGTGACCTTACTCAAGCCAATGAGATCCTTTTACTTGTTTGGGGGTGGATGGCAGCGACAGTGCTTAATTTGAGGCAAGCACTCACACGGCCCCCTTGAAATGAGTAAGAGAGAATACAACACGTACACTACACTCCTTACTCACACAGTATTCACTCTACAGGCCTATCTCTCGCGTTGGCCTGTGCGGAAATAGAGCTATGTATTAGACGCACAGAAACACCGGCCTCAACCAGTCACTCACTGATCTCTCTCGGCGTTTCATAAATCACAAAGACAAGCACGTGCATGTCTCTTAACTTCGTGCTTGTCATAAGAGGGACTTTTATCCACATTCAAGGAACCTGTAAGTATTACAAGTGTGGGCCTTCAAATCCCAGCATGCAATATGCTGCAGTGAGCCATGACAAATTGAGAGGCACCCTGTTGTTTTAATATTATTATTCAACTACAATCCACTACCACTATAGTATTAACCACGTCTGCGCCTTTTGCTGCTGGGGCTGGTGCGCCTTGGCGACCAAAAAGGTAATTTGTTTATTTTGGGTATCTGTGAGGCTGTAGACCTGCCCTTCATTAAACATACTCTGAAGACAACCGTAATGAGATTCGGGTCACCTCTTTGATAACGCCCACACTATCATTCTGCTGTAACCCCTGGATTATGTTGGTCCTTATTTTCACCGCACCTCTTCTCCTGACATTCATGCAGGCTTCTCTTTGTGTACCCTGTCGCTAGAGCATTGCAGTCTTCACCACAATCTAGCGTAAGTAGTACCGCGGGTGCAGACAATGCTGCAGTGAATATCCGAAAGTTCTCTGCAAAGAACCCTGAAGCTGTGCTGCTCACTCCAAGCTGTCTAAGATGACATCGTGCAGTGCCGTGGCATAAAATGGCGCCCTCTCATGCAGAATGGGAAGAGGGGCCCCCGAGTCTGCCACATGATGGAATGGCACCTCTCAATAGTAGTGGGGACGTAGAGGCCTGATGGGTTGCCCCACCCCCTGCGTTGCAATGCCTGCAGGGGCGTGTGTTACTCCCCTGTCCTCATATTCAGTGGCCTCCTCTGGATCGTGTTGCTTAATCTGAGTACAGTTGATTATAACGTCGTTAAACGGTCAATGTACATGGCAAAAAGTACAATGGTGTGTTACATATGGTTGTTATGGATAATACAAAATGACAATAAAAAGATCAAACAAAAAATTAGTAGACGATATTATTTTAAATACAAAGGTGTACGAAAATAGCCAGCTTCTTGATTCACATGCTAACGGTATGTTTTTCGTTCTTACTGCTTGCTCTGAGATTTTTAGAAATTGTTTCGGTAAAGATTTGTGGCTTCTTGAGAAAGAGTTTATTTTAATTGTGATAGCAAGTATCATAAAAAGAACAAGCTGAACAATGATTTCGAGTATCAAAACAGGTCTACATTACTTATTGGATCATTTAATGGATCCGGATTCATGTCTTGCATTGCTTCGCCAAAACCAGCATTTGTGAGAAACAAAAAATATATATTTCCACGAAGTATTATTCAGATTAACATTCCGCTGTGCGGGCAAAACGCAGTAAACCTCAGATAACCTCGAGAAGACAGTAATTATGTTTGTTTTTGCCAAAAAGGTACCAGCGTTTGCAAAAAGGCATTCCAACATGCTGAGGCGCCTCCACCCCCCATAAACTTGCCTTTGACACCGAAAATTGCTTCTATGGCCACTGAATGACACCCCACAGTCCTAGAGTGCTTTTCTTTGTTCAACGCACAACAAATCAATATGTCATGTGCTCCAGGGCATACAAAATTGTAATTATTACACACATAGAGCTTGTTGTCTCTGGTCAGTGGAAAATACCAGTACTGCACAGAAAAGCAGGTTAGGAAGATGCCTGCTTGAGAACAAATATATAGTTTTAATTTTAACCACAAAATATAGTTGCGCGCAATGCAGTTGGGAGGTAGTAGAGGGCCATTATCCAAAGAAGAGTGAGACAGAAAGCAGTAAATGGTTTGAATTTGAATTGTGGAAAGTCATGAATTTTATTTATTAAACTGCACAGATAAATCTTTATATAGGATTTTTAAGCGTCAGGTAGTAGCAGTGCTGCCTGTGAATGCAGGACAGAGGCACAGAGTTAAGCAGTCCTGAAAATCATAACCAAGGTCCAGAAGTAGAAAGCTTGCTTTTCATGTGAATCGGGCAGTTTGTGGACGAAATAAAGGCCTTTACAATGTACAAAGGCCCAATTTGAGATTCGATGACCTATAACCATTTCGCTCAGTGGGTTTGGGATTCAGTATCGGGAAGGGGTGTGTTTAGGGCATCCCTTCCTAATCCTGAATCGCAGTGGTATGTTTGAATGTTTTGCACTCGAAATGCAGTTGCAAAACATCCACATTTTACCACCTACTTCAAGTAGGTGGTAACCCGTTCGCAAATGGGAAGAGGCCCCCAAGGGACACCTTTCCCCTATGTGAATGTTTGTAAGGACATTTTTTAAGAGCAGGCAGTGGTCCCACGGTCCATTCCTCTTAGAAATGCCTCCCATTTTCCTTTAAAAAAATATATATATATTGCTCAATTGAAAAGCAATTACAAACATGGTAGTTTGCTGAACTTAGCAGGCCGCCATCCCTGTGGTTCGGCGCTCAAACGGGGACTGTGCATGTTCCCCACCAGGCTGTGCATTGCAGCTTGGTGGGAATATGCAAACTGCACATGTTTGGCCGCCCTACCTGTCATGCGCACTTAAGTGCATGAACCACTCCTCCTCCCTGCGCCACGAGCCCCGCCCTAACCCAGCCCTGCAGCAACAAAAAATAAAATGATAATAATGTTATTATCATATTATCTTTGCCTTTTCCACTGATCTGGGAGCAGTGGGGCGGCGAAGCCACCCCTGTCCAAAGATACTGTCCGTCCAAGGACAATAAAAAAGCATTACATTTACACGGTCCATCCAAAGGACGTCCATTACCTTGTTAAAATGAAAGACGACTGAAGGCTTATAAATGTGCCTCTCCCAGTTGACTGACAGGCATAGACTCATCTTTTCAAGTGAACAACTTGGCTCGTGCATAAACCGAACAAGTTCTGAACGCTTCAGCCCCTATTTTGACAGCATTGTGGCTGTACAGGAAATCAAAAGTGCAATTCTCCACACCCATTGATGACTTTCCTCTAAAGTACGTGTTTTCTTTAATAGGCCTAGCCACATAGGTACAGATTTAAAGATTTCTTTGTTTTTTTGTGTACATTTCATAGCACTTAGTGCAAAGCATGACTCCCACGGCGTGCATCGATATATGAATGTTGTTTCCATGCAAGAGACTTTGCCTTCATTTTCCTAACCTTATGTGTGAATAATGTATGCTGTGCATACAAGACACAGGCATAGAGTTATGGAAATAATACATTTTTATTTTCTAATTTATGCACTCTTATTCCTCTGAAGACATATTTTTAACACTTGCCACGCCCTTCCGGCAACACTGGACAGCATGGAGTGCAGTTTCTGTATCTTCCCCAGTCTGTGCGGTTTAAGTTACGTACACAAGAGTTAGGTTTGCGCTATAGAAATACCATATACATATGTACACACGTACACACAAAAAGACTGAATTGTATGTGAAGATGTTTGTGAGTGCCCAAAAAGTTAGTTATTTCTAGCTAGTGAACACGTTGTTGTTGCCTCTACACACTCATCGTACACTCCATGGGTATATGTAGGTAACGAACGCATTTATTATTTATTCATTTTTGAGGTTCTATATAGTGGAGGCACAGACCAAGGGCACCAGAGCGCTTTGAAGAACTCGGTTTCCTTAACAAATAACAGTTGTGCAGTAAACAGAAAGAAACCAAAAAGTATACAGCAGAGCAGACAAGCCAGGGCTTCAGAAGGCTTGACAGGAGGTCATAGGTAGCTTGGGGGAATCGGAATTCGGCGAGCCCGTGACTTTAGGTGGCGCGGAGCCCTCTGGGTCTCAGCCCCGGCTGCAATTGATAACTGACATTGAAACAATTGTCCCTATCTGGCTCTATGTAAAAAAATTAAAAACACACCGATCGCTTTCTGAACAATCCGTGAAAAACCCGTCGAGGTCATCAATCTCAGCTATGCAGCGCCTGGAAACCTTCCATAGAGTTTCCTTCATCGTGCATTCCTTAGGAGTGTTTGGTTTCACCACCATGGTGTGCACATTGATCTACTGTCATGTGTACTCTGCACTGTGCAGTGACGTGGACCTTTGAAGAGAGGTGGAGTGGGGGTGAGGAGGGGTTGGGGGGGGGGGGGGGGGGGGGAGAGACTGCTGGCCATTCCTCCGAACAAAGACGGCAGGTAAGAGCGGAGTTAATGATACCGGAGGTACTGGTACTGCAGGGGTGGGCAATCTGACCCATTATCAGTTGGACCCTGAGTGTCCACTAAGAAATGAGGATTTACCGGGGTAATCTGTAATTTCGGGTCTGATTATACCTCCTTATGGGCTGGACATTCACCTGGCGATTTCAGCTACTTTTAGGTGCCAACATCTAAGAGTTCTACGGTATTTCTGCAGTTCCAATGCGGCCGGTAAAAGCATTTACCAGCGCCTTCTGAATTGAAAGGCTACTTGTAATGATGGCTTTAGTGAGTCACAAAGTTGTTCAGAATACAGGGCGAACCATGATTTTGAGTATCAAAACATGTCCGCATTACTTATTGGAACATTTAATGAAGCTGGATTCATGTTTCGCATTGATTCACCGTGAGCAAAATTAGTGAACAAGTAAAAAGATATTTCCACGACGAGGATCACACATCTAAACATTCACCAGTGCATGCAGAAAGCTGTCAACATCATGAACAGAGAACCCTAACAAGATGGTGATTATGTTTTTTTTGTCAAGAAATATGTCAATGTTTGAACAGAAGGACTTTGAATGTACATAAAATGGGAACTTACCCTTGCCACCGAGAATTGGTTCTATAAGACGTGTCAGTCGCCCGCTCTGAATGGCCACCGAATGATACCGAACAATACTGAAGGGTGTTTTTCTTCGATCAACGCACAACGAATCAAGATGGTGTCATGTGCTCCAGGGCATACACATTTGTAATTATTACACACATAGAGCTGCTTGTCTCTGGTCAGTGGAAAATACCAGCACTGCCCAGAAAGCATGTTAGGAAGATTTATGTGATTTTTAATTTCAACCAACAAAATACAGTCTCACCCAATGACGTAGCAGTGAGCCCATGTCTAAAGAAGGGTGAGACACAAGGCAGTGCATGGCTTGTGTTTTGTATTGCGGAAAGTCATGAGCTTTTGTTAAAAAAAACTGCACAAATGAGTCTAAGATCTCACAAGTCAGGAGATGGAGGGGCTGCCTGCGAGTGAGTGACTGCCAGCAGCAGAGAGGCACCGCGAGGTCAGCAACCCTGAAGATCATAACCAAAGGAAAGGATGATCACAGCATGACGAACCAGCACTGGCAGGGTGGCTCTTAACCTGTAACGGGCAAAAGAAGCAAATGGGGCACAGCGAATGAGGCAAACAGGAAGGCCACCACACGTGGCAAGTAGAGAAGTGTAAAGTAGCACATTACATCGTGAAACCATGAGAGTCACTGAAAACACTTTCCTATGCACACCTGGCCCATATCCACTCCCAAGAACTATGCAACCCATTTCAACAGTTGGATAAAGTCTCAGGTTTTTAAGAATCCTTGACTACCATGCAAAGAGGGAGGGGATGCTGACAGCGAAGCTACATGTACTCTTGGGATTTATGATTTACGGGATATTAAACCGTCTAGCTGTCTCAAAGAACAGTGGACAGGATCACCGCCATATCAGTGCTAGGCTGAGCTAGCTGATAACCGATCAGTGCAAATCTTGCACGTGGAAAATGGATTCTGTGCAATATATGCTGTGCGATTGAACAGTAATGCATAAAAGAAGGACTGGCTCTCTAAAATGTTCAGTTAGGGCAAACACAGCCTCAACTTAAGCAAAGCTTCCCTTCCCTACTTCTGGAGAATCGGGAATGCGAAGGGAGTAAGTACTTGGTCAAGTCAGCTGTCATTCAGTAGTACCTAAGGCACTGGGAAAACATGGTGAAATGAGTGTCCAGAGGCACTTGACCGACCAGTGCAAATCTTGCAAGTGGAAAATGGATTCTGTGCAGTAGATGCTGTGCGGGTGAAGTCTGAAGTCTTGGCTCTCTAAATATGCCCGCTGCTCGATGCCGCAAACATGGCCTCAGTGCTTAAGACTGCTGCTCCCAAGAGCCCTGCCAAGCGGCTGTTGTAGGAACAGGATTGCAAAGGGTGCACTTGATCAATCCAGCTGGACGCTCAATGATGCTGAAGGCACCAGGACACCACAGTGCACAGCAGGGTCCAAAGATACTGAGCACTGGGCACTGAAAAAGCATCCAACTTCAAGATCCGCTCAAGGGATGCCCACTACCTTAGTAAAATGAAAGAAGAGTGGGGGCTTACAAGCGTGCCTGTTCCATTTGACTGACATGAGTCGATTTACTTTTTCAAGTGCCCAAACTGGCTCCTGCATGACCAACTGGTTCTGAGCTGTCCCGCCACCATCATGAGAGCAGTGGGGCTGTGTAGGAAATCAGTCCATTCTGCAGCTAGCCAATGACTTTACTCCAACATATGTTTTCTTCAATCATAATAAGGCCTAGTTACATAGCTATGGACTTCGGTGATTCTTTGGTTGCTCGTGTACCATAGTGTAATTTGTGTAAAGCAAGAACCCCATAGAGCGCATCCATATATAAATTCACTGAAAAAACCATAGGTTTCACACATGTTATAGTTAGCTGGACATTTTACTGATAAAAAACCTATGAAATTCCCCCGTTATAGTTAGTGCAGGCAACTATAACTCACGCAACCGCAATCCTCTGCTGATGCTAATACTGTATTTAGACACTTATTTGCCCATGTCTTCTTCCATTAAATTTTAGCTATACATATATTACAAATATTTTTTTTTCATAAAGACACATATGTCATCAGCAGAGGATTGCGGTTGCGTGAGTTATAGTTGCCTGCACTAACTATAACGGGGGAATTTAATAGGTTTTTTTTTTTTTTTTTTTGAAAAAGTTTTATTGAGCAATAATTCGGTTACAAGTACGGGCCTACAACCACCCGGGCCGGCCGCTAGGTACAGAAGGAAATCTACACATATCAAGGCTACAATCAGTTCCCAGGGCACTGCCCTGCAGTGGCTCCAGATAGTTCTCGAGGAACAGGAAGCGTAAGTCCAACAATCACAAAAACAAAAAAACAAACAATACACAACATAAGGCGAGTTATGAGGGAAACCAGTGCGGGCAGGCTCCCCCCGGGCAACTCCAGTCAGGACAATTGAGCCAACCGCTAAAGAGAGGAGTACCGGGAGGCCGGGGACGGAGGGGGGGGGGGGGGGAGGGGGTCAAGGAGGATGAACGTCCATATGTTTAATAGGTTTTTTATCAGTAAAATGTCCAGCTAACTATAACATGTGTGAAACCCATGTTTTTTTCAGTGAATTTGCAAGGTTTTTTAAATGCTAATTCATAACTATAACGTGTGTGAAACCTATGTTTTTTTCAGTGAATTTGTACGTTTTTTTAAATGCTAAGTTACTTTACGCCATTCGTGGCGTGCGCGCCCACTTAACGCAGTTCGTTCCGTGCGCGCACTGTGCGCGCACAGTGAGCACGCGGTGCGCTTCGCGCGCCCACTTTACGCAGTTAGTCGTTACGCTGGATGGGCCATGTACGCACGATGCGCTTCGCGCACCGTGCGCACATGGAGGGCATATTATGCGCTTCGTTGTGCAAGGTAAACTTGTACATTTTCAATGGTGTGGTATATGCCATGCACAAATGGTGCCCTTCAGGCACAATTTGCACACGGGATGGGGGGAATATGTTTGATTTTTTTTTTTAAATATTTTTTACCGTACGCGTACGGTAAGCGTAATCGGCGATTTTTGGAAAAAAAAATTTGATTTTTTTGCCATTGGGGGTTTCTTTGGGGACACCTTCATCAAGGCTAGGTGGTTAGGAGCTGTCTAAACAGCCCCTTTACATGTTTTTGCCCTTTGTTTTTCCTCCACTCCCCTCAGAGTGCGAGAGAGAAAATGGCGGCCGCCGCTTCCTGGTTTCGACCGATTCGAATGTTTACTAAGATCTAACAGCCAATCAGAATCGCGCACGCGCACGTCACCGTACGCGTACGGTAAGCTTACCGTAAGCGCACGGTAAGCGCACCGTAAGCTGCCACAGATATATATATTGATTTAAATGCTATTTTCTCAGGAACTACTGAACAGATTAACACCAGACCTACAAAAGGCACTTCCTTGACCTGAGGACTACCTCTCTGCCAAATTTCCAGTAACTCTGTTCAGCCGTTCGGGCTGTAGCTGTGTCTAAAGGTCCTATGGAAAAATGCATGGGAAAAACGCGTTTTGGGACCCCCCTTTTTTCTCAGCCCCCGCTTGACGAATCCCCCCGAGACTTTCAGGGTAGGAGCGGAGCGTAGCGCCCCACCTATTTTGAAAATTTCGCGAGGATTCGTCGACCGGCGCCAAAGTTATTCCAAATAGAATGTTGCGGATTTCCTATGGAAACAGGGTCCTAACTATAACTTGCTATACAAAAGAGGGGGGGACCGGGAGCTTATAAAAGGTCCAGTGTCCACGCTCCTAATATCTGCATTAATATCACAAAAAGGACACTGTTCCTGAAAAAGTAGGGTGCAAAAAGTCACCCATACAATAAGGTGCAAACAGTCACCATATGTTAAGAAGAGGAATCAGAAAAAAGAGAAAAGAGGAAGGAAAAAGAAAAAAAAAAAGAAAGAGAGAAATACCTAGGTGAAGGGACCCTCAGATGAAAGGGAAAACCATAATGTGTCCTCTGTTGCCCTCACACACCCCAAAGGGTGTCATGCTTCATCATCGGGCAGTTGCTCCTCGTAGGGCCGGCGCTGCAATTCCCTACGGGTCCCCTGAAGGGTCTCTTTGTCGGAGATCTTTTATAGGACTGCCGGATGGTGCATGTGGGTGTGTGAGGTGGGGGGTCCAATGAGGGTGAAAACAAAAGTGCGTGCAAGTGTCAAGAGAAAATTCGTGAAGGGTAAACCTGCAGCGATTGTCTGAATTGTGTACCCTAAGCAGACTCAACTGCGAAATAAAATCTAGCCCCAAAGGCATACTATGCCCGGGTGTAAAAAGACATAGGTCAACATGTTTCGCGCCTGCGTCGCCATAAGGGTCGTTGGCGCTTCGTCAGGACCAGAACTTTAAAATGTAATGTGCAGGTGAAAACCAATTAAAATACCCTCAAAATAGATCAGGGCGGGCAGTAACCTGTATCACCCGAAATCTGGCTACAGCTGCATGATGTAACCGCTCCTGATCAGTACCTAGGACAGAAAAAACAAAACGAAGTAAAACACAAATATAAGCATCAGGAACACCTTGATGCCACATGATGTGCCACCGTTGTGTGCACATCCAGTACATGAAAAACAAGAAATAGATCGGCGTATGAGATAATAACCCACATCGAATAGTGCTTATGGACACTGTGTCCAGAGGAATCAACCGCTCTAAGATTTATACACATACCACCCCATCAAAATTAAAACAGGGGTTTTTTAATGAGTGCTTACCTCGCACTGCTGAAGAAAAAAACCGCTGGCACAAGCAATGAAACGCCCCTAATTTAACGTGCTGTGGAAAACGGGAGATCAAAAGGAGTTTACAAAAACAAACATGGGACCAAATATATATTAAGCCCCCACTAATAGTGGTGCCTGTATCCCTTTTAAACAAGGCTACTCACATTTTTCCTCGGATACTGCCGCCAGTGCACCTACCCCATCGTTGCATATGCCAGAAAGCAACGAAGCTTTACGCGGTTCAATTATAACAAATCACCGGGGTCAGGTACAGGGCGTTAACTCCATCCGGTAAATCCTGATAGTCGAAAAGTTTAGTGCGCATGCTCAAGTTTATGCATTAATATCACAAAAAGGACACTGTTCCTGAAAAAGTAGGGTGCAAAAAGTCACCCATACATTTCTCTCTTTCTTTTTCTTTTTCCTTCCTCTTTTCTCTTTTTTCTGATTCCGCTTCTTAACATATGGTGACTGTTTGCACCTTATTGTATGGGTGACTTTTTGCACCCTACTTTTTCAGGAACAGTGTCCTTTTTGTGATATTAATGCAGATATTAGGAGCGTGGACACTGGACCTTTTATAAGCTCCCGGTCCCCCCCTCTTTTGTATAGCAAGTCATGTACGGCGGCTCAGCCGTGGGACCTTACTATTTTACCTTTTTTTCCCTTTTTTATCGTAGGCGCATGAGATAATACCCTTTTGAAAGTGGTTCCCCCCGTTATACAGGCACCAGCAATTATGGACCCCTTGTGTATTCACTGGGTCTGTTAACAGTAATGTGGGAACTTTTCTCACTCTAGGAGATCTTACATATTGCAGCAATGATAATTGATTGTGAGCACGAGTTGAGTCTACACTCATTAGTAGGCATTATCGTTTGTATTGAGCGCATGATTTGCGCATGTGTTGGGGATTAGTTTGCCCTACCTATGCACTTGCGCGTTAAGCTCATAAACTCGAGCATGCGCACTAAACTTTTCGACTATCAGGATTTACCGGATGGAGTTAACGCCCTGTACCTGACCCCGGTGATTTGTTATAATTGAACCGCGTAAAGCTTCGTTGCTTTCTGGCATATGCAACGATGGGGTAGGTGCACTGGCGGCAGTATCCGAGGAAAAATGTGAGTAGCCTTGTTTAAAAGGGATACAGGCACCACTATTAGTGGGGGCTTAATATATATTTGGTCCCATGTTTGTTTTTGTAAACTCCTTTTGATCTCCCGTTTTCCACAGCACGTTAAATTAGGGGCGTTTCATTGCTTGTGCCAGCGGTTTTTTTCTTCAGCAGTGCGAGGTAAGCACTCATTAAAAAACCCCTGTTTTAATTTTGATGGGGTGGTATGTGTATAAATCTTAGAGCGGTTGATTCCTCTGGACACAGTGTCCATAAGCACTATTCGATGTGGGTTATTATCTCATACGCCGATCTATTTCTTGTTTTTCATGTACTGGATGTGCACACAACGGTGGCACATCATGTGGCATCAAGGTGTTCCTGATGCTTATATTTGTGTTTTACTTCGTTTTGTTTTTTCTGTCCTAGGTACTGATCAGGAGCGGTTACATCATGCAGCTGTAGCCAGACTTCGGGTGATACAGGTTACTGCCCGCCCTGATCTATTTTGAGGGTATTTTAATTGGTTTTCACGTGCACATTACATTTTAAAGTTCTGGTCCTGACGAAGCGCCAACGACCCTTATGGCGACGCAGGCGCGAAACATGTTGACCTATGTCTTTCTACACCCGGGCATAGTATGCCTTTGGGGCTAGATTTTATTTAGCAGTTGAGTCTGCTTAGGGTACACAATTCAGACAATCGCTGCAGGTTTACCCTTCATGAATTTTCTCTTGACACTTGCACGCACTTTTATTTTCACCCTCATTGGACCCACCACCCCACACACCCACATGCACCATCCGGCAGTCCTATAAAAGATCTCCGACAAAGAGACCCTTCGGGGGACCCGTAGGGAATTGCAGCACCGGCCCTACGAGGAGCAACTGCCCGATGATGAAGCATGACACCCTTTGGGGTGTGTGAGGGCAACAGAGGACACATTATGGTTTTCCCTTTCATCTGAGGGTCCCTTCACCTCGGTATTTCTCTCTTTCTTTTTCTTTTTCCTTCCTCTTTTCTCTTTTTTCTGATTCCTCTTCTTAACATATGGTGACTGTTTGCACCTTATTGTATGGGTGACTTTTTGCACCCTACTTTTTCAGGAACAGTGTCCTTTTTGTGATATTAATCCTAACTATAACTACCTACTGGCGACCGCCAGTAGGTAATGTGGTTACTATTCAAGAAACTTGCACCCATTTTCTTTACCGTATGTGTGAATAATCAAGAAAAAGGCAGAGGGTTAAGGAAATGTTGCATTTTTATTTTCTAATGTATGCACTTTTATTTCTCTAAAAACATATTTTTAACACCCACAACATCCTCCTGGAAAACCTGGATAGAATGGAGTACGAATTCTGTACTACATTCGCCAGAGTTTTAGGGGTTTAAGTTAGTTACACAAAAGGTAGATTTGAGCAACATGAATACTATATACTTACTGCGAGAAAACACTCCCTTTTTGCATGATCACCTTAATTGTTATTCTAAATTTTATTGCTGGTTTTTAAACTCTCCACACTATGACGCTGCTGTCCAATGTATGTGCTCTGACCACATAAACATGTACAAATGAGCTAATCTCTGATTGGCACATTGTAGTCTCCTGTAAAGCCATAATGTTTAGCATAGAAACTACATGGACTATTAAATGACACCTGTGGAGTGCAGTACTTATTGTGCCATTCACTACTGTGACAAGGAAAATATGGATTTAGGCATAACAGTGCAGAATGGCTGCTGCAGTTTAAACCTGCTATCTGACCTGACAAAATAACCCTTTTGACTGGAGAAAAACTTTCCTTTTAAATATCATTAACTCATCTCAATGCAGACCTTGTAGCCCACAAGCTAGGTCATGGTATTTAAAAATGGGATGTGTAGAAAGTTAATGTTGCCATAACCCTATAGAGAAGCAGCCTATAGCTATTCTTACTGTGGACGGCTCTGGCTGTCCTATGCTGAATACTAGAGTGCAAAAGAAAATATTTATTCTGTTGTCTCAGGTTTGGAACCAACTAGAGGAATTATTCAGCCACTATTTTTGATATCTACTAAGCACCCACACTAATGGTGAAGTTAGCTTTGTAATAAATATTTAGGAAAGTAATATTTGGATTAATTAGCATTAAACTGACTGCACCTGCTGTGTCCAGTGGGAAACAACCTTTACACGCAGTCATTACATCGCACTACCTTTACAACGCAGTCATTACAACGCAACATCCTTTACATCGCATGACATTACAGCGCAGCCATTACATCGCATGACACTTCAACGCATACCATTACAACGCATGTCACTACAACGCATACCATTAGAAAGCATACCATTACAACGCATAGTTTTTACCCTTACACTACCCAACACTTACCGTACTGTTGCACTCACTGGAGTGGAAATAGTAATTTTTACCCCTACACTATCCAACACTTACCCTACTGTTGCACTCACTGGAGTGGGAATAGTAATTTTAACCCCTACACTATCCAACACTTATCCTACTGTTGCACTCACTGGAGTGAGAATAGTAATTTTTACCCCTACATTATCTAACACTTACCTTAAATGCAATGTAATGGAATGCGTTGTAATGGTATGCCTTGTAAAGGTATAATGCGATATAATGGAATGCGTTGTAAATATAGTTTCTAAAAATGCGTTGTCATGGCATGCGATGTAAAATCATGCTTTGTAAAGGATGTTGCGGTGTAAAAACTGCATTATAAAGGCATGCATTGTAAATGCTTGCGTTGTAACATCATACATTCGTGTCCAGTGCTTGACATTAATGAGCTCTGAAAACTGCTCCAAGAGCAGAGACAGTGGCTTAGGCCTGGTAACAAGTTGGACTGGAGGTAGAGAGTGTAATAAATATCTCGGGTAGGGTACACAAGCGGTTACAGGGACTTCATTAACTTGAAAGGGACAGAAGTGGAGCCTACCCATTCATAGTTTAGTGTAAGGGTAGAACTAAGGAAGGCACAGCATTATGTCTTTATGCCCAAGGTAGCCCGTTTGTCACCAACATAATGGGAAGAGAGGTAATCCAAGATGCAGTTTGGGTAAGCTTAGGACGAGGTGACTGCTTATTTTTCTAAACACCTCTGACTGAAACACAAGCTCCCTCCAAAGGCAGAGGGCCTGTGCCATCTTAGATTACCCCTAGAAAAGTGCACTCTGGAATACTTAGCCGTAAGGTAAACAGAATGTACTGTGAAAGTGGGTGGGGTTGCTCCCAGGAACTTTGTCTCCATTGGTTACGAAGTGTCTAGGAGTCACCCCAACCCACTGGCTACTGAACACTATAAGTATGAACCTCACAACCAGCTCCTCAGAACACTTTCAGAACCTAACCCTTGGAAGATCAGAAGAGGAGTGGACCTGCCGTCTTTGACTTGAGAGGAGCCCTGAAGGACTGCACCTGCTTCCTCTCGTACCAAGGACAAACAAGTGAACTCCAAGGTTCAGTTGGTTGGCCTCCTGTGTGGCTACAAGGTTCACAGCAAGCTGCAAGTGGCCTTTGCCCTTGGCCCGGGTTTTTGGGAGGATGAGGGGTAGTTTGAGGGCTGGGGGTAGTGTTTAGTGCTCAGGGGCTTTGGGTACTTTTTAAGGCTCAGGGAGAGTTCAGGGTAGTTTTTAGGGCTCGGGGTGGGGGGGTCGGGTAGTGTTTAGGGCTCAAGTGGGTCAGGGTAGAGTTTAGGGCTGGGGGTTGGGGTAGTGTTTAGTGTTGGGGGGCCGGGGTAGTATTTAGGGCCGGGGCATCAGGGTAGTGTTAAGGACTCAGGGGGGGATCGGGGTAGTGTTTAGGGCTCATGGGGTGTTGGGGTAGTGTTTAGGGCTCAGGGGTCAGGGTTTAGGGCTCAAAGGGGGTCGGGGTAACGTTTAGGGCTCAGGGGGTTTGGGGCAGTGTTTCGGGCTCGGGAAGTGGGTGGGGTAGCGTTTAGGGCTCGGGTAGTATTTAGTGTCGGAATCGTCAGGGTAGTGTTTAGGGCTGGGGGCAGGTCGTTTTTAGGGCTCAGGGGGGTGGGGGTAGTGTTTAGTGCTCAGGGGGGTGGGGTAGTGTTTAGGGCTCGGGCGGATAGTTTTTATGGTTCAGGTTAGTTTTTAGGGCTCAGAGCGGGGGGGGTTGGGGTGTGATCTTTACCACACATCCCTTTACCACTCATCTCTTTACTACGAAATTGCATAGAAGAGGGAGGCACATGTGGTTTAGCAATGCGTACCTCTGTCATACAACCACATCAAATGCTGACAATGTCACAATGTCTCATCCCATGGCTGTGGTAGACCTTGAATAGGGAGGGCCAAAAGAAGGTAGATGTGCCCCTTGCCATCCCAGTAGAGTATCTACTGGGTAATGACCTGGAAACCTCTGCCTGGGCAGAAGTGGGAAGAGTGACCCATGGTGCAATGCTGGGTCTTCCTGAATGGGTGTGTATTACCACAACAGCATAGAAGGCTCTGAGGGAAAGTCAAGGGATCCTGTAGCCTGAAATAATGAACCAGATCCCTAGAACCAAGAGAAGGGTCAGGAAGGCTGGCCTCTCTCCTTCCAAGAGTACACAGACCCAGAAGGAGCCTAACCCTCAGGGGAAGGTCTGATGCCTGAAGATTCTGCTCCAATAAGGTGATTTACCAGACCTGGCAGAACTCCAGGGGCATTGGGTTGCGCCAGAGGAACTGAGCAAAGGACAAAGGACTTGCTAAACTCTGGAGGACCTGCAACAGTTAGCAAGGGGATGCCAGTGGTACCCATAAGGTTTACTGGGATGAGGGCCTCTTGCACAGTGAGGCAAGGTACCTCTAACTGGGAGCAACCTGAAGATTGGTGGTCCCCCAGAATAAAGAGGGCAGGCACAGAGGGAAGACCGATTTGCGTTCTAGTCTACGCGTGCGCTTCTTCGGCCGTGCCTTTTGACTCACCTGATTACTTCCAAGTCCCGTCGGCAATCGTTTGTTGGGGTCGGGCTTCTCCTTAGCGAATTCCTGGTTCTCCCACGCCGCTGGCCTCTCTATCTCTTCTGGAACTCATTATCCTTAAAAAAAAAATAAGAATGACAAAACCATTAAAGAATCCTCGCATTTCATCTCTGGCGGAATTGTGAAATATTTTTTATATTTATACTATACTTATCTAAGGTATCTCCACAGCTGTTGTTGATTCTGTTTCGTTGTGTACTGCTGTTAGCTGCAATAAGAAAGTAACGACCATTACTACAAGCTATCCTGAAGTTAAGGAATACTTATTTGTATTATATAAGCCCGGCCTATTTTTTGGTATACATTTTGTTCTCCTTACTACGCTTGATTCACTCCATCCTATTGGGAAAAATATATATTTTTTCTTTTGGTACTAATATTTTGTAAGGGTCAGTGGCGGCTCAGAGGGTGTGCTGTGGGGCGGTGAGGCAGAGCAGGGGAGGGGCAGGGAGGTAGTGGAGTCGGACATACGACGGCCAGGAGTAAAGTAAGTAAATAAATAAATAAAACCATTTACCTTACGCTAGCCAACTCGGCGATGCAGTGAGCGCAAGGTAAATAGTTTTGTTATTTATTTACTTACTTTACTCCTGGCCGTTGTATGTCTGACTCCAGTAACACCCCACCCCAACCCCCACACAGCACTCCCTCTGCAAGCCGCCACTGGTAAGGTTTATTTTAAGTGTGCTTACTCCTTCTAAAGGTTGGTTGGATATCTTATCCTCCATTATTGGTCTATGACATTTGTCCGTACCACAAAACGTAATACACATGTGCTTTTATACATAGAAAGAGAAGTGCATTCTCTGCCTCTACATACCTAAAGACCTTAAAGGAAGTGGGGAAGTTCACAGGTAGATATGTACACAACTTAAAGCACAGTCTTATGGAAGTATAACTGGAATTGTTAATATCAGTTTATGTAGTTACATATACCCCTTGTCTTTTCTGCAGGCCTTCTCAGTGATTCCGAAAATTCCTATTCACCCCAAATATCTCAGACGTGTTTCTCTTGTTGCTTTATTTTCCCCTCTTCCCCGTCTCACCATTATATGCTTTGACTTTGTTGGGCTTATGTGGTGATTGGGGGAAGTTGGGGTATAGCTACCGACCTCCATCTCACCCCAGTGGAAAATATCAAAGGTGAGAATTACAATATCCAGATATTCCCCGCAGGACAGCCACTGCTCCTGCAGTAGCTAGAGCCTTCGTTAGAATCTTCACCAGGATTGGGTTCCCTAATGAGGTCATCTCAGATAGAAGCATGAATTTCATGTGAGCCTACCTTAAGGCAATGTGGGATGAGTGTGGTGTAACTTATAAGTTAACCACCCCCTACCATCCCCAAGGAAATGGCCTCGTTAAAAGATTTAACAAGACCTTAAAAGCCATGATTATGGTTTTGCCTTAAAAACTCAGGAGGTTATGGGATGCTCTCCTCCCTTGCCTGTTGTTCACCTACCGGGAGGTTCCACAAAAAGGAGCAGGTTTCAATCTCTTTGAGCTACTCCTTGGACATCCTGTGAAGGGTCCATTAAGCTAGGTAACAGAGGTAGGGAGAGACCCCTCAAGGAGATCAATCAAGACACATTGGACTATGTGCTAGGCCTTTGCTCAAGAATGGTTGAGTACATGAAGAAGGCGGATAAGAATTTGGAGGCCCGCCAGGAGCTTATGAAGCACAGGTATGACCAGAAGTCATCAATGGTGAAATACCAGCCAGGACCATTGGTGTGGGTCTTAGAGCCTGTAGCTTCAAGAGCACTGCAAGAAAAATAGACTGGAGAAGACGGGGGAAATCACCTATTCGGTGGACACGTGGTACCTTCAGGAACCCTCACAGGGTTATCTACAACAGGCCCAAGCTACACCATGATAGGGCAGACATCAACATACTGATGGTAACAGTTGGGGAGAAGAAGAGGAGAGTGAGTCACTCCCTGACCTCTTATCCTCTAATGACCAAGATGGCACAGTGGAAGGAGTAGTTCTCTCCTCCATGCTCACAGATCAGTAATGAAGGAACTACTATCGGTTGCTGAGGTAGTTTGCTGGGCTGTTTTCACTGACCCCAGGTCTGACAACATGGTGTACCCATGATGTGAACACCGGTGACAGCCTGCCTGTCAAGGGTAAGATATACATGCTGTCAGACTAGGTCAAGGCTAGCATTAGGCGAAGGTTGCCAAGATGCTAGAGATAGGGGTGACAGAGTGCTCAAGTAGTCCACGGGCCAGTCCAGTGGTACTGGTGCCCAATTTCAAAGGAGGGAAGCCTGAGATGAGTTTCTGTATGGACTACAGAGGCCTAAATTCAGCCACAAAGACTGATGCCCACTCCATACCAAGAGCTCATTGACAGGTTGGGGTCATCAAAATGAGAACCCTCACCCCAGAAGCCAAGGAGAGGTCTGCTTTTTCCACACCAGAAGGCAACTTTCAATTCAAAGTGATGCAGTTTTGGTTTAAAAATACACCTGCCACCTTCTAGGGGTTGATGCACCAAATAATGACAGGTTTGGAAAGTTTCAGTGCAGCTTACCCTGATGAGGTAGCTGGATTCAATTCCACCTGGGAGGATCACATGGTCCACCTCAAGGAAGTACTTCAGGACCTGTGGCAGGCAGGCCTGACTATCAAGGCCAGTAAGTGCCTGATAGGAACTATTGTGTACTTGGCCCACCAAGTACATATACAGCAACTCCAACCCTAGATCCATACAATTCTGGTCTAGGAGGCTCCTAAGAATCAAGCCAGAGCCTTTCTCGGCCTGACTGGGAACTACAGGGGATTTGTGAATAATTATGGTACCATAATGTCACCACCAACTGAACATACCTTCAAAAAGCAACCGAGAAAATGTGTCTAGACTGAGCAGTTTTAAAAGGCTTTTGACACCTTCAAGAAAGCTCTTTGCTCAGCACCTGTCCTGCAGGCACCTAACTTTAGTAAGGAATTCATTGTCTAGACAGATGCTTCTGAACATGGGATTGGGGCAGTGTTGTCACAGGTGAATGATTTGGGCCAGGATCAGCCAGTTGCCTTCAATAGTAGATGACTACTCCCCAGAAAGCAGCATAGGAGTGCCTTTGAGAGGGAAAACCTTCCTGCTGAGAACCTATCTGTTTGGGATCACTTCAGAGTTCAAACTGATCACAGACCTCTCTGGTGGCTTCTGCAGATGAGGGGAGAGAACCCCATGTTATTGAGGTGGTCCATTTCCCAACAGGGTATGAACTTTACAGTGAGACACAGACCTGGGACTGACCATGTGTGAAGGGGAGGAGGGTAGTGACACCTCAGCCATTTGGCCCTTCCCCAACGCCCATGTATTAGCAGAAGTGCTTTTGTGTTTATCGTAGTCCCCTTGGAATCTCTACCCCTGTAAGAAAACCTCAGAGGAAGCAGGAAAGACTGGCATGACCTGTGGCCTGAAAATGTAACTGTGGTAGAGGTAATCAGGGGAGAGGATCATGTTCAATCGTCTGGAAAAGGAGTCGGCGGAGAGACTGGTGGCATTCAAGTTAGGATAAGGACGGACCCAGAGAAAACCGTAAGGACTGCAAGAGCACAGATTACAAAGTTTCCCAGAGATAACGATACACAGCGAGATCCTTGCCAAAAACGGAGCGAAGCCAGGAGGCCACCAGTCATACGTGCCACCCGCTACATTCCTGGAGGAACATGGCTAACCCAGGTACGGGGATGGGTACTTGGGCATACCAAAAGTTGGGAGGGGAGCAAGCGGAAAGATGCGGAGAGCCTCTAATAAACAGGAAATATAAAGCAAGCATTTGAGTCAGTGCCTCAGTTTAAGCAAGGAGAGTGATTTCTTTTTGTTGTTTGTTGTCCTGTTAAGTATTTGTTTTGAGGAATGTAGCATTTCCTAAAAGAGACAACCACATAAATTAAATAGGAATTTTACTCACTGGTGACGGGTTAAGACTACAGTGGTGACCTCCTGCACATACCCTTCCCAACACCCTAAAAACCAGAAAGCAGGCACATTTACTTGTGGCTTGTTGCTTTCTTTTGAAAGTCATCTATCCTTAATGGAGGTCACGGAGTGCTCCATACAAACCTTACCAAGAAAAAGGAGAAAAAGGACTGTATAAACCTTCGGCTGTTGAACCAGAATTGGAATAAACAACATCCTAAAAAGATAATTATCTTCTGACTCGTATATCTAGCAAAGTCTTAGTGCTTGATATAAATTACGCCCCCTACAAAAGCTGACAAGTGGTGGAAAATGCTGGCGTATTAACCTTCTGATAAAAGATGGAGAACCTTGTGTATCAACTACGGTAGGGCCAAGCCAAGTTGGAATGTTCCCTAGAAAACATATGAAATATGCAGAAATAGGTCAAACAGTCTTTGCTAATGGCATTTGTTCACAAGGAGAGAAAATGGCAAAAATTGGAGAGGGATCTGGTCGCCGCTGGTGGAATATCTGCCAGAAGGATTGCCCCTATTCGCATGCCGTCCCAGACTCCGAGCACTTCACCTATTTCACATTTAACTAATGGGGGGGGCGAGTCTTAGGAGAGCACACAAGGAGAAAGAGTTGACCCAAACCCTCGCCTGCGGAATCACCCCACCATTCGGCCCGCTTTGCAAGATACACCATGATACATTAGTTTGGTCATCATGTAGTTTTTTCTATCTTTATTTTCCTTATACTATTGTAGATTTGCCCCTCTTAGGTGCTGTGTAGCTAAGGTCCCACAGCAAGGCAGCCTGACGAATGATACAATGCACAATGCAAAAGGAGTAGATCGGGATACTTCAGTACGGTCCCGTATGGGGCTAAGACCTTGTCAACAAGCTGAGTGTATCTAGAGGATATCTGTAACTCTTGGCCTGTATGATATACTTGTTGTGATTACAATACTCTGCTATGTAATGTTACAAACTCAATAAAAAGATTATGAAACAAAAATTGGAGTGGGTCAGGCTCAAATAGCAACCGGAATGAGCAAGGACGAGCACCCGTTGCACCAGGAGCTGTAGTGCCTCTACAGAAATACGTCTCTGGGGAGCACCCAGTAGTTTTTTTACTCAATTGTGAGAGAGCTGCTCAAGCCAGTAAGTGGCCACCGGACAGATGGCCCCCTTGCTGACCGGAGAGGCACAGGCCACGTATTAAATCGCTAACAGGGATGGTACATCAACCTATGCTGATGTAAAAAAACATGTCATGGACCATTTAGGGGTAGACGATGAAACCCATATGAAAGAAAGAGGGGTACCCGGCGATACACCTAAGATCCCACTCTACAAGATGAAGGATGCTGCAGATGGGTGGCTTAAGCCTTTTGAATATACCAAAGAAGAGATAATGGAAAAAATATATCTCAAGCAGTATTTGGAAGCCCTGCCTTTTACCGCTCAAAAATGGCTCAGGCAAAATGCGGGACTTATTTTTTAAAACATGTATTGGATATGGCTACCACTTTGCACATGCTCAATCCAGTAGCCATAAATTTGAGAAGCAAACAAATAAGGCGGTTCCAGACCTGACACCGAATAAAATAGGACAACCTGACATCTTTGTAAATTCTTGTCTTCCATGTTAGGAGTGTGGGGAATGGGAACATATTGCCCGTTTTTGTAAAAAGAAAAAAGAAAGTGGAAGAAGAACCCATGGCTATCAGTTACATACCACAATCTGTTCTGATTGACCAAGAGACAGGGACTATATTTTATGTAAGTTTACGACTCAATGGTCAAAATGTAAAAACGTTGCTAGATTCAGGATGTAGGTAGTGATTAAAAGACGATTTGTTTATTGCTCACAAATCATTTCCAGCAAAAGTGTAGCGATACCCTGTGTTCACAGAGACACTAAAATCTACCTCATTGTCCAATGTGCTCTTACCAATGCTGCGGGTCAAGAAAGTGAGGTTGAGGTTTCCTTTCTCCCTTGTCTCCCTGAGAACATTATCTTAAGGATGGATAATCCTTATTTTCTTGACTGAATATTTAGAAATCTCAGAACCCTAAAATACATGCAGACCCCCATAATAGAGGGAGACATCCCTGTACAACATAATACCTTACTGACTCCCGAATTATGAGTCTTAGACAGACATTTTAGGTCCGCTCAGCTGAATGATAAAACACTTGAAATGCTTGGCACGTTTCATCATCCAAAAGGGTCTCCTCTTTCGAGTAGGTAAAGAAGGTGATAACCCTCAATTATTAGTCCCTTTTGACAGGGTAGGGATCGATTTTATGGGACTCTTACCATGCTCTACAAAAGGTTTTTAGTATGTGGTGGTATTCATAGTAGATTACGCTACCTGCTACCCTGAGGCCATTCCCTCAAGGGTCACTACAACAAAGGTCATTGCCCAACATCTCATTGAGGTGTTTATACGCATGGGATTTCCCTGCAAAATCCTTACTGACCATGTACCCTGTTTGTATCTAAACTAATGAAGCAAGTGTGTAGACAACTAGACATAAAGCATCGAACAATGTCAGTGTATCATCCTCAAACAGATGGACTCATTCAGAGGTATAACGGAACCCTTAAGCTGGCTCTGAAAAAAAATCTATCTGGGGATGGGAAAACGTGGACCCAATTGTTGCCTCTTGATTCATTTGTTTTAAGAAGTCAAGAACAGAGGAGTCTAGGTGTCTCTCCTTTCAAACTTTTTTAGACGTAAACCACGTACGCTCCTAGAAATTACAAAGGAAGCCTGGGAAAAAGATGCATAAGATGAGATTCATTCTCTTTTGGACTATACCAATTAATTAAAATCAAGATTGGGCAAATTGAGGTTGTTGGCTCATGAGAACGTTGAGAAGAGTCAACAAAAACAAAAATACTTTTCTGATAAGGGGGAACAATGGAGAGAATTGGCTGTTGGGGATTGGGCCCTCATCCTTTAACTCAGCATTAATGTCAAAACGAAAATGAAATGGCAGGGTCCCTATGAAGTAGTAAATAAAATAGGAAGAGTCAACTACCAACTATACCTTTCTTCAAAAAAGAAACAGATCTATCATATCATTATCCTAAAAAACTGGTTAGGACCCCCTCCTAAGAATGTACAGATAGCAATACCTTGTACTATAGATCAGAGCAACATCAATGATGTCCTTACCACTGGTGAAAGAAAATAACTCCTTCATGTGCTGACATCTTTCTCAGATATCTTCTCAGACTTACCAGGCAGACCCACTAACCATGCACTCAATACTTGCACCACAGGGAGTCGTTATTAAATAACGGCCCTTCCGCATCCCAGAAGCCCTTAGTCGCACTTCAGGAAGAAATTAATCTGATGCTCGAGATGGGAGTTATTGTTCTCTCCAAAAGTGAGTGGTGTTCCCCCATAGTATTAGTCCCAAAACCTGATGGCAGTATACGCTTTTGTGTCAAATCAAATAACTTTATTCGGTTTTAGAAATATAAAACCTTAAAAGTTGACAATACATTAAATAATCATAATTTTCTAAAGTATCGACACAATGTATCATAGGATATTCCATGGTGGACTAATATAAAACCATGAAAGTTGACAGTACATAAAATGTTATAGATGTGTAAAGTGTCAACACAGTTTAACATGTTAAAAATGTGTTGTATCGTGACCCCAGGCAAATGGTGACATCAAGAAATATGGTTCAGGAACCAGTGGTCTTCCCCTTTAAACTAGGTTCTCCAGTAAAAATTATCCCATTTTAGAGGTGCGTATAGGTCTTAAAAATAGTCACAAACCCTGGCCCTCATCACTTTTAATGACAAGCCCTGGACTTCACCACAGATTTCAAATTACCAACGGAAAAAAAATACATTCGTCCTTCAGCAATTGTAGATACAGGAGAGCTGGGCGAGCCTGAATAAAATTCAACTTCTTTAAGATGGGGACTAACAAAGACTTCCTCTAAACCTCATAAAATGTACAAAAAACGTAAAATGAAGCAAATCCTGTGGAGACTCCCTGTCGCAGCCACAGGATGCAAGATGCTGGCCTCTACTGCACCCCCTAGGGAAGGCAAGCAGGAGGTGAAAAAGATCCAAGCGAAACCTAGTCAATAAAAACCGTTCATAAACAGATAAAAACCCCAAGAGGTAAGGCTCGGCTGATGGAGTTGTCTTTAGCATAAAAAATTTGCGGACACTAGGTTTCCGCAACTCCAGCTTTCAGATTTTCTTAAATTGCTAAAGGACTCCCTTTTTATCCCCACATCCTTATTGGTTATTAGCTCAGGGTTGGTATAAAGTTCAACTCGTCCTAATTTATCAAAACTGCTCCTGATATATCTGAGCCATGGTATGTTGAGCACGTGATCCAGGGTCATACACTCCTTTAAAATCAAATGGCAGAGCGTTAATCCCTCGTTCAACCAAATTTTTAGCCAGAAGATTGAGGGTCGAAATGCCAGGGTATCACTTAAGTAGGGCACCCCCAGTTCCTCCACCAAATTAGACAGGCCACGGGGAACATCTAACAAGCGCTTTAAAAAGGAGTTCTCAGCCACCTGAAAAGCATCTGTGGCAATATGCTCCCATATTTCACTCCCATAGGAGGCTGTAGCTACACTCCTTGCCTGATAAATCTTCAACCGGGTAGCAATAGGTCTGTTACCCAGTTAAGAGGCAAAGTTAAAAATGGCCGTGTTCACCCCCACCAAGTCCCCCTTCTTCCTTTGTTTGAGCGGTCCCCATTTAAGCTGGTCGCCCAGTATGACCCCGAGGTAAGAAAAAACATCTGTTTGAGGTACCTTAAGTATTCCTACCCTGAAGTGAAAGCTTTTTTTCGGGTGTATCCCCACTTGCATGACAAAAGATTTAGAATTATTGATCGCTAAATCACGTTCCGTCATGAAGTCAGGAAAAGTTTCAAGCAACGATTGGAGCCCCCTGGCAGACCTGGATATAAGAACTGCATCGTCCGCGTAAAGTAATACGGGGAGACCTCGACGTCCTGCGTACGGATAATCTACCCCTGTTGATAAAAGGACTTTGTCTCAATCATTAATGTAAAGGTTAAACAGAAAGGGCGCCAGTATACACCCCTGGCGTACATTTCTCTTTATATCAAAGATCCGAGACACCCGTAGCCCATTCGAAAATCTGACGTTAGCCTTAGTTGCCTGGTGAAGATCTGGCAAGAAATGGACAACAGATCCATCAACCCCAATATCCTTCATGGTCTGCCACAGTTTTGCCCTGTTCACACGATCAAACACAAAAGACAGATCCATGAAGGCTAGATAGAGAGTACCGGGTCACGCCACCGTGTACTTGTTAAGTATTATAGTTAAGTTAAGGCATTGGGCCATGGTTGTGTGAATAAATCATTTAGGAAATGAATAACAGAGTGGACCTAAACATAAATGGACATACTGAAAGACCAGAAAGAAGAAAGAACTTATTTCAAAAATATATATTTTATTATTTTTATAAATTATGTTGTAAAAAGTTTTTAATATATTTTCACAATTATATAAACACAGAAAAAATGACATACAATTTTTAATCATAATATGGAAATATCTGTTTGTTTATAAATGGCCTATACATCATGAAACCAATGTTCCTATGAATTGTTGAAAGGCTAATCATACACACATCCATTCACACATGACCTAGGTTCATTTAACATATATCAAAACATGATGTTGTTGATATAGAGCTTGGATGTGTGTGCCAACAACAGATGACCTATAACAATAGAACAAATGAAATTAGACATAAGAAAAATAAACAGACATGGTCATGGCTATCATAATACTTAATGTCTACGCGCGTTTCGGCTCAACGCCTTCATCAGATAGCCATGATGGTCAAAGAAAATAATCTTAACCAATGAGTAGATCAAATCACTAAAATATTTCAATCAGTCACTTGCAGGAACAATGCGATGAATCGGTTTTCTTTGACGAATATTTTATATAGACCGGCCCATGGTCGAATAAAAACGCCAAACGTAGCCCTCAAAAGGTTCAGGCCGTCGCACACTATTTAAAGGAAGGCTTACCCGTGATCCTCTCTGATAAAATCGACGAACAAACACCTTCCCCGACTAGCTCTGGGCTGGCGCCTGGGATCAAGCACCGAGATCACGTGACGACAAGCTCCAACTTCACAAATTTATAAAGAACTGGACGTGTCCTGAAGGTAGAATGTACTCTCCTCGAGAACGCCGGCGAACAAGCGCCGTTGCTGTCTCTCACCGATGGACGCCGTGTACTGGTGGGCCATGGTTGAACGGCCTGGGCGGAACCTGTACTGTACCTTTGAAAGTACATCATTTTCCTCTGCCCACGTGGTCAATCTATCAAGTAACACACGTCCCAGCACCTTAACTACAGAGTCCAACAACGAGATTGGCCCATAACAATGTGAACTGCCGCGGTCACCCTTTTTAAAAACCGGCAATATAGTTGAGGTTGCCCAGGACTCGGGGCATCCATTCCTAGCCACCGCGTTAATAACGGCAGTAAGAATAGGTGCCCAAAAGGGTACATCAGATTTAAAATGGTCCGGGGGATACCTTCAGGTCCCAGGGCTTTATTACTTGTCAAGCCGGCAATGTCCCCCACAACCTGCCTCAGTTCAATAGTAAATACAGAAGCATCTACCCCTCGACCAGGCTGGCAAGACTGCTCAGACGGACTTTCAAACATAGTTTGAAAGTGAAGCACCCATTCGTCCTTGGTGATATGTGCACCCAAATCCCCACCTTCGTCGTGCACTAAGAACGGTCTATTGATAATACTCCAAAACCTGGAGCTATTCATCAGGGTGCTGTTGCACGGATTCTGCTCATGCACATAACTATGTGCAGGAAACCAGGACCTCAGTGAATTGTGGTGTACCAAAAAACTCACCTCAGTACCCAGAACCCCTACCCGACTAGCATCAGTGTCTCATTCGTTCTCCGTATCATCTCGAAGCTACCAATAATTAGACAACCCAGAACAAGCGACTTAGAGTACTCTCAGGAATGGTGGGAATCAGAAACACCTTTTCGTTATTATTCTCATATCAGTCCACAACAAGAGTAATCAAAGACACAGTAAAGTTTAAAATGTTTATTTTTAACTGCGTGCTCTAAGGTGCAGTACTTTGGCTAACATAAGCAGACAAATGATTAAAAACAAAACCATCAGCATTATTACAATACCATAGAAAATGAAGGAAGAAATCATATTACAAATGATAGTGGAAAACAACCACCCTCCCTTCGCTAGTAAACTAGTTTTATGAAACTAATACAAGGTCTCTAGGCTTGAATGGGGAACCCCATACCGTAAATATCAGCTTAGGTGAATCACATCACAGGATCAGCTCTGCTCTCCGTGTCTGGAAAGGTTTTCTCCAAGTGCCTGAATCATGCATGCAAATGCAATATTAAAGGCACCCGAGTTTCAGATATTTGCAGATGTGTGCGTGTTATGTCTAGAGCGTGGGCCGATCAACCTGAATTCAAAAGCATACATTGTTATTTGACCTGGACGGCTTCTGCACACAGTGTTCAGACAAAGGTCGTGGTGCACGTCTAGGGATGTGAACAACAGACCGTTCTCATGTGAAGAAAAAGCAAGCAAGCAGTTTTTCTTGTAATTACAGCTACCTGCAGTGTTGTGTGCAAAAGCAGCAAAGTGGCAAGATGGCGTTTTACATCTAACGCGCTTATGCTAACATAGCAATGTGTGCACATAGAACCCCATATTCACTACAGTGCTTGCCTCAGACAACTCCCTCCATGCTTCACCCTTCAAGACGGACTTATGTTTATCCAGTTTCAATGTAATAATCTTTGCAGCAGGCTCTAATCAAAATTTGGCTCCTGGGGCTCTCATCAAGGGCTTTCGCAATTTTCTTGCCGCCAACGAACAGGATGAATCAAACCATTTAGGAGCTGAAATAGCTGTTCTGCGGGCCGGGGCACTTAGGAGTTCACCTACTCCAAGGGAGATCATATTAAAAGCACTAATTACTTCTTCTGGGGGTGGGGGGGGGTACCCAACAAGGTGCACAGAACAAATTCACTGGCACAGGATTCTTTTACAGATTTATAAAAAAACATCAGGAGAGATCTGTGTCCATCTTAACCTTCTCTTACCGTCTGTTGGTCGTATGGACGCCTGTGGCTCGACTCCTATTTGAAAGGTCTGTAAGGGCCCTCCTATGTTAACACAGAGGGGGTTATGGTCACTATTAACATTATCCTGAAGAGTAAAACTTTGAAATAAAAATTGTAAAGAGGAAGAAATTAAAATAAAATCAATAAATATACCACTACATCTCCCTTTAAAGAAGGGGACAGGAGCCATGCTACACGGATCACCTAGTGACATAAGAGATATCAAATCAAATTTGTGTAGGAGGCCATTCAAAACGTCCCCCTGAACAGAATGTTCAAAGTGGAACCCCCTCACCCGAGGGCAACCCACATCAGGTAAACATGTGGTCCAAGAATCCCCACAGGGATGTATGTTAAAGTCCCCCATGACCATGAGATTATATAAATCTGTTGTATAATGTTGCCTTATAAAGGATCCCAACAGTGTGATATTACACCCGTCATTGGAACACATTGTCAAATTATAAAAGTTTACAAGAACCATTTTGTTAGCCCCCTTCTAAAGACCAAAGACTGTAAACAAACTTGTCGAGGGCAAAACCTGAATCTAGCATTCCACCGCCAGCCTTTGGTCTACCAGCCACAGAAGGGGAGGCTGGGATGAAAAAGGCCTTGTAACCCTCCAAAAGTAAGCTACAGTCCACTACCATGTTTCCTGGAAACAAATAATGCAAACTTGCTTCACATAAGCCAACCACATAGGATCTGAAAACTTGTTAGCCAGACCAGCAATATTCCACGATATTGCATTGTTAGCAGACCCACATAAATCCCCCTTGCTTTGCACTACGGAGTCCTCCTGTGGTAGCGGACTACCTGGGACCGTGAGAGGAGGACTAGTGAGTCAATCACATGCCTCCAACGTAGACAGTGGTGTGAACCTTTTAGATAGCTCCATGGGTGGGGGACCAATATTCTGCCAACGTGTTGGCATCTGTTGTGAATGGTCTAACCACAGGGACGGATTCTGATAGACATTCCTGGCAGACAGGATTTTCTGTGACAACTATTGTTGATGTTCATGTTGATATACCCTGGTGGATATGGTTTGTAAAAATATCCGAGTGGTAAAGCCACGATGGACGACTTAGAACCACTATGAGCAGGGTATGAATCAGTGAGCAAAATCCTTTCTGCTATGTGAGGTCTGTTAAAGTTAACAATAACACAATCCCCAGAACCTGATTTACGTGAGCTACCTATCCAACTGACTCTACGTACCATGTTGATATTTTTCTCCACTCTTAATCCCAATGTGGTGCTGAGCGAAAACCAGTGTGAAACTTTGTTTTCCAACTGGCAAAAATCCTCCCTAGTACCCTGTAGGAGAGTTGGCACATTCCCCAGTATCACTACATAGGGGGTGGATGCTGCTGGCAAGTGAATAACCGGTAACTGCTGGAACAGGAAATCCCTTTCCCCCTGGGTCTGACTGCCTGATGGCCTGCTAATTGATTCTCTTCGGGGAACCAAATCTGGCTGGGTCTGGCTGGGCAAGCTAACCCTGTTATAGCTTTGGCTTCCCCCATGTGTAGCTGCTGCCTTATTATAGCTTTGGCTTTCCCCTTCTGTAGCTGCTACATGGCTTACAATTACTTGTCCCCCCAGCAGATGTGACTGAGTGAAACTGTGGCTGAGGCTGGCCCCTGGAGATTTTAGGCAGGCTAGTCAATATGGGCAGCTGCACACTACATTGACCTAATTGAGCACTAGTCCGTCCCGTTGATGAAGATGAAACACCACATTTAAAGTCCTTTTAAAAGTTTTCAATCACTGTTAAGCGGATAATTATCGGTCCCAGCTTGGTATCCAGCAAATTCGTCATCAATACGTGAAAGGATTCCAGTGCCCCCGCCAGGTCAGCAGTAGGCATTGAATGAGAGGGTGCTGAGGTTTTAGGGGTCATATTAGGTTTAGATCCTTGACTTTACCCCCCATCACTTGAGATTTCCTTTTAGTACCCCCACCCGTACCTGCTGCTCCCGCCTCGGTCAGAAGTGAAGTTCCTTGCCCAATTGTGTTTAGAGTCTCCAGTTGCTTGCTGGGGGTAAGCGCCATATTCACCATGTTTGCCTGATTTAGTGTGGCCTCATTACCCTCCTTGTTGCTTATTATAACCACAGGGGAAAGGGGCAAATGCAAAGAGGAAACAGTTAGTTGGCTGGATGAACTGATGCTCTCCTGGGCTACCACCTCTGACCCTATAAAATTAGGCTGGCTCAAAAAGTCATCTTGAACTCTGATCAAGGACACGTGTGCATCAGTGTGCAAGGAATGTGAAGCAGTGATGGGTGACCTAGAAAGATGTCTGTTAACAAGTTCGATTTCCTTATCAATTACTGCTGTCGCCCGCTGGAGAAAAGAATCCATAGTTGTCACTGCTGTAGTACCGGTCACGGCCTTTCCTGCTGCTAGTGTCAGGATCCGTATATAGAGCGCCTGCCGAGACTACGGTTCCCAGAATCCCATGTGTAGCGTGGGAGGAGCCACGGGCATAAAACGCCCAGAACGTACGCACAACGATGTGCGTAATTAAAGATTTCCTGTACTGACGGGCGGCGACCCGTACAGCTCTTTCCCGCGGTATTGGAGCCGTGGGGTGTGCTGCACATTTTGGCCGAGAGCTTCGGCATTTCCGAATTCGTTTAAAACGGAGCCCTGTCTCAGTGTCCTGGGTTTCCCGGCAGAGCGACTGGGAGCTGATTGGCCATCACCAGAGCAGCGGCGCCCACCGCAATAATCGCCAGAGGGTTCCGAGATACCCGCTACCCCGGCGGAGTCCCAAACCGGCAAACAGCAAGTATCCGAAGTGTGGGTGTGTCGTTGACATACCGGAACGAGCAATTGTGCAACATAAAGGCGTTCATGGCCGGCTGGCCGTTGGCAGTTGTTTTTGTCGTAGAATCACCCGTAATTGGTCTGGAGTAAGACCTATTTCTAACAGTGTTTGGCAACAGAGTGAGAAGTCAAATAAGTAGCTTAGAGGAGATTTCTGATGCCTAGATGGGTGGGGTATCATTACTTTAATTCATTTCGGAGCTAGCGCTGGAGAGAGCATCAACCAGACTTAATGCTATAACAATTCAGAGACTAAAAAACAAAACCCACCAAAGAATCACAGACGGAGGGCTCGGTTCTCGAAGTACTGCCTTCTGTGTATTTGCACAGACCTAGGTGCCGATCACAATCCGGCAAAAACCGGGTACGAACCGTCGGACGGACCATAATCTCCGTCCGACGCGTACCCGGTCGTCAATTTTTACAAACAAGGAATTACGATTCGCACGGGTACACCAGTACCGTACGAATCGTAAAAAAGCCTGACCGACCCAAAAAAACCTACCAATGCGATCCGGAAAAGCGCCGACCTGACGTCGGGACGCTCGCAGCCAGCCATTCACGACCCAGGAATCACGATTCGCACCGACGTCACCCCGCACGGTGAATATTTTGCGGCAGCCAAAAACTGCCGGGAAATCAGGACGATGCGAACAAGGACCACCAGTACGCGACGGACAGACGACGACACGAACAAGGAGGACCAGTACGCGACAGGACGACGCGATCAAGGAGGACCCGTACGCGACAGGACGCGATCAAGGAGTACCAGTACGCGACGGACAGACATGGACCCGAACCTACGAGTCATCCCTGCCCTCATAGCAGTCCACCTCCTCTACAGGTTACGACGCAGACGCCGCAGAAGGTCAGAATAACTAAGGGAGGGGGGAAAGTGGGGTGGGGTGGGGGTGGCACGACCAGGGCAGGCCACAAAACAACCACATAAGTCACACACCACACATGGCCTGGACATACCTGACTCCCATGCCCTGGTCACCACGAGGGGGTGGGGGCGTGTCCTGATAAGCCAGCGACCGCCACAACGGAAGTCCGTCACCACGCGAACCGGCAACACAACCAGACAGGTACGTCCCGTACCCACGCCTGAAGAGCGTGGGTACGAGTCGTACCACGCCCACACACACGTCACCCCAACAATGGCGGGACGGATCGTACCCACGTGGCAAAGGCCTGGGTACGGCCCGCACAAGCATCACATAGCGTGGGGACGGATATGTACGGACCCTACCCCCACCCCATATGCATGGAGCGTACCCCCACCCCAACAGTGTAAGTACGACCCGTACCCCCACCCGCGTATGCATGGAGCGTACCCCCCATGCCAACAGTGTAAGTACGACTCGAACCCTCACCCGCGTATGCAAGGAGCGTACCCCCCACCCCAACAGTGTAAGTACGACTCGAACCCTCACCCGCGTATGCAAGGAGCGTACCCCCCACCCCAGCAGTGCAAGTACGACCCGTACCCCCACCCGCGGACTCACGGACCGTACCCCCCATGCCAACAGTGTAAGTACGACTCGAACCCTCACCCGCGTATGCAAGGAGCGTACCCCCCACCCCAACAGTGTAAGTACGACTCGAACCCTCACCCGCGCATGCAAGGAGCGTACCCCCCACCCCAACAGTGTAAGTACGACCCGTACCCCCACCCGCGGACTCACGGACCGTACCCCCCATGCCAACAGTGTAAGTACGACTCGAACCCTCACCCGCGTATGCAAGGAGCGTACCCCCCACCCCAACAGTGTAAGTACGACCCGTACCCCCACCCGCGGACTCACGGACCGTACCCCCCATGCCAACAGTGTAAGTACGACTCGAACCCTCACCCGCGTATGCAAGGAGCGTACCCCCCACCCCAACAGTGTAAGTACGACCCGTACCCCCACCCACGGACTCACGGACCGTACCCCCCATGCCAACAGTGTAAGTACGACTCGAACCCTCACCCGCGTATGCAAGGAGCGTACCCCCCACCCCAACAGTGTAAGTACGACCCGTACCCCCACCCGCGGACTCACGGACCGTACCCCCCATGCCAACAGTGTAAGTACGACTCGAACCCTCACCCGCGTATGCAAGGAGCGTACCCCCCACCCCAACAGTGTAAGTACGACCCGTACCCCCACCCGCGGACTCACGGACCGTACCCCCACCACACCAGTGTAACTAGACTCGTACCCTCACCTCGAATGCATGGAGCGCACCCCCACCGTGTATGTTACAAGCGTACATATCCAGAAATAGGAGGTGTGTGTGCAGAGTCCACCCAGCAGTGCCCAGAGGCAGGAGGGGTGTGTGCCTATCACTCCCAGCAGTGCCCTGAGACAGGAGGGGTGTGTGCAGAGTCCTCCCAGCAGTGCCCAGAGACAGGAGGGGTGTGTGCAGAGTCCTCCCAGCAGTGCCCAGACACAGGAGGGGTGGGTGCAGAGTCCTCCCAGCAGTGCCCAGACACAGGAGGGGTGTGTGCAGAGTCCTCCCAGCAGTGCCCAGACACAGGAGGGGTGGGTGCAGAGTCCTCCCAGCAGTGCCCAGAGACAGGAGGGGTGTGTGCAGAGTCCTCCCAGCAGTGCCCAGAGACAGGAGGGGTGTGTGCCTATCACTCCCAGCAGTGCCCAGAGACAGGAGGTGTGTGTGCAGAGTCCACCCAGCAGTGCCCAGAGGCAGGAGGGGTGTGTGCCTATCACTCCCAGCAGTGCCCAGAGACAGGAGGGGTGTGTGCCTATCACTCCCAGCAGTGCCCAGAGACAGGAGGTGTGTGTGCAGAGTCCTCCCAGCAGTGCCCAGACACAGGAGGGGTGGGTGCAGAGTCCTCCCAGCAGTGCCCAGAGACAGGAGGGGTGTGTGCAGAGTCCTCCCAGCAGTGCCCAGACACAGGAGGGGTGTGTGCAGAGTCCTCCCAGCAGTGCCCAGAGACAGGAGGGGTGGGTGCAGAGTCCTCCCAGCAGTGCCCAGACACAGGAGGAGTGTAACACATGTGTGTGAGGCCGGAATTACCCACATCCATACTGCCTACAAGGGAACATGTCCCCATGAACTCATGTCAACAGACTCCACACACAAGTACAGTGATCACCAAGGATGCCACGATTGTTGCAGGTGGAGACATGGCCATGCATGCATGGCCAAAGTAGAAGGGCTCCGTCACACACACAGCTCATGTAGACACTGCTCTGCGCTAAACATTGGGAACACCCTGCAGGGAAGAAATCTGGGTACACAGAGGAAGGAATACACCCTGGGACAATTGCACCATGCAGTAACTGCTTACATGACCAAAGGAAGTTAGCCAACACCTTGTGATGGCACACAGATCCCAGGGTCCCCCCAATGAGCAGAACACTACTACATATCCCACACACCCAAACCCTTAAACACCACCCAAAACCATGTAGCAGCCCCACCAACACCAATACCACCATAGCAGTAGTGTGATAATGAAAACAAAATTAAGCTTTATTCAGCATGAGCACAATGTCCGTGGATCGCAGGCAGTTCAATATTCACAAAGCCCATAGGGCAGTCAATGATTCGCAGCTGGATGGGGGACACAGTGGGATGCGTGTCCCCTACCTTGCCTGCACAGTCAAATGGCATCGTCTTCCATACTGGTGAGGGCATCAGGGGGGGGGGGGAAGCACCAGGCACCGCAGGGACATCAGGGCAAAGGGGCGGCGTTGTGGGTGCAGGGATGGAGGACTCAACCACAGGGGGTGTGTCATGGCCAAAGGCGGAGGCCAGGATGGCACTACACACCTTAGCAAGGTCCTCCAGGGACTCCCCTGCACCCGAAGGGACCTCAGGCCCCAAGGAGGGGGGGGGGGGTCAGAGGGATGGGTCGCAGCGCCACCGGGGGAGGGTGGAGACAGGGGGGGAGACTCAACCACCCTGACCGAGGACTTCCTTGACCGCTTGCGTGGTGGTGTAACTGTGGGGCTCAGGGACAGAGCGGCCATGAAGGAGCCCTTGGGGGAGATGTGGCCAGGAGAGCTGAGGGGAGGGGATTTGGAGGGAGTGGACTGGGTGGAATGCGGACTCCCACTATGGCTGCGTGTCACACGTTTGCCCCCGACCCAGTGGGTGTGCCTACCTCACCCTGTGTGTGCGTGTCAGGAGGAGTGCGGTGGACCTTCCCTGCTGGTGTGGTGCCTGTGTCTGTTGATGTGGGTGCATGCCGATGTCTGGGTGTACGTGGGACAGGCATGGGAGTGGGAAGTGTGGATGGGGCAGGGGTAGGTGGGGGGAGGTCGCGCTGCAGGAGACCCACTGCTGCAGTCAGTGTGGAGTCTATGGACCTCAGCAAGTTGCGTTGGTCAGCCTGCAATGAATGAATGCCCTCCAAGAATGCCTCGATGTTGGTGAGGGTTTTCCCGTGGGCATGGAGGACATTAAGGATCGCAGCCTGACCAACCTGCAGTTGCCGCTGGATGTCCACAGACTCAGCATTGGCGGCAGCAGTGGAGACAGGGGCAGGGGGTGCGGTGCCTGGCCGGAAGGAGACATGCGGTGACCGGGCACGCTGGGAAGGGACACGAGCAAGTGGGAGGCGGCTGATGGGAACTGAGGGGGCGGTGCGAGGTGTTGTTCCGCTGTCAGCTGCTGGTGCAGCCACCGCCCACTCGGAGACATCCTCCTCGGACCTGTCAGCTTAGTATTCTGACGTGCCAGTCGACAGGTCCTCGGCCACACTCTCCTCCGCCTCTGTCCCACTCGATGTGCCAGCCCCGATGCCACGGCTGGCACTGGTGCTCGGTCCCTCCGCCTTGCCTGTGTCCATGTCTCCCTCTGTGTCCCCCGACGATGCTGTGGGCAGGGTGGAGAGACAGAAATCAATCAGACAGCTGTACACATCAGTCACATGAGTCCAATCGACATAGGTAACACTGCATAGCCTGAAAAGGAAGATCCCTAACATCTACTAAACAAGGTACCGATGTAGGGCATGAAACACAGTTGGTTGAGCCACCATGCCACTGAAATACCATGGAGAGCATGAGACAATAGCTAAAGACAGGAAACGGAGTCTGACATAGCACCCAGGCCCTGGGGACAATCCAGCACTGCATCTGCACCACACAGCGTTGGCGAAAATACCGATGACCAGGGACCATATCCATGAACTTGAGACACATGCTGCATAGGTAATGCTGAAAACATGCCCAACATGACTCGGTCACTGCACCTTGCGTGTGTGTCCAGAAACATCACACACTGCCCAGACCCAGCAAGTAGAAATCAGGATTTGACACATAGGCATTGCCCGCCCCAACCAACCCCTACACGAGGCAAATTGTTGAGACACAGGTGGCACCAACATCTCATAGTCTGGGTGATAAACACAGGGGCAGGTAAAATGCAAGATTGGACGCCAAACAGCCAAGGTGCGCCTGTACAAATAATGAGGTACCAGTGCCCATCCTCAGATGAGTATAACAAGACACACAGGCACTGGCAACTGTGAGTATGAAGAAGGACAATCAGGTCAGGCTGCACAGTGGACACCTGTACAAAATAGCACGTCTATATACATGGTGACAGGGGACAATGGCACAGAGCACAACCTACGCTGTAGACACTGAGAGTGTCCACGTTTATGATGACACATACACCACTGAGGAAAAGGTGCCCCAGGGGACAGTAGTGGGCACGCAACTACATGCTACTGAATGGTAATGACTGCAACACACGTCACCATCCCTGCACTATGCGTATCGCACACTCATGCACATCATGTCACAGGCCACTACATAGGACATGCGCGCTGTAAGGCATGACACATGAGAGACCAACTCCCATGTCTGGAGTCAGCATCAGTGCCAACTGACATGGAACCCACATGCAGTGAACTTGACAGTGCACAGGCAAGGTCCCACAACCTGTTACACACAACCCCCACACATGATGCTACAGTCATTGTTCTCGTGGACAAAGCGCCAGCCTACATTACCTTGTGAAGGAGTGACTACACACAGACCAGGGAACACATTGCAAGGAGGGGAAGGGTGGCAGGGGCGCAGCGCTATACTGGGGCAAACAGGATCTGCACAGCACCTTTAAACCCTGCCAGTGAATTCATGCTACTGTGCCCTTACAAATGCCGGTGACACACAACAAACACACATGTACCTACCCCCTTCCGGCTGCTGCATCGCCTGTAAGCGCCTCTCCAGGTCTGGAAAGACCACCGGCAGCACACGCCTGTGGAGGTGGCTCAGACGGCGGCGGCCGCGGTTCTTGTGGCTCTCAGGTGAGTCCCCCATCAGGAGCCGTGCAATCCTCCGCGTCCAGCACCGGATATCCTGCCAGCGCTTCCTCACCTGGGGCAGGCTCCGCCTCCGACCATCCACACCCCTCACGGCACTGACGGCGGTCAGCCAGATCTGCTCCTTGGCAGTGGCGCCTACCTGTGAGGAGGAACAAGTGACACCACATCAATACACCAGCCACATGTCACAGAGAGACATATGAGTACAAATTAGCTGGTTACAACAAGGCATGTCATGCAGTCAACGCATTGCACCTTTGTCATAGGGACATCATCCCCTGGTGAGGGAAAAAGCAGTACGTGCCATAGTGGGTACACAGGTGGAATGATGGCAATGTCACAATCAATGATCAAGGCTCACACTGTGCATCACACCCACCCCTCCTGTCTCAGGGCACTGCTGTGAGGACTCCACACCCACCCCTCCTGTCTCAGGGCACTGCTGTTAGTGATAGGCCCCCACCCCTCCTGTCTCAGGGCACTGCTGTTAGTGATAGGCCCCCACCCCTCCTGTCTCAGGGCACTGCTGTTAGTGATAGGCCCCCACCCCTCCTGTCTCAGGGCACTGCTGTTAGTGATAGGCCCCCACCCCTCCTGTCTCAGGGCACTGCTGGGAGGACTCTGCATCCACCCCTCCTGTCTCAGGGCACTGCTGTTAGTGATAGGCACACACCCCTCCTGTCTCAGGGCACTGCTGGGAGACATCAGGCACCCCCCCCCCTGGGACCCCCCCGACAGTACATGGCATGTGTGTCACACCAGGACACAATGCCTGAAGTCACAGTCACAACATAGGGACAGTCTGTGCCAGTGGCCTATGCACTCACCTGATACCCTGGTCGCCCATACAGCATGGAGTACTGTGGGAGGATCACATCCAGCAGAGCCATGTTCTCCTCCAGGGTGAATGGCTGTGTCCTCTCCACAGCCCTTGACATGGTTCCAGGGAATCAGTAGCAGCAGCTGGGTCGACGAATGCAAAGATGTGCAGGCAAGTACTCCCTCATGGGACCTGGCTGCCTTATATGTGCCCTTCTGCCCAGTCTCATGCACAGGAGTACAGAGTGATTTGCATCCTATGTTTCCACCAATCCCTTCAAACCTAGCAGTCTGTGGGTTCTCTATCGGTTTCATTCTCCTGCATGATGTCAGCCCCACAAACACATTGCAACAAAGTAGAAGAAGTCCAACTGACTTCTGCTGTGTACCTTCCAGAACAATTTCGAAATTTGAACTTGGTCTCCATGACAACCAGCATGCATGTAGGCCTTAATACTTGTCCCCTATGTAATTTGGAGCATCACACACAGGTACGGTGCGTTTCGGGGCCCTAGGGCACCCCAAATGCATGGCAACGGACCGTACATGCATGCCTACGTTCACTATCACTATGGGTGTCCTCGCGTATGCGTACTCGTAGTGGTACGGGCCGTACACTCGCATGTACGCTCACTATCACTACGAGTACGCATACGCGTGCAGACCCATAGTGATAGTGAGCGTAGATGCGTGTGTACGGTCCGTACCACTACGAGTACGCATACGCGTGCAGACCCATAGTGATAGTGAGCGTAGATGCGTGTGTACGGTCCGTACCACTACGAGTACGCATACGCGTGCAGACCCATAGTGATAGTGAGCGTAGATGCGTGTGTACGGTCCGTACCACTACGAGAACGCATACGCGTGCAGACCCATAGTGATAGTGAGCGTAGATGCGTGTGTACGGTCCGTACCACTACGGGTACGCATACGCGAGGACACCCATAGTGATAGGGCCGTACACACGCATCTACGCTCACTATCACTATGGGTCTGCACGCGTATGCGTACTCGTAGTGGTACGGACCGTACACACGCATCTACGCTCACTATCACTATGGGTCTGCACGCGTATGCGTACTCGTAGTGGTACGGACCGTACAAATGCCTGTACGCTCGCCATCACGATGGGTACACATACGGCAGCACTCCCACAGTGATTTGGGAACATACACAGGCCCTCTTAGCAGCAGTACGGCGGTTTTTACACATCACAGTGGTGATAGGCGACACACAGGTAGGAATAGGGCGGACATACTTGTCCATGGATGGACATACTTGTCCAGGAATGGACATCAAGGCATCGTCTGTGCATTACTACATGTGTGGGGCACAGGTGTGACAGGCTGTGATGTGGAACATGACTCCTGAGTGGAGAAGGCACCAGATGTATGATGAGATGTGTATAGGTGTACTGTGTGACGGTGCAATGTGTGCCAGGCATGCCCTTGACTCCTTTGACATGTGTGCATGTCGTACTGCGCACTTGGGGTGAGCGTCACTGGCATGGCACGGACACCAACACACGGAAGTGTCCCATGATGCCCGGTACAGGGGTCATGACACATGACTTGTCACTACCCACCGTGCACAATGTGACTATGTCATTTATGTGTGCGGGATTTCCATCAGGTTGATGTTGTAGCACCCTCAAAAGCTGCAGCCGTTGCAGCAACCAACATGTGTCTGTGTGTAGATTGTCATTGCACACTGTTCCGCACACCATACCACATGTGTTATCGGATGTGAGGTGCACATGTATGCATGGGACACGGAGTAGCGTGACAAGGCCATGTCAGCATCCTCACAAGGAATGTGTGGTGAGTCATGACATGTGCACCTTCATGGCAAGGTGTGTGGGCAGGCCTAGTGTAATGTCATGTGACCTGTGGCTCCGGTGTTCCGCTACCAGTCTCTGCAATCGGCATCCTACTTCTGCTGATGTGTGGGTGTATGTCACTCCTGTCTTGCGTCTGGCTGTTCACTTGCACTGGGACACAGCTATTCCCATGGCGTGGCATGGGGAGGTTCTCAATCTCCGTGTGTAGCTGGGTCTTGGAAGGAGTGTCACCTTGCATCCATACGTGTCCTGGGCATGTAGCACATACCTGACTCCCTATGTAGCATGTGTGTATTGCCAGATTTACATGTGCTCAGTAGACATGAGTTGTTGTCGTAGTGCACTCACTCTTCCTTGTCACTTCCAAATTACTGCAGAGCGCCGCCTCTTGCCCGAAGAATTCCAGACTTGGCTGCCATGCAGGAGAATGACAGGATCCGGCTCTACCGCTTCACCCAACCGTTGATTCTGGAGCTGACGGCGAGACTGGCACCACACCTGCAACCGCAGCACAGGTATCCTACGGCACTGACACCCCAGCTGAAGGTAATGGCTGCCCTACATTTTCTTGCCACGGGTACCTTCCAAAATACCATAGCTCATGTTGGTGGCATGTCCCAGAGCATGTTCAGCGGTGTGCTGCATGATTTCTTGGAGGCCATGTTGATTCACCTGGATGACTTCATCAAGTTCCCAACCCCTGAACAGATGACTGAGGTCAAGCGTGGATTCTATGCCCTGGGAGGGATGCCCCATGTCATTGGGTCCATAGATGGGACACATGTAGCTTTGGTACCACCACACGCACGGGAGGTGGCGTACCGCAATCGGAAGCACTACCACTCCATCAATGCCCTTGTGGTGTGTCTGTCCAACATGGTGATTTCACATGTCTGTGCTCGTTTTCCAGGATCAGCACACGATGCCTACATCATGAGGCGTAGCGGGATGCCTGATATGATGATGCAGCTGCGCAACGAACGGGCATGTGTTGTTGGTGGGTACAGTCTGTCTGTCCTGTATTCTGTGTAGCCTACCAGCACGACCGCTTCACCACTTCTAACGATGTCCATGTGCTTCCCATGTAGGGGACGCTGGCTATCCCAACATGCCTTGGCTGCTGACACCTCTCCGCAACCCCATCACGCTGGCCCAGCTCCGCTACAACACCGCCCATGGCCGGACAAGGCGAGTGATAGAGAGGACATTTGGCATGCTGAAGAGCCGATTCCGGTGCCTCCACAAGACCGGCGGTGCACTCCCTTATGCCCCGGCGAAGGTCTGCAAGATCTTCATGGTCTGCTGCATGCTGCACAACATGGCAGTTGAAAGAGCTGTGCCACTCATCCTGAATCAACATGACGAGGACCATCCACCCGTGGAGGACGAAGGGCTTGGCAATGGGGCTAGTGATGTGGAGGATGTGGAGCCGCAAGAGGACATCCGGACTCGGCTCATACGCGACTTCTTTGCTTAGTGGTGAGTACCAGTGTCTGAGTGTGCACGCATTGGTCCCCGTGTGGCATGCGTTGTGATGTGTGTCTCCAGCTGCATGTATGGCACGTGAGTCAGAGGTGTGTGTGGGTGTGTCACTGGAGTGATGGTGGCAGTGATGGTAGTATTTCCCCAGTCACAATGATGACCTAGCATGTTGTCATCCATACATGTGTCGAGTAAATGCACATGCAAGTGGCTGTGTTATTTGTGGCTGACTTCTTGTGTGTCTCTCTTCCCCAGGTACCTGCGCATGCCGTTTGCTGGTTGCATTGTTGTGCCACTGCTATTCCTCATGGACATGACATCGTGGGCTGACTCAGCATTACAGGCACGGACACGTTTGGAAGTCTCCATGGGGTAAGGGATGCATCTGGGGTGTATTGGTTGTGGCAGTTGTTCACGATGTATGCACACTGCCCCTGTCGATGTGTTGTTCCTCTGCAGCCATGTCGCATCCCCATGGGACACGACATGCAGCTGTGTACACCTGAATAGATGGTCTGCCTGGTTGACAGTCATCAGTGATGGGATAGTGGATTGTGATGATGGCATCAATGTGTGTGACACTGCCCTCGGACACATACGGTTAGCATTGGCTTGACATGGTGTGGGACTTCCACATCAGCGGATCTATGGTGTATGGCAGGCTCTCTGTGTGCAGCTGTGGGTATTTAGCTGTTAGCCGACGCTTGTGTGCCAGTACCATGGCTATCACGCATTTGTGCTGCAGAAGGGGGGTGCCAGTGTTGGACCCACATGTCACTCCACATGATGTGTTCATGTGTACTTTGAGTTGCCTCTGCAATCCCGAATACATGACTAATAAAGGTGTCCCTATGCCTCCAAGGTGCCTCTTCTCAGTCAATGCTGGTGTGTTGGCACGGTGCATCCTGCATGTCTGGCATGGTATTCCCTGATTGTGGCTATGTGTCAATGTGTCGAGTGGCAAGATGCAAGCTGTGTGTGTGGGCTGAGACTGTGTATTGGGCATGATGTCCATGACTGCGTGGGTATTGTGACATGTGCCATCCCCATGCATCCAACGTTGGCCAGGCCCCCATTCTCTGCATCCACCGGACTCAAGCTTGCAGGACATGGTTCTGCCACCTGTCTACACATACCTGGGTGCCCCCCAGGACACTGGACTGGATCCCTGACCTCTGCGCATGACTGTTGGTGTACTCAATGTGTGTGTAAGCACGGTTGTTCGGCCACCCCCTCAGCTGGTTGTGCCCATCACGGGTGTGTATGGTGCTCCATGTCTGTCTTGCCTAATACACTGTGACCCATGTGTCCTGTGCCAGAGTCAGGCCCCAGGGTGTGGATGGTTGAAGAGAAAAGATGACTCAGGCATGTTTAGACTTTACAAGACACATGTTAGGTAATAATGCTACCAGCAGGCATCTACTCTTCATAGTGCGATTTATTATTGGGGGGGGGGGGGGGGGACAAAGTGAGGGGCTTTCCGGGATTATGGAATCCAAAGTTCAGTAGGGGAGTTGGTGTCCTTGCCATTGGAAATCCTCAGAGTCCATGCCACAGTCTTTGTCAACATTGGTCAGCCAGTGACCAGCAGGGCCATGTGGCAGAGAATGTCTCTTGATGCTGTGATGCTGTTGCTCCAGTGGGCCAGGTGCCAGGCCAGGTGTCCTGGGAGATGGTGATGTAGCAGCCACCCTCACGGTCCTTTCCGTGGACGACCCGGCCTCCTGCGGGGAACCTCACCAGCAGGCCGTGACGACGTCTGGGATGCTCCGTCGGATGTTTCCTCCTCCTCCTCCTGATCCCTCCCTGTGGGTGGTGATGTTCTCCGCCTTCTGGCACAGGGAGGGTCGGCCATGGTGTCGGCCATCCGACGGAGTGTAGCGTGAATCCCCTGGAATGCCGTCACTTGCTCAGCCTGTCTGTCCTCCATCCTCCGTTGGTGTACCAGTAGACAGGCAATTAGCTCCGCATGTTGCTGGGCCTGCTGGGCCTTGATCCCCTCGAGGACGGACACAACCTGGGCCAAGCCCGTGGTGTCCTGCCGGTATGAGTCCAGGATGTTACGGACATGGGAAAATACCGGATCCCCAGCCAACTGGTCAGGCTCGCGCCTCCGCCGTCCTCCACTCCCACCACCCCTGCCCACTTGCACCTGGCCTGCACTTGTGGGCACATGGGGTCTCCGGGACCCCTGAGGGGTGGCATTGGCGTTGTCGCCTGCCTCCTCCTGGGTGCCCGGGACACCGTGTCCCTCCTGGCGAGCCTGGCTGCATTGTGGTGTTGGGGCAGGGATCCTGGGTGTCTCCTGGGATGTGGCAGGAGTGGGGGTGGTGGTTGGCACAGTTGTACCTGACGCAGGTGCTGCAGGTGGTTGGACACCAGAGGGGCCAGGTTGGTCGGGGTCGTCCGCAGAGTGGTGAGAGTGGTCGCTGCCGGTGGGATCGGGCTCCTGCAGATCCGGGTCCTGTGAGTGTTCCCCCCCAGTGTTGGGGGGTGCACCACGACGTTGACCTGTGTGTGAGAGAGACAATGTTAATTTTGGTCCATGCAACATCCATGTTTCATCCGTTTCAAAGTTGGCACATTTCCTCTTGGAATTAGGATCGGTCTTGCATTCCACTCACAGTGCACTTGTGCATGGGTGTGTCCCTTGGGCACCACTTTGGCCCCTTTAACTATGTGTGGCACAGTCTTACTTGCTGCGTCTAGTGTGAATGCAGTCAGCAGTGTAGTGGGCAGGTGTGGCGAGCCATGCATTGGCGCCTTCCGTGTAGCACTGTACATGTGCACATGGAGTGGATCCACACACTTATATGATCCAGGTAGCTGTCGTTGTGCTCGTGAACAGGTTGTGACATGGCCCTGTGTTTTGCCATGGTGAAGAGGGGGGGTTCTGGCACTGGCCACCCTTGTCTACATGCACGCAGTCTACCTGCTGACGAGCAGACATTCACACACGCAACACGGCTGATTAGCTCTCCCTGTGTCTCGCTACCTCTGTGTCCCCCTCTCCCTCCCTCCGTGTGTCAGCCTCCTCCCTCTGTCCGTCTCCCTCCCTCTCTGTCCCCCTCTCCCTCCCTCTCTGTCGCCTTCTCCCTCCCTCTGTGTCCCCCTCTCCCTCCCTCCGTGTGTCAGCCTCCTCCCTCTGTCCGTCTCCCTCCCTCTCTGTCCCCCCTCTCCCTCCCTCTCTGTCCCCCTCTCCCTCCCTCTCTGTCGCCTTCTCCCTCCCTCTGTGTCCCCCTCTCCCTCCCTCCGTGTGTCAGCCTCCTCCCTCTGTCCGTCTCCCTCCCTCTCTGTCCCCCTCTCCCTCCCTCTCTGTCCCCCTCTCCCTCCCTCTCTGTCGCCTTCTCCCTCCCTCTGTGTGTCACCCTCTGTCACCTCGGCCCAGCTTCCTGGGCACACACTGTTAGCAGATCTTTGAGTGGCCCTTGGCTTGTTGATGTGAGTTTGTTCCTGATCTCCAGGCACCCATTGGGTGTGATGTGTGTCTGTGCGCTGCTGCTGTGGTGGTGTGTGCTGCCACTCTTTCACAATGTTGGCTGTTCATTAGCTGCTGTCATGTGCAAAACAGTGCCTTCACCCCCATGTGTTGATGCAAGGCGTCCGCCATTTGCTGGCAAGTCATTCCTGTGTTGGGACACACTGTCTGTCTGGCTGTGACCTAGGCCATATGGGTAGAGTGAATTGTTGTCTGCTTCTGAGTTGCACTATGTGCGTTTTGGGGCCCAGCCTCCCGCCATCCGGGTTACCGTGTCATGTGTTGTTGTCTTCTGTGGCCTGTGACTTGACATTGTCCAGCTGGGTGCATGGGGCATGGTGGCAGCAGTGGCATGTGCGTGCCCATGGAGTGTGGTTGAGTCATGCTATGGCTTGTGGTGGTTGCGTGCCTGTTAGTGATGTTGGTTGTGGATGCCGTTCCCCCATGTGAGGTGCGTTGTTTGTGTACTCACCCGGGTCTCGGAGTCCTTCTAATCCTTCGACTGCCTCCACCGGCAGTATGGCCATCACCCTCTCCTCCCAGGGATGGTAGTGTACGGGTCTGCGGGAGGGCCCTCCTCCGGTGGCGTTGGCCTGGTCGTGTTCATCCTGCCTCTTGGCTCGGACCCTCCTCCGCAGATCGTACCACCTGTTCTGGCATTCCTGCCTGGTCCGTCTGGTGTCCGCAACAGCATTCACAGCATCGACGATGGTCTGCCACATGGCTGTTTTTGCTGCCTGGCTGGTGTTTCTGACCAATGTTCCAAAGATCTGTGGCTCGACTCTGAGGATTTGATCAACAAGAACCTCCAACTCTCGGTTACTGAACTTTGGATTCTTGGTAGTGGGCATGATGAGGGGTGTGGATGGTGGGGGGGGGGTGTGGATGGTGGGGGGGGGGTGTGGATGGTTGTGGGTGTGTGGGTGTGGTTGTGCAGGTGTGTGTGTGTGTGAATGTGATGAGGGTGTGTTTGTGAAGGTGGTTGTGTGAAGGTGTGCAAGTGTAAGGTGTAGTAAAGGTTGAGGTCTGGTGCTGTGGGTTGTCTGTGGGGTCTGGCAGCAGTGGGTCTGTTGCAAAGGCTCATGGTTTGTGTGTGTGGGCCCTTTTTATTGGTCCATTGGTGGGTGTGGCTGTGTTTGAATTGTGGGTGGGTTGGTTATAAGGAGTGGTGGTGTATTGGGCCTCTGTTTGTTTTTGGCAGTTGCAGGTCAGTGAAGGTGTTGTTTTAGTGTTTTTTGGCCATGTTTAGTGGCTTTGTGCCATTCGAATGGTGTATTGTTGTGTTGTTTTGTTTTGTGGTGGTTGTGTCCGTGCGTTTTGAGCGTGTGTACGGTGTGTACATGGGCCATTTGGTTGTACGGTGCTGTCCTTGTGTGTGGCTTGGTACGACTCGTACATGCGGTTGTGATGTTGGGGCCTGGGGTGCGCTCCATAGTTAGGAGGTTGTGTTGGGGGTAGGACTCGAACGTACTGGGATGTACATACACGGTGGTTCGACACGTACAGGGGTGGGGGTAGGACTCGAACGTACTGGGATGTACATACACGGTGGTACGACACGTACAGGGGTGGGGGTAGGACTCGAACGTACTGGGATGTACATACACGGTGGTTCGACACGTACAGGGGTGGGGGTAGGACTCGAACGTACTGGGATGTACATACACGGTGGTTCGACACGTACAGGGGTGGGGGTAGGACTCGAACGTACTGGGATGTACATACACGGTGGTTCGACACGTACAGGGGTGGGGGTAGGACTCAAACGTACTGGGTACACGGTGGTACGACACGTACAGGGGTGGGGGTAGGACTCGAACGTACTGGGATGTACATACACGGTGGTACGACACGTACAGGGGTGGGGGTAGGACTCGAACGTACTGGGATGTACATACACGGTGGTTCGACACGTACAGGGGTGGGGGTAGGACTCGAACATACTGGGATGTACATACACGGTGGTTCGACACGTACAGGGGTGGGGGTAGGACTCGAACGTACTGGGTACACGGTGGTACGACACGTACAGGGGTGGGGGTACGACTGGAACGTACTGGGGTGGGGGTACACGGTGGGACGACACGTACAGGGGTGGGGGTACGACTGGAACGTACTGGGGTGTGGGTACACGGGGGTAGGACACGTACAGGGGTGGGGGTACGACTGGAACGTACAGGGGTGGGGGTACACGGGGGTAGGACACGTACAGGGGTGGGGGTACGACTGGAACGTACTGGGGTGTGGGTACACGGGGGTAGGACACGTACAGGGGTGGGGGTACGACTGGAACGTACTGGGGTGGGGGTACACGGGGGTAGGACACGTACAGGGGTGGGGGTACGACTGGAACGTACTGGGGTGGGGGTACACGGTGGTACGACACGTACAGGGGTAGGGGTAGGACTGGAACGTACTGGGGTGGGGGTACACGGGGGTAGGACACGTACAGGGGTGGGGGTAGGACTGGAACGTACTGGGGTGTGGGTACACGGGGGTAGGACACGTACAGGGGTGGGGGTAGGACTCAAACGTACTGGGGTGGGGGTACACGGTGGGACGACACGTACAGGGGTGGGGGTACGACTGGAACGTACTGGGGTGGGGGTACACGGTGGTACGACACGTACAGGGGTGGGGGTACGACTGGAACGTACTGGGGTGGGGGTACACGGGGGTAGGACACGTACAGGGGTGGGGGTACGACTGGAACGTACTGGGGTGGGGGTACACGGGGGTAGGACACGTACAGGGGTGGGGGTAGGACTCGAACGTACTGGGGTGTACATGGACGGTGGTATGACACGTACAGGGGTGGGGGTAGGACTCGAACGTACTGGGGTGTACCTAGACGGGTGGGGGGAGTGTTGGGCGCGTATGCGGGCACATGTCTCCATGGTTGCTATAGGAGTTCGGTGCGGACGGTGTTTTTTCCATACGGTTGTGACCTCGGACGCACGGGATGGATCGTGATTCCTCGGTCGGACTTGACTTTTCACGTTTGTACGGTAAATCGTCCGAGGACGTGTCGGACACATTTTCCGACCCGAGGACGTGTGGGGAATGATTCCCAATGCGGTTCGTATGGACTTTTTCCCATGCGAATCGTGATTGCCAGTTCGTACGGCACTTGTACGATTCGTACGGTAAAAAGACCGGATACGAGTCGCACGGGGTAATTTTTTACCGGATCGTGATTGGCACCCTAGTGTCCTGTTAGGTTCCCCTGAGTACGTTCAGAACTTTCCCTCACTCATTAGCTGAGAAGGAGACAGCCAACCCTCTTTCTTAGATAAGTGTGTACAAAGAAATGACACACAAATGGGCGGCGGCAGAGGAGGACACATTACGGGAGGAGGAGGTAAGGGGCACCCGCAAACATCCCATTTCAATGGACTGGGCCATGTTATTGAATCACTTTAAGCAATTGACCCCTGGCGAGGACTCACACGGGGGCACACCTACACAAACAGCCCTGCCAACACAGCCTTCGTCAGCAATCGACTAAACCCTCCCTACTCTGGGGGCCCGATTGCGTCGCGGGCAACCTCGTGACGTGTGTCGGCACTTCTGCCGGCCTGGCGTAAACGTCAGCTCAGCTGTAAGATATTGACACGATACACACACACACGCTTAACCCAGTGGCAGATAAGAGAGTCCGGACGCGATCTTCCATACCCAACCCCTAGCTCTTCCCGTGTTTTACCCCAGTTCACGTGGCATATTCACTACCAGGACCCATAGGGTTTACAACTTGTGTATCCAGCAACTATTGTACTCATGATTAATTGTGGGGGATATTGGATACTGTAATAAGCAATCTCATGGATTGAATGATTTATTTGATATATATTACAATAAACCTGAAAATGCCAATAAAAATATGTTACAAAAAAAGTGTGTACAAAGAAATAACCCAGACCTAATGAGTTTTCTATTGCTTTGTTATCTGATGAAAGTTGTGTATGGTTACGACAAGAGTGATGGTATGAGTGTTTCTGAGGACATAAGGAGGCTCTTCATCATAAAGATACAAACTAGCGAGAAGTACTGAGAGTAGGTCTTTTTTGGCTTGCATTGTGTTATGTTTTGGTTTGTATGTTAACTTTCTTTCAAGGTTCTACTCCCCGCTGTTCCCATCCTTCCCTTCCCTCGCTCGATTGCTCCAGTCTTCCGTGCCTTTAGTGCAGGAAGTTGGTGACGTCGAGAGGTGGACCCCCTATAGCGTCGCCCGAATCCTGAGGAGTGTTTGGACCTGGGACGGATTCTTGACAGCTAGTGCTGTTTTGCGCCTGATCATGATTGAAAGGGGTCAGTGTGGAAATGCTCTAATAAAAATTAGGAATTAGTGTGTTTAGAATGTCAGTGTGCAAAGGGACAACAACTCCACTGTTACTCCACATAAAGTACAAGTAAACTGACCCAAATAGAGTATCAAGTAACAAAGTATCTTGCTGGGGGGGTTCTGGACACAAACAAGCACTCTACGTACTAGCTCTCGCACAATCCGCAATCCACGAGGATGGTACCAACACGAATATAATAGTAAACAACTGAACTCTGCCCTACCTCGCCTGCTATTCAACTGCTGTTACAGCAGAAACAGGATCACGCCAGAAAGGTCAAACAGCTGTCCACGTCCGGAGCAGTTCTCCCAATAAAGGGCCAAGAGAGTGGGCCCAGCCCGGCCTTCTCTGGTCGCTGACGGGCAAGGACGGGCCCGCCCTTGGCCCGGGAGCGGCCTGAGAATGCGCGTAGGCGCCTCCAGGCGCGTGCGATGCTGGGGGGTGTAGTTTCGGCAGCTCCGCTATCCCGGGGTTCAGTAGGGAAGTGATGCTGAGGTCAGGGTGAATTCCTGGCAGTGCTGAGGAGCTCCTGTGCTGCGGGAGCCCTCTGTCGACTTTATGCACCAAAAGGCGCTGAGAATGCGCGTAGGTGCCTCCAGGCACGTGTAGTTCCTGGCAGCTCCGCTATCCCGGGATTCAGTAGGGAAGTGGCGCCGAGGTCAGGGCAAATTTCTGGCAGTGCTGGCAGTGCTGAAGAGCTCCCGCCACGCTTTTGTATCAATTTTAGAGCTGCAAACTGGGTTTCGAAACTTGATGGGTCTCCTTTACCAGGAGTTGATTAATCAATTAAAAAACTTGGTGAAGCACATTACATAAGTACCAGCTATTTTAACTAAAGGTTACTGGTAGGTCCCTTTAAATCCAGCTGATCAAGAAAAGACTGCCTTTTCCACACCCGATGGGTTATATAATTTTACTGTCCTACCCTTTGGGTAACACAGCGCCACTGCCACCTTCCAGAGACTCATGGATACCCTCCTACCAAATCATCAGAGGTATTCATCTGCCTATCTGGATGATATAGATATAGCAGAACATGGACAGAGAATCTACAACACCTTCACTCTATTCTGTCAGAACTTCAACAAGCAGGACTCCACATAGATGCTATAAAATCCAAGTTTGCCCACCAAAATGTCAAATACCTGGGTTATCTACTAGGGGAAGGTGTTATAGAACCCCACATTGAGGAGCTAAAAGTCATCATGGATACACCCTTCCCAAAAAACAAATAGAGATTTGAGAGCATTTTAGGGCCTCTAAGGGTTTTACAGAATGTTCACACCCCACTTTTCTGAATTGGCCACTCCCTTTACGGATACGCTAAAAAAAATGTACCTCCCACAGTCTTAAAAAACCCTTCTGCCACAGTCCGAGGCTTTCCAAAAATTAAAAACGGTACCTACCAGAAACCCTGTGTTACTCTCACCTAACTTTGAAAAACCGTTTATTCTTCAAACAAACGCTTTCAATGTTGAAATAGGAGGTGTCCAATTCCAACTGGATCCTGAAGGACATGAGAGACCTCTTCTCTATATTAGATGGAAGCTATTCCCGAGAGAATGTAGCTATCCTTCCATTGAGAAGGAATGTCTTACTCTTAAATGGAGTATTGAAAAACGTTGTTGCTACCTGGAAGGTAGAGCGTTTATATTATACACCGATCATTCTCCCCTCACTTGGCTACAATGAAATAAAGGGAATAATGATGAAGTTCTACGGTGGTTTCTGCGACTGCAACCCTTCCAGTTTGAATTACAGCAATAAATATAATTGTTTTCTGACTAGTACATCTTGCAAAGTATTAGTGCTTGATATAACTAACACCCCCTCCAAAAGCTGACACCATGCCAATGCAGATGGCATTTCCAGGTTGTGCTATTTATGAGATGAGAACTACCAGGACAAGTGTTAGTTGCCCTTTTTGTCTGGAGGGGGACATGTACGGAAATGCCTCTTTTTGTATGGTCCCCCTCAAAATTTTGAACGTATGCTGCTAGTTCTTGGACTCTGAGTGTGCACTGAGGCATGCTAACCAGGCTTCAGTGCCATTGCCCTGACCTTAAAGTGTGTATGTTTGATTGGCTCATACCCAATTGGCATAAGCTAACATTCTTGAAAGACCCTAGTATATGGTACCTAGGGCATGTAAGTTTTGAGAGTCACCCTAGGGATTGCAGCACTGGTTGTGCCACCCTGGATGTGGCAACGGAAAGCATGGGTCCCAGGCTCCCACTGCAGACTGGAAGGGTAGTTTTAAACTGCAAACTCAACTTTGCCATTTAAAATAATGGAAAAGCTTAATCCTCCCTTTTTAATATATATAAGTCACCCCTAGAAGACTAGCAGTCCCATTGGCGAATTAAGAGTTACAATCTGACAAGCTCAGCCTTGCTAACTTCAGACTGGGACTAATAAAGTTGGTACTGGTAGGTATGAAACAACTCAATGCATTAAGGCCAATTTGATGTTTAAGTCGAAATTAATATAACTTGTTGCAGTGGACAACTTTTTCGAAGTTGCCACTTTGTTGCCCAAAGTCTCCTGTGCCTATTCACGTTTGCACATTGAGCCTATCCTGATACAGCTTTCAGCCCTCCTAGGGAGACATGAGAACGACTCCCAGGAAAGGACACAATAGAAGCCTGTGTGGGGGAGAGGTGTTACCTCTCCTTAGTAGGATGCCACGAGGGTGTTAGCCTTAAAAGTGAGCTTCTAAGGAGAAGCTGCCTTTGAAGGGCAAATTGGAAACACTTTGGGGAGGGACTGCTCTATTGTTTAGGCAGACAGCCTGGCACTAGAGACAGAGAGGGGAACCAAGTTGTCAAACAGGTTTTTTAGATAAATGTAGCCCCCTTGCTAGCCACATCTCTGGGTTGGGATAGGGAGCTATTCACATGAAGAGAGGGATTCAGCCATCTTAAGAGGGGGCAGAGTAGACACTTCTGGGATAGTTGGTTCCACACTTTACAGGAAGTGTGGCATCTGGTGGAGGGAACCTAGTAGTCCATTGGCTAGTGACTGCGACCTCCCTTGAGGGCATTTTCTGGGCACACAAAGGTCACCCCGGACATCCAGATCTCACAGGACTGGAGAAGAGGACCGAAAGAGGACTGCCCTGCTGCACCAAGGACCTGGCAAGGAGAGCCTGCACTAATGTGGATAGCACGTGCTGAACCTGGTGGCTAGCAAAGGAAGAGGAACTGTGCCTGCTCTGTCCTGCTTGTGGAGAAGTCGAGTCCTGAGTCCAGCTGAAGCAAGAGACACCCAATGGTCAGTTGGATGACAGTTGGCTGACTTCCTGTTCGCAGAACAACTACTACAACTGAAGAAGCCCGCTGGGTTGAGTTGGTAGCCCAGATTCCTGGATCGCATCTCCTCGCCGCTGTGCAACCCAAGGGACCAAGACACCACGCTCAAAAGCTGATCCAGAGTCAGCTGGACCCGGGAGAGTCATCGAAGTGCAGCAGGGTTGCCCATAAGGAAAGTAACTTCCAAAAGAAGAAAACAGCTGAAATCGCTCAACTGGGCAACTTGTAGCCCAGTGGCGACTGGTATTCAGCAAAGCTCAAGAGGACTTTAAGGGATATCGACCCTTGTGGCCAGTATCGCCTCACCAAGCTTGTCAACCAAGGAGTAGCCCCAGGAAGACCCCCTATGACCACACAGCATCTTCAGTATCCTTGAACATCTTCAGCATCCTGTATCCCTTGCACCAGGACCCCTTCATTAAAATCAATGGTAAGGAACCACTGATGCTGGAACTGAACTGAAGACTACTTTTCTGAGAGAGGTAATTGTTTCTGTGGAGTTTGATAGTCCCCCAGACTGGCTCACTGCTGGAGTTGGTTTCTAAGGTAACTCTAAGTAACCACATTGATACTTACTAAAGTTTTTCTTGAGAAATTGTTACATTTGATGAATTTGCCAATGCTTGTACATAGTTAAGTAAAAAGTGTTTATTTACTATTCCCTGTCAATACCTTCAGAGGATCTTTTTCGTTTTCGTGTAAAAAAAAGTATATCAAATCCAAACAATTTCCTAAATTGGTGTCGGATTTCTTGCGTGTCTTTCTCCTTCAATTGTTTTGGTGCTGTTTAAATGCTTCACACTTGTTCCTTTGTGTTAGCCTGAGTGCTCAGAGCCACAGCTACCCAAAGTAGAGCTTAAAGTTTAACAAACAAACCCTACCGGTCATAAAAGGGTCGGTAAGTGTATTACAAGGTGAGGTCTCATGGCCACACCATATGATAAACCGCATTTCCTATTTAGCTGATAATTCTAACAAGCATCGGCAAAGCCAAAAGATGTGGCTTGTTTTTGGTTTATGTCTGCTACCGTGTGATGTGTCTGGATACAATAACAGAATTAGCACACAGAGGCACCAAACTACTAGACAGATGGTATGCTATGGGAAGCACAGGATAATAGTTTACATATTTTTAGTCAATCTCTGAATTACACGGGCCATGCATCCAGGAAAAGATCGATAGTTACGCTTCTCAGGCAACACCCCTTTTTGAGATACTCACTTATTTCATCCCACTTAAAGCAATTGAGTGAGGCAACCTCTGTCTTAATTAAAGTGTCTTTTGAATTAGAGGATATTTAGTATGTAGCACGTGCATATATCACATGTACATGCCTACAACACACTTTTTTAGAATAGATAGTCATGTAGCCATAATCGTCATATATATATATATATATATATATATATATATATATATATATATATATATATATATATATATATTCACTGAAAAAACCATAGGTTTCACACAAGTTATAGTTAGCTGTACATTTCACTCGTAAAAAACCAATGAAATTCCCCCGTTATAGTTAGTGCAGGCAACTATAACTCACGCGACCGCAATCCTCTGCTGATGCTAATACTGTATTTAGACACTTATTTGCCCATGTCTTCTTCCATTAAATTTTAGCTATACATATATTACAAATATTTTTTTTCATAAAGACACATGTCATCAGCAGAGGATTGCGGTCGCGTGAGTTATAGTTGCCTGCACTAACTATAACGGGGGAATTTCATTGGTTTTTTACGAGTGAAATGTACAGCTAACTATAACTTGTGTGAAACCTATGGTTTTTTCAGTGAATTTGCAAGGTTTTTTAAATGCTAATTCCTAACTATATCGTGTGTGAAACCTATGGTTTTTTCAGTGAATTTGTACGGTTTTTTAAATGCTAAGTTACTTTACGCCATTCGTGGCGTGCGCGCCCAGTTAACGCAGTTCGGTCCGTGCGCGCACGGTGCGCTTTGCGCACCGTGCGCGCACAGTGAGCACGCGGTGCGCTTCGCGCACCGCGCGCCCAGTTTACGCAGTTAGTGCCGTGCACGCACGGTGGTCACAAGGTGCGCTGCGCGCACCGCGTGCCCATGTTGTGCGGGATGGGCCATGTACGCACGATGCGCTTCGCGCACCGTGCGCACATGGGGGACATATTATGCGCTTCGTTGTGAAAAGGTATTCATTTGTACTATTTCGTGATGATATATGCCATGCAAAAATGGTGCCCTTCGGGCACCATTTGCACACGGGGTGTGGAGAGTGGATAATTTTTTTTTTTTTTTTTAAATTTTAACCGTACGCTTACGGTAAGCGTAATCGGCGATTTTTTGAAAAAAAATAAAATTGTTTTTTTGGCCTTGGGGGTTGTTTGGGGACACCTATATCGATGCTGGGTGGTTAAGAACTGAATATACTGCCCCTTTAGATGGTTTTTGTCTTTGTTTTTGCTGCCCCCCTCAGAGTGCGAGAGAGAAAATGGCGGCCGCCGCTTCCTGGTTTCGACCGATTCGAATGTTTACTTAGATCGAACAGCCAATCAGAATCGCGCTCGCGCACGTCACCGTACGCGTACGGTAAGCGCACCGTAAGCGCACCGTAAGCTGGCTCAGATATATATATTGATTTAAAGGCTATTTTCTCAGAATCTACTGAACAGATTTACATCAAACCTACAAAAGGCACTTCCTTGACCTGTAGACTACCTCTCTGCCAAATTTCAAGGAACTCTGTTCAGCCGTTCGGGCTGTAGCTGTGTCTAAAGTTCCTATGGAAAAATGCATGGGAAAAACGCGATTTGGGACCCCCCTTTTATCTCAGCCCCCGCATGACGAATCCCCCCGAGACTTTCAGGGTAGGAGCGGAGCGCAGCGCCCCACCTATTTTGAAAATTTTGCGAGGATTCGTCGACCGGCGCCAAAGTTATTCAAAATAGAATGTTGCGGTTTTCCTATGGAAACAGGGTCCTAACTATAACTACCTACTGGCGACTGCCAGTAGGTAATATAAATATATATATAAATATATATATATATATATATATATATATATATATATATAGTACACAGTATTGCTTGATTAAACAAATAGCATGGTCTTCCTATATCTCTTCACTCACTGGGCCAGTAACATGTATATAGTTATTCATTTAAGGGAACGATTTACACTGCTCTGTTCCCCAACTAGTTCCTCTCCCTACTGCATCCTCAACAAGAATTGCCTCAAAGGCCCCCCAAAGGGCGCTATGACACAGGAGGAGAGTGTTAAAAGTCTCAGAGTGTACATTACTTGGGCTGGTCCTTCATCCAGGCGTCTGTAGGGGGCACCGTCGCAACATTCCAGGTCATTGCCACTTGTCTCTACCCCAACAACGATGCTACGCTCCCGAATTTTCTACTGCTTTTTGGGACTCTTTTCACATATCCTAGAAGTGCTATTATCCGTTCCACCATCAAGTTCAATTCGGTCATCTTATTTAATGTTAAACAGTTGATGTCAGTAACCAGCTATTATCTAGCAGCTTCCCACCAAATGCAGGAAATCGGCCCTCTTGGCATTGGAACCTAGTACAATTATCATTTTCCCTCCTATCACACTTTACCATACTGACTGGTGTGTGGTACAATCGATGTGAATACTTGTAATAGAGAAATATATGCCGGCCATATAGAATAGCTAGTCATGCACATTATTGACAGCTTATCTTATTTTAAATACAATTCGGTTTAACAAAATCTGCATCGCAATATCCAAGTTATTTATTCACATGATCAAATTAGGTTTTTTGTGGTCCATACCGCTTGCTCTGCACTTTTAAAAATTAATTCTGGAAAGATTTGTGGCCTCTAAAAATAAGTATTTTTAATGGTTTTAACAAATAACATAGAAAAAAACTGCCAGAAGAATGATTGAGTAGCAAGATCTCCCTACATCGCATGTTGGAAGATTTAATGAAGTCAGTATAATTGTTTCATCTTGTAAGCAAAATGTGAAAGCGACTGAAAAATTGATTTATCACAATTTATCACCCGCCCGAACGTTCCACGGTACAAACAGAAAACAGTAAATATCGGACAATCTTGAAATTATAGTGATTATGGGACTGATTTAGATGTTGGCGGATCTGATCCCGCTGTCACTTTTTCGATGGCATCACCAACCACCTATTTGGTGGTCCAACTACTTGATTTAGATGTGGGCGAGTCCATGAACGCAAGGCCAACCGAGGCCACTGACTCCACCAGCATATCCCTCCCGCCTCGCCGATGTCAGAGCCAGAAGCAGCTGTCGGAAGGAGTACAGCCAGGATTCCCGCCGACCTAATCACGATGTGCCTTTATGTCAGGGAAAAGCTGGCAGGAAAACCTACTTTGAGTTGGCAGAATCAAAGGAAATTAGGTAAATACTTACAGTTTTTGCTGTTTGCGACTTCCGTTTCCGTCTTGGACCCATTGTTCAGGTCCTTCCTTCACTGCTGCAACTTGGGCACAAAGCCAATCTACTCTGTTGTCACTGGGAGCAAAGATAAGCATTTTTACACTTGTCCCACTATGAAATGTGAATTCACTTTTGCATTAGCCTACTGTATTTTTACATTGCTCTTACATGACATTTTTTTGTGTGTCATGCATAGGTGTACATTTTACCACTTATTGTGGTAAAATGTACACACCTGTATTGACACTTAATTTTTTTTTATTTGGTGGTGGTGGTTGTGGGTGTTGTGCTTGTGGTGCCTGTGGGTGTAATTCAACAGTGTGTGCATGTTGTTGGAGTGTAAATGTAATATGTAAAAAAAAAAAAAGAGCAGTACACATTACCTACATAACCATATTGACAGTTTAACACCACGTATAGTGATATAATGATAAGTAGTACTTACCTGTCTCTCCACCACCATGACCTCACTCCGTCAGGACTCCGCCGCCAGGACACCACTAGAACAACGGGTACATCTAAATATGCTTGGCGCAAATCCGCAGGCATGACGTGACAGAGTACTGATAGCCAACAGAAAATACCGCCGATGTGGCGGTTACATAGTCTGTTGTTGCCACATCTAAATGTGCCCTCTCTAGCCTGTTCTCCAGACACAGTCTGTGTGCCCAAAGACTGTCTGGAGAACAGGCTTGAGAGGACACGTGGAAGAAGGACCACTCCAAACCAGTTCTAAAAGTGCTGAAAGAAAATCCACATCCCGCTCTCTACTTTGGCAGTATTCAGTTACCAGTTCCCCTTTAACAAAGGAAGAGAGAGCTCCCTGGAGGTTTCAGAGGACTGCTGTGCTAACAGAGCTGGTGTCTACAGCCAGTTTCCCAGAGTTAAGGGGACATCACTTGGAGCCTCACCTGTAAGGGAGAAGATTTCCCTCTGTCCTGAAGCACTTGAAAAACAACCTACCTGCAAGGACATGGAAAGCTTGATAACAGTACAGAAAGTGTGATTGTTCAGGACGAGTGGGAAGCAGCTGAACGCAGAACCTAATGATCTGTCCACCCAAAAAGACACAACAGAACAATCTGCATTCTCCAGGGATGTGAGTGCAGTCTCACCCAACAAGCGGTTCCAATCAGAAACCACTGCAACATCTTGGAGCTGTGCCAGAGCAGACTGAGCCACTGCAACATTGTGAAGCTGTGCCAGAGTAGACTATGCCACAGCATCGTCGTGTAGTTGTTCCTGATGAGACTGTGCCACTGTGACATCAACCTATGCCTGAGCGGATGGTAGCACGACCAAGACAAACTCTACCTGAGCATATTGTGCAGCTATCTCAATAATGCATATCATGGCGGGGCCATGCTGCTGTGAATTAGAGATCAGTTAGAGAAACTGAGGGAAGGGTAGGGGACTCTGGGGACTGTACCATGATAGGAATCGGAAGTAAATGCTGTGGTGTCAGCCTCTCTTATTTTCCCAGACACCAAGACATACCCCTTACATACCTCAAAATTTTCTTTCCCCAAGAATGTTGCCACCAGGTTTCTAGAGTACATTTTCACCAACTTAAGGAGTGATTTACTTGGAAGGCTGAGATCCTGAACTTACAGTTGGCTGTCCAGAAAGCTAAGGCTAATAAAGAGGAGAAGGGTAGGGTGTTTGAGGGGGAGAAGATAGGATTAGCTCACCAGGAACAAGAGAAAAGTAGGAGATAGAGAAGAAAAGTGAGCATGAGGAGCAGGAAAGGGAAAGGTAGGGAAAAAAAGAAAAGGGGGAGAATTGGAGAGAGATGATAGCTTTAGAGAAAGAGAGGCCCAGGATGGCAGTGGAGACAGCTGTGCAAAGCGATTTTACTTCCTATCCTTCAGACGTTCCTACCAATGTTCCAAAAGAGATTGTGCAGGGATAAGATATTTTGTCAACTTTCGTCAGAGGCTTTGGATGATGCTTCTAAGGCAGCTATTCTTGTGAGTCTCTTGCTCATAGAAGGTACAACAGTCATTGGATGGATGCCTGTGGTTGAGCAAATTAATTATACTTAGATGATAGAGGCTTTAATTAGATGGTTGGGACAAAGCCACCTCAGTACCTGCAATAGTTTAGGGATAACAAGAGAGCATGTGGGGTTTCATTTGAGACCTGAATTCATGATGTATTGTATGATTGGATGAGTGGGTGAAAGGGATGGAGGCAAAGTATTTTCAGTCCCTTATCCAGTTAATGGTGACAGGGAGACTCAGGGAGGAGTGTTGTATCTCACCTAATCAATATTGGTCAGACCTGACAGAAAGGGATCCATAGAACCTGCAGGGTTGGCTGACAAATGGTTAGCTAACAGGTTTGTAAAGGGCCTTTGCTGCATGGTTTTTCGGCGAAGGAGAAAGAGAAACTCTCAAACTAGTTACAGACCAAAGGTTAATGGCTAGGGCCATTCCCAAAGTTCCGAGGGAGGACTTAGTAGAAAGGGAATTGGGTTCCAAACAATAGAAGGAAAAAGGAGGAAAGGATTACTTGTTTTGACCTTCAAAAGGAGGGGTATTATAAGAAAGAATGTCAGGTGAAAGCCCTTTACCTGCTACACCTAGCATGGCAAGTGTGTTAACTGTGGATGAAGGGACCCAAAAGGGCCCTGTTGCACCCAAGCAAAAGAAAATGCACTTTTGGGAGACGGACTCAAATACCTTCACGCACATGCACTCAAACATGATGGATTATGTTTTAGAAGGTATTATCAATCGGGGGAAGGTTTTTGCCCTGAGAAATAAAGGAGCTGGTAGAACTCTTGTTGACAGGAAGCATCTCATGCCTAGGGAAGTTCTCCGTGCTGCCAGTGGCGAAGTCATTAAGTATCCAACTGCCGGAGATGAGGTAGAGATCAATGGCAAGTCAACCATGGGTAATGTGGGGGTGAGGAAGAAGCAAGGTGCTCAATGACTTCTTGAACATGATTGTCCCTCATTTAGTACCAGTGAGGAAATATGAATTTTGTGATCAGTTATGTCCCCTATCGTAGACCCCAACGGCTCCATGTACATGCTATAAGTACATGTATGTTCCCTCCTGCTTCAGTTTTGAAGACGCAAATATATGTGCGTCCACCGTCAACATGTCCTCTTTCAGATCCACCATGAATGGGTCAGATATTCCTTTTCTAAGTATGAAAGGCCACCGACTTTATGTGGTTCACTTTCCACATTTTACAGATTCAGGCGAGTAGGCCCGAATTCTGTCATCAAGCCTTTTCCTGCCTTCTCTCTCTGAAAGCTCCAGTCTGAGCCTGCATCTGTGACCATGAACTTTGTCTTACTCCCTGCGCGGCTAACGGTGCCTGATCCAGCCCGTCGCCTGCCAAAAACTGTATTTTCACCTTCAAGATTATCTCCTCCGCCCCTCATCCGATGCATTCCTGTCTAGCAGTTTAGGTAAACATTCCTCCAGCTACCGTGCAAAGGGGCCAGGCCTCGCTGTCCTCATGCAAGTAATTCATAGCCCTGTTACCATGGAATATTCCTACCCCCTCGCATCTAGTGTAGACACTTAGACGCTTGTACACGCACTAACAGTCAGTATAGTCAGTATAGAATAAGATTCTATCCTAAGAGACCTCTCTTTTTGGATAACACAGTTCTTCAAACATAGGATATTAGATATGATTAGGGATTAGGTTGACATAACCCCAGACTTTTGTCTCCACATGTAGAGCTAAATGTCAAGTCCCCTTCACCCTCTAGTTGCACGTCAATCACACGTCATGCGGCTGCGCGCGCATCTCTGCCAAATATTTCTGCCGACATTGCAGGATTCCCTTATGGATCCACCCACTTGTGACATCATGTATAATGACGTTTTCTAGTTACGCCTATTCTAGTTACGCATGCATATTTTATTTTGTTTTATCAGTTGTTACGCCTACTACATCTGTTTCACTGTAATGCCTTTTCTATAAAAATGATTACCTGTCAATAATATATGCCCTTCCTTCCTGAACTTTCGTGGTGATGGAATAGAATGCCTACAATTCGAATTGTATTCCTTTGTATAGGAATAAAGCCTTTTTAAAACCTCTAATACCACGGATTCTGCCTCTCATTTTACTGAGTTGTTCTTAATAGACTTTACCGCATAAAAAATAGTACCGGTAACGAAATATTTACCACACCAGGACCAGAAGCCTACTTGGCTTGGAAAATGCCAGCTGTGTTGATGAGGGTGCAGGCTGCATGTAAGTCTTGGTAAGCGTATGAGACCATCTGAGATATGCAGAAACTGAAGCAAGATACAGTGGATCAGGGCAGACCGAGAGAAGGCATTGGCAATAGCATCCATTGTCCTGACTCCAAATGGAGAGGAGAATGTGCTACCCAAAGTGGATCAGGCGTTGGAGTCCGAGTTATTGTGAGAGATGCAGGGGTTGCTAGCTGTTGAAGGGGTTACCCGGAAGGAATTCTGCAAAGCAAAAGTTAGCGCCCTACATGAGTGGGACTTTCGAAAGAAGCCCAGAAGCAGGTCAGCAAAGAGTGGTGGGAAGGCATTATGGTGACTGGGACAGTGGGTTTGCTTGTAAAGTGAGCTTGCTAATCTTGAGCTAGAGGGTAGTGGTTCCACAGAGTACACACTGGCCCATAAAGTGCCCTTGGCAAGACACTTGGGCATAAGAAAGACCTAGGATAGGTTGGAACCTATTTTCCACTGGTTAGCAGTACACAGGGAGGTACTGCAGAATATGTCCAACTGGCCAACTAAGAGGTCAGTCAAGAAGTAAGACCAAGGTGCTGTTAGTGCCTGTGCCAGTTGTAGGTGGCCTTTTGAGCAGGTGGGAATAGAAATTGTTGACCATTAGACCCCTTGCCAGTGTCAGGTAACAAGTATATCTCAGTATGGAGGATCATGCAAGCAGGTATCCAAAGGCAGTAACCCTGAGGTGCACTGCAACTGCCAAAGTGGTAGCTAGGATCTGCCACGGCTCTCACCTGGTTCACCTCCACAGGAGTATCATGAAAAAATATAAATGCCCCCACTCTCCTACAAGAGTCTCCAGCAGTTCACTCAAAATACACAAATGAACTAAAGGAAACCGAGGGGAAAGTGGTAAGGGGAAAGAACCACATGCAGCAGTGCAGCCAATTCTGATGAGGCTCGTACAGGACACTGCACTGATTACGACCTTGGTAGCCGTAACATATGCAATGTACAAAAGATAAGGTTTCTAAATAGAATCGGAGTAAACATTCAAATAAAAGTTTAAAGTAATTGAACTTTATTTGAATACCTGTCAAAATATTTTAGCTAACTCAGCATGGATTTTTCAGACATCTGATGTATGTTTAAATTATGCTCCTAAAAGGTAATTAAAGTCTGTGTAAATGCATATAACTTTCTGGATAGAAATTAATTTTCAACATGCTAAAATAAACACTAACCTAGCACAACAGGAGTGGTTGCAGAAACAAACCAAACTTTAATCACTACTAATGAAGAGTTAATCTTTGAAAAAATAAGGAAGTCAAATAAGAAAAGAAATGTTCAGCAACCTGTCTCAGAGCTAACATAGCTCTGTGTAAATAAAAGTTAATTATACCCAAACACATAAAATGGTTTTACCTTCTTTAAGAAAAAATACATAATGAGCAACAGCATCAGGTGTCTGTAGCTTGCGAGCATTTGGGAAGCAAGAAATGTTTGTCACCAAGCTGCTCAAATATCCTGAAGAGGCAGAAGTGACGAATTACATTTTACGTCTCCTTGGAAGATGACTCATCAGTTTTATTTTCACAGAGACCTGCAGGGACCCACCGTGCAATCATTCGAACTATTCCTTTGTTTATTTTGCTGAATGAGAGCAAGTTAAGGTTTGACACTTAGATAATTATTTTGAAGCCTGCTCTGTGCCACAACCTGTAGGCTGGTGTGTGTATCTGTTAAATGCTGTAATGCCTCCTCTTTAAACATGCTTAGCATTATTTTGCCATTTTTTTATACTTTGCTCCTGTGATACTATATTTTACAAAAGGCTCCTTTCTGTTTTCGTCTAGTGTCTCGCAAGGCAGTGGTGTAAATGTGTCTATGATCGTGAGAGTACCCCCTCGCAGGACCCTGCCCAAGAGCCTTGTGTATTTGGATGTGTCTGATGAGACTGGTTTAGTAAATGGGGAACATGAACATTATCAACAGGTTCCCAGGAGTCTTCTTCTGGTCCACACCCTTTCCAATGTATCAAATACTGTAACTTCCCATTGACTACTCATAAATCTTCTATAGACTGGATTTTATGTTCTACCTTAGGGCCATCTATCACTGAAGGCCGGGCTCCGTTTACAAAGTGCCTGGAGTCACTGGTTTGGTAAATGACATGTGAAATACTGGATGGATCTTCATTGGTGGTGGTAAAGCTAGTTCGGAAGAGACTGGATTTATCACCTTAGTAATGAAAAAGGGACCAATAAACCGAGAATTACTTTTTCTTTTCCCATGTAATTTTAGATGTCTTGTGGAGAGCCATACTGCATCTCTAACCTTGTATATAGGCATGGGTCGTCTCTTCCTGTCAGCTTGTTTCTTGTAATAATCTGTGGCTTGTTTCAATGCATCCAATACCTTGTTGTGAAAAAAGATAATGTAGTTAAAAGTTCATCCACCATGGGAAGATGTTCAGTAATGTTAATTTCCACAGGCAAGAAGCGTGGATGGTAACCTGTCATGCGATACAACAGAGAATGTCTAATTGTACTGATTTTCAGAAACAAATGTTCCCCATGAGACGCATCCTGGCGGACCTGAGAACTCGGAACTACTCCTACCCCCACTGACCATGCTAGGAACCTAGAGATCATTCTGGACAACAAGCTAATAATGATGACTCAGGTCAACTGTGTCTCCTGCTCTTGCTTCTTCATCCTCCTCGTGCTTTGTAAGAAATTAAAATGGCTACTCCAAAGCTCAGGACACACCATCACCCAGGCTCTCATTTCCAGCCGACTGGAATTTGGCAACACTCTTTACAGAGGGATCGCAGCTCACATCCTCTGATGACTACAGACCATCCAGAATGCCACAGCCAGACTCGTCCTGGATCTCCCTAGACAAACCCACATCACCCCTACCTCTTGAAACTCTGCTGGCTCTCTGTACAGGAAAGATGCCATTTCAAGCTCCTGACCTATGCTGGCCCGCCTGCTTGAACCACCGCCTGAACTTCCACCAGCCCAACAGATACCTCCGCCCCGTGTCCCTTTCTCTAACTCGCACCCCGAATTCGATGTAGGAGATGCTGAGGTCGCTCCTTCCACGTAACAGCGGACACATGGAACAAGCGACCATTTCATCTACAGACTTACCCATCTCTTCCAAAGTTCTGAAAGTCCCTGACGACCTGGCTATTTGGTTAATCAACCGGACCCTGACAGAGCCTGTATTCCCTCACAGGTGATAAGCGCTCATTCAAATCTACTGATTGATTGATTGAATGAAAGAATGCTTATTCTTATTGTGACAAAATTCTGCTAACCTAACTAAATTCACCCATTCATTATGTTACTGTAAAAAACAATGGAAGTAGGTTTCAAGATTTTGATTGACACGCTTTGTCTGACCATCAGTTTGAGGATGGTGGGCTGGGGAAAGTTACACATCCAAGCCGACTTTCAAAATGAGGACCAAAAACATGATACAAATTGAGAAACTGCATCGGACAAAATTAAAGAAGGAAGGCCATGTAATCGTACATTATGTTGTAAAAATAATGTACTTGTCTCTACTGCAGTTGGAATACCTTTGGTAGAGATAAAATTAGCCATCTTAGTAAAAGCGACCACTACTACAATGATCATATCATATCCATGAGCCGGAGACAGATCCACTATAAAGTCAACACTAACTATGCGCAAAGTTCGTGGACCCAACAATCCCTTTGACTAAGGGGCTGACTACGATCCGTAGCTGCGGTGGCAGCACGGGCACCACCGGTCTGATCACTATATTACTATATTTGACGGTAGGACCGCCATAGGACTCCTGCACCGCAGGGGATGGCGCAGAGGTCTGAGGCCCGCAGTATTCTTGGTGGCGCCACTGCTGCACCACCAAGCATATTATGAGTTTCCTCACTGCCACAGTTTTCATGGTGGTGAGCCCGCCATGAAAAGTGTGGCAGTGAGGAAGCAAAGCGAGCCGCACAGGGCCCCTTGTTGCCTCAGGGCCCAAGGATGCATGCAGGAGGGCACATGCACATCTAGTTCCTGCATGGCATGGACTTCATAGTCCATGCTGTGCAGGATCTGGCTTTGGCTTTCTCACTGCGGTGCCTTTCTCGGGCTCACCACCTAAGACCGCCAAAGCACTGCCCGCCAGACCAAGAGAAAACTCATAATCTGGAGGGTGGTCGGCGAATGAGTTTAGCGGTGTGGGAGCTGGGCGCTAGCGTGGTGGTCCGCTCCCACACGCCTAAACTCATAATCAGGCTCTTAGTCTTGTCACTTTTAGCCCGTGCTCAGATATCACGTCTTTACATATTTCAGTACATCCTGTCGTAGATTTCCACCAGTAATTTCTCACCTGCACGATCTGTAACCAAAGTTCTTGATTTGGTAAATAAAAAAGATTGTTGTGCCATAGTAACTCTTGATCGTACTTTCCAGATGCTCCTTGAAATTCCCATGATTATATCATTTGTGGTGTAAAAGAAGCTTTAATTTTTTCTTCTAATTTTTGGAATCTATGTTTCTTCAATGCACCTATTTTCTTTTCTTGTGGTATTATTGGCACTGGAAGTCTTGGATCAGCAGCAGCATTCTTTTTATAACATGATAATGCATTTGCTTTGCCATTTTGTTTATCAGGACGATACTTAATAACAAAGTCATAATCTGCAAAACAGAGTGACAGCCTTAATTGCCTTGCTGACAATGCTTTCACTGAACAAAGAAACATCAAAGTCCTGTGATCAGTGTACACCGTGACTGGATGTTCATACCCAAAAGATAATGGCAGCATCCATTACTTAAATGCCACCTTAACAACCAGTACTTCCTTATCAGTAATTATGTAGTTATAATCAGTTAGACTCCATTTCTTAGAGAAAAAAGACACATGATGTAATTGCCCAGTAGTAGGATGCTACTGTGATAGAATTATTTATGTTTATTAGGCAACCCAATATACTTTTGTGGGCTTAGGTAACATAATGTTTTATCAATTAAAGGTGCCTACAAGGGATTTTATTTAGATTTATGAAAACATTACTTCACAATATCACTTATGAGTGCCCAAATAGTGGTCTCAAACACATGAATTCTGAAAATAAATTTGTGCAATCAAAAACGAATATATCAAAACAGGAAACTGGTATATTCTTATTTAGTTGAAGTTTATAATCAAATAACAAAAATTCAAGGGTACAAACATTCTAATTTTTAAGAGTGACAGAGGTTAACAATCAATTGGTAATGTATCTACTTGTCACTCGTGTAAATAACCCATTTCTAATGCCTATTTACAAAGAAATGTCCCTGTTATTTCATACATTAAAATGGGTATGTTGGTTGGTGTTTCGGTCTTGTTGTGTTGTACATCTATAAGACTATCTTCAGGACACAGAATTCTTATGTAGGAAAAAGGACCCTTTGAAACATTGATCTATGTAGAACCTTAAGGTAATTGGTGCTTTAAGGGTACTTACATTTGTGCCATAGGATTGCCATGGTAAATCGGCATGAAGATAGACAAGGCACGGTGAAATCAGAGTCTGATATTTTTGGGCCCCGTCAAGAATCAGCATTTGAATCGTGGCTTATTAATCGTTACAGAGCACTGTCTATATTTAGTGTCCGAGCATGGTGCTTGATCAATTGCACATCTACCCGAAAAATCGAGAAGAAGCTGTGATAGAATGGCACCTATTGTAAAGTCAGAAGCATCAGCTTCTACATAGAAGATCTGTGTGGGTTCAAATCAGTGCTGTAGTGAAACACTCTTTCAATTTCTTAAAAGCATCTTCTGCTTCAGCTGTTCAATGATATGGTGTACCTTTTTCAATAATCGAGAAATGGGTGTTATTATGTTTGAGAAACCTTGTATAAAGTGTCAATAAACTTTTGCAAAACCCAAAAAACTTTGTACGTCATGAATTGTCTTTGTGGTGGGCCAATCTACCACTGCTTTATCCTTGTTTATATGCATTCGAAGACCACGTGGAGAGATGAGGAATCTCATAAACTGATGTTACATGGAAGCTACACTTTGACCTCCTGCACCGACTGGCTTAATATGATGCGATCGAACACTGCTCGGTCGCATTCAACTTTTGTCAATGGGAACTTGTGTTACAGCCGTCGGACAGACCAGCATGGAAACCGTGATCGTAATCTCAAGGGCGGAGAGAGCCCCCCTTGAAATAATAGGACAGATTCAGACTGGCAGATAGGCTCTTCGAGCCAATCGGAAGCCAGCCGGAATGACTGGTCAGTTTCCTTTCCGACCGCCTCCTTCATAACGAGGCAGTTAGAAAGGAAACAGACCGGCCCATTATGGTGCGGCACTTAGTCGGAGCTTTTATTTATTTATAAATCTGTTTATTGAGGTTTTGAGAAGGTGTACATCACATTATGAAACAGAATAATGTACAGCAACATTTATATCATGGCTATGTACTCGGACGGGCATACAATGGACTGTGGGGAATGGGTGTACCTCCTGGTCTCCTGCCACAATGAAAGCCCTCTCAACAGTGGCACCAACTATAGAGCCGTTTTTTGAGATCCTACCACATAAGGGCCGACCCCAAAGCGAGAGTCTTAAAAACTTCACCCATTCTCTCCTAGGGTTTCTCCATAAACAGATAGCAAATCTTAAAATAACAGGGGCCAAACAGCTAATGCCCCACCAGAACAACAACAGCAGCAAAGTCCGGCCATTGTCCAAATATTGCTCACCCAATGTCCCGTAGGTCGTCCCCCGCAGCCCCATACCTCCCACACGGGTCACTGCACAGATTGTGTTGCGCTTGCTCTTGTGCCCCGCCAACCTGACTATGCCCTCGCTATCGTATGCCATGGCACTCTGCTGGACAAACCAACTCCATACCCCCTGGGATGGCACCCTCATCGTGCACCTGACAGGCCTCTGCGGTATCCTCCCCTGAGCGCATCATGGTCTGCAAAAGTGCCTCCCATTGGGCTGCAATGGGCGTCTTCCTGAGGCCTAGCGTTTCCTCCCTCCAGAGGGCCATGCCCTCCGCCTTAGCCCATACCAAAAAGCAACCGCGCCATGCCCGCATGTGTGGTGGGGCAGCCATCTTCCAATGTTTGGTAAGAAGCTGTTTCGCCACCACAAACCCCAAGTCAATGAACCTAGAAGTAACCTTTGTGGAAGGAGTTCTGCGGAAAAGGTGTAATAGGTAGGCTGGCCACTCAAATGGGATATCGCGACCTGTGCACTCGCAGAGCGCTTCCTGCACTGCCTGCCAGTATGTGCTCAGTACAGGACAGCTCCACAGCATATGGATTAGGCCAACGTCTAGCTCCGCACAGCGGGGGCAGCATGCATCCGTGCGGTGAAAGTATCTATTAATAGAGGCGGGCGTGAGATATGCTCTGTGTAAGATGAAGAATTGTATTTGGCGGAAGCGCCTGTTCCTGGGGATTCTCGTCGGACCCTGCAGCACCCTGTCCCACTCCTTGTCAATCACGGGCCGAGCCAGATCCGCCTCCCACTTACCACGTAGCGGCGCCAAGCTAAGCACCGTATGCGTGCGTAAGGACGCCGCGAACCATTTAACCAGATGTCTCCCCTGCCCCATGACATGGAGGTATTGTCCCATGAGATGTTGCTCTGGCTCCTCCCTGAGGTCTCCCCAAAAGCCCGTGAGTGTCACCACCAAAGACCGATGACGAAGAAAGTGGCCGGGAGCTAACCCCGTCTCCTCCGCCAGGGCGGCAAAAGAAAGAAGGGTCCTGTCCCGATAGAGGTCCCCCAAGGTGTGTATGTCTGCCGCGCTTCAGTCCTCTAGTTCCGAAGCACTAAGCACCCCCTGCCCACTAGGAGAGCATTTGAGCGGTATGGCCGGGGCATAGGGAGTCCAGGTCCGGGTAAGATGGAGACACCGGCGGTAGCATTTGTAGGCTACCACTAATAAAAGAGGTACAGGCCTCGATACCTTCGCGGTTGGGTGGAAGAGCTTAATGATGTCAGCCAGTGAAAGGGGGGGTGCCGCAGTCGCGGTATCCTCACGGCCTCTGTCTGCCAGCCAGCAGGCTATCCACTGTAGCTGCGCAGTCAGGTAGTAATGTTCAAAACACGGCATTGCAAGTCCCCCCTAGTCAGTGGGAAGGTACAGCTTGGGCAACGCGACTCTGACGCGTAGCACCCCATAGGAAGTCCCGGAGGGACCACGCCAAACCCGCAATGAAAGTCGCCCGAACATAGACGGGCAGATTGGCGAAATAGTAGAGGAGACGGGGTAAAATCACCATTTTAACTAAGGCTATTCGGCCCGTGACCGAGAGGGGAAGCGTACCCCAGAACCTCATCTGAGCCCTGACTGCGGATACAGCTCTGCCCAAGTTGCCCTCCACAAGATCCGCTGGCTGACGATATATCTGGATACCCAGATAACGGAAGGTATCCGGTCGCCATTATACCTGCACTCCCCTAAAATGATAACTCGGGTCTTGAGTGTCAGCTCGGAACGCATATAGGCAGGATTCAGCAGCGTTCACCCGGAGACCTGAGAGGGCCTCGAATTTAAGCAGAATACGCTCCAGGTCAATAGGAATGTGAGACACATCCCTGACAAAGACCAGCAGGTCGTCCGCATAAAGCGATACTTGATGTGTCGCATCGCCCAGGGGAATGCCGTCAGCCAGCTCCCTGCGAAGCGTGGCCGCCAGTGGCTCTATTGCGAGCGCAAACAGGAGGAGTGAGAGCGGGCACCCCTGCCTAGTGCTGCGGCCAATAGGGACAGCATCAGATATGTACGGCCCGGTTCTCACTCTCACTGTGGGGTCCTTGTACAGAAGGGCTGCCAATTGAAGGAAGCCGAGGCCCAGCCCGAAGTGCGACAATGCCGCCACCAGATATCCCCATTCCAGGAAGTCAAAGGCCTTTTCAAGGTCTAGAACCAGGCAGCCCACCCTAGGCCATTGTTGGACACTATCTGATGCCACTCGAAAGAACCGCCGCAGGTTAAGGGAGGTTCTGCGCTTAGGTACGAAGCCATTTTGGTCGACATGTACCAGCGCCGGCACCGTTGGTGCCAGGCGCTCCGCTAACACCTTAGCCAAAATTTTATAATCCGCATTAAGCAGAGCAAGGGGGCGGTAAGACCCCAGTTGGGTGTGATCCCACCCAGGTTTGAGCAGAGATACCAAATAGGCCTCTCGCATTGAGCCGGGTAAGGTACGCTCCTCAAGGGCAGCCAGATAGAGAGTGTGCAATTTGGGTACCAGTGATTCCCGATAGGTCTTATAATATTCCGCCGGGAGCCCATCGGGGCCCAGCACCTTCCCGGAGGCCAAAGAGGCGACCGCTTCCCTGATCTCATCCGCAGTGAGGGGGCTCTCGAGCGGCTCCTGGTGTTCATCTGGGACCGTGGGCAGACAGGCAGCCTCCAAGAACTGATCCAGGTCATGCGCCTGCCGGCGTCCCGTCGAGCGGTACAGAAACGCGTAATGTGCCGTCATTACCTGATGAATCTCCCACTGTGTGTATACAAGCGACCCGTCGGGCCCATGTATAGCGCCTATCGGAGCGTCAACAGTCTCCTGCCTGAGCAGCCAGGCCAGCAGCCTCCCCGCCCTATCCGACGTGGCATGAACACGAGCCGAGTGAGCTGCATAGTTGTGGCAGAGCAGGCGCTCCAGCAGCTCGGCATGGCGCGCCCGAAGCCTCATCAGCCGGGACGAGTCACGACCGCTGCCCTCCCCGTGCCGCTCGCACGAGAGCAGGCGAGATTCCAAGGCGGCAAGTGACAATGTGAGTTGCTTGCGAATATTACACGTCGCGCCTAAACAATGCGCCCTGATGCTGGACTTATGGGCATCCCACTCTATCAGTTCACTGCTCGTGGTGCCCTCATTCAGATCAAAGAACTGTTCTATCGTGGTGCCCAAGGATGCACGGAATTCTGCATCTTCCAGAGCCGCGGATTGGAGGACGCATCTTCCAGAGCCACGTGGGGATTGGGGGACGGCCGGGGTTCCATCGGAGGCACAGTCTAAGAGGGTTATGATCGGAGTGTGTCCGACCTAGATATTCTGCCTGATCTAACCGGGGAAGCAAGGAATAGGAGCCCACCGCCCTGTCAAGATGCACATGGAGGTCATGTACTGCCGAATAGTACAAGTAGACGCGGTCATCGGGGTGTAAATTGCGCCACACATCGACCAATGCCCAGCGCGATATCCAGTCATTCAGAGTCCGTGCGTTCGAACCCACTTGTGTATTACGGAGGGGCGGAAAGGACCGGTCAAGACGTACGTCGAGGACTGAGTTAAAATCCCCACCCAGTAGCCAGGGGAGACCCACGTACGGTGCTAACACCATGGACAGATGGGCAAGAAATGACGATTGTTCAACGTTTGGGGCGCACAATGAGCCTAACAATATGTGTTGTCAATTAAGTCCCCCGCGCACTAATGTGTATCGCCCAGCCGGGTCGACTACTACCTCCGTACATGTGAGTGGAGTGCCCGCCCTCACCCAGATTAACATGCCCCTGGCGTGTGCAGAATATGTAGTTCCAAATAGTTGACCCCTCCAGCGGGTACACAACCGGGCTATTTCTGACTGGGTCATGTGAGTCTCCTGAAGGAGGGCTATGGCTGCCTTGTGTCTCTGCAGATAAGCGAAAATGGAATATCTACGCACTGGCGTATGCATGCCCCGAATATTCCATGTGATTATGTTGGTGGTGGCCATTTAAAGCAATTAAAGACTGCATAGGTGGCGGTCCGGGGTCCGCTCGACCAACGGGAGGAACATGGGCTCTATATGTCAAGCCGGTGCGCTGCATTGATAAACAAAACAAAGAAGCATATACGTGTTGCTAAGCAAGCGAGCTGAACATCAAAAACAATATAACTATCAGGGCAAACCCCTGTGCGGGCATTCGTCCAAACTGTAAGCTAAAAGCTTATGGAGTGAAACTAAGCCAGGTAGTGGCTAATGGGTGCCTAGTGTGGCTATAGCTACCGTGAGCTGCTCCCCTACCGCGGTGCCCCTGCGCGCGCTCAGGGTGTCTCCTGTAGCATGGGCTTGGTCAAGCATGGGCGGGTGACCTAACTGCATCCATCTACGCCTCCTGCCGCAAATTCCGCTGGGCGCACCATCTCTCCTTCGAGCAGGGCCTCCCATCCCCCCACACACATGCAGCGACCAGATAGACGCAGTGCTGCCATCACGCAACACTATACCACACTATACATCAGAATCTTTAAGCAGTCAGCCACCATGACTCATTGTCTATCCCTTGTTGATGTGCATGCCAGTGGGCGCTGTCATCACGCCGCTCCCGGCTCACATGATCTGATCAGAAGTCTGGGGAGTCACTAGTGGCATTAGTTGGTCCTCGGAGAGCGTGGTGGACGGAGAGGATGATCTGCTGGTCTCGGGTTCGCTATGTCCGTGAGTGTCCGCATCTCCCTGACTACTTGTAGACCCGAGAGTTGCCACCGCTTTCAGTGCTCCTTGGCGTTCTAGGCTTTTCCGCTCCGGGCTAGGCCCAACCCTGCATCTCTACGGGACCCCCTCTGCCGCCGCCGCCGCCGGGGCCTCCTTCCCCGCTGATTGCCAAGTTCCGGATCTGGAGGTCTCTGTCCACTACACCGCCCCGTCTCCTCCAGGCCAGTCCCAGACCTCCGACGGGGCATCAAAGAAGCGGGTCCCCTCCTTTGTGACCACTCTGAGGTGCGACGGGTATAGCAGAGAGTATGGGATCTCCAGGTCACGCAGCCGGCGCTTCACCGCCAGGTAGCTGCTCCTCCACCTCTGCCCCACCGCCGTGTAATCCGGGAAGAACATCACCTGCCCACTTCCCACTGTGATTGCGCCCAACTTCCTGGCCTTGCGAAGCACCACATCCCTGTCCCAGTAATTGAGAAGTTTGAACAGAAAGGGATGGGGCCGAGCCCCCGGCTTGGGCTGCTGTGCCGGGACCCTGTGGGCCCGCTCCACCACAAACTGCAGAGAGAGTACCCCCGGAGGGAGCAGATCTCGAAGCCATCTCTCGAAGTATTGCTCTGGTTGTCGTCCCTCCTCGCCCTCCGGCAATCCCACCACTCTGATATTACTGCGCCAGGAGCTCCCTTCGGCATCCTCGACCCGATCTTCCAGGGTGTGGACGCGATCTATTAGGTCCTGCAAGGTTACAGTGTGATTGTTCACCACTGGTTGGACATCCTGGAGCGCCTGGTGTTGCTGGGCCACTGTCCGCTAACTTGCGGTGGTCCGCATGAAGAAGGGTGAAGTCCACCGTGACTATCGATCCGGGACTCTAGGGAAGCCTTCGTCTGCTCCAGCGTAGAGCCGATTCGCTCCACTGCAGCTAGCACTGTGTCCAGCTTCGCCGCAAGTGCCGCCGCCTGAGGCTCCACGCTTTCACCATGGCTTTCCAGCATGGGGCCCGAGCCCGTTGCCAGTGTCCGGCCTTCCTTTGACGCGTTTCGTAGCCGGCCCATGACCAATTGCTGCGCCGTAGGCATCTGCTGGTAACCTCAGCACCAGGCAGGCGGCCCGGGCCCAGACCCCCAGTCCACCACAGCAGGAGAGAGTTGACACCGCAGACCCTCCGGTAATGCGGCAAGGGTGGAGGAAAGAGAAGGAAAGCCAGAGCCCCCCCCCCCCGCAGGGTCCGCCACCACCGACCAGGAGGCACCAGTTTCCCGTTACTCACTGATCTTGCAGGACCACAGTGGCTGTCACGCGTCACTCCCCCGATGTGCCAGGGTCCCCTGCTGGGCACCCCTCCTCCATTTGGACACCGGCGTCCCTCGGTAAGTAGGGCTGGTGGATATCCGCCGCCTCTCCCCTCGGCAGCTGTTCCTGTGCAATCACCGACTGTTGGGCACCACCCCGGCACTACAGGTGCGGCACTGGCGGCGACACACCCCAAACGGAACCCCAACTCCAGCTATGTCAGGGCACCTCATGCGGCGCGCACCCCCACCAGCACCAGCAGTCAGTCCGTGCCTCTCCTGTTCCCTCGGCGCCGCACTGCATGTGAAGGTTCCAGGCGCCATCACCACGCGTCAGCACCTTTGGGATACGTAAGAGGTCCAGGTGCTCCCCTCGCGCAAGTGCCGGGTGGCCTCCCCCTCCGCCACCTCCGCTCACCTCGCAGTCCGGTACCAGGTTGTCCACTGATTGCCCACTAAACTACAAGGCTCCAGGTCCCCGCGCCGTCACAGCAGTTCTCGGAGAAATCCGCTACGGTGTGGGCCACCCCAGTGTCCGGCGTCGGGCCCACCACTCCATCGCGGTATGTAGGGATGTCCGCCTCACCCTCCCGGCCACCTCACCGCGTCCGTCCGGCCTGCGGAACCCCTCCGGGGGATCGCCACCAAGCGCTCAGGCAGTCCACTCACCGGGTCACCTCAGGTGTTTTGACAAGGCTGCAGCAGCACCCCAGGAAGTCCGCAGGGGGCCCGCCGCACCAGTACGCCTTCAATCTGCGCACCCCGCGGCGCCACCAGCAGGCCGTGACCACCTCCGCATCTCCGTCGCCCCCGATGCTATGTCCAGGGCGTCCCGCGAGGTCAGGGCATCCCCCGCAGTTCACAGCATGACCGGTCCGCCTCCTGCAGTCACTGCTGGCCTTAGGGCACCACATCAAGAGGATCCGGCGGCGCTACACCACCCCCACCGCCGGCGCTCCAGCCAGCGCGGCCCAGGCTCCTCGTGGCGAGCCGCGGGTTAAATTATTTGATTCAGCCAGCCGCGGCTCACGCTCACTTCACCGCGCCTGCCGGCCTCAGCTTCTGTACTGTAGAGCCGGTGTGTTTAGCAGCTGCGCCAACCAGCCCGCACCGTATGGCGGCAGGGAACACGGGCCCCACTACCGGCGGCGCCCACGGCAGGATAACGGCACCGGGCGCTTCCCTCGCTTGCGACCATCTTGCAAGCGCGCCCAGCCACGCCCCCTTGAGCTGTATTGTAATCGGTTCTTAAGCGTACACAATGGACATGTTCAGAAAATGTATGTCGTCAATGTATACAACAAAAAACTCCTCTACAAATTCTCTCAGTACATAATTTATTTAAAAAAACTGGAAGGCAGCTGGGACATTGCATAGACCAAAAGGCATATCTTGATATTGAAATAGGCCAAATTGTGTCTGAAAGGTTGTCTTCCAATCATCTATAGTATTCAAATGGAGACACTGTTCCTAGAGAAATAAAGACAGATATGAAGCGAAAAAGTCTAGGCTAATATTAGGCCCAACTGCCTAAGGATAGGGGAGGGCATTCCTTAGTTTCTCATGTTGCCCTCACACACCCCGAAGGATGTCATGCTTCATCATTGGGCGTTTGCTCCTCGTCGGGCCGGCGCTGCAATGCCCTACGGGTCCCCCGAAGGGTCACTTTAGCGGAGATCTTTTTGAGAAAACGCCGTTTGGTGCATGCGGGTGTGTGGTTTGGGTCCTAATAACAAAAGAGCTGTGTGGTGGTGGAGTGTGTTAGTGAAGTGGTATCCTAAAAATGTCTAAGGGTTACTGGAATAAGGTTTAATGTGAATAGCACCCTTGACATAATAAAAGACCCGTAGGTCCGGTGTTACCTTATTGAAATTAATGTATCAATGGGTAACTTGTGTGTGGTCAAGCGGTCGACATGTTTCGCGCCCCAATGGTCCAAGAAAAGGATCCCTGGCGCTTCTTCAGGACCAAAAACGAAAAAGTGAAGGTGAATGTGCCCTAAGGGATACTACCCTCAGTTTACTATCCGGGCGAACACTATGAAGTAGCACTGCTCTCTGTATGAGAGTCAGGTCGCACCAGGATAGACAGCCTAGGAGAAAGTGGAAACAAAGAGAGAGGAGAACATCCTACCTATTAAAGATTGTTCACCTTTTCGAGACATTCAAAAACGAGTGCATCATCAAAGTATATACAAATTATATACAACAGGGATATCACCTCCACCCACGGGTGGTGGCGTAATGGGGTCTCGACGGTAAGCTAACAGGTGCCTATGCCAGGAGAAAGACAGCCCGTCGCCGACCGGAGTCACCCATATATGCATGCACTAACCGTGGTAGAGGTTGAACCAAACGTCCACAGACTGAAGTGGCATATACTCTGTAGGTCTTTCATTACGATTCTTACTTTGATATGTTCCAAGCACTCACCTAAAGGCACGGAGAATAATGCTCCATAGGTTAGGGGACGAGCGTACACACCTTCTAGTACTGTGAACAAAGGAATAAATGACAAGCAACTGCTAGTCAATCCAACTTCTATAGATTCCAAACTGGTCTGAGCTGTCTCGTACACTATGTTATAATGAATAGCCAGTTTCCTAAGTACTCATAAGAGCGTTATTACTCACAGTTTTGCTCCGGCGTGGCCTCTGTACCACCTACCCCAGTCGTCCTCCTACCTGGAATGGAGACGAAGACTACTCCGCGTTTCTTAAGTACTGCCCGTGTTAGCTTAATTAGGGCGGGCTCTGTGTCCGGTCTTCAAACGAGGGGCAGCTGTGTTCTCGCTGCTGTCTGTTAGCTGCGCATGCGCAGAGGGTAGACAGCTGAGCTAGGCGCATGCGTGTATCTAGAGAACGTGGTGCCGGCTCACGTCTTGTTGTTGCCATGGTTATGTGTCTGTGAAGCACTGAATGTTATGTATAATCAGCTGAATAGTGCTCGTAAACTATCAAAAAACGCTTCGAAAAGACCCATCAGGTGTGGTAAACGAGCGGTAATAGTGTGAGTGACTCGTATAATAGTAAGCGCCTCATGGTGCCATCGACGTGCAGTCAGTGGTGAACTCGAGTGAGAGTCATGATTGATTACGTGAGTCTAGGGGGGATGGGGGGAAAAAAAGGGGGTCAGAGGGGGGTTTCATTGTGTGGCAAGTGACCCCGGGAAGCCTACTCATAACCCTCTAATTTCATAAAGATGCTTAAAGAAGAGAGGTCTCGTGAGGATAGGGGGACCATGGACATGGATGTTGTGCCGTAGAACCTCGTAGTCAGGTAGTCATGAGTGTATACTACTGATTTCGTTGCCAAACCCTTATGTTAGGTTATAGTTCAGTCCATGGTATATCGTCGTTCAGGCCCACCTCATTGGTCCGGAGGCGATGTACCCAGCGTTGTTCTCTACGTAGAAGGGTGTTATTGTTCCAATGTTGGTTGTTTTCCAATATTGTCCACTTGATGTCGTCACATGTATGTCCTTTTTCCAAGTAGTGATTCGTAAGTCTGGTTGCTGTTCTCCCCCGTCGGATCGTGCTTCTATGTTCGCTTATCCTTAGTTTCACCTGTCTCGTGGTCATCCCCACGTAGCGCAGTGTACAGGGGCAGGTGATGAGGTACACACAGTTTTTTGTGTTGCAATTCGTGTGGCTCCGTTGGTCCCACCTGATTTTGTCCAGCTCCAACTGTGTAGTATGTTTGGTGAAGGGACATGCGCTACAATTGCCGCATGGGTAGTGGCCTCTAACAGCAGGGAGGGACCACAGGGTGAATTCCTGCCGTATGGTCTTCACGCGTGGTCTCGTGTTGATCAGTTGGTCCCGTAGGTTGGTGGTCCTCTTGAACGCAAATCTGGGGCGCTCCAGCATGAGATTACCTGTATTCAGAATTCTCCAGTTATGGTTCACGATGTTCTTAATTTGGTTTGATAGAGGCGTGAAGGTTGTGACACAGGTGATGGTATTGTCGGCTTCCTTGGTCTTACCTTCTAGGAGTGCCTGGCGGTTGTTGTTCCTGGCTCGTTTGTATGCACGTTGTATGACCCTGTTAGGGTAGTGTCTCTCTTTCAGGTTTGATGTGAGGGAGTTAGCTTGAATGTCGTATTCCTGGGTGTCGCTGCAATTCCTGCGGATCCGCAGGAACTGTCCAAAGGGCAGATTTTCCCTGAGTGCTTTGGGGTGATGACTGTGAAAATCAAGAAGGCTGTTGCAATCAGTCATTTTTTTGTAGATGGTAGTGTTGAGTTTACCCCTCTCAAGGGTGATTAGAAGATCCAGGAAAGGGATCTCCTTTACACTCTCCGTTTTGGTAAAACGTAGGTGAGGGTTCAAGTTGTTAATCCATGTGTAGAATTCTTGGCAGGTCTCCGTACCCCCCTTCCATAGGATGAGCACGTCATCGATGTATCGTTTCCACGTGATCATGTTCTCTCTGTAGGGGTTATTCTCAGTGAAGATGTTGATAGCCTCAAAATGCGCCATGTACAGCCCTGCTAAGCTCGGCGCGAATGTGCTCCCCATGCTGGTCCCTTGTATCTGATGGTAAATGGTGGTCTTATACATAAAGAAGTTGTTCTTCAGGGCCAGCATGATCAGTTCCGTGATGAAGCTCGCAGGGGTGTTGGTAGGTAAGTCTGTTTCGTGTAAGAGTTGTTCCACTACTTCGATTGTTGCATCTTGTGGGATGTTTGTGTATAATGCCTCTACGTCTAGAGTTAAGAGGAGGTCAATGGGCTCGGTATTGTTCTCGTTGATCTCTTGTATCAGGTTCAAGACGTCCCTGGTGTCTTTTAGGTATGCCGGAGTTGCTTGTACCATAGGTCGGAGGAAAAAATCACTGAATTTGCTCAGTGGTTCCAACAGCGAGCCTATCCCAGAGACGATTGGTCGTCCTGGAGGTGGAATGATACCCTTGTGTATTTTGGGTAGTAGGTAAAAGTACGGCATCCTGGGGTTCTCGTTAATGAGGAATGCCGCCTCGTGGGCAGTGATCCATCCCTCATTTGTAGCTTCGTTAATCAGGATGCGTATCCGTGATAGAAGCCTCTCGGTGGGATCAGTCTCCAACTTCTTGTAGTATTCGGATCTCCCGAGTTGTTTGACGCATTCTCTTTCGTAATCCTCTACTGACAGGATGACAGTGGCTCCTCCCTTATCCGCCGGTTTGATAATGATGGCTTCATCTTCGGTGAGTGAGTGTACTGCCTCGCGGAGTTTCTTGGGTAAATTGTCAAAGACATGCCGGCTTCTTAGTTTGTTTGCCTCCTTCAGAACAGCTTTCTCAAACGTCAGTACTTCACTCGGAACCATACCCGCTGATGGAGTGAACTTGGAGGGTGGTCTCAGTCCGGTGTCCTGGCGGTCAGGGGTGGGGTTGTTGTTAAAAAAGGATTTAATGCGAATCTTACGGAAGAGTTGTTGTAGTTCCTCATTCATGCGGAAATTATCCTCCTTGGGGGTGGGTACAAACCCTAAACCCAGTTCCAGGACTGCCCTTTCGTCTGTGTTCAGGAGTCTGTCTGTGAGGTTCACTATCAGGGTCTTGGGAGTGTTGAGCTCCTCGTTGTTCTCTGTTGTGTCTCTTGATCTTGCCACTGGACTTGTTTTTGCCCTCTTCTTCTGCCTCTGCCTCGTCCCCTGCCTCTGTTCTGAAAAGGAGGAGGTGCATTGGGGAAGAATGGTTGTTGGTAACCCGGGTGTTGTCCCGGAAAGGCAGGAAACCACATCGGGCCTTGTTGTGGGAAAGGTTGGTGTGCATAGCCGTACATTTGTGGTATCGGGGGTGGAGGGAGTAGGCCCGGTTTGTTGGCGTTCCTTCCCCAACTGCTATTGCTAGAATTGCTGTACATCGAGCGTCCTGAGTTAGTCGATGTAGTAGAGCCTTCATCTGAGCCCGCATCACTATCTGATGGTCTGTATTCCTCTTTAGTGTATGGGTATATCTTCTCCCTGTCGAATCTTTTAATGTCTTTTTGTAATTTTGACACTTTTTGTTGTAATAAATAATCTCGGTGGTCAGTCATCTCTGCGTTGATTTCCGCTAGACGGGTTTTATAGGCTGAAATACTGATCCCAGTTTTCAGTCCATTCTCCGCGATGTTAATCTTGATAATCAATGCTTCGGAGAGACGTCTAGCGGTACCAATAATCAGAATGAGCCAGTCGCGGGTGCATTTCCATGCGATCTGGCTCCATTCTTTGCGGAAAATGAGATCTTCCAAGAAGATTCTAGGTGCCGTGCGGACAATTAGACCATTGGGTGCAGCATTTGCCCTCAAGTATTCAGTCATGATTGTGCCATGCATGGCAATCTTGACTTGTAGTTTCTTAAGCGATGCCAGGGAGTTCCAGTCACCTTGTGATGATGTGCTGGCCATATTCCCCTCACTATCCAGCAGTGAGGGGGTTCTCAGGATTTCCGCCACGATGTCATCATCAAACCCGAGCCCCAGGTTATCCCCCATGTTATTAGTAGACATTGTGTGCACTCAGTTTAAGAAAAAGAGAATGGGAAGGAAAAGTTAAGTCAGGTCCCTCGGCTAAGCTGCCGTGCTGATTATCTGTACAAAAAGAAGGAGGGAGAGGGGGACCGGGAGCTAGTTATGGTCCAGTGTCTGTGCTCCGAGTTATGTCTATAGTATTCAAATGGAGACACTGTTCCTAGAGAAATAAAGACAGATATGAAGCGAAAAAGTCTAGGCTAATATTAGGCCCAACTGCCTAAGGATAGGGGAGGGCATTCCTTAGTTTCTCATGTTGCCCTCACACACCCCGAAGGATGTCATGCTTCATCATTGGGCGTTTGCTCCTCGTCGGGCCGGCGCTGCAATGCCCTACCGGTCCCCCGAAGGGTCACTTTAACGGAGATCTTTTTGAGAAAACGCCGTTTGGTGCATGCGGGTGTGTGGTTTGGGTCCTAATAACAAAAGAGCTGTGTGGTGGTGGAGTGTGTTAGTGAAGTGGTATCCTAAAAATGTCTAAGGGTTACTGGAATAAGGTTTAATGTGAATAGCACCCTTGACATAATAAAAGACCCGTAGGTCCGGTGTTACCTTATTGAAATTAATGTATCAATGGGTAACTTGTGTGTGGTCAAGCGGTCGACATGTTTCGCGCCCCAATGGTCCAAGAAAAGGATCCCTGGCGCTTCTTCAGGACCAAAAACGAAAAAGTGAAGGTGAATGTGCCCTAAGGGATACTACCCTCAGTTTACTATCCGGGCGAACACTATGAAGTAGCACTGCTCTCTGTATGAGAGTCAGGTCGCACCAGGATAGACAGCCTAGGAGAAAGTGGAAACAAAGAGAGAGGAGAACATCCTACCTATTAAAGATTGTTCACCTTTTCGAGACATTCAAAAACGAGTGCATCATCAAAGTATATACAAATTATATACAACAGGGATATCACCTCCACCCACGGGTGGTGGCGTAATGGGGTCTCGACGGTAAGCTAACAGGTGCCTATGCCAGGAGAAAGACAGCCCGTCGCCGACCGGAGTCACCCATATATGCATGCACTAACCGTGGTAGAGGTTGAACCAAACGTCCACAGACTGAAGTGGCATATACTCTGTAGGTCTTTCATTACGATTCTTACTTTGATATGTTCCAAGCACTCACCTAAAGGCACGGAGAATAATGCTCCATAGGTTAGGGGACGAGCGTACACACCTTCTAGTACTGTGAACAAAGGAATAAATGACAAGCAACTGCTAGTCAATCCAACTTCTATAGATTCCAAACTGGTCTGAGCTGTCTCGTACACTATGTTATAATGAATAGCCAGTTTCCTAAGTACTCATAAGAGCGTTATTACTCACAGTTTTGCTCCGGCGTGGCCTCTGTACCACCTACCCCAGTCGTCCTCCTACCTGGAATGGAGACGAAGACTACTCCGCGTTTCTTAAGTACTGCCCGTGTTAGCTTAATTAGGGCGGGCTCTGTGTCCGGTCTTCAAACGAGGGGCAGCTGTGTTCTCGCTGCTGTCTGTTAGCTGCGCATGCGCAGAGGGTAGACAGCTGAGCTAGGCGCATGCGTGTATCTAGAGAACGTGGTGCCGGCTCACGTCTTGTTGTTGCCATGGTTATGTGTCTGTGAAGCACTGAATGTTATGTATAATCAGCTGAATAGTGCTCGTAAACTATCAAAAAACGCTTCGAAAAGACCCATCAGGTGTGGTAAACGAGCGGTAATAGTGTGAGTGACTCGTATAATAGTAAGCGCCTCATGGTGCCATCGACGTGCAGTCAGTGGTGAACTCGAGTGAGAGTCATGATTGATTACGTGAGTCTAGGGGGGATGGGGGGAAAAAAATCACCACCTTCACAAACTTGAGCTAAATGATATGTTCCCCATAAATCACATAGAGAACATTGGAGCACGCTTAACCTGATCTAGCAAAACTGGAATCAATTGAAAGGGATATCTGGTTTGTTATGGGGATATGGTTTAATGATCTATAGTCAATCCATGCATACAGCTCACCCCCCTTCTTGGGTACGAAAAGGAGTGGCGACATCACCGGAAACTGAGATGGTCTGATGAACCCATTAGCTAAGTAGGGATCACGATACTGTCGCAGATGCTTGGTTTCTTAATCAGCTAAAGTGGAGGTGCAGCTCCATGGTACTTGTACCCCTGGTTCCAAATCAATTTTGCAATCATATGAGCAATGGGAAGGCAAGGTCTCTGCTTCACTCTTGCTGAAAGCATCCAGAAAACCATCGTACTCTAATGAAATCATCTGCTGAAGAGTAAATGGTGTCTGTTGCTGGGTATTTTCTGTGGTTGTAGCCAAGAAAAAGCAAGTACTCTGCACAGCCCTCCCTCAGGATCTAATTTATCAGGTGAATAGCGCAGGGATTTGCAAACAGGGAAAGATAATTTAACTGTTTCTAAATCCCAATAAATGACAGGATTGTGTTTTGCCAGCCAAGGTATGCCCAAAAAGCAACTGAAATTGTGGGGCATCTATTAAATCAAATTCTATTAATTCCTTATGTGTCTGGAAGCAAACTGTTAGAATGGGAAGATTTCAATCTGCTAGGATCACTGACATTATATCGATACATCCAATATTGAAACAAAAATATATCGGAAATTAAATACCAGTAACAAAAATATCGACTTCTTATACTTAACTATATAAACCACAAATATCGGGAACACATATTGATGTTAAAAAAAAGATTTTACCTATATCAAAAACTTACTTCAAATGAACCCAAAACTTTATTCATATATTTAAATTAAATGCTAAAATATTACATCAACAAAGTATTTTCCATTCACCCCCAAAAATTATATATCTAGAATATTAACGATACAACTCCCACAAAAAAATTGCATTAACCACAAACATTTAAACACCAACCTAAATATGGATAAATATATATGTATATATAAATCAATTTATGTCCAAAAATATTAAACTATAAATCATACATCAAAAAATAAAACCATAATTAGACTTTACCATAGAATGACCCAATTGATAAAAAAATTAAAACTGAACTAAACCAAACAATAAAATAAAACTATAAACTACTTTAACCAATAAAATCAAACAAACAATTAAATCAACAATATAAAAGGCACACACATTTAAACAACTAAGGGGCTGACTACGATACGTCCCGTAAAGGCTCCGACCTGTGGTCAGAGCGCTTAGGACCGCATCGTAATGGGCTTGTCAGTTTATTTTTCAACAATATGTGACGTTACAACGTGATCAAAATGATCGTGGAATGTTACATCGCAATTTTTAAAATGCAAGTTGTTACAACGACTTGCGTTGGAGGGCGCTGGACTTAGGAATAGTATGATTTACTATTCCAACACCAGTCTACGTACAGTAGGGAAGGTGTTGGAATAGTAAATCATACTATTCCTAAGGTTAGAGCGTCATCCAGCGCAAGTCGTTGTAACGACTTGCGTTGTATTACCCGCGATGTAAAGGCATTGCGAGGCAATGCCCGCGTGGTAATGGATGTTTACCATTTTTCGACCGCCTCATTATGTTGGAGGCAGTCGGAAAGTAAAGCGGCCGGTCATTCCAGCTGGCCTCCGACGGGATGGGAGAGCCCGTCCGCTAGTATGAAGCTGGCAAGTAATCTCAAGGGCGGGTCTTTCCTTTTCTTGGAATTGGAACAAAATCGGGTCGCTGGTATTACACAGTCAGCAAACATAGTGCTTAAGCCTTGCTCCGGTGTTCTTCTTTTTTTCACAAGTGGAAAATTTCTGTATTATACAGCACGATGCCTTTGTTAATTCTTATACACCTGTCAATGTGGTATCACTAAATAAAATCTCTGCTACCAATATGCCCATGGTCATACACATATTTAAAGCTGCATTGTGTGTTGCCTGTTTGTCCAATATTCATGTCATGTGCGATGCTCTGAGAACCATTACGGCACTCCACTGTCTGAAGCAGTCATGGCCACGCTCAACAAATTTTTAAAAGAGAATGTTTTACAATTGAAAAAAATAAAATATCACTGCCAATTTAGTTATTATCTTTGGTCACTTATTCTCTTGTGCTCGGGAAACCAAAAGCAGGCACTCCCCTAGCCTGCAGCACCCAGTGAGACCGTGTCCCCTGTGTATTCCGTGTGACTCCCGATAGAGCGCGAGCAGGTCTGCTAGAGTGCGTAGAATCCCACGCACTCCCTGGCATCATTGTAGCCAGTGGGAAGAGGGCGCCAAGGCTCAGCAGTGTTACATGATTCTTACAGATGCTCGGCAAAACACACGTTTTTCTTTTTCAGCAAGTACAAATGTGTGATAAAATATGTGCTTAGCTCCATAATGCTAATGGGTGCACTACTAAAAAACAAACTTTGCCTTACTCAGCAAGTGAAAAATATTAGATAAAACATGTGTTTAGTACCATAATTTTACTGTGTGCGTAAGTGTGAGAAGATTTAGCAACATCAGACTACTGTGAAATTAAGCCACATAGAGTGAACACGTCAGTTTTTAAACAAAAAGAAGTATTAGAGTGGGTCACTGCTTTGGCCCAGGTGGACTGGTGAGTGCGCACTGCAATCGGAGCGTTGGCTTCCCACAAAGCACGCAGAGGTGCTCACATGTTTAAAAGAATTTCCACCAAAGTGGATGAAAACAGTACTTGGGCCACAGGAAATTGATAAGAGAAAGACAAATAGTATGCTACAGCCAATAAAAATGGAGGGAAGTAAGTGGAAAGCACATGAACCAATGAAAAGCAAGGGCAGGATGTAAAGCCCTTTTAAGATTTATATGAAATACAATAGATTTCCCATGCAAGCACTATGCAGACAAAACCTAAAAAGCACAGTCTTGTATGTCCTATGTTGTGAAGGGATATTTTAGTTACCTTCCTCATTCTTCATTTATTTTGCAGCTTGGGGAAACAATAAATTACATGCATAGGAAACTCTTTGATGTTATTGTAGAATCTACAACAACCTGCGAGGTTGGGTTTATGCACACTCAACACTTTTTTCCCAATGAGAAATGCCCAAACCTAAATGCTAAAAACGAAAGATAAGGAAACAAGTCTAACAGATACCTCTACAGCTTATTGCACGACTAGGTGGTTAGACCTGGCTCAGCATGTTTTCTTTAAGCAAATTAGTTAGTGCTACTCTGTATGATTTGTCATTTAGATGTATTGTAAGGATTCTTTTAACTACACCATGTGCCAATCCGATTTGCCATATCATGCATATCCAATGATGGTAGCATGTAAGTATGAATGTAAATCATTGGAATGTAGGGGAAGCTCATAATCAAACAACTCCAACAACAGATGTGATTTTAATGTTGCTCTCTCTGAATTATTACTTTGGTGTCAAATAAGAATATGTTTCTTTACATCGCGGATTTTACTCCGCGATGCAAACACAACCGCCTTGTCACAATGCACTACCTTTACAACGCAAGTCATTACAACGACTTGCGCTAGATGGCGCGCTGGACTTAGGAATAGTATCATTTACTATTCCAACACCAGTGTGTTCAACACTAAGGAAAGTGTTGGAATAGTAAATCATACTATTTCTTATCCTTGAGCGCCATCTATCGTAAGTCGTTGTAACGACTTGCGTTGTAAAAGTGGTGCATTGTGACAACGCGGTCATTGTAACGACCGCGTTGTATTTGCATCCCGAAGTAAAATCTGCAATGTAAACGTTGTTTCCGTCAAATAATAACAAAGTAAGTTTCATTCATAGAATGTACTTCGTTAGACTAAACTTCTTATAGTGAGGTGAAATAGGATCACCTGAGTAATCTGAGCAAGTTACGTGGCTCAGTGTTCAACCTCTTTGCCAGTTTCTCAGAATAGGTCTCTGCAGTACAGGCCAAAGTGGACAGAAAAGTGGTCTTTCTACATCTAGGATTAGCTTTGCGGCTGGGCCTGCAAGGTGAATAAATAATGCGTGCAACACATATATTTAAGAAGGAGATTTTTGTTTTAGCTATGCTCGTTGATCATGATGACTGCACTTTTCGGTGGAACCAGACCAAGGTATGTGTAGGCTGGTAATTTGACAAATGCTTGACTGTTCCTACACCAACGCCCTGGTTTCTTCCCCTTTTTGCCAAATACTAAAATATTTTTTTTTACTGCTGCCTTCATGCTTTCACTGTTCTTGTGAAAGGCACTCATTTGATGCTGCAGGCTGATACTAATTACAATCAATATGATTGTGTCAGTTGCTTACTGTAATACTGATGTTAAGTTCCACTCCTACTTTGGGGATCAAGATATATGATTAGCCAAAGTAGACCCTAAGTCTGCTATGTAGAGGCTGAACTAGGGATGGGTGAGCACACAGCTTTTTCAACCCTTTATTAATATAGATCCTAGGGAATAGAGCAGAGGCGCTCCTAAGCTTTATTTGAACTGGGGTTCTACTGTATAGCTGCCATATATCTTATAACAGTATAGAATTTCCAAGTTATTACATTTATTCGACTGTAAGTTCCTATCAACTCCAACATATGGTGTTTCAAAAGTCCATGAAGCAAGCATACAATAGTTCACCAGCATTATAATATTTGCCGCCATAGGCAGTGTTAACTTTTGTCTAATGTACCGTCAAGGAAGCCTGTGTAAAGAATGGAAAAAGATTTTGGTGTGCAACAAAAGATTCTAGTTCATGTAATACCTTTAACACCAAGTAATGCCATTAGTCAGTAGTTTGATGGAACTTTGCGGGAGGCTAATTTATACAGCCGGAGCTGCAATGCTCATCTTCCTTGTATTCGGTAGTTCTTTGTAGAGTTTTACCTCTTTCCCCATGCTTATTCCTGGCCCATCCACATGTTTTCATGGTCCTCCCATGTTGAGAATCCTGGAGTCGGGCCTGGTGTGTATAGCCATGGAGAAGAAAACTGAAACAGAAAAGAGGGAAGAGAGAATTTACAGTCAATGACAGAGGGAGAAGCTGGTATCAATAAAGACAGGAAATGACGTGAGAACAAATAGTATAAAGGAGAGAGAGAAGAGCAGCAGGGAAGGATGTGTGGGTGAATGTGTGGGATGGAGAAAGAGATACAGAAAAAATAGGCAATGTTTCCTAGGATAAATAAAAGAAACAGTGTGGTTGATTGACTGAAAGAAAGAAGGAGAGCCAAGTGGAGTGTAGAGATGGAGGGAAAGAAAAAGTTCAAGAGGGTGAAAAGACGAGAAAGAGACAGGGCATGTATCAAATCGGCATTCTGAAGACTTTATCTGGAGAGAAATTTTGCCAGAAAGGAGGAGAAGTCAGGGAGACTACATGAAAGAGCAGGAGAGAGCAGATACATAGCAAAGGCACTGAGGCAGTCAAAGACGTAGATGGGGAGAATAAAATAAGTGGACTTAAGGGGTGTATCTCCGATTAATTCAGCAGGTGCAGTGGCACCAGTGCCCATTGGTGTGTGGGATCCCTTTCCCCATGTATTATTTCCCAAAGCGGGAGCAGGGGCGCTCAGTTTCATTTTCCATGCTCGTATTACGGCTCCAGTACATTTGCTGGGTCACTGACTAACTTTGAAGGGAAGGGAGAGAACGAGCATGAAGGGAAGTGCAGAAAATGTAAACGTCATTAAAAAACAGCTTAAATGCAGCATACTGGTGCAGTTATCTGCCAAATGTACGTATTGGGTCTAAGCAGAAGAGCTCCTAGAACTTTCACATGTGCCCGTTCTCAGTACTCTGCTGCTGGGTTATGATGGTTCTGGGGGAGTGGGTGAAGCCCTACCCTCCCGTAAATTTCAGGCTGGTGGTAGGGTCTGGGAACAAAGTACTTCAGGATTGGCCAGGGGGAGAGAGGCGGGGTTTAGTTAGGTTTCTTGGGCGAAGGTTAACAGGGTTGAGGTGCCATTTTGAATTAGCACGCCCCGGTTAGCAGGGACAGAGTTAGGTTTGTCTAGGTTGTCTGGCTTGTGGAAGCGGCATGGCTGTTCCGGTCGACGTGCAGCAGACGCTGCTTGTGTTACAGCAGGCGGGCAGGTCTGACCTGCTGGCAGATGGGGAGCTGGTTCAGGCGGGCATTGCTCCTGAAGAGCTCCCAAAGCGAAGATCAGCGGGCGTAGTGGCGGCAGCCATTTTGGCTTGTATGTCGCCCACCCGCAAGGTACAGTAGGATGGGGTGAGTGTGGGCGGTGGGAAGCGAGCTGGCCGTCTGGTATGGCTGGTGGTTTCACAAGGTGGTGGGTCGAGCTGCAGGCCCGGGCCGGGGCGCGGCCAAGGTTGTTCCGGTTGGGGCCAGAGTTTAGGGGGGAGTCCCAAAGAAGTCGTTTTGCCCTATGCTCGATGAGGTGGGAGGGCGGGAGTTGCGGAGGTAAGGTTTGCGGTGTGCGGCCCAAGTTTTATGCCCCTACGTTTTGTTGACAGGCAGAGGGAGGCAGTTTCTGCGGGTAAACCCCCGGTCGGGGAGTTGGTGCTACCTCATGGCTAGGGCCTGCACACTGTAGTGCAGCCCTAGAGTGCTGTGATGCGGTCAGGCAGCGAGGAGGCTGGGCATGTCAGGGGGAGGGGTTTGCTATGATCAGGGCCTGCCGCTAGCCTCTCCAGTCCGCGAAGGCAGGCCCTGATTGAGAGGAGTGTTGACGAGGCAGGATTGGCGAGAGGGGTGGTGCAGCGTAAGCAGCTGGTAAGCACCCCACCCTCCCAGGGTTTGTTGCAGGGGCTAGTGGGGTCCCAGAAGTGGACATGTTGGTGCTTGGGGGGGCAGGGTGTTAGGTTTGAAAATCCCATTCCTGCAACGCACTAGTTTCATGCTATATTAGGTTAGCAGTGTGTGGCTAAATATACGTCATTTGGATTCACGTTATGCAACCCACTGAGTTATCCCTGCAACGTGCAAGCCTTCCCGTAGTTAGCCAGTATGACTCCATTTTTTATTTCGTAATCCCTATTAGACTGCTTAGGCTGTGCCCGTACTAGGCCTCATTATTCAGAATTGCTTGCCTCAGCAGAACACTGTATTTCGTTATTATTTTCTCTTCTGTTCAAGGCTGTATTCCGACTTACTAATGAATAGGCTATTCTGCCTTCGCATACCTATCTGAGTGTGTAGTTCTGCTCTCACGTTAGGAGACGCTGAGACTCAGTGCAGTGACCTTGACATACAGATAACATGTACCCATCTGGCAGGTTGTAGCCCATCTCCCTGTGCCTCCTTTGTTCATGTTCGGCTCAGGCTGGTAATTTTCCATGGTTGGCGGGGTTGGAGGCTTCTGGGGAAGAATGATTACTCACTGTAGACTGTTGGGGGGCCAGTCCCTCAGCAGACATCTTAGGGTGCAGGTCAGATTGGACTCCTCTCCAGAGTTTTTGTAATAAACAATGTTTGTATTCTCTACTGTCAGACTTCATTCTTGGGAAGGCATAGCAGGTGGTTGGAAGAAAACCCGAGTGGCCCTTAAGGTCCATCTCCTTCAGTTGGATACCAAACAGGGACCCCGCAAGGCGATCCAACTCGCCCATAATCGGGTTGCAGGGTCGGGGTGCGTTTGGTCGGTCGGGCGGATCGGGGTACCCGACACAAGACCGAGCTTGGTTCTCGCAGCTGCCCCGCCCGGCTGATCGGGCGTCTCCTCGTCTAGTGGTCACCGGCTTGGGTCCTGAGAAGGCAAAACCTTGGAGTTGACCATTTTGTCTGAAGAGTCGGCAGTGGAGAATAATTTGATTTGACCTGTGTGCACCAGGTGAGTGATTTGAGTTTTGGAAAAATAGCGCCATTCTTGTACAATCTCCGAACTGTCTTGTCTGCAGTTTTCGAACTGCCTTGCTTGAACGACACAAGTCGAGGGGCTGTGTCTTGGTACGGTCTCTGGACTGTCTTGACCTTGGTGGGTTTGCAGACCCTTGAAAAGGCACAGAGTGTTTGCAAGCAGTCTACCGGACTAACTGGAAATTTTGCCCGCATTTGAAAGGGTCCGGGACTGTTCGCGAACAATCTGCCAGACCAATTGGTAATTTGGCTAATGCTTGAAAAGGTCTGGGGCTGGAGTCTGTCTTCTTGAACTCGGTACAGACCCCAGACTGTAAGGAGTGGTCTCTGGTCCGTTTGATTTGGTTCCTGAATCATTTTTATTACTTTATCTTTTCTTTTATTACTGTTGCTGGTGTAATATTTGTCTGTTAGGGACAGTGCTTGTGTCTTATATTAAGATGCCTTGTTTAAGTAAGTTAGGATGTTTTGGATGTCAATGTTGTTCCACTGATGCTTGATTGGAAGAGAGCCAGCCTGCGCCTCCGGAGGGTATCCCCAATTTTGACGCATACGTCAAGCATGGTATTGGCCCTATAATGTTTATCATACTGTATAATAAATATACGAGGGACAATTCTGAGTTACAATGGCCACTTACTGGCTCATTTGATGAACAAAAATTGGATTTCTTGCATGAAAATTGTTCGCTAAAAAGAGCAGGAAGTCAATGTTTGATTCTTTCAGAGTATGGGAAAAGGAAACGAAGCAATGGCGTATGAGAGCAGAGAAAGAGGCTCGGAAGAGACAGACGCAAACCATAACGCAGAAAGCAGTAGGTTACGAAAGGGAGAAGACAGAGAAAGGAATAGAAGTTGCAGATAGAAAGTTTCAATTGCAGACTTATAAATGTTATGTTACGAGAGAGGAAGGTGACGATTTTGTTGAAGTACTGGATTTTCGCCCTCTTCCACCTTATGCTCCGAAGCGAATATACCCGCAGGTTCCGACATCCCAGACCCCAGCCCCTGGTGCCGCTCGTCCTAGTATTTCCACTTCTAGCCAAACTGCTTCGGGCACAGCTCTGCCCCCGCCAGTAACAAGGGCGGGAGCCGTTAGCTCTCCTGCCCCGTCTATTGACTCAGCATCCGCTGCTACACCTCCTTTTACCCTTACAACACTGTCTCGTTACATGATGTTACCCATCCCCTCATCTGCTCTCTCTCCCTCGGGTATGGCACCCCAAGCATTGCCGAACGGCATGACCCCTGTACAAGGGACACATGAAGGGAATTGGGCGGCAGCGCAAGATCGCATGGAAAAAGTGTTGGTGCGTAGGTAATGAAGAAAGGCAAATGGTGGCGAATCAAGCAGCTCAGTGAGCTCGGAACCCAATCTATAGTGTGGGGGATGTGTGAAGTGTGATGAAAGATACAGCAGAATGCTTTTAAGCAAATGTCGGCTACACTGATAGGACTGTGGGAACAGTGCTTTCAAGGTGTTGCACCACAAATGATCTATGACATACGGGACAGGGTATATGTTACAGATATGGCCCCCAATTAGGTTTTTAGTAATGTAACAACACTGGTGGGTTACCCAGGCAGATTGCTCCAGAAGGTTCCGACGATAGGGACACAGCACCCCATGAGGGAGGTCCATCCCATTTACTATCCTGAGACACCGGAATTGCGTGACTCCACAGACACTGTAATTAGACCACGAGTCGACGCTCGGTTTCAGGAACAGTGGATCTACACTCCTTGGAAGAGGAGTGAGGTCCTCTCCCAAAGACCCTACTGCATATTACAAGGAATTGACAGAGGTGGCCTCCTCCACAGTGATGACGCTAGCTGATATGGAGTTATTTTTCTGCCTGCTGGTACCGGTAGATATATGGAGACAGGTCCATACACATGATCATGCACTGGAGCTGGGTGGCACACGGGATGAGATCAGGGCATGGGATAAGGAGCGCAAGCCCGGCGAGAAGGCGAAGCTGTTAGATTTGCCGGGGCGTATTATCGATTACATGCACTCCCATATCCCACCAAAGCAAGTGGACTGGGATTAGTTGACTGCGTGTCGCCAGAAGGATGAAAGTGTGTCGGATTTTTTTAACAGGTTTGAAGGGGTGTTTTTAGATTTTAGTGGTCAGGACCCGTCACAGGAGGGTGGTGTTCATTTGTTTGTTAACAGATTTATCACTTGCTTCCCGAGATTGCAACCCAGTTGCAGGCTTCAGAAAGCACTTGGACGACCTCATCCCCGTCAGTGATATTGAGTATGGCACAGTACTACGAACATAGAGAGAATGAGGATAAGGAAAGGGTAGAGAAAAAGTCAAAGGATTTGAAGATGAGGGTATTGATGCAGAAAGTTGCAAGGGGATGTGGAAGAGGTTCTGCCCCAAGGCTACCCCGGTCTAACAGGGGTGGTGCTTCAAATGCGCCGCTTGGGCCTAATCAATGTGCGTACTGTAAGCAGGAGGGACATTGGCAGAACGAGTGTCCAGAGTTGTTGCAGAAAGGTGAGGCCTGAGAGGTCAAGGTTTGAGGAAGTGGACGAGGAGGAGATGGTAGAGGGGGGGATGCAGTCAGAGGATACATCACACAATAGGCAGAGCGGAAACTATTTTATCCACCTCTGAAGTAGACAGTACTATCATGACGATTATGACATGGATGACGTGACAGGGATGTCTCACATCTTGGACAGCCAGGGACAGGGCAAGGGACCAGTTCCAGTGCCTGTAGATCAACGTGGACCCTATGTTACTGCAGATTTACAAGGTACGACTGACAAATTCTTAGTTGATACAGGGGCCATGAATAGCTATGATTCCCGTTCACTGGTCCCGGGGGCAGTTCTGTGTGGCCAAAACAATGTTTCAGTGGGTTTTTCAGGCATGCCAGTTGTTAGCCCCATTTTCAAGCCTCTTGCTTTGACTATTGGCCCCTTTACGGTTGACTCACCATTTTTACTGATGACAAATTGTGGGGAGAATTTGTTAGGGTTGGATTTGTTAAAAAGATTATATGCAACAATTTTTTGTTCTCCAGACGGTGTTTATATGAGTGTTGGACAACAGGTGACCCGTGCCAAACAATGCTTCGCAAACGATGCCCCCCTTCCCGCTGAGTTCAAAGATGTGTCACGCACTTTATGGGCTGCAGGAGACAAGGACATGGGGTTACTCCAGAACCCAGCAGTCTCTTTACAGATCAAAGACAATGCTAAATTGCCACGTATTTCCCAGCACAAGATATCTCAGGCAGGAGAAAAGGCCTTATTGCAAATAATACAGGATTTGATTAAGTCTGGTGTGGTTGAAGAGACAGTAGTGAATGTGTGTTATAGCCCTATCCTTCCTACACTTAAAAAGACACCCTTGGATTCTTCTGATGCCCATCTCGATGTTTACTGTTTTGTCATTGACCTTAGAGAGGTCAATAAAATTGTGGTTCCCCAGTATCCTGTGGTTCCAGACATTACTACGATCTTGACAATGATTCCCCCGTCAGCAAAATTATTTTGGTAATAGATTTGAAGAATGCTTTCTTCAGCATTCCAATCCATACAGATAGCAAATGTTTGGATTTGCAATAGTAGGTAGGAGCTTTAGATTCTGTCTTGCTCCACAAGGCTATACAAAAAGTCCAAGCATCTATAGTCAAGCTTTGAAAGCTCAATTGGATTCCTTGGAGCTTCCCCTTGGTAATGTACTGCTGCAGTACGTTGACGACCTCCTTGTGGCTTCGGACACTGAGGATGGCTGCAGAGAGGTCACAGTTAAATTACTGATACATTTGGCACACCATGGACACAAGGTGTCACTCTCAAAATTTCGATATTGTCGACAGGAGGTCACCTATTTAGGTCACTTACTGTCGAAGAAGGGTCGCAGACTAATACCTGAACGCATAGCTGCTATTACTAAAATGCCTGTTCCTAAGACTCAACGTGAGGTACTCGTGTTTATTGGGATAACTTCGTATTGTAGGCACTGGATCCATAATTACTCCTTACTAACAAAACCCCTTCTTTACCCGACCACCAAGGATGTGCATGAACCCTTGCCTTGGACACCTGCATGCCAGCAGGCTTTTGAGCAATTAAAGGTTGCGCTTTGTTCTGCCCCGGTGCTTGGTACTCCTGATTACCAGAAGTCTTATGTGGTCTACGTACATGAGGCGGACGGTTGCAAGCTCTGTTCTAACACAGGGTTTCGGTGGTAAGCAGAGACCCTGCGCTTATTTCTCCGCTATTCTGTGATTGTTCAGGTGATTACCTTCTTGGGCATGGAGCTGGATTCGGACAAGATGGCGATTCGTCTGCCTGAGGAGAAGAAGAGGCGTTGTTTAGAGCTTTTGGATGCGGTGTTGGCTACGTCAAAAGTGCAGGTCAATTATGTGCAGATCTTGTTAGGGCACCTGAATTTTGCATGTAAGGTGGTCAGGGCCGGCAGGACATTTTGTAGGAGATTGGGCTGGGCACTGTCTGGGACCTCAATGTCGCATCACAGGGTGAGAATCATGGCAGGGTTCCGAGAGGATTTGGCGTATATTTCTAGACAAGTGCAATGGCATTCCAATATCTGGGCTTGGGGAGCAGTTGGAGTGGTTGGTGGAGAGGTTTTTAAATGCCGCTGGAGGACACGGTTTTGGCCTTTTCTGGCAGGGGAGGTGGTGTGCCAAGGAGTGGCTGGAGGCATGGAAGCAGGGAGGGCGTAGCATCACGTTCCTGGAATTTATTCCCCTTGTAATGGCGGTGTGCTTGTGGGGGCACTAATTGGCAAACAAGACAGTCCTTTTTAATGTGGATCATATGGCGGTTGTGGATAAGGTCAATCGGCAGTCTGCGAAAGAGCCAAAAGTGTGGCCGTTGTTGAGAGTGTTTGTGTTACAATGTTTGAGGCACAATATGACTTTCAAAGCGAGACACATTCCAGGTATACACAATGAAATTGCTGATGCTCTCTCTCGATTTCAGTGGACGAGGTTCCGTGGGTTGGCCCAAGTGGTGGACGAGAGGAAGACTGTGATGCCGGACCGCTTGTGGGATGTAGGCGAAGGCGAGTGATGCAACTGATCCTGGGTTGGCTATCAGACTCAACGTGGAAGGCTTATGGTCTGGCATGGGACGAGTTTCTGCGGTCGGGGGCGGTCCCCCGGGGAATTTCGGATGGATGTCAAGCCTGACAAAATTATGTGGTAAAATTGATCATATCCTGGATTGTCAAGGGTTTGTCAGCGGTCACAATAACGGGTAAGTTCGCGGCCATAGCCTTTTTTGAAAAACTGCGGTGGGGATATGAGCCCTCGGGGGTGAAATGGGGAAGCGCATCTTGGAGGGGTGTTCACGGGAGAGGGGGACGGGTGACCGGTTGAAAGGCCCATTACCTTGCGCATTTTGAAGCAGGTGATTGCTGCGCTTCCAAGGGTGTGTTGGAATACATGGGAAATGCTCTGTTTTTCGTTTATTATGGCGTGGCTGTTTTTTGGCGCTTTCCGGGTTACGGAGGTGGTTGGTTCTGCTTTGGCGTGGGGGACTGCTTTGGCGTGAAGTCCATATGCGTGGGGGCAGTGCAGGTTTGGATTCCCAAGTCCAAGACGGATCAGTCAGGCAAGGGCCTTTGTGTGACATTGCAGACGTACCCTGATCTGCCGATTTTCCCATGTGCTTGGTGGAAAAGATTGAGGGATCAGGGGGGTGGGACTCAATTAGGACATTTGTAGAGCACGCTACTCACCCACGAGGGTCTCAAGGTGCTCGGAGGGGGGTGCCGCTACTGCTCGAAAAGCTAGGTCTTGAGGTGCTTCCTGAAGGAGAGATGGTCCTGGGTCAGTCGAAGTGGGGGTGGGGAGGGAGTTCCACGTCTTGGCCACCAGGTAGGAGAAAGATCTTCCTCCGGTGGCGGTTCTACGAATCCGTGGGACGGTGGCGAGGGCGAGGCTGGCGGAGCGGAGCTGGCGGGTAGGTGTGTAGAACGTGAGGCGGGTATTGAGGTATTCGGGGCCCGTGTCGTGGAGAGCCTTGTGTGAGGAGTCTGAAGGTGATCCTCTTGCTGACGGGGAGCCAGTGCAGGTCTCAGGCGTGCAGAGATGTGGCTGTGTCGGGGAATGTCCAGGATGAGTCGTGCAGCTGTGTTCTGAATGCGCTGGAGTCTTTTCTGTAGTTTGGCGGTGGTCCCAGCGTAGAGGGCGTTCCCGTAGTCCAGTCGGCTGGTGGCGAGGGCCTGGGTGACTGTCTTCCTGGTTCCAGTGGGGATCCACCGGAAGATCTTTCGGAGCATGCGGAGGGTGTTGAAGCAGGAAGATGTAACAGCGTTGACTTGCTTGGTCATCGTGAGGGAGGAGTCAAGGATGAAACCCAGGTTGCGTGCATGGTCCGTGGCCTTGGGGGCGGTGCCCAGAGCAGGGGGCCACCAGGAGTCGTCCCAGGTGGAGGGGGATGGTCCGAGGATGAGGACTTCTGTTTTGTCTGAGTTCAGCTTCAACCGGCTGAGCTTCATCCATTCCGCGACGTCTTTCATTCCTTCCTGGAAGCTGGCTCTGGCGGTGGCGGGGTCGTTGGTGAGGGATAGGATCAGTTGGGTGTCGTCGGCGTAGGAGATGATGTTGAGGTTGTGTTTGCGTGCGATGGCTGCGAGGGGGCTCATGTAGACATTGAAGAGGGTGGGGCTGAGCGAGGATCCTTGGGGTACGCCGCAGATGATCTTGGGGGCCGCTGCGTGGAAGGGCGGGAGACGGACTCTGAGTTCTGTCGGAGAGGAAGGAGGTGATCCATTCCAGGGCCTTCCCCTGGATCCCGGCGTGGTGGAGGCAGGTGGTCAGGGTGCGATGGCAGAGAGTGTCGAATGCGGCCGACAAGTCGAGGAGGAGGAGGGCGGCAGCTTCACCGTTGTCGAGCAGGGTCCTGATGTCGTCGGTGGCTGCGATGAGGGCGGTCTCGGTGCTGTGGTTCGCTCGGAATCCGGACTGCGATGGGTCGAGGGAGCTGTTAGTCTCGAGGAAGGTGGTCAGCTGTTTGTTGACGGTTTTCTCGATGACTTAAACGGGGAAGGGGAGGAGCGAGATGGGACGGAAGTTCTTGAGGTCTGTGGGGTCCGCGGTGGGTTTCTTCAGGAGGGCACTGATCTCTGCATGCTTCCAGCTCTCCGGGAATGTGGCGGAAGTGAAGGAGTTGTTGATGATGTCCCGGAGTTGGGGTGCGATGATGGAGTCGGCTTTGTTGAAGATGTGGTGAGGGCACGGGTCGGCTGGGGAGCCGGAGTGGATGGTCTTCATCATGAGGGTGGTGTCTTCCGTGCTGACGGGGTTCCAGGTGCACAGGGTGGTGGTGGGGGGCGTTGGTTCGGTGGCTAGGTATGTAGTCTGAGCGCCGAAGCTGTCGTGTATATTGGCGATCTTGCGGGGGAAGAACGAGGCGAGAGAGTCGCAGAGGTCTTGCGATGGCGTGATGTCGTTGTTGCTGGCACTGGGGTTGGAGAGCTCTTTGACGATGCTCAAGAGTTCTTTGCTGTTGTGGGTGTTGTCCAGTCGGTCTCTGAATGATGTCCTTTTGGTGGTGCGGATCAGCTGGTGGTGTTTGCGGATGGCGTTCTTAAAGGCTGTCATGTTTTCTGTCGACTGGTCGTGGCGCCAGGCTTTTTCGAGGGTGCGGCAGGATCTCTTGGAGTCTTTGAGCTCGTCGGTGAACCATGAGGCTTTCTTGCTGTCGGGATTGCTTGGAGGGTTCTTCAGTGGTGCAAGGGCGTCGGCGCAGTTGGTGATCCACTGTGTGAGGTTGCGGGCTGCTTCGTTGGGGTCCGTAGTGTAGGTCGGTTGGTTTTGGCTCAGGGAGGTGGTGAGCTGGTCGGTGGTGATCTTGCTCCAGCATCTACGGGGGGCTTGCTGCGGGCGGAGGTGAGTCGTGGTTCTCCTGAAGTTGAAGTGGATGCAGCTGTGATCGGTCCAGTGAAGTCTGGTGGAGTGGCTGAAGGAGATGTGGTTGCTCGAGGAGAACCGTGTGGCCGGCGTAGTGGGTGGGGGTGTTGACCAGTTGCTTGAGTCCGAGGTTGGCGAGGTTGTCTAGCAGGGTGGTGGTGTTGTTGTCCTTGTTGTTCTCCAGGTGGAAGTTAAGGTCCCCTAGGAGGATGTAGTCGGGGGAGGCGAGGGCGAGCGGGCTGAATTGTGTGCGTGGTCCCGGGGGTCTGTAGATGAGTCCCGCTGAGGGTGGTCTTGGGGTCGGTGTGTATCTGGAAGTGAAGGAGCTCGGCGGTGGTAAGGGTGTCGTCGGTGCTGGTCGTGATGCGGATGGTGTTTGTTGACAATGGCGATGCCCCCTCCGGCTTGGTTGATGCGGTCCCTCCGGGTGATCTTATAGCCGTCTGTTCATCCAGGTTTCCGTGAGGAAGACGACGTCTGGCGCTGTTGTGTTGAGGAGGTCCCAGAGTTCGACGGCGTGCTTGTGGACGGAGCGGGTGTTGAGCAGGATGCACTTGAGGTGGTTGTTGTTGGCGCCTGTTCTGGCGGGCTCGGTGCAGGTCCGGAGGCAGGTGAACTTGAAGGCGTGACAGGTGAAGGTTCCATGGGTGCGTTTCGGGGTGGCTTGGCAGCAGGCTGGCTGTCGGTCGGTGTTGAGTGCGCGGTGGGCGGCGGCATCGTATCTCCGTCGGGTGGGTTGGCTCTGGCGAGGGCCAGGGGTCCTGGCACTGGGCGCGGACCAGGCGCCGCCGGCGCGCCCGCTGCGCGCTTCCGCGCGGCGCCCTTCATAAGAGGCGAAGTGGGAGGGAGGCGGGAGCGGGGCGGCCAATGGGCGAGGGCACAGGGTACAGAAGAAAAAAAGGGGCGGGGTCGCGGGGAGCAGCGGCGGGGAGCGGGAGGGGGGCACAGAGGACGAGGGTACAGGAACGGCAACTGGGAGAGCAAAAAGAATAACAGCCAGAAGGGGGAGAGAAATACGGAGCCACAAAGCAGTAGCGCGAACCAGGTACCAGGGGCACACCAGCGGCGAACCATAGGCAGCAGCAGTAGGGCAGACACGGGCACCAGGAGGAGCCGTGCGGCGTGGGGAGTGACCCGAGGTCAGGTCAAGAGATTTTTCTGCATGAGAATGGAGAGCATTTTCTGCTTTGCAGGTTTTGGGGTCCTGAGGAAAGCTTTGGGTTGTTTGGTCTATGTGGCAAAGGATTTTGGGGCACATTCCTTCTGGATTGGGATGGCAATGGAGGCCGAGGGCAGGGGTTTGTCAGCGGGGGAGATTCAGCAGGTGGGGCGTTGGTGCTCTAGCTGCTATCGGCGCTATGTGCATTTGGGGGTGGCGGTTGCACGATGACCAATAACATGAGTTTGTTTTCTCCTAGGTGGCATTGCGGGCCCACTTCGAGGCTATATAGAGGTTTGGATCTGCAGGCATTCTTTTGTGAAGTGGGCAGCAAGGCATGCTGAGTCTTGGCTAGGAGGAAGATAGCTGGGTCTGCCTGATATGATATTACAGTTGAAGAGGTTTGGAAAAGGAGGCATGCGGTGGCACGAGCTATTGCCCAAATTGAGGGACTTGGTAAATTGCCCAGACAAGGGCGGGAACAACAGTGGTTTTCACTGAGCTGATGCCAAGGAGAGTATGGAGGGGGGCAAACAGGCCAGGGGCCATCGATAGAGGGATGTGAAAAGGGAACAGGGAGTTGTGGAAGTGTTGCAATGCGCAGGGATTTTTCTTTTTGGAGCACAGCGATATCACATATGAGGCATTAGAGTTTTTTTCGAGATGATGGGGTGCATCTGTCTGTTTACAGGGTGGAATTGTATTTGATGCAGATCAGGAGTATGTTGGCAGGGATGCTGCATTTGTCAACAGGAATGTAAGTTTGTTTCTACGCGGGTGGGGGACAGAAAAACTGTGGGGGTGTTTCTGGTGGTAGTTTTTTTTCCATCAGTTTAAAAGATTCGGAAAAAGAAAGCAAGGGTCAGTGTTCAGACCCAGTTCAATTTGGGGGGGGGGGGGGGGGGGAGGGGAATTTGTGGAATGAGATGACAGCAGTGGTGGATGCAAGATGCCCCGATTACTTACCGGTAATCTTCATTACTCAGAGTAAAGTCTTCCTCGCCACATGACTAACACAGTGAGCTTCAGCTCCACAACAGAACCCTCCAAAGCAAAAAGTCAGCATCCCATGCCTCCCATCCCTTCCCAATATGGCTGACCCATTACACCCATGACCCCTATAAGAGGCGGGCCGGCCCAACCCATCAGCCTGAAACTACCAAGCACAACATGAAGCCGATAGCCAGACAGGGAGGGAGGGATGGGAACTCATGTGGCGAGGAAGACTATACTCGGAGTAATGAAGATTACCGGTAAGTAATCGGGGCATTACCTCCTCGTTAGTCTTCCTCGCCACATGACTAACACAGTGAGCACATACCAAAGCCAAACGGCTTCATGGAACTCACAAGAAACCAACAGACCAAAAGGGAATGCCCACGAACGAGGGCCAAACCCAACAGGCCAGACCGAGCGGAAGGACCACCCAGGGGAGAGGCACCACGAGCAGGAAGAACCAGCCCGGGACCGAAGACACCGGGAAGGACAAAAACCCGGACCCCAGAGACACGAAGAGCCGGCAGGAACCATGCCGAAAGCAAAGGCCCACATGGGACAGAGAAAAGCTCCGGACCAGACCGCACGGAGCCAAAGGCCACAGAAAACAGAGCCCAGAGAACAAGCCGGCCAAAACCGGCCAACGGACATCCCGAAAGAGGGCAACAAAAACCCCCCTTAAAAAAAAGGGAAACCGAACAAACAGAGGGCAACCCCACCACAGCGACCCATCAAAAAAGGCACAGCAGAAAGGGAGAAGCCGATTGACAAACACAGCAACCCCGCAAGGTAGAACACCACTCGCGAGTTGCAAGAAAGGAAAAGGGGCGCAGAAGAGAACAGAAGGGTAAATAAACCCCAGTCACACAAAGGACCCCCCGGAAGGGACCGCGACCCCAAGGAGAGAACCCAGGCAGGAAAAAGGGAACAAACAGACCCAGGAAGGTGACAGAACGACACCGAAGAGACCTGGCCACCAAGGGGACTCAACCAGGCCACCACGGAAAGCGGAGACCCACAAGACCACCCACGCACAGAAGGCAGGGAAAAGCCGCGCCACGGACCGAGCCCGCCCCACACAGGGACCAAGCGAGTCGCCGAAACGAGCACCCACCAAAGGCGAGAAGGGCAGAAGGGCAGGGTGATCCAGAAACTGGCAGAAAAAGGATGAGAAGGCCGAAGAGCCAACACCGGAGACCCAAAGGGAGCAAACAGCACCAAAGGGACCCAGAAGAACACCGTCACACAGGCAGCCACAAACAGGGGCGAACCCAGCCAACACCCGGGAGCACAAGGCAGGGGAAAACCCCAGAGCCACCAAGGAACGGCAAACAGAAGCCAGACTGGAAAACACCCAGAGTGAAAACCACAGACCCAGCCCAGAACAAAAAAGCTCACGACAACCAATACGGGAATCGGAGAGCAGTGGCCTACAATGTAACAACCACAAACAGAGGAGCGGCAAGGGGGACTCAACAGGAACAGCATCCGCGACCAAGAAACCGAACCCAGGCCCCTGCAGGAGACGCAGTAGTCCAAAGCAGCACCAAAACCGCCCAGCCGTACCAGGACAGAAGCGGGAAGAGGCCGGGCAAACCGAACCAAGGAAGGACCAGAGGCACCGAGACCAACCGGAAGGAGAAACAGCCAGGCAACAAGACTGCAAGGAACGGCACACGAAAACGCGTGGAAACCGAGTGCAGGGGACATGCGAAAAGCACTGAAACGTACCAGGCGGAGTACACCAGCCGCCGCAGCAATCACCCCAAAACACCATACGAGGAAGGCCCCAACCAAGTCAGACAACCTCATAACAGAACGACAGTGTGCCAACACATGACACAAAGGCAGCATGTGCGTGACACGAACCCATGGCCTGCGAGAATTGAATGGAACGCATCACAAATGGTGCGCATCAACCTTGCGCAGGGGCCAAGCCAATCTCCTCTGAATCGTACCAATTAAAGAAGAGCATGAAAGAAATGCCAACTAATGCCACCCTGACAGCGAATGCGGGACACAAACCCATGTCCCGTGAGAGCCATGACAACCAGAGGCACAAGACCTACCATTGAGCCATAGCTCCTGGTTGAGCCATAGCACCTGGCCCAACAGAAAAAGGGGGGTAAGAACCGACCGCCGAGACAGGGAGCACGAAGAGGAGGGAGCGGCACAGCCGCAGACCCGAACACGACAGGGAGAGTCCAAAAAGGACCCCAAAGCCCACAGCACCCGGAAGACCCAGGCGGTCCCCCAACCGGGCACAAACCAGGCCCGACCCTGCACAACCGCAGAAAGCAGACCAGGCCATGCGAAACCAGGGCGGAAAGGCACGAAAGAGCCGAGGACACCGCCGGCAAGCCGAAAGCCAACCGAGCCCCGTGCCCAGAGGAGGCCGAGGGACCCACACGCACCCAGGTGCAACATTTGGAAAAATATAGAAGCCCACAGCCGCCCCCACAGAGAGGGGCAGCCAAACGCCAAAACCCAAACCCCAGAGCCTGCTATAGCAGGGCCTCAAGCACAAGGCGGCGGGGGAGGGGGGAGCGCAGGGCAGGACCGCGACTGCCAGCAGGAGGAGGAACCAGCAAGAGAACCCGACATAGCAGGGCCCCCACCTGGGATCCCCGAACCAACCGGGGCAGAGCAGTAGGAGTGGGAAGAGAGGGAAGGCAACACAGCGCCAGTGTGCAGGAAGGACGACAGCGAAGCAAAAAAACAAACGCCTACAACCTCCACCGCCCGCACCCGAAGGGAAGGCAGGCGGCGCATCCCACCCCCACATAGCCCTTCAAGAGGAGAAACAGAGGCGCCAGAAGCGGACGCAACAGAACCCCAAGCCACCAGGCCAACGGCACACAACAACGCACCCAACGGGGCGACAAGTCCCGCATGGCACAGCAGCCAAGAGACCAGAGGCACACCTTAATAATGGGAAAAACAGAACCGGAGGAGGAAGAGGCAAGCACCCAGCTAGCACCCCCAACCACCAGGACAGAACACGCGTACCGGAAAGTGAAGCAAAGCCACAAAGCAGAGTTTCGAAATTCAGCCCACCCATGACACTTAGACAGCGATATGCAGGTCTCGAACCCTAGTCCTGAGACAGCCTCGACAACCAGAGGCACAAGACAAACCAAAGAGCTAAAGCACCTGGTACATGGAATCCCGAGAAGCCCCAGAAGCAGGACAAAACAACTGCATACATGGAACGCTTCACGAAACTGCGTGTCATCCTTGCGCAGGGGCCATGCAAACTTCCCAGCATCGAACCAAATGTAGTACATGAGCTGCCGAAGCGAGCACCCACCAACCACAGAAGGACCACAAAAAAGTGAGACAACCGGCGTCTCAGAGCAGGAAGAGTGGACAGCGTACATCAAACACCATCACGAAAGAAGAGCCAGAAAGAGTCGCCAACTCATGACACAGACAGTGAGTGCGGGAATCGACCCCTCGTCCTGTGAGAGCCCCGAGAACCAGAGGCACAAGACTCCCCAGCGAGCTACAGCACCAGGCTGAAAAGAAGAGGAAGAAAGGCAGCAAACGCACGACAACACAAAGAACATTATGCATGTGTAAACCAATAAAAGAAGTCCAGTACAATGACTGTGTAGGACAACCACACAGAACCTGCGTATTCGGAAAGCGCACGTTCGCCACAACAGGAATGCTGGCTCTGAATAACAGATGATTAGGTGACACCCAAACCAAAGGTACTCATAACATCTACACTGAGCGGCCCCGCCGGAAACTGAACCCGCGACCCGTGACCAAGACCAAGGAGGAAACCAAGCGAGGACGGATCGGGGAGGAGGGTACCTGGCAACGAGCGCCGCGCAAAAGCCGCCGAAACAGCGGCCTGAACAATGAAAGGACTGCAGGGCAATCGCGTCAGGAGGATCCCGGGAGGGCAGGACACCCTTATTACCATGATGCAGGAAGCGCGAGAAACACAGCACACCCGCAGTAAAGACACACCAGGTACAGCGATACACTGTAAAGAAAACCCCTTGGCACCTAAAAAGGTAAGGAAGGCGGGAGAAACACCCGGTGAGACACGCCCACAACGAAGCCCCGCCCCCGGGACCCCGAGCCGGCCCACAGCCGCGAGGAACAACAGCGCGCACACAGCAACGCCGCCGTCCCCGGAGCGAATCAAGCCGGAAGGAGTGCCATGGACGCAGGTATGCATGCGACCCTCAATGCCGACAATGACGAGAGAATCCCAGCGCCGGAGTCGCACAGCGGCCCACAGACGGACCGAGCCCCGTAGAGCCGCCGCCTCCCCCAACGCCACGAAGGGCAGGCGGGCAGGCGAATACGCGGCTCGGGGAAGGAGTTGACAACAGGGCAGAATTATTTTCAAAAAGCACCCGCTCGCAACCCTCGGGACACAGTCCCAATGATGAAAGGAGGTCTCCTGCAGGGAAACCGGAGTCGCACAGCAGCCGCCCGTAGTTGAAAACGACGGGCGGCGAAGGGAAACACAGATACAAAAGATAGACTGTTCCCAGCGCAAACCCCCCCCCCCTCACCTGAAAACCCACGGCTCGCTAAGGCAGAGCCTCACCGGTACCAGCACAGCATATCGCCACACACCTCGGGGGCAACAAGCAGGGGTACAAACCAGGTCCAAGCCCCTAGGGTCCGCTAGAGCAGGACCTCCAACCCAGGACCCAAGCACCTGCTACAGCAGGCACCACTCACCTGATGCGCTCTGGAGAGAGTGCAGAACAAAAAAAACAGGCTGATGGGTTGGGCCGGCCCGCCTCTTATAGGGGTCATGGGTGTAATGGGTCGGCCATATTGGGAAGGGATGGGAGGCATGGGATGCTGACTTTTTGCTTTGGAGGGTTCTGTTGTGGAGCTGAAGCTCACTGTGTTAATCATGTGGCGAGGAAGACTAACGAGGAGGTAATGGATGGTTGCTGGGAGTTATGAGTGATGGGTGTGAGTGGAGTTTGATTGGTTTGGTTTTAAAAGGGGGTTTTGATTAGGGGAGGGGTTTTTGGTTAGTTAATGAACTGTATAGTGAGGCCAAGGCAATGAGTAGTCTGTATGGTGTAGAGCCAGGTCAATGGGGTTTTTACTGGCGTTTTGTGCACCTGTTTCAATAAAGGGGCTTTTCCACACGTCTGTAGTTATTGGAGACGCCATCCCGCCCGAAAGATCACGTGCTGAGCAAATCATCAAGACGGGATCCTGCTCGGAGCTGTATGGGAAACGGGTGGAGCTGGCCCAGCCGACCTGCCTCGTTTCAGTGATTTATGGGGAAACAACTTACGTCATTCAATGGCTCCTTGAGATAGGGCACGATCCATGGTGCTTGTGGTCGCATTAGTCACCATGCTTCCTTACCTGTGGCACCGCTCCCCACTCCCAGATCTGAAGAGGCCTGCTTCCGGGGACTTCAGACGCATGCGCAGGTACCACAGACAGCAGCAGAAAAGGTGAAACGGACTTTGCTGGTTGTGGACCATCACGGACTGTGCTGTGCTGTGTGCCGGCCCAACACCCACTCTGAGAGGCCTGCCCCCGCAGCTGTTTTCACTCAGCAGTACATCTCCTTCAGTTCTTCTTTATGAAGCTACTGTGTGTGTTTTTTTCCAGAAAAGAGAAAGCTCAAGTGAACAGTGTGTCCCCCCACCTCATAGGAAAGCGGGGGTGTCTACCACACTCCGGTCACTTGATGCAGTTAATGCAAAATCTTGTCTGCGACCAGTTGTTCTAAAATTCAGGCCCCTAATAACACTCCAAATTGGCAACTATGATGTGCTATTCTGTTTCACCACAGGTCCTGGCACCCTGTACTACATACATCCATGAACCGATGCAGAGACCAGTGGTCACCCTGAATTGTGCCTGGTACCTGCCCTACTGACCATCCGAGCCAAAGCGCTACAACACACCAGACATCAAGAAATGTGTTGGTGCCCACGATCTCCAATACCAGCTAATAGGGCCCATTATGTATGTAGCATGCACTCACATAACACTTTTGGTTTGCAGTATCAGCTCTACCACTAAACCGGAGCCCTCTGAGCACTATCCAACAGTACATTCAGACAAGTGGCACTACTATCCCCGTAGCAGTTGGGGTGGCCCTCTGGGCCCATCCAATGAATCAGAGCTTCACCCGTCCATGCCCGAACGATGCCGGGCCACATCCTTTTTATCTGACCTTCACGCTTTGCGTCATTATGAATAAGCAGAAAGGGTCTCCATGCAACCCCACTACCACCCTGAAGGCTGTGTGTTCTGGTCCTTCGATAATCTCTTATTTTACCTCTGTTGGGTGTGCTTCCTGGAGAGATCTCATCAGTAGGGCAAGACCTGGGTGTTGGGGACAAGTAGGGATGGGAGTGCTCCTGGATCTCAACCTGGTAAATCTGCGGTCCTTCTGAGACCCTAAAGGTGCCCTCCCACATAGACTTGGTGGGACCAAGAAGTAATTAATGAGGATCCGGTCCCCAGACCATCACAGCTGAAGGGCACCATTCTAGCGGAGAAGTTAGGCATGACCTGCTTGCTCGTGAGAGTTAAAAAAGAGATCCAAATTCGAAGAAAATTCTTAGTCCACTGCAGTTGGCCTCTCAGTTGGGGGATGAGGTGGGAACCCCTATTAGAACTGTTAAAAGTATGGGGGTTCTGCAGACCTTAATAATTTTGATAGTAATGTGTTGCACACTTTTGGGAATCGGCTATATACTAGATTCAAACTACTACTAAAAAACTCTTGAAGCAGTTTGTATAAATTTGTCGCAGATAGAAAAAAACATTGCTGACCTGCCCAGAGTCAACTTCCCTTGCTGTTCTAACAGTGGCCAAGGTATAACTCAACCTTTCCCATTAAGATCGGATCCTGACCAAACATCTATGGTGCAAGTAGGGGGCTGAATGCTGCAGAGGGAGGTGTATCAACTCCATCTCATGATTCTGGAGGGCTAGAGGTAAACTCTGCTAGTCATCTTTTTTCTGAGCAGCTTTTAACCTCATTTTCCAAGGCGTTACATTTTCCCCCTGGTCATTTGCGGCACAGATATATGGTGGAGTATGGACTCATTTAAGAAGTTGAAGAGGACAGTTACACCTCAAGTTTCTATCCCTGCCACCTGAAGCCAAACCTTATGTTGCTGTAATGGAAAAGATTCCTCACCTTAAAGCGGGGTGCAAAGAAAGTACTAAACAGCTAGAAACAATAAGGTAGTTCACTAGTGTAGTGAACGTAGTGGGAATGGACCATTTCTAGTCAACCATATAATTATGGTTAGGTGGGTTGACTGGGTAGGGATGTGCCACAAAACCATCGATGGCAGTTGTGTGGTAATACATTTCAACCAGCCTTGGTTTTCAGGCAAAGTTGCTTACAATGCCTCGCTATTTGGGCAGCCAACCTTCCATGATTCTCTCAGCTCCCAGGCTCCCACACAGATTTGACCCCTTGCGTTGCATGGATACAAATGATTGGCTGAATACCAATGCAGAGTTTCCTGCCTCTTCCAGAATTAGTTCTACACGGGTAGAGAATATTGCTTCTACTAAGAATTCAAATTTGTTAGACGTGCTTTCCTGGAACACAGCAGGGCTGGTCAGCAGATGTAATGGCACCTTATGGCTCGATTTAATTTAAAAATAAAAAAAAAAAAAACGCAATATTTTATGCTTCCTGGAAACTTAGATGGTGTCCAAATTGTTTTCTGGAGAGTTTTATTTCACCCAGAAACTCCTAAAGAAACTGCAGAAAATTTAGAACACCTCCACCAGACTCATCCTCAACATCCCCTGCTGCAGCCACATCACCAGCCACGAGAGACCTCCACTGGCTCCCAGTCAACAAAAGAATCCCCTTCAAGCTCCTCACACACACCCACAAAGCCCGACACAATGCAGGACCTGTGTACCTCAACCACCGCCTCGCATTCCACGCATCTACCAGAGACCTCTGCTCTGCCCAACTGGCCCTGGATACCGTCCCACATAACCACAAGACCACAGCTGGAGAAAGATCCTTCTCCTACCTCGCAGCACAGACCTGAAACACCCTGCCACTGCACCTGAGGCAATCACCATCACTGCCTCAATTCAGGAAGGACCCTCCCCCCCACCAAAGCACCTTGAGACCCTTACGGTGGAGTAGTTACTCTTTACAAACCACCTGATTGGTTGCTTTTGCTGTAGGTACATAGAGATCTGCAGAAGGCTTTGAGGTCCATTCCCAGGGAAAGGGTGTGGTTGCAGCCTGTCAACAGAAACAGATAGAAGCAATATAGGAGAGAAAGGCCAGTTAATAGAGGAAGCATGGGAGCAGTTATCAGACGCCAGAACTCAGAGACAGTTACATATTTTCGGAGATAATTAATCGCCCAACTTTTGCTGGAGATAATGGAAATAGTGTGCTAGGATATCCCCCAGGAAAAATGGATTAATCCCTTTAAGGGGATGTATGATTTGCCCACTAGTAGCAATAGGGATTCTTCAATAATGACTATCTCTGCATTTTCTCCCATCCTTTTCACAATTGAAGAAGTGGCTGATGCTATTTGTAGGAAAGCAGGACCTGCTTTTATGGTTACCCCCACTTTTTGCTGGTGTTCAACTGTTTTCTGACTAGTCTGACTGAGATCCTGCTGATCAGAACTCCAGTCACTTTGCTCCCTCCCTAAATTGGTAACGGTACGTACTTGGGTACATCCCACATTAGATACTGGTGTACCCTTGTAAGTCCCTAGTATATTGTATTGCGGTACCCAGGGCATAGGTACACCAGGGGTCACCACATGGGCTGAAGCATGTTTTATGCCACCCATGGGAGACCATTCAAACTGTAGCCACAGGCCTGCCATTGCAGCCTGTGTAAGCTGGTGCTAGCACCACTTACGACAGATATAAGTCTTCCTAGATATAAGGACACTGCACTTAAAACGCATAAGTCACCCCTCTAGTAGGCCTTCCAGTCCTGAAGGCAGGGTGCTCGGTCCTAAGTGTGAGGGTGCCCCTGCATGAGCAGGACACCCCTACAGCCTACGGAGTCCATTCTCCCGGGTTGTGAGTGGATCAACCATATAACATAGTGAGGGACATCCAGTCATAACGCAATGGCCATCTCTAAACTGGCTGGAACGAACCTGGGCATGTTTGGTACCAAACATGTTGGAATCATACCCCAACACCATATCCAGTGTTGGAGGTATTATTCCATCCACGGTAGGGCCCCTCCGGGAGGCCCTCCATGCTCCTGGGACCGATCTAACAGAGCCGGACAGCAACCTAGGGCTGCTGCTGACCATAGACATGATCCTGCCCCCCTGCTGCTGGGCCAAGCCTGAGCAGGGGAAGGTAGGAGAATAGGTTTCCTGTGACAGAGAGGTGTGACCACCTCCCAGACAGGACTTAGTGTATTGGACCGGGGCGGGAGCGCTTGCCAGTGCCACATAGTGAATGAATGAATGAATGCATATATATTTGTAGAGCGCATGGCTACCAAAGGCCTCCCAGCGCTAGCGACAAAGCAATGAGTCGATAAAGGAGCATTAAGGGAACAGCAGGGTCTTCAGAGCCTTACGAAAGGAAGAGTGATTGGTCTCAAGCCAAATCCTATCTGGAAGTTGATTCCAGCTCTTCGCTGAGATGGTGGAAAACATCCGACCCCCGCTCCGGGCTCTGTGCACTCTAGGAGCTATAGCGAGGCGTTTTGTTTCTGAACGTAATGTTCTCTTGGGAAGGTAGGGGGTGATGATAGTTCTTAGGATAGGAGGTGCCCTCAAGGACATTACCTTGTGAGCAATACAAAGGGCTTTGAACTGAATTCTTTCCGCCACTGGTAACCAATGCAGAGAGGCAACCAGGGGCTTCGCCGAAGCCCGATAAGGGGCCTGCAATAAGGAACGGGCTGCACAGTTTTGCACCATTTGAAGTTTTTTTATGGTGGCGCACGGAACTCCAAGGTAGATCACATTTGCATAATCAATCCTGGATAGTATCAGGGCCTGAACCATCAGTTTCCCCGCACTAAAAGGCAGCACAGGAAGAATTTTCCTTATCATTTTAAGGATTCCAAAACAAGTAACTGCCACTTTACGTGCTTGTTCATTGAAATCGAGTTTATGGTCAGACCATACCCCAAGACTTTTTATGCGATCTTTTGGCGTGGGCATAACGCCTAGGCATTTCGGCCAGAGAACATCGGGGCAAATCTTGGGGGGTTTCCCATGGAACATCAACTCTGTTTTCGCACCATTTAATTTTAAGAAAGAGTTGTCCATCCAGGTGGCTATTCGAGGCAGTTGGCCAAGCAGAACTGTTTCTCGTCCAGCTGGTTGAGGGACACAATCAACTGTGTATCGCCTGCATATGAGACGATCTTAACCCCAAAGGGCTTGACCAGTTCGCCCAGAGGTCGCATATATACATTGAAAAGCGTGGGGCTAAGGGAAGATCCCTGAGGAACCCCACAGCGCAACAGCATTTTCTCTGAGACGGAGTAATTCTCGAAAACTTGGAAAGACATCTCTAAGGAAGGATTCCAGCCATTTAAGTAGCACTCCTGAAACTCCGCTCTGAGTCTTTCCATCAATATATGATGGTTGACTGTCGAAGGCCGCGCTGAGGTCAAGCAGCACAATGGCTACGGACCCGCCAACATCTAGAATTTTCCTTGACTCTTCCACCACTGTTAGCAAGGCCGTTTCAGTGCCCTGCTGAGGTCGGAAGCCAGTTTGAGAGGGGTGCAAGCGGTTGTTCTCTTCCAGAAATGTGGAGAGGATGGTATTGACATATTTTTCGCAAATGTTGGCAAACCCTGGTAGCAGCGAAATGGGCCGATAGTTTGCAAAGATTTCCGGGTCCAGGGAAGGTTTCTTCAGGAGGCCTCTCACCATAGCCTGTTTCCATAAAGAGGGAACGACTCCCGTAGATAGTGAAAGGTTGATGAGGTCAAGAATAGCTGGCCCGATAAAGTCAAAAACCTGGTTGATGAGAGCAGGGGCAATCACATCATTGGGGGATCCAGATTTCAGCTGGTGAGCATAGACTTAAGATTTTCAAGTCCATAGGGGGGATAGTATCGATTCCTAGACCTGACAGTTGGACTAGGCTTTGTGAAGGGGGAGCACCTCCTTGTCCAGATGGGTGCGGGAAGGTAGAATAAATATCAATCTTTTTAAAGAAGAACTGAGCCAGATTATTGCACCGCCCTAAAGGGTCGGCAGACGAGGGAATAGGCTTGAGCGGCTTGATGAGGGATTTGGCAATTTTAAAGATTTCCCGGGGGGCATCAGCAGCAGAAAGAATTTTCTTCTGATAATATTCTGCTTGCGCTTGCCTAATTTCCGCTTTGTAGGTCTTGATGGTTTCTCTATACTTCAGTTTCTTAATCACAGAGAAATACTTTCTCCAACTTCTTTCCATGCGTCTACAAGTTTGTTTCAGCTCCCTAAGTTTGGGGTTATACCATTCGAGACCATGATTGTCTCTTATTAGTGGTAAGTTTTTTAGGAATTAGTGAATCTAGAGAGGATTCCAGCCAACTAATCACTTTGATATTGGCTCCTTCGGGATCATGACCTAAGAGAGGTGTGGATTTTTGAAGGGTCAATGTCCAAAGATCAATGTCAAGTTTAGACCAGTTTCGCCTCAAAATGTTTGCCTTACCTCGTGACTGTACCCCATCCTGGTGAGTCCAGGTAAAGGGAATAAAAAAATTGTCAGACCATGGTAGAGGAGTATGTTTTCCTATGTTAATGTCCCTGCTATTGGAGAAAAGTGGGTCCAGTAGGTGACCTTTTTGGTGAGTGGGGCTGGATACTTTAAGTTTCAATGCTAGGGCACCTAGGCAATCAGTTACGGCAACAGCCTCCATGGATGATTCTTTATCAAAGTGGAGATTAAAGTCTCCTAGTACGGTAAAGTTCGAAAATGAACTGACCAGTTTAGAAAGATTATCAGGGAGGTCCCTAATGAAATGGCCACTGTATCCAGGGGGTTGATATATAAGGACACCAGAAAAGGTGCACGTGGGGGAGAACCCGGGGGAGAATAAACAGCTTTCACAATCAGTGATTTTGTTAGCTGACATACTACAATCGTATTTTTCCTTATAAATGATGCCTAATCCCCCCCCCCCCCCCCCCTTGGTTATTTCCTGATCTAGTCTTTGAATCAGGTAGCCCGGCGGTAGGGCTTGCCCTACTGCGGGATCTGAAAATTCAGACAACCAAGTTTCAGTGAGCCACAGAGTGTCAAGTTCTAGCTCATCTAGAAGTAAATGAAGCTCTGTGGCATGTTTGGGTAGGGAACGACAATTCAAAAGTGCCATTTTGAAAGCCAGTGTCAATGCTAGGTTAGAATCAATAGAACTAGAAGTAGAGACTAGTTCAAAAGGGCAGTGGGGGCATTTGTTGACATTATTCATTGGTGATATAGAGTGGGCACAAAGGGCCGGTAATCTAGGTCTGTGCGCTACTAGCTGGTCAAAGGTGTAGCAGAGTTTCTCTTTAACCAACGGACCAGGGGTCCTGGCCCCTGGTTCCGGTCGGGCGCGGACGGGCGCAGTCGGGCTTGCCTTAGGCGCCATCCGCCCCTTAAGAGGAGTGGTGTGCGTGCTTGCCGTCGCAGCTAGAATGCGCAATAACGTGAGTTGAGCCCTTCTATTCTTCCCCCCGGAGCATTGAACGCAGCTCCTTTGGCACATTTGGCGTCCTCCTTGCATACTCCAGTTCATACCAGATCAGGGAGCCGTCGGCTCCCCGCTCTGGTGCAAAACTGGACAAAGGATATGGATGTATCCTCCCCACTGTCCGACCCCTCTTCTGGGAGGGATCCCTGAATCGTCCCAATCCTCACCTTAGTTTACTTAAGGGCTTATCTGTGGGTGGTTCCCTAGATTCATCGTGGGATTTGATTCGGATCCAACTCCACTTCTTCTTTGACTGACTGAACATCTTGGCCGAGTCCTGCTGACTGGGCCGAACTGATCGCATCGTCCTCTTGCTTTCGGACCAAGACTACAATAGAGAAGATTGTTGACTCCTGACCTCGTCTTCCTGTGAGCTCGCTGCAACATCAGTGTCCGTGCTCCATACAGGTTCCGTCCTGGGCCTGTGAACATCTAACGACATCCAAAGGAATCTCCCTTGGAGTGAAGGAGTCACTCTCCTGCATCTGCAGACACCGCAACAAGACCGGCTGGTTTGCCGAACTTGGGCTCCCACAGACTCCACAAGGCTCTGCAACATATGTGGGGGTTCTGCGTTCCCACAAGGCCTGAGCTATCCTCACGTTGAGTTGAGGCCAGCATCCTTCATAGAACGCAATGGAACCAAACCCCTGTGCACCGTGTCGCTGCATCGCTTTAATCACCCGGTGACCGCAACGGTTACCACGAAAGACTCGTGCCAACAGAGTCAGACCCATCAAGAGATTGTCGATGAGTCTGTCCCCGCTATAACTGACCCGTGCCGATGCGGTTGTTTGGACGGAGCGATTCGGTTGTCTTCAGCATCCTGGTGGCTCAAGTAGAGATACCGCTTCAGTGTACCCCAGCTGTAAGCCTCTTCACTTAACTTATCTTCCTGAACTCGAGTGGCCTTTGTCTTACATGCCTCCTGGACATCCCAGTGTGGCATAGACTCTTCTGAGCTCCAACAGACTCTTTTGTCCTTCTGTGGTAAGACTGCAACCACGACGTACCCGCTGAACAGTATTAAGTGTATGGCCATGAATCCCATCTCACCTGACCGTTGGGGGTTTCCACGACTCTCACCTTGGGTGGTTCCTTGGGTTCCAGATTCTTCTACATCTCCTGGGTCCAGTCTCAACTTAGATCTTGGTTCACTTCCTACTTAATCGATATATGGCCTGTCTCTCCTCTGGGGACCACTGTGTATTGGTGCTAACTGCTGTTTTATGGCCAAAGTATTGTGTGCATTGTGAGCATATCTCTGGGTAGGACATATTGTACTGTGTCTTCCACTCAGAGAGCTTTCTATGGTTATCTTAACCCCTAGTTAGTGCAGGGTGCTACACTTACATAAATGAGCACCATATACTGACCCAGCTTCTCACACTATTGCACTCTTAACTAAGAATAAAGCCCCAGGCCCAGATGGTGTTCCTGCAGATGTTTTTAAGGCAGAACCTAGTTTGTAGTCTGCAGTGATTGCTCAGACCCTGAATGCAGTCTTGGTCACAGTCCATAGTGGTGCCAGTTTTTAAAAGAGGGGACAAAAGTGATCCCTTTGTTAGACCTCTCTCTGATTAGACCATTAAGGTTCTTGGACATGTGGTCCTGGCCAGACTTACTGTCAAATCATAATTTCAGTTGTTCAGTATGGTTTCAGGATGGGCCAGAGCACTATTGAACAATGTCTGAATTTATATCTTATAAGTATACAGTGGCCAAGCAAGGAAGTCTTCACATGGCTTTTATGGATCTTACGTTTGCCTTTGACAGGGTAAACAGGTAGAAACGGTGGCTTATGCTGATGTCTATGGAAATTGCTACGGACTTAGTCTACTTTCTTCCTGATTTACAGAGAAGAATGACTGCCAGTGTCAGGTATAGCCCAGATGGGTCCTGTACGGAGAGTTTTGAGCTTAAGCAAGGCGTGAGACAGGGCTGTATTCTTACCCCTTTTCTTTTTATGATATATGTAAATTGTATGGAAACCCTGCACTTCTCTATGCAGATGAAGCGGAACTATTAGCAAGAAAACAGCTCCTTGATTCTTTTGCTGGTTTCATGAAATCCCTCGACCGATCCAATAATTGTGTCAGTCCCATATTCTTGGGGTCTGTCCAAGGTCTACAAAGACCAGGAAGCATCACATAATGGGCAATGAGATTAGTAAGGAAAATTCCTCCTCATCCTTGGGAGTTCAACTTGATGAAAAAGGTACATGGTTACCACTAATGACTGGTAAAAAATATTCCGTACTCAGGTCGGTCGCCTCTGTTTTTGATTTTTCCATGAGATTGGGGGGTAAGCTCATTCAAACCATATTAAAGATTTATAAAGCTAAATGCATTGCAACTGTAACATACAGCTCCAATATTTTGGCCTATGTGAATAGAGGACAATTCAGACTATGCCGAACATCTTTTTGAGATGCCTTTTATCAATACCTCAAAGTATTTCCTCCTACATTGACCATGAAGAGCTAGGCATGAGCTTCTTATCGGATACACTTGCTCTCCGCCCTTTGCTAAACTGGAGTATAGTCTGGTCTAACCCTGACGCCGAGTTTATTAGAATAATTTTATGTGATTGTGTGACGTAGCCTACAAGATGGACTACTAGCTGAGTTTTCCACGAGCTCTACTGCATCATTTCAGTTCCTGCCAAAATCTTTTAATATGCCTGGCATCCTATCCTGAAGTCAGAGCCTACGGTGCGAAGAAGTCACAGGAACGACGCCCATGGGGTGTAAAGGCTCTCTGGGGGCCGGGGAACATGCGGGGTGATGGAGGCCGTGACGATAAATGGACCCTAAGATGCCAGTGATGAAGTGCTGCTGCTGGCCACTGGTCGTGCCGAGACACAGATGAAGGAGTCCTAGATATTGAGGCTGGTAGCAACACAGTCTGGTGCTAGAGGGTGTGAGCTTCCCTCCTGAACACCAGGAGTCCGACACTGCCTGGAGGCTGCCGCAGGGCTACGGCAGGCCGGGGAATGGAGCGGGCAGTGAGTGCTGTGAACTGTGCAGAACCCCTCCTCCCCCCGGAGTGGGCAGTGTCCAATGCGACAGCCTGGTGCAGGGTGAGCCCGGCAAACTGTGTGACTGCTGGGGCTCAGACCTCTCTTCCCTTCCCTCACACATGCCTGGCTGAAGTGGTGCCTGGGGTAGAAACGGGCCAGGAGGCCGAATACCGAGGCAGGGAGCCTGCATGGGCCGTAGTGCTGTGAGGTGCCGGGTGTGCTCCCCCCCCCTCTCCACCTCTAGTGCGAAAGGCGGTTAAGGCTGCCCCGACCTTCACTGCCCAGGCATGGTGCCATTTTCCCAGAGGAGCGCAGTAGCGCCGTCACATCAGGGCGGAACGACAGGGACATTACAGGAGTCACTGCGGGCTCAAGAGAACTGGCCACGCCTGGCTGACGCTACCTGAGAGGACTGCATATTGCTCCTGACGCTGAGGGTCTGGTTCACCTTGGTTTGCCTGTTGGGGTATGAGCTCTCGCGGGCCCCCCCCCCCCCCCCCCCCCCGACTGCAGGTGAGAGGCGCAAAGGAAGAAGAGATGTGCCAGACCAACTGACTGCTTTGAAGGGGAAAGCCCCCTCTCACTACCTGTGCCTCTTCTCCCGGGGCCGGCGGCGCCCCCCTGGGGCCTGGTGGACTGAACGAGGGTGGCACTGGGCATGGCTGGCTCTAGTGAACGCGAGCACCCCCCTCCTCCTCGGGGCCTGAACAGTACGTGCATGCGCTGCTGCAGCCTGTTGAGCTGTGGGCGGGGGCCCTGCGTGCATACTGGGGCAATCATCCACTGTGGTTTGGGGGCCTTCTGCCTCCTCTCCTCCGTTGAGGTGATGCAGTATGGGGGTTGACCGACTCTCCCCCACTGGTTGTTCACTGCGTGCAGTGAGGTGTTGAGTCCTGCGTGTCTGAGCCAGGTGGGTTGTGAATGTGAATGACCCTCGAAGTGATAGACCTAGTACCGCTACGAGCTGGTACTCTTCACTGCATGCCGTCCCATGACTGGAGCTTTCTATTGTGCTGTATTATCTCCTGCTGAAGCCCTGCCCAATTCTTCCTCCTTATTCCTGCTCGGTATCGGTGCTGCCAAAAATATGGCTAAGGACGGAGAACCCAGACCTCACAGACAGGGGATAATGGACTGATACACGAAAACGTTGGTCCCACAGGGGGATCTGAGGGCAGTGCACCCACATGCCGGACAACGGCGCTCCTGTTGGCGATCCAGTCTTCCCGAGAGGCTCTGGAAGGGAGAATCGGGAAGGTGCACTCTGAGGTCACCTTGCTTTGACAAGATCTTCGTAATGTCTCAGAGAGGGTCACAACAGCTGAAACCAGAATCTCAGAGGTGGAGGACACGAAAAGGGGCCTTTGCAGAGAAGTGATGGAACTCAGCACTACAGTAAAGGAAATAGCCTGGAGAGTGGACAACCTATGCTTTATGGGTTTTCCAGAGGGTGTTGAAGGATCCAACATGAGTGCCTTTCTGGTTGGCTGGTTGAGGGCATCTCTCCCCATAGAACAGTTCTCATCCTACTTTGTTACAGAACGAGCCTACAGGGCGATGAACGCAAAACCTCCAAGGGGCGCCACTGAGGCTGGTGATCACCCAATTCCTGAACTTTTGCAAAGGGAACATGAGGTTGAGGGAAGTGAGCTGTCAGGGAGTGATTTGCCACAAACATTCTAAAATGGTGTTCCCAGACTATTCTCGGGAGGTTCCAAGGCAGAGACGCACCTTTGACTTCGTTAAAACAAAGCTGAGGGCCCTCCAGCTACAATATATGCTATTATTCCCGGCAAAGTTCAAGGTTCTTGATGCCGGCAAGGCCTTTTTCTTTCAGTCACCAGAGGAGACCTGGATTTGGCTTGAGGAGAGTTCCACTCAACAATCGACAGGAAAGGGACACACAAGTCATGTTGCAGCATTGGAAGGCCTAAAGTTTAGAAGTTGGGTAGACAATGCTGTGGCGGCGCCACAAGTATGAGATCCAGTGGGACACCTTTGCCAGTCAGAAAGCGGGGGCGTCCCTCTGGGATCTCCTCTGACATAGAGCCTGAACTGGTCAGGACACCTCAAAAGTCGAAGCATGACAAGAAGCAGAGTACTGCCACATCAGATTCGTGGGAGAGGAACCAATCATCAGACTCTGACTGGGACCACCTGCTTATGCTGGAAATCACAAACTTGGAACAAATATCTTTGGGCAAGGCTTCCCCAGAACCAGGCAGGGAAGTGGTACAGCTGAACACAGATGTTGAACCATGGCGGAGCCGCCAAAGCGAACTTGATTTCCATCACCAACCCAAGAAACTCTCATCACTAATTAGGAGTATGTTTTTAATTTTCTCCTTTTTTTTAGGCATTAGTTTGGTCTTTTAGCAGTTACTCCAGGTTTCTGAGTTCTGAAGGGTGGCGGCCTACAGACCTCGCTTATTCTCTTAATGTCAGGCTTGGATCAGGTAATTTGGTTAAGGGTGATGGAGGTATTGAGAGGTTTGGTGTGGATAGTTGGGGGTGGAGGGGGTAAATGTTCAGTTTTGTTATTCTTAACATGGTTTGCATTATTGACAGCAGAAGGACACAGACACAGATCCCTTACACTAAGCACCTAGACTGGCACTTAACTAAACTGGGACCACATAACATGGAATGGCACATCCTGGGCAATTAGAGGACACTCCTCTCACTGTAGTGACCTGAAATGTCAGTGGCCTGGGGAATAAAATAAAATGGGGCCTGGTCACACAGTATATCCAACGAGTGCAGCCTGGTGTGGTTCTCCTTCAGGAAACACACTTACAGGGAACACATTGTATATATCTGGATAGGGGTGCATATATCCCGGTGGAGTGGAGATATTAGAGAGGAAGAGTCCCACCTTCCGAATCTCTAAAACCTCGACAGACCCGAATGGGAGATATAAAAGTCAAGAGAGGCTGGACAGTGGAACCCTATAGGCCTCAGCACCTAACTTGCTTACCCTAATGTATATATGTATACTTTGGAACTACCCAGAAACGTGTGTGCACACTGACAAACACTCACTGTCACAGTGTTTTTCCAATGCAGGAATATAACAATTTTAACACAACAGCGCAGGTGCACCACACAACAATTTAGACAGTTATATAAAATCCATGTCAACAAATAATCTTCCAAGTTTCTTCCTTTATTTTCAATGAAGTCTTTTTTTAAAACATGTTCAAGGTGATCGAAACACAGCCTAATTAATCCTTAATGCGGATTCCATTAGGGGAATGGGCCACCTAGTAAGTCGAATATAGACTGCTAAGATTCCTCAGTCCTTAAATATGTTATATAAGATAATTGAAATTGACACCTTTATTTAGAAGGAAAGAATGAATGGGAGTATGATGACTCCAAGTCTAAGCAAACCTCGGTCCCTGAGTATGCAATTACAGCAAACGGCCAGAATCAGTTGGAGCAATCCTCGCCAGTATGCGACCAAGCTGGCGAGGATTGCTCCGACTGATTCTGGCTGGTTGCTGTAATTGCATACTCAGTTCCATGTATTGTCCGGCTCCCTGACCTGGGACCGAGGTTTGCTGTGAGAAGTTGGCCTGGTAAAGTGGGCACCTTGTACCAGTCCAAACAACCCCTTATGGTGATAGGTTAAAGACAACCTTTATTGAACGCTATCCTAGTGGTAGCTATGGAGAGCAGCCTTCAGGCTAAGTCTTGAAGGAATGTAAAGCAGCTTGTTTTACCAATCTATAATCGCTTGAATGACCAAATAAAAGGACAACCACACCAGGTATATATTCAAAATATATGTATTTAAGATAAAACACACCCCTCTAGTCTCTTTATGAGGCTGGAGTTCGAACTACTTAAGTTACAAGTCAGTATTCAACAGTAAAATCACAAATACTCGTTTGGGCCCTAGGGGCGTACCAAACCATAAACCAATAAAGTGGTATAAGAACCATGACTGAGCTAGACACAAGGCCTAGAGTCTTTAGAAGTGCTTGGACCACAAGGAACCACCCAAGGTACTGACACAGGGGACCCACGGGAGACACGTGCAGTGTGAGAACACAGCCGCGAATCGCCATTAACTTCTATGGGGAAAGTCACGGTTGGAAATTAAGAGTTTAAGGACACTTAGAGGACGACTACAAGCAAACCCCTTTGGACTTAGAGGTGTCTAGGGCCAACACCCACGGGAGCACCGGAATACTCGAGTTACCTTACCCAGGGAAGCCGGGTGCATAGGTGTCTTTTGGTGTCGGGTCGCGGCGTCATTTTCAATGGAAGCTGGTAAAGAAGTGCTGCTGCCGTGAAGAGGAGAAGTGTCCGAAGAGATCCAAGCCTGGATTGAGGATGGAAGGAACCTGAAAGCAGAGGGGACAGAGTCTGGGTCACTTACCAGTGACAAGGGGCACGATAGTTAAATGCCCACAGATGTCGGGTGTCTCAGGTGAGTTGACGGGTGTCTTGACTCTTCAGCCACGAGGTCCAGGAGGCTATGACCAGGATCTGGATTTGAGCTGTCCCATGACGTCTGTCGAGTGCTGCGGTGTCGGCGACCAGAATGGACCCAACAAGCCTTGGCAACGGCAAGTCAAAGTGGAAATAGAGGAAAGAAGTCAGTGCAGACCAGCAAGGTCTGGGGGACTCATCCAGCGAGGGTAAGTCAGGGCACGTCTGGAGCAACCAGGAAAGCCCAACCAGAAAAGGAGTTGCCTTCGTGGGGACCCACTAGCCAACGGGCTAGCGATCGCGAAGGAGCCTCGAGCACTGGAAACTGACCCACGGGTCACTTGTGGTGTGGAGGCCAGAGATCTTCAGTGCAGTAGGTGCCCAAGGCTGGGGCAACTCGGAGCCCAAAGCACAACTTCAAGGAGGACGAGGAAGATGATGTACCTGCAAAAGTTCAGTGTCCAGGGGTCACGGTTCCACGTCACCCATGATAGCCATGGGCCTCAGCTTTGCTGCGGACTCAGGGTATCCTCGGGGAAGTCTGGAAATCCACCTTTGGTGATGCAAAGACTTCGGCGTCCAGCGGGAGCTTCAGAGTTGCAGACTGGACAATTGCTTCTTTGGTGCCTGCCAAGCAGGGGAGTCACTCCTTGACCCCAAGGGAGATTTCTCCAGTCTTCTTGCGAAAAAAGAAAGTCGAAGGTCCAGGATATATGTTACAGAGTATTGTCCAGGGTAATCTAAAGTCTCAAGGACTAGGTTCCTATACTTATACTAAGATAGGGCGTTGGAAATACTCTGGGGACCCACCTATGGGAGGGTTTGGAAAGCGGGGTGGTTACACCCATTTCCGTTGTCCAGTTTCGCGCCAGAGCTTGGGCAGGAAGCCCCTGCAACAGGTTTGAACTGGACTATGCACAGGGACACCAAGTGTGCCCCCAGTGCAGGACTTCAAAGCACCAGAGAGTGCTCCCGCCCAGCCCCAATACACATCTGCCTCTGAGGAGGTGGTTACAGTCAGCAGCAGGAGGCCAGACCTGTGTCTGGGCAGTGGCATCCATTTTGTGATGCCAGGGCTCTAGAACGTCTTTACTGGTTAGACCAGTGTGCACATGTCTCTCCCTCTAGAAGGGTGGAATGCTACCCCCGCCAGGAGGGGGGGGGGGGGGGGGGTGGTAGTATTCTGAAGTGTTTGACACCAAACATGACATGTTTCCGTGCAGCCAGTCCAAAGTTAGCATTTACCGCAAGGTTATAATGCACCCAAGAGTATATGGTCAGGCTGCACCACACACAGCATCAGAGGAGGTACTCTGAATGCAATAAGACAAAAGAGAGAGGGACCCCTTGAAACTCACAAGGAAATAAGGTCCTTACAACCAGAAAAAGAAAAAGTTCCCTTGCTCTTATGGTTATATCAATACGTTCTGACTAATGATGAAACACACAATGATAAACTCAATTAAATAAAAACAATTTGACCCCATTCTTTGAGAACGTCATGTGCTGGTACCGTTTCATAGATGATATTTTTATATGGAACAGGTCCAGCACAGCATTGACAGTTTTTGGAATGGATTAACTTGAGTGATCCCAACTTGAAGTTTACGGCTCACTTCAGCGATTCAAGTGTTGAGTTTTTAGATATAAGAATCAAAGATGTCAACAATGAATTGCATGTAGAACTCTACACCAAGCCCACTGATAAAAATACTCTTTTACAATATACCAGCAATCACCCCCATTCGAAGAAAGATAACATACCCTTTGGGGAGTTTCTAAGACTGCGTAGAAATTGCTTATTAAGAATTCTCTGAAAAGAGCCAGGTTCTACGATAGGGATAGTTTATTAGATTCCAAAAAAATAAAAAAGAACTCCGCTATAGGAAGAGTGGTTTTTGTAACACAATTTTCAAACATAAGTAACCAAATCAAGAACATAGTAAATCGAAATTGGAAAATTTTGAATTATGGCACGGAGGTGCAGTTACAGAAACCACTCTTCTTTTAGACGTAATAAAACTATCAAAAATTCCCTTGTGAAAACTTATCCAACCAAAGTAGAAAAGCAAAGTACATTATACGGTGAGAAAGCAAAAGGTAACAACAAATGTGGTACATGCACAATATGCGCCCAATGCCTGCAAGGCAAAAGCACCACGTTTGCTGGCAAAAATCTGATGACAAAAACATTAAATAACCGCCGCAGCAAAAATATTGTCTATCTTCTAATATGCCCATGTGGCTTGGGCTATGTGGGGGAAACGAGCAGAGAACTTCGCGTACGCCTCTTGGAACACAAGTCCGCGATTAGAGCGAGAAAGGACAATGCCCCTTTGGTGGATCATTTTTATAATATGAACCATCATTGTAATGATTTCAAATGGTTCATATTAGAAAAAATCGTAATGAACAGACAAGGAGGAGACACTGACCAAACGAGGAAGAAAAGAGAACAATGGTATATATGCCATCTAAATACAGTAGAAAAGGGTCTCAATTCCAGAGAAGATTGGATTAAGCTGATTACAACATATTGAGGAGAGGACAAGATATGCAAGCCAGGAGCATTAATAAATATATCTCTGTGTTTTTCTATCTTGCGAGAGATGCATCGAATTAAAAGTCACATAATGAGGCTAAGATGGCCTCATTAGCTTATCAGGATGCGTAAACATATGTAGGATGTCGCTCTTAGAAAATACCTGCAATTGAGCTATGCCAGGTACATGAAAGGAAAATATCCTCACAAAAAAAATACAAGTTAGAGTAGAATGTCCACAAAAGGAAAGAGTGTACTTTAGAGATACTGGAGTTCAGTGGATACCAGAAGTATATGGCAGTAATCAGACTCACACTTCGGCCCTTTAAACTCGGTTTGAAGGACGGGTGTTGTATCCGAACAGGTTAACATACTAAGGCAGCCGATGTGACTCAGTATAATTGTATAATAAAAACAAAATAGTGGTGAACTAATAAGACCTTCAGTGATGGGTTGCAATGCCTAACACTACTTATAAGGTTTTTGAAAAGGAAGAAAATACATAAAAAAAATAGGAAGGCTGCCGATGTGACTTAGTATAAAGATACAAAAAAAACACTGGTGAACGAAAAAGACCTTCAGTGATAGTTTGCAATGCCGAATACGACTTATAAAGTTTTTGAAAAGGTAGCTAATGTATAAAAAAAAGGGGGGGTCAACTGGACGATGCGATCGAATTGACCAATAAAAAACGAGGATAGTGATTGCGGCAAATAATCACACAATAGGATAAGATGGCAAACCAATCAGAAAACAGAAGATTAAAAAAATATCAGGTGACGCAAGGGACAAATCACAAAGAAGCACAGAGATAACCAAAAGACGACTTGTACCTTATGATGAAGTCAAACCAATGAAACAGCGAGATATATAGATTAAATAGGGAGCCAGGAAGAGGGAAAACGGCACCGCTTGGATCCGAATACCCGTACCTTCTAGAGACGGATTCGTTAGAGAAATGAGGTAAGAACAGACATAGGAGGATAAATATCTTGTAAGGGAGTAAGAGACTGAACAATAAGCTTTGAAGCGTCCGTTTTCCTCTCGAATAGATTCTAAACAGATATATATATTCTTTACGTTTAGACCCGCATGAACAATAAGGAGGACGTAAAGCCTCGTGGAAGTGGGCCCTTGCATAAATATATGTCGGCATTTCGATAGTTACAGAGGGGAGCCTTTCTCATCATCAATTGAAGGTAAATAGATAACGCACAATATCTGTTGCTCCTTTTTGTGGGACTTTGAATAAAAATTTGAACAAATAAATTGAGGCATAATGGAGCGAATAATAAAATCGCATAAATTCCTCACCCATGTTCAGCTCACCAGGAGACGGACCAGTCTTTTTACAAAGAAAAAGAAAAACGGAAGGACGGGTGAATTACGGTTGTTATAATCCCCCTTTGCAACATAATACGAATGATAAAAGTACGCACAGAGTCCACTATAAGCAAAGGTGAGCAAATATGAAATGTTGATATTAAATAGGTAGACAGCTCTAAAGTGGCAAATTAATATAACATAATAATCAGCCCCTTACTGATAGGAAATGCTGTCGTATTAAGCAGACGGGTGCGGGAGAGTACACAACCCGCCCTCAGCAATTATTATTATAAATAACGGAAAGCTGAATAGAATGTATTTCGAAAATTCAAAGATAGTTTTTTTAATCCCTTCTATTAAAAAGTAAGATTTGGGAGGTAACCACTATGCAAAATCAGTAATACAAAAGCTGATAGGAAGGATTGTAGCATCCCCGGGACATATAAAATAGTACAATGAGAATGTGATTGTGCTTCTATATCCCGGATAAAAATATATATAAGAAATGAGGGGTCTGACTACAACATAAATCAGACGGGCTGACTAGTAGTGGGGTTAAACAAATTTGTTGTTATCAAAAACTGTATATGTCTTTTTGGATTAGTAATCAGAACTTATGTTTGTCCTATTTAGGAATAAGGAAATAAAACGGAGGACAATGGGAGACAGTAAAATTGTGTCTTGATAAAGATGGTACGATTAATGCAAAACCATCGAAACGCGTCGACGCCTTTTCTGAAAGCACAATCCTATGACCGACACAGATAAATCAGTAACAGATTTAATGAATGTACAATAAGCTGTGTTTGAGTCTATTGTGATGTGCATCTGTAAAGAATAAGAATCGTGTCTTACATATTGTCTGTCTCCATTATGCTGGTCATAATTGTGATTTTATGATGTTATGTTGAATTGTAACTAGATTTGATTGATATGTACTGTATAGTGTTTTCAATTAATTGTGTTTTAATGATTGGGGTATGAGATGTAATTTTATTGACAAGACAACTATAGATAAATATTTGTCCAAATAAAAGTAATTTTTTTTTTATTTAATTGAGTTTATCATTGTGTGTTTCATCATTAGTCAGAACGTATTGATGATATAACCATAAGAGCAAGGGATTTTTTTCTTTTTCTGGTACTCTGAATGCTGCAGAGGGACTCTGCTCATGCAGGGGCACCCTCTCACATAAAAACCAAGCACTCTGCCTTTAGGATTGTCAAGGCCTGCCATAGGAGTGACTTATAGGTTTTATAAGTGTGTGCAATGGTAGAGATATAGGTAGCCTATACCACAGTTAGGGGTGCATGCACCACCTTACCCAGGCTGCAATAGCAGACCTGTGGTGTCATTTTGGAGTGCTTCCCAGAGGTGGCATAATACATGTTTCAGCCCCTGGTAGGCCTCAGAGGTACCTATGCCTTGGGTATCTAGTATACCATATACTAGGGACTCATAAGGCACTCCAGAATCCAATTAGAGATGTACCTAATGTACATGGAAACCATTTTGAGAGGAAGCAGCTAGGCTGGGGTCCTGATTAGCAGGGCCACAGCCAGACTAAGGTGGAAAAACAGTGAAACACCAGCAAAAAGTGGGGGTACCCATGTGAAGCAGATCCTACTCTCTTACATTTGCTTAGACTGGGAGTCTTCATACACCCATTCATTCTTTCCTTTTAAATAAATGTGTCAATTTCAATTATCTTATATAACATATTTAAGGACAGAGGAATCTTAGCAGTCTATATTCGACTTACTAGGTGGCCCATTCCCCTAATGGAATCCGCATTAAGGATTAATTAGCCCTGAAGAAGTCGTTTTGATGAGGACGAAATGCGTCTGCTGTGTCTCAATCACCTTGAACATGTTTTAAAAAAGACTTTATTAAAAATAAAGGAAGAAACGTTGAAGATTTGTTGACATGGATTTTATATAACTCTGTCTAAATTGTTGTGTGGTGCACCTGCGCTGTTGTGTTAAAACTGAATGGAGATATGTAGGGGTACAGGGACAGACTGAAATGACCTGAGTGGATGCCCCACGCCGGCTGCAGGCACCCACCCTAGCTAAAATCATGGACATTCTATTGAAATCCACATCCACACTCCATGTGGTGGGTGGGACTTTAAAGATGCTAGGAGTATGAACCTTGAGCGCCAGCCCCAGATAACGCCCTGTATGCAACGGCCCTTGCGCTATTTGTAGACTGACTGGGCCTGCGTAACGTGTGGCACACCCAGAACCCCTCTGATAGGACGCATTCTTATTTTTCAGGTGCCCCACAGGGCCTACTCCAGGCTTGATTCTGTCTTTGTGCCAAAGGAAGAAGTTGGTGGAAATGTCGCAGGCTGACTACTTGGCACTGGGTTTTTCAGACCACTCAACCCTCTTGGTCCATCTGGGTAGACTCAGAGGCTGGAGAACCATTGGGTGGAACCTAAAAGACCAGATAGTGGAATGGGGGCCTACAGGTAGATTATGAACTGTACTTTGCCGAAATCAAACTCAGTGGCCTCAAAAATAGTACTTTGGGAGGAGTTCAAAACATTGCTTCAGGACAGAGCTCAAAACTTAATTGCACAGAGAAAGAGAAGAGAGCTGGCTGAGCTCGAGTTACTTGAACACCAGATTTTGCAACTTGACAGGACATCGGGATCAGCTACGTATCCCCTGGTTCTGAGGCAGATAGCAATGCGGCAGGCGGAGTAAAGAGATTTAGCACAGGAGAAAGCCAAACAACAGATGATGGCCACTCTGCACCAACTATACAAAACAGGGAACAAGGCAGGTAGGGTCTTGGCTTGGCTGGGTCACATGGAGCAGGAGGCTCATTGGGTACATAGCATCGTTAACCAGGCCGGTGTCCCCTGTGTCTCAGATGCCATGATCGGCAGTGAATTTGCTAGGTACTATGAGCAGTTCTATGCAGCCAGGCCGCTTCGTGACTCTCACGCCATTGCGACATATCTAGCCTCAATCCACACCCCGGTATCGGTCAGAGGATCAAGAGGCCCGACAGGTGGATCTCACACTGCCTAAGATCCTGGCTGCAATTGCCAAACTAAACTCGGAAAGACACCGGGGCCCAATGGCATCCCGGCCGAATTTTATAGAGGTAATGGAAACTTGTTGAACCCGCACTTACTAAACCTATTCTTAGAGGTGAAGGACAAGGGGGAAACTCCCTCCTTACCTTTGTAGTGCTACCATTATGGTACTCCCCAAGAAAGGAAGGTCTAGAGATCCATGTGACTCCTATCGCCCGATCTCCTTACTTAACGTTGAGACGAAACTTTGCCACTATTCAGGTCACGCGACTTCTTCAGGTTATCTTACCTCTAATACACCGTGATCTTTAGGTATTTATGCCCGGTAGATCTAGACGCTATAATCTGATACATACACATAATTGGCAGGCGACTGTCTAATCCCGACAGGCCCCACATGTCTTTCTCTCGTTGGACACGGAAAAGGTGTTGGATGCTTGTCACTGCCTTTTCTGGAACAGACATTGAGAAATTTGGTATTGGACCCCACTTTCTGGAATGGGTGGCATTGCTGTACCACAATCTAGTGGCGACCATTAGGGTGAATAGGATGGTGAATAGGATGAATTCATCACAGGCAGGGGAACTGGACAGGGCTGCTCTTTAACCCCCCTAACATGTGAGATAAGGCAACACCCAGGAGTGGGAGTGTTCGGCATATCGCTTACTGATGAGGCAGAGGAGACAGTTCCCTATACGCCGACGATATGCTCCTCTATATAATGGACCTAGTGGCAACATACAGACACTATTTCAGATACTACGGAACTATGGGGCCCATTCGAGGTATAGGATTAACTAGGACAAATCTCTGCTTTACACTCTATAGGGCTCACTAGACACCTTGGAACTTCCCAGAGGCCTCCAAGTGGCTGTCGAGGGATTGAAATACCTGGGTATTTTTATGACTGCACAGAGTGAACTCTGCGCCGGCCAGAAACTCAGACAGGTGTTTTCACATTTTCAGGCCGATGTTGATAAATGGAGGGGACTCCCCCTCATGTTGAGGCCCTCTTCAAAATGACCATGCCTCCTAAGTTGCTATACGTCCCCCAAAATACATACTTTCCTCAAATACGCCCAACTTCATCACGAAATTTGAGGACATTGACTGGGAGGCAGTGCTGATGCACCTCACGGGTTTGCTATTAAGGCGCGCCTATGCCTCATAAAAATAAAGTTCACCTCAGGACTTATTATGATAGCAATATACTGCACACAATGGGTAAGGCGCCTACACCAACCTGTCTCTGCTGGGCTGAGGCAGGAGGGCTCTTTATGCACACGATATGGGAATGCCCTTCCATACAGGTCTACTGGAGCGGGATTATTCAGGAACTATCCCATATACTTGAAGTCTCAATCCCACCTGACCCGAAATTCATCTTGTAGGGAATCTCTAATGAGGTTGACATCCCTCGATTCAAGCTCTGTTTAGTACATTGAGCCTAGTGGTGGCCAAAAGGGACATTGCAAGACCCTGGGGTGCTCCAGAAATCCCATCCATACATGAATAGATACGTGGAATGAACATTTACATGGCAGCTGAAAAAGTAACCTCATGCAGTAGAGGCTGTATCTGTAAGTTTTATAAGGTCTGGGGTTGGTGGAGGGCCTATTATGTGTTGGACTCTATGGGGGCCTGTTCAGGTGAAACTATTGGCTCCACGAATAGATAGTCCCTGTGGGAATTATTGATACAATTCTTTGCTGTTGCAGGGCTGTTCCAGGCCTATTTCTTGTACTTGTTCTTTGTGTCTCTGTACCAAGATGAGAGGTTTATGTACTATACAGGGGTGTCTGTACACCTATATTTTGCTTTCTCTGGCAATAGGAGGGCCTTCTCAGGAGTTACATTTAGGGCGGGACACTTCCGGTAGCAGTTAGCGCGCTAGTCTTTCGTGCTTCACTGCTATTTAAATTGATGCCCGAGCGCACGCGCAGGGGACGCGGCAGAACCCTGATCACAGGTGAAGCTGCTAGCTGTGTCTGATGTTTTTATATACTGCTCAAAATTTTTCAAGAAAACTCTTTGTTTCACTAACATTGAAAATTGCACTGATCAGTTTCTATATGTTGATGTTTAAGTTTTAATCTGTATTTTCAGGAGATACATTTAGGGCGGGACACTTCCGGTAGCAGTTAGCGCGCTAGTCTTTTGCGCTTCACTGCTATTTAAATTGATGCCCAAGCGCACGCGCCCCTGACGCGCGCAGTGGGCACGCCAAAGGCAAGCCCGTCTGCGCCTGTTCCCGCCTGGACCGGGCCTAGGGCCACCCCCCCTGGCCCTACTTCATCAGCCCTGACCAGCAAGAAAATATATTACTCAAGTACTCAATTGAAAGACTACTGCCCGGCAACTAATGCACAAACCGGTCCTCGCATGGAGATAGGTTCGCTACCGACTTGTCCCTCCCCCCCCCCCCCCCCCCATTTGTCCCAAATGCACTTTTAAACTGGATACCCAGTTCAATCCTGCCCCATCTCAGATTCTCTCCATGCATGATGCATGTGTGTAAGGAAGTGGGTTTCTGTTGCAGTAACCCCCCCACTTTTTGCCTGATAACTGATGCACTTTTCCTTGTTGTGCCCTGGGCTCCTGCCAATCAGGTGCCCAGGGCCTGTGTTCCTTCCCTAAAAACTGCCTAACAGCCAAAACCCAATTGGCATCTCTGGTCCCCCTCGACCCTGAGGCGCTAACTCCCCCAGAGAGATGGAAACACTACTGCTTGAGAAAGCCCCCCGGGGAAAAGGGAAGTGGAGAAAATAAGAAAACGCTGCTCTGCCGTGGCGTGTCTCTGGTCCTGCGCTGGAAGGGGTCAGTGTTATGGCCAAGGCGCTCTCCCAAGGTAACTATATAGGGAATATAAGAAGCAGAAGTAAGTAAGCCCCTCCCACCCTCTACGCAACTCAGGCACTCCAGGTTACAGCCTTCACTATGCCACACCTGATACTAACAAGAGAGTGAAGCAGCAGACGAGGTGCTGAGGTCAAGGAAAGGGTCCTGAGAGCAGGGCTCAGTGTCTAGAGAAGGAGACAATCTTCTTCGCCTTTCGTTTTGGTCACAGTCCGGGCGTTGCCACTGCCACGCAGCCAACAAGTTCACGGGCTGAGCGGGGGCTGGGACTCGTGCAAAGAGCGTCCAAGAGTGTCCCTAGCACTCAGAGTGAAGCAAAATCACTTTACAAAGTTGCAGCAAGTTGAGCGCGTGTGCTAGTGCTGAAGGAGTCTTACGCGCAAGGAGAAGGCAAACGGGAATTCAGGGTTACCGGGAGTTTACTACTCACAGTTCCAGGGTAAACAGAGAATTGTCGGGTGGCGGTGTAACTGGTGACTCGCTTCTGAAACGGGTAGGCAGCCGAGTCCTCAATACCGCCTCAGGGCTGTAACGCTTCTGGGATGTCCGCAAAAAGGTGTCCATAAAGAGAGGTATCCCGCGGGGAATACCATCCGCGACTGTACTTGTCATTCAGATTGTCAAGCCCCGCTCCTTTGCAAAAGGGAGGGCTTTATCGGGACGTCGGCGGAACTGCCAGGGACCACTTCCGGGTCGCCGGCCGCAGGCATGACGGGAGTCGTAGTTCTTTCACGCGTCAGACATACCGTGCAGCGCGCTGGCTATGTGAGATGGAAAAGGTACCGGGGGAGTGGCGAGTGTAGCGCGCAGCGCCCTGACTATGTGAGGTGCAAATCGCGACACCAGGGCCTTGTGTCCAGAGAAGACACACACACACTGCCTTTGCAGGCTGAGTGTCTGGGTGCAGAACAAAACAAAGAGTCGACATGGCACACATCCCTGTGTGCCATGCCTATAACACACAGTGTTATGGGCATGGCACACAGGGGCATACCTCAGTCACCCCTCTAGCTGGATGCCCTATGCCAGTGGTGTGGGCACAGTTGCATGAGCCCTGTGCCCCTACAGTACCCAGGTCCATTCCTGGGCACTGTAAGTGAAGTGCTGCCATTAAGAGTATTTGGTGCTGGGAGGTCGTCAACACATAATCCACAGCACCATGATGGCTACACTGAAGACTGAGAAGTTTGGTATCAAACTTCTCAGCACAGTAAACCCACACTGATGCCAGTGTGGGATTTACTGTAAGATGCACGACGGAGGGCATCTTAGAGATGCCCCCTGAACCTAACCTACAATCCACGTCTTGTCTGAGGGGCTGCCTAGACTGCCACACAGCAGACATGTTGCTGGACCCCTGGGTAGAGAGCCATGTGCTCTCCTGGGCCTCCAACAATGCAGATCCTGGGTGAGGTGCGAAGTCTCCTCCCCCAGGATGGGCAGGGGAAGCTTCAAAGGCATTTCGCCTTTGTGAGCTTCTCCAGGCCACTTGCTGTACCCAGCAACTGGCCCCTACCTGTTCTCAACCCCCTCTCTGGCGGAAAGACTGGCCGGAAACCCCAAGGAAGGACAGGGGGTGTGCCAGACTCTGCCAACACCACCCCTCAGGTGGGGGAGGCGAGGTGAAGCACGTCCCCGGGCTCTCGCCATCTTGAAGATGGGGAGCCCTGCCCAATCAGGACTAGGTCACTGCCCCCCTCCCACAGGAGAGTGGCAGGATAGGGGGTGTACCCACCCCAGGGCAGGGACCCAGTGGTCCCTGCCCTTTACCTACCTGTAACGCCCCTAAACTTAGTATTTAGGGGCACCCTGAACCTTCCTTCCTTAGATTCCAGATTCCAAAAACAGCAAAGAAGATCAAGAAGAAAGAAGACCTGCCGTGTAGATGCTAAGAAGAGGAAGACACCAACTGCTTTGGCCCCAGCCCAACCGGCCTGTCGACCCTCAAACCTGCTCCTGCTAAATCCCAGCACCTCCTGTGGCCAGCAACCTCACAAACCCCGGAGGACCTGGCTACCTTATGACTGAGCATCTGGGACTCCCACGATCTGTGGCTCTGCTCAAAGCAAGTATCTAACCCCTGGCATCAGCCAGGAACAGCGAACCCTGCACACTCTGCACCCGCCAAGCCTGGCCTGTGCTGGAGTGGACAAAGACCCAGAGGACATCCCCCCCAGCGACTGTGACCCCGAATCCGGCACCCAAGGACCCACCTCGATGCTCCTGATGACGCCTGCAGCCTCAGAACCAGGGACCCCCCCAACCGCGATCAACAAAGGGTAAGATTTCCCGACACCAAAAGGTACCCCTGCACCCGGGGCCCTGCGGCCCCCTGTGCCCAACTCCTGGGTACCTACCTATCCTCCAACTACCCAACTTACCTCTCGAAGTGGTGGTCACACCTGAAGAATCTTCGTCCCCGAGCTTGCAGCCTTTGTTCATCTTTGAGCTTTCCCATTGCAATCCATTGAGCGCCCGAAGGCTCAAAAGCACCCTGCACCCAGCCGCCCGAGTGGCCCTGGCAGTGCAACTTCTACTCCTACCTACTTCCCCATTTGCCCTGAGCAAGTGACCAGGAGCCCAGCTCCCACAGCCGCGTGGCCTGCTAGTAAGCAGCCACCAACCAAGGGCCCCCTGCCACCCATAGGACACCATTGACTATTTTTTCTGTGAAATTTCTTCTAAGTGTCGATTTTTGCAAACTACAAATATTCTTTAAAAATCATACCAACTGTGAAAAAGTAATTATCTGTTTTAGATAGATGTCCCAGTACTGAGCCTAGGAGCCCAGCACTGGATTACAAAAGTAACGAGAACATACTTTACCCGTAACTTGAATTTTCTTCCATAGGAAACCATTGACTGTTTTTCTGTGAAATTTCTTCTAAGTTTAAATTTTGCAAAATTATAAATATTCGTTAAAAATCGCCTGTATAACTTAAACGCAGTTTCTCAACTGCTTACAGGTGTTACACTAGTGCTGGATCCAGGATCCAACAGTGACCTAGAAAAAGTAACCATAACCCCAATTACCTCCCATAGGATAACATTGGTAATTTGATTAGAAAAAGTTTCTAAGTGTAAACTTTTAAAATAGCAAGGTCTGAATCTAGGATTCAGTCCTGGAGTTAGAAAAGTAATCCTGAAAGTAATCAATTGCATATAACTTAAAATTCCCATTGAGCTCAATGTATTATTGTGTTTGAAATTGCCTATTGCAACAAACTGTAACTATTACTTGCAAAAGTCAATTGCCTATTGCAAAGTATTTAACTACAGCATCTCATTCTGAGAAAGTATATTTTGATATCTATTGTTGGTTCTAAAATAAAACAACCATATATTTTTATATACAAACCATTGGCCTAGAGTTCAGTTCTTGAGTGTGTGAGACCATTTGCTGACTAAGTGTGTACAACAAATGCTTTACACTGTCCTCTGATACTGCCTTACTGCTCGACCAAGCTCCCACTTTAGAGAGTAAGGTTATATCTAACTTTATCCTCTGCCAAACCTCTGGGGACTGTGTACTCTGTGCACACTGTACCTATTTGGGAACAGTATATACAGAGCCACTTTTTCACAATGTCGAACAGGAAAATATTAACGCAGCGCTTATAAACACACGTTCACTAGCCAAACATAAATATGAGATATCAGATTTCATAAAAGACCACAATCTTGATATACTCTTCATCACCGAAACATGGACTGACCCTTCGTTTGGACCCGACCTTAGCTCTGCCACCCCTGATAGTTATTTAGCCTTTAGACAAGATAGACCTATTAAAAGAGGAGGTGGACATGCGATAATTTATAGCAGTAAATTTACAGCTAGGATGGAGACCATCCCCTCTCTGGCCTGTGAAGCCCTTAACTTCTCCATCATGCTTACCCCTTATCAACATTTTAAGGGCATTCTGCTCTATCGCCCACCAGGATCAGGGGCAGAGTTTCTTTCCACCTTGGGAAATATGCTGGAGCCCTTAAGGCTAAATCCACGTTTACCATTTTAGGCGACTTTAATTTTCACCTTGAAATCTGTTCTGACGACACCAATTCATTACTTTCAGAACTGGAGGCAGTAGGCCTCACGCAATTGGTAACCAGCCCCACGCACTCAGCTGGTCACACCCTAGATGGCCTGTTTTCCAATTGCCAATCTATCTCCTTGAAGAGCATCCTACCACTGGTCTGGACCGACCATTGTGCGGTCATATTTAATATCCAAATTAACAAGAAAGCTATAGGAAATTCCATCTCACACACGCCTGCACTCTTTAAGGCCTGGAATAGCATAGATCCGCAGCTTCTTAAATCACACCTGCTCTCCACGCAACCAGATTCCTCACCAGACCCTAATCTTGCCTCAAATTATTCAAACTGGCTGCACAAGGCATTTAATCTCTTGGTCCCACTAAAAAAGCCTCCAATAATCGACGCACCCCCTCTGCTCCCTGGTTTTCAGAGCCCTCAGACTACAGAAGCAATCATGTAGAAATCTTGAGAGACATTGGCAAAAAGACTACAATAATAACGAAAAAATTTGCTATAAAGAGGCACTCATTAAATACAAATTGCTCATTGTTCAGGAGAAAAGTAAATATTATATTGGACAGATAGAATCTGCGCAAGACTCTAACAAACATCTATACCAAGTAGTAGCTAAACTATTAGGACTAACATCGAATTCCACCTCAGCCCCCTCACAGGAACTAACTGACTGACTTGCCAGCTATTTCTTTGAAAAGGTCAATGACATCTACAACAACTTCTCCTCTCAACCAAAGATAGATGGTCAGCTCTCAAATCACGACATCCCTGAACCCTCTCCTTCCTTCTTAGAATTCAATAGCACATCACCAGACCAGATCACACATTTAATTTCCATCATCAAATCAGGATCTGCCACTGACCCCTGCCCACCTGCCACTCTGAAACCCATCGCCAAGCTCATTGCGCCAAGCCTCTCTAACATCTGCAACGCGATGTTTACGACAGGCATATACCCACGGATCTGAAAAAAAACAATCAAACCTCTGCTAAAACAACATAATCTTGACCCTGATGACCCTAAGAATTATAGACCCATAGCTAGCCTGCCATTCCCAGCAAAAATCTTTGAAAAGGTTATGAATACCCAACTATCTAAATACATCAAAGATCACCATCTCCTGGATGACACAATTCGGTTTCTGTAAGGGCCACAGAACCGAGACAGCGCTTATTAAAGCATCAGAGGATATCAGGATGATACTAGATCGGGGGTGCCGCTGTTCTTATACTGCTGGACCTTTCAGCGGCATTCGACACAGTTGATCATGATACCCTGATCGACCGTGTCACAAATATAGGTATCAGACATACAGCTAGAGCCCTTCTGACCTCCTTCCTTACCAATCGCACTCAATCAGTGAGTCTTGGCACCTTCAATTCTCCACAATTGACCCTCCCGTGTGGTGTACCGCAAGGATCTTCACTGAGTCCGATGCTATTTAACATCTATGTGTCGGACTTGGCCAAAGTTATCAAAGCACATGGGATGGGTCTCACGTCTTACGCCGATGACACACAATTGGTGCTGGCGGTGCATAATGGAGGTGAAGTAGCAGCCAACTTCCAGAAAGGCATGTTGGCCATCAGCATTTGGATGGCCAACAACTGCCTAAAACTTAACTCTGAGAAAACAGAGGTAATGATATTTGGCAAATTACTGCCAGACTGGTCCTCCTCCTGGTGGCCGTCCTTATTGGGTCCCCCTCCACTCCCAGAAACCAAGATCAGAAACTTAGGCGTTATATTTGAGGACAAACTGTCCTTCGTCCCTCATTCTAATTTTGTGGTCTCATCCGCATTCCATAAACTGAGAATGATAAAAAAGCTCTTACCTTTTTTACCTCTCAGTGCTGGAAAGACACTAGTAAGCACATTAGTCATGTCTACTATTGATTACTGCAATGGTCCCCTCATTAATGCACCGAGCAAAGTCCTCAATAAACTACAACTGGTCCAGAACTCAGCGGCCAGAATCTTATCAGGAACCCCCAAATACAAATCCATTTCACACATACTTCGATAGTATCATTGGCTCCCGATAAAAAAACGCATTAAGTTCAAGGCACTCTGCATTGCATATAAAGTTTCGCGCAAATCTGGACCATTGTTCTTGAATGAGGCCCTAGGTGCCTACATCCCTAATCGGGCCTTAACTCATCCACAGCAAACTTGCTAAGGGTCCCTCATACAAAGACAGCATCGTGGGGTGATAAACGATTCACTGTCACCACGGCCAAGCTGTGGAATTCCCTTCCAATTCACATCAAAGCTAGCCCGACTTTACTTGCTTTCAGAAAAATGACAAAAACATGGCTTTTCAGCCAATAGTCTATTGTTTTTGGTTCTTGCTCGCTGTCCCCAGCGCCGAGACACCCACGGGTATTTGCGCGCTCTAAAAATTGTATAAAATAAATGGCCTCTGTTGTACAGGATAGTCTTCTTATTTGTGCCACATAATTTCCTCTATGATATTTCTTTGTTCAGCCATGCGTATTTCGTCAAACTTCTCATCATATTTGTAGAACAAGCACTCGAGTTTTGTGTCCACTCTTCAAGCATTTTAGGAGTAGGATTATCAAATGAAGGAATTGTAGCAATGTGAAGCACTTTGTGGACTATATCCAACTCTATATATTGTTGTAATGATGTCACTTCCCTCCATATCGTAAGTTGAATCTTGGAGTGTCTCCCCAATATTCTCAGTTGTTCCCAGAGTGCGGGGTCTCTTTGAGCAGGGGCTCCAACTTGGAAGTTTTTATGTTAGCACCAGCAAACAGTTCTTTCGCAGATAATGTTCTGCGTGTCTCACGGTTTGACATGTTGTTGAAGGGGAGCACACTTGCAAAGCGTTAGAATAAAGCACAAATAGTCAGTAGCTCCCTATCCCCACTCAATACTACTCTAATGGAGTAGCTGAGTTCTGCCTGTCCAATCGGCCTCAAAAGTTAATATCTGGAAATATAGCAACCATCTATGGCTTACCACAATGTTTTATTCATATGTTCTTTTATGGTCTATGATTAGATATAAATAAAGTTATTTGAATCATGATGACTGACACAAAGCCCTTGCCAACAGGAATGGACAGATTGAAATTTAGAAGCACATAAACCGCTTTTTGTAACAACTAATTCTGAACTCTGCAGCACCCATTGGAGCTGGGCAGAAAGTCGACAGCGCAGTGCTGCACACTAATTCATTATTGTATTTCAAAATAATGTTTTCTTTGAACATAAAGTAGACAAGTTATGTAGGTGTGAGGTAAGGCGCGCTGGGTCTTACCCAGTTCGCGCTCACTCTGCTGTACCGCGCCCTCCTTGTGCCATCCTTCCGACTTCTCATCGGTGCATTAAATATAATCCTGTTGGTGATTCCAAAGCTGTGAAAAAACTGTGAAGGGGCAAAGCCGACCCTCCTCATACCCCACGAGCTTTGCTCCTCCCTCTCTCACTTAGTAGCGATCTGGTCCAATGCATTTATAAGCGTATTTAAAAGATTCGTTTCAGATGGCGGCAAGAGCGAGGGGCAAACAGTCCAAGCTAGAGCTGGGAAAGGAGGTTAAGCTCCCAACTCTGACCAGATCTCCATCAACCACAAAAGGAGAGAGAAAAAGCAAAAGGAAAAATCAACAAAAAGAAGCCCTAAAACAGAAGGCGCTGGAATCCACTGACTTGTACAGGAAAAATAAGTATAATGTATTAAGGAAACAGGCTGAGGATGACGACAACGAGGAAAATGATCAAGAGGAGGGCGAAGAAGAAGAAGAAGAGGTAGAGAGCCTGACCTTGTCTGAGCTATCTGCAGAACTGAGCTTGCTTGCTGTTGGCGACAAAGAGGAAGGTGCGAAAGACAAGGGAATAAGAATGGACCAGGGGGGTAAAAGTATGGAAAAAACGGTCAAAACGGTCATGGCTGCTACTATGTCCTCTACTACCTGTCATGAGAGTCACTCTACCCCGAAACAATACCCTCTCTTTTCAAAACCCCTTCTCCAGCAGTGACAGTCTTCAAGCACTCCTACACACGGGGGGTTAAAGCAGGGGAGTGCAAGTGTCACTTTAGAGCATGATGTTTTCAACACTGGAGGTGAAGTATGCAGCCCTACAACGCAGAAGATACCGACAAGGCTAGAAGAGGTTGCATCACCCACACCAACGGTTCCAACTGTCATCTACTCCAACACTTCCCTTTCCCTCCGTCCTCTGCTGCCACCAGCTTTAAGTTCAAGCCCAGGCTCAAGCAGCAAGCAAACCATGATAGTTCCAAGTCAAGCCCTAAGCCTAGAAGCCTCCCCGATCTCCCAAGATGACGGCTTGCTTGCTCTTCCGAGTGCTACAAAAGCAAACACGATGGAAGATATCCTGGTCACTATCCTCCAGGAACTAAGACTTTAAATCCTCTCAGGCTCAGGAAATTTCACTCCTACACAGCAGGCTTACGAAGATGGAGTGCCTTGGCAACATTCCTTTGAGGGTCTCTGAAGCCGAAGTTCGGATATCTTCTCTAGAGGACTCCTTAACTACAATTCAGAAAAATCTCGTGGAGGCTAATAGAGAGAAATCACACTTAGAGGAAAAACTACAGGACCTTGAGAATTATAATAGGAGATCTAATCTACGACTTGTAGGCATACCAGAGAGCCTTGAAGATAAAGATGTAGTCATGTGGACAGACTCTTTATTGAAAAGAGCTATACCTGATCTACAAGGTGACCTGACTATCACAAGGGCGCACAGAGTCCCTGCACATAAACCTAATAACTTGAAATACCCCCGTACAATTCTGCTTAATTTTTCAGACTTTAGGGTAAAAGAAAAAATTCTAAATACCGCATTTTCTAAAAGAACTTTTAATGTGGAGGGGGTGAATAACTTTCGAATTTTTGGTGATATGTCGGCCGCATCTGCTCACAGACGCAGGGACTTTGTGAAACTAATCGACTCCTTTAAGAGCAAGGGAGCCCAAGCCATGATAGTGCAGCAATCGAAACTTAAAGTCTTGGCTAAAGGAAAAAAATTTATATTCTCGGTCCTACACGAAGCCCAGACATTCCTCGACGGCCTCGGGGGGTAATTAGATAAGTTGCTGAATCTTGCTGTAGTTATTATTACCCATCACAAAGATCAGGCAGAGTCAGCTAAACTCTTCAAAAGCTGGGCGGGCTACAACATATCTGCTCCTGCCGGGATGGCCCAGAGAGGAGTTTCCATATTAATAGGGAGACATGTAGGTTTTAACCTCGAAGGGTCGTCCATAGACCCCAGAGGTAGATGGGTAGTTGCATACGGTAAATTAAACAATGTTAATGTTATTCTTGCCACAATCTATGCACCAATTCTGGGCGACCCTCAAGCTATTCTACAGGTTAAGCAGGCATTAACCGGTCTTTCTGGACCGATAATTTGGGGGGGCGATTTTAATCTATTACAAAACCCCCGATTGGATTCTTCCAAGACAGACCGCCGACAGAATAAACCTCAAGTTGCCTTAGCTGTCCAAAGTTGCAAAACTGACCTAGATGTTACTGATCATTGGCGTATCTTAAATCCTACCAAGCGCGAGTATACATGCCACTCAGCAAAATATAATTCTGCGTCAAGGCTACATTTTTTTCTGTCATCCCATGACCTAGAATTTTATAATTACGCCTATCTACCTAACGCTTTTTCAGACCATGCAGCTCTCTGCATGGAGGTCAATTTGGGGAATTATGAAGCAAGATTTACAAGTAGATGTTTTTTTAATAAACTTAACCTTCTTAACCAACAATGGTGCACGGATATTAATGAAAAGATAGAGCAATTTTTTATACAGAATAGAGGCACAGCCCCATTAAATATAATCTGGGATGCATTTAAAGCCACTTTACGTGGAATAATTACATCTAAAGAAATTCCTAAGCTCAAGGCAAGAAGGGAGGAGAAAACCAAACTCCAAACTGAACTCTCGCAGGCAACCCAAGATCACTACATGTTCAGATCTATGATCTCTGGACACAAACTCCACGAGGCGAAGTGCAGGATGAAGGACTTTTATTATGATTTAGGTGAGATAAATAGTAATTCACAAGCACAAAAGATTTATGAGGAGAGTGAATACACAGGAAAGCTGCTGGCCTGGCAATCTAAAGAAAAGCAGGTGCGTAGTAGAATAGATCAGCTAATAGATCCCATCACTAAAATACGAGTTAAGACCACCACTTCCATCGGTGAGTTGTTTTTAAATCACTATGAGGGGATATATCAAGCGACTGAGGGTGCTACACCTGACTCTATCACGGAATTTCTACAGCCACTTGAAATACCTAAAATAGATGCAGAGGGTAAGAATTACCTTACACAGGATTTTACACTATTAGAATTAGATGAAGTGATAGAGGCCTTCCCCAATGGCAAGGCCAACGGCGAGGATGGCCTTCCCATTGAATTTTAAAAAAAATTTGGGGGAACATTACATAAGGAACTTCTGAAATTAATGAATAACTTAATTCAAGGAAGTCCCCCACCGGACTCCTTTCATATAGCGGTGGTGGTCAGTATTTTAAAAAAAGGAAAGGACAAGGAAAATATAAACTCATATAGACCGATTAGCCTTTTGAATACCGATTACAAAATCTTTACAAAACTTTTAGCAAATCGATTAAATAAAATAGTAGGATCTCTGGTTGCACATGATCAGTGTGGTTTTATTGCAGGCAGGCATCTCCATTCCAACACTACATTTTTACTGGAGGCACTAGATTATTTTAAAACTAATAAGGTGAAGGCTCAAATTTGGATTTTAGACGCGGAGAAAGCCTTCGATCTAGTGTCCTGGGATTGCCGGTTTGCAATTTTACGTAGTTTTAATTTTTTTACGTCAATTGTATATGAATTCTAGGGCACAAATTATCATCAACACTAATATTGGGTCCTGTGAGGTTACTAGAGGCACGCGACAAGGATGCCCCTTGTCGCCAATTTTATTTGCATTATTTATTGAACCTCTAGCGATCAAAAGCTTGGGGATTATAAAATTAATGTAAACAAAACGGAAATTATTCTACTTAACTGCACTATACACACTTTAGTTCCAGAATTTAGGCGGATATACAACACGGATCCAAAGAGATATCTTGGAATACTTATATCGGATAGCCCAGACGATCTCTTTTCACTTAATTTTTTACCTTTATTAAAAAAGGTGGGCTCACTTTTAGATCGGTGGAATTTACTACCTCTGTCTCTTGTGGGGCGGGCATCGCTAATTCGAATGTCGGTCTTACCCCTTTTCAATTTCCTTTTTAGCGCAATTCCCTGCGCAATCCAGGCCTCTTACTTTAAAAAAAATAGAAACTCTGATCTCCTCTTTCTTATGGGCAAAATAATCTCCCCGACTAGCACTGTGCACTTTATATCTATCATCTACACAAGGAGGGCTGTCCCTCCCAAATATCAAAGAGTATTATTTTGCGTCTTTTGCACATTATAGCCACAGTTTTTTTTTTCTTAGACTCTCATGAGACAGATAATTTTTTTATGAAAAGGATGTTGCTGGAGTTGAAAATCTATGATCCGGTCAGAACCACGAAAGATCCAAAAAAAGTACGATATAAATCCCTCCAGTGGATTTTCAAGGTGAAAACTCAGTTTTTTAAATTTTATGACTTACCCATTTTAAGTAATAAGACGAATTTAATACATCTTAGCTTGGGAGATGCTTGCTGTATGGACAAAAATATATTAACTCTTTGGAAGGAGAATGGTTTTGAGAAAATTGAAGATTTTCTGCTGGGAAATAGGTGGAAATCTTGGGACGAAATTCATAGCCAGTTAATCCACTCGCACTTAACACTGAACTGGTCCTTTATAAGGATAAATCCAAAACTCAGAGAACTCAATATAGGAAATGTATTCAATAAAGAAAATATTTCCACTACCCTTAACAATAAAATACAAAAGAAAATGAGTATCTGGATTAAAATATTAAAAGAAAGCAAGGACCATGACCTCTATAGCAAGATTATTGAAAGATGGGAGAAGAGGGAAGATATTTCATTTAATCAACAGGTATGGAACAAAATAAATAAATTTAGTAAAACCATCTTTCGTGGAGCAAATTTTAAATGTATGCAATTTTACAACAAATGGTTAATATATAGAACCCCGTCCTTTCTACACAATATCTTCCCGCAAGTAGCCGACAAATGCTTTCGTTGTGATGGAAAAGGCACTTGGAAACACATTGTCCGGGAGTGTCCGAAAATCCAGGCTTTATGGAAGGAAATAGAAAAATATCTTTCAATCATTCTCAAAACCAATATTGTATTTGATGATCTAATTCCCCTCCTAGGTTGCTCTCCTATCCACACCCAACATGATGAGTCCCTTTTTATAGCTTCTTTAATAGCTAAATCCCTCATATTACAGTCCTGGAAAACAGATCTTGTTCCATCCTTTCAGGCATGGAAGACAAAACTACTCCGAATCCAGGGTAGGGAAAGAAAATATGCTCTTAGATCAGGGGCTCTCAAAAAATACAATAAATATTGGAGTGTGTTTGATCTTTAAATTTGTCCGGTTATTACTTAATCAGATTTATACTTTTCCGAGAGCATCTATTTTGTCTACTAGTCTATTACGATTGTCTCAACTTCGCACGCTGCACTTTATAACTCAACTCTGGAATATTAACTGAGAAGACGCTCATTGTATCTAAATGCTACGTACTGTTTTCATTCAATCAAAATCTTTTGAATTTCAATGACAGTCGATTGATCGTTTGCTTTTACACAACCTTGCACTTTACAATTTCAAATGTTAAAATGACAATTTGCATGAATGTTCTTAGTACTCTCTCTCGTACTGTATTAATTGGATTTCATTTGTATTCTGTTTTCTATATTGTATTGTTATATTTGAACTCTCAATAAAAAAAAAAAAAAAATTGAAAAAAAAAAAAAGGAATTGACAGATTGAAATTTAGAATCACATAAACCGCTTTTTGTAACAACTAATTCTGAACTCTGCAGCACCCATTGGAGCTGGGCAGAAAGTCAACAGCGCAGTGCTGCAACCTAATTCATTATTGTATTTCAAAATAATGTTTTCTTTAAACATAAAGTAGACAAGTTATGTAGGTGTGGATTTAGGGGCGTTGTTCATGTCTTATAGCTTATTTGTTTAAATGCCCCTGGGACGCATTCACAAACAATACCTCAAGTAATAGACATTCATACAGACGATTATATAGGTTGTGAGGGAAAAGCTACATGGGCAGTATAGGGGAGACAGAGTTGACCCTGGATAACTTGGGACAAGTCGGCACTAATACGACGATATACATGTAGGTCTATCAGAACGCATCTGTAGGAGACATGTGTCATTAGTTATATCAGGAAGTTCCGATGACCGCGTGATTAATGTAACCACCCACTGCAAGCTGAAATGAGGATTCATGATGATGCGCAAAAATGATTAACCTGTACAACAGTTTAAATTCAATGTGGAAAGATGTATGTAAAACTGTAATAAAAAAAAATGTAAACTAAAAGTAATAGACATTCATATATTAAGGGTGTTAAGACCATGTTGAAATGGGTATATTTTCTTAACTTTAGGCAGGCATTAAATAAAGCTGAAATTTTATTTTTTTATTATTGTATTTTTTCTCTGGAAAAATATTATTAACGCTCATTGCACCCCTTCCTACAAGTGTCCTAACAAAACAGGACAGAATGATACACTCTTTTTGCACTGCTTACGCCTGGGTGTAAATTAATGCACTAAGGGGCCGATTCCGCCTGGGTCGGAAAGCTCTGACCGAGCCGGATCCAGACTGTTTTCCGACCGAGACAGACTCCTGCAGTCCGACCGAGTGAGTACGATGTGGCCGCATGCTGCCAGACTCAGTTCGGTCGAACTCCCATATAAGTCAATGGGAGCCGGTTGTACGACGTGTACATGGGCTCCCATTGACTGAATGGGTAAGTCTCGCACAAGGGCGCCCCCTACTATGGGTACGCGTTGGTGTCATCCACACCGTACATGCCTGTGTTGAGGAGACCCTTGGGTATCCCCCTGTGTCCGAGTCGTAAGGCTGCAAGTGACGGGGGGTCCGACGCGGACCCCCAAACGCAGCTTCCTGGACGTTTTGCGAGCCAGAAACTTTTGCTCGATCCGGCTGTCCGACGTGTGCATCGTACTGGCTCAGTCGGAATTCGCCTCCATTGCACGGCACGGTTTGCTTACTGACGAGGCGTACGGAGCAGTTCGGACCCAGAAACGATTCGGTTGGCGATTTGGCGTTTCTCGCATCGTACTTGCTCGCTCGTACAGCTGTATGAGTCGGGCAGGGAACACGCGTAAGCTTGTACTTTTTACGGCTGATCGCCTTCGGAGCCCTTCCGAGCGAGATCGGAATCGGACCCAAAATCTGTATGCAGAGATGTGAATGCTTAAACATTAGTACACTGTAGTTAGTCACTAAATGTTTATGCTTACTTTTTATTCTCTGGGGTGGTGTGGTGAGCAAAAGAAAGATGCATTTAACCCAGATCTTTGTGACTGGGGGTGAATGTTTGAATTGTCCAGCATTCCATCCATCAATTGTTTCTTTTGCATATGTCGCCCTAAGTGGGAAGGGTATGCTCAGACGTGGGTCCCCTGCTCACTACACCACTGGATTTAAGCTAGCCTGGACTGATGAAGGGTGATGCCCTGAAACCGGTCCCAGGATGCTTGTTTACGGTCCAGAGAGGACCTGGCTTGGTAGTTCGGGCTGGACTGTTCCCACAAGGAACAGGGTCAAGTCTGATTTGCATATGGCTGGGTCCAAACTGGGATGGTGTGGTGAGCAAAATAATTATGTATTTAACCCAGATCTTTGTGACTGAGGGTGAATGTTTGCATTGTCCAGCATTCCATCCATCAATTGTTTTTTATTCTCCGCACTCTTCTCTGATACTCTCCTGAGGGCATCTACTTGAAAAAACTCGGAGGTAACACGTATATATATAACCAACAACACACATTACACTGTGGAGAATAGTAGGTAATATGGAACAAACTGCAAGTAGCTCATCTACTTTTAAATAATATTTAATTCATTTTCAAGCTGAAGAAAAAGTCAATAGATACTTGAAAGAAGGTTGAAATTTCTTTATTCACCTGACCCAAAGAAACTCAATTTTTTCAGCTTGAGCTGATAGTTTATGAAAATTAGCGTGGTAAGAATCTTGCCCTCTTAAAATGATATTACTTGTTTACTGTAATGATACCCAAGAGGACTATATTCTAAAACGTTTTATACCCATGTCCATTTGGGTCTATATGTTGATCCTGTAGTAAATATTCGTTTTCTCAGTTCAAAGCACAATGAATCAAAGTGTTGCCATATGTATGAGGTTATTGCAAACTGTAATTACTACATATGCAGAACATTTCTTAGGTTGACCCTAGGCAGCACCTGCGCTGTCTCTTCGAGACATGTTGTATATACTTTATGGGCTTACAGCCCGCCAATTGCCTTTTCATCCGTTAATTCTAATGCAGTTTAAAAAGGCTTGCTTCCTAGTGGTTAATCTTAGCTCTTTGTCCCTCCTTTTTGTGCTTTGTTTCCTGCCAACAAATAGTGCCTAACTACTTGGATCTTTCCACTTCAGGACTTAACTATTAGTTTTGGTGCACTTCTTTCTTTCCTGGTCATGTTTGTGTAAGCTTCACTTTTTTTGTTCCTCATGTCTCCTGTCTCCTGTGTGATCAATCCACTCCTAGCATCACCCAGCCTCCACCCTTACCCTCCGGTTGTCTTTGTTTCTACCTATTCATGCACCTTCTTTTGAAATGCATGACAGTCGGTTTCTTTAAATGGAACACTTATCCTACAAGTGTTACACTTCAGACTTAGAACCCGTTTGGTGAGCACACTACATTACCCAGAATGCAGCAGTACAGGGGGGAGTGGTTGTGTGCGCTCACAGTGATCACGTGTCATGGGAGGGGCATATAAGCTTCCCTCAAGCAAGCACAGGTGCTTGACAACCTTCCTTCTGGATGGACCACGCCTTCCTGAGTAAACCATTGCTTACTGATTTTCGGGAAATACCTCGAGGAGCTTGGTGCTCCCTTCCTACCTTGTTTCCTGCTTCCCCGGTCTTTGGAGAGACTCACAACCACCCCTTCCCTGGATTTTCGTGCCGCTGCCTCGCGGCCTCTTGGAACTGGTCTGTAGTCCAAGGCGCGAGGAGCACCCATTAGTAAATGCCGGCGGTTTCCAAAAGTGCCTTCTCTAAACTTCCGCGCTTTCCGCATTTCCACGGATTCATGGCTTGTGACGAGGAGTGCTGAATATCCTTCTGCTCGCATCCAGCAGGTGGCACCCCCGCACCTTATTCCCTTTGCAAGTAAAGAGCATTGGACGCTCGTTTTTCTTTTCATGATTCTTGGACACCTCTTTTTCATTGGGACTGCTTAATTTCTTTTGCTCCTGCCGAGCACTTCATTGGCCTCACTATTAGGCAGCATCCCTCCCCTTCGAGACTCCGTGTTGACAACAATACCAGGACTCCCTTCAGGGCTTATCGCTATACATTTTGGCTTCCAGCCACTCCTGCCTAAGTGCTCTTTGTAGCAGCCATAGACTTCAGTGATGCAGCATTCCTCAACTTCCTGAATTTCTCTGTTATTCGTTCAGGCATGGACATAAAGAATCCGACGGTGAGTCTGGGAGATCACACAACCGAGTAGGGTTAGGGGCATAGGGGGAACACTCTGGGGTTGAGTCAGAATGCATTTATAATTGGGGATCACAAACATGACATTAGGGGTAACCTTGTTTCTCTGTTGTCCCTCTTCTTTATCATAGAAACCTGACAGTCCTGTACAGCTCCTTGACTAGTCCTCACCTAGTGGTCCTCCACAGTCTCGTCCCTCCCATCAGGGTAGTCGCCAGAATTTCAATTAGCATTTGAGTTCGGTGGTACCCTGGGGGGAGAGTAGAGATATTTCTTCGCTCCCGAGGATTTGGATCCCTCCCGTTTGGAGGTCAGACCCTGACAACAAGGTACCACCCCTTTAGCAGTAGCTTGCTGCGTCCTTCTTTTGCCTTGTTCTATGTTTGATGCAGGGAAGTCCAGTCTACAGGGATGCTGCCGGCTTGTTTTAATGCACTTCGACTGCTGACTCTGAGAGAGCTAAGGCAGTTTTTGTCCCACACAGCACATGTGCTATCAAAACTAAATGAGGGAGGGGGTGTGACTTTTATGGGCAGGAGGCAAGGCATTTGGAATGGTAAGATTAGCATCCAGGCTAGTATTGAGTAACCTGCGGGCACAGCAAGAATACCCCTCAAAGGGACAATCCTCAACCGGAGGTAACAAAGCGTTGCCTGTTTTCTTTCCTTTTCCCACTTCCGAGTCAGCCTTGCAGGCTTGCATGGACCTCCCCTATTTTGACCTGTACATGGCGCACCCTCTCTCGCTGTCGGGTTCGGGGTTCACAGAGAGTGCCACTAACCTGGAAGCCGGGTACAGCAGGAACGATGCTAGCTTATCCCTGCCCCGAAGAGGTAACCCCTGCGCGTATATAAACAGCACACGTCACAGGTAGCACTTCTACTGGGGACGGGGAAAAAAAAGGACAAAGGAAACAAAAACAGGATGTTTCCAGCCGAAGGAAAGAAAAGAAGCTGGTGGAGCGGACCCGTCTCTCCTGTTCTCTACTCTCATTCACTCTGCAAAGGAGACATAATAAACAGGCATAAGGATGGTAGTGAATGTCGTTACCCCACCCCCTCACTAACCTAATGTACAGCTACACTTACTTGAATGGCAGTGATGTACTGAGGGTAATGTAGAAGGCAATTATCACATGAGAAACGCCAGCCAAGACACACAGTTCCGAAAGAAATGGAATTAATACTTATCAAAAATGTCGGGTCGTCAAGTAGCTCCTTTGGAATCTGGAAACACTTGAAAGGAAATAAATCCTGGCAGCGCTCTTTCCCCGCTATCTCCCCCTTCGTTGTCGCTCTCATAGACAGGAGGAAAGCGCCTGGCCCAGGTTTGAGGTTACACAGCAAAGCCCTAGCGCCATCAATAGCGCGAAGTCCAGGAACTCCACAAAAATAGAAAGTAAAGGTCGCAGCGCCGTCGATAGCGCGAAGTCCAGGAACTCCACAAAAATAGAAAGTAAAGGTCGCAGCGCCGTCAATAGCGTGCACTCTTTCAGGGAAAGAACTCCAGCCGCGATGGTTTCCGCGAGGCAGTGTTCTCTCCGTTGTGCCTTCTCCGGACTTCGAGCGAGGCTCGGGAGGGGTCCTCAAGCGGGCGGCTCGGTTCCACCGAACATGCTCCTAGCTAACGCGCGTTCGGGAACCCAGGGGATGACCACAGTTGCCTCAGTGTTTGTACACGCTCAGGCACGGAGCCAGGGCAATTCCGCTCTTCGCGGGGATGAGAGGCGAGCTTGCGAATCGGCTCGAACAGGTGTTCTCAAGTTAGGGCAGTTCTCAGGCGGCAGTTTTTTAGGGTTTTCAATCCGGATATTCCTTTCTTCCGACGAGGTCAGGAACGGCTCGTCTCCACGGAGAACTCGAAGAATACTAGAGTGACAAGCACTGTGTAATTAGTGGGCGGGGCTTATATAGCTCGTGTATGTGTCTCCCACTGCCTTCTGGGATTTGTAGTGTGTAAGCCCTATCTCCTTCTCCAACGCCCTCGGAAAACTCGCTGGCGCCCTCTCTGTTGGATCATGACACTCGCATACTGCAGAGGAATTGTCAGAGGGCAGTGGCTAAAGTCTAAAAGCAGGGCCCAGTGCTTCCGTGCATCAGACCCATAGTAAACAAAATTGTTAAATCCTCCCACCCATTCCCCAGCGTCGCTCCCCTGCCTGGACATGGATAAGAAGAGATTGGAGGCTGCCAGACTGTGGAGTTAGATGTGAGGCTGCGGTGGTGGCAGCCATAGTGTATTTTTCTCAGCTTTGTTTTTCTAGTAGTCGCTCTGTTGGGCTACTGTTATCTGCACGTTTGTGAGAGCTGAGTTTCACATAAAACTGTCTTCGTTAACAGGGCAATTGTTCTATTGAGTCAGTCTGATGCCGTTATACTGCATGATTGAGAGACCCCTTGAACGTGTTTTAATATTAAAAAATGTGTACTTTACCTATTTTGACACAAAGGAGTGTTGTGCTACAAAAACAAAACAAGCATTGGCATAGCCAATAGGTCTCTCTTTTGGGACATTATAAGTATTTAGTTATGCAGCACAATATCCTTGGTGCAATAACATCAACTGTTGCATGGCTAAAAACTTATAAGGTCCCAAAGGAGAGACCTATTGGCTATGCCAATGCTGGTTTTTAGAGGCCTGGCATGCAGTTTTAAATGTAGGCTGGTAAGAAAGGTGCCAACCCGAGGGGCAAGGTCTAGAGAGAAATAAAATAGGAAGAGAGGTGAGTTATAATGAGATAGCACAACTAGAAAGGTGAAGCACAGAATGACAGGTCAGGTAAACAAAGTAGCGAGGCAGGTAGAGCCGGTGGGATGAAAAATAGAAAGATATGAGAAGTAGAGAGTGCAGATGAGGTAGAGAGATGAGGCTAATACAGAGGAAGGGCGAGGAAGAAGTGGAGAATGGTGAAATAGGGAGAGAGAGACAGAGGTAAGACAGATGTATTAAACGAGCGGGACATTGGAAGCAGAGAGAGTGAACGGAAACAGTGAAGGAGATAGAAAGAGAGATGAAAGCAAAGGGAGTGATAGATGGAGTGGAAGAGGTAGAGAGAAAGAAATATAATAATGGGAAAGGTGAGGGAAATAGGACATCAATAAAAAGAGATATAGAAGGCCAATAGGTGAGGTAAATTAAGAGGCTAGATAGTGTATGAGAGGTGGGGAAGAGAGAGATGAGGCAGTGAGTTGTGAGGCAGAGAGAGAGAGGTAATAAAGATGGAGGTGAAGTAAATGGTAGAGAAATGAAGGGGGATGAGATGCCAACAGAGCAGCAAGATGGAGAAAGAGAGAAAGAGAGAAAGACTTGAGGAGAAGAGAGGGGCAGAGGGCTGACCGAGAGCTGGAGATCTAAAGGTAGGATCGGAGAGAGGTGGCAAGTTGAGGTCATGAGCGGTAAGTGCTGTGGGGCACTGAGGTTTATTGAAAGAGAGGTGTGACGTACAGAGAGAGTCTAAAGGTAGAGCAATAGAGTGGTAGGTACGTAGCCATGTATAAATTGACAAGTAAAAAGGGAGTGCTTAGGTAAAGGAAGGAGACATGGGACAGAAAGGTCCGACAGAGAAAGAAATGGATTGGGTGGTATAGTGAAGTGACAGCTAGTCACAGAGTGTGGTATGTGGAGAAGTAAGTTGGAGAGAAGGGCAGGGATTTAGTCTCTGGTCAGGTAAAGAGAGTTAACTTACAACAAGAGAGGAAGAGGGAGAGATGAAGGAGGGAAATGTGAGTAGAGGTGGGAGGTAGAGAGGTAAAACAAACCGGAGCTAAGAGTAAGTTCATGGGAGGCAGACAGAAAGTAGAGAGGTAAAGAAGGGTTAGCAAGACAGGGAAACGGATGATAGAGCAAGATGTAGGTGAGGTGGTAGAGAAAGAGGTGGATAGAGAGGTTGAGAATTGTGGGATAGGTAGAGAAAGGATGAGTCAGAAGGGGTAAGGGGAAGATGGTAACACACAGAAAGAGAGAACAAGAAAGAGCGAGAGATAGTCTTCTGCTTTGATCACTTTAACAGGGTGGGTCTTCGGCAATTGGCCAAGAAGCCCGCCCATGCCTTAAAACAGGCTTAAAGGTCATAACCTCTAAAGGGGACTTTTACAGCACAAATATATTTTTGGGAAATAAGCCATATGTTTTTATTTCCTTTAAGTTTTCCCAACATTGAATAAAATCAAGTCACTGGCTTATATAACATTTCACATAGGAGAAAGATATACCTACATAGTGACAAGACACTTCCCACCCTCCACTCACGGATTGCAAAATACGTCAGTAACAATAAACAGAGAATAAATGTGTGCATAGCTGAGGACAACCTGTCTCCTCCATCTGTGCCCAAATACATCTCTTACGACTCAGAATCCTCTCAGATTTATGCATCTGCCTATTCCTACTATCAAAGGGACAAGTGACCTGGGACAAGCCAATGCTAGTGATCCCTCCTTTAAATGTATAAGTAGAGATTTCCACAGTGTATCAGATTTACTATCCCGACACCACAAGTCCCATGACAGTCTTTCCATAGGAAACAGCTTCAGTAGAGCAAGCGTGAGAGGAAAAGAGGAAGTGCGAGCAAAGAGAGCTAGAGAGAGCGAAAGAAAGAGAGAGAGATTGGAAATTAGGCAGAGAAAAGGAAGTGAGCGAGACAGAGGCGGAGAGAACGACAGATAAGGGGAAAGACAGAGAGAGAGAGAGAGAGAAAGACAGGAAGAAGACATACGTAGAGACGAAAGAAATAGAGAGGGAAAGTGAAAGAGGACGAGAGTGAGAGGGGTGAAATGGAGGCTCAGAGAGACAAGCGCGCGCACCTTGCGCTGAAAGTAAAAAAATAAAAAAGGCGTGCAGGCTGCAGCGAGAGAGGCGGAGGGGTGCACCCGCGAGTGGTGCGTGTGCGCTGGGTAGAGATCTTTTTCAAAGCACAAACTCGTGCTTGTGGCACGCCGCTGCGCACTCCCGCAAGCTGTATGCCACCACAAGCAAGAGTATGTGCTTTGAAAAAGAGCTGCACGACGGCTAAAGGTCTCCTACCCAGCGCTGTGTAGGCGAGACCTAAAAATACATAATTAACGTCTACTTGATGCAGTGGTGGAAACGTGAATTGTTTGTAGGTTGATTCTCTGTTGTCCTCATTTTAAGTTTAAAACCATATGCGGTTCTTTTTATGACTATCCAAAATATAACATGCAGTGCTTTTGAGTGGTAAACTCACATAGGACAACAATTGCAGTGTCAGAAGACCGTGGTTAGAACTTTGACAGGTTGAGAGCTTTTCTAGTTGTGAAACATTTATCAATACCCTTGCCATTTTAGTTTGCTCTAGATACATGTATTTAAAAATTTAATTTCTCAAACAAATTAAGTGGTAAATAATGAATCGGTAGCAAAACTCAGAAGCGTACCCAAAACACTTGTAAGGGTGATTTGGGGACACAACAGAATTTTTTCAAGCCACTGCTTTAACCGGAATTGTATATCAGAATTACAGGATAGCCGCCTAGTGATGGGCACTGCTATTTTCAGTTGTGCTTTATAATATGCAGACTATTTAAGTTGGCACTTGGCATTTCCAGATTGCCAACTTATATAGCACCAAGACCACAAAGGGATGAATGGATGACATGTCTAACTCAGCGGACAGTTAGCAGACGCCACTTTCAATGTAGCTATGTGAACATTGTTGGAGATATTAACACGTTATAATTTGTAAACTCATAAGCCATACTGTAATGAAACGTGTGATGGTTTACAAGTACCGACATTGCTGACAAAGCTGACGCCAAAGGAGAAGCTGCAAGGTCTGTCTGAGCCAGTGCTGTGTTGCCAACGGTGCCTTTGTTCGTGGTCCATTCATCGTTAGAACCCTGGTGAACAGTATAGAAAGGCAAGAAAAAAATATGAGGACTAGAAATGTACACAGATTGTGTTGTAAACTGTTTAACAAGGTGTTAAAGATATTAATTAATTGCGCTCCTGTGTGATACTTCAGGTTATTTGGAGGCAGTCACAGTGCTGATAGCATATTTCTGGTTTGCCTCAAAAGTGACTTTAGGTGGTTCAAGCAGTCCAGGTCCCATCAGAGGAAGGATAAGCCTTCAGATGCTTTTCATGCCTGACTATGCCACCCTGACAACACTTGCTACCTCTATAACAAGTAGGCAGAACTCTCATAGGTGTCTGAAAAGGGTGAATTATTCTAAACTCACATCTGCTACTTGTCACAGTGAAGATCAACACCAACTGGTTATTCATATCCACTCTATGTTCTAAACACTAAGGTGGCGATTCCGATCGTTAAAAAAAATGTACCTTCCGACTCGTATCCGTATTTTTTTACGCACGAATCGTACAAGTACCGTACAAACTGCGAAGTACGATTCGTACGTGAAAAATACATACGAATTGCGTCGGGAAAATGGTCCGAGAGGGAGGCGTAAATTTTTACGTCCGAATAGCGTCAGGAAAAGTGTCCGATAGGGAGCCGGACATTTTTACGTGCAAATCGTAAAATAGAAGTCCGAGCGCGCCAGTACGATCCGTACCGCCCGTCCGAATACACAACCGCATGTAAAAGGCCCCGTACGGAGCGAACGCTGTAACCTACATGTACACGGGTAAACTTGTGCCCGGATACGAGTCGTACAGCCACCCTCACCCCGCACATGTCAGCACCGTACCCCTGTATGTCAGCACCGTACCCCCCTTCCGCACCGTACCCCAACACCGTAGCACAGCCCGCCACCTGTACACGCCGCACCCCAGGCCTGTCTCCCAGCCCAGCACCTGTACACCCCATACCCCAGGACCGTACCCCAGCCCCCCACCTGTACGCGCCGCACCCCAGGCCCGTAGCCCAGCCCCGTACCTGTACGCACCGTACCCCAGCCCCACACCTGTACGCTCCACACCCCTGGCCCGTAGCCCAGCCCTGTACCTGTACGCTCCACACCCCTGGCCCGTAGCCCAGCCCTGTACCTGTACGCGCCGCACCCCAGGCCCGTAGCCCAGCCCTGTACCTGTACCTGTACGCGCCGCACCCCAGGCCCGTAGCCCAGCCCTGTACCTGTACGCACCGTACCCCAGCCCCCCACCTGTACGCGCTGCACCCTAGGCCCGTAGCCCAGCCCCGTACCTGTACGCACCATACCCCAGGCCCGTACCCCAGCCCCCCACCTGTACACGCTGCACCCCAGGCCCGTACCCCAGCCCCGTACCTGTACGCACCGTACCCCAACACCCCCCCCGTAGGTACGCGCTGTACCCTCACCCCCGTAGGTACGTGCTGTACCCCCACCCCCGTATGTACGTGCTGTACCCCCACCCCCGTAGGTAAGCGCCGTACCCCCACCCCCGTAGGTACGCGCCGTACCCCCACCCCCGTAGGTACGCGCCGTACCCCCACCCCCGTAGGTACGCGCCGTACCCCCACCCCCGTAGGTACGCGCCGTACCCCCACCCCCATAGGTACGCGCTGTACCCCCACCGGTACACGCCGTACCCGCCTAAGCGCACTATCTGCAATCCCATGCGGAAATTTCTGCATCTGCAACAAGTAACCCGCTGCGAAACTGTTACTATATACGGGATGCCGGCCCATAAGCCACAGCAGTCGTGATTGTTCAAAATAAGATAACAGCCATTTGAACGCAACGTGAGCGCGGGATTGTTAGCTGGGACGGGCGCACCTTTAAAAAAACAAGCCAAATTTGGTGAGGACACGTTACAGGCGCCGTGCAATTTGACTGGTTTGCAAACTAGGGATTGCCCTACTGTGGAATCACAATCCTCCCCTGTTAGGAAAACCTCCCTATCTGGGTGCTGACACCTGTAGGTGAAGGGCAATGACCATAATTCATGGATAAAGGCACTCCTCAGGGGCTCAAGGCGCCCAGCCGGGTAGTGTTTCATGCAAGATGTAAACTGAAAAGTGAAAAGGGCAGTGAAATAACTCCATGAATTAACCACACAGCTGAATCCGTCTCAGCTACAGAAAAGGGTAACTGTTCTATATGTAACATAGTAGAAGTTGCATCATATGGACATACGTTTATAACGTCCATGCAAATTGCATTACAGAGCGTAATTGTTTTTGACCATGATACAACACAGATACAACAGTCTGTACAATGTCAATGACAGAGGACACAATATTATCTAAGGTGTATATACAGGAACATAATGTATTATTGCTATTATCCACCACAGCAAGAATTGTTTCCAAATTAGACTCTTCAATTTGGCGCAGATGCACCGCAGCTTCCATCTAATTCATTATATGCTTCATAAATAAATCGTTTTGATCTAGGTGATTTAGGACCTAACATAAAATCAACCAAATCAATGCCACCCAAAAAAAAGGACAGGTGTTGTTTCACTGACAATCGTGTGGAGTGTCCCAACCATTGCTGACACAATTTCCCTACCGGATACATTGAGACTGAATGAGAATGTGGGAAACGTGGATCAAGTCTATTTTGTGTGAAAACTGTTATCGCATTTAGAAAACGCAGTTGACATGCATTGGAAATAACTGGCCACAATAACCAACCCAACAGGTCAATATCAGTAGAATTTATACTACCATTTTGGAACAGGGCAATCAACACCTTAATCGTATGATTGGGGTGCGTGCGCAATGTATTGTACTCAGCCAATGATGGAATAGAAGGCATATTCAAATTTGCTGTTGCTAAACCAAAACAAGTAGTTTGTTGCACCGAGTCATTTAAAACAAAATTTGAGTCCGAATTAGACATGCACAGTGCAGAGCTTCAGTGCCTTGCACTTGCCAATCTTTAGTACCCAAAATTAATTTCAAATCGATGGTCTCTTTCCAATGTTCGTAACCCTGTAAGGCCAAATACGCCCTAAAGGAAATAGAATACATCAATTTAGTGTGTCAATATGAATTTAGATTGAGATGGCAATTTTAACTTATTGAAATATGACCAAGGATTGGAAATATTATTTTCAGAAAAGTATGTGAATTTACTCCTTGAGTATTAGAACTCCCCCATAAAGGAGTCGGACAATGTAGCCACTGTATTAAATCAAAAAGTGGTCTTAAAGTGTTTGCTTTGTGCAAGTAATGATAGCCATAATGTTGGTAATAGAATAAATCCGCAGAATAGGCCAAATTCAAATACAAATCTTCAGCATCCAAAGCAGCATAATATTTTAAATCAGAAAACAATGAATGAACGGCCTGAACACCCCAGTTGTCTGAGTGTATGTCCTGTGATACCACATCTCCGAGTGAAACGCAGAACACGTATGAATGTTCAGAACCTCTGTCTGACCATGGATATCAAATGCAACTTTATCCCAAACCATGCCATCAGCAACAAGAAAGGCCGAAATGTTCACAAGGGCTTGATCTCTTTTCATGATATGGGACGAAGTATTGGGAGCCAGAACACCATCAACACATTTCACAGCAGAGCGTTCAGGCAAATAATGACCACTGATGAGCAAGAAGAACACTGTCGCAAAACCATTCCACATGAAAAGGAATACAAGCGTGAGGATAAACAGTCTAAATATCAAATTTAAAATCTAAATATCGAGAGGACAGAATATCGACTGTCAAAAATATAGTGGTAGGTGTGACCCCGATTCCCGCTCCACGGGGTTGCATCCTGAATGTCTGGGAGGCAGCGGACATCACCCAGACTGTACAAACATGGGTGGCTCTAGGGGTGGCCTTAGCGAAAAGGGATATAGCGCAGCACTGGGGAGCCAGGCAAGCCCCGACACTCAGGAAATGGTGCAGTGGTATGGACGAACTGATGGTAACCGAAAGAGCAGTCTACGTACATAGAGGCTGCCCCAAAAAATGGACCAAGATATGGGGAAAGTGGAATGAATATCGTGGCAACATCTGCGATCCCCCACAGGACGACTCACAATCAGACACTTCCGACTAGTAGGGGAGCACAAGGAGGGATTGGGGGAAGGAGATGAGGGAGTGTTGAAGGAGACAGGTGTCCAGATATTGAAGAACCCGACAGGGGTCTCTCCTGTTGATTACGATTGTATTCGCAAAAGCTGTAATGTACGTTGTGAAACACGATACGGTAATGCAGTAACGGTTGTAAGTAAAAAGGTTAATAAAAAGATTATTAAAAAAAAAAATATATAGTGGTAGAGAATATCGGTATGCAGGTAAGAAATATCGTCAGTAATATTGTCAGACATAATATCGTGGTTAAGAATATTGATTTTTTGTGTGTGTTTTAAATGTTAGTAGATGTGTTAAAAGTATATATTATTTTTGTAATGTATGTTTGAATTTTTCAAAAGTAATGAATTTGATTTAAATTATTTTTGCGTATTTTAGTTCTGTAGCTGGTTGTGGGTTTATAGGGGAATAGGGTGGGAAGTAATTTAAATATAATATATTAAGAATTTTTTCGAATAATTAAATGTAAATTATTTTTGCGTAATTTTATTCTGTAGCGGGTTGTGGGTTTATAGGGGAATAGGGTGGGAAGTAATTTAATTTAAATTAATTAATTAATTATTATTTTTATATTTAATAATTTATCTTGTTAATTGTGTTGGTAAATATGTTAATTCTGTTTAAAAAAGTTATTAATTTGATATTAATTAGCTAATGTGGCAATTGTGTACTTTCTTTAGGAGTGGGTTGAGAGTTTTGTATATAATATTTTTTTTTAAGTTATTTTATAGCATTAATTGTGTGAATTAATTTATATTTGAAGATTATTCATTTTATCGTTAATTGTTATTAGTTAATTAATTGATAATTAATTATGTTAATTGATTAATATTTTACAATATTGGTGGTGACGTTTATAGGAGAATATGGTGGGAGGTAAGGAGTGGGAATAGTAATTTTTACCCTTCTGCTATCCAACACTTTCCCTACTGTTACACTTGGTGGAGTGGGAATAGTAAATTATTCCCACACGCTATCCAACACTTTCCCTACTGTTGCAATTACTGGAGTGGGAATAGTAATTTTTACCTAGCCGCTATCCAACACTTTCCCTACTGTTGCACTCACTGGAGTGGGAATAGTAATTTTTACCCTTCTGCTATCCAACACTTTCCCTACTGTTACACTTGGTGGAGTGGGAATAGTAAATTATTCCCACTCGCTATCCAACACTTTCCCTACTGTTGCAGTCTCTGGAGTTGGAATAGTAATTTTTACCCACCCGCTATCCAAAACTTTCCCTACTGTTGCACTCACTGGAGTAGAAATAGTAATTCTTACCCTCCCGCTATGGAACACTTTCCCTACTGTTACATTTGTTGGAGTGGGAATAGTAATTTTATCCCCTACTCTATGCAATGTTTTCCCTACTGTTATAATTATTGTAGTGTGAAATATTTTTTTTTTAAATAATTTTTATAATTTCATTTATTATCTATCAAATTATTTTGATTTTGATATTTATATTACAGGTTTATTTAGATATATATGGAATTATAATTATGTTATTTTATAATTATATTTAATAATGATGTATTAATATTATTAAGTATATATATATATATATATAAAGATTTAATTGTGCATGTTTAATATTTTTTTCCATTACATTTATTAATTTATATTTTTTTAAATAATTCTAACTATGTTTTATTTAATTATATTTATAATCTAACTAATTTTATATTATTTTAAGACATTAAAGAAAATCGACATTTTATACAACTATATTTTTAACAGTATTTTGGTATCGATATTTTGGTACTTACCTTTATGGAGATAGGAAGTCACTATTTTGTCTATCGATATTTTGGACACGATATTCTGGTACCTCGATATGTTGACTGACGATATTATGTCAGTGATCCAAGCATGAGCACCATCCAGATGTATGTCCAGGGTGGGACCAGGTAAGTCTTCTTGAACCAAGCACTAAAAGGACTGGTACATGTCAATGGCGATGACACAGATAAGGAGAAAAAAGATGAATCGCAAGATAAACTTGTACGGTCCATGTAATAACCGCTTGCTCCCAAACGCAACAATGGCGGCTGTGCAGCAATAGAAGGATTATGTAGGGTATGGTTAGGAATGTCAATGATGACCTGAACTGGAGTAGAAGCATACTTGACCTCTGCATTAGGGGAAGATGAAGATACAACAGGCACAAAATCTAGAGAAGTTTCAAACTCCCCCTCCATAACGCGGGGAGTAGTCGAAGAAGCTGAAGCCAACGCATTCAGTGAAACTGCTTGGCTTGTAATACTGGGAGTCATACTATTCAGTATTGGCCATACGGTGTTGCTTGACATGGTCAATAGAAATAAATCTGTTTTCCTTGTGGCCAGGCAGAATCACTGTACGGGTACCCTTCAGTCCAAGAACTAGGACCGTGCACGATAAGAGGGACCAAATTCTTTTTTGTTCTCCAACTTTTCTCGCACCAGATCGCCAACTTTAGGAAGCCAGCCAGTTACAGGAATCAGCAACGCTGTTTCAGTGGACGAGAGTGAATGATCTTTAGCTAGTTTGTCACTGGTCTTTTGTAGTTCCTGCAACATAGTCTAGTCAACGTCTAGGCCATCAAGGTCTGGCACAAACATTATAATGCCAAAGAGCATTTCGTATGGGGTCCTCCCACCCAGAGATCTTTTTGGGAGATTATTTAGTGCACGTTAAAACCCATACAAATGAGTGAGCCAACCCCTGCCTTTACCTAAAATTCTAGCTGTCAAAGATTGCTTTAAGTCACGGTTCATTCGCTCCACTATAGAATTGCCCTCATGCCTATATGGAGACAAAACATCACCGGCACTCCCAGAGACCTCATTGCATCCCTGTAAGCCTTAAAACAAACGCAGGACCTTGGTCAGAATGAAAGGTGCCACAGGCAAAAGTCCCGACAAAGACACGCAAATCCCTAATGACATTTTGAGCGTCAGCACTGCGTTGCGGCCAAACCCAAAAGGTATCTAGTGCACAAATCCACTGCAAGTAAAATATGTTTAAAGGCAGTGTCAGATGTCAAAGGAGCGCAGTGCAGTGATCAAGATAAATACAACCAAACGGTTGATTAGAAATGTATAGCTGTGTATGAGGTGGACGTGGAACCGTAGATGGTTTAATAGGTTGACAAATGTCACAAGATAGTACATAATCATGGGTTTGTTTGTATAAACCAGGCCACCAATAATGTTGCTGTAAAATAGAAACAGTCGCAGAAACTCCAGCATGTGCCGAAACCATGCCTTCATGTGCGGCTATGATCAAAAAAAGTCTACGGTCCTCATTCGGAAGTAGCCGATCCCCAACGGACCATATTGTGGCAAATGGGACTTGCCCAGGTGACAAACGATAAGAATACTTAGAAGGGAAACCTTGTGGGAAGTCTGTCCCACCCTTCATAGCAGCAATCACTGCAAGAATATCATTATCAATCTTAGTCATGGATCTAGTAACTGCTGCTACTGAACATGTGGTCACTGCAGATTTGGCTGCCTGGGTCAGGCTGGGTCTTCGTCTGCAGTTGAGTAAAAGGCTTAACTCCCAAATTATTGCGCCCTAAAGATATATATACACTTTTGCAATAATCTTCGGTAGTTCACATTGTTTATCAATGTCAGCTGCAAGCTAACTGCTTCCCTCTTGACGTTAGCAAGGATCATGTCGGAGACCATAGGGAACGCGCCCACTAATCTCATCCCCAACTCCAGGGCAGCCTCTGCCCCATGTTCATCCTGAACTTTCTTAAAAACCATTGGAAGCACGGTCATGGAGGGGATGCCAAAACACACCAAGTAAACTGACGCAAACACCTTCCCCCAAGTGGTTTAATCAGCCAGATTGGGAATAAGGCCCTTAGGTAAGCTCATTGTAAGAATCCTGTGTTTATCCACAGTAGACGTATGTGGAAAAACAGCTTTGAGTTGCTCAATCTTCTCGGCCAACCAGAAGGCAAATTCGTCCCTATTCGGAGGTCGCTTCCCCATCACCCAATTGATGTTGACCTGACCTCGGTCTAGGCAGCACGCTCCCCAGCAGCTCTGCCAGCCTATCACCACCTCAGCAGCCCCAGTAGCAGAGTTCGAGCCTCGCGCTCGACTGTCACAGGTTTCTGCTTTTTGGGATTTCGCGCTCTGACAAGCGCTTGTGTGTGACATTTGTGTTTTCTTGTGTTATTTTGCTCCACAGGTTCTGCTCCTTGCCTAATTCAGCGCCTCGTGCCTCCCGCCACATAAGCTCCGCGCCCTCCTCTTAGTCGCACCCCCTACCCGACTCCCGCCCGCCTCCTACTCGATCCCGCCCCCTCCCCTTCATTACGGCGACCACTGCGGGGGAAGAGTGTGTGTTGACAAGACCTCGGTCTAGGCAGCACGCTCCCCGGCAGCTCTGCCAGCCGATCACTGCCTCAGCAGCCGAGTTCGAGCCTCGCACTCGACTGTCAAAGATTTCTGCTTTTTGGGATTTCGCGCTCTGACAAGCGCTTGTGTGTGACATTTGTGTTTTCTTGTGTTATTTTGCTCCACATGTTCTGCTCCTTGCCTAACTCGGCACCTCGCGCCTCCCGCCACATAAGCTCTGCGCCCTCCTCTTAGACCCGCCCCCTACCTGACTCCTGCCCGCCTCCTCCTCGATCCCGCCCCGCTCCCCTTCATAACGGCGACTGCTGCGCGGTTGCGCAGCAGACGTGTGCAGCGGGCACGCTGCTGGCGCGCCTAAGGCATGCCCATCTGCACCCGTCTGCGCCTGGACCGCGCCCAGCGCCAGGGACCCTTGTTCTCCAAGCCTCCACCACTACACCCTCGCCAGCCTCCGTGCACTCAAACCCAACCACCTCGAGAACTGCGCACGAGCCTCGCCCGTCAACACTCAAGGAGCCTTCTCTTGTGCTCACTGCCGAAGCACCTTCTCCATGGACGCCACGCAAGTAGCCAGCAAAGTACTGCCTGCCGCCAAGCCTGCCAACACCATTAACTGCATCCTTCTCAATATACGATCCCTTCACCGGAACGCCATAGAGATATGGGACTTACTCAACACTCTCGCTCCTGACGTCGCCTTCTTCACGGAGACCTGGACGAACGCAAGCTCCGGACCAGACATCGCCACGGCTATACCAGACGGCTACAAGCTCAAGAGAACTGACCGCCCTAATCGCCCGGGGGGAGGCCTTGACATCGCTCACAAAACCTACCTCCAACTCTCCACCTCCAGCCCAACCAGCGCTCTTCCCAGCATAGAACACCTCCACTTCCAGATCCGCACCAACCCCAGGACAATGTTACGGGGCACACTCATCTACAGACCACCAGGACCTCACGCCCAACCCACTACCACCATCACAGAACTCACCGCATCTCACGCCATCACCTCCACGGACTACATTCTGCTAAGAGATCTAAATTTCCACCTCGAGAACCGCCAGGACCCCGATTCCAACGTGCTACTTGAGAATCTCGCCAACCTGAGACTCAATCAACTGGTAAACACTCCCACCCACATTGCAGGACACACTCTGGACCCATCTTCGTGGAAGAGTCGAAAATCCGGTTCACCCACACCACCCGGCACCCCTGGACAGACCACCACTGCATCCATTTCACTTTCACTTCCAGGACCGCACCCAAACAAGCCCCGCGCCCGCCTTGACGGAACTGGAGTAAGATCACCGAAGACCTTCTTAACACCACCCTCCTCCACGACCCCCCCTCAGCCACCACCGCCACCAAGGAACTCCACCGGTGGATCACCAGCTGCGCCGATAAACTGGCCCCTCTCCGGCAGACAACCACCAATCGCCCTCCTAAGGCTGCCTGGTTCACCACCGAACTCCTAGAGGCCAGACGCGCCTGCAGGCGCCTCGAGAAAACATGGAAGAACCAGAAGACCACTGAAGCCCACACCGACCACAAGATCCCCATGAAGAACTACCACCAGCTGATAAGGGACACCAAAAGAACCTTCATCAGGGAAAAAAATCAACACCAACTCAGCCAACATAAGGGAACTCTTCAACGTCATCAAGCATTTCACCAAACCCTCATGCGAAGCCTCTGACATCACACCATCCCAAGATCTCTGCAACAAGCTCAGCGCCTTCTTCCACCAGAAGATCATGACCCTTTACAACAACTTCAACGAGCCAACGAATTCCTTCACCCCTACGACCACTACCACCTCCAAACCAGCCATCACCAACTGGAACCCCGCATCCATCCAACTTCATGCCACCACCATGAAGAAAGCTCCCTCAGGAGCCCCCTCGGACCCCTGCCCCCTCACATCTTCCACAGAGCCTCCACGGCCATCGCTCCCGAGCTAGCCCGCACCATCAACTCCTCCCTGGCCTCCGGCTCCTGCCTCATGGACTGGAAATGCGCAGAAGTGTAGCCCCTCCTCAAAAAACCATCGGCCGACCCGACTGACCTCAAGAACTACCGACCCATCTCGCTCCTCCCCTTTGCTGCCAAAGTCACAGAAAGGCTCGTGAACACCCAGCTGGCAACCTTCATCGAAGATAACTACATCCTTGACCCCTCCCAATCCGGCTTCCGAAGCAACCACAGCACCGAGACAGCCCTGATCGCCGCCACCGACGACATCTGTATGTTGCTCGACCAGGGTCACACCGCAGCCCTCATCCTCCTGGACCTCTCCGCAGCTTTCGACACCGTCTCACACCGCACGCTAACCACCAGGTTGCACAACGCGGAAATTCAGGGAGACGTCCTCAACTAGATCCGATCCTTCCTTTCCGATAGAACACAGAGGGTCAGGCTCCCCCCCTTCCTCTCCAAACACACCAACATCATCTGTGGAGTCCCCTAAGGATCTTCTCGGAGCACGACTCTTCAACATCTACATGGCCCCCATCGCCGCAATCGTCAGACAGCATGGGCTCAGCATCGTGTCCTACACTGACGACACCCAGCTCATCCTCTCCCTCACCAGCAGCCCAGAAGACACTAGACTCAGCTTCCAGGAAGGAATGAAAAACGTGGCCACCTGGGTGAAGGACAGCTGCCTCAAACTCAACTCCGAAAAGACCGAGGTTCTCATCTTTAAACCCCGCACCTCTGCCTGGAGTGACTCCTGGTGGCCTCCTGCCCTGGGACCCCCACCCACCCTGACGGACCACGCTCAGAACCTTGGCATAATCCTCGAAACCTTCCTCTCCAATAAACCGCCAAATCAACGCTATCTCCTCCACTAGTTTAAACTGCCTCCGGATCCTACATAAGACCTTCAAGTGGATCCCCACGGACTGCAGAAAGACCGTCACCCACGCACTCATCACCAGCAGGCTCGACTACGGCAACGCCCGCTACGCCGGAAACAAATCCCTACTACGCAAACTCCAAACCATCCAAAACGCGGCCGCCAGGCTCATCCTAGGGACACTGCGCCACGAACACATGACTCCACACCTGTTAGAACTCCACTGGCTCCCCGTCGAGAAGAGGGTCACCTACAAACTACTCATGCACGCCTACAAATCCCTCAACAACATCGGACCAAAATACCTCAACAACCGAATGAGCTTCCACTCGCCCAAGCAGAACCTCACACTAGCAGAGGTCCCACGCATCCACCAGAGCAGAGCTGGAGGGAGAGCTTTCTCATACACCGCAGCCACAGTTTGGAACACTCTCCCAGTAGAAATAAGATGCTCGCCAACCCTGCACATCTTCAGACGGGCTCTCAAGACCTGGCTTTGACTGACCGGAGCAGCCCTACCCTTTCCCTCCCCCAGCACCTTGAGACCCTCACGGGTGAGTAGCGCGCTTTACCAACCCCTGATTGATTGATAAGACTAATAACCAGGCCACCACCATGTCCTGGTGGCTGAGCAGCGCCTGTCTGTGCCGTCGGCATATTACAAGATATATATTGTAGGACACTTCTGTGTATATGAATTAACGATGTGTGTAACGGATGCAGCTCTACAAGTGTAACACTAAGATAATTTGGATGAGGAGTAAAACACGCCAAAACGGGCCATGGTGCTCCATCGACCGATAATGGGACGAGACAGACCAGAGAGACAGGGTGAGGAAGGGCGCCATAAAACCATATGGTGTGCTCCCAAGCCGATAACGGAATTTCAAGTAAATGGTACTGACGGTATACTTGTGGAACCGCACCACGTTCATATTTATGAAAGTAATCGTTCCCGTCAACAGCCGGAAACTTAACCCAAGAATAAAAAAACTTAGAAACAGAAGGCTGTGTCCGCCTCTACTACAAATATAAAATCTGCTCCCGCACCCAGGACTCCATGTTGAGTCAAATGAGCAGTAACTGCGGCGCGGTTAGGTGCAGCAATGTTAATTGGTTGCGCCATTATAGACACCGGAAATCAAATCAAAGAATCGGTAGTGCAAAAGTGGGTGAATAACAAAGAAAACAAAACTTTTTAAAAATTCAAGCTTGAAAAAAACTATAATTCATATAGGAGGTTAATTCCTTGCACCACGGACATCTCTGCAACTGGTGAGAGGGTTTTGGGGACAAGCACAAGCGTTACTCAGGGGTCTCACCTATAAGTACCAGACCAAACGTTGGTGGCGCCATGTTGCAGGGATTCTGCACATACACAGATCAATACGCAGGAATATGGGACTGAAGTGAAAAGGGGCTAAGCCTTCCCACCCCCTTAGTACCCACGAACCCTGGACTGACCAGCTATAGTGTCTCACTCGCTCTCCTACACACTCAGAAGCAACTGATTAGACACCCCAGAACACAACAGTCCCAGATCTCTCAGGAATCGCAGTAACAAGACACACCATTTCACTCTCTCATATACATGTCCACAATAAGAACTGACCAAAACATGAATATAGCTCCCTCTCCAAGTGTGTGTTACCTAAGCATGCACTCCATAATATCAAAGTATGAGTTTCATGCAGCAGCTGTATTAGTGTGTTTTGTCTAGGTGCTACAGACTGACCAGAACAGAACAACAAGGGGCATTGTTTATCGACCTTGCTCACAGTGTTCAGACTAAACTCCAGGAACAGGCAGAGCATGAACAAAGCAGACAGTTTATGTGAAAGGTGTAAACAGAGTCTTGCAAAAATAAAGCCATGTAGTAACGTGCGCCAAAGCAGCATCATAGTTGCTGCGCTCATGCTAACTCAGCGATATCGACAATGTCCCTATCGGCCACGTGACAGTGATTGTTTTGTTTAATACTTTAGAGTTTTGGGTATTTAATATGTCATGGTTTAACATGCCTCTGTTATATCTTATTTGACTAAAACAATTTTTTTCTTCATTATCTTGTATAAAAGCACTTCCATATATATAAATTCAGGTTACCAGTTATACAAATAACCTTTAAAGAAGGTGTTCTCAATGCAGTGCTATAATGTGCCTAATAGTGTCAAATCTTCTTTGTTAAAGAAATACACTTTTTTGATTTGAGAGACTTTTCCATATTTTCATTAAATTGCATGGGAGTCCCTTCTTGGGTGCGTGTGCCCATTCACCAGTGGTAAGTGAAGTAACAGTAGATGTTGTAGCACCCTGGATAATGTGCTGCATGGCTAAATACTTATAAGGTCCCAAAGGCGAGACCCATTGTCTAGGACAATTAGAAAACACCCATAGATAGACAAATAGAATCTTATGAAGACTTGCATTTCATAATAAATATAATTTGAGTTCCAGCCTATATTTTCACTAGCTTCTGGGGTTCCAAATTTTCACTTGAAAACAATATGGCCCTCGTTACCATAAGCTCCTAAATTCTGACTAAGCCCAGTAACAGAATTATACGGGCACATCTAAATTATAAAATATTGTGTGTTTCATATAGATTTCGGTATGTACCCACCACAGTTCAAATCTGAATGTAACTTCTATTACAGCATCAAGCAGCACATTTTCTTTACAGCTACCTAAAATACATATAGATTCACGGTATAACAATCACTAGTAACAACCAAGAAAATATGCAAGCTAATTGTTGCCATTCTGACCTTATTACACAGAATGTTATTCTGATATTAAGGTTATAGATATGATTAAGTACCTTTACAGATACTTTTCAATCAGCAAGAAATATATATGTAACACTGTGACAGAGTGCAGATATAGATAACTGCACTTTCCATTGAAAATGCATTTTTGATTTCTATATAACGTTTGATAAAAGGGCAGATCTTCACCAGATTTGGCAATATGTTGACATAGCCAGCTAAGGTCTGGCATGCCAATTTTCAAGCGGATCAATAAAGGAATATGGTTAAGGGGCATTTAGAAAACATGCATTTTCCCATTTTACTTTTGTATATCTTGTCTCTTGACATTGGTGCAGGCCAATAGATTAATGTGATGCTGGAGCTGCAGTGTTTACCACATAATTATGGATTAACATTTGCCACAAAAGAAATAGTTCATAGCTGAAATGGATGAAAATATTAATTCCAAAGGATGCACCCCATAATTTGCTTTTCTGCTACATAGTTTATATTATCTAGACGCATTATTTGGTTTTACATGATGCATAATTCTAGTAGCCCTAAACATGGTTAATCTCTGCAGAATGGTTTGGGGGCTGTTGTTATGATGATGAAATCCATACAAGTAACTGTAAAATATTTTCTATATCTCATCACTCCATGTGAGATACGGGTTTTAAACAAAACCACTGAAATCCGTCAGTTAATGTCTGCCACACAACCATAACGTGCACCCCTTATCTGACAACCATAACGTTACAGAAATGGACAGCTCATGATCTCAAACAAATGTGACAGATGCCATCACAAACTATTACAGCTGTGGCAGGTACTGTGCGATTTGGGCATCCCTCCCCTAATCCTGGACCTTCTCAAACGCCTCCATGAAGGCAATTTTGCCAAAGTCAGGTGGGGACACCAGGGCCAGCTCACAGAGAGGATAGCTGTCGAGAAAGGGGTGCGCCAGGGATGTGTTTTAGCCCCGACCCGGTTCTCTCTATATAAATGGGGTGGCAGACCTTTTGAGAGATGACATGGCCGATGCTCCAACCCTGTGCGGGGAAAAAACACCCACCCTGCTCTTCGCTGACGACACTTTGTTTTTTTTATGACTTTTTTTGTAACATATTTTTATTGACATTTTCAGATTTAATATACCGTACATCATTCACATCTTTCCAGTAAGTATGGCATAAAGTACAGTATGCGGTATTACACACCAACTGTAAATCCTGACGTAGAGTCCTCAGAAAGATGTTATGATCAAGTACGAGGCAGTGTGTGTATCCCATGGATACGCATGAATACTATGTCACGTGAACCGGGGTGTAACACAGGTTTAAACTAGGGGAAGGGCATGGATATTCACCTCTGGACCGCGTGACCGAGTGTATAACTGTCGTGTGGGTGTGGCCCCTCGTAAACTCGCGCTTGGAACTCCTCTTAGGGTCGACTGTCAGCGGCATTAGTGTCCCTATCCGGCTATGTGGGACTACTCTATTGGGGCAGATTGTGTGAATGTGTCATCTGTAGGGTCCTCGCCAGGGGTCCATTGCTTGAATCGAAATAGTAACATGGGCTGACGACACTTTGTTGATATCAAAAAGCCCTATGGGCCTACAAAGATTGTTGTCCCGTTTCGCGACATCAGGGGCTTGAAAATAAATACAACAAAAACCAAGCTGATGACGCCATCACCCTCAAAAAACTTTAGGAACAACATCAAGCTAAATGACACCACACTGGAGCTAGTGGAGGCTTTTGATTACCTCGGAGTGAGGGTCAACAACAAGCTCAAATGGGTCCCCCATCTGTCAAAAATGCTTCTTGTCCATAAAAGAGTCTCAGGGGCAATAGCGAAACATCAGAGGCTCTCATATAGTAGGCCAATAGCCGCAGCAGTCAAGGTCTACGAGGGGAAGGCCATGTCAGCGGCCCTCTACGGGGCGGAACTGTGGGGTCTTGAAAACCTAACAGAGTTGCTTAAATCTGAGAATAAGTTCTTTAGAGACTTTGTCTCGCTTCCTCTGTCTACCCCGCTAGTTCCTCTCCGCAGCGATCTCGGTAGACATAACATCAGCAATGTGGCTAGGCTACGCCCTATTTTATATTGGACAAGGCTCAAAAGGTCCCCTGAACTCCATCATTACTCTTCTGCTCTGGACGAGCTATTAAAACTTGGAGCAGAGCGTAAGATTCCCTGGGTATCGAATTTGAAAATACAGTTACAGAAGTTAGGCCTGGAAGAGGCTTGGGAGAGTCAGCTCCCTCCTCCTAAATCAACGATAAAAAAGATCTATTCGGAATGGGTCACGACTGACATCCTAAGAAACCAGAGGGGCGTTCTAACTGCGAACTACCTGGACTTGAAACCTACCCCCCAATATGGAATCCTTTATGGATTTGATTGAATCTCCTGGAGACAGGTCACTATATCTTAAAATGAGATATGGTACCCTTCCACTCCACAAGTTCCAATCTAGCTGGAGTAAGGCAATCGCGAGCCCAAAAGGTTGCCCAGGCTGTGCCTCCCCCATTGGCCATTTTATGTTTGCCTGCCAGGCATACAGGCAACCAAGATCAAGATGGCTGAAGCCGGTTTATAACAACTTAGGCACTAGGTCTTCCAGGGTGGCGTTGCGAATCCTGACCTACGAAACATCAGTCCCCAGTGTTATCCGTGGGACTGCTAAATATCTGGACTGGGCATGGAGGATAAGATGCAAGCTTCTTAAAGATGCACCAATTATAAGCTAACTATCCATCCCCTTGACCCTGTACGAATACTACTGTTTATTAAATCACGTAACGGTGGACTGTGTAAATTCTGTATGTATATAGATATCGCTTTTGTTCTCTTTTTTATTTGTATATAGATCAAAGTGACTGTTGTAGTGGGTTTTAAATTGTTTCATATGCACTGTATTATACTTTTATGATATTGTTTTTATATCGAATATTGATGACATCAATGTTGAAATTACGTATCATTTATCATTATCAAATTTCTTAACGGTTACTTACCTCAGTACGAACTTCTTAAAATAAAATAAACAAAGACGTTGGTGTTTAAATTTGTATTCTTGTGAAAATGAATCCATTCCTTAACAAAGGTGGTGGAAAAGGAACCATTTCAATCATTATCCAATTTAAGCATGATTTTGCAGATTCATCATAAACAGATCTCCCGAGTTGTCTTCTTCAAAGAATGCATGTCATTCAGAAAACCAGACTGATACTAGGTGCCCTTCAATTTGATCACTCCCTCCTCTCTATAGGAAAATTACATTGTTCATTATCTGAGAACAAATTCAGTTTAGGGTTTGTGCATGTCCACAGGACTATGGCAAAGAACTGTATCAATATCAGCTCCACACAATGTGCTCTAGTTTTTCAAGTGTAGATTATTCACTACATTGTGTACATATTTCATCATGATGTCAGACACGAATGCAAGTCACATTGTAACGTCTGATGCTTCTTTAGTGATCTTGTGCTTCTGTACACAATTGCTCTTCCTGTTAAGGAGTACACCGCAACCTACCTCATACCATTCGGGAACAGTTACTTTCCTATTCTAGGTGTACTGCTAGTGTGTCCTTTGATGATTTGAGTAATGAAAGCTCATTAACTGCCTGGGCTCTAATTTAAGCTAATACTTGTTCCTTATAAAGGTGCCAATTACGATCCGGTAAAAAAAAATTCCCGTACGACTCGTATCCGGTCTTTGTACCGTACGAATCGTACAAGTGCCGTACAAACTGGCAATCACGATTCGCACGGTAAAAAGCCCATACGAGTCGCATTGGGAATAATTCCCCACACGTCCTCGGGTCGGAAAAAGTGTCCGACACGTCCTCGGACGAGTTACCGTACAAACGTGAAAAGCGAAGTCCGACCGGGGAATCACGATCCGTCCCGGGCGTCCGATAGTACAACCGTATGGTTAAAAGACCGTCCGCACCGAACTCCAATAGCAACCATGGAGACGTCCAAACAGGTGCCCGGTACGCACCGTACCCCCCCCCCCCAGCCCCTGCATGTATGCGCCGTACTCCCCCCCCCCCCCCCAGCCCCCACATGTACGCGCCGTACTCCCCCCCCCCCCCCAGCCCCCGCATGTACGCGCCGTACTCCCCCCCCCAGCCCCCACATGTACGCGCCGTACCCCCCCCAGCCCCCGCATTGACGCACCGTACCCCCCCCAGCCCCCGCATGGACGCGCCGTACCCCCCGTGTACGTACACCAGAGTACGTGTCGAACCCCCCCATGTACGTACACCCGAGTACGTGTCGAACCCCCCGTGTATGTACACCCGAGTACGTGTCGAACCCCCCCATGTATGTACAACCGGGTACGAGTCGGACGGAGAATACGCTCCGACCGACGGTTCGTACCCGGTTTTTACCGGATCGTAATCGGCACCAAAATGTGATGTTTGCTTCCACTTTCTCCATTTTGCACTGCAAAGTCTATTTAGACAACCACAGGGCGATGCTACCCATGAGGCCCTTTAAAAAAATTATTAGGGTAAGCCGACTCTCCATACTCATGTTTAAATATTTGTTTGCCCTTCTCACTTCACATAAGTGCTCTACCATGTAGATTGCTGTGACCATACATCTTGGTGTTATGTGTGTAGGTATGTGGGTTTAGTGGCCGTCAAACTTACTATAATGCAGGATATTAAAAAATCCAGTTTCAGTGTTTCTTCATGTTTCTAACAGGTTCATCAAGTCTTCAATTTGAATTGTTTCATATGAACAGTTTGTCATTTCTAAATTAATCCATGACACTTTAAAACACTTTATGTACACTTCTCTCTCTGTCCAATTCTACATATAATGCCTACTCTTCTGAAGGGCAATATTCAGATTACAGCTCTCTTTGAGCAGTCGTGACAAATGCTAATGACCCGGATGGGCACTATGGATTTGTTGACCAACTAAGACTTTTAGGGCTACTGCTCCCCTTGCACGTCCATTGCAGTTTTTAGCTTTACAGAGGATGGCAACCTTAATGAATAAACTGCTTCTACAGTATCCTCAGTTAATGTAAAACCTATCACCTCACTCTTCCTAAACAACTCTCTCAAGACACAGTAGTGAGTTGTCCTCTTATAAACAACAACAACAAAAAAATCTACATAAAGTGCTTCAATTGTGGAGCCAGCTGGTTGCTGCACATTTCGCCCAACATGCTGGGCGAGAATCCTTACATCAAGGCTTTTATGGTTAAGTGTGGAATAATTCAAGCGTTTCTTATGGAACCTGTGGTTTCTTGGGGAACATCACACCTCTACGTCTAGTTCATTTGGTTTGGAAGGATGTGTCATGTGCAGTTGTAAACTCTCCCCTTTAACCTCCTTTTGCTTGATTGGTTGCAATCCGATTGATGTTCACAAATGACCAAACACCATTCATTCCTTTTGTGTCTTCTACAGTATGTTAGGACCTACCTTTGAGGATTGTTCCCCCTCATGATTTCCAGCACACAGTGCTTCACTAATCTCAGTCTAGTGTTCTCTGCAACCTGGAGTTAGCTGCAGATGTAGTTTGCAAGTAAAGTTGTCGTAGTGGAATGCTCAGTGATGCCTTTTTATTGTGGTTGTGCCTATTTTGTACCAACAAATAAATGTATCATGTTTAAGAACATCACCACATTCACAGCAATTACGCATCCTTATGCTTACGATGTGTCTCATCCAAGGCAGTCCTATACCCAGGCTATAGGCAGTCTGGCGTGACCAATGACAGCTACTTGGAAGGGTGCTTCATTGTTCTGTGGATTAAGTACCTAAGATGTTATTCCTTCAATTTTATCCTCATATGGTTGCCTGTCCTGAATGTTTACCAGGAAAAGCTACTGTACCAAGTCAGATGAAATAATATTAGGTTTCCATCTCTCACAAGAAGTTGTGACTGAAGTCAGACCTTGAAGTTACCAAAGAGTAGACAGAAGGCGTTTCAAAATATAAATGGTTTGCTTTAGGCGCTGCCTGCCACTGCCACTTTTACCTGTGCCTGGTCCACTGAACAGGCCTGGCCCTTTCATATCCTGCTACAACACTCTTAGATTGGGGCTTCACCACACCACCTTGCACTCTTGCCTCTGCCTCCATCTCAAATGTCACTGCTTCACTCTTGCTTTGTTCTGCTGCTCTTTTCTCGTCTTTAACTCTCCTCTCTTGCTATAATCACTCTTGCCAGCTTCGCCATCTTTGGACCTCTTGCCTCATCTCTCAATGCCACTGTCATTCCTTCAGCCTAGCTTTGCTTGCTCTTTTTCTACAAGTCCCTCCCTCTGCCCCCAGTTCTCCTTCCCCGCCCGGATATACTTAATCCCAGCTGCAACGCTGTTGGCACCCCAAACAAGCCCATCTGCGCCTGTTGGAGCCCCTCACACACATGCAGTGACAAGAACGTAACTCAGCCACAGACCTCCTCATCCAGATGTCCTTTCAGGTGCTGCTCCCAATCCTACCCCACCATCATTGAAGTTGTGTTCTCTAGTGACACCTGCCACTTCTCCTGCTTACTCACTCATCCACAACCCCTGTCCGCTTCCTCACTCTATGCACATGACTCAGGCCTGCATAACACTCCCATACAAAGCACTCACCCCACCCTGACCCACCTACTTCTCAACAAACAGGTCATCAAAGTCTCAAACGTCCTGTACCCCCACTCCCCGGAACTCCCATTCCTGACTGAGACTTGGCTCAACCTGGCATCAGCCCCCAGCATTGCAGTAGATATCCCCCCACCCCCGGGCTTCGTTGCAAGACAGGACTCACTCTACAAAGCCACAGAAGGAAGAGCCACTCTCTATTACATTAGGAAACTCCAGTAACCTGTCCTTGATCGATCCAACTTCTGAAACAATATTGTGGACTTTAATCCACAATTAGTACACATCTCCAGCTCTTTCATCCTCCTCGGCAGGCTTAACTTCCACCTGGAAGACCAACCGCCCTGAACAATGACAACCTCCTGGAGCCTGGAATTTCTGAACACATCCAATGAGGGAAGGAGCCCACCTACTTTGCAAACATCTCCTCGTCTCTGTGTTTACCAACTTCACCAACGTCATGGTGGGCAAGCCTAGTTCTCTCACCTGGACCAACCACTTTCTTGTCTGACTCGACCTCCCCCTATCCCACTAACAGGGCACAGCACTCACCAAAACCATCCAATGGAACTCAAACAAGATCCCGAAAGAAGCCCACACAACAAAACTCCAAACCCACCGCCTGCATATCAAAACGACCTCTTCCAAACCATCACCAACTTCAAACCCTGCATCACCTACCACACAGAAACCCTGAATCTTCTCCACAGTGAAGGAATTCACCTCCTCTGCTGCCAACTTCAACCCGTCATCCGCATCACAAAACCTCTGCTGTTAGCTCTTTCACAACTTCAGCAAAAAAAATCAGCACATTATACAACAACTTTGCATCCCTGCCAGAACTCTTCCCCTCACAACCATCAACTTGATGACAACACATCAGAAGCTACCCTCACCTGCTGGACCATTATCAACCTCTTGGAAATTGCCACCACCATGGGTTCTATTAATTCTAGAGCTCCTTCTTACCCATGGCCAACACTTCTTGTTCACCAAAAGACTCAACCCCATCTGCACCATCCTCACATGAACCTCTGTCACCTTCAACATCATCTCCCACCCCTCCTCATTTCACACCGCCACAAGACTGGAATACAAGGACCCGCACTCCATTGGATCATCTCCTTCTCACAGGTGGCATGCAGTCAGTCTGGTTGCTCCAGTACACCTCCACCACTTCCAACCTGATCTTCTGCATCCTTGAGGCCTCTCCTTCAGCCCCATGCTCTTCTATGTCTACATGATCCCACAAGCTAACACTGTCTGAGCCCACGGAGTCAACATCATCTTGTACGCCGATGACTCCCAGCTCATCCTCTCCCTCTGCAACAACAACTCCAACGCCAAGACTAAATTACTCAACTGCTTGTCCAAAGTCACAAACTAATTGAAGACCAAAAGTTTGAGGCTCAAGTCAGACAAAACAGTCGGAGGTGGGTCTCCTTAGAAAAGGTACCTCTCTCTGTTCCTCGGCCTGGGGGTCCTCAGAATTACGACCTATACACCCACCACATCGAATCAAGCCCGAAACAGAGATCATAATCAACAGTCAAATATCGATGACCAGCTAGGCCAACACTGTCGCCTCCTCCTACTTACACAACCTCATACTCTTCAGGACAATCTTTAATTGGTTCTCACTAGATACCTGCACAACTATTACCAAAGTCCTGATCACCAGGAACCTAAACTACAGAAGAGCTCTGTTTGTTGACATCACTGCACAGCTCCCCAAGAGGCTCCAGGTTGTCCAGAATGCTGCAGCAGACTCATACTCAAACTTCCAGCCCACTCTCACATTTCCACACACTTCAAAAACTTCCACTGTTTCCCCATCAATAGATGCACCCTATTCAAGATCCTCACATGCACATACAAAGAACTGCACAACCAAGGTCCTGCATACCTGAGCAGTCACATAAGCTTCCACACACTTATCAGACACCTTCACTCCTCCAACCTCCTGCTTACTCATGTCTCATAAATCCGAACAGCCAGAGTCAGAGGCCAAGCCTTCTCTTACCTTACCTAAAATACCTGGAACAACCTCCCACTGCACATCAGAGCTGCCAGTTCAGTCCCAGATTTCTGCAAAAAAAAACTGAAAATCTGGCTATTCTGATCCTATTCAAGGCGCGAGGATACCCTGCAGTATGACATGCATGCCATACAAATACACATAACATAAGTTTACAAAGTGAAGATAAAGTGGACTGGTTTCTGCTGTGTGCTGTTATCATGATGCTAAGGTCCTCACTAAGTTGTGGTATTTCACATAGAGCAAATATTCCGGAAAAAATACTGCAACTTGCAATTCTAAGTGTCTAAGTTCCCAGAATTATCATGTCTGCAAATTCTGAACCCAATAGTTCAGGGAGAGGGAGACAACAGAGCCTTTCAGAAGCTGCAGGGGAGGTGCTGCAGGTAACTGCATTGTCCATCACCTAATATACAACTTACAAGCCCTTGACTACTGCAAAACACTCTACGCCGGAACCACCAAAAAGCACATCTGATAAAGCCTGTAAATATCTTGAAAACCCTCCCTAATGGGTATACAGTTTGTAATGTGTCCTTTTGGTTCAGTGCACTTACCCCTACTGCTTGTTATATAATGCTGCTACTGGAGTAGGGGTTCCAAGATTGAGGACACATGATCACAAGCTTTTCATTTTCGGTAGGTGAAGAGGCACGGAGTGGCAGGAGTCAAAGTGGAAGGATTTCCTTCCCAGGAGCCAAGGTCGGAGTCAACAAGCCTTCAAGAAAACAGTTAGAGAAGTTGGTAACGGGGAGGGCAGGGCAGGAGCGTGACTGGGAGTAGGCTTCGGGAACGAGGCGTATTGGGAGCAGGCTCGGGAGCCAGTCGGGCAAATTAGCAGGCTTGGGAGCCAGACAGGTACGTTTTGTACTAACACGGCAGTAAGCCAAACAGAGTTTGGAAGAGGGGTGTGGTCTTTGTGCCAAAAAATTAATGCCAATTCTCGCGGCTGCTCTTGCGAGATGAGATCTTGTGCGAAGTCCGAATTATAGGCTAAAAGGAGGCTTATCCTACATAGATGGCTGAGGTGGAAACCCATCCCCATGACAAATACGGATACTGGCACAAGTATGATACGGGGAATATAAAAAACAAAATACACGCTCATTATGGCATTGTGTACGTAATTTACAAGACTTCTCTTAGTTGTACAAATCATCTTGCACATGCTGGGTGATCCCTAACATTTATGTTTTAAAAACCAAAACATAAATAAAAGGCATTTTCATTTACAATGCCAATAGCTCAAACTTACATGAATGCGAGACCTATTTAATTGCAAATGCTTGTTCCATATACAACTGGGGAAAGCCACACTGGTATCTCTGGGACACTAATGGGGAGTCCACATTCAGGGAAAAAACTCAAAATCACCAGTAATTTGGTTCAGGGATAATGGTTGGAATCAAGATTCTGGTACTCAGTATCCCCACACCAAATTCTGACAAGTTCAAAATAAGGGCCGTAGGGCCTGATTTAAAGTTTGGTGGGTGTGATACTCCATCACAAATATGATGAATATTCCATTCGCTGTATTACAAGTGCATTATATCTCATGGCACTTGTAATATGGCGAACGGATTTTACCTCACAGCTGTGACACAGTATCACATCCGCCAAACTCTAAATGAGGCTCTTTGTGTCTAAGGACATCTGTAGCGTTTGAAAGGGGGCTGCAGAGTGTCATTGCATACTGCATGTTCAAGTAAGTTTCAATAACTTAAGTCTAATGCGTTTTTTCATAAATGCACATAACATAATGCCTCCAAACAACAAAAGGGTAGCCACAGATGGATATGTAGCCTGGAATCTACATTTGTGTTCTGATCGTGTTCTCTTTTAGGACCCTCACAACCAGTCGGGTTGTGCTTCATTCTTGGGTGCTCTGCCTTCAGGACATGCCATATGCCTGAATGGGCTTATCTTGGAGGAAGATCCTACAAGAAATAACTGATCGGATCCTACTATTACTATTATTTATTATTTGGGTTCTACGTCCAAAAAGGGAACACTCTTGGAACACATGGGTAGATTCCAGGCCACATATCCATTGGTGATTTGTTGACTGGAGGATGCACTAGCAGACATTATTCTCCACTGAATCCCTCATCCGTGGACATAACAAATTGATTCAACTATTTACTGGTAATCTTCATTACCCTGATTCGTCGTCCTCCTCATTCCACTCCTAACACATTGTAGTGAACCCACCTCTGACAGGAAGTGTTTCACATTACCACTGGAAGGTCTCTTTAAACCAAGGTTTATTAAGTCAGCTATATATTCCTCCCCGACCTCCCTCACTTCCTGCATGCCCAAAGTAGCAGATTAGAGGTGCGAGGAAGGGTTACGGACTCGTACGAGGAGCACTACGAATCGGGGTAATGAAGAGTACTGGTAAATAATTGAATCTTTACCCCCTCATCTGTGTCCTCCTCATCTCAGGCCTAGCACTTTGAGGATGTACCAAGTAACAAAATGCACCAATAATGTGCAGCTGAAAAAGACCTTTAATGTGAATATAACCAATTACATCATTGTAGACATCCAACAGAAGAACCAAAATTGTGCTTTGACAAGTTCAGTTAATAATGTTACACAAACATGAAATGAGAAGTCCAGGTTGCTGCTCGGCAAATCTCTTGGAGAAAGGCACCCCATACCTATGCTCAAGAGGCTGACTGCCCAAGTAGGTCAATCCATGAATTAGGGAAGGCTCTTGCTCACCCATGGAATAATGCTTGACGCACCTACTTATGATCTGCATTGTGGCTTTTTTCTCGTTATTGGCTGAACCATAAGAAATTAACAGAGAAGGGGATTAACAAAAGAGCTTTGTACGAGAGGTAAATGGTTAAGGCCCTTTTCACATCTAAAGAGGATGGGATCTCAAATGATGAATCCTCAAACTGGGAGAACTAACTCTCGTGTCAAATGAAATTGAGAGAGCACTTTAGGAATAAATCTCGGATCGAGATATAAAACAATGCAATCAGGAAACAAATGTACATAAGGAAAAGTAGCCAACAACGTACTCAGTTCACCCAGTCTTTTGGCTGATGTTATGGCCAAAGAAAATGCTGTTTTTGCTGAAAGCCACCCAGTCTGCCTGTTCCAAGGGCTTAAGAGGAGGAAGTTGAAGCCCTTTTAGCACCAAAGACAGATCCCATGCAGGCACAGTATTATGAGGAACTTGGTGTTTCAAACGAAAACTACCAAGTAGGCGAGCTACCAATAGAGTGCTTGTTGGAACTGGCACTTTCTGGTGGGTTGTGGCTGTGCCCCAGCCAGGCAGAACCTACCACTCCAGTCAGGGGCGGGTGATTACAAACAGTATATATATATATATAACCTGTGCTAAACCTTTGGTAGCTTGGCACTGAGCAGTCAGGCTTAACATCGAGGTAATGTGTAAAGCATTGGCACAGCACTCACGATACATACCTTGAGCATCACAAAAGAGATTTAACACGTGATGTATGTAAATAACGTTTGTATTCAACATACATAACAATCAACACAACATGAACATCATGTATTTCTGGGCAAATCACATTCAAAATTATTACTAGCAGTACTGGGCCAAGCTGTGTTCAAATGGCATCAGCAATGGAATAGATCCCAGTCTACACCCCCCAGCACCCTTATGCCTTGCAACACATTGTCCATCCCAGATCCAACCTAGCATGGCTTATAATTCAATACCACACAGTACGAGTGTGCATCAATATCAGAAATATGTACATACACCAAAGTATTCAACTTTTTAGCAGCACCGCACGCCGATGCCACGTGGAGAAAGGCAATGTCAAACGTAATGTTTTTCTGGCAAGAAATCAAAGTATCCAGCAAACCACCATCCAGTGTCGTGAATCACGGGCGGTTCCCCACTGTCATTCCCACACACACACTCACTCCACACCACTACACAGTGCAACGGATAGCAGACACGTTCGTACAGGAGCATTCGCACACATACGCACTCAGCACCCTAATGTGGTGCAACTGATACCCAGCTGGTCAATTGGTTACACTCTGCAGACGCTGTGACCCTAAGCCTCCCTCCACCCTCCAACTCACCCGACTATCCTACACCCACAGATTGGGGACACCCTGTCCTCCCCCAGGCACTAGGCCACATAGTGCTGAAGTCACCCTTAGTCAGATCAGGTGGCGGTAGGCAGCATGGTCAATTAGGAGGCAGTCAGCAAAAAGGGTTTGGCAGCCACTGAAGAGGCTCACCCACAGGATGTGGAGCAGACACATGCCAAGGGCAATAGAGGGTCACACCAAAGGGGTCCCAAAGGGCCTTCTGACACCAGCCCAGTTCTACGAAGCACAGGGTCACAAAGTCTCTTGACCTGCTTCCGATAGTTCTCGGAGTAACTCCTCCAGCCCCATCAGTCACTCTCACCACCCATGCCCGTGCCAGGCAATATTACCTGGCAACACGGTGTTGTTGGAGAAGGCTTGGGGAGGACAGGGCAGTTAGACTGCTGTGTTGAGGGCCAAATGAGGGAACTGTAGATGAATGAAGAATGGGGCAGGGGGGCATCTCGGAACGAGGAGGCACCCTGTCAGGTACACGTTGATCATAGTCACACCCAGGCAATCGAAGCACAATGTTGGGTGCGCGATGATACAGGATGCACCAGACCATTCCAGTCACACAAAATGAAGAGTTGCCAAATCTGTACCTCCTTGGACATGAGGCTCAACATCCAGTGCATGTTGATTTTGGCCACACCAGACAGTTCAGGTCACTCACACGATCGAAGAGTTGCAAATTCCGTACCTCCCAGGAAATAAGGAACAACGTATGGTGCACAATTATACGGGTTGCACCAGAAAGTTCTGGTCACACACAGGTGCAAGTTTAGCAATGCTTCACGAGGTAGAATGAGGCACTACTACGGTTACAACCCCTCCTCCGAGGGTCGTAACATGTGAATTGGATACCGCATGAGCATGTAGTCAGCGTGTCGCACGAGAGGGATGCAGCACAATTGAAGAAGCGGGACACGCTGGATCCCACAACCAGTGAATCTGCTCACCTCTAACTAGGTGCTGATGAGTGCCAAGGTCGCCACAATGTGGGGGCCACTCGCTTGAGCTGCGGGCCAGACTTCAGGGCTCCGCACAAGGCATTCTGGTCTCCAGGCACATTTCTTAGTTCCACGCCCCGCTACCAGCTGGAATCCAGCAGATGATGTGGATACTTGAGTGGGCACCATACTTCAGGTGTCACAGGTAGACGGTGTGGGTCCCTCTTAGTAGATAATTGATAGCCCTTCAAGAGAACATGTTAAATTATAAAGCAAAAATAAGTCAGTCGATTTGGGGTATTTCCAGGGCATGCAATTGGATTTTAAAATCTGTGACGTCCAACTTAATTGCATAATTGATCTACGATGACTTTGCCGGTGCTGGGGGAGGAACACGTCACTTTGTTTGATATTGAATGTTGATGACATAATGTTATTCAGAGAATAAATCCTGGTAGACAATGTGGTCATGCCATTATCAACAACAGCCAAAGCCTTTTCCAAATTAGCCCTGTGCATTTCTGGTAAACGTTCAGCAGCTTCCTGCTGGGAAACCTTCCAAAGTTGGCTGTATACGGCATGTAGAAAGCGTTTATGATGTGGTGATCTAGGACCTAACAAGAAATCTTGTAAAACCATGTCATCAGAAAGGAGAGACAAGTTTTTCTTAACTGTAATTAAAGTCGAATGCTGTAACCCTTGCTGGCGTAAGATTACCTACACTGCACGTATTAACCACTCCTGAGTGTAGTGTCTGCACATAACGTGGGTCTGGCCTGTTTGTTTTGAAACCCTATGTGGTGTTTAAAAAAACTTGCATGACAACCATTAGTGTCTAATGGACACACTATTTGTCTGAACCTGAAAGTGAATAATTATATTTACCATGCTGCATCATGTTGTTGAGCTGTTCCTCTGTGTAATTTGTAAAATGTTGCCAATTGTCAAAACGTGCAAAAGATGGACTGTTTGGTGTGTTCATGTCTTTAACTTTAACTAAACCCAGGCAGGTGGTTTGTTTTAGAGTTTTGTTCAGGAAAATCATTTGTCTCGCTATTAGAAAAGCCCTAACCAAAGCCTCACTGTACTGGGCTTGCCAGTTTCTTGTTCCCCAAATTGATTTAAACTCAATTGTATCTTTCCAAAATTCATAATCTTGTATGGACAGTTAAGAAATAGGGGAATCTGAATAGATTAATTTACTTTGGGTCAGCATATTTTTCTTTGCCGACGATGGTAAAGGTTTAAAATAATAGGGCACTGGGTCTAAAGGATTGTTACCAGAATAATATGCAAAGTTCTGCAGGTATGTTTTTGAACTACCCACTGGTGGTGTCGGGCAAACTTCCCATTGTGTGAAATTAAATACCTCACATGGAGTACTAGCTCTATGTAAATAATGGTGTTCATAATGATAACAAAATATTTCACCATAATTAGCAGAGTAAGGTACATGTCATCAGTTTTGAATACAGTGTAAGATTCTAGTTCAGAAAGCATTGATTTCACTATAGTGACATCCCAATTACTAGACAAACTGCCAGAAGTAATAACATCATCTATGCTAACTTTAAATACATAAGGAATTTGCAATGTTTCTGTAGGACCACAAACATCAAATGGGACCTTATCGCAAACAAATCTATCCGGGATGGGAAATGCAGAACTTTTTACAAGGGGCAGGTCTCTTCGCAACTTTATGTGATGAAGAATGAGGCTTAAGTACCTCAGCATCCAGTTCAACAGCAGAGCGTTCTGGGAGATAATGTCCATTTAGGAGCAAAAAGAAAATTGTGGCAAATCCAATCCAAACTAAGAGAAAGAGCAGAGAAATGGCAATTCAAATATATATCCAAGGTGGAATCAGTTATGTCTATTTTAGCCAAAATATAAAATATATGCATAAATCCCTTGTAATGGTTTGTCTGAGAAATCTGAGGAAAAGTCTTCAATATTGGCAAAATAGGCTGTGCTTCTCTGTGCAACTACAGGGACCTCATGGGACAAAGTGGAACAGGTAGGCACCGCCAAAGGTGGATCGTAATAAACTACTTTATTAGGAATGGCAATTAAAGATTGAACTCACATATGTGATATTATGGTATTAGCAGTAGCAACAGGAAGTAGTAGAACTTCCGTATCTGACATGGATTTAACAGATAGTGGGTTACGTATGAAGTCTACCTTTTTACCGGTTCTACAATCTGACAACCTCATTGACTGTTTTTACAAAGCTGTTACTGATGACTTGTATAAGTTAGAGGATAAACTAAAAAACAGCTCTATCAAATATGTGGATAACCTTACTTTTGCAGAAAGACAAGCTTTACTAAGACTTTTTAAGTACGATAGTGTAATAATAAAGGAAGCAGACAAAGGAGGTAACATTGTCCTTATGGACAGTGTAAATTACCAACAATCCTACCTCTGAGGTCAATTCACAAATTGACAGTATTCTCAAGTTCTGGCATAGTGCAGGCCTTTTATCTGATTTGGAAGTCAAATACTTGTACAATCCTAGTCCCATGGCATCTTATATCTATGTACTGCCCAAGATTCATAAAAACTTAACAGCTCCCCCAGGTAGACCCATCATAGCTGGTATAGGAGGACCCACTGAGCATATCTCCAAGTTTAGATATTTCACTCCAACCTATTGTACGCAACCTCCTGTCTTTTATCTAAGACACTAGGGATCTGCTCAATAAACTTGAGGATTTTGTTTGGACAGAAGACTATATTCTAGTCACTCTTGATGTGTGTTCACTTTACACGAGCATCCCTATTGACAAAGGGATGGAAGCTCTTAAATACTTCCTCTCCAAACGCGATGCGTCTATGTATGAACACACACAAATGATACTTAACTTGACTCGACATAATGGTAATTGGTACCAACATCATTCAGGAGTTGCAATGGGTGCGAAATTTTCTCCTTCCTTCGCAAATCCTTACATGGGTTTCTTTGAAGAACATCATATGCGGAAATCTGGTCCCCCTGAGATTACGAATCACATCATTTATTGGTGTCGATTCATAGATGATATATTCATGATCTGGGGTGGCAGTGTGACAAATTTAGAGGTCTTTATTGAATACATAAATATCAACCTACACAATCTGAAATTTACCTCCAGTTTCAGTAGAACTAGCATGGATTTCTTGGATATAACGAATGGAAAACTTGTGTAAACTATATAGGAAAACTACAGCATGTAATTCAGTGCTACATGCAGAAAGTGCGCATCCAGGCTCTCAAAAACAGGCAATCCCTTTTGGGGAAATGATAAGACTCAGGCGTAATTGTAGCACTGAGGATAATTTTCAACAGGAAATTGTAAAGCTGAAAGAACGATTCGTAGCGAGAGGCTATGAACCAGCCCAGTTAAATTATGTACATACTAAGATTAATAAAATCAAGAGATCAGAACTACTGAGAAGGAGACATAAAAAACAAGAAGGAAAAGGCAAGGATACCATTGCATTCATCACTAAATCAACTCACATAGTAGCCAAGTTTTTGGTACTTTACACAAACATTGGCAACTTCTAAAATTAGACCAACAACTGGGTCCTGCTCTCCAAAACAAACCTCGCATTATATACAAAAGGGGCAGGACATTAAGAAATATCTTAAGTCCTTCAATAGTTAGCAATCCTTCTAACACCACGGATGACACGTGGTTACCTAGTAAACCTAAGGGCTTCTACAAGTGCACTATGTGTAACATTTGTCAGTTTGCGGATGATAAGAAAGAGGATTTTCAATACAATACTAAACATACACACAATTCAACAGTTTATTAACTTCAATACAAAATATACAATTTACAGCATTGTATGCCAATGTAATTTAATCTATGTCGGTAGCACGATACGGCCACTTAAAGAAAGAATACAGGATCACATAAGAGCTATCCGTAATTATCCCCTGGCGATTCATTATAACACTGCACTCAAATACAGAGATTTTGCAACTAAAGTTTCATGGGATTGCAGTAGTTCAGTCAAACTCCAGGGGTGGTGATAGAACATCGATTTTAAGGAAACTTGTAGCCAAGTGGCTTATTAAATTATGGGCAGTGGATAAGGGACTTAATACAGACCGGGAACTACATGTATTTCCACGTGATTAATGTTTCTACTTTATGATCCATTGATCTAGTTCCGCACTTACCTGCATAAGAAATTAAGATGTCTTTCTGTATTAATCACAGCTGAATTGGCAAATGCATATCTCTTTATGATCTCTTTTTTGCAAAATTCATCGCAATGTATTGTGACCACTCCTAATTTGCGTGCTATCTCCTCATCAAATCCCTCTTTACTATCCCTTCCATATAACTATTATGACTTTTTACTAATAACGTTTACCTCTTTAACTCCCTTTGTGCTGATATCATGAACACGTTATTTGAAGATATGTAGTTCAGTCCTACATTAATCATGCCTGTTTTTAGCCCTCCTATACATCGTTTACTTAGGGATACTGCTACACTGATACTCATTTTCATCTGTACTGTTAAGAAGAGCTTTTGTATCTCATCTGGCATCTATTGTTGCGCTTTTCACTTTTGTCTGTATTAGTACGATAATATCCTATTGGCGTGGTTCTTCAGACATCTTAAGATGGCGCCCAAGTAAGACTTAGTATTGAGGCCCTTGGTCTTGTCCTTTTTCTATTTTTCTGACTCTGGGCAGTAGCGAGTGCATGTGACCCTCCTGATTCTCGTAGAGATGACGCTTTAAATACGTGCGCTCTACGCCGTTCATTTACTTTGTGGATACTTTGACACGCGGATTGGCGTTTACGGATATTATCGTTCTTTGGGTAAGTTGTCATTATCAGTTTACCACGATGGTCTTGTTGGCTTACTCCCATATTTTAAATTACAGCGTTATAACGGCTGTACTGTGTGTTTGTTTCCTAGGGGGCTTTTTACCTGATTTGCACCTAGAAATCCCATAGCAAGTAGGAAGCCACATTTTGGCGTTCCATTATTTCAACTTTGTCATGTGATAGGCGAGTGTTGTTTTTAACTTTGGCCCCCAGCAAGCTATATTTGGGCATATTAGCTACATGTTTGCCATCTAGTCAAGGGTGATAGTTATTGGCAGGAATATATACAATTTTCATCTAACCTTTTATTTAGAGTATGACCAATATCTCGTGGTATTATTGTGACGGACATCCGTTTGCTATAGTGTTTATTTTGGATAGCTATATGCCTACATTATTAGTTGCCACATTACAGGGCTGTCATGTTGTTTCCATTTCAGGTAGCAGGGTGATCGCGATGGGCAGGAATACATTTTATCCTACTTTTTTATATTTAGCATGACTCAGAATTTCTATGTTTAAACACCACTCATTTGTGGTATTAATGGAACGGATAATCGTTCGCTATTGTGTTTATTTTGGGTGGCTATATGCCTATATTATCAGTTGCTACATTACAGGGTTGTTGTGTTGTTTCTATTTCAGGTAGCAGCGTATGATTTCTGCACCCACGTATTTTAAAAAATATTCGAAAAGTTTTACTTTGGCGCTCTATTCACTTTGTGAGGAAAGGTGAGCGTGGCACCTATCTATGGCGCTGTATTATTATAACACTAGTTCCCGTGAGCTTTTCATAGTATCGTTCTACCTACTGCCTTCTTTACGGTCTTATTATTTTAGGATCTTTGGTTTTCTACATTATAGGATTCTCTTGCTCCAATTCTATTTTCCCAGATCCATTTGGAGATCCTATATGGTCTTCCCACACTCCTTAGGGTCTTATTCCATTACTCTTTAATCAATTGTTCTCTTTTCCTGTTTCAGGCTCTGGGTCATACTTATTGAGTCACTTTAGACTTGTGTAGTGACCAGATGAGGGATTGTTTTTTAACTTTATTATTTTTTCTCACTTTTCAGTTTCAGATTTGTTATTCAGGAACCAGCCTTCTGTTTATTTATATAGCCTTATAGATCGTAACGGCTATAAGTTTGTAGTGTCATTTGGATATTTTCTCGTTTATGTTAATGGGTAGGTTTTTCACTTTTACTGATGATTACTCTTGAGTGCCTGTAATGGATACCACACGGGTGTGCTTTCTTTGGTAAATGTGGTTCTGCCATTTTACTTTTCTATTTGATTCTTTCTATTTCTCTTGTCACTTACTATTCTTTACTGCTTATCGATATTAGTGTTTTTTTGCTCAACAACCTATTTCAACTATATCTTATTTCCTGGCGAACTAATTGCGAATATCACCTTTCACGTCTATGGCAATTGGCCATTTTTATTTTTCTTACTTTTCTATTTATGTGCAATATTATTTTGTCTTGTTAGCTCATCGGCTTTCTTTGTTTTAGTAGTATCTATGCCCTTATTACCTATTTTATGTTTATTGTGGATATTTGATTTCATGTTCATATAATTATTTATAACATTTTTCATGTATCCTGGGTTTGTTCATGTTTTTAATGTATTTTTGTACATATATATGTTGTTCTCATTTGTGTTAGTTATTTTTGTTGGTGTGTTTATTATTCCAGCCTTGATAAAGTCTTTGGAAAGACGAAACACGTGTTGGCAAAAATGTGCTGAGAATATTTTATGAAAAAATTTAATGAATAATTTTCATGGACTCAAACGAAAGAAAGAAGAAAGAATCAGTCCCATACTTGAACTGGATGGTGTCAAATCTATGTTTTTGAAATCCTTGTCAATTGATCTTGTTGAGTAGGAAAGAAGCTAGGGAATACTGTACCCTACGTTGCTTAGGAACCAGATCTCCACATTTTTTGAGATTTATGTAATACTTGCAGGTGTGCCACAGTAACCCTAATATTTTGTTTGTGAGTTCGGTATCACTCGATCCCCCACTCCGGGAATACGAGCTAAAGGTATGTTTTGGGCACTCAGTAGGTAGGATTATTTTGCTGGAAATTCTTTAAGTAATGGTCAGAGACGTTTTAAGGCATAGGCAATGTGGGCTTTGGCCCAGGGCCCCAGCCTTTCAGGGGCCCCTTTATACAGCCAGATCTGTTCTGAGTCTTGCCCTAATTACCATGAATAATTCTTAAATAGATTGTTATAAATATCGTTTTCCTTTAATTCATTTATTTTTAATGTGGGTGATGTGTGAGAGTATATTGCAGGCCTTTCGCAAAGAAATGTTGTTTGTGTTTCATGCAACATCCATAAAAAAGTTTCTTTTAGATCAAAACAGGACCTTACATATGAGAAATGGGAAGGGGTCACTGAGATTATTTGCAGTAATATCAGTGAGCTGCTGCTGTGTTACAATATTGAAAACACAAGTCACGATTCCTGAATATTAGATGTAAACACATTTAGAACTTGGACGAGTGTGCCAGTGCACTGTCACTGACCTGCCCATAGAATATTGAAAGTATATGAAAGAGCTGACATTAGATCATAAACTCAAAAATGTTCCTAGTAGGGGCCCCCAAAATACCTTTGGACCTGGGCCCCCAAAATCCTTAGGATTTCCCTTGTAATAGTGTGCCAGTGCGTTAAGCATTGACAGCTACCATGATGTCTCCATCTACTTTCGTATGAGAAAGAGTGACTGCAGCTACTACAGCAGTCTGAACCGCTATTGGTGACTCAATGTATGAATTACATGAGCCTGTGGCAAACATTCTATTAGATATGCCACCTTTCCCCCAAGGATTTTATGTTTGATAGCACTCTCTTGAGATTCTGAATTCATTCAAGCGCCAATAATGTAAGTACTCATTGAAAGACTGGACACAATAATACGAACCACACACTATAAGTGTGGGGAATTCAGGATCAGTATTTTCTAGTGCTAGAATTAGAGATTTGAGTTGAGCCAGCTAGGTAGTACAATCCCCTAGAGATTGTTTAAAGGTTTCTTAAGAGTGGAATTCTCCATTCCCCATCACTCCACGTACTCTGTGCAAGCAGCGGAGTTCCAACAGTGGGCTGGGCTGAACCATCAGTATAGACAATGAAGTCATGCTGGTCAAGAGGCAAAACATCACTGAGCGCAGGGTATTCTTGTTCATATTTTAGGAATTCTTGTGTTTGTAGTGTGAAGTCAAAGACATAGAAGCTGTTGAGAAGGTGGCCGACTGTATCCATCTAGAATGAAAAGTTTTAGTGTTAGGAACACTGTCCTTTGTGGCAGCCTCTAAGGCTGGAATGGGAGTTAACACAATTATGTATTTTCCTTCAGCCAATGATCTTTCCTTTATCACAGTTGCTGAACTGCAGTCAGTATTTTTCTGTAGGTGTAAAACGGACTTCAGCTTTTTAATATAAAGGTGATTCAAATGTAATTGGTACAGTATCACCATCATTAAAGGTGACGTATGTGTAGCCAGTGGCTCCCGCAATTATTTGAATCACCAAGTTTGTGGTGTTGACATGTGTATGTAAGTGTCGGGATGCAAGCATGTCTGTTTGCAGTAATCTCAGAATCTGTGTATAATCCGGTGTCCAATATGTGCTTGAGAAGTCTGGATGGATTAATTCATAAGACGGTGTCACCTGTGTGCATAATCTGTATGTATGTTCTACCAAAGTTGAGGAAGCCCAAAAGTGATTGTAGCTTTTTTATTGTGTTTGGTGGTTGCAAGAGTGCACATTCCTCTAGAAAATATTGTGCTAAGCGTTTGCCTTCACTTGATAACTTGTATCCCAAGTACAGGACACTGAGATAGGCAAAATAAATTCTGGAAGTGGAATTTATAGCCATGTTCAGCAAATCCCACAATAATGCGACTTACTCTAACTAGATGTGAGTTTAAGTCATCACCCGTAAGGCATGTGTCATCAACTTAGGACAAGGCTTCTGACTCAATTTTGTGTAAATTAAAGTTACTCCGGCAGAGAACAATTCAGGGCTGTTGTTATACCCCCGAGGGAGCCTACAAAATCATTTTTGAGACCCTTATGCCATGAATGCGGTTAAATCCCTGCTTTCAGGTGCTGTGTTTTGGCAGAAAAAGCCATTTGTCTAATTTTTTTAAAAATGTTTTCGCACTATGTTGTTTATTAGTGCTGCACTGTGTGAATTTTTTACTGCAAATGTGCATGTATGACAGTTTAAATTACTGTAGTTTAAGACTAAGCGGTATGAATAATATGGTTTTGCAATTGGAAACAAAGGATTACTCACTGGTGAGATACAAGGGTCAATTATGTCTTGATATTTTAACTGTGATACAATTTCTCTAACAGGGCGTTTAGCATCATTCTTAACAAGGTATTGTGGTGGCACTTGAGGGTTGGACCTTATAGGTATTACATAAGGTGAATTTTGATCCCAGCCTACATGGTTGCAGTATAATGCAGAGGCTTGTGTAAGGGCCCACTCTGTGGAATATGCTTATTTGACAGATTCCGGAACGAAGACAGAGTAAAATGGTATTATTATAACTTCCCCCTTGTAAGACTTTCCCAACAAACTCTGCTGGCCAATCCTTTTCAGCCAAGAGAATGTCATAGGTAAGTGTTACGTTTGCCCCAAATATTACTTTCATGGTACGAGGTATATCACCCTCAATTTGGATGATCTGGTGTAGGATCCTAGAGGAGAAAATCCAGATCTCCAGGGGCGGGTCTGTACTGCCTCACCACTTGCCTATTCCCTGGAGGAAAGAGCATGGTTTTGCCCAGGTGTCCACCAGGACATAAGTCAGGGCCTCAGTAAACAGTAATAGAGGTTCTGTACCCGGTTCTGATTGGGCATGTTGTTGAAGTCTGGATGAAAGGGGATGGGTCTCAGAGTCTGATAAGACGATTGGCTCCATTCCAAATGTTGGTGACGTCCGTGCCGGCATCAATCCCCAAAACAGTGGCATCGGCCTTGGCACCGAGTGTGGCATCAGACAAAGCACTGTAGGTGGTGTTGGTTGTTGCGCTGGGGCAAAAGTTGGCAGTACTGAGATCGAGGAAGGGGCCACCATCAAATCATGGTCAAGGAGCACAATCTGCATCAGAGATGGATCTGCTGACTGTACCCTGAGTGGAGGACATCTTTCCATCCATAGGCCTGACAGCATGCAAAAAGGGACCCGGTGGGGTACCAAAAAAGGTGTCCAAGGCCTATTTCAGCTGGTGTAGCATCACCAATTGCCAGGGTATTCAGGGTGCTACAGCACCAGGGCTGGAATCCATTCAGACGTGGAGGACCAACTCTGTGCTTAGAATTGCGCGGGATGTTGTGTGACCGGCGGGACAATGCAGACCAATACCTAGACTTAGATTTCTTGGCCTTTTTCAACTTACCTGAACCCCATGACCTCGATGACGATTGGTCATGGGTTGGTCTTGGGAGTGAGAGAGCCTCCATGCCAAGGTTGTACTAGGACAAAAATAGACCCGGGCACCAAAATAAAAGTGGCCCCCTTTAGTGAATTAGAGAGCTAAACAAGTGGTCCATGTTTGCAATTTAGAATAGCTTTCAACTTGAAAAGACATGCCGTATAAGGGTTTTGCAAGGTATGGAAGATTGCAAGGTTTTGAGCTTGCTGCAGGCAGTTTGCTTTAACCCCTTGTGCGCTGCGTGAATTCCCCCACTGTGTGGGCGAATTAATGAGTGGGCGGGTTTGGGCGGCCCCCAGCTGTCCTCCGCACACGCCCACAGTGACGTCGGCCGGCCAGAGGCCGTCCAACGCATGCAAGGGGTTAATATATGAAAAATCAACAGAAAAAAATCCCAGATGACCATGAAACAGGCCCAGAAACAGCCGAAACTGACCTGACAGACCAGTGCATTGGGTACTGCCTGTTTGCGCTATAGGTCAGCCCAACCCTGGTTCAGGCCATTGACTTCGACCTCAACAGCCAGCGCTTCTTCGGCTTTGACTTGAGAACTTCAGTGACGCTGTATTTTGCTTCCCAGTTGCAGATAGCCTTAAGGTTAATTTTGGCTCAGCAGTTGCACTAGGACGGTACGTGTTTGGAGCCGAGGCACATGTTGTGGGTGTGAGTCACTGACATTTGGGCAGTTATGACAAGGTTTAAAACCTGTTGTTTCAGGATGGGCAACATACTGCACACTGAAGAGTTTTTGACGGAAATAAGTCTGTCAGAATGTTAGCAATCTAAAACTCCCTATCCATGTTGAAAGGGGTGGAAAGAAAGGAACTGATGTAAGCAAGCGGAAGTGGCACATATATGGGGGGCCCAGGTGTCTCATCTGGGGTGGGACGGATTTGCCACCTGTCAACACGCAAGGGAATTGCCAGCAAAAGTTTCCAGATTCAGTCTGGTTCCTTGGGAAATTCACATGGGGAGGAATCTGCTGTTAGAAGTTGCTATCAGAATTTAAACTCAATTGACACCTCATGCTAAGGCCCAAGAGCACAGGCAGTGGTTTAAATAAACCCACCAGTTTATTATGTTTTAAATAACTGTTAACATCAGTAAATAGACTTGACCACACAGAATATCTCCTTACTGCTGCCGTAGTGTTAGCGATTCCATAAAGTCTGTTCTGGTGGTAAATATATAGCTTTTCAAAACACAAAAAAAGAGATGCACAAGGTCTATGAAACCAATCCAATTTGTTGGCTTCAAAAATGCCTCATCTCTGTGACTGTCAACAACAATTTTTGTTTAGGACCAAGACCCTCATCAAGCCTTAGTTGGCATGCTTCAACATAGGGACTCTCCTGACACCATCAATACACGTTTCTGGCGTGGGCTCCCATTCCCTCCAAAAAGAAACTGGGGGTGGGGGGCGGGCTCTTGGAATTTGTTTTGTATAATAGGGTCCCTATGTGAGCAGGGACAGTGGTTGTGGTGTTTAAAGTGCACAGCAGTGAGTGTGAAACAGTAACACTACCTCATGGCAGACTAATAAGTAGCTTTATTTAGAGTCCCAATGGATAGATTAAAACTAAGAGGGGAGTGAGGACTTTAAACCCAATTGACAAAATGCACTCAAGATGTTTATGGCCATCAAATGACACTATCAAGAGGTTCTGGGCTTTCTCCAGGACCAGTCGACCTGGTCACTCCGCAATGTGTTAAAAATGTGAAAAGACACCAACAAACATTTATTTTTCAAAACCACTGACAATGGCCCACGGTTGTGTGGTGATGGTCCAGTATGTTATTCACCTGTGAAAACTTTACAGACCAGAGACAGAAAAACATCAAGATATATGTCAAAAAACCTATCATTGGTCAGCAAACAGTGATTTCGTGCTCACTATGCAACCAATGTGTGTCATGATCATGCATGGTATGATCGGTGTAAAACATGTGAGTGAAGGTGTTAATTAGTGATGTAGGATAATTCTGCTCTGCTCATCCGCAAACGTCAAGTGTTAGGCCTCAGTTCTAGTCTTTAATGACAAACTAGAATAGGGCTAGAAAATTCTATACGGTAAAAAAAAATTAAGCAAAACAGTATATCATTATGAGTCACTTGCACTAAGACACAAGTCATAGTCTCGGAGACAAGTGTAAATAAATCAGAATGTTAAGTAACAATGATAGGAAAGGATTTATGTTTGCACCGTCCTCTCATATATGGTTATAAAGGAAAAGAGGCAAAAGGGAGGCTTGGCTGTCCTTACTGTTCTCTGTGGTATGTAATGCAACCCATGAAGAGAGTCAACTTAAAAGCTGCTAAAAAAGGTCTCTAGCATGAGGAGAGACTATCGGGGTCATTAAAGCAGGAGCCGCTTACCTCCTTTGGGTCACTGTTCGGCAAAGCTTGGTCTTCAAGGCACGGAGACAGAAGATCAAGCATCCGGCTGAGTTTTTATAAAGATTATGAGAATGCGCGCGCACACAGATAAACTATCTACTGCCCTGCTGGGAAATGTAGTTCGAATGACAAAGTGATCCAAATGAAACAAAATACTGATTCTGATGTAGGCTTGTGAGTTGAAGAAATGAATGAATTAAGTACACGTCTATACATTTATATACTGCACTAGTGGTCATTACGGGGATGACGTGTGTCCTACGTCACAGAAAAAATTAGTTACATCGATTAAGTGATAAAGATAATAGGAATTGCTTAATCCTAAGGAAAACAAATGTCAGGTTTATTGATTGGACAAGTGAATAACTTAAGTATATGCTTTTGTATTCATGTTTTGAACTATTCTATTAAATGAGATACTGCTAGTTACACTTCTCTCACTTGCACTATAGGAATCATTGGAATTGTAGTTCACCTATGTATTCCTGGGATACTGAATATGGAAAGCTGCACATCGGGGGCGAAAATAGTAATACATTTTTGATGGACAAAGTCTTGGAAGCTCCAAAAGCATTATACAGGACACGATGCAGTAAAGTAAGTAGGCTTTATTTTCAAAGGTACAGCCTGCGGAGGTAACAACAGCTCATCCCTGGCCAGCTGTAAATCAAATGCTTATTCTGGAACTTTGGACTCACGAGTGGAACATGGAACGCACTACACACAGTGCTCCATAATCCATACATGAGACCAAAGCTCATTACAACACACCCCCTTCCCTTAAAAGGGTGGGAAAGAAAAGAGATAGAGGGAGGGAGAGAGAAAGAGGGGAGAGAGGAGAGAGAGACAAATCGAGAATAAAAGTTTCAGAACTTATAATGAAATATAAGTACAACAAAAACTGTGCATAGAAGAAACAAATCGCACAACTTAAACACTGCACAGAATATTAAACAAAAGATACATTGCATTCTAATAATACCATGAAAGTTTTTTTTTTTTTTACTTTATTTTTCAGTTTGCATTATACAAATACAAAAAACAAATCGGCATCAATACAGCGTACATAGACATACTATTGGTGTTATCATTGGCATGTAGCACAGATGGTCGTATCGGGGAGGGGGGGAAATACCATGGGGTCACATAAGTATTAAGAAACCGTGAAAGTTAATCACACTACATGAAAGAAACAACACCCTACAATAAAAAAAATAAAAAAAGATGCATTAATCACAAATGTAATCCTGAAGATAACCCGGAGGGTTTCGACCTCTAATCATTCTCATTTCCATTCCAACAGGGACAGAATATTCGACTTCAGAGGAATTAGGAGCATCGCCAGCTCCTTGTGAACCCCTGCGGGTACTAAGTCTTGAGTGAGAGGGAACTGTCAATTCACTGTCAGACATGGACAGAAAAACATTGCTGGGAGAAGGATCATGAGGACCTACAACAATACTGCGGCCAGAATCACCCTTCTGATATAAAGCCACACGTCTATAGTTCAATTTGTCACCATTGTCAAGAATTACACCATAAGGAAGAGCACGAATTACCTTGAAAGGTCCTAAAAATTTGGCTAGACGCACACCAGGTCTGCCACTGTGCACTTTCACCCAATCACCAGAGCAAATAAGTTTGCTTAGCTTCTTTCCCACACTCAAATCATGATAAGATTTATTGGGAGTAGTGTTCTTGGATATCAGGTCATTAATCCATGTAGGAACAAGTTTTGTCTTAGGCAATCTGCCTCGCATCAATTCAAAAGGTGACTTGCCGGTGGCACTATGTAGACTTGAGCGGTAAGCCCACAGCATTTCAGACACCAACAGATTAACCTCACACCTACTAGACATCGTCATCTGTATAGTGCCTTTGATAAGGCGGTTTGCCCTCTCAACCATTCTATTGCCCTGTGGGTTATAGAGTGACGTGCGAATGTGTTTAATGCCAAAGGAACCTAAAAAGGAGCGCATCTCAGCAGATGTCAATTGGGTACCATTATCAGTGATAAGGACCGAAGGTACACCCTCCTCTACACAAATTTCCTTCACGGTATATACAGTGGTCGCAGTGGTAATATCTTTCAAGAACTTGACAACCAACCACTTAGTGGTGACGTCAATCACACCAATGCAAAACGACAGTCACTCCTAAGATCATTCATGGGACCTAAAGAGTCCAAACATATGGTATGCCATGGTTGACCTGGATCTGTTATATGCCCCATGGATGCTTGTACACCCGCTCGGAGTCGTTTGTCACTTTCCTTACACACTTCACATTTCTCCACCCATGCATCAACATCTGTGTCCATTCCAGGCCACCACCAGTTCGCCCTCAACCTTTTTTTTGTCCTGGTCTGGCCCAAATGTCCTTCATGAGCTAATCGAATACGATTGTTTCTCAACGCCAAAGGAGGAACAAATAACTGACCTCTCATAATCGATAATTCACTGCAAACAGTAATTTCATCTAAAATTTTGACAAAGGGTCTAATAGAAGGAGAAACTGAGCTTTCTCTTCTGCCACCCAGTACAATTAGCCGTTTGAGTTCAGACATGGAATTGTCTGATGACATTTCTTTAATCCATTCAGCTTCAGTAATGGCTTGTGCTTCAGATATGCATAAAAGATCTTGAATTGAGGCTACTGCACCTTCCGCCTCCTTCTTTAAAACCGAAGACTTGTCAACTGTTTCCCAACCTAGAGAGAGTGTGGATAAACAATCTGCCTGGATGTTAAGCCAACCTTGAATATATTCCACTTTATAACAATACTCCTGTAAGCGGGAGGCTAGTCTGATTAATCTTGCTGAATATTTGGTGGTACCACCTAGTAATAGTACCTTCATCAAGGGTTTATGGTCAGATTTCAATGTAAACTTGCAGCCCCACAGTTATGTCCTGAAACATTCACAGCCCCAAGTAGCAGCTAATGTTTCCCGTTCTAGCACAAAGTAGTTTCGCTCCTAATTGGTAAGCGTTCTGGATGCAAATCTGAGATAAGACAGCACTAAGACCAGTAGCACTCGCATCCACTGTAAGAACAGATTTGAGTTTTGTATCAAAAGGGGTGAGAATGCCTGACTCACAAATAAGTAACAAAAAAGTGATACCTTTCTTCAAAAGAGACCTCAAGACTTCCGTCTTAGTAGAGAAGTTCCTGACAAATTTCGAGTAATATTCAACGAGACCTAAGAACGATCTCAATTTGTCTTTATCTGAAGGTATGGGAGCTAAGCAGATGGCATCTAATAGATTTTGCTTGGGTCTTACGCCTTCCGCTGATATCTCATACCCCAGATAATCAACCTTGTCAACAAGGAACTTACATTTCTCACGCCTGAATGTTAACCCTGATCCTTTGATCTTTAGTAGTGGTTGACTGAGAGCACGGTTATGTTGTTCAATGGTGTCAATGAAATTAAGTATGTCGTCCTGAAAGTACACAATATTATCGACATCTTTAAACAGTAGACTCATCATACGTTGAAAAATGCTAGCTGCAGAGCAAAGACCAAAGGGCATTCTTGTACATTGGAAAATCCCGTCCATAGTGATGAAGGCAGTGAGTGGTTTGGATTCCTCATGGAGCTTGATTTGATGGTACGTGTCCTTCAAATCCAGTTTAGAGAAGAATTTACCACCACTCAAAGCCAAAATCAACTCATTAATATTTGGTAATGGGTAGGTATCCACTATCACATTCTGATTTAGTGACCTCAGGTCAATGCAAAATGTAAATTTGCCATCCGATTTTTCCCTAATCACAACCAGAGAAACCCACAAGGAGCTCTCCACAGGTTCAAAGACACCTGAAGTAACCATTTCTTTCAACATTTCCTTCACAGCCGCTCTAGCCACAAGGGGTATCCTACGCACTTTGTGTTGGATTGGGTGGGCATCTGACATAAGTATAATTTTGTGTATGTAACATTTTAAGCAACCCAATTCCTCTCTGAAAACACCTTTTGCCTCATCTAATATTTTTTCTAGAGAAGGACTTTCTGCTACCATCACTTGGGTGGGTGCTCTAGGGTTAACTATAATACATAAGTCATACTGATGCATCCATTCAAGTATGGGTGGACCATCAGTAGCCACGTACACTTTGCCTTGCACTGATCTGCCTCCCAACTCAATAGTGGAGTTCATGTAACCAAGAAGGTTGATAGTTTCACCTTGATAACCGCTCGGGTTAATGTCCTTAGGTAATAATATATTGTCAGACCATGACGTGTTAAAAACAGATTTGGGAATAATGGTGTACATTGACCCGGAGTCCACCATCAATTGTACAATACACCCATTAATTATTAAATCAGCTTTGGGTCTATTTTGTCTGACAATGTCATCGGAGGGATCATCTACACTTAAAATGTTATCAGTATGAGAAGGAATTTCAGCTTCTATGTAAGACGTGTTAAAGTTATTAGACATGGGACTGGAATCATCCTCTACAACAGCTACTCTACGTCTGAAAGATTGTCTACACATGTTGGCAAAGTGACCTTTACGCCCACATTTTTTGCAAATTTTATCAATGGCTGAACATTTGCGGAGATCTGCATTGTGATAATAGCTCCCACATCTATAACAAGATCTAAACTGTTGTCTGCCTCTTTGTGGAGGTCTACCAGGTCTAACAGATCTTAACACAGTAGGAACATCAAGCTCTTCTTTAGATACCAAGGACACACTATTACCATCATTTCTCTTATCAAGCTCACACATACAGTGTTGGGATTGTTCGACTACTTTAGCTATCTCAATAGCATCCTTTCAGGTTGGATTTTTTGCAGCCCAAAGACGTTCTTGTGTCGTTTTGCATTTACAGTGGAAAATAAGTTGGTCACGAACTAATTCATCTGTCATTGCACCAAATTTACATTTCACTAACAAGTCTCTAAGTTTGGAAAAAAGTCATCAATAGATTGATTCTCCTCTTGCTGATGTCTATAAAACTTGTACCGGTTCATTACTATGTTAACTTCCTTAGCAAATCCACGTTCCAGGCGTTGTTTAGCTTCCACGTAGACGTCTTCGATGGCATTACCATTGAGTAAGGTAGCAGTAGGTAAGTATTTAAAAATTTGTTGGCCTTCTTTGCCCAAGTTGTTGAGCAGAAGCGCTTTTTTTCTTGATGCACTGAACTTAGAGCCATCTAAAGCTTCTAGATAGTTTTCAGAAATGGGAAGCCAATCTTCCCACTCAATGGCAAGTGGTCCTGGGTAAGCTAAAAAGATTGTAGGAGAAATTATTGCGCCCTGAAATTGCATAGTGAAGATTTTATAAGCTTAATGATGCAAATAACGATCTGAAATTGGAGAGTGAAATTGTGTAGAACTGGCAATAATGTTCTTACATACAAGTACAGTGACACACTGCTGAAGATGTGTGCATCACCGAAGAGAAACAAAAAAAACAAAAAAAATCTGAAGCTGAGATGACAAAGATACACTGTCTGAGGTGTGTGTATTACCGTGAGGTTGCAGTGAAGTGCCAAATATTAGTAAACAATTATCGTAAAGAGAGAGAAAGTACCTTAATAACTGTGAGAAGTTGGCCTGGCATATGCTGGTCACTAGTTATAGTGGCCACCTTGCACCAGTCCAATTCGACTCTTTTGGTAGATAGGTTTAAGACAACCTTTTAAAGAAAGCTATCCTAGTGGTAGCCGTGGAGAGCAGTCTTCAGGCTAATTCTCTGAGGAATGTAAAGCAGCTTGTTTTACCTTATGATCTCTCGAATTACCAAATGAAAGGACACCACACAGGTATATATATCAAATATTTATGTATTTATTTCTAGACACACTCTACTAATCTCTTTATGTGATTAGAAGTCAGGAACACATTCAAATATCAACGTTTCACAATAAGTTAAGCACAAATATGGCTGGGGCCCTAGGGGCGTACCAAACCATGTACTGAAAAAGAGGTTTAGGAAAGTCGACTTGCAAAGGGACAAGGCCTAGGGCCTGTAGAATCGCTGGGGCTTCACTAATGCAGCAAAAGCAGGTAAGTAACAGACTCACAGGAGGCGCGTGCAGTGTGAGAACACAGCCGCGGGTTCCCTATTGATTTCAATGGAGCAAGTTGCGGTTGGATTTTTCAATTCAATTCAATTCAAATGATCTTTATTCGGATATATTCAAAAACATCCATAAAAGTACATACAAATTACATCAGGCATTCTTATATACAGTCAAATAAGTGCAAATATCAATGTGCAAATAGTGCAAAGATAGTTCTAGATCTAACATGTCAGAAAGCTCTAGAAGATGCGTCCATTAAAATACATAAAAAGTCATCCCAATGAGCAAAAAAAAACCAAATCTTAAGAAAACAGCATGTCTAAAAGTACATCCAATGTGCAAATATGCAATGTGCAAGTAATAAAACAACCGGATACATTAATGAAAACTGATCTTTAAAACAGCATATCTAATGGTACACCCAATGTACAAAAATACAATGTGCAAATGATGAACAGGCTGTCAAACCAGATTCATTGAGGTAAATGAACAACCATTGTGCAAAATACAGTATGTTGAGTGAGCAGAATAATCAACACACTTCAGGTCGTGTTCATTGAGGCACGGGAACGGACTGCAATTTGAAGAAAGTGATTAACTCTGTAAATTACATCGTCAGTACTTAGCATCCGTAGAACTCTAAAAGCCTCATTAAAATCCGTCAGGGCATTGGCTCTCAAATAAGGGATTAGAAAGTGTTTGGTATATTTTACATAGAAGCCACAGAACAGTGTGAAATGCAGCAGACTTTGCTTTCCACCCTGGTTACATGGGCAAGATAAGTTTCCCAAATTATGGGTGTAACCTAAGGGGAAGCAGAGTAAGTTTACCACACTCCCATCCCTAAATCTAAACAGCAAACTCCGATTCCATCTGCCCAGTTTCTTGCGTAGATAGCCATGGGGCATGTTAAGTGGCCTAGTACATAATACTTGTAGAGATATGTACCCAAGAATTGCTGGCTTTGTAAATTCAATTTTTTCTCTGTTCACTCGATACAAATCAAATAAGGCCCTTTTCACTGTAGTCTTATGTGATGAGTCAATTGTTTCGGGTTCTGAGAAAAGATGCCCCATTTCTACGCTTAAAAGGCTCATCTGTACCGCGTTAAGCCAGGGAATATATTTTGCCCGCTCACTTTTTAGGCAATCTAAAATTATGTCACGGGTCAGTGAGGCGGCTGGGTTACGCCAAATTTTTAACCAGAACAAAGCAGGTCTAGATTTTATAAAGTCCTCTATATATGGGAGATTCAATTCTCTATGGCACACGTATGATGGTGCCGAAATAACTCCCCCCAGTACCTTCCTACAGAATTTATTTTCTTCTGTCTGAATGTTCGTGCAACTCGAGTATCCCCACACCTCGGCACCGTAAGTTCCTGTAGGGACGCACTGGGTTTTATAGATTTGTAAAAGTGATAGAATGACTTCAGTATGCTTTGGTTGGCGTAAAGTAATTATAGAGTTAATGGCTTTGCCCAGTTTGTTCCTCCCTCTGGCAACGTGAGGTTGCCAGGATCCGAAATCGGAAAACAACAGACCTAAGTAAGGGAAAGTGCTAGTGCTATTTAAAACATTTTTCCTGATATAATATGGCGGATTTTATGTTTCTTTGGCCCACAAGACATTATATAAGATTTTTTAAAATTTGTACATAGGTCAAGGTCGGCCATATAGGAGACAAAGCCTGAAATTAAAGTGCGGAGTGCATTAGGTGTACGACCTAATAGTACCGCATCGTCGGCATAAAGCAATACAGGGAGGGGTTTGCCGTTGACGAGCGGGACATCAGTAGTCAATTTATCCAAGGATGTGCTTAATTCATTTATATATAAGATAAAAAGCAGGGGAGCCAAGACACAACCTTGTCTTACACCCCTGCCGATTAAAATCTCACCCGAAACTTCACCATCGTTATTAATACGAACACAGGCTTTTAAATCACTGTGTAAATGGGCCAGGAATTGGACCAGAGGTTCATCCAAACCATATCTCAGCAAGGCTGTCCATAGGCGTGATCGGTTGACAAAATCAAAAGCAGAGCTTAGATCCATAAAACCTAGGTAAAGTGGTTTTTTTTTAGCTATAATATATTTATCTAAAACTAAGTTTAGGTTCAAGCACTGCTCAACCGTCCCTACATTGCTTCTAAAACCTAACTGACATGGGTGTAAAATGTTATTTTCTTCGGCCCAAATGCTGATCTTATTAAAAATGACCCTGCCCAAAATCTTCAATGTATTGTCAATTAATGATATCGGGCGATAACTCCCAGGATCAAGTCTGTCCCCTTTTTTAAAAATAGGTACGATGGTGCTATTGGACCAGGAATCGGGCAATGAGGTGGTAGATAAGTTATTAAAAACATTACACAAGAGTGGGGACCATAGGTCAGGCTCTGATTTTATTAAGTCAATAGATACTCCATCAGGCCCTGGCGCTTTATTTCCTGCGCTTTGAAGAATTGCATCCTCTACTTCCGTTATTGAAATGTGCGGGAACTTAGATGATTGACAGTTTTCAATAGGAGGAGTCGATGCCATGTAAATATTTGTAAAGTGCTTCACCCATACGTCCCCTGGTATGCTACAAGTTATAGGAGTGATATTGGAGCCAAATGATTTCAGGTTCTTGACCTCGCTCCAAAACCCAGCAACATCCTTTGTTGCTGCAGTTCGTACGAGTGATTCCCAATGAGTTTTTAAAAGCTCTTCGGATCGTGTTCTTAAAGTACGTTTGTAACTAGACCTCAGGGTCCTCACCAAAGACTGATCTGGTGGGTCGGTCTTTAGGGCAGCTCTCAAATCTCTATTTGCTCTAGAGCAGGAGTTGTCAAACCATCTAAGGTTAATGTTAGTATTAATTAAAACTGGCTTAGATATCTCCTTCTTTATAGTCTTACACAGTTCCGTGAATGCTTCCACAATCGCATAGTCAGGGCAGTCGGAGGACAGGCAGGTGAATACTAATCCAGGATAGGATTTTACAACTCGGGCTAACACCCCCTTATTGTCAATCCCCTTCCAAACCACCCTTAGCTTATCCGTCGACGCGACTAGGTTTTTTGCCCCTATTTCTATCCGCTTCAACTTTTTGTAAGGAAGTTTAAGAGTGGATAGGATAGGGTGATGGTCGCTATATATACACCTAACTACTGTGGCCTCTAATAAAAGGTCCACAAGCGTAGGGGTCATAAATACATAATCAATTGTGGAAGCACTCCCATGCCCAATATAAGTAGCCACGGGGCAGTTATTTTCCATAGTGTTTACTTTTTCCATAACGTTAATTAGGTCCCTTGTGGCTAGAAGGTTGGATAATTCTTCACCTCTTTTACAGGGAGGAGTTTGACGGTGAATGTGTGCATTAAAATCACCTCCTACACATATCCCATCAAGTTTGCCACACTTTTGTCCTTCTATAATATCGTCAATAAAATTAAACAGCTTTATAAAATTCATATTGGGATGTGTTTTAAAATCATTGTTATAAAAATGTATTAAACATATTCTAACACTACTAATATAAAGCAATGCCTGGAAGTTTCTATTGTGCGTTTCCAGTGGTTCAATTTTGACATCTGCACCTATTTTGACCCATATTGATAATCCCCCGCTAGGTCTACCCATAGCAGGTGTTGGAGCAATTTGGTTAAAACAACTGAAACCATCAAAAAGTAGAGGAGTGGTGCACCAAGTTTCTTGAAACATCAAGATATCAATTTTAGAAACCCAGTCCACCCAGTCCCCATTTGTGACTTTAGCATTTAAACCTGCTATATTCCAGCTCAGGATTGCCAGATTGTTAGTAGATGGTACCGGGGTAAAAACATAGCTATTGCCCTTGGGCACCTTATCATCATTAGCAATCACTGTAGTTGGGTCAATAAGTAAATCCCCTGCTGGGCCGGGTGTATTAGAATAATTCCTGATTACTGAATCTGACGAGATGGTTGATGGTCAGTCCAAAGTGCCCAGATCAGACAGTGCACTGTACCTATTATGTAGGGGGAAAGGTGAAAAAATGGGGCTGGGTGGTCTATGATGAGGTCTATAAAAGTAGCCCAATGGCAGAGAGGTTATGTCAGTAGGGGGGGAAAAACACATATTGGTACTACCAAGGATAAATTTAACTGTAGAGGGATTTCTAAAATTAATGACAATACAATCCCCTTCTATGTTCTTGGGTAGTGGCCCAAACCAGCTCACCCGTCGAGTAGTCAAAATTTCTCTCATAATATTAGGTCCTACCCCTTTGTGTTTAGATAGCCAGTCTATACACTTGTTGTTTAGTTGCATCCATGACTCGCTCTGTCCCTCCCTTAACTGAGGTACGCCTGCCAGAATTATTACATAGGGGCAGGCGTCGGGAGGCAAATGGAGGACAGGCCCTGAGTGCATTGTTGGCCTTGTAATAGTTGTTTGGCCCTTATCTAATGCAGTGTTAATAGGTACCTTCCTCCCTGTGGCATGCAGGGTGGGAGCATCCTTTAGCGTATTGGTGGCTATAGTAATGGGGCATATTGGTTCTGTGACTGTAGTCAGGGTGTGCTGGGGGGTTTTTGGAGTGTAATTTCTCCCTTCATTGGCACCTTTCGATGCAGTGTTAGCAATAGTAGCTTTTCTGGAGGCATTTTGCCCCTCACTCAAAATGCCCTTATTAGCAGTTTCTAAATCTTTCAAAAAGCGCTCACCCCTTATTAAGTCAAGACTAATAGCCCCCTTCCTCTTAACATCTTCATTCTTTATCAAGGTTTCAATGCGGTCTAATCTTTTAAAAACATTATTAAACTGTTTGATCATTTGACATTCTAACTGTTTAAAAACCGTATCTACAATGGTTTCCATAAAATTCGCATTTGAGTTCATTGCTGTAATACTTTCACTAACAGGCTCAGTCTGTGTGCATATGCAGTTTATACCATTTCTGGGAGGAGTAATATCCAGGAGTTCTTCGGCCAATTGCGCTTGTTCAATCGTAACACCACCGCCCCCTGTTATTTTTTGCTTCCCTCTAGTCCACATACTCTGTGGTGTGGGTTGGCCCTTGTTATACAAAGCTGGTTTCCTTTTATTAGTTGAGGATTTTGGGGGGCCTCTTTTCCTTTTTCCTCCAGCGGGTTTAGCTTTCGGGGATACATGAGGGATAGGGACGTATTCAGTAATGTCGAGCTGGGACTCAAGAATAATAGTGTCGCTTTCCTCCCCAAGGGTAATAGATGGTAGGTGGGGCACATTGGACTTAGACACTGTAACAGTTGGGGATAAGGGTATGGTGTGTGCTATACTTGAGTCCCGGGGCTCAGGATGTGCACGTAAGAGCTCCAATGACATCAGTCTCTCTGTGCTCACAATTTCATTGGCAACCATGTTGAAAGCATTATCCAGCATACTTTCCAAGGATAGCGGTGTACTCGGATGTGCCACGTCCGGTCTACCAATTTGAATAGCAGAGCGCTTCCCCCTGATGGACATATCGCTTCTCTCACCTGTCTACAGCTTAGATGGGTGGCCCGCCCGACCACTGTTGACCTCTGAGGGCCTCAGAGGGCCCGCCCTTTGCCCGGGCTTAGCCCGGCGCCGCCCGCGCGCGTCCCGCGACGCGGAGGGAGCCGTGAGTTTTAAAGCGCCTCCGGGCGCGCTGACAACAGGAAGGGGGCGGGGCAGTGATGGTCCACGGGAGCTGTAGTCTCCCCCAACAGCGGCCTGCGGTGTCGTGGAGGCGGCGGGGGAGACTCACAGCGTAGGTGCCCCGTCCAAAATGCAGCGTTGCGGCAGTCCAGGAGCCCAGGTTGGTCGTGGCGCGGTGTCCGCTTGTGTGGAACACGATAACACGTTTTAGGATACTTCGAGGAAGTCTACCAGCAAGCCACTTACAAGGTAAGTAATTCGACGGCCAACACACACTAGGGCACCGGAGTGCACGAGTTACCTCACCCAGGGAAGCCGGGTGCATAGGTGTCTTTTGGAGTCGGGTCGCGTCGTTGTTTTCTATGCTTGCGAAGACTGAAGAAGTGTCCGGTGGAATCCAAGGCTGGATTCAAGATGAAGATGACCTGAAAGCAGAAGGGACAGTGCTCACAGTCACTTGCCAGTGACCCGGGGCCAGGAAGATGGATGCCCACGGATGTCGGGTGATTTCAGGCATTCAAGGGTGTTTTGACTCTTCGCTCACAAGGACCAGGAGGCATCAATGATGACCAGCAGCTGGATTCGGAGTGTCCCACAATGTCTGCAGCTGACTGAGGTGTCGGCAACTGAATTGGAGCCAACAAACCTTGGCAAAAGCAAGTCTTGTGAAAGTGAATTAAGTCAATTGTGCAGACCAGCAAGGTCTGAGGGACTCACCCAGCAAGGGTAAGTGAGGGCAGGCCTGGAGCAATCAGGGGTGCCCTTTGGTTCAATCAGAAAGACTTTAGGGGACCCACAAGCTAACGGGCAAGGGATTGCAAAGATGCCTCATGAGGAAATGCTTCACAGGAGCCCACGGTCACACGGTATGGGGTAGGCCTCTGATTTTCGGTGCACAACCTGTTGGAGGCGTGGGCCACAAATGGTCCAAAGCACAAGTTTGTAGAATGTCATGAAGGGGTTGCACTCAAAAATAGTGCACGGTACCCAGGTATTGCTGTTCCTCGTCACTCGTGGGGTCCACTCGCCTCAGCTCTGCTGGGGACTCACAATGGCCGTTGAGAAGTCAGGAGATCTGCTTCCAGGGCTGCAGGGACTTCGGGCTCCAGCGGGAGTGGGAAAGTTTGCGACTGTTGATTCAAAGTTTTGGTGCCTGCCAAGCAGGGGAGTCACTCCTTGACTCCAAGGGAGATTCTTCCATCTTCCAAAGGTAGTGGAACGTTGAAGGACCAGGATTCTTCTTGTAAAGCGTCGTCCGGGGATATCTAACTTGCAATGGCAAGGGTTCCCTATCTTATACTAAAAGACAGGGAGGGACTAACTCTATGACCACTCCTCTGGGAGGGTCAGGGTTACACCCACTTCCCTTTGTCCAGTTTCGTGCCAGAGCAGGGACAGGTAGCCCCTGAACCGGTTTGAGCTGGCATATGCACAGAGGAGCCTACTGCTCCCCCAGTGCAGGAATTCAAAGCACTCTAGGATTGCACCCACCCAGCCCCAGTACACTAAATCCTGTCTGGAAGGTGGTGACACCTCCCTGTGACAGGATGTCTATTGATGGGCCTCCTCCACTGCGAGTTTCAGTCAGCAGCAGGAGGGCAGCCCAGTGTCTGTGCTAGTGGCATCCATTTTGTGATTTCTACCGTGTTTCCACAGTGGGTACATGTCGTCCCCTCTAGAGGGGGGGGATCATACTCCCACACCAGTTACTGGTGTGGGGGTATGATTCCAAGTTGTTTGACACCAAACACGACATGTTTTGATGCAGTCATTCCAAAGTTAGCATTTACCGGGAGGTTATAATCCATTTAAGAGTATATGGTTTAACTTTAACCGCATCCACAAACAGCCACAGGGAATAGACCCTGCCAGCTGCATAGGGGCCCTGCTCAGGCAGAAGCACCCCCTCACATTGTAAACCAAGCACCCTACCCTCAGGATTGATAGGGCCTGCCTTAGGGGTGACTGATAGGTTTATATGTGTGTGTATGGTGAGATATAGGAACCTATACCTCAGTGAGGAGTGCTAACACTACCTCACCCAGGCTGCAGTAGCAGGCCTGTGGTGTCAGATTTAGTCTGCTTCCCAGGGGTGGCATAATACATGCTTCAGCCCCTGGCAGGCCTGTGAAGTACCTATGCCCTTGGTATCTAAGGTACCATCTACTAGGGGCTCATAAGGTACCACAGTATCCAATCACTAGTGCATCTAATATACACTCCAAGTTGTTTAGAGAGAACAGAGAGACTGGGGCCCTGATTAGCAGGCACCCAGCCAGACTATAGCCAGAAACCAGTGTTAACATCAGAAAAAAAGTGGGGGCAACATAAGTGCAGATCCTACTCTCCTACAATAAGGATCTAACTCCGTCGGGTGAAAACGTGAATCTGCTGATAAAGTTGCACAATACAGAACAAAAATGCCGAAATTACTCCGTCAAATGAAATGGTGAATCTGTTGAAGAGCTTGGGAGATACTTTAAAATGGCGATGGGGCTCAATGGAGAGATGATGATGGTGGAGAGTGCATGAGAGACTTCGAGCACTGCCACGCAGATGGGCGCGCGAATAAGGTATAGAGCACCAACTGCCATCGGAGCCTCTCCAACCCAGCCCAAAGCAAATAAAATACCTTAGGTCCTTGAAATGAGAGGCATAGGAGCAAGGACGCAGGCGCCTCACTTCAGGGAAACACCACCAGAACAAGCACGTCGCCAAGGAAATCGAAGACTATCCAAGAAACGAAAACTCACGCAAAGTCGGGTCCAGAACTTTTTTTTTTTTGATAAACAAATTTTTATTTTCGGCATAAAGGACAATATCAAGAATGATATACAACAGTGCGTTGAACATGGCATCAGTAACTTCAATCAGGGAAGCATTGACAAACAAGTGTAAACCCCCCCCCCTCCTCCCCCACCCCCCGTCCCCGCCCTCTGCGCCCCCACCCTTCAAAACAGGCCCCCCAGCCATTTCCCCCATATTTTGCGGAATTTTTTGGGGCAGCCCCGGGCAGCGTACAACGACCGCTCCTGAGCCGCACACCAATCCACCCCTCTACTCCAGGTAGCCCTTCTGGGCGGATCTGGCTGTGACCACACGGCCGCTATATCCCTCTTAGCTACCATTAGGGCAGTAGTGAGAAAGTACTTGTCATTACGGGACCCATCCAGCCCGTCCGTGATGCCCAGCAGAGCCATTTTAGGCTCATGGGGGACCTCCCATCCCAGGACCTCCGCTAGATCGGCTTCAATCGCTGCCCAGTAGCCCTCCAGGCGAGAACAAGACCACACCATATGGAAGAAATCCGCCGGAGCCACCCCGCAGCGAGCACAGGAGGCGTCCACGCGGAGGCCAGCACGATATAGGCGGTCCGGAGTCAGATAAGCGGTGTGGAGGTAATAGAGTTGGATGAGCCGCAGCCTAGCGGAGGTGGTAAGCGATCGAGGTGCCATAAGGGCATCCCTCCAGTCCGCGTCATCTAGGGATCCCACCCAGACCTCCCATCGCTGTTTTAATCCTCTCCAGTCTACCGGGGTATTGTTAATCAGGGATTTATAAATGCGGGATATTCCCCCCTTCCCCAGACACCCTAACATCACCTGAGCCTCAGGCGGGCTATGAGAAGGCAATCTGGAGTCTTGAGGGACGTGGGCCCGGACCGCATGGCGCAGCTGAAGGTATCTATAAAATTGGGAAGGCTGTAGCGAGAAGCGGGTCTGAAGCTCCTGGAAGGAACACATGTGGCTCCCCCGCCATATATCGCCCAGGCTGAAGATCCCTAGAAGATCCCACTGCCGAAATCCTGCAAGTCCCGCCACCTCCCGCAGCCATGTCCCGTGCCAAAGCGGTGTGAGCTGTGTTTTCGTCCCCGACCAGCAGGTGTGCCTCAAAGCTGCGCGCCACGCCAGAAAAGGGGCCCGCACGACACCAGGGAGCGACAGGGGGACCGTTGCCCCATAGAGCATGTTCTGGATAGAGGAGAACCCGAGACATTGCACCTCGAGTCAAGCCGGATCGTCCCATCCACTAGAGAACCAGTCATGAATCACCAGTAGCTGGGTGGCCAAGTAATATAGATATAGGTTAGTCATGCTCAGGCCTCCGTCATAGGAGGGGACTCTGCAGCGATCTAAGGCCAGCCGGGGCCTGCCGCCGCCCCAGAGAAATTTAATCACCATCTTATCCAGTTCCCGGAACCACGGGCGCGGAAAGGGGCACGGAGTGTTTTGTAGCATGTACAGAAACTTGGGGAGGATCATCATCTTATAGAGGGCGACCCTCCCAGCGGATTCAATGGGAGTGACTGCCACCTGAGCATGTCTGATCTGGTCTTGTTAACTACGGGAGCCACGTTGAGGGCCCAGCAGAGTTCCGGAAGGACGGTGACCCAGATCCCCAGGTATTTAAATGAGAGTCTCCGGAGGGGAATATCAGATTGCCAGTCGAAACATTCCCTTGACGGGTGTAACGGGACTAGGACGGATATTTTAGGGTTCAGATGAAGACCCGACGCTTGGCCAAACCGACGGAGAATCCGGCGGACCTGGGGACCCGAGGTCGCTGGATCAGAGAGATAGAGGAGGACGTCGTCCGCGTAGAGGGCGATCTTATCGGGGGTCATACCTGGCCAGTCCCACCCACGGAGAGCGAGATCCGAGCGAATCAATACCGCCAGGGGTTCCATGGCCAGAGCGAAAAGGAGGGGCGAGAGCGGACATCCCTGGCGCGTTCCTCGACCTATGGGAAACGGGCGGGATAGAGCCCCATTGACTAAAACACGGGCCCGCGGGCTCGCATACAGGACCGCAACCATGGCACGGAACCGGGGACCGAAACCCATGTGCTCCAGGACCTCACCCAAGTACGCCCACCCCACTGAGTCGAAGGCCTTTTCAAAGTCGACCAGCAGGAGGGCCAGATAGGGGGAAAGGCGGCCGGGGTGCGCCAGGGCGAGGTGCAGGCGCCGCAGGCAGTGTCTGGTCCCCCGATCCGGCATAAATCCACATTGGTCCGGGTGGACCAGGGAGGCAAGAGACGGGCGCAACCGCTGCGCGAGGACCGTGGCATAGATTTTGAGCTCGGTGTTAATAAGGGATATCGGCCGGTAGTCCGAGCAGGACTGCGAAGGGGGCTGCGTCTTAGGAAGGACAACTATGGTTGCTGTGTCCGTTTCCGGCCGGAACGAGCCCGTCTCCACCACTTCCGCAAACAGGTCCCGAAGCCTCGGGGCTAGAGTCTCACGATAGTGAGCGTAGTATTCCTGAGGGAACCCATCAGGTCCCGGGGTCTTCCCGGGTGCCAGGCGGCTGATCGCTTCCTCAATCTCCTGCAGCTCGATAGGCGAATCGAGGGTCTCAGAAACCTCAGGTCCCAGCCGCTCAAGCACCGCCCCATTCGTCCCCAGCAACTCCTCCAGGGAGAGCGCAGATGCCCGGAGTCGGTACAACCGGGAATAATAGTCCGCGAAAGCTTGGGCCATCGCCACCGAGGCTGTATGGAGGCCACCCGCAGAGTCTGCGATGGCTGGAATAATCCTGCCTGCCCGGGGGTAAGTGGCCAGCCGGTGGAGAAGAGTGCCGTTTTTGTCTCCCCATCCGTATACCCGGGCCACCGAGGAGCGCCACAAAGTCTTTGCCACCTCCAGGGAGTGTAGGCGAATCTCTTCCCGCAGGAAGGCCAAGCTGCGCGACCGTGTGTTGTCTTCCAACTCCCCCAGGTTGCGCTCCAGTGCCAAGGCTTCAGCTTCGCACTCCGCGAGTTTCTGGGATTGAGCACGTCTCTGCCGTTGCAGATACCCCTTAGCGGCCCCCCGAATAGTCGCCTTGCCGGCCTCCCAAAGGACGGCAGGGGAGGGGACGGAGCCCACATTGTGAGAATAATAATCAGCTATCTCGCCACCGACCACCTTCCGAAAAGCCTTGTCGTGGAGGAACCAAGCGTTCAAACGCCACATCGGACGGGCAGAGGGGGGGGGGGCAAGAGCAAGGAGCACTGGCGAGTGGTCCGAAAGGCCCCTCGCGAGAATGCGTGCATCCTGCACCCCTGCGCAGTCGGTAGATGGGACGAAGATGAGGTCGATCCGGGCATGGGAGTGATGAGCCGCCGACGTGTGGGTGTACTGGCGAGCCTGCGGGTGCCAGATCCTCCAAACATCGCAGAGGCCCTGAGATTCAGCCCAGGTCGAGAGCTGCTTTGCGCGAGCAACACGGGCCAGGGATACCGGACCCGTCGAGTCCAGGTGGGGCGTGTAGACAGCGTTAAAGTCCCCGCCGAGAATTAGGGAACCCGCCGGAAGCGTCGGGAGGAGGCCCGCGGTGTAGGAGAGGGCCGACGACAGGAGGGATGGAGCCGCGTAGAGGGACATCAGGGTGAGGGGTCGCCCCTCAAGAGTACCACATACCGCCACTACCATGCCCCGGGGGTCCAAGTGCACCTGGGTCAGGACAAAGGGAAAGGACTTGCGGAGCAGGATAGCAACCCCCCGGGATCCCCGCGCAAAACCTGAGTGCCACACCCTGTCATAACCATAGCGGGTAAGAAAGGGACAGTTATTGCCCAGAAGGTGAGTCTCCTGGAGGAGGAGCACGTCAATCTCCGCACGTTGCGCATATTTGAGGACCGCCATGCGTTTAAAACGGTCCAGAAGACCATTGACGTTCCAGGATAAAACGCGCATGGCGGCCCTAGGAACAGGTGGGTCAGCCATGGTCCAGGACAGAAGAGGGGGCCATTGGAGGCGCGGCTGCGCATGCCCCTAGAAAGGAAGGACAGCGGGACATCGGGCAGGAGAGCAGGTCAAAGATTACAAGATGCCTCGGAACAACAACAAAGAGGGAGTCACCCCCCACCAACAAAACCTTCCCAAGGAGGAAGAAACAACCCCAAACCAACCCCAAACCCCCACCCTATACTTCGAAAACAGAAGCATCTGTCGCCCGAACCAAAGGGAAGAACCACCAAGCTAAAACGCTCGGGCTTGAGCACTAGTGGACCCCTGGTACAACTGAAATCAAGCCTGATTCACCTGCCCTGGCCAAGAGCAACACTGACAGCGGAGCACTCCAACCCAGGCCCGGGCATCCTCCACCTCCCCCCCCCGAAGAAACATAGAGAGTCAAATGTTAGGGCTGCGAGAGAGGTCCGAGGTGTCCACCAACTCGGCCGGCTGGGTTGCAGGGTCCGCCAGCCGGGGGGACACGGCCCGCCGCCCGTCAGACGCGGGACTGGCGTGCGCAGCTGAGGAGGCAGAAGAGGCCCTCGACCCCCGGCGCGGCCGTCCCCCAGAGCGCGTGGTGATCACCTCCTCCGCCATGCGCTCCCGGGGTAACATGCGATGCCGCCGGCGGGTCCTCGATGTCCGGGCCCTCCCCTGCCCCCCCCCGCACACCCGTAGGCGATCCGCGCCCAGAGTGGTGCAGGGGATGCTCCTCCGTCAACCAGGACCAGGCCGCTCGTGGCGTATCGAAGAACAATGTCTTATGCTGGAAGATGACCCGGAGGCGGGCCGGGAACTGAAGCTGGTACTGGAGGCCCAGGGAACGCATCTTCTGTTTCACTTCAGTGTACGAGCGGCGCAGTTCTTGGACTTCACGAGTGTAGTCCGGGAATATCATGATTTTGTGGTTCTGGTAGTGGAGGGTGTCTGTGCGCCGGGCTTCGCGGAGAATGGCGTCCCTGTCTCGGAAATTCAAGAGCTTGAGGATGAATGGCTGGGGGGGCGCACCGGGGGACCTGGGGGCCAGGGAGCGATGGGCCCTCTCCACTACGAACGAAGCAGATAGGCTGTCCGCCGGCATCCAGGATCGGAACCAGCACTCTATAAAGTCGTCCGCCCGGCCCGATTCGACCCCCTCCGGGAATCCCACTAAGCGCAGGTTGCTGCGCCGAGCGCGGTTTTCTGCATCTTCGACCCGGCGGTGTAGTTCCTTAGAGTGGGTGGTCAGCTCCCGAACCTGGTCCTGCAGATGGCGGATGTCATCCTCAGCGGTGGATATCCTGGATTCGGCTTCCGAGATGCGGGTGGTGACGTTCCGCAAATCCTGCCGGAGAAGAGCAACATCCACCTTGACCTCCCCCACCATGCCTTCGAGGGAGGCGCGAGATGAGTTGATGGCCTGCAGGATGGCAGCAAGGTCCGCAGCGGGGGCCGGGGCCGGCTCGCCCGTAGGGCCGGACCCCTTCTCAGAGGTCGTGAATTTGTCCATCCTGGTTTGGGTGGCCCCGGACGCCGGCTTGGTTGCCCTGTCCTTACCCATGTCGGGGGTGGCCCGGGCGCGGCGGTCAGCGAGGCCGGGCAACAGGTCGGAGACACTCCTTCAGGACGTCGACGGGTGCTCGGGATGAAGTGGAAGCAGAAGGAGGTACGGCCGGGGGGTCCCGCGGCGAGAAATGGCCGGGCACCACCAGCCCCAGCGGTCAAGCCCCGGCGGGCCTCCCAGCAGGACAGCCAGTCCGACCCCCGGCCACAGTCGCACCCGCAGCCTCCCACCGACAAGGCGAGGTCCAGCACCGAGGTTCAAGGCCCCAGGCCCTTGGAGTGTCCCCCGAGTGCTCCGCAGCCGATAACCGCCAAGGCCCCGACTCCTGTGTACAGTCAACCTCTCCGAGGGGGCGCCTCACCAGCGCGGTCCCCCCACATCCCCAAGGGAGGTGGCACGTCACCACACGTCGGATCTCGTCGTCCGGGGCCCAGAGCGATGGGGGGGGGACGGCACACACACCCCCCCGACCGCCGATGCGCGGCCCGAATCAGGGAGGGCCCCCCTGCACCCGGAGCCCTTCAGTCAGCCTCGGGCCGATGGGGCCAGCTCAACACTGCAGCCAGGAGGAGGAGGGAGAGGGGGTGGGGGCTGGGGGCCGGGGCCCCCGGCTGCCGACGCTCAGCCCGATGGGGGGGTCTCCCCTCCGCACCCGGAGTAGAGTGTAGCTGGCTGGTGAGGTAATAGTGAATGAAAAGGGAAGTAATATACTTTGATGGTTCCACATCTTGAATTGATCTATGACAATAGCATAGGGCCATAAAAATGCAACACTTCCAAAGTGGTAGCCACTGTAAGTTATGGGAAGAAACTCTAGCAGATTTAGTAAGGCCTACTATAAGTCTGGCAGCCACGTTCTGAAAAAGTTGCAGTCTCTGCATCAGGTAAGATGAACAACCGACAAACAACGAGTAGCAATAGTTAAATCTGCTAGTATTGATTGCCTTAACCAGATTTGTCATGGATGAAGTAACTACAAAAGGACACATTTTTCAGAGCATCTTTATCATGCCAAAGCACGTAAATATACGTCAAAAGAGAGTCTGGCACTGAAGATGACATCTAAATTGCATGTTTTGGTGCTTGTCTTGGTGCATGTGCCATTGGCATCCCTAGTTGGAAGACTAAACGGAAAGATTACCGAACACCAAGATCTCTGTCTGATCAACGTTTAGTCTCAGGGCACTGGAATGCAGCCAATAAGCTCCAGATCTTAAGCACTGTTTAAAGTGTTCATGAATGATGATTTGGCCCAATTCTAGCCAGACAATAATTATAGTGTCATTAGCGAGAGAAAAATTAGAACCCAAAGGATGCAATGAGATTAGCCAGAGGCACCATGAACAGATCAAAAAGAGTAGGACTATAAGATGAGCACTATGGAACCCCACAACTAAGCTGCTGGTGGGAAGACTGATAAGAATGCAGATGAACAACCTGTGACATCGAGCTCTGTAAAGATGTAAACCAGCCAAGCACATTCTATTATAGACCCACTGCCCGGACTCTATCTCGGAGAGTCCTGTGTGAGAAAGTGTTCAAGGCCGCTGACAGATTGAGGAGGGTGAGGGCAGAACAGACCCCAGAGTCTAGGATGATGCCGATGTCATTACTGGCGGTTGTCAACACGATCTCAGTACTGAAGATAGGACGAAAACCATATTAAAAGGTATACAGTGTAGCATGCTTTTCAATATAACATAAGAGTTGAATATTGATATAACTCTCCATGATTTTGGCTATGGTCGGTAGAAAGGATATAGGATGATAATTGGAGAGTCAGGGGGTCTAAGGAAGGTTTCTTAACAAAGGATATAACAGAAGCTGAACAAAAGGCTGGAACCTGACCAGCAGATAATGAGATGTTACCAACTGAAATCAGAACAGGCGCCACCACAGGTGACATGACTCTAAGAGATCTGCCAGTACAGGGATCAAGGGAAGAACCCAAAGTGACTGAGTTAAGCTTGGAGAAAATGAAGTGCATGGTTACTGGAAGAAATCCAAATCAGGAACATAAGTTGACCGAAAGAGATGTAGAAGATGCCACCTTAGGCACAGTTACGTTGGTGTCAGAAGCTGCAAGGAAGAAGGTAGTTATTGTGAAGTCAGAAGCTGCAGAAAAAAGAGGATAAAATCCATACTATCTTTTCATGCCTATTTTATTCCTCTTTTAATCAAGCCTTTTTATTTAATAATTGACTTTCTGTACGCATTTTGGTCAGAAATGTATATAAGTTAATTAAAGCAATGGAATTTCTCAGAAAAGTTAACTACTGGGTGAACCTGACAACTGTTTGGATTTCTTTGATATGAAACTCCCCCAATAGCATAAGAAGCATTCATCTCAACAATGAATGACATGCTACATTAGGAGGATGTAGAATTGGGGCACTAGAAAACATTCTTTCAAATACCGCAATGCCTAATTAACTTCCTTTGATCAAACAAACACTACTACCTTCTGTAGTAACATAGTAATGGGTCTTAAGAGTTCAGAAAACTTATGAAAGAACCTCCTATAAAAGATTACAGAATCCAAAAGACTAGCCTTAATTGACTTTGGTGTAGGCCATTGAACAATTGCTACCAGTTTTTCATACATTTTACTGCCCTCAGGTGTACTGGTATACCCCCAAAAACTCTCAACCATTTCAATACTTCCTAAACACAGAATATGTGAATTTTCAAGGCTTCAGTGTAGTCCAAAGCATCACCTGAAGAGAATATACAGAACACATCAATAAGTCCTCTCAATACTTCATCAATAAAATACTGAACCACAGTTGGAACATTGCAGAGTCCAAAAAGAATGACCTGGTACTCAAACAACCCAAACTTGGTACTGAATGTTGCTTTCCACTCGTCACTCTATCGAACCCTGACTAGACTATGTTGTGGCATGAATGACCCTTGCATGGTGTGCAGTCATATTACCGTGCCATGAACACCCGTTTGTGTGTATCTGGTATCATTACTTTTTATTTTGGGCCCTATTGTGACACAGATCTGGTGTGTATGCAGAGGTCTTGGCCTGCCCTGTTACCTGAGTAAAGTCCTGGACTTGTCCTGTGGCCTGAGGGGATGCACCAAGCACGTCCGCATTGGCAGACAGTGGTTTGATGTTCCTGTCATGGGTTTAGCACATAGAACGGTAGAAGCAGTGTAACCTGTTTTGTGAATCCATATTTGTACCAGAACATTTTATCCACGTTACTGAAGTGGATGCCCACTCATGTAAAGTTCTGGTTCTATGTGCTACCCAGTCTCTAGCACAAACATGCACACTATATGCTGTACATGTATATGTTGGTAACTTGTGTGTGTGAATAAGCCAGAGTAATGTAGGTCTGTGGGATAACCTTGGAATGTGCACAAGATGGAGGTGAGTTTTTTTCCCAGACAGTGGAAGTATATTGCTCACAGTCCTGAAGCTGGAGGGAGGAGAACTAGACACTGAAGTGAGGGAAGGTGTGACAGGGATCTTTTAGAAATTCAATTAAGCCTCTTTCTAGCAAGGTAGCAAGGAGCTGCTAATTAGTCCTTCTGAACGTTGGCATTTGGTAGCAAGGAGCTGCCATTTGGTTGATTGCATTAGAGAGGGGTAAGACCGCAGACCTTATTGTGTAAGATAAGGAAACATTACGCACCGTGCGCGCACGGTGAAAAACCTTAAAAAAAACAAAAACATACATAACTTAGCATTTAAAAAAACTTACAAATTCACTTAAAAAAACATAGGTTTCACACACGTTATAGTTAGGAATTAGCATTTAAAAAACCTTGCAAATTCACTTAAAAAACCATAGGTTTCACACATGTTATAGTTAGGTGGACATTTCACTCGTAAAAAAAACAATGAAATTCCCCCGTTATAGTTAGGTCAGATAACTATAACTCGCGTGACCGCCTCTCTATTACAAGGATGATGTCATCAGTGATGTCATGAGTGATGCCACTGACCATGTCATGAGTGATGTAATATGTGACGTCATGAGCACTGGATTGCGGGCGCGCGAGTTATTGTTTTCCCAATAACTTTGGCACCGGTTGACAAATCTTCGCGAAATTTTCAAAACCGGTGAACAGCTCCGGTCAGCTCCTGTCTTGAAAGTTTCGGGGTGATTCGTCAAGCGAGGGCAGAGAAAATAATTTTTCCCCTTGTCATTTTGCATAGGAAACTTTAGACGAAGCTAAAGCCCGAACTGCTGAACGGAATTACACAAAATTTGGCAAAAAGGTAGCTCTTGGTTCAGAAAGAGTCCTTTTTGTTAAATGGTGTAAATCTGTTTAGTAGTTCCTGAGAAATTAGAAAAAGAAAAAGTTTCGATATCTAGGGCAGCGGTGGGTTCGCGAACCCTCCGAGCAAGAGCTTCACTTTGATTGGCTGCTAACACTCCAAACCAGGAACTGTTGGCAGCCATCTTGTGACTCGGCAGAACCGAGTCACAAGAAAACAGTGAAAAAGAGGTTGTAAAGCAAGACAAGGGGGCAGGGTAGAAACACCCTAACCCCCTAGGCCTGCTCAGGGGGTCCCACGAGGACCCCCAGCGCCAGAAAAATAATTAAAAAAATAAATCAGCCGAATTCGCGCTGAGGTCGCCGAGAAAATTTAAAAAAACACGCTTCATTTTTTATAAGCCCCCGGGTGGGCCAGAACCCGGGGGCAATGTGTGACATTCTGAAACTTTAAATCTTTGTGTATCCCATGGAACTAGGTAACTTATAGTCTGCTCCCTTCTGTACTGAATGTTCTGCCTCAAGAAGCAGTCAAGTGTTGAAGTACAATATAGGCAAACAAAACATATTCGGATTTGCCCTGCATGTTCCAGCAATGACTAGGCGGCCGCCAGTGCCGTTCGGCAGCTCCGAGCTCCACGTGTACTACTCACACTCTTTTCAGTGTAGTTTACCTCTGACCTCAGAGTCAGCACAGCTGCGCTGTGTAAGGCTGCCCGGGGGGGGGGTCGCGCAGCGGCCCGCCCCTTGGAGGGCGGCCGCCTTAGTGCCACAGGAAGGCACAGGGGTGGGAGGTCGAGTCCCTGGGCCAGTCCGGGGGAGACCCCAACAGATAGCTGTTTCCGGCGAGGGCGGGCAGGAGACAGGGGTACTTATACTGTCTCCGCCCCCTCCTCGTCCTCTTGTCCGCTCGTTCGCCTAGCTCGGTCCTCGCGTGCCCAGCAGCCTCGGAGCCTCTCGCTCGCGGTGAGTTTGCCTGTCTCCCCTCCCCGCGGGGGGGGCCATGGTAGTGACGGTGGCCACTCCCAAGGCTGTGGAGGAGTTACAGGGCGATCCAGGGTCTGCACTTACCAAGGGGTACAGCATGCAGCAGCACCATGGGGTGCTAAGCCAGGATACCCAGGGATGTTTAGCGGGTCCCCTGGAAGAACGACGGCGCCCCGTTAACCGAAAGGCAGTTGTGGGTCTGAGCAACCGGGGGCTGCCATTTATGCTCCGCCCACCCATCACGGGGGGCGTGGTGAAGCATGTGGACTGGTGGTCCACGGATGGGAGGGGTGGACCCTCCCAATATTTGGTATACACCAGTTGGCGTTGCCATGGTGACTCTAGGCTTATCAGACGGGCAGGCGGCATAGGGCTGGCCTGCCCTGGGATCGCCCGTAAGATAACCCACCTTGTTTGCATATTGGTTATGCTAATAAACCTGCAGCAATATTTCTCCACTTACATTACAGTGTCGTGTGTTTTTATTTATGCACTTATGTCTTATGTGCTTTGTGATAACTGTTGCCGATATTGGCACTATGTAAGGCTGCCCGGGGGGGGGTCGCGCAGCGGCCCGCCCCTTGGAGGGCGGCCGCCTTAGTGCCACAGGAAGGCACAGGGGTGGGAGGTCGAGTCCCTGGGCCAGTCCGGGGGAGACCCCAACAGATAGCTGTTTCCGGCGAGGGCGGGCAGGAGACAGGGGTACTTATACTGTCTCCGCCCCCTCCTCGTCCTCTTGTCCGCTCGTTCGCCTTGCCCGCCCCTCCGCTTACCCGGCGTCCGGAGGGACAAAAGGGGGGGGCAGGTTTTTTCTAACAATGTTACTTTGTGTTGCAGGAGGAGTTACAGGGCGATCCAGGGTCTGCACTTACCAAGGGGTACAGCATGCAGCAGCACCATGGGGTGCTAAGCCAGGATACCCAGGGATGTTTAGCGGGTCCCCTGGAAGAACGACGGCGCCCCGTTAACCGAAAGGCGGTTGTGGGTCTGAGCAACCGGGGGCTGCCATTTATGCTCCGCCCACCCATCACGGGGGGGCGTGGTGAAGCATGTGGACTGGTGGTCCACGGATGGGAGGGGTGGACCCTCCCAATATTTGGTATACACCAGTTGGCGTTGCCATGGTGACTCTAGGCTTATCAGACGGGCAGGCGGCATAGGGCTGGCCTGCCCTGGGATCGCCCGTAAGATAACCCACCTTGTTTGCATATTGGTTATGCTAATAAACCTGCAGCAATATTTCTCCACTTACATTACAGTGTCGTGTGTTTTTATTTATGCACTTATGTCTTATGTGCTTTGTGATAACTGTTGCCGATATTGGCACTATATTCAGTCGCGCTCTCAGCAGTCTCTATTGCTCCCTGTGTAAACTGGCACTGGCACGCTTTTTAGGAACAGTGAAGTCATTACATCCTCTTTCAAGGACAGTCACAGAAGCTCATTACTGTACAAATCACAGAAAACGCACCTTGCAAAAGACATCGGCAGCCTTACTTACAAACTCTTGGTATATGTCGGCGGCAAAGAAGTGTAAATGTTGCGCCCGAATCACCGAGTGATTGAAGAGATTTGTCAGGGTCACGCCAGGGAAATGCGACACCTCCTGGTGGTGCTGCAGTGTTAAGGCAAAGACCGCGAGGAGCACGAGAGAGAAGCACAACCCTGCCAAGAAATGAAGCAGTCAGAATAGCGCAGGCGTGCACGGGCCCAGCCAGCACAGTGTTTTCAAGCATACCGTGGTCCCGATTAGGAAAGCTAGCTATTTGTGCGCCCCAGAAGTGGGGTGTGAAAGTGGCAGCATTCACCTGTCAAACCCCAGCTCTCGAGTCACAGAATCATGAAAGGTGGGGTTTTAAGTGGATTAAGTTGCGTGTGGGCCAGGAAACCTGCAAACAGGTGCTGATATATTGGTGGACCTAACGGGAGGAAAGTGTCGCTATTCAATGGGCCAAAGCCCTGGGATGTGTCTTAGGCGTTTTGTTTACAGTGAATCGAGTAACATATGAGTTCCTGTCGTGTAGGATGGCAGTGCTCTAGCCTCTAAGAAGACTTCAGTTTAACACGTTGTTTGAAGGGTCCATGTTGGGGGTAGTGTGTGGGGTATTCTGACCCAGACTGGTGAAGGACCTTAGTTGCCATGAATTGGATTCTTAGTCGTAGGAAACTGCTATTTGAGCACCCACCCATCAGAGTCATGGGACAGTCTGGAAATCTGGTTTTCTGTGTAGGCACCTCTGCCTATGCTCGCTGTGGTCACTTCTGGATGGTGGATTCAGGTCTTTGATACGTTAAAGTCAGTGTGTTTCTAGAAGGTGTTCAAAAACAGACTTGTTGGCACCTCAATAAACATAATTATATTTCACTCCAAAAACAAGAACAGTTCAAGGTCTAAATGCTCTTTGACCCCAGTCCAGCACACAAGATAGCAGATTTATGCAATTTCACCGTTATAGTGTTACTGTGTCTTTCTTGCATGAAATTAAGTTTTCCTGAACTGCAAATGCAAAAAGCATAACTAAAAACATGGATTTCTCGTAGCTGCTTCATGCTCGAGAAAACTTGTGGGGAATAAAACGTTCTCTTCTGTTATTTCATAAAACAATTACATTTAGCATGCAGAAAAAGTTTTTGGAGAAAACAGACAAGCCACCTTGAACACAACCTAAAGAGAGAGACACTTGGAATAAACTGTGCCATTTAGGTATTCTTGGGGGTAGTGCAGGTCTTAATTAAAGACAGTGCAATAATAAAAAAAAAAGTAATGTTGCACATCTTCAGTATTTACATGTTTGGACAGAAACTAGAGGGCTTTGTTTGAAAATACTGCATATTTAAGCAAATTTTATCCATTCAATTAAAATTAAATGACCTGCTGCCATTTTCCTTTTGGTCATAAGCTGTGTGGTTGCTGAGGCCTTGAAGCCAGAGAGAGGTCTTTCGGTTTTTTGCCTGCTGACCGTCAAATCATTTTATACACAAAGAACCTATTGCTATTTACCAATTCATTTATGTTTACATTTAAACACAATTCACACTGACCAATCAGCTCTCTGTTCATCAATATATTAAAATGTTGAAAGTGCTCGTGGCCTCCTGCTTACCTTACTGATACATAATTATAAAGGTTTTTCTATGTTTACATTCACTAGTGCTAGCTGTTGCCTAATCGTTCCTTAGAAATCATTCTTGAATGATGGAATAGGCAGTGGGGGTTCAATTACCCAAAATGGTTTTTTTGTAGGTAGTGCACTTGAGATACTATAATTTATGCTACTTTGGCAAGTGCCTTGTGCCTTTGTGCTTGGGGCGACTCAACCCCAGTTTCGGAGATTACATGGGTTATCAGTGAGGTGGTGAGCACAAATAAACCCTGTGTTATCCTAGTTTGAAAATATATTGTTTGCCAAAATCAGATTTACAGCTGAAAAAGCATATTTTACTAGGATTTCTCTTTGTCCTTAATTTCAGTTTTGGGGTAGATAGATTTGGAAGAAGACACTCACTGTGATTCACTGTAGAAAGGAAGCTTGACGTGTGCCTTTGTGCACAAAAACTACGGTTCCTGTCAAGGGACAAACAAAAGCTGTGCATGTGCGCACTCACTGAGAAGTACATTGAATATACAGACTGCTGGTAGCAGGGTTCCTACTCTTGGTCACTGCCTACTTTTCTTGCCTCTTTCTGCACCCCTGTTGCTTCATCCTGCACTTCCCATGCTTCTTTCTGCACCTGTCTTGCTTCTTTCTGCACACCTGTTGTCTCTTTATGTACCTCTTTTGCCTCTTTCTGCACTTTTCTTGCCTTTTTCTGCACCTCTTTTAGCTCTTTATGCACGTCTGTTGCCTCTTTCTGCACCTCATTTGCTTCTTTCTGCACTCCTGTTGTCTCTTTCTGCACTCGTCTTCCCTCTTTCTGTACCTTTCCTGCCTGTTTTTGCATCTCACTTGCCTCTTTCTGCACTTTTCTTGCTTCTTTCTACACCTCTGTTGCTTCTTTCAGCAATTCTTTTGCCTCTTTGTGCACTTCTCTTCCCTGTGTCTGCACCTCTCTTGCCTCTTTTTGCACCTCTGTTGGCTCTTTTTGCACCTCACTTGATCCTTTCTACACTTCTCTTGCCTCTTTCTGCACCCCTGTTGCTTCATTGTGCACTTTCCATGCTTCTTTCTGCACCTGTCTTGCTTCTTTCTGCACACCTGTTGTCTCTTCGTGTACCTCTTTTGCCTCTTTCTGCACTTTTCTTGCCTTTTTCTGCACCTCTTTTAGCTCTTTATGCACGTCTGTTGCCTCTTTCTGCACCTCATTTGCTTCTTTCTGCACTCCTGTTGTCTCTTTCTGTACTCGTCTTCCCTCTTTCTGTACCTTTCCTGCCTGTTTTTGCATCTCACTTGCCTCTTTCTGCTTTTTTCTTGCTTCTTTCTACACCTCTGTTGCTTCTTTCAGCAATTCTTTTGCCTCTTTGTGCACTTCTCTTCCCTGTGTCTGCACCTCTCTTGCCTCTTTTTGCACCTCTGTTGGCTCTTTCTGCACCTCACTTGCTCCTTTCTACACTTCTCTTGCCTCTTTCTGCACCCCTGTTGCTTCATTGTGCACTTTCCATGCTTCTTTCTGCACCTGTCTTGCTTCTTTCTGCACCCCTGTTGTCTCTGTATGTACCTCTTTTGCCTGTTTCTTCACTTTTCTTGCCTTTTTCCGCAGCTCTCTTCCTTCTTTCAGCACGTCTGTTGCCTCTTTATGCACCTCATTTTCTTCTTTCTGCACCCCTGTTGTCTCTTTCTGCACTTGTCTTCCCTCTTTCTGTACCTTTCCTGCCTGTTTTTGCATCTCCCTTGCCTCTTTCTGCACTTTTCTTGCTTCTTTCTACACCTCGGTTGCTTCTTTCAGCAATTCTCTTGCTTCTTTGTGCACTTATCTTGCCTGTTTAGCACCTCTCTTGCCTCTGTTTGCACCTCTGTTGGCTCTTTCTGCACCTCACTTGCTCCTTTCTACACTTGTCCTGCCTCTTTCTGCACCCCTGAGGCTTCATTTTGCACTTTCCATGTTCTTTCTGCACCTGTCTTGCTTCTTTCTGCACCCCTGTTGTCTCTTTATGTACCTCGTTTACCTCTTTCTGCACTTCTCTTGCCTCTTTCTGCATCCCTGTTGCTTCATTCTGCACTTTCCATGCTTCTTTCTGCAGCTGTATTGCCTCTTTGTGCACCCATCCTACCTTTTTCTGCACCCCTTTTACCTCCTTCTCCACCCCTCTTCCCTCTTTCTGCACCTCTGTTGGTTCTTTGTGCACTGCTCTTCCTTCTATCTGCACCTTACTTGCCTCTTTCTGCACTTTTCTTGCTTCTTTCTACAACTCGGTTGCTTCTTTCAGCAATTCTCTTGCCTCTTTGTGCACTTCTCTTTAACTGTTTCTGCACTTCTCTTGCCTCTATCTGCACCCCCGTTGCTTCATTCTGCACTTTGCATGTTTCTCTCTGCACCTCTCTTGCTTCTTTCTGAACCCCTGTTGTCTCTTTATGTACCTCTTTTGCCTCTTTCTGTACTTTTCTTGCCTTTTTCTGTACTTCTCTTGCCTGTTTCTGCACTTCTCTTGCCTCTTTCTGCATCCCTGTTGCTTCATTCTGCACTTTCCATGCTTCTTTCGGCACCTGTCTTACCTCTGTGTGCAACCATCCTACCTTTTTCTGCACCTCTCTTGCCTCTCTCTCCACCCCTCTGCCCTCTTTCTGCACCTCTGTTGGTTCTTTGTGCACTGCTCTTCCTTCAATCAATACCTCGGTTGCTTCTTTCAGCAATTCTCTTGCCTCTTTGTGCTATTCTCTTGCCTGTTTCTGTACTTCTCTTGCCTCTTTCTGCACCCCTGTTGCTTCGCTCTGCACTTTCCATGCTTCTTTCTGCACCTGTCTTGCTTATTTCTGCACCCCTGTTGTCTCTTTGTGTACCTCTTTTGCCTCTTTCTGCACTTTTCTTGCCTTTTTCTGTACATCTATTCCCTCTTTCTGCACGTCTGTTGCCTCTTTCTGCACCTCATTTGCTTCTTTCTGCAACCCTGTTGTCTCTTTCTGCACTCGTCTTCCCTCTTTCTGTACCTTTATTGCCTGTTTTTGCAACTCACTTGCCTCTTTCTGCACTTTTCTTGCTTCTTTCTATACCTCGGTTGCTTCTTTCAGCAATTCTCTTGCCTCTTTCTGCACTTCTCTTGCCTGTTTCAGCACCTCTCGCCTCTTTTTGCACCTCTGTTGGCTTGTTCTGACCTCACTTGCTCCTTCTGCACCTGTCTTGCTTCTTTCTGCACCCCTGTTGTCTCTATATGTATCTCTTTTGCCTCTTTCTGCACTTTTCTTGCCTTTTTCTGCACTTCTCTTGCCTCTTTCTGCACCCCTTTTGCTTCATTCTGCACTTTCTATACTTTTTTCTGCACTTCTCTTCTTCTTTCTGCACCTCTCCTGCCTCCTTCTGTAGCTCTCTTACCTCTTTGTGCACCTCTCCTGCCCCTTTCTGCACCCCTTTTGCTTCTTTTTACACATCTGTTGGTCCTTTCTGCACCTCACTTACCTCTTTCGGCACCTGTGTTACTTCTTTCAGCACTTCTCTGGCCTCCTTCTGCACCTCTTAGTTAGAGGTGGTTTTAATCCCCCTGCCCTATTATGTACTTGGGCCATACAGGGGAGGTCATGCCAATCACAGGGGTACCCCAACCTATAGTGTACCCTAGTGTACGTAGGTGTTTTCACTGTATTCAAGTGTCTTTCAGCGTAGCACTGGCTCCAGGCCTGGTTAGTCAGAGTCAGTTACCACCAGTACCCGTCAGCAAAATGTTGGGGGTACAGGATGACTTTGCAACAAGACCTCTTTCTGCTCCTCTGTTGGTTCTTTGTGCACATCTCTTGCTTCTTTCTGCACCTTTCTTCATCTTTCTGGACTTCTGTTGCCTCTTTCTGCATTTCTCTTGCTTCTTTCTGCGCCTTTCTTCCTCTTTCTGCACATGTACTACCTTTGTAAGCATAGTTAGAAATTAGCATTTAAAAACACCTTTGAAATTCACTGAAAAAACCACAGGTTTCAGGGACGTTATAGTTAGAAATTAGCATTTCAAAAACTTTTGAAATTCATTGAATAAACCATATCACACTCCCATTTACTCACCTATACAGTTATACACACTCCACCTCACTTATTCAAACATATACTAAAACATACTTACACTCTTATACAATAACTAATACAAGCACACACTCATCCATACAGCCACTCTCACAATCACTCACTCTCACATATAGTCATTTATATACTCCAACACTCACATTTACTGCCTTTCACAGATGCAGTTACTCACACATGTACCACTGAGGCATGCCTTCACTCACCAACACACCCATACACACACTCACCCACCCATACAGCCCTTCACAGATGCACTCTTGAACCCATACACCCAGTGAATCACCCACTCACACATCTATGCACAGCATTACACCCCCACCCACCCACACAGACACTCAGGCACCCATACAGATACTCAGACAACCAATCAATAACCCATGCATTCAGTAAGACACATTTAATCAATTTAATCAAACGGCACACCGGAGGCCAATTAAGGTAATTATAACGCATGAAGGGACTTCCGTTCAGCAATCAGCTCTTCGAACACTCGCATTTGGCCCAAGAGGAAGGAGAGAGAATTCTCCGAAACGCGTCGGCTAGGAGGACCAAAGACGGGATGTTAAGCTGCCTGCTTTGTCTAAATAAAGGAGTTTCCTGGCCTACCTGTGAGTGCGGCTTCAATTGCTGGGCAATTTTGGGTGAATATATATATATATATTCACTGGAAAAAAACACAGGTTTCAGGGACGTTATAGTTAGTTGAACATCTCATTCATACAAAACCAGAGAAATTCGGCCGTTATAGTTAGTCGAGGTAACTATAACTCGCGACTCCGCAATGCACTGCTGATGACGTCACATATTACATCACTCATGACATGGTCAGTGACATCACTGATGACATCACTGATGACATCTCAAATGACATCACTGATGACATCATCCAGTGTTTCTAAAAAGTTTAAATATGTTTTATATATATGCCAAGGTGTATTGAAGAATGAGTGGGTGTATGAGTGTCTGTATGGATGATTTAGTAGGTGCGTGAATGACTGTATATGTATGTGATTAAATGTGTCTTATTGAATGCATGGGTTAGTGACTAAACTGTTTGAATGTCTGTATCAGTCTGTCAGTTGGTATGTAAGCGTCTGCATGGGTTGGTGAGAAGCTACATGAGTGTCTATACGGGTTATTGATTGATTGTCTGAGTATTTGTATGGGTGCCTGAGTGTCTGTGTGGGTGGGTGCGGGGTGTGACTTTGATGTGTGAGTGGGTGATACACTGGGTGTATGGGTTCAAGAGTGCGTCTGTGAAGGGCTGTATGGGTGAATGAGTGTGTGTATAGGTGTGTTGGTGAGTGTTTAGATGTCTCAGTGGTACATGTGTGAGTAACCACATATGTGAAAGGCAGTATATGTGAGTGTTGGACTATATAAATCACTATATGTGAGAGTGAGTGATTGTGAGAGTAGCTGTATGGATGAGTGTGTGCTTGTGTCAGTGATTGTATAAGAGAGTAAGTATGTATTAGTATCTGTATGAATAAGTGAGGTGATGTGTGAATAATTGTGTATGTGAGTAAATGGGAGTGGGATTGATTCTTTCCATGACTGACTATGTGTGTGAGTAACTCTATGGGCGAGTGTCCGTGAGTGAGTGTCTTTATAGGTGTATGAGTGCATATGATAGTGCTGTATTGATGAGTGACTGCATGTATCAGTAACTGCATGGGTGAATGAGTAGATGTGTGTGTAGACCTAGGAATCAGTGAGTGTGTATGTAGTAACTGGTATTGGTGTGTCTGTGGTTTCGAAAATTGTGTGTATTTTCAAGTGGGTGTATCAAAGGTTATATTAGGGTGTAAGGAGGTGCATCACATTATCACATGGATGATGTGATCAGTGATGTCATTTGAGATGTCATGAGTGATGTCACTGACCATGTCATGAGTGATCTAATATGTGACATCATCAGCAGTGCATTGCGGGGGCGCGAGTTATAGTTACCTCAACTTACTATAACAGCTCAATTTCTCTGGTTTTGTATGACTGAAATGTCCAACTAACTATAACGTCCCAGAAACCTGTGTTTTTTTCAGTGAATTTCTAAGGTTTATTAAATACTAATTTCTTACTATAACGTCCTTGAAACCTATGGTTTTTTTAGTGAATTTCAAAGCTTTTTAAAATACTAATTTCAAACTATAACGTCCCTGAAACCTATGTTTTGTCAGTGAATTTCAAAGGTTTTTTAAATGCTAATTTCTAACTATGTCTACAAAGGTAGGACATATGCAGAAAGAGGAAGAAAGGCGCAGAAAGAAGCAAGAGAAATGCAGAAAGAGGCAACATAAGTCCACAAAAATGAAGAAAGGTGCAGAAAGAAGCAAGAGATATGCAGAAAGAACCAACAGTGGTGCACAAAGAGGCCTGGTTGCAAAGTGAGCCTGTGCCCCCAACTTTTTGCTGACTGGTACTGGTGGTAACTGACTCTGACTAACCAAACCCGGAGCCAGTGCTATGCTAAAAGACACTTAGAATACAGTGAAAACACCTATATGCACTAGGTTACACTATGGGTTGGGATACCCTTGTGATTGGCATGGCCTTCCCTGTAAGGCACTAGTACATAATAGGGCAGGGGGATTAAAACTACCTCTAAGTCAGAGGTGCAGAAAGAAGCAAGAGAAGTACAGAAAGAACCAACAGAGGTGCAGAAAGAGGGGTACAGAAAGAGGCAAGGAAAGTGCAGAAAGATGCAAAAGAGGTGCAGAAAGAGGCAAGAGAACTGCAGAAAATGGCAAGAGAGGTGCAGGAAGAGGCGGAAGAGGTGCACAAAGAGACAAAAGGGGTACAGAAAGAGGCAAGAGGGGTGCATAAAGACACCAGATAAGTACAGAAAGAAGCAACAGAGGTGCTTTAAGAGGCAAGAGGGGTGCAGAAAGAGCAAGAGAAGTGCAGAAAGAAGCAACAGACGTACAGAAAGAGGCAAGAGAGGTGCAGAAACAGGCAGGAAAGGTACGGAAAGAGGAGACAAGGGTTCAAAAAGAGGCAATAGAGGTACAGAAAGAGGGAAGAGGGGTGCAGAAAGAGGCAAGAGGGGTGCAGAAAGAAGCAAGTGAGGTGCAGAAATAGGCAACAGAGGTGCAGAAAGAAGCAAGAGAAGTGCAGACACAAGCAAGAGAAGTGCAGAAATAGGCAAGAGAATTGCTGAAAGAAGCAACAAAGGTGTAGAAAGAAGCAAGAGAAGTGCAGAAAGAGGCAAGTGAGGTGCAGAAAGAGGCAAGAGAGGTGCAGAAAATGGCAAGAGAACAGCAGACAGAGGCAAGAGGGATGCAGAAAAGGATAAAAGGGTGCAGAAAGAAGCCATTGAGGTGCAGAAAGAAGCTAGAGAAGTGCATAAAGAAGCAAGAGAGGTACAGAAAGCGGGAAGACGAGTGCAGAAAGAGACAACAGGAGTGCAGAAACAGACAACAGGAGTGCAGAAAGAAGCAAGTGAGGTGAAGAAAGAGGCAGTAGAAGTGCAGAAAGGGGCAAGTGAGGGGCAGAAGGAGGCAAGAGAACTGCAGAAAAAGGCAAGAGAGTTGCAGAAACAGACAAAAGGGGTGCAGAAAGAGGGAACAGGTGTGCAGACAGAGGCAAGAGAGGTACAGAAAGAGGGAAAAGGAGTACAGAAAGAGTCAAGAGGGATGCACAAATTTGCAAAAGAGGTGCAGAAAGAAGCAAGAGCAGTGCAGAAAAAAAACAACAGAGGTGCATAAAGAGGCAAGAGGGGGCAGAAAAAAGTAGGAAAGGTGCAGAAAGAGGCAAGACAAGTACAGAAAGAGGCAGGAAAGGTGCAGAAAGGATGAAGAGAAGTGCAGAAAGAAGCAACAGGGATGCTGAAAGAGGCGTGAAGGGTGCAGAAAGAACAAGAGAAGTACAGAAAGAAGCAACAGAGGTACAGAAAGTGGTAAGGCAGGTGCAGAAACAGGCAGGAAAGATGCAGAAAGAGGGAACAAGTGTGCAAAAAGAGACAAAAGAGATGCAGAAAGAGGGAAGATGGGTGCAGAAAGAGGCAAAAGGGGTGCAGAAAGGAGCAAGTAAGTTGCAGGAAGAGGCAACAGGGGTGCAGAAAGATGCAAGAGAAGTGCAGAAACAATAAAGAGAAGTACAGAAAGAGGCAAGAGAATTGCTGAAAGAAACAACAGAGGTGTAGAAACAAGCAAGAGAAGTGCAGAAAGTGGCAAGTGAGGTTCAGAAAGAAGCAAGCGGTGGAGGAGCCTAGCGCTTGACCAAGATGGCTGCGTGAGCTTTGAGCTCCCGAGACCCTCGTGCCCTCCGTCGTCTATCCTGTATATAATCCTGTTTGTATGCATGGCATCGTGTAGATGACTTGTCAGGGAGGAGATCGATGCCACCCGAGGTCGAATCGCCCACCGAGAACCGGAGTTATGCATGGCGGAAGATTGAGGCCCATCTCCGAGGGATGCCAGGGGCTCGAGTTCGCAGGATGCCCGACCTCTAATTGAACAACAGCGGCCAGGCGAGGTGTGAACTGCCGGACGGAGGTCCCTATCCTTTCACTTTCACTTTCTCGCCCTTTGTCTGCCCAGCCCAGGGAGTGCTCGCGTCTGCTTTATTATCATTTGGACGCTCTGCATGCCACACTGGCGACCCATCGTAAGACGGAGCACTCCTGCTCTCTCTCGCTGAGAGAGGGCAGTCCTGTTTGACCCGACTAGCTCGAGCCCACCATGTCGGGCAAAGCAGAGGTGGATCGGCCGAAGCCCAAGGCCACCAGGCGGGGAGCCTACACTCAAGCCAATAACATGGACCGCTATGCCCAACAGAAGGGGTCACCGGGTGCACCGAGCCAGTCCCCGGATACACAGAAGACTGCTTCGCCCTTGGCCCCGGAGCTCTCACTGCAGGATGTCATGGGTGCACTTGACGGGCTGCAGACTTCGATTGGGAGACAGTTTGATGCCCTGGCGCACAAAGTGGATACCATCTTGGTGGATGTTAATCTGATCCGCGCGGATTTGGGCAAAACAAATGAACGGGTCAAATCCCTGGACATCAAGACCACGGGCCTCGCCGATGATGTCTCGGACCTGCAGACCGAGGTCCGTAAGTTGCGGACCGCGCATGATCTCGCAGCCCGTCGGCTGGAGGACTTCGAGAGCCGGGCCAGGCGCAACAACGTGCGCGTTATCGGGGTCCCGGAGTCCTCGGACGAGATTTCAGTGGACCTGCTCGTGGAGGACTTGGTGCTCAATCATCTGCAGCCTAAGGGTCTAGGGAAGTTCTTCGCAGTTGAGCGGGCCCATAGAGTGCCTGGTGGGCGGCCCAAGGTGGGAGCCACACCGAGGCCGATCGTCACCCGGCTCTTTCATTTTCGAGACCGGGACGCTATCCTGCAGGCCTCGAGGGTAACGGGCCCGGTCCCCTTCCAGAACGCGTCGGTGAATTTCTATCCTGACTTCACCCAGCAGGTACAGAGGCAGCGGCAGGGCTTCCTGGGGGTGAAGAGGAGGCTTCGGGAGAGGGATCTGAAATACGCCATGCTCTTCCCTGCCAGACTACGTGTGGTGTTTGAAGACCGAACATTCTTCTTTGAATCGCCTGCCATGGCGGATGAATGGCTGGACGCTCTGCCTCGACGACGCACGGAAGAGGACACTGCCGTAGACGGGGACAGTGGCCGGGATGAACAAGGTTGATGTATTCGGAACCGGACTGACTCGGACTGATTTTAGATAATGACTTGCAGTAAACTCGGAGGTTGTGGGAGGACGAGGGGAGCTCTTTCCTCCCTTAGGGTACTTTTTGTAGATTTTGGGTTTGGTAGGGCGACAGGCACACTGCAAGTTGGGGGGGCTTTGTAAGCTGCAGCAGGGGTGCAGGGTGGGGGGGGGGTTTCCGGGATTTTGGGGTTGTTGTTGGGGGGTTTGTTTCAGCAAGGCATAGTGATTATTTCCAGGACTGTTCCATGGGGGCTCTTCGGGTGTGGGGTGGGCCTCTTTACGTTTGGGGATGGGGGGTAGGGGTTTAAGTGTTATAAGCTGGAATGTGAATGGTTTGGGGGATCGCATTAAGCGTGGGATTGTTTTGCAATTCTTGAAACGGTCATTGCCGGATGTCGCCCTGCTGCAGGAGACGCATCTTATAGGTAATACGTGCTATGCCCTGAATAGGAAGGGTTATAAATTCATAGCTCATTCGGGATTCTCCTCTGGGTCCAGGGGTGTGGGCATCCTAGTCAGAGCCTCGCTACCATTTGAGGTGGACTCCACCATTGTTGATGATAGGAGGAGGTTTGTGGCGGTGGCGGGGCAGTGGGAAGGAAGAACTTTGGTTTTAGTTTCGGTTTATCTCCCGCCGGCCCTGCAGGCCTCCACTTTCACAGATCTGGGTAGGGCCCTGCTGGATCTCCCGGGGGGTATGCTTGTAGTGGGAGGTGATTTCAACGCTATTGGCTCCGGCCTGCTGGATAGATACCCGCCCAGAGACACGGGGGGGGGGGCTCAGAAGTGGCTCCCAGACTTTCTAGATACGCTTGGCCTGATAGACTGCTGGAGGCTCCGGCACCCCACACAGAGCCAATACACTTTCCACTCCGGGGCGCATGGTAGCCTTTCTAGGATTGACTACCTACTCACTCTGGCTGCGCATGCCTCATTGGTGTCTGAGGCCAGGCACATGGCGCGTGGTATATCTGACCATTCGCCGGTGTGGGTCAGGCTGGATCTGGGTCGAGAGGGAGGGGGAAGGGTGGCCCCTATCAACCCTTGGTATTTCCGAGACCCCAAGATGCGCAGCGCGCTGGTAAAGACAGTAGATAATTTTTTCAAGGACAATCAGGGATCCGTAGACTCGGCAGTGTCGCTGTGGGAAGCATTTAAGACCGTGCTGCGAGGGGAAGCCCTCTCCCTTGTAGTGGCTGCCAAGCGGCGGAGAGATGGCGAGGTTTTGCAGGTTGAGGAGGAGATCGCGGCTTTGGAGGGAGCGCTGGAGGAGGAGGTTACAGAGGACTCACTGCATGAGCTGTGCTTGAAGCAATCCGAGTATAAGGACCTGGTGACGAATGCCGCTAAGACCCTCGGTAGGGAACAGCAGGGCCGTCTGTATGATGTTGGTGACAAGGCCGGGAAACTCCTGGCTTGGCTGGACAAAAAGGAACGGGTCAATAGAGTAGTGCCGGAGTTGACGGGAGAGGGGGGAGAGGTGATTGTGGAACCTGAGAGGATTGTGCAGTGTTTCTCGGACTATTTCCGTATGGTTTATGCCTCAGTGTCGGACAGGCCGCCCGAGGACTCGCGTGACCTCCTGCGTGATATTGCATTGCCCTGTCTCTCTGATATAGATAGGGACGAACTAGATGCTGACATAACGGTCGATGAGGTGGCGGGGGCTATCCGCCCGCTGAACTCGGGCAAGGCCTTGGGTCCGAACGGCTTGCCGGTCGACCTGTACAAGCTATTTCCGGATAGGGTTGCCCCTCACCTGCGCGCCATGTTCGTGGAGGCGCGGGGGAGTGGGGCCCTCCCGTTGGATCAGCGACTGGCGACGATTGTGGTTATACACAAAGAGGGCAAACCCCGAGATAAGTGCGCCTCATATAGGCCTATCTCACTCCTTAACGCAGAGCCGAAAATTCTGGCTAAAATCCTGGCGGCCCGGTTGATTAGGGTACTCGGTGACTTGGTCCATCCGGATCAATCCGGATTCATCCCGCACCGTAACACAGCGTTAAATCTTCGGCGCCTTCATGGTGTAATCGCCAGGGCGGGCACGCTGCGTGAACCAGCTATTGTGGCGTCTCTCGATGCCACGATGGCCTTTGACACGGTGGAATGGGCATATTTGTGGGCCGTGTTGACCAAGTTCGGCTTTGGCCACGGTTTTTTGAGCTGGGTGAGGTTGCTGTATGAGGGCCCTCTTGCGAGTGTGGTGGTAAATGGCCGGGCGTCGACTCCGTTTCAGCTTGGGAGGGGTACTCGGCAAGGTTGTCCCCTGTCGCCATTGTTGTTCGCCCCCGCCCTTGAGCCGCTGGCTGCGTGGATACGCTGGCACCCGGATATACGGGGACTTAGATGGTCGCCTGAGCACGAGGACCGTATATCGCTCTATGCTGATGACATCCTGTTGTATCTTGCCTCACCCAAGAAATCACTTATAGTGGTCTGTGACGTACTCACATCTTTCGGTAGGAACTCGGGTCTCGTTATCAACTGGAGTAAATCGTATTTATATGTTCTTAGTGGCGAGGTTCCACCGATCCCTCGAACTTGTTCGATCCAGGTTGCTCAGCAGGGCTTCGTGTATCTGGGGATCTTTATCTCCATGGATTCTGCCGTGCGATATGAGAGGAACCTGCTCCCCCCCCTAGCGCGCCTGAGGCGGGATGTGGAGGGCTGGCGGAGGCTGCCGCTCTCCCTCGTTGGGCGTGCGGCCCTGTTCAAAATGATGTCTCTTCCCCGGTTCCTCTACGCACTGCAGAATACTTTGGATTGGGTACCGGCCAACTACTTTCGGGAGGTCGAAGGCCTCCAACGAGCGTTGCTGTGGGACGGGCGGCCGCGAATAGCTATTGCAAAGTTGACGCTCCCATGGTACGACGGGGGTATTGCGCTTCCAGACATCCGACGGTACTATTGGGCCACCCAGCTGAGTGCGATTAATCATGGGTTTTATGGCCCGGCCCTCAGCCCTGGGTATGCCATGGACAGGTGGTTGCTGCGTGGTGGTAATTATTACAGGGCGTTGTATTCGCGGTCCCTGGACTCGTCCCTCACGGGGCCCACTGGTGTGGCGGTGCGTGTGTGGAAGATGGCAACTGACTCGCTGGGCTGGAAGGATAGGCTCACCCTCGCTACCCCGCTGTTTGAATCTGAGAGATTGGGTAGGCTTTGGCACACAAAAGGCTTTGACAAATGGGACTTGATCGGCATCTCCAGGGTCGGAGATGTCCTGATTAAGGGGAGGGTGAAGTCCTTTGAAGAGTTGCAGAAGGAGTATGAGCTGGGGCCATCTGAGTTTTTCCGCTATATTCAGGTGTGTCACGCCCTCCGATCAGTCCTCATAGAGGGTGAGAAGGTGCCTGAGTCCTCTCCTTTGGAGGACCGGGTCCTTGATGGTCATATGCCCGAGAGCACGATCTCGCTCATCTATAAGAAACTGATCAACGTCCGGGCGGATATGCTTCTGGGGTTGAGGGACCAGTGGTCTAGGGATGGCCTCGAGTTGGATGACGAGGATTGGCAGTCTGCTGTTTCCTCTCCTAAGGAGGTTGCGATCCCGTCGCGTCTGAGGCTGGTGCAGCTTAAAATACTGCATCGAGTGTACGTGACGGGGCCAAGGCTGGTTCACATGGGATTCTCGGAGGACGGCCATGCAGGAGGGGATGTGGTATGGTGGGTACTTTCCTGCATATCATTTGGGAATGTGGTGTCATCACGGAATTCTGGCGGAGGGTCCATGCAGTGAGGGGGAGGTGACGGGCATTGCTATGCAGCCGGAAGCGCGGTGTTGTCTCCTGAATGTCTGGGGGCCCACTGATCACAATGCGGCGCAGACCCAATGGGTGACTCTGGGTAACATGGTCGCTAAGAGAGATATAGCGCGATTGTGGGGATCGGTGGGCCCCCCCACATTGACCGCGTGGAAAGAAAATATGGACTGGAGTATGCTAAGGGAGAAAACGGTATATTGCGCTAGAGGCCGCCCTCGGAAGTGGCACGCCATCTGGGGGCGGTGGAACCAATACAGGGGGGGAATTTGTCTTGCCCCTGATCTGGATCCCCCCGAGGAACAGCTTTCCTCCTAACCTTCTTTCCAGCCCAGTATGGTTAATGGACTTCTTTGGCCTCTGCTGTCCCCCTTCTTCCTCTTCTCACGGTACTGTAAATGGTAGATGATTGGGGTCCTGCCTCCCCTGGGGGGCTATCACCATGGGCATTCAGTGTTCTTGCCTTGCTGGGGGTTGTGGTGTGTTTTGTGTTTATTTTAAAAATGGAATCTTTGCACTCCTCCTTCACTGTACTGTGGACGCGTCTCTGTTCCTCTTTACCGAAGCTGCCGAACCTCCGGGTTGTCGGCTGAATAGCTGTGTCCAGACTTTTGAAAATAAAGGTTTTTTAAAAAAAAAAAAAAAAAAGAAAGAAAGAAGCAAGCGCAGTGCAGAAAGAACCAACAGAGGTGCAGAGGGCAAGAGGGGTGCAGAAAGAAGTAGGAGAGGTGCAAAAAGAGGTAAGAGGGATACAGAAAGAGGCAAGAGGGGTGCAGAAAGAAAGAAGAGAAGTGCAGAAAGAAGCAACAGAGGTGCTGAAAGAGACAAGAAGGGAGGAGGAAGAGGCAAGAGAAGTGCAGAACGAGGCAAGAGAGATGCAGAAAAAAGCAAGTGAGGTGCGGAAAGAGGCAAGAGAGGTGCAGAAAGAAGAGAGTGAGGTTCTAAAAGAGGTAAGAGAAGAGCAGAAGGTAGTAAGTGAGGTGCAGAAAGAGGCATGAGAGGTATAGAAATAGCCAAGATAAGTGTAAAAAGGGGCAAGAGAAGTGCAGAAAGAGGCACTTGAGGTGCAGAAAGAGGCAAGGGAGGTACAGAAAGAGGCTCGAGAAGTGCAGAAAGAGGCAAGAGAAGTGCAGAAAGAGGCTCGAGAAGTGCAGAAAGAGGCAAGAGAAGTGCAGAAAGAGGCCAGAGAAGTGCAGAAAGAGGCAAGAGAGGTGCAGAAGGAAGAGAGTGGGATGCAGAAGGAGACAAGTGAGGTAAGGAAAGAGGCAAGAGAGGTAAGGAAAGAGGTAAGGGAACTGCAGAAAGAGGCAAGAGAAATGCACAAAGAGGCAAGAGAGGAGCAGAAAGAGGCAAGAGAGTTGTAGAAAGATTCTGCATTTTTGGGAACATTTGATCAGTTTGAGCTAAAAACAAGACTTTTTTTGTTCCAATCTGCAGATTAGGCAGCAGATGATGGAATATTTGGCAAATGCGGAAAATGTTTAATTATGTGAAAATTGGTGCAGCCGAACAGTCACATAATTCCAGTGGCCCTGCTCATATCTCCGACTAGGTCCAGAAGTGGTTCCTTTTTTTTGTGTTTCATTGAGTTTATAGTTTGGCTTTTATGGAAACGAGGAAGACTAAACCTGGGGTTACCCCTCCACAACACAGACTACAATACCACATAATTACTCTCCAACGCACATAATCCCACTCCACATAATTCCTATACACTAAATACCACATACTTTCTATTCACATAATTTCACTGCACAACATACCACATAATTTCACAACACACAACGTACATCCACTCTACAACAAAAACATTAGTAAAAAACGTTTACATTTACAACGCCAATAGCTCTAACTCTCGCAAATGCGAAACCTATTACATTGCAAATGCTTCTTTAACTAGTAGTCGCGTTTGCAGAGTGGTGGAGAAAGGATGCTGGGCCTCCAACCAGCGCTCAGGAATTCCGCTGCTTAGGACTTACAGGTGGTACCAAGAGGGCTTCTTGGCCCCCAAAGTCCCTCAGGAGTAAAGTGGACTTCATCCCCATCCCGTAGTCTGCCAGGAGAATGGTGGAGAAAGGGGGCGTGGCTGCCAAAGACGTTTTAGCAATCCCACTATGTGGGACTTACTGGAGGTAACAAGAGGGGTAGTTGGCCCCCAAGGACATTCTTGGGGGCCAACTACCCCTCCTACTGCCTCCAGTAAGTCCCACACAGCAGGATTGCTAAGTTCTCAAAGCAGGCCCACCTCCTTTGCCCACCACTCTGCAAATGCGCTCCCTGGCGCGCTCTCTGATGGGGATTGAAGTCACCTTCGCTGCTGGGGGTCCTTTAGAACCAACTAGCCTACCTCCTACCTCCAGTAAGCCCCACACACAGTGGGATTGCTAAGAGGTGGACAGAGCCCACGCCCCCTTTCTCCACCACTCTGCAAACGTGCCTCCTGGTGCGCTCTTTGTTGGGGGATGAAGTCCCCTTGCCTCATGAGGGTCCCTGGAAGCTAACTAGCCCACCAGGTACCTCCAGTAAGCCCCACACAGCTGGATTGCTGAGAGTGGTCTGAGGCCACGCCCCCTTTTTACACCACTCTGCAAACCTGGCGCACTGCTGCTCAGGGAAGGAGGTCCACTTGTGTCCTGAAGTTACACTTCAAATTAACAGTAAAGTGGCACAAAATACACGTTAGGCCCTAGGGGCGAGCTAAACCATATACTAAAATAGTGGTATAAGAACCACAACTTAACTAGACACAAGGCCTGGAGCCTGTAGAATCGTTGGGACCCCAAGGAACCACCCAAGGTAGTGACACAGGGGACCCATGGGGCCGTGTGCAGTGTGAGAACACAGCCGCGAGCTCCCGTTAGCTTCTATGGGGAAAGTCGCGGTTAGATTTTTAAAGTTAAAGGACACTTAGAATTGGACAAGGAATAAACCCTTTTGGACTTAGGCAGTTCTAGGGTCAACACCCACGGGAGCACTGGAGTACTCTAGTTACCTCACCCAGGGAAGCCAGGTGCATAGGTGTCAAATGGTGTTGGGTCGCATCGTCGTTTTTAATGGAAGCTGGCGAAGAAGTGCTGCTGCCGGGAAGATGAGAAGTGTGGGAAGAGATCCAAGTCTGGATCGAAGATGTGAAGAACCTGAAAGCAGAAGGAACAGAGCCTGGGTCACTTGCCAGTGACCAGGGGCCTGATAGACGAATGTCCACCGATGTCGGGTATTTCAGGTGAAGAAGGTGAAGCTTAACGCTTCAGCAATGAGGACCAGGAGGCGTCGAGGACAACCAGGAGCTGGATTCGAGCTGTCCCACGAAGGATGTCGAGTGCTGCAGCATCAGTGCCCGGATTGGATACAACAAGCCTTGGCAACAGCAATCCACGCAGAAAGGAGAAAGATGCTTCATTGCAGACCAGCAAGGTTTGAGGGACTCACCACGCGGTGGGGAGTCAGGGCACGTCTGGAGTAACCAGGGAAGACCAAGGAAAATCAGAGTTGCCTTCACAGGGACCTACCAGTCGACGGACCAGGGATCGCAAAGGGCCTCGAGCGGAAATGCAAGAAGCGGGCTCACGGAACACTCGTGGAGTATAGGCCCACAATCTTCGGTGCAAAAGGTGCTCGGGCTTGGGCTACAAGTAACCCAAAGCACAACTTCAAGAGATGTTGAGAAGTCAATGCCCTTGCAAATGTGCACGGTGTCCAGGAGTTCCGGTTCCACGCCACTCACGAAGGCTGAGGGTCTCAGCTTTGCTGGGGACTCGGGTCGGCCTCTGAGAAGTCTGGAAATCCTCTTCCTGGGCTGCAGATACTTCGGAGTCCGTCGGGAGCTTCGGAGATGCAGACCGGCAATTGCTTCGTTGGTGCCTGCCAGGCAGGGGAGTCACTCCTTGACTCCAAGGGAGATTTCTTCCGTCCTCTAGTCTTGAGTAGAGCTTCGAAGTTCCAGGATTCAGTTGCAGAGTTTCATCCAGGGATATCTAAAGTCCTGTTGCCAGGTGTTCCTACTTTATATCCAAGGAAGGGGTTGGACTAACTCAGGGGACCCACCTATGGGAGGGTTTGGAAAGAGGGGTGGCTACACCCATTTCCTTTGTCCAGTTTCGCGCCAGAGCAGGGGCTGGTACCCCCTGAATCGGTTTGAGCTGGAATATGCAGAGGGACACCAAATGTGCCCCAGTGCAGGACTTCAAACCACTCTCAGAGTGCACCCACCCAGCCCCAATACACTAAAGCCTGTCTGGGAGGTGGTGATACCCCCCTGTGACAGGAAACCTATTTACCAGGCCTCCCCTGCTGGAGTTTTGGTCAGCAGCAGGAGGCCCGAGTCGTGTCTGTGGCTGCAGCATCCATTTTGTGATGCCAGGGCTCTTTTAAGTTGGTACTGGGTATACCGGTGCTGTCATGTCTCTCCCTCTAGAAGGGAGGGATCATACTCCTACACCAGTTACTCGTGTGGGGGTATGATTCCAAGGTGTTTGACACCAAACACAACATGTTTCCGTGCAGCCAGTCCAAAGTTAGCATTTACCGTTTGGTTATAATGCACTTAAGAGTATATGGTCAGGCTGCATCACAGACAACCCCGGAGAAGAGATTTCGAAGGCTGCAGAGGGGCTCAGCTCATGCCTGGGCACCCTCTCACACGAAACCAAGCACCCTGCCTTCAGGATTGATAAGGCCTGCCATAGGGGTGACTGATAGGTTTCTATGTGCAGTGATAGGTGAGATATAGTGAACCTATATCTCAGTAAGGGGTGCATGCACCACCTTACCCAGGCTGCAGTAGCAGACCTGTGGTGTCATTTTGGAGGGCTTCCCAGGGGTGGCATAATACATGCTTCAGCCCCTGGTAGGCCTCTGGGGTACCTATGCCCTGGGTACATAGTATACCATATACTAGGGACTTATAAGGGCACCTCAGAATCCAATCTGTTGTGTACCTAAGGTACTAGGAATCCATTTGTAAGAGAAAACAGATAGGCTGGGGACCTGAATAGCAGGTTCCCAGCCAAACTAAGCCAAAAACCATCAAAAACACCAGGAAAAAAGTGGGGACAACCATGTAGTCAGATTCCAACTTCCTACATAACCCCCCCACATGAAAGGAGATAAGGTTAACCTTGGCCAGTTGAGCCTTTATTGACTAAGTGGCCATATAAGGAAGTACCTGCACTAGCATGGTTACCCCCTGTCTTATGGTCCATTAAGCTATCCCTCACCCTAAGGGTATGAGAGGGTCTCCACCATGGGGAATTACTACCTGTGGTTCCCAGCCAAACTAAGTCAAAAACCATCAAAACACCAGGAAAAAAATGGGGGCAACCATGTAGTCAGATTCCACCTTCCTACAGCTATGGTCTGCTGTTTATTGTTTTTTAGGAAGGCTGATCATTGTACATTACAGGAGTCATCATGGGTCATATCCCCAAGTAGTTCTAAATTTCAAATTGATGCAGTGGTTCTACCCTCTCTTTAGTGCTCTGCCCGGTTGATTCTCCATTTCCAATTGTTTCCTGGACATGTTCCCTGGTGGGGTTGGGAGCCTTTGTTCGTCATATGTATGAAAGGTCTTTGTGCTGCTAATTCTGTGCCCCTGGGGTGACAGGTCTCTGACCCACAGGTATAATTACTGGTAGGAAAAGGTCTTTGCAACGACGAAATTTAAGCAGGAAGCGGCACTGGTGTCTGAGATTATTGATCCTCAAACCGGTAATATAATGGGCGAAAAGGAAGGAATAGCTAAGGTTTTTATGGAGCATTACTCGAAGCTATATGCCACAAACTATGAGCTACCCCAGGAACAGATAATTAAATATTTTGAGGGAGTTACTTTGCCATGCCTTTCGGAATTACGATTTGAGCAAATTGGTCAACAGATTATGGAATTGGAGGTCTCGCAAACAATAAAATCTATTGCAGGTGCCAAGGCGTGTGGGGTAGATGGCTTCCCTGCTGAACTTTATAAAAAAAATTGACTCCCTTCCTGACAAAGCTGTTCAATGTTATTAAGAACGGCTCTGATATTCCATCCAGCTTTAAAGAGTCCGTGATTGTCAGCTTTGTCAAGAAGGGTAAAAACTCAAAGGATGTGAATTCCTACCGTCCCATTAGTTTGCTCAATGTTGACTATAAAATTCTGATGAATGTCTGGGCACAGCGGTTTACACCAGCCGCTCAAGAGTTAGGTCATAGTGATCAATCTGGCTTTGTAGCTGGTCGCTTCATGTCATCAAATACTGGGTTTTTAATTCAAGCCCTTGATTATTTCACTTGCAATAAAATTCCATCAATGTTTATGATGGTCGACGCCGAAAAGGCTTTTGACCTCGTAAATTGGGAGGCATTATTTACTGGGTTAATTAAATTCGGATTTCCGCTCCCAATTATCCACATGTTAAGGAATATATATCTGGGGGCTGAAGCCAGAATAGTTTTGAATGCCGATCAGATTGGGACAGTATCCATCAGGCGGGGGACCAGGCAGGGGTGTCCCCTGTTCCCCCTATTATTCACTTTTTTTATTGAGCCTCTGGCAATTAGAATTCGCGAAAATCCTGAGATTAGAGCGCCCATAGACGGGATGGAGAAATTGAAACTCTTTGCTGATGACATCATCCATTATCTGCGTCCGGATAATTTCAATCTAGAGCGGCTTTTAGCGGAGTTTACCAGCTTTGAATCTATAGGGGGGTATAAAATTAATCAAAATAAAACAGAAATCATTACATTAAATATTAATGACAACTCTTTTTTACCACCTATTCTGCAAATACAAGCATCCAAGTCAGCCCCCATACGATATTTGGGTATTTTTATCTCTAAGTCAATAGATCAATTGTTTACATTGAATTACACGGCTATGTTGATAAAAATAAAAAGCCTGCTTGATAAATGGTCCGTACTTCCTCTGACAGTTATAGGACGTGTGGCACAGATAAAAATGTCTATCCTCCCTCTTCTGGTGTTTCTCTTTAGCAACGTCCCTCTAAAGATTAATGCAAGTTATTTTAAAGAAATTCATTCTTTATTCAGGAACTTTATATGGGCAAAGAAGGCTCCCAGGGTGAAACTCGAAGTGTTACAACTGGAGGTAGATAAAGGGGGGCTAGCACTTCCAAAAATCCGCACTTACTTTGAGGCTGCGATGCTCGATATAGTAGCTCGTCTATTAGATTTTAATAATTTAGAAGACCATTTTTTTCTAAATAGAATCTTTCAGGAGGCAGGTGTACAACTTCCTACTTTCTTAAAAATTATCAAATTGCCAAAAAAAACAAGATACAAGACATTACGTGATCTATCATCCAGACTCCAATTGTTATTCAAACAGCACACTTCTCCAGGGTGGGTTTATTTAAAGCTGCAGGAATGTAAGACTTTAGGTCTATTACTACATCCTTCTCGAATTCGGAAGTGGAGGGAGATTGGTCTTGAGGAATTGGGTCATTTCTATATGAATAGTAAGGTGATCTTGTGGCAGGAGGTCCAAAACAAGCTTTTAGATCGAACTATACCAAACTTCCTTGACTACTTGCAGGTCATTAATTTCCTGAAGAAGGTAAATTTTCCCTCCCCTTCCGCGACGATGAATTTGGCTTCCCTGCTTTATGAAACTAAAGTTAAAGGCATAGGAAAATGGTACACTCTGCTCCGGAAAGATAGTGAGCTCCCTATCCTACATATGTTTTTGGGTAAGGTTGAGCACGAAACGGGGTGCGCCCTGTCCTGTCAAGAGTGGCAACTACAAGCCCAGCTCGGTCATAAGGCTTTGAGAGCGGCTAATTTTAAACGGATGGCTTTTTTAAATAGATGGCTAGCATACTATACTCCCAAGACTCTGAGTAAACGATATTCAGATGTGGAAAATAGATGCTTCCGTTGTCAGGCTGAGGAGGAAGGAAATTGGCTCCACATTTTTTACACCTGTCCTAAACTTAATGAATTTTGGGGAAACATCTTTGTAGCTATAAGTCAGGCCATCCAAAAGCCGGTAGATCCTGAAGTTGAAATTGCCTTATTCGGAATCTCCAGAATCAAGCCAGGCTTGACCAAACATGAACAAGCATATGTGATGATTTGTTCATTGATGGCACGTTCATTAATTCTTCAAAACTGGAGGTCGTTAGAGATACCCTCCTTTATGAAATGGTTTAATAAAATGAAGCGTACGAGGGGGTTCGAGGAAGCGTATGCTATGAGGACTGGAGCAACAAGTACATTTGTGAAGATTTGGCAGTTATTTGACAATGGTATTAGGAAATGAGGTTTTATGGTTTTATAGTTTTAGTACTTTTTCCCATTTCACGCCCTCAAGAAGCTTAAATATAGGGAGCCTGAGGATAAGAAGAAGGTGATAGGAAAAGTCTACTGTTTTGATTTATTATAAAAAAGGATTTAATGTTTATGAACTGTTATGCTCTCTACGCAGACCTCCCCCAGCACATAGTACTTTAAAGTATGTTTGCACTTTAGCTAAAGAACTTCCATGTACTGGTTTAGCATGAAAAAGGGTTTAATGATTATGATAATGCTGCTATGGATGTTAAAGGTTTATAGTCTAAATACTTTGAGTATTTGTCTTTGTATTTTTTTTTTTTTTTTGGACTTTCTCACTTTTTGCACTTTCGGAATTGGGGTCCAGTTCTAGAAATGGATTTCATATTGAGTTAGTATTAAGCAGCAAATACTGTTTAAAAATTCATATGTACTGTATTCCGACACTTTGTAGTAACATTGGACTCTATGCCAAAATATTTATAGTTCTTCTCTTGCATTTTTTCACTTCGCGTAAATGTTTTTTTGCCATTCAGTCATGGTATTTTAGTACATCAATGTCTAATTGTCTTAGGTGGTATATTATAAGGATTATGATTGATTTGTACATGGAGAATATTTCCTGATTGTTTGTTACTATCCTTGTTCTGCTCAATAAAAATAAAAAAAAATAAAAAAAGGTCTTTGCAAGGTGGTGGCCTCCTGCAAGTGCTTCCGTTGCGTAGCATCCTGGGATTTTGTAAAGCAGTTGGTGGGGTAGCGCCACTCCTAGGCTGCATATTCTAGCTCGCCCCCAGAAAAGTCACTGTTGGCAGGCCTGCTCCTGCCTCCAAATGCCAGTCTCATCTGTGTGGGGAGTAGCTGCCTGGATTCAGCTCTTGCAAAATTCACCCCCACTGATGTCTCAAAAGGAAGCTCCTGCTGTCCCTGTCTTCCTCTATACCTCTCCACGCAACACATCAAGTGCGGTACCAGGATCCTCTGTCCCGTAGTTGCTGCAGGGGCTCAGCCATTCTTCCTCCCACTGGCTTCTACGTCATGCCGCCAGGCACTCTTGGCACTGCTCTATTCCAAGATGGAAAGGCCTCTGCTTCAAAGTAGTTTGGCGGGCACAGGAAGTATGCCCTTCGCTGGGCACTACTTAACGCCTCCTCTACAATTAGCCTCTATGGTCCTTGGCTAAGCAGGCATGAATGGCCAACTACTATCTCCTCTTCCATGGATCTCATGCCATCATGCCATACAGATGCAGGGGGAGTGTCCTAGACCTTGGCCGCTGCTCAAGAAAGAAAAGAACTAGCATCCTCATAGTCTCCACAGCATCAATGCAAGTATATAGTGGTCTTGAATACATGCTCTTGCAGTCTAATCAGTACAGGGATTGTGTAAAGTCAACCAATGCATTCCCAAGATTACTCTGAACAGAGGATCATCTATCAAATAAAAGCAAATTTAAAGATGGTTTCCACCAAAGAAATCATGGGTGTATGAAACGACACTCGATCGGATCGAATGACGTAATAGTGCTGTCAACTACCTTAATCACCTCAGAAATCTTTATACTAATAACAGGAATTTCCAATGATTGAGCAAATTTAATATCCGTATATTTCCCTCTAGTTCTGGAAACTAAAAGCGCCAATACTACTTTGGTCGGATTATCAGGAAAAGTCATAGGTTTGCACAAAACATGTAACCTGACTGACTCTAATTAAGAAATAAAGTAAACTTCTTTGGATCTTTAGAAAATCTTTGTGGAGGTGCTAATGGCATGAATGGCGTTACCACCAAATAGGAATATGTAAAGAAAACTTGATGACTCTTAGAGGAGATGGTAACACCTGTATATCAACATTCTTGGAATCTGTGGAAAAAGGCACTTGACTAGCATCTTTCGTCTCTGTTTTTAACATTCAACCTATCTAATGTTTCACTGCAGTTAATTCTGAATATATATCACCATATTCGCTGATGTTAATAAACTAACCCCCTTTTGTAATTTTGTTCTAGCCCCTAAAATGTGAAACAAAGTCAAAATCTATTGCTCAGGTTGCATGATAATGTGGGCTAGGAAGTTTATCAGAAAGAACTAATATTAAACTTAAAATCCAATCGGAGGATACACTCTTCCGTCTTTCATTGAATCTACCAGTAACCACATACACAAGAATATGAAGGCCAGTGGTAAACAAAGGGAAAGGGTAATGGGATAAGAGATAAACACTGAACCCCACCACTTGGGTTCCACTTCTACTAGGCACTGAAGACTGCAAGGCATAGTAGGTTGTCTACAGGCAATAGGAGATATCTTTAGGAACTGACCACAACAGTCATGTGCTAAATTGTAACAGTGAATAGATATATTTTAATGATATCTCTGTGTACCAAAGTCTGCGCACTTTGATGTTGAACTTGCTATTCCTAATACTAAATAAACAAGATATGTCTATCTTAAATATGGGCTCATCAACTTGTAGTGTTGCGCATGTGCACCACTAGTCAATCACCCATATGGGTAGGTTGGGTGATTCCCCCCCATTGAGTTGCTGGCAATGTTTGGGTCCATGTGATGTCATGGGTGTTGAAAACTCCTGAGTATCCCATGCTTCGGTCTTTTGGGGTTTGATCTAGGAATCCATTGTGTGTGTCATCTGTCTATGCATGCCCTTCCAACATAACAATTGACTAGGGGGGCGTCCCACACCCATTGCTGCTCCAGCAGCTGCACTAATAAAGGCAGCACAACAGTGTGGCTGCTACTGATGGGTGCACCCACCAACTGGCTACACATCAAACTGTTTTCCATCAGTGACGCTGGCTCGACTCACAAGGCCTATGCATGGGGTTGTGTGGCCTCCAGCAAAGTTCACAGAGGCTGAGAGAGCTTTTAGGAGCTGGCTCTGTGTCGGAGAATCCCTGGGGAGTGGGACCCCCACAGTTCTGTCACAATACTGATGTTTTGACACTCCTCCGTGTGCAGGACTGGGGTGGCCCCTTTAATTCCACCTGGTACCAGTGGGAGGAGGAGACAGGAGGAGTGACGTCGACCCCTGCCCTCCTATCAGGGACTCCTGTCGAGCAGAAAGAGGAGGAACACGTATGCGGAAGCGCGCAAGCCGGAGAAGAGAGGAGTGGAACCAACGAAGAGAGAAGACCAGAGGAGCAGCATCGGAATCCCCAGAAAACTGAAGGTCCTGAAGCTCCACCGGAGAAGCAGACCAACGTGAGGAGGCCAACGACCCCACGATTCGCCCCACCCGTCTCCAGGAGGAGTGTGGATGGAGCAGGTACATCGCCGTCTAGGCTGTAGTTATTGCTTCATTTTTTTCAATAAATTCCCATTGAGGCTTAACTATCCTGACCTACTCCTCGTTTCTGTAGACAGTCCCCTCCACAATTAAACCAACCCCAGGGGCACGAGACACTGTGGTATTTCGAGTAGCTCATCACCAGTATCTGGGGGGTGTATGCCCCAAAGTATCCGGTGACAAACTGCCTAACTCTGGCTCAACTAAGCCATCTGGATGCAGAGACCAACCATTACTGCCCCAAGATTAGTGAGGGAAGGGGATGAACGAAGGGTTCATGACCACCCGCTGCCTGTTGTCCCCTGCAGAGGCCATGCACCTGCCATCCAATTGAGGCCCATCCCACACATGGCAGTGTGTTCATCACTGGCCAAGCATAGGCCTCAGGAATATCGAGTGGGCAGTCAGATGACTCTTGTAGAACAACAGAGGAGATTAAGCAGGGCAACAAACATAACACTGTGATGCACGAAATCCATGTGATGCAGTCTATGCCCTGAGTCCATTCCTGCCATCAACTTATTTGCAAAAATAGGTCCACCAAAGGTGCAGGCCCCCAAGTAGAAACTATAATCAGAAAGACTTGAAATACACTTTGCTTCCACTGGAGTGGATGAAATCGAAAATGCCCTGTGCTCCTACAACTAGCAGGATAAGAAATATACAAACTCTTCTGCTACCTACCAGAGAAGGACCCACCACATACATATGCCACTTTCATCACAGCCCTACACAATAGTTTTGAGCCAATGGCAAACCCCGAATACGAACACTACCTACTCCTCCAAGTGCAGCAAGACTCAGCTGAGTCCATCTATGCCTTTATGCCTGTTTAAAAGAACGGTTCAGCACTTGCACCCTGAATGAAGAGACAGAAGAGATACAGTGTTAGCTTTATTCAGGAGTGCACATTGGTGAAGCTAAGAAAGCATATACTTCAAGAGCCTTGTAAACCACGGCAAGATATCCTGACATCAGGAGGCTTGAAAGAACTTTCAAAAGCCAAAGCCTCACTCATGGAAGCAGTGCTTTACAAGCATATTATATGTGAACAGGTGATCCAGATTACCCAAGTCACTGACCCAACAAAAGGAGCGGGGCACCAGGACAACATTGCCCACCCTGGAAATGTGGAGGACCCATCCCCAATGCTGGAGACTGCCCAGCACATGGCAAGAAATGTGCTGCTTGTGGGAAGTGTGACCACTTTGCCAAAGCATGCTACTCATCAGAAGTTGACCAACAAGACGGTAAATACAGCAGTGTCTCTCCTCGAAAACACAGCAGACGTCGACATGGATGAGTGTTGGGTACTAGTAGGTGACTACCCAGTAATCAACATCTACACTGGCGCTTCAATTAACGTCATGGCTAAGGAAAAATTTGACTCCCTGGTCGACTACCCGTTATTGAAGGGCATGAAAGTCAGAGTCCATGCATACGGACACCAGAAGCTCCTACCTCTAGCAGAGGTATTCAGTCCATAGGGTGCAGAGCCAAAATATCGATGTAAAAATATCGATTTGCACAAATATCGAGGTAAAAATATCGTGGGTCAGAAATATCGACAGTAAAAATATTGTGGTCAAGGATATCGATTTTTAGGTGAGTAATAGCAATTGAAAAAATATCGAAGTGTTAAATATCATTTGTAAAAATATAGGTGCCGATTCCGATCCGTTAAAAAAATTCCCGTACGACTCGTATCCGTATATTTTTACATACGAATCGTACAAGTCCCGTCCCACCGGTGAAGTACGATTCGTACGTGAAAAATATATACGAATCGCAACGGGAAAAGGTCTACGAGACGTACCCGGACAGTTTTACGTACAAATCGTAAAACTGAAGTCCGAGCGCACGAGTCATACAGGCCTCGCCTCCCCCCGCGTATGTCCGCACGTCCCCCGTATGTCAGCACCGTACCCCCGTGTGTCAGCACCGTACCCCCCATGTCCGCACCGTACCCCAGCCCCGTACTTGTACGCACCGTACCCCAGCACCGTACTCCAGCCCCGTACTTGTACGCACCGTACCCCAGCACCGTACCCCAGCCCCATACTCGGACGCATCATACCCCAGCCCCGTACTTGTACACACCATACCCCAGCCCCGTACTTGTACGCACCGTACCCCAGCACCGTACCCCAGCTCCGTACTTGGACGCACCGTACCCCAGCACCGTACCCCAGCCCCGTACTTGGATGCACTGTACCCAAGCCCCGTACTTGTATGCACCGTACCCCAGCCCTGTACTTGTACGCACCGTACCCCAGCACCGTACCCCAGCCCCGTACTTGTACGCACCGTACCCCAGCACCGTACCCCAGCCCCGTACTTGGACGCTCCATACCCAAGCCCCGTACTTGTAAGCACCGTACTCCAGCACCGTACCCCAACCCCGTACTTGTACACACTGTACCCCAGCACCGTACAACAGCCCCGTACTTGGACGCACCGTACCCAAGCCCCGTACTTGTACGCACCGTACCCCAGCACCGTACCCCAGCCCCGTACTTGGACGCACCGTACCCCAGCTCCGTACTTGTACCCACCGTACCCCAGCACCATCCCCCAGCCCCATACTTGGACGCACCGTACCCCAGCACCGTACTTGCATGCACCGTACCCCTGAACCGTCCCCCAGCATCGCGTATGTACGGACCTTACAACAACATTGCGTATGCGAGCACGGTACAACAACATCGCGTATGGACGCACCTTACATACGCGAAAACGACTCGTACTGAACCAGGACACTGTAAAACAGCACAAGGAGGGTCAATTCGACTCGCACAACACCACAAAACACGTCTACAGTACAAAAAACATCAAAATGACTGACCTGGCACATCCAAACCGGTAAACAGAGGCCCAAACTCACAACCACCTCTTATAACACACCCACCAAAATTTCAAACTCAGGCCCACCCACAAATGGACCAATAAAAAGGGCCCACACACACAAACCATGAGCCTTTGCAACAGACTCACTGAAGCTACAGAGCACACCCCAACAACTGCACCCATACACCTTAAAATATACACCTTCACACACACTCCTTCACACAAACCCCCTCTCCACATTCCCACACACACCTTCACATTCACACCCACACACCCACAACCATCCACACCCTCACCCCACACGATGCCCACAGACAAGAATCCAAAGTTCACAAGGGAGGAGCTGGACATCCTTGTCAACGAAGTCATCAGAGTCGAGCCACAGCTGTTTGGAACATTGGTCAGACAGACCAGCATAGCCAAAAAATCACGCCTGTGGCAGAGGATCGTCGATAGGGTGAATGCTGTTGCGCCCATCAGAAGGACCAGGAATGAATGCCAAGCCAGGTGGTACGATCTGCGAAGGGCAGTCAAGCGCAAAATGAACGAGGACTATGCCCAGAGCAACATCACTGGAGGTGGGCTGCCCCGCAGACCGGTACATTACCATCTCTGGGAGGAGAAGGTGATGGCCCTGCTTCCGCCGGTGGGAGTACACGGAGTCGAAGGAGTTGCAGAGCCTGGTGAGTACACTAACAACTTACGTAACATGGGGGTGATGGCATCCACACCCCAACTACACAAAATGCACGCAACTACCCCCAAGCCCTCACCGGACACCACCACACTCAAAAACAACGCTCATACCACTAACATGTGTATGCCCCATCCACAAAGCAAGGCCATGCCATGTCCCAGGCTACACGAAGCACAAACCCAAGACTGGATGTCCGGGATGCTGGGAGGGTGGGGCTCACAAAACACATTGTTCAACTCTGAATCAGACACCATTGCCCTCAGCCCATATGGCCCAGGTACATACCCATGCACCATGCTCAATGCACAGGGACTGGCAAAGTACTGACAAGGTAGCTGACACTTGACCCTGCTGTAGCCAGCACAAGTGTCACACTCCTTCCTCTCCGTGCCTCGCCTGACTCACGTTATGCCCTGAATAGCTCACCAGACGCTAAGACGAGAGCGCTGATGGGGTGGTTAGCCGGATGGTGGAGACGGAACGAGAGCCAAACGGGAGTTAGGACTACAATTCCCATGATCCCTGCACTTCCGCCACCCAGTCCGATCACATGATCCCTGCACTTCCGCCACCAAGTCTGATCACATGGGAAGAAACCGGAAGAGGTAAACCTTGAAAACGCCGTTCGGCGTTTCACTCGTTGCTGATTATTCTCCCGTTGCAGCCGAGATCCCCGACGTCTGCAGTTCGCCCGTGTAGGGTAAGGGTGCACATGCACCACCTGGATCATTGAGAGCCGCTGCTCTCGATATAGTTCTTACAAAGACTTCGTACTCCTGCCTAGACTTTTCTTGTGAGGCGAGAGAGACCATATCTTGCTATTCCTTGCTGAGTGATTACCTTAGTCTCCTGACTACTCTATGTTCATGTGTGTTATTATTTCGCATTCCCTGTGCACACGTTCCTGGGTGATTTAGGTGTTTAGTGGAACTTGTATATATTCACCCTGAAAACATTAACCAACGGTTGACAGTGAAATAAATGCCACGGAGTTGAAAGAAGCATTTTAACTCCGGACCATTGTTTATTAACAGGGGGCCATGAGGCGGCAGTCTGCTCATCCCCTGTGAAGTGAAGCAAGTCAACCCTTGTGGTGTGTATGATAAGAAGCACAAATAGAGTGTTGCGGGTTGCTGGGCCACAGAGTGTGAGGAAGTGTTTTCATGTTGCCTTCCTTTTGTTTCTAGAACTCTCTAGATCATTCAGAACAGGGTATTGCTTGAGTGGAATCCAGGATGAGTACACCTGGAGAAAACGTTGTTTAAGTTTGTTTGCAGGTACGCATTCTTCCTCTAGAGTGAGTTGAACAAGCATATTAAAGAACAGGCTAATGTGTTTAGTGTCTTTTACTTTCAGATCTCCCTCCCAGCTGTTCCCATTTTTCCTTCCCCCGCTTGACCATCCCACTCTCCTGTGCTTTAATAGCAGTCAGGGTTGGGGCTGTCGAGAGGTGGACCCCTTTTTGCATCGTTCCGCTCCCGAGGAATCTTCGAGTCAACAGAATAATCAGCCCACGAATTGACTTCCTCCTGGGCGGGTCGATGCAAAACATGGCCACATTAGAGGAAGTTGTAGGGGCCTTAGCCTTGGTACAGCAAGAACTAGCCACTTCTCGAGCCGAAACAGCAGCCTTAAAACAGAGGGTTGAAGGAATGCAACGCAACCCCTTTGATGCAGGTATGGGGCGGGTTCCTTTAGGTGGCTTTTCAGCCTCAGCCACACCATTTAGCGTAGAACTACCTACACCTATTCCCCTTGCACCTCCCGAAAGGTTTTCAGGAGATGCCCATAAGGTGCAGGTATTTATTACACAAATCCTGCTACACTTTTCGTGTAAACCCAAGGCCTTTCCTTCCAATCAATCTAGAGTAGCCTTCACCATTGCCTATTTGAACGGTGATGCCGCACAGTGGGCTGTTCCCTTGGTGCGGCGCGATGATCCACTTTTGTATGACTGGGATGCATTTCGAGACGAATTTGAACGAGTGTTTGATCGCAGGGCCGCCACCTTTACAGCTGAACGTGAACTGCTAGAATTAAGACAGGGGAATAAAGAATTAGTTGTGTATGTCAACGCCTTCCAACGATTAGTTGCAGAGACAGAGTGGCCCGAGAATAATCAACGCGCGTTGTTTTATCAGGGTCTTAAAGACGAATTGAAGGACGCATTGGCTACGATAGATCCACAACCCACCTCTTGCAAGGCTCTTATTGAACTAACCCAGAGGTTAGACCACAGATTAGCGGATCGTAGGGTGGATAAAAGGAGAGGAGAGAAAACCTCATTTCGGTTTGACCGAGCTAGACCAGCTCCTGGAGGATATAACTCTACTTCGGAACCCATGGAAATAGGTTCAGTTCGAGCCTCTCTTACCACAGAAGAGAAGGAGCAGAGACGCAAGAATGGGCTGTGCTTATATTGCGGAAAGAAAGGGCATTATGTGAGGGAGTGTTTGGCTAAACCTCCAGGAAGGGATAGAGAGGTCTTGTCCCGTAGGAGTGGAGACAATCTGAAGACGGAAAACTTCAAGGCTCAAGAAGACAAGAAGGGAGGTTCTTGGGCATAATGGCGATCCCTTCCGTACAAAACATTGATGACAGTTCGACGTCCCATTTACATGTGTCGTTACACCTCCATCTGGGAGAACAGAAACGCCCCCTCAAGGCCATGGTAGATTCGGGGGCAACTGGTCTTTTTATAGACAAGGACTTAGCTCACGCTTTGAAATTAAAACTAATACCTAAGGCAGAACCCGAAGTTGTGATGACGGTAGATGGGCGACAATTGGTTTCTGGTCCCATTCGATATTGTACGGAAAACCTAGAGATATCTTGGGAAGAACAACATTGGGAAACGCTTTGTTTCAATGTGATAAAGGCACCCCAGTACGGAATCATATTGGGTCTTCCCTGGCTCCGGAAACACAATCCGATAATTGATTGGGAGAAAGAGACAATTGAATTTAATTCACCCTATTGCATAGAACACTGTAGTTCTAATCGACAGAGCACAACGAAAGGGTCCTCTCGAACGCATATGATAGCCACTGCTGAGGAGAAAAACGTTTGTTTACCTTCACCATACCACGACCTCCGGGACGTGTTTGACGAAGACCAAGCCAATATTTTACCACCGCATCGTAGCTACGACTGCCAAATTGATCTGGTTCCCGGGGCTGTGGTGCCATGTGGAAGAATCTATGCGCTCACCGAACCAGAAAATGAGCATTTACGCCACTATCTAGACACATACTTAGACAACGGGTTTATAAGACCATCCAAATCACCCGCTGCATCTCCCCTCTTTTTTATCCCTAAGGCCAATCGAGAACTCAGGGCCTGTGTGGATTTTAGGGCGTTGAATAACATCACCATTAAGAATCGCTACCCTCTGCCCCTCATTCCGGTGTTGTTAGACCAAGTACGCCGAGCGGTAATATATACCCGCTTGGATTTGAAAGGCGCTTACCATTTGGTAAGAATGCGTGCTGGGGACGAGTGGAAGACGCCCTTCCGTACAAGATATGGCTTATTTGAGTACTGTGTGATGCCATACGGTCTATGCAACGCCCCAGCCGCTTTTCAGTTCTTCTTGACCGACGTCTTGCGTGAGTTCCTTGATGTTACGGTTATCATTTATATTGACGACATCTTAATATACTCTGAGAAAGAAGAAAACCACGTAGAAGACGTTCGAGCGGTTCTGCTCACGCTACGAAAACATCGCTTATTTTGTAAAATAAGCAAATGTGAATTCCACGTGAGGAAGGTGGAATTCCTAGGAATCATTCTATCGGCTGAAGGACAAGAGATGGCAGCACGGAAAATACAAGCTGTGTTAGATTGGCTACCCCCCAAAAGCGTAAAAGAACTGCAGTGTTTTCTGGGGTTTGCCAATTTTTACAGACGTTTTATTCAGCAATTCTCGCAAGTGGCGGCTCCTCTGACCAGACTACTGAAGAAGAACGTTCCTTATGTGTGGACTGAAGGAGCCCAGAAGGCATTCACGGTGTTAAAAACCGCCTTCACAACTGCACCTATTCTTGCCCACCCTGACAGTGACATACCCTACGTAGTGGAGGCAGATGCTTCGGATGTGGCCATTGGAGCCATTTTATCACAAAGAAACAAAATGAACGGGCAATTACATCCGGTGGCCTATATGTCCCGAAAATTAAACACGGCGGAAACCCACTACACCATAGCAGAAAAAGAACTCCTTGCTATTAAAGACGCCTTTACAGAATGGAGGCATCATCTAATGGGGGCAAGACATACCGTAACAGTCTATACAGACCATCGTAACCTGCAATTTATGAAGTCGGCTCGGTTACTCACTCCGCGTCAACTACGATGGATGTTGTTCTTTGCGGAGTTCGACTTTGTGGTTACCTATAGACCCGGGGTGGAGAATAGGAAGGCAGACGCCTTATCTCGTCGTGACAATTCCCTTGCTGAGAACAAACAGGAGCCGCAGGCCATCATTCCCTCCACAAAAATTGTGGGTGTAATACAAACAGAGAACTTCCTAGACCAAGTAAAACAGGCCATTAAAAAGCCCTCGTGGAAAACCTGGATGAAGGACAATACAGACTGGCACTTAAAAGACGGTCTTCCCATGCGCCAGCATCAACTGTTAATACCTGTCTCTGCACTAAGAAAAACTGTCTTCGCTTGGTGCCATGAAGACCCATGCGCTGGACATACAGGCTTGGAGAAAACGATGGAAAAAATTCAGCGCCACTTTTTGTGGCCCAAGATTAAACAAGACATCACAAAAAGAATCCAAGAATGCGTTGTGTGCTGTCAGGCCAAGGCAGACCATAGAAAACCTCAAGGACTGCTACAACCATTACCCTCTCCAGAAGAACCTTGGGAATACATATCAATGGACTTTATAGTCAGTTTACCAAAGGATAAAGGCTGTACAACCATTTTAGTGGTCGTGGATAACCTAACTAAGTTGGGTCACTTCATAGCGTGCGCTGACTTGCCCTCCTCATCCCAATTGGCAACCTTGCTGCTCACTAATGTCGTGCGTCTTCATGGGATACCCAAAGTCATCATTACGGATAGGGGTCCTCAATTTACCAGCAAATTTTGGAAAACCTGGTGCTCAACACTTCACATAGCAAACAACACCTCCACGGCCTTCCACCCCCAGACAGACGGTCAAACAGAACGTCTGAACCAATCCTTAAAGAAGTACTTACGTTGCTACGTGGATCAAACAACGGACGAATGGGTGGACCTTCTGTGGTTAGCAGAAGTGGCCTACAACGATGCTCAGCATAGTTCCAACAAAATGACACCCTTTTTCTGTACCTATGGCTTTCATCCACGCTTTCTTCCCATAGGGAAACCTCAGTATAATGAGAAAATACCGAGTGTACAAGAAAGAGTAACAGTCATTCAAGAAACTCTGAAAACCGCCAGAAGTAATCTACAAAAAACCAAGGAACAATACAAAAAACAGGCCGACAAGCATCGTAGACCAGGTCCCACCTATATGAAGGGTGACTATGTATGGTTGTCCACAAGGAATTTCAGGTTTCGCAAATACAGTGTATTCAATCCACGATACGTGGGCCCGTATCGCATAGTGAAAAAGATTAATCCAGTGGCGTTCAAACTCGCCTTACCCACACACATGAGGATCCATCCGGTTTTTCACGTTTCCCTTCTGAAACCATCTGCCAAACCACCTCGACAACCCACGTCTCCGGAGATAATAGATGGACAACCTGAGTACGAGGTAAAGAGAATACTCGACTCCAAGTGGAGACGCAAATCCCTGTGGTACCTTTTGGCTTGGAAGAATTATGGACCTGAAGAAAACTCCTGGGAGCCAGCAACGAACGTGCATGCCCCTCGATTGATACATCTATTTCATAAAAAGAACCCTAGTAAACCTGGCCCTCAAAGAGGGGCCCCGAAGAAAGGATGTGCTGTCACACTCCTTCCTCTCCGTGCCTCGCCTGACTCACGTCATGCCCTGAATAGCTCACCAGACGCTAAGACGAGAGCGCTGATGGGGTGGTTAGCCGGATGGTGGAGACGGAACGAGAGCCAAACGGGAGTTAGGACTACAATTCCCATGATCCCTGCACTTCCGCCACCCAGTCCGATCACATGATCCCTGCACTTCCGCCACCAAGTCTGATCACATGGGAAGAAACCGGAAGAGGTAAACCTTGAAAACGCCGTTCGGCGTTTCACTCGTTGCTGATTATTCTCCCGTTGCAGCCGAGATCCCCGACGTCTGCAGTTCGCCCGTGTAGGGTAAGGGTGCACATGCACCACCTGGATCATTGAGAGCCGCTGCTCTCGATATAGTTCTTACAAAGACTTCGTACTCCTGCCTAGACTTTTCTTGTGAGGCGAGAGAGACCATATCTTGCTATTCCTTGCTGAGTGATTACCTTAGTCTCCTGACTACTCTATGTTCATGTGTGTTATTATTTCGCATTCCCTGTGCACACGTTCCTGGGTGATTTAGGTGTTTAGTGGAACTTGTATATATTCACCCTGAAAACATTAACCAACGGTTGACAGTGAAATAAATGCCACGGAGTTGAAAGAAGCATTTTAACTCCGGACCATTGTTTATTAACAGGGGGCCATGAGGCGGCAGTCTGCTCATCCCCTGTGAAGTGAAGCAAGTCAACCCTTGTGGTGTGTATGATAAGAAGCACAAATAGAGTGTTGCGGGTTGCTGGGCCACAGAGTGTGAGGAAGTGTTTTCATGTTGCCTTCCTTTTGTTTCTAGAACTCTCTAGATCATTCAGAACAGGGTATTGCTTGAGTGGAATCCAGGATGAGTACACCTGGAGAAAACGTTGTTTAAGTTTGTTTGCAGGTACGCATTCTTCCTCTAGAGTGAGTTGAACAAGCATATTAAAGAACAGGCTAATGTGTTTAGTGTCTTTTACTTTCAGATCTCCCTCCCAGCTGTTCCCATCCTTTCCTTCCCCCGCTTGACCATCCCACTCTCCTGTGCTTTAATAGCAGTCAGGGTTGGGGCTGTCGAGAGGTGGACCCCTTTTTGCATCGTTCCGCTCCCGAGGAATCTTCGAGTCAACAACAAGGCCCTCCTGTGACCACTGTAAACTCAAACACCAACACCACAAGCACAGACATCTAGGACAGGAACTCACACTCACTGTCATGCCAGCTTGCACCACGAGGGGACAGATACATCACCTGGGAGACCCACAGCCAAATCACACTACACCCACCAGCAGGCCCTGTCACACACACCCCTTACACAAGCACACACCCCCGGGGCAGGCAATGGATTTACCCACTCTCACAATGGACATGTGACACAACAAGATCAATCCATAGCCAAAGAAGCATCCAAGCCAAAAATCTACATGTCAAACACTCAGGAGAACATATCAATCTGTCCCCCGCAACATACCCATTCACAAGTGAACAGTGAGGGGAATGCTAGGCACATACAACTACCTGGAGGAACTGTGCCAACTTGAATATGTATGAAACATGGATGTCGCATGAAACAGCATTAACATTGTCTCTCTCTCACACACAGGGCAACCTCATGGATCTCCCCCCAACAATGGGGGGGAAGAATCACAGTCCCAGGCTCGGGAGGAACCTGATCCCACCGGCAGCGACGCCTCTCAACACTCTGCAGATGACCCCAAGCCCCTGCAGCACCTGCCTCAGGTACATCTGTGCCAACCACCACCCCCATTCCTGCCACATCCCAGGAGACACCCAGGAGCTCTGCCCGTAGTGAACAACTGAGCCAGTCTGACCTGGAGGGACAAGGTTCGCCGGGCACCCAGGAGGAGGCAGACAACCCCGCAACTGCCATCCCTCAGGGGTCCCGTAGACCCGATGTGCCCACAACGGCAGGCCAGGCTCGTGTGGGCAGGGGTGGTGGAAGTGGAGGCAGGCGGAGGCGAGAACCTGACCAGCCAGCTGGAGGGACCGGTATGTCACACATACGCAACATCATGGACGCATACCGGCGTGACACCAGGGCCATCAGCCAGGTAGTGGAGACCCTCACAGAGATTAAGAACCAGCAGGCCGAGCAACACGCCAGTCAACAAGAACACCAAGGACGGATGGAGGCAAGACTGGCTGAGCTCCTGGCGGTGCAAACGGACATAAGCCGTTCACTCCGTCGCATCGCCGACAACATGGCAAACCCTCCCTGTGCCACCAGGCGAAGACCAACACCAGCCACAGGGAGGAGGAGGAGGAGGATTCGTCCGACGGAGCGTCCCAAACATCATCAAGGCCTGCATCTGAGGGTCCCGCGAGGAAGGTGGGTCGTCCACGGAAAAGACCGTGAGAGGAAGCGGACCATCCACATCTCCCAGGTCACCTGGCCTGGCACCTGGCCTTCATGCGCAACAGCAGCACCTCATCCAATGACATTCTCTGCCACATGGACTTGCTGGTCACAGTCTGACCAATGATGACAAACTCTGTGTTCTGGACTCTGATGACTTCAAATGCAAAGGATCCCATCTCCCCCTGTGAACTTTGGATTCTAGCCACACTGTATAGCACCTATTTTCACCCTCAATAGACGCCTCCCACCGAGAATAAAACAAACTTTCTTTAATTAGATGTTGTAGTCATTTTGCATGAGTCCACAACATATGTGTGGGGAAATGTCAAACTATGCCTGAGTGTTGAACGAACTCCAGCCATCCATACCCTGGGATCTGAGTCCGGTACAGGACACACATGGGTCACAATACTAACTCTTGATGGCCTCAAGCTGCTGAGGGGGGGCTTGCAATACTGTGCGGACAGACCAATTTGGAAGAGCATCATTAAGGTGTAGAGGTCATGGCTCATGTGGAGGTGCCCGGGGAGGGAGTCCCAGGTATGTGTAGCCAGGTGGGAGAACTATGTCCTGCATGCTGGAGTTCGGTGGATGTGAAGAATGTTGGCCAGGACAAGGTTGGATGCACGGAGTTGGCCCAACGGCGTCTTGGATGACAGACGTCCAAGGATGGTTTGGGGTCTGGGGTTGTGGACTGCCTCCTGAGTGTGGGTGAGGAGTGTGAAGGTCATCCTGCAGTAGACAGTGATCCATTGCAGCTATCTCAGGTGGACGGTGATGTGGCTGGGGCATGGGATGTTGAAGCTGAGGTGTTTGATGCACCCTGGATGTGGACAAGTTTTCCGGGAGTTTGGCTGTACTTGCTCCGTAGAGAGCGGGGCTGTAGTTGACACTGCTGGTGTCGTGGACCTGGGGGACGGTCTGTCTTGCCTTGGAGTGGATCTATCTGTGGGTCATGTGCATCATGCAGAGGGTGTTGCAGCATGAGGTACAGATGCTGGTGAGTTGCATGGCAAATGTGAGCGACGAGTCCATGATGTACACCATCTTGTGTGCATGGCCACTGGGTGCTGGTGCAGTGCCCTGGCGGGTGGGACACAAGGAGTTGACCCAGCTGTAAGGGGACAATTCTCAGATGATTACCTCAGTCCTCTACAAGTCCAGCCTCAGGTGGCTGATGTTCAGCCATTCATCAACGGACCTCATGCCTTCTTGAAGTTTGGAACTGGCAATGGCTGTGTCTTTGGTGAGGGTGAGGAGCAGCTGGCTGTCAATGGCATACGAGATGATGATGAGGTTGTGTGCGCATGTGATGGTGGAGAGGGGGGTCATGGACACATTGAAGATTGACACGCTGAGAGATGAGCCCTGGGCCATGTGCCAGATGACGCCACTGTACTACATGCTGAAGGCGTGAGTCCCACTCCCATGGCCTTGCTGGTGAGCCACTTGGTGATTTCATCCTGGTCCATCCCCTGGATACCAGTGTTGGAGATGTGTGAGCTGACAGTGTGTGAGCACATCGTGTATAATGCTGTGGAGAGGTCAAGGGGGTGTCCTCACCATTGTTGAGCAGGGCAAAGTTGTCGGTGTTGTTGGCAATGATGACGGTTGCAGTCGGGTGATTACTGTGGAAGACGGTCTTGTGCAGGTTGCCTGGAGCTCTTTGCGTGGAGGAAGTTTGGCAGTTGCTCATTGACTGTCTTCCTGATGACATTTGCTGGCTAGGGAAGCACGTTGAGGTTCCTTGAGAGCCAGCGTTCCTGCCGTCCATTGTCTAAGAAGGGCCTGGGTCACTGCATGCCTCTATCTACCATGGAATGTGGCTAACTCCAAAGATACATACATGATGTGCTGGACGGGGGCTACAAGGATGGGGAATGATGTGGTTGAGATGTTGTGTGGGAAGGGGCCTGATGGAGATCCCCAGGGGAGGTTGCACATGAGCCCGGTGTTGTATCTGCTGATGATGGAAGTCCAAAACCTGAGGGTGGTTTGTCCCGCGTATAATCGTGCGTTCTGCCTCTGCGTGCCAAGGCTTGCGTGTATGTCCATGAGCTTGCAGTGGTAGAAAGTTGCAAGGGATTGGCTCAGCCTTGCAAGGGTGGGTTGTCTTTTGGATGGAGAGCTGATGTCAGTGCTGATGAGCTCCTTGATGTCGTGCTGTTTTTTGTCCTCGTCCCCATCTGAAGGATCTCCAATTGTCCTTGCTGATGATATGGTGATGGCTGTGTGTGCCGTTTTCCAGGGTTGTAAGGCCACTGATGGTTATTTGTTTTGCAAGCTGTGCACAAGAGTTCTGCTAGACGTGTATGAGTCCAGTAGGTCTGCCTTGTCCCAGGTGGCTTAATTGGTGATGTGCGTCACAGGAAAGTCCGTCAACGTGGCTAGATTGTTGGATCAGTTGGTGATCCAGTGTGTGAGGTTGCAGAGTGTGGCGGTGGTGTTGGTTCCAGTGTCCCACACAGCATGTCTGTGTTGACTTACATCAAGCATCTTTGGGGGATTAGTAGCGGGGTGTGTGGCAGTGTGTTGCCCGTTGGAGACGTGGATGCTAATGTGGATGGACCAATGATGGATGCTGGTGTTGTTCTCATGCAGCCGGAAGTTCCCGGCCCACAGCCACATGTATCCTGTGGATGTGAGGGCGTGCGTGACGATGGACGTGTTGATGGCTTAGCGGAATTGTGGATGTAAGGCTGGAGATCTGTAGATGAGTGTTACTCTGATGATTTGCAGGGGGTTTGTGCCAAACCGGATTTGTGACCCTGAGTGCGTACTTGGGAATAGATATCAATTCATCCTCCGGGATTGTTAGTGCCGTCCCTGCGGGTGCTCTTGTATCCGTCTGAGATGGCAATGAAGAAGTTGTGTGCTGAGGATGCTTTCATCCAGGTCACTGTCATGATGGTGATGTGTGGGCCTGTTGTGTTGAGTAGGTAACAGAGTCCAATGGCGTGCTGTTGGACGGAGTGTCATGCCCCGCGGTCCGCGACTCCAGACGCAGTAGTATTTAAGGGATCTCGAGGCAAGGAAACGCGCTTAGCGTTCTTGTCTCGAGATTCCTTCGTGTCCCAACGCTTGGCTGCCTGACTTCCGGTCTAGGTCTTTCCTGTTTCCGGCTTCGCGCTGTAGATTGAAGCCGGCTGCGGTTCCTCGCCGCTTTCAGCGTTCTCGTGGCATTCTGATTCCTGCCTGCCTCCTGACCAGCGCGAGCGTGGCGGATCGTGCCTTTCCTCCCTTGGGACGCCAGAGAGGTACTCCGGTAACCCGGTCTTGTCCATCCCACAACGCCCCTTTAGGGTTGCCAGATCCAATAGCGGTGCGGTGGCAGTGTGATGCACTGTTTGTACATGTATTGAGGGCGGTTCTCTGAACCATCCACATTTAGCCAGAGAGCCTATCTCCGCCCGTCCTAGCAGGCATTACCCCTATTTTCACCCTCTCCTTAATTGTTCTTTAGTTATCCCTACCTACGTTACGCACTTCTTGGTCTGGCACAGCTCCTTTCACCTGTTACATACCCTCATGGTGTTCCATAGAGTATTCCTTTCGTAAGGTGCCTCTGGACCAGAGTATCCTCCAGACCTCTTCTTCTCCATTCATTTCCTGTCACTTCCTGGGGTTTGCGTGAATCATTGTGCGTTGCTGTTCGTCTTGAGAGAAACACGGTAAAGGCACACTGCGCTGCATCTTCCTTGATAAAGAGCTCAATAAGTGTTTAGGTTGATTCTGACATGTTGTGTTATGTATTTCCGTAGATACTACCTTCCACAGTGTGCATCAGATCGATTAGAACCCAGGGAGTGGGTAGTTCCTCCACACCGTCACAAGGGGGTAAGCAGACTATAGAGAGAGGGGAGTAGGTGGAAGAGTGTTTATTGTTCCATTCTAACAGTGTACTCTTTTTCGTATAGGCCTCACAGTGAAGTATAGCCTCCTTCCCGTTACACGAGCAGTAAACATGACACATGGGTAGGTGAGGTCAAAGGCGAAATTGTATTACAAGAGGGGGGGTAGTTTGCATGTGACATTGTTGACACATTATTTGTTTTACAGAGTGTATGCCAGGCGTAGATTCCTTATCACCAGAACCAGACGCCGGTGACCCTTTGAAGTGCAACCCTCCTCTCCTTGTTTTGTTTCCCTGTTTTCCCTGGTGAGTCTCCTGAGTCTCTAGAGTCTGATAGAGTCAGGAGACCACTGGGGAAGGCTGAGGATTACGCTTCAGGTTCCTGACGCTCCTGCGGAACAGCAGATAACCGTTACACGGAGCCGGTGTGGAGTAGGAGGGACATGACCTGGTTGGTGTGACAGGGCCTGGAAGGCGGGGCAGCGCTGTGTAGGCAGTTGGAGTAGCACACTCAGCATGCAAAGGTGTGGTGTGTGCGCTTAGGGTATGACTGAGAGCAGGCGGTTGATTTTCGCTTGGACATTGCTTGGAGGGTGGCTGCAACATGAGACTGTTGTGTGATGTGGGTCATGCAAGGACATGAGGGTCATGCAATGTGCACATTGCATGCGCTGACGGTCCTGCCTTTGGCACCACCTGGCCGCAACAGTGGCACAGACAAGCTGATGACAGCCTAATGAATGGGTGGAGGGAGGCAGGGAGGAGCATCTTGGAGGCGTGTGGGTTGCAGAATCGGGGAACTTGGTGGGCCCTTGCCGCAGGGCCCGCAGCAGCAGGTGGCATGTACTGGAAACTAGGCCAAACGTAGCACACAAAGACAAGGAAGTCAGAAAGGACAACTGCAACAGGTGCATGTAAAGGAAGGAGTGTCAGGTTACTCATGGCTCACCCCGAGAAAATGGATAAACAATCACCAAAAATGACTGACACAGGATCAGGAAACAGAAGGCCGAGCTGCGCACAGGAGACACAACCTCAGCAGGCGTTGACGGCCTGTTGGTGGAAGCAACCTGCCCAAATACATACACAACCATGGACTTCATGCACAATAGAGATTATTATCCATGAAGAACTGCATGCATGTTGCTGAACTACACATTTTTTTTTTGCAAAAACAATTTTTATTGCATTTTTCAGGTACAATTACCTTTCGTTAATTACCATCATGCCGAGGGACATATCCGACTTCCAGAAATCAATGTGTTATATGATCTAAGTCGCTGCCATCCAGATATTCTTTACCCATCAGCACTCCTATATGCATATACACCCCCCCCCCATGTCAGTGTGCCATAATGCAAGGTATAAGGATGATTCTCTCTTTTTAAGTTGCTGTGTTGTTGGTCGTGGGCTACACCCCACTTCAATAATCAGATTCAGTTCTGTAAGGAAAAGTGATGTACTCGTTCCATCGCTTGTGTTCTACCTGGTACATCTCTATTACTGCGCTTCCGCAGGTTGCTCCACTGTATCATCATCCTCAACTTCATCCGTTCCCCACCCTTGGAGCTCAACCACTAGTGCCTCCCATGTACGTGCCATGTCCAGCGCCTTTTCATCGTTCCCCCGCAATGCTAACTGTAGCCTGAACATGCCCTCACTACATGCCCACTTGGTGAAAGTCGCTCTCCATCTCGCAAAGCTGGGACCGACTCTCGATTTCCAGTGCAGGGTGATTTCTCTTTTGGCCATAACGAGCCCTAAATCGCAAAACTTGCTCGTAATTTTTGTGCGCGGAGTGTGGGGAAACCATAGCAGCAGACAAACTCCCAGTTCCACCTCCAGGTCCCGCCCCGTCACCTGGTTTAAGCAATCAATAACCTCCTCCCAGTAGCGACTTAGTGACCCACAGGACCAGAACATGTGTTTGAAGTCAGCCCCCTCCTCCCCACAGCGAGGGCATTGCGGTGTAGGGCCCCCGAAATACTGAAATAATTTAGCTGGCGTCAGGTATGCCCTATGCAAGATGAAGTACTGCACCAATTGAAACCGGGCATTACGTGTGCTCTTCCAGGCCCGTCTCTGTAGCTTGGGCCATGTCAGTGCGTGGATAGGTTTCCCAATATCCATTTCCCATTTGTCCTTTAGTGCGTTCAAAGGAGCTAGATGTTCCGTCGCCAGTCTCTGGTATAGGCACGTAATGGCCTTAGTTGTGCCCGCTGCCATGACCACATATTGACATCCTGCAGCCGTCTGGGGTTCTGACAGTCCCGCGTTCCAGTGCTTCTGGAGACCTGCCACCAGGGCTGCGTGGAGTAGATAGTCTCCCCTCGGGAGACCAAAGGAGTCCTGTAGCCCCTGGAATGGCTGAAGCACTCCATTTAGGTACAGGTCCCCCACCATCTGTACCCCGAGGTCTTCTCAGTTAGCCAATCCCGACCAATCCCCTCCATGCGGGAGGGCCGTGCACATGCCTAATGGGATCTCTGGGGCGTAAGGGTGAGCAGTGCCGGCCTTCCGTAGGCTTCGGTTCCAACACAGCCGGAGCGTTCGCTCTTCAAGAGTTAATTGTGACAAATCGAGTCGTTGTTGGAAGACAATAAAGGAAAGCACATGGCGCGGGATCAGTCTGTCCTGTGGGCCTTCCGGGCCTCTAAACTCCCTAGCCACCGCCAGTGTGAGCCATTGTAACTGGGCAGCCAGATAATACCACTCGAAGTCGGGTACTGCCAGCCCACCCTCAGCTCTGGGCCGTCGTAGAGTGGCCAGCGCCACCCGCCTCCTGCCAGTTCTCCAGACAAAGCCCGTGACCATGGCCGTGAGCTTGCTGAATAGCGACGCCGGTACCCAAATAGGGAGCGTACGGAAAAAATACAACAGGCGTGGGAGCGCCACCATCTTCAGTAACGCCACCCTCCCCGCCACCGAGAGCGGAAGGGTTCTCCAGAATCCGATACTGCCAGCCAGGCCCCTGATTGCCCTACCCACGTTCCCTTCCAACAGGTCGTGCTGGGTGTGATAAATATGCACTCCCAGATACGGCAGACAACTGTCCTCCCAGCGTATTGCTCCCAGGGAGGGGGGAGTCCGCCCATGCTGTGTTATGGGGTACACACAAGTCTTGCCCCAGTTAACTTTCAGGCCCGACAAGTGACCAAAGTCCTTCAGTAGAGCCTTGGTGCCCCGGAGGGCCCCCTCCGCGTCAGCCAGGAATAGCAATAAATCATCCGCGTAAAGGGAAATATAATGGGTTTCCCCCCTTAATATTAGTCCGGCATAGGCGTGTCCCATTCTTGCATGAGATGCCAGGGGCTCGACAGCCAAGGCAAACAACAAGGGAGATAACGTGCAGCCCTGTCTTGTTCCCCGTCGCACTGGATAGGGAGCTGATATTGTGGTCCCCGTCCGCACCCTGGCCACCGAGTTGGTGTATAACAATCTTGTCCATCGCACGAACCCATCCCCCAGACCGAACTCCTGCAGGACCCTAACCAAGTAAGGCCACTCCACACTATCAAAGGCTTTTTCCATATCCACAGATAGTGTCAGAGCGGCAGGGTATTCAGTGCAGTCCACCTCCATAACCCGCAGCAGGCGCCGGATACACGTCGACGTATTACGTCGAGGGATGAACCCAGCCTGGTCGGGGTGTATCAGAGTGGTCATATGAGCCAACAGCCGCGTGGCTAAAATTTTGCTCAAGATCTTATAGTCCACTGTTAGCATGGAGAGTGGGCGGTAGGCCGTCCTGGCACCCGGGTCCCCTCCTTTTTTCAGGAGAGGTATAACCAGTGCCTCGCGCGTGGAAGCCTGCAATTGTCCTTCCTTCGAGGCCTCCCTGTAAACGGATTGTAATTGCGGGGCAAGCAATTCCACATAGGCCGCGTAGAATTCCACGGGAAGCCCGTCCGTCCCCGGAGTTTTCCTACGAGCCATATGTTTGATCGCCGTTCGGATCTCACCTAGGGATATGTCGCCTCCCAACTCCTCCTTGTGGGTTGGATCCAGTCTCGGTAGTCGGGCCGTTGCCAGGAACTCCTCCAATTCCCCGGGAGCGTCCCGCATGGTGTTAGTGTACAGGGCGGTGTAATATGTCAGGAACTGATCATTGATCTCTCTCTGAGAGTACACCACTGTTCCCTCCCCGGTGGTCAGAGAGAGTATGGGGGAGCCGCGCGCGGTTGGGCTCGCCAACCAGGCCAGGAGTGAGCCAACCTTGTCCCTTTCCGTATGCGCTCTGGTGAGGTACGCCTTGTAATCAAAACAGCGGAGCCGTTCCACTTGCACTGCCATTCGTTCGCGCGCAGCATCCACCTCATCGTGGGATGTCTCCCCCGTGTGATGGGCCCTTTCCGTTGTGCGCAGCGTGGTGTCCGCCTTCTCTATGTCTCCCAATATTGTTTTCCGGACCCCGGACGTGGAGGAAGTACCTATCCCTCTGATGACCGCCTTGAACGAGTCCCATTCCCATGCTCTCCGCGACGCTGTCCCCGTGTTCTCTGCAAAATAATTTGTTATTCCATCGCAAACCTCCGCTCCTGCATTGACAGAGATGAGGCACTTCGGAGGGTGAGGAACACCTTTATTACTCAAGCTCACACTGAGGGAAATGCATCAATACGAACAGACTCACAGGTAATTTGACTGAACATGTGGGACCTACGCTGGACACCCCCTTCACAACACGGATGTAGTAAATCCAAATGAACTGGCACACAAGTTAAGGGGATGAGCCAAACACCTCCTGCTGCACACGGAGAGGCTGCAATTCCCCATTGAGCCCTTCATGGGGATGTCCCACACTATGTCCACCCGTAGCATCCCGTATGTTTCAGAGGGAATTTTTACACACATTGATGCCTTCATCAGAATCCAGAAACCATTACAGATGACTGTCACGAAGGGTGACTGTCAATTCATGGGAGTCATGCTACATGTTATGTGCCCCATGGTGAGTCAACATGTATGCATGGTAACACAACATGCACAGAAGCAGTCCCCACCAATTCCAAACACGTACCACCCCCAAAATGCCTTGCTGCAATCCTTACCCAAAATGAAAATTCCCCATGTCCGTGCATGGAACGCTGATTCAGCAGACGTTGCAATACTCATGACGAATAGCAGGAGGACAACGATGACATGAGCAGACAACATGCGCAAGAACCTGGGAATAACAGACACACAAGAAGTCAGCTAACAGATTTATCTCCACATACATGGTCATTTACTGAACAGGAACAATGTTGGCCACATGCAAATTTAAAATAAAGTGTCCTTGCTAAAATGTGCAGAATTACATCATCACTCGAGTGACACATCAGAACACAGATCTAAGTCACTTAGCATGCAGTCAGCTGGACCCACACATTGCAACACATGCCACCCAAGGCTACAAGCGTGCACACTCATACCCAGTGACTCACCATTATGAGAAGAAGTTGCGTTTGAGCAGACTCCGGATATCCCCCTCCTCCTCCTCCTCACTTGCCTCGTGACCAAGCCCTTCATCCTCCAGGGGTGGATGTTCCTGCTCATCCTGCTCCAGGATGAGTGGCACTGCCTTCTCCACTGCCATGTTGTGCAGCATGCAGCACTCGAGGAAGATTTTGCAGACCTTCGCCGGTGCATATGGGAGGGACCCGCCTGTCTTGTGAAGGCACCGGAATCGGCTCTTCAGGAGGCCAAACGTCCTCTCAATCACTCGCCTGGTCTGCCCGTGTGCATTGTTGTACCGGTGATCTGCAGCTGATCTTGGGTTGCGGAGAGGTGTCATCAGCCATGGCATGTTGGGATAGCCAGAGTCCCCTACATGGAAACATCATGTAAATAATTGGTCAGGAGATGCCGTAAGAGCCAGAGATACCGCAACACACAGGACACACAGAGTATACCCACCAACAAGACATGCTCGTTCGTTGTGCAGCCGCAGCATCATTTGTAAAAAATCAACACCGGGTTTTGGCTCAAAAAAACTCAGCTGAACTGAGCCCAAGTAACTTGAAAAACAGAACAAATAGTCCAAGCTAAGACTGACTAAACCTTATACTTTTCCAACTCCTAAAATGAAATGAAACATGAGAGGAGGGTTTTATAGATTTCCTTATTAGTCAATGGAAATGATTTTAATTTATTTCACATTTCAAAACAATTTTGCGCTGCAACATTACTTCATTGCGCATTTATCTTTTGTACAAAACAATATCTTACATTACATTTAATACATCAACATAATACTCATGATCCCCTAAATGAGTAAAACAAACACACATACACTCTTCAAACATTCATGGCCAATATACTCCTGCATACACAAAACTGCACACGCACTAAAAACTCGGTCCTAGTAGCAACCTTTCTTTTCTGGTAGATTGACTACAAATCAGTTAGAACAACAAAAACGTTCTGTCTTTTTTGTTGAAACAATAAAGTTCCAGTATTATTTTGAAACAAAAAAAAAAAAAATTTTTGGGACGGTGCAAAACAAGGACCGAACTGGTCGACGCGTTTCGAACCACTATATTTTGGGTTCTCCTCAGGACCAACCAATTTCTGCAATAAAAAAATGATAAATCTGTTTTAGGTATTGTACTACAACTCAGAATTTCCACAAGACACCGCCAAGAACTAACTTCACCCACCTTCAAAAAGTGCCTCCGCAATGGAGATCTAGCTGCCTGAAATATGTCCGACTCGTCCCAAATGATGAGGAACCTAAACAAAAAGCCGTTTGCATTATCGTTTCTTGCTTATCTAAATCAGGCTGTACACACAACACAGGACAAACACAAGACTGTTGCACAAAATGGGGTGCTAGCTCCACTTACCGGATTAGGGGATGATGCCCTCTTTTCCGGCTGACAAACTTGTTTACTGTTTCTTTGCTAGAACCAAAAAGTGAACATTGATCGATTACTTGAGAAATTCATTTCCCGTGGATAGGCTGATTCTCGACATATCCTGGGGAAAGGGAAGGCTTACCTAGGTGAGTTCGCTTGTTCGTCTCACGTAGGGTGCCCGCGCCGGATTCTGAAAACAAGAAGGCGGTATAAGTCATCAAAAAGACTGCTCCGCCCTCTGTGCTGAAGTCCTCTAAGTTATCCTAGCACTTAATGTTCTTTCCTTAGCCGCCAGAACACTTACCGGGATTCTCCTCTCGTAGCTCGATGTCCGTGTCAATCCATTGGTTAAGCTCGTTTGGCATTGTGGGAAATGGTGACGGTTAAACAATACCAACTACCGGAAACCAGATGATTGCTGGGAGATGTAGTTTTACTTGGCGACTTCAGAATCAGGTATATTTTAGAAAGGTACTGGTGCAACAGTTGGATATGTACCAAAGTATTTTTGGCAAATACTTGTTAATGTTTAGAGTGTTTAGGCAAACTTGAGAGTTCGCGGCGCTTTCTCTGCACTATATTGAAATTGCGTGTTTCACAACAGAAACCAGATGACTGCTGGGGGATGTAGTTTGATATGGCGATTAAAAGACTGGGTATATTTAGAAAGGGTACTGGTGCAACAGTTAGAGATGTACCAAAGTATTCTTGGCAAATACTTATGACTGTTTTAGAATTAAGTATGTGCAACAGCTAGCGAAAGTATGGGTTTTTTTTTTTCTTTTGCACGCTATATCAATCACGCGTTACACAACGGAAGGCATTCCATAAGGACCAGAGGTTGGGTGGCTGCACGACAGCTGGCACTGTCACTAAACTTTTGTAAGCACACTACATTTACAGGAAAAGGCAATCCGTGCATTGCCTGTTATATTTGGTGAAGCGGATCAGATAGGAATGGCAGTGTGTACCTCTATATAATGTTACTCGCCGTTTAGACCAATGGTCTGAATATCTCCGCTACTTCATTCAGGCCGTTAATCGCCGTATTGAATTTCATGATGAGTAGTGCCTCGCGTTGGCTTAATTGGCCTTCCAAATCGCCCCCACGCGGGTCTCTTTCAATCTTGGACAACACTGTCCATTTCAAATCCACCTCACTGTGTGTCATTGTAGCCCAGTGGCTGACTAATGGGGCATTTTCCACTCGTAGTCTAATCCTTGATTTATGCTGGGTGATACGTTGTCGGACCTCCTGGGTTGTCTTCCCAATATACAGCTTTGGGCAAGGACAAGTTACTGCATAGACAACATTCTTCGTTTTACAATTGGTAAACGTGTTGTGTTTCCAGTGGGTAGTATTAAATGTGAAGACCTCACCCTCTACGGTTTGCTCACAGCATGTGCACGTTCCACATTTGTGGTGTCCAACAACTGGCGGCAAATCCAGCATGCTTCTTAAAGTCCGATGTTCTTGTTTTGGTAAGGCCGCCCGGACTATATAGTTGGCTACACTTTTCTCCTTCTTATATGCAAACATAGGAGGGGTGGAAAATTCTTCATGGAGGTCCTTAATCAAATGCCAGTTGGCTAGGATGAGTTTACGGAGTTGGTGGGTATTAGGGCAGAATGTCGTTACACATACTGGTCTGCTGCCCTTGTTCCTAGTTCTTTGCTCCAGCAATGTTTCTCTTGGTGTCCACCAAGCTCTCTTCATAGAGTGTTTGAGTAGTTTCTTGGGGTATCCCCTCTCCAGAAGGCGATCTCTTAATTTATTGGCGTGCATGAAGTATTCTTCTTTTTTTGTGCAGTTCCTACGAATTCGCAAGAACTGACCCTACGTGAGACGAACAAGCGAACTCACCTAGGTAAGCCTTCCCTTTCCCCAGGATATGTCGAGAATCAGCCTATCCACGGGAAATGAATTTCTCAAGTAATCGATCAATGTTCACTTTTTGGTTCTAGCAAAGAAACAGTAAACAAGTTTGTCAGCCGGAAAAGAGGGCATCATCCCCTAATCCGGTAAGTGGAGCTAGCACCCCATTTTGTGCAACAGTCTTGTGTTTGTCCTGTGTTGTGTGTACAGCTTGATTTAGATAAGCAAGAAACGATAATGCAAACGGCTTTTTGTTTAGGTTCCTCATCATTTGGGACGAGTCGGACATATTTCAGGCAGCTAGATCTCCATTGCGGAGGCACTTTTTGAAGGTGGGTGAAGTTAGTTCTTGGCGGTGTCTTGTGGAAATTCTGAGTTGTAGTACAATACCTAAAACAGATTTATCATTTTTTATTGCAGAAATTGGTTGGTCCTGAGGAGAACCCAAAATATAGTGGTTCGAAACGCGTCGACCAGTTCGGTCCTTGTTTTGCACCGTCCCAAAAATTTTTTTTTTGTGTTTCAAAATAATACTGGAACTTTATTGTTTCAACAAAAAAGACAGAACGTTTTTGTTGTTCTAACTGATTTGTAGTCAATCTACCAGAAAAGAAAGGTTGCTACTAGGACCGAGTTTTTAGTGCGTGTGCAGTTTTGTGTATGCAGGAGTATATTGGCCATGAATGTTTGAAGAGTGTATGTGTGTTTGTTTTACTCATTTAGGGGATCATGAGTATTATGTTGATGTATTAAATGTAATGTAAGATATTGTTTTGTACAAAAGATAAATGCGCAATGAAGTAATGTTGCAGCGCAAAATTGTTTTGAAATGTGAAATAAATTAAAATCATTTCCATTGACTAATAAGGAAATCTATAAAACCCTCCTCTCATGTTTCATTTCATTTTAGGAGTTGGAAAAGTATAAGGTTTAGTCAGTCTTAGCTTGGACTATTTGTTCTGTTTTTCAAGCAGCATCATTTGTGGCACCCTGCTACACCTCATGATGTAGGCATCGTGTGCTGACCCTGGAAAACGTGCACAGACATGGGAAATCAGCATGTTAGCAAGACACACCACAAGGGCATTTATAGAGTGGTAATGTTTACGGTTGCAATAGGCTACCTCCTGTGCCTGTGGTGGTACCAAAGCCACATGTGTCCCATCAATGGACCCAATGACATGGGGCATCCCTCCCAGGGCATAGAAATCACCCTTGACACCTGTCAACTCCTCAGGAGTCGGAAAATGGATGAATTCATCAAGGTGCTCCAACATGGCTGCCAAAACATCACACAGGACACGGCTGAACGTTGTCTGGGACATGCCACCAACATCAGCTATGGTGAATTGAAACGTACCTGTGGCAAAAAAATGTAGGGCTGCCATCACCTTCATCTTGGGGGTCAGCGCAGTGGGATATCTGTGTCGTGGTTGGAGGTGTGGTGCCACCTTGGCGGTCAAGTCCTCAATCAACTGTTGAGTGAATCTGTAACGTCGGATGCAGGCACGTTCCCTCATGGCACCCAAGTCTGGCATTGGTCGGGGGACAGGCGGTGCCCTGCAGAAAATTGTGATGAATGACGAAGATTGAGAGCATAACAACATCAATGTCAATGAACAGAGCACATGCTCAACTGCTACTACACATTTGCTAAATACAGAGTCTGGTGTGTGCAATACATCCAGGACACGTGTGCTAGCTTGGTGATACTCCTACGAAAAGCCACCTACACCCGTTGATTGGCAAGTCTACATGACATGCCCTGAAACGAGCTGGGGGCCAGTCTGAGTGAACAGCCAGAGACATCACAGGAGTGACATACATCCACATAGCTGCATTTAAAGGATGTCATCTCATACAGATAGCTGACGGCAAGCTAGACGCACAGGTCACATGGAATGTCAAATGTACAGATCACACACATTGCGATGAAGGGGTACACGTGAAAACAGAAAACACAGACATTGAGATGACGCAGATATGTCCTCATGTGAAAATATCATGTCTGATGCAAACAGACCCTGCTTACGTGGGAATCCACATGTGGCATGGTGTGCGTAGATGTGTGCCATGCCCATCTCCACACAGACACATGTTGGATGCAGCAACAGCAGATGTAGCTGACGGAACAGTAACAGCAAGCTCATGGGAACACATGACACACACATGACATAGTCACATCGGGGCACGCTGATTGTGAAATGTCAGTTGTTAGTGTCCCTGTCCCTGGCATCAGGGGACAGTTGCGGGTGGTGGTGACTGTGCCATACCAGTGATGCTGTGCTTGACACGTTTGTACTACAGGCACACATGTGCAAAGTGTGAAGGGGAAGTGTGCCACGTATTGACCCATCACACATGACATGTGTACACAGGTCATCACACATCAATAGTGCAACTACATGAGGAGACATGTGCAAGATCACTGCCTGACACACTTAGGCCCTGCACATGAAATTCTGCAATGACAATGACTTGATGTACAGCCTTGTGCGAGTCGGAGACCTCCATTCCTTTCGTGTGCGCCTCCTATCACCAGTGTAAGCGTGTGAAACGCACCATACACACGCTCTGAGAGCGTGTGTACGGTCCATATCACTATTGTAGTGGTGCCGTAGAAGTACGCGTGGTACGTACCATACACACGCTCTCAGAGCGTGTGTACGGTCCGTATCACTATTGTAGTGGTGCCGTAGGAGTATGCGTGGTACGGACCGTACACACGTCGTGTGTACGGTCCGTATCACTATAGGAGTTGTGCCGTAGGAGTATGCGCGTTATGGACCGTACACACACACGTACTCCTACGGCACCACTACTATAGTGATACAGACCGTACACACGCTCTCAGAGTGTGTGTACAGTCCGTATCACTATTGTAGTGGTGCCGTAGGAGTACGCGTGCTACGGACCGTACACACACGCATACTCCTACGGCACCGCTACTATTGTAGTGGTGCCGTACGTGTACGGGTACGTGTGAAATGCACCATACATGTTTTTTTAAATCAAAAATTACATAGGGGACAAGTATTAGGCCCAAAATGCATGCTGGTTGTCATGGATACAGAGATTTCAGTTGCAATGTGGCCATCATGTGGCCTTGAAAAGTCAGTTGGCCCAAAAATGACAATGTTGCAAAGTGGTGTTTGCCTTGCTATGATGCTCAAAATTTTAACCATGCTAATTTGTGTCATTGGTGTATGTTTAAAGGGATTGGAGGAAACGTAGGATGCAAATGAGTCTGACCAATCACTCTGTACTCCTGAAAATGAAAGCCCCCAACAAGACAGATATAAGTCAGCCAGAACCCATGAGAGGGCACTTGCCTGCACAACTTTCCTGTCGACCACACTGCTGCTGTCTGTGCTTCCTCTGGCACCATGTCGCAGACTGTGGAGAGGGCCCAGCCATTCACCATGGAGGAGAATGAGGCTCTGCTGAATGTCCTCCTCCCACAGTCCCCCAGCCTGTATGGGAGACCAGGGGAGCAGGTGAGTGCTGACCCCACTACCTTTGACTGTGCACCTGTTTCGCGGCTGTCACTTCTGGCATTGTGTCCAGGTGTGACAGACATGCAATGAGGTTTAGAGTGGGTCCCGGGGGGGGGGGAAGTCTTGTGTCTGTCATGCAGAGCATGAAGTAATTCCTGTGTGCACTCCTCACTTGCATTGTGCTTACTGTGACATTCACTGCATAGTGCATAACACATTCAGCCTGGCAAATCCTGGGTGGCATTTTTTGGCTATTGTCCTGAGGTGATTCAGTGGTCCCCCCGGTGTGACAGGTGACTGTACCCACAGATGTGTATGAGTTGAGGGGAGCTGTGGTGAGAGTGTCCAAGTGATGTGTACGCCCTCCTGGACATTGATGTGTGTGAAGGTTCCTTGTCATGTGGGTGAGTGTCTATGTGAAGTGTTGCACCACAGCTGCATGGAGGAGGCAACAGCTCTACCCATCTGATGTGAGGAGTAAGCCATGCTGTGTGTCTGACTTGCTGGGCTAGCCCGACACCTGTGACACCCACAGGCAAGTGGCACATGTGCAGAGTGAGGTATGTATCCGCTGTAGCCAATGGCAGGTGATTGATCTGTGCCTGTGTGTGTCTGTGCACTCTGCTGATGTTGCGTCAGTGGGCTGGGGCATGTAACTGCTTTGAGGTGCTGTCCATCAGCCTGGTGTTGCATGTGATGCACAGTGTGTGCCATGATCAGGGAGTGTGTCGCACCACTCCTGCCACCTGTGTAGTTTCAATGCCATGTAGTGCATTGTGGCTTCCACAGAGGCCAATGTCGATATGAGTAAGATGGGATTCCTTGGCAGCATCCTATGCCCTATTCAACATATCATCGATGTTAAAATGTGTGTCTCTGTGACATGGAGCAGGTGTAGTGATGTTGTCTCACTTTCTCATCCTCACAGGTAGCCTACGAGAAGGGGGGGATCTGGAAGCGGATCGTCAGGGCCATGAGATTGGCGGGGGGTCGCAGTCGGCGCCTAGCCCAAGTCAGAAAACGGTGGCAGAACATCCGGTGCTGGACCCGGCGGATCTCCCGGGTCCAGCTGGGACTCTCACCTCCACGCCCCCACAGCGGGTGCCGATGCCTTACCACCCACATGATGCGTGTCCTGGCGGTGGTGTTCCCTGACCTGGATAGGCAGTTACAGGAGGGACAGCAGCAAGGAGGGGTAGGTACCTGTCTGTTTGTTGTGTTGTGTGTCCCCAGCTTTTGGAAGTGCTCTGTAGCCTGGATACACTGCCAGGGTTTATATGTGCAGTGCATATTCTGTTCCCCAAAGTCAACCGGTGCTCTTATTCGTCCCTTCCCCTGCTTGACATGTGTCCCCTGGTCTGTGTGTAATCACAATTGCACATGGTCATCTAGCCTGCCAGTTGATCCAAGTGCACATTGCTTTCAGCATCATGTGGGAGGGTGGTCTGTGACATGTGTTGTTACCTTGCCTGTGCCCTGTCCTGTTCACTCTGTTGGGGGTCCATATTTGTTGGCACTGATGATGAGTCTCAACATGGGAGTGTGAGGTTTCAAATGAACACCCTTACAGCATGCATGACCAATGTTGTGGCCTCAGACATGATGTGCATGAGTGGGAGATATGCATAGTGCCAGGACGGTTGCTCATGTTACAGTCAGATCATTCCAGGAACAAGGAGCAGTGTGCCCACTACAGTCCCCTGAGACACCCTTGCCTCGTATTCATGTGTGTCATCCAACACTGTGTCCATTCTCAGTGTGTTCAGCATATGTTTGCCTCTGTGGCATTGTTTCCTGGCCTCATTTGTATTTATCCAAAGTGTGCTACATGTGTCCACTGGACAGGGTGACCCCATTTGGCTTGTGCATACTCACACTGGGCAGTGCCTGTGTGTCTATTCACAACTATCTGTTGATGGTTGTTTGTCACAAATATGTGTTGGCAGCTTCACAAGGTGATGTGGAGTACATTTGGGAAGTCTTGCTGCACATTTTAGTAAAGCCTGATTAAGAGGTGTCACTTCTTGATCTGTCTCAATCACAATGTCTCAGGTATGGGGGATTTGTGCGGGCGAGGCCTACATGGCCAAACCTTATGTCTCCTTGCCAGGTCTGACCTGTGTGTGATAATTGGCAGGACAGAGACTCAACGTGCAGTGTCCCAGTGATGTTGTGCAGGGTTTAATGTTTGTGCTTTGCAGCATGTGTCAATTGTTTAGATACATGATTCCTGCTCATTCATGTTTTGCACCAGTGTGTGGGCAAGTGTGCTGACATCTGTGTGGACATTCAGGCTTGCCATGGGGGTGTCTCCTCAGTCCAGGTATGCCTTTTTACAACACAATAGCAGGCCCATTAGCTCATGCATTATCCTGGGTTTGGACATGTGTGGCACTCCACATGACAGGCAGTGGGTCAGATGTGTTGGCAACTGTGTCATCAGGTAACGGATGGCCATGTGACAACTGACATAATTCAAGTTGTTAGTCACAAGGTATTGTACCTTGGCACTTACAACACTTGTCAACAGGTCTTCATGTTTTCTATGCTTTAGTTTGATGTTTTGTTGTTGAGAACAATTATGTGCCTGCATGACAGATGTCTCCCAAGGAAGTGCACACCAAACCACCTTTACACTTTCAGGGAACACACTGGCACAATTTTAAATAAGGCACTGTTCTAATGAGACTGTTTTTCTGATTATACATATACATGTTCCCCCAGTGTTGTGGAAATTGGGTAGGTCCTTGGTTGTTGGTGATACCAACTTACGAGTGTCAAGTCATCAAGCCCTCCGTGGGCCCATGTATATGTTCTTTCTGCAACTACATTTCTTTCTAACAGTGGCTTCTTTAAAGAAGGCTGCCAGTTTCTTCAATGACTGGGTAAATGTAGTTTTGTGTGCACCTCCTTAGGAGCCATCTGTTATGAAGGCACATGTGTGTTCTGTTCACAAAATGGCACATTCCCACATTCTGACCATGTCGATTGTGTCAAGTATTGTGATTCCCAAGGGACAAACTTTTTTTCGTTTTGTGTTCCAAAGTACTTACAGGTCTCTGAGTGTGGGGACACCTTTGGTATTGAGGTGTGTTACTTTGCCTTGGGGGCACCACTACTGTTGCTTTCAGGGTTAACAAGAGGTGGCATGACTTCATTGTATTGCTGTGCTCATCTGTTCCCAGACACTAGCTCCTCAATGTTTTCTCATTCAAGTTTTGGGCTGGTGTGTCCTATTGTTCCTTGTGTCCAAGTGGCATGGTGGGTCTACCAACTGGGGAGTACAGGGCTTACATATGTGCGGAGTAATCTAGCTGTTACTCATGATGCATTCACTGTGACCTATTGTTTTTGTACTCATGTGTCAGATGTATACAGGTGACTGATGTTTTTCTGTATCTTCACCTTGCCCACAGCATCATCATTGGAAACCGAGGGAGACACCGGCACGGACCTGGAGGAGGGACCCAGCACCAGTGCCACCAGTGCTGGCGAGTCTGCGGGAGCCAGTGGCACGGAGGGCGAGGGGAGTCAGTCAGAGGACCTGTCTGGTGGTGAATCCAACTACGACGCAGACGGGTCCGAGGCTGACCTCATCGAGGGGGCGGAGGCTGCTACAACACCTGGCAGCAGCCCAACATCTGTCCCCGCCTCCTCCATTCCCAGCACCGCCCTCCCAGTTGCTCCGGTCCCTTCTGTCCGTGCAGGGCACCACCATGTCTCCTTCAGGACAGGCACCGCACCCCCTGCCCCTGTCACCCCTGCCACCCCTGCTGCCCTCAGTGCAGAGTCTGTGGACATTCTGCGGCAGTTGCAGGTTGGGCAGGCATCGGTGCTGACTGTCCTCCACGGCCACACCACACTGCTAACACAGATGGTGTCGTTCATGGAGGGCATGTGAGCATCGATGTCTGAACAACGCAGGTTTCTGCGGTCCATGGACTCTTCACTGACGGCAGCAGTGAGTCTCCTGCAGTGCTTCATCCCCCCCACTACCCCAGCCCCATCCTCTCCCATACCTGTCCCATGCACACCCAGACATTCCCATGCACGCACCCCACCAGACACAGGCAGCACACCACCAAGTAAGGGCAAGTGCACACCTCCTGTCACGCACACTCAGGGGGATGTAGGCACACCCACTGGGTCTGGGGCAAAAAGACATGCATGCAGCCACAGTCTGAGTACGCAGGCCTCACAACCCAGTCTCTCCAAAAGCACTCCCCTTGGCTCCCAGGCCAAACTGACACCCGAAGAGCTGGCCATCACCCACACTGTGACACCACCCCGCAAGCGGGCGAGGAAGTCCCTGGCCAGGGTAGTCAAGTCCCCCTCCTGTGCACTCCCTCCCCCACGAGCGCTGCACCCCATCCCTCGCCGACCCCCCCTCGGCTACCCCCTCCTCCGGTGCAGGGCTTACCCTGGACGCCCTGGCAGCAGTGTGCAGCGATGTGCTAACATCTACCTTTGACGCGGCCCCCCCCTGCGTTGGAGACGTCCACCCCTGCACCCACCACACCTGCCCTTCCCCCTCCTGTCCCTGCGGTGCCTGGTCCTTCCCCACATGATGCCCCCCCACCCGGTCGACGAACCTGAGGGTTCCAATGTGCAGGCAAGCTAGGAGAGACGCGTGCCCATGTGTCCCCCCCCCCCAAGGACTTCTATTGTGGACTGGCCATTGGCCTTTGTATATAGTGTCATCTCATGTTTTTTATTTTATGCTGAATAAAGCATTTATTTTTACTTTTCACACTATTGCATTTCAGGTATTGATGTTGGTGCTGAGGCTCCTGGAGTTGGTGTAGTGGTAATGCGTTATGGTTCTGAGAAATGTTCTACTCTGATGGTCATGAGGTGGACCATGGTTTCTGCGTGCCATCACAAGGTCTCTGCAAAGAATCATTGTTAGTGTGTGTTATTTTGGTTTTGAGACATTGTCCCAAGGAGTGTTCCTTCCTCTGTGGCACCTGACATCTTCCCTGCAAAGAGTTGCACAATTGTTGTGCTGACCTGTGTCTACATTTCCTTTGTTGGTGACGGATCCCTTCAACTATGGCCATGCCTGCTCAGCAATGTCTCCGGCTGCATAGTCTGTGCCATCCTTGCTAGTCACTGTACTTGTGTATTGAGTATGTCGAAATGCCTTCATGGAGAAATTCTCCCTTTTCAGCACTATGCATGTGTGTACTCCCGGCCTAGCACACATATGGTACTTTTTCTGCAGGGTATTTGGGCACCTGACTCACAATTGTGGGCATTGTATCTGTGGGCACTCCACCCTAGTCCTTCCATGAGAGACAACATCTTGGTGGCTGGCCCAGCACCTGAACATTCCTATCAGTCCTGGGATGTGCGTGACAGTGTGTGTTCCCTTTGGCTCACTTAGTTTAGTGGGCAGTGACATGACTATACAGTCTTGTGGCATGATCTCAATGTGTGTATTGTGCTGCATCCGCCAGGGATGGGTATGCATGTGTTATTTGTCCTCACACCCACATATGGTGTGTCATGCAGTGGGGGAGTGACATCCATCCTCCTGGGAGTGGGACACTGCTGTCAGTGATGTGTTGTTATGACACTATCATCATTGTCCACAGTTAGGGATGCGTACATACACCCCTGGAGTTGTGGTCATCTGATAATGATGTACACCCCGCCATGTCTCTGTCCACTGCTGGGAGTCCTCAGCACCCACCCCTCACATGTCTGTCCACTGCTGGGAGTCCTCTGCACCCACCCCTCACATGTCTGTCCACTGCTGGGAGTCCTCTGCACCCACCCCTCATGTTGCAGGCCACTGCTGGGGGTCCTCTGCACCCACCCCTCACATGTCTGTCCACTGCTGGGAGTCCTCTGCACCCATCCCTCACATGTCTGTCCACTGCTGGGAGTCCTCTGCACCCACCCCTCACATGTCTGGCCACTGCTGGGAGTCCTCTGCACCCACCCCTCACATGTCTGTCCACTGCTGGGAGTCCTCTGCACCCACCCCTCACATGTCTGTCCACTGCTGGGAGTGATATGCACCCACCCCTCATGTTGCAGGCCACTGCTGGGGGTCCTCTGCACCCACCCCTCACATGTCTGTCCACTGCTGGGAATCCTATGCAGCCACCCACCCACCCACCCCCTTGGTGCAGTACACTGCTGTCCTGGGCCTACACACACACCAATATGGTGGTAATATGCTGCACCAGGCCGTAGGCCAACATTCGTGGCGTGTGTACGCCTTGTATCCCAAATGTACTGGTGCCGTAGGGGTACGTGTGATACGGACCGTACCCCCGCATTCATGGGGTGTGTACGGTCCGTACCACCCGTACCCCTACGGCACAAATACAATGGTGATATGGCCCGTACCCATGCTATGTATGTGTGGGTGCGGTCCATATCACTATAGTAGTGGTGCCGTAGGGGTACGTGTGGTACGGCCCGTACACACACCCTCAGAGCGTGTGTACGGTCCGTATCACCATTGTAGTGGTGCCGTAGGGGTACGCGTGGTACGGCCCGTACACACGCCCTGTGAGCGTGTGTACGGTCCGTTCCACGCATACCCCTACAGCACCACCCTAATGGTGCTACGGACCGTACATACGCTCTGAGGGCGTGTGTACGGTCCGTTCCACGCGTACCCCTATGGCACCAATCCAATGGTGCTACGGACCGTACACACGCTCTGAGGGCGTGTGTACGGTCCGTTCCATGCGTACCCCTACGGCAACAGTACAATGGTGATACCGACCGTACACATGCTCTGGGGGCGTGTGTATGGTCCATACCACGCGTACCCCCATGGCACCACTAATATAGTTCTACGGACCGTACCCACGCTATGTATGTGTGTGTACGGTGCGTATCACTATTGTAGTGTTGCCGTAGGGGTAGGCGTACACGTCCACTTCCATTGTTGCGTGACGCAGGGATTGGTGGACATGCCACCCGGAGTGACCGGACTCTTGAGGTAATGTATGTCCTCATTCTTGTAGGTTTTAATTTGGGTAGGGGGTATGTTTCCTGGCCCTCACCCCCCCTTGGCCCCTGGGTGTTGTTCTCACCTTCTGCGGCGTGTGCGTCGGGTTCAGTGCACCAGGTCATAGGCTAAGAGGGCCGGGATGACACGTAGGATGGGGTCCATGGCTGTCCGTCGCGTACCGGGGCTCAGTTTTCACGTCGGACTCAGTTTTCCGGCTTTTTTTGGCTGCCGTAAAAAAATATAGTGTCATCTCATGTTTTTTATTTTATGCTGAATAAAGCATTTATTTTTACTTTTCACACTATTGCATTTCAGGTATTGATGTTGGTGCTGAGGCTCCTGGAGTTGGTGTAGTGGTAATGCGTTATGGTTCTGAGAAATGTTCTACTCTGATGGTCATGAGGTGGACCATGGTTTCTGCGTGCCATCACAAGGTCTCTGCAAAGAATCATTGTTAGTGTGTGTTATTTTGGTTTTGAGACATTGTCCCAAGGAGTGTTCCTTCCTCTGTGGCACCTGACATCTTCCCTGCAAAGAGTTGCACAATTGTTGTGCTGACCTGTGTCTACATTTCCTTTGTTGGTGACGGATCCCTTCAACTATGGCCATGCCTGCTCAGCAATGTCTCCGGCTGCATCGTCTGTGCCATCCTTGCTAGTCACTGTACTTGTGTATTGAGTATGTCGAAATGCCTTCATGGAGAAATTCTCCCTTTTCAGCACTATGCATGTGTGTACTCCCGGCCTAGCATACATATGGTACTTTTTCTGCAGGGTATTTGGGCACCTGACTCACAATTGTGGGCATTGTATCTGTGGGCACTCCACCCTAGTCCTTCCATGAGAGACAACATCTTGGTGGCTGGCCCAGCACCTGAACATTCCTATCAGTCCTGGGATGTGCGTGACAGTGTGTGTTCCCTTTGGCTCACTTAGTTTAGTGGGCAGTGACATGACTATACAGCCTTGTGGCATGATCTCAATGTGTGTATTGTGCTGCATCCGCCAGGGATGGGTATGCATGTGTTATTTGTCCTCACACCCACATATGGTGTGTCATGCAGTGGGGGAGTGACATCCATCCTCCTGGGAGTGGGACACTGCTGTCAGTGATGTGTTGTTATGACACTATCATCATTGTCCACAGTTAGGGATGCGTACATACACCCCTGGAGTTGTGGTCATCTGATAATGATGTACACCCCCCCATGTCTCTGTCCACTGCTGGGAGTCCTCAGCACCCACCCCTCACATGTCTGTCCACTGCTGGGAGTCCTCTGCACCCACCCCTCACATGTCTGTCCACTGCTGGGAGTCCTCTGCACCCACCCCTCATGTTGCAGGCCACTGCTGGGAGTCCTCTGCACCCACCCCTCACATGTCTGGCCACTGCTGGGAGTCCTCTGCACCCACCCCTCACATGTCTGTCCACTGCTGGGAGTCCTCTGCACCCACCCCTCACATGTCTGTCCACTGCTGGGAGTGATATGCACACACCCCTCATGTTGCAGGCCACTGCTGGGGATCCTCTGCACCCACCCCTCACATGTCTGTCTACTGCTGGGAATCCTATGCAGCCACCCACCCACCCACCCCCTTGGTGCAGTACACTGCTGTCCTGGGCCTACACACACACCAATATGGTGGTAATATGCTGCACCAGGCCGTAGGCCAACATTCGTGGCGTGTGTACGCCTTGTATCCCAAATGTACTGGTGCCGTAGGGGTACGTGTGATACCGTACCCCCGCATTCATGGGGTGTGTACGGTCCGTACCACCAATACCCCTACGGCACAAATACAATGGTGATATGGCCCGTACCCATGCTATGTATGTGTGGGTGCGGTCCATATCACTATAGTAGTGGTGCCGTAGGGGTACGCGTGGTACGGCCCGTACACACGCCCTCAGAGCGTGTGTACGGTCCGTATCACCATTGTAGTGGTGCCGTAGGGGCACGCGTGGTACGGCCCGTACACACGCCCTGTGAGCGTGTGTACGGTACGTTCCACGCGTACCCCTACAGCACCACCCTAATGGTGCTACGGACCGTACATACGCTCTGAGGGCGTGTGTACGATCCGTTCCACGTGTACCCCTATGGCACCACTCCAATGGTGCTACGGACCGTACACACGCTCTGAGGGCGTGTGTATGGTCCGTTCCATGCGTACCCCTACGGCAACAGTACAATGGTGATACCGACCGTACACATGCTCTGGGGGCGTGTGTATGGTCCATACCACGCGTACCCCCACGGCACCACTAATATAGTGCTACGGACCGTACCCACGCTATGTATGTGTGTGTACGGTGCGTATCACTATTGTAGTGTTGCCGTAGGGGTAGGCGTACACGTCCACTTCCGTTGTTGCGTGACGCAGGGATTGGTGGACACGCCCCCCGGAGTGACCGGACCCTTGAGGTAATGTATGTCCTCATTATTGTAGGTTTTAATTTGGGTAGGGGGTATGTTTCCTGGCCCTCACCCCCCCCTCGGTTCCTGGGTGTTGTTCTCACCTTCTGCGGCGTGTGCGTCGGGTTCAGTGCACCAGGTCATAGGCTAAGAGGGCCGGGATGACACGTAGGATGGGGTCCATGGCTGTCCGTCGCGTACCGGGGCTCCGTTTTTGCGTCGGACTCAGTTTTCCGGCTTTTTTTGGCTGCCGTAAAAAAATAGCTGTGCGGAGTGATGTAGGGACGAATCGTACTTGCTGGTCTGTAAAACGCTGCCTGACTCCGTAAGGACGTCGCGTACGCGCTGTCCAGGATCAGACTCGTAGGTATTTTTTTGCCGTACGGTGTTTTGTACGATTCGTACGCAAATGGTATTTCTGTACGAATCGTACTTGCTGGATTGTACGGTGGGTTTCCCGGGTACGCGTCATATGGCGAATACGCTCCGTACGACGAATCGTACCCGGGTTTTACAGGATCGGAATCGGCAGCATAGTTGTTAAAAATATCGATTTTATATTAATGTTATGTATTTTAGTATATATTTTATATGTGTGTGCTGTTTGTTTTTTTGTATGAGAATTGTTTGTATCTTTATTATATGTGTTAGAATTTTAGTAGTTAATTTTTTTTCAAATTTAATTTTGCGTTTTTAGTTTTGTAGTGGGTTGGCGGTTTATAGGGGAATAGGGTGGGAAGTAATTTAATTATATACATTTTAATAATTATTTATAGTAGTAAATAAAAAAATTTTTAATTGAATTTTGCGTTTTTAGTTCCCTATCGGGTTTTGGGTTTATAGGGGAACAGGGTGGGAAGTAATTTAATTATATGAAATTTATTGAATAATTTATATTTATTCATATAATTGTGATGTTATAAAGTTAAATGTGTAAATTAATTTATTAATAATTGTTTGATAATTAGTTGTTAATTAATTTAAATTAATTAATGATGGTAATTGTTTAATTCATTTTAGGTGTGTGTTGTGGTTTTTATAGGTGTAAATGCTGGAAATGGTGGGAAGTAATTCATTTTTGTTGATGAATTATTAATTATTTGTTACTTAATTTAAATTAATTAATTAGTCATTATTGATTGTAATTGTGTAATTAATTTTAGGTGTGTGTTGTGGATATTATAGTGTTAAAGAATGTGTAATAAATGAATGTTTATTATCTTTTTTAATAATAGTATATATTTAAATTCAATATTATTTATGTTAATTATGAAAATACAATTTAATAAAAATGTTGATGTATTTTTTTATTGTGGTGGTATCCAACACTTTCCCTACTGTTGCACTCACGGGAGTGGGAATAGTAATTTTTACCCCTCCGCTATCCAACACTTTCCCTGCTGTTGCTCTCACTGGAGTGGAAATACTAATTTTTACACCTCCGCTATCCAACACTTTCCCTATTGTTGCACTCACTGGACTGGGAATAGTAATTTTTACCCCTACGCTATCCAACCCTTTCCCTGCTGTTGCACTCACTGGAGTGGGAATAGTAATTTCTACCCCTCCGCTATCCAACACTTTCCCTATTGTTGCACTCACTGGACTGGGAATAGTAATTTTTACCCCTACGCTATCCAACCCTTTCGTTGCTGTTGCACTCACTGGAGTGGCAATACTAATTTTTACCCCTCCGCTATCCAACATTTTCCCTACTGTTGTATTTATTGTGTTGTGAAATGTATGTTTTATTTTTCTTTTAATAGTTTAATGTTTTAATTAATTATAGAATGCTTTATTTTAAATTCTTGATATATGTATATATTTTAAAAGTTTATAAATTAAATAAATATCTATTTAAGTAAATATATGTAGATGTATACATTTTCATGTTTGTTTGTTTATATTTTTTTAAATTAAGTTTATTTGTTATATTTAGTTACAATACATATTAAATGTAATTTATTTTGTTAAAAATATTAATATTATTTAATATATTTTATTTAAGTTATATATATTTTTAAGTCAATATTTTTTACATCTATATTTTTTTACTTCGATATTTTTGATTTGATATTATTGTACTTACCTGTTTAAGTATAGGGAGTCGATATTTTTGTATTCTATACATTAGCATCAATATTTGTGTATGTCTATATTTATTACATTGATTTTTAATCAGGGAACCAGTACATAGTTATCCCATGAGGTCATCACAACTCAAGCCAAAATCTATGTCATCCAAGGAGGAACTGGCATGCTACTGAGCTGCTGACAACTGAAAACTGTGCCTTATTCAGTTTGCATTCATCGTACCAGCCACTGAGCTAAACAGCATCATCGCTGCATTGAGAGACCACTTCCAACATAATGGATGCCTGAAACAGAAGATGTTACATTCTACATAGACTGACCAGTGCAACTGGTCGCATTCAGGCACAGACAAGTGCCTTTCTGGCCAAAGGGTGAAGAAGAACTGTGGAAGCAAAAAGAAGCTTCTATTATTAAAAAGCCTAGAAGGGCTGACCGTGTGGATATCCCCTAGCAAAGTCACTTGCAAACCCAAGCAGCCGGGAGAAGTCAGGCTTTGTGTTGACATGCACCTCATGAATCTAGCGTTTAAACATGAATGACACCTCACCCTGATGGTAGACAATTTGGTATGTGGAACCTGCTAGTTTTCCTACGTGGACCTCAAGTCGAGATGCCATCAGATTCTGCTAGACCAACAGCCTAGATAGATTATTACCTTTTCCACCCACCTCGGTTACCACCGATATATAAAAGGCTGTATTTCAGCATTTCCAGTGACTTTCAGAATACCATTCAGGAAGTCCTTTCAGGGTTCACGTGTTCGACAATTTCAGGGATGATATTTTTGTGTATGCCTGATTTCTGGAGGAATATTAAGTCCAGCTACAAAAGGTAATGCAGCGGCTGTGGTCTCTTACGCCATGAAGAGAAATATGAATTCCAGAAGTTGCTGATCAGTTTCTTTGGCTACCATTTCTCAGCCAATGAGGTGGCTTTCAATCCTGCTCTCTTATGAGACTTAATCTGGATTTCTCGAGTGGGACTGCTCCAAATCAAAATCCAGCAGGTTGATCTTTAGCATAGGTGGCAAGCCGCCAAAGGTCTCACTGGATTCTAAGTCAGAGCCTTGCGATAATGTAAAGCAAAGTAGAGTTAGGTTCCCAAATGAAGACAAACACTCTTAGAGATTCAAAGTATACAGAATCAGGTTTAATAAGAGCATCCTTGTGTGCTCCTCTACCTCCTTATAAGTCTGTCTCTTTTTCTAGGCTATGTGGTTGAGACACCAAAACCCTCATAAAGAAATGCAATAAATATGCAAATTTTGCAGACGTTTATTCTAAGAGTCTGTTCTTTTTATGCTTTTTTCATGTGCAGAGATTTTGCTGGCCACAAGGGACATATGTTCCAGCCAGCTCTGTGTACTTGTCAGACTTAGGGCCCCTAGCTAAGGGGAGCAAGTGTATTTATCTAATTGGGTATTGACCAGGCCTAGCTGACAATTGAGCCATTGACCTTTGTAGTACCTGGAATCCAAGAATAAATTTTGTTGAGCTAGTGCTAGGCAGAGGTACATTATGTGACTGTGTTGTTACAGTAGTTAAAACTCAGAATAGACATACAAGCTATAATGAAAATAGAAAATGGCAAGCATCACATATTGCGTTTACACATGTGAGAGTCTGTATTCTTCTTATTTATTTATTTTTCTTTAATTTGAAAAGTTTTATAAAGCACGAACAAGCCCCTTACGGGTATCAGAGCGCTGTACTGATGTGGTGAAAGCACAAATAAAACACAATTGTATACATGGTGCAACGACACACAGAGGGGGGAAAACAAACAAGGTCAGGAGTTGGGGAGTTGGCCCGACCCATGCCTAATCATAATCGCCCAAGAGCCAGATACTAATTAACAGGCCATAATACAGTAAGTGGAAACAACAGAGTAAAGTAAGAATCAATTGCCCTAGAGCAAGGTTCCAAAAATAAAATAAAGAATAAGATACAAGTTTGATTCCTATAAAAATAGGAATCAAACTTGTAGACGGGGAAAGGGAGCAAGATGAAGCTGTTAGTGTTCACTCAAGAATAGCCTTTTGACATGTTTCTTGAAAGATCTTGTGGAAGGATTGGATCTGATCTCAGGAGGCAGAGCGTTCTAAATTCTAGGGGTAAGTCCGGTGAAAGCACAATTGTAAGATCTTTTCTTTTTGAATTTGGGAGGCTTCAAAAGTAGGGTAGACGTGCTTCTTAAGTTCCGAGATGAGCCCGATAGTTCAAACTTATTTGCCAAGTAAGCTGGGGTGTTGTAGTGTACGGCTTTATGCGTCAAGCAAGCTATCTTGAAGCGTATCCTAGCTTTGATAGACAGCCAATTAAGGTGCAACAGGTCAGGGGAGATATGGTCATGTTTTCTGGGGCCAGTGATGAGCCTGGCCAATGCGTTTAGAGTAGCTCTGAGAGGGGCCAAGCTAGCTTTGGGCAGACCAGCAAGGGTCACCAAGCCATATTCCAATCGAGAGATAACCAAGGATTGTATAGCAGGCCTGATGTCTTCGGGAGGAAGGAAAGGCTCGATTTTCTTAAGGGTGTTGAGTTGAAAGTTGACCCCCTAGTAGTTGCACTGATGTGCGCTTGCATGTTGAGGTATTTATCCACGGTGATGCCTAACAATTTAGCCGAGTCAACTACATGAGGGGTGCAACTAAGTGCAGTGAGTTGTTTAAGCCAGTTCAGTGTAGGTGCAGAGTGTTTGTGGGGAGTAATCAGAAGGAATTCCGTTTTGAGAGTATTTAACAAAAGATGGTTCTGGGCTAGCCATTTTTGCGTTTGTGAGAGAGCATCGTTTTGCGTTTTTATGTCCTCTTGAGAGGAGATCTTCAAGTACAGTTGCGTATCATCCGCTTACATGTGATACTGAATGTGGTTCCATAAAGAGGTTGAAAAGATTGAATGAGAGTGCGGATCCTTCTTCCATCCGCAGTGACCCTGGGCCCAGCAAAACTACAGGACATCAAGTCAGATCCCCCTCTCTCTTTGGTCACAGATACAAGGACCTTCCCTGGCATGATCAATCATTGTAGGAAATGTATCAAGAACCTGACTTCACTCACAGCCTGTAGTGAATATCCTTATCTATATATATACAATGCTAAGTTAGCACAACCGCGTTAGATGTTAGAAAGCCATCTTGCCGCTTTTGCTGCTTTTGCACATGACACTGTAGTCACATGTTATTAAATTGAGAAATGCTTACTCGACTTTGCTTCACATGAGAACTGTCTGTTGTTAACATCCCAAACAGTGAGCAGCGACCTTGGTCTGTACACAGTGTAAAGAAACAGTCTGGGTCGCTAGACGGTGCATGTTGTTGAGTTCAGGTTGATCGGCCCACTAGTTTAGCCATAACACGCACGCAGCTGCAAATACCTGAGAATCGAGTGCTTTTAATATTGCAGTGTTACATGTTTTCATTACATTCGGAAGAAGAGCTTTCCCAGGAGCAGAGCATAGCTGATCCTGTGATGTGAACTCACTGAGCTGATATTTACGGTATGGGGTTCCCCATTCAAGCCTAGAGACCTTTTATTAGTGTAATAATACTATTAGTGTGTTAGAGAAAGGAAGGTGTCTTAGATCCACTGTCATTTTAGTATGATTACTCCTTTCATCTTCCATGGTATTGTAACTATGCTGATGATTTTGATTTTAATCGTTTGTCTGCTTATGTTAGCCAAACTGCTGCATCTTAGGACACGAGGTTTATAAAATAAACTCTTTAAACTTTTACCGTGTCTCTGTTTATTCTGTTGTGGACTGGTACGAGAATAATTACGAAAAGGTATTTCTGATTCCCACCATTCCTGAGAAATATACTAAGTCGCTTGTTCTGGGTTGTCTATACATTGGGACCGCCGAGCTAAACCTCGGATAATGAATGGGACACTGATGCTGGCCGGATAAGGGGTTCTGGGTTCTGAGGTGAGTTTTTGGTACACCACAATTCACTGAGGGCCTGGGTTCCTGCACATAGTTCTGTGCATAAGCAGAATCCCTGGAACATGGCACACCTAACGTTTGGTCTATTGATTTTAGACGCCTTAGTAGTGCTTGTATTAGTCCACAACACCCTCACTCTGGTTTCCGGATAACGGGAGTGACGGTTTAACCTACCTGTGTTTCGACTAATAGGTTCCTTCAAGCTTGATCATTAAAAAGGTTATTTAATCTGAACCCCAGTGCTACTGTTGATATCGTTGATACTCTTTAGTGTGTCCTAATGGCGGTTGACATAGCCGCACATAGCCGTGCACCTCTGCGCCGTCATTTGACGGCGTATGGGGTGCCGGATGATGGGATGGCTGTAATTTTTGTGGTCAGCGCTGATGCGTCATACCCGTATGAGTTGTTTTACTCATGGGTGACTTTTCCGGCGGTGGATGACGATGATACGTTTCACACCTACACTGCCACACAGCTGCCTGCGGTCTATACCCCATATAGGACACGGGAAATTCCAATCTCTGCCTGGCAGCATAATATTTGGTTTAATGGCGCCCTTCCCCATTCGGTTGCACCGGCGAGAATGGGCCCGTTGTCTATTGCAGGGGCCACATGGCCGGTGCTGGCCGGCTTTACGCCACAACCCTGCTATCTCACGGTAGGGGTGGCTGAGTTGCGCGTGCTGCACACAGCCCTGATTACGGTCCATAGGGCTTTGGTGCAGTACGTGTCGCGCAATGTGCAGGTGGGGGCACCTGCTGTTGCGGGACAACCTACAGACCACCACGCGGTGGTCATTAGTCCCGTTATGGTTAATTCGGTGGTCGGCAAGCGCCCCCAAAGTAAGGATGAATTTCCTTATTGGCTTGCTGAGAAATTTGACCAGTTGGAAGCGGTTTTTCCAAATACATCTCCTGTGGAAAAAAACAGGATCCTCACCATTACTTTGCCTAAAGACCTAGTCCCGGATATGGCCGATTGTGACAACTGGGGTAAGGTCTTTGCCGCGACCTATTCGAAGTGCTATGGCACTCCGTCTATGTCTGTGCTACCATCCGTTATCAAAAAGGTTCAGGAGAATCATGGTGCGGAGGCAGCTATTGAATTGGGAATGAGGCTTGTCGACAGCTTCGATGTGGTATACTCCATGGTGATGGGCAACCTCAAAGGAGATGCCATGCAGTTCCAAGTTGCAAATATGATGGACCGCGTGGATGAACTCGACAAGCCCAAAGAGTTTGCTAAAGTAATTGCAAAGGCATATAGGACCGTGGGTCGTAGTGCCTTGGGTGTCAAACCAACTGTGATCATTCCTGATATAGTACAGCAAACTAAGGTGAGCTCGTCTACGAAAACAAAGTTGGAGAGCAAAGAAACAGGGGAAACAGCAACAGAAACAGGGGTCACGTCCTGCCCCACCGGTACAGTCGTCTACCGAACGCACATATGATCTGCGCGATCGCTCTCGTATTAAGTCACCTGATAGATTTCAGGTTTCTGAACAACGCTCTCCTCGTTCTTCACAGGAAACATCGGCTTCACAATCCGGTGGTGGAGACCGTGGGAAAGGAAGGGGTGCTCAGAGTCGTGAGCAGCCCCGCCAGTCGGACGGCAAAGGCAAGCAGGATGAATCTGCACGTCAAAGACCCCCATTTCAGAAGAACAAAGTTGCTGCACTGACAGCGAGGTATGCCTCAGATGGTACGGACGCAGCTTCAGAACCTGACATGGGCGCTAACGCTGCTAGACAGCGCGGCGGAAGTTACAGTAGTGCGACAAGCACTGCGTCCATATCTGGGGGCGACAGCAACTGATATATTCGTGAATATTGAAACTGCTGATACTCGGGTGTCTCCCCCTGATAGACTGTATAATATAGTCATTCAAATTGAAGGTGACATACAACGTACAATTCAAGGTTTTTTTGGGATAATCTGACCACTTCCTATGATATTCAGTTGGCGGAGGCAGATTGGCCCCCGGCTTTCATTTTAGATGCTCCTAGAGGGCAGGAGGTAATCCTCCCGTCCTTTGCGCACACAGTGCCGAAGGTCCAAGCTAAAAAGTACGCTGAGGAATGGGCTTAGGTGCAAGCACCTGCGTTATATCAAAATCAGGTTGGCTGAAATAAAATGTCTCCCGGCCATGAGATTCCGTTGCGGACTACGCCCCAACCTCAACCCCAATACCCCATGCGTCGCGAAGCTAGACCACACGTTGCGTCGATCCTTGAACAATTGGAATATCAAGGAGTTATCGAAACATGTGTGTCACCTATGAATAATCCTTTGTTCACTGTGACGAAGCCTGACGGGTCGTACCGCCTAGTTTTGGATTACCGGCACCTCAACTCTCATTGCCGGACCTGTGCAGTACAGAACACCCACAGTTCGGCTCTCGTCGATAGTCTCGTGAGAAAAAGGTTTAAAACCACACTTGACATTTCTAATGGCTTTTACAGCCATAACCTGTCCTCTTTTAGTAGTGAGTGGACGGCGTTCACTTCGGGTGGCAAACAAAAACAATTCAAAAGATTACCAATGGGCTATAAGAACAGCCCGGGAGTCTTTGCCGCTCGCGTGGTCTCTCTCTTAGAGGGTGTAGACCCTGATGCGTACTCGTATGTGGATGACATATATCTCACAGATGACGAGTTGGACCCGCATCTCCGTCGCGTAGATCGCATTATTGTTTTGTTTGCGGACTTCGGTTACAAATTCAACTTTGCGAAGTCTCACATTGCGGAATATACAGTGTTGTTCTTGGGGTACGAACTCAACAATGAAGGTCGAGGATTGGCTCCGCACTTTCACGAGAAGTGCGCATGCCTCCGTGCTCCCACGTCACTGAAGAAATTACAATCTCTGCTGGGTTTTCTGAATTTCGGTCGAACTTACATCCTGGATTATGCCCAGCGTATCAAGCCGCTTTATGCCTTGGTACAACCTACTTTTTCCAAATCTTGTTGGCTGCCAGAGCATTCAGCTATATTGCAGTTATTGCAAGCTGATCTTCTTGCTTCTAAATACTTACTGACGCGTGATAACCACACTAACCTGGTCATAAGAATTGTGCCCGGCACAGTTGGTTTCACATACTTAACGTTCAATGAGGGCGACACCGTCCCCATTGCTTACAAATCTCACTTGTACACTTCGGCTAAACTGCGTTTTTCCGCTGTCGAAAAGGTTCACATTGCGGAATATACAGTGTTGTTCTTGGGGTACGAACTCAACAATGAAGGTCGAGGATTGGCTCCGCACTTTCAAGAGAAGTGCGAATGCCTCCGTGCTCCCACGTCACTGAAGAAATTACAATCTCTGCTGGGTTTTCTGAATTTCGGTCGAACTTACATCCCGGATTATGCCCAGCGTATCAAGCCGCTTTATGCCTTGGTACAACCTACTTTTTCCAAATCTTGTTGGCTGCCAGAGCATTCAGCTATATTGCAGTTATTGCAAGCTGATCTTCTTGCTTCTAAATACTTACTGACGCGTGATAACCACACTAACCTGGTCATAAGAATTGTGTCCGGCGCAGTTGGTTTCACATACTTAACGTTCAATGAGGGCGACACCGTCCCCATTGCTTACAAATCTCACTTGTACACTTCGGCTAAACTGCGTTTTTCCGCTGTCGAAAAAGTTCTGACAGCGGTGCAGATGGCGATTCTCAAAGAACGAGCGCTGTCGCAAGGAAAACGCATGTTGGTGGTAACACCCTATCCTGCCCTTGAGGCGGTGACGAAAGCAAGTGTACCGAATTCTAAAGCTCGTTCGAACAGCTCAAGACGGCCTTCACATCTGCGCCCATCCTGAGACACGCCCGGCCCGAGCTCCCCTTCATAGTGGAGGCGGATGCGTCCGACGTCGCCGTGGGAGCTGTCCTGTCCCAACGCCATCCAGACACCGGCCACCTCCACCCCGTGGCTTACATGTCCCGGAAGTTGAACCCCGCCGAACACAATTACTCTGTGTCCGAGAAAGAACTTCTTGCGATCCGGGAGGCGTTTGTGGAATGGCGACACTGGCTCATGGGAGCTCAGCACCAAATCACCGTTTTCACGGACCACAGGAACCTCCAGTTCCTGCGATCAGCTCGACATCTCTCTCCTCGGCAACGCAGATGGATGTTGTTCTTCGCAGAATACCACTTTATAGTCACCTACCAGCCGGGCTCGCAAAACCAAAAAGCCGATGCCCTCTCCCGGCAAAGTACGACCAACATCCCGGCAGTGGAACCAAAGAGGACTATCCTGTCCCCAAGTCAAGTGGTAGGAGGGATGACAACAGACACCTTTCTGAGGGCAGTGAAGCGCGGAATCGCCACATTCTCTTGGAGCTCGTGGTTAAAAGGACACAAGGAATGGAGCATACGACATGGCGTCCCCATGTGTGGCTCCAGAATGCTAATCCCCACGCTTCCTTTACGGAAGATTGTTTTCCATTGGTGCCATGAACTACCCTGTGCAGGGCATACAGGAGGAACGAAAACCCTTGAGAAGGTATTGAGACAGTTCTGGTGGCCATCAGTGAGACCAGACATTTTGCTATGGGTAAAACGCTGTGACATCTGCTCACAAATGAAATCAGACCATCGCAAACCACAAGGCCTCCTGCGTCCGCTTCCTACACCCCAGACTCCATGGGAAAGAATCTCGGTGGACTTCATCGTTGGATTGCCCAAAGACCAGAACTGTACCGCCATCGTGGTGGTGATCGACTACCTTACCAAAATGGGACACTTTCTAGCGTGTAAGCAAGTACCTACGGCAGGGGCACTGGCAAGGCTCCTGTTGGTGAACGTGGTACGACTCCATGGCCTTCCTAGCGGCATTGTTTCGGACAGGGGGTCACAGTTCACGGCGCGGTTTTGGAAGGTCTGGTGTGCCGAACTGGGCATTCAGTCATCCTTGTCCACAAGCTTCCATCCCCAGACCGACGGGCAGACCTAGAGACTTAACCAAACCCTGAAACAATTTCTCCGGTGTTATGTGGACAAGGCATCGAACGCCTGGGTGGACTGGTTGTGGGTTGCCGAGGTCGCCTACAACGACTCCGTCCATACATCCACGCAACATACCCCTTTCTTTCTTTCCTCGGGGTACCATCCACGATTCACCCCATTCCAACTCCCTCACACGAATCTCAGCGTTCCAGAGGTACAGGACAGACTATCGGCGATTCGCTTAACCCTCACCAAGGCCCGTGAGACCCTACGACTGGCCAAAGCCCGATACAAACTTCATGCTGACAAACGTCGCAGGCCCGATCCTGTGTACCACAAGGGGGATAGGGTATGGCTGTCCACAAAAAACATTAAATTCAAACGTCCCGGCGTCTTTAATCCAAAATTCATAGGTCCTTATCCCGTGGTGAAACACGTTAACCCTGTATCGGTGCAGCTGAAGCTCCCGGCCCATTTACGCATTCACCCCGTCTTCCATGTCTCATTGCTCAAGCCCTCGCTCAGCCCCGTGCGAAAGCTTCCCGCTCCCGTATGGGTTCAACATGAACGCGAGTACGTGGTGCAACGCGTACTGGACATCAAGACAGTTCGGGGCAAACTCTGGTATCTCCTGGCTTGGAAGGGGTACGGCCTGGAGGAGAACTCCTGGGAGCCTGCTTCATCCATCCATGCGCCTGGTGGCGGCTTTCCATCGCCGGTGTCCTGGTAAACCGGGACCCGTTCTCAGCGCCTCGTGAGGGGTGAGGGGGGATGTGCTGTCACGATCCGCGCTCGGGTGGCGCTGAGCGACACGTCTTCTCTACCCCTGGTCAACGGCCAAACCACTCGGCGACAGCGAGAACTACATCCCCCAGAACTCCCGGTAGTACCCGTCACACGCTGCCGGAAATGCTGAAAAGCGGCCAATCCCGGGGAAGCAGTGCCGATGATTCTCAGAAGCCTTCCGTACCCTTGACCCGAGCGGATGGTTCGCAGCGGCGAGAACTCCGAACCTCGAGAGACTCCAACAACGCCTCTACTACTTCGTATTCCTCGCCCTGCAGCCTGTGAGTATTCTATACCGGAGACCGACCGGCTTTCGCTTCTTGGCTTAGGCTCAACCTCGGACAATCGAGGAAGAACGCTAAGAGACAGACAACGCCCCTGGATTTCCGGGCATCTTCACCTGGGGTTTCGCTCCTCTGCTCCCGGCTCCTCCTGGAGCATCGAGTGGCAGCGCAACACCGCAGGTATAGCCCACGGATTTTCGGGCATCCTCACCTGGGGTTTCGCTCCTCTGCTCCCGGCTCCTCCTGGAGCATTGAGTGGCAGCGCAATGCCGCAGGCATTGCCCACGGATTTCCGGGCGTCTTCACCTGGGGTTTCGCTCCTCTGCTCCCGGCTCCTCCTGGAGCATTGAGTGGTAGCGCAACACCGCAGGCATCGCCCCCGGATTCCGGGCCACCTCTTTTCCCTGAGTATCGCGCTCCTCGGCTCGAGACCCTGATGAGCCTAGAGTAGCAGCGCCGATACCCGACCAGACCAGCACCCCTTCTTCCTCGACACTGAACGCCTCTGCGGGGTTTACTCAGTTCCGTGACGTAACGGTTCTGGAGACCTTCGTACGTTCAGAAAGGAGGAGAAGAAACGTTCGAGACTCCTAGGTATCTCCTAGACCAGTCACACCTCGACACTCGAGAAGCGGACCCTTCTCGATCCCTCCACAGCTAGGCGGAAGGAGACGTCCGGTAAGAGGGCTACACACAAGGGGGAGTCAGGGGAAGGGGTAGAGAGAGCCAATACTCATTGTGTGTTTGTCTATCTTGCAGATCTCCCTCCCAGCCGTCCCTATCCGTCCTTCCCTCGCTCACCTGCCCCTTTCGTCCGAGTGTATTACACCTCCGCCGGACTAGGGGCAGATGGGAGGTGGACCCCTTTAAGCTTCAGCGTCATCCTGAGGAGAGGAAACCAGTGGAGACCCGACATATAGTCGGTTCTTTCGTAAATGTCGTGCATGCGCAGTCATTGGGTGATTGTACGGCGCAGTTGGCGGAGCTTCGTGCTCTGGTGCTAGCGCTAGAGTTTGCTGATCCCCGAGTCACTACCCTTATAGTGAGTGACTCCTTTTATTGTGTTCAATCTTACAACGACAATCTACATTTTTGGTCTCAGAATGACTACCATGATTCCAAAGGTAGCACGATTAAGCATAAACTGCTTTGGGTTCGAGTGGCGGATCTTAAAGAACGTCTGCCGCTCGTGAATGTTATTCACACTCTTGGTCACCAAAGAGTTGGTGTCCATGCTGTCGGCAACAGCCTTGCTGACGAGGCAGCAAAAACAGCAGTGGCGACATACTTAGTAGAAGCAGTTACAAGATCCAAAAGTAAGATCGATGATGACATCTTGGCAGCTATTGCTGCTACAGAGCAGGGAACGAAGCCACCGAGAGGTTTCCATGCTCGTTACCATTATCGCTTAAGTCCTGATAAAGTCCCATTAGTGAGGATTAATGACGTTGGTGACAGGTTGATTCCCAACGCGGACTGCAGACCTTCTTTGATATTAGCGGCTCACGAGGGCATGGCGTCCGCACATGCCGGCGTTGCAGCTACTGTATCTCTGCTACAACAACGTTACTGGTGGTGCGGTTTGTATAAACAGGCCAGGGCTTATGTTCTTAATTGTGACATTTGCCAGCAGATTAAACCTTCAACTGCGGCGCGCCCACCACAAACTCAGTTGTACATATCTAATAAACCATTGGGTTGTGTTTATTTAGATCATTGCGGTCCTTTTACCTCTGATACTGCGTACAAATACATCTTGGTTGCAGTGGATTCGTGCACACGTTTTCTGTGGGTGTGGCCACAAAGGAGTGCTGATTCTCGCACTGTCATAAAAGATTTGCGTGTCTTTGTTGGGAGTTTTGCATGTGGTACCTTTCATTCTGATCAGGGCCCTGCGTTCGCCTCTAAGGCGTACAAAGAAGCCATGAGAAATTTGGGGGTCCAAGTCAAATTTTCGTCTCCATACCGGCCTGAGGGTAATAGTGTAGTGGAGCGAATGAACCGTGACTTAAAGCAATCTTTGACAGCCAGAGTTTTGGGTACTGGCTGGAACTGGCTAGCCCACTTGTAGGACGTACAACGTGCACTTAATACTCTCCCTAGAAGGTCTCTGGGTGGGCGGACCCCATACATGATGCTCTTTGGTGTACGAATGTTTGTCCCAGACCTTGATGGTCTAGACATGGCGGCGTCAGCCGCACCCTTTGACGTAGTTGAACACTGTGCTGTATTGCAGAATCTTCAAGAAGCCAGAAACAGTCTAGCGAAGGACCACGTACCCTCCTCATCTGAGGCAGAGCTTCAGATTCCGGTAGTCGGCTGGCTACCTCGAGTTGGTGATCTGGTCCGTGAGAAGGTGGAGAACAAGAAGGAGTTTGGCCCCTCTTATCGTGCACCGGTTCCAGTGCTTGGAGTACAGGGTACTAGAACAGTCATTTTACCTCCACTTCCTGATCGAAAGGATAACAGGTACATCTCGATTGACAATGTCAAACTACAGCGAGTGGCCGATTCTTCTTAATATGACTCCGGCAGTTTCATGCCCTTCGATGCTGAGAAATTCTGTTGTGGCCCAAACATCTAACACAGTGCCTGATGTTGCCATCGAGTTGCATACTGTTACTGGTCCCTTGTTGCCACCAACACCTAGTGGTATGCTTGAAGAGGTTGAGTATGCTTATCCTGCGGATGTTACCTTGCCTGTTTTACAATCCACCACAGTTGCCCACTCACATGACTCTTTTGATTCTCGTTCTATGACTTCGATTGCCCCGTCCAAGGTTTCGATTTTTCTGTCCTGGTTCAAAAGGCATTTTTTGGTTCCCCCGTGGACTTACATTTGGCTGGTGCTCATAAGTATTTTTTTGTTTATGTCCATTGGCTTTGTGGTAGTGTTTTTTAGACTTATCAATGGACACTACCTGAAAGAAAGATTTACAATTCGACTAATTAATGGAACTTTGGCCCCCCACTCCTCATCACACATTATGAAGAGGGACCAGACTTTTGTGAACATTACTGCCTGGCCTGTACGTGATGGGATCGCTTAGGATGCCGTAAAATTTCAAATTCATGGCCCCACTGAAGTTATTAATGTGCCAAATGTATTTAGTGTTTCTATGGATGATGTCGTTAAGCAGAACATCCACTCAGATGACTGGGATGTTCAGGCCATAGAAGCACTGTTTTCTGATTTGAAATATTATGCTGCGTTTGATGCTGAGGATTTGTATTTAGATACTGCTAATTATGATGAACAATTTTGTTATCAGCATTATGGCACGCATTTCCTACACAAAGCAAATACGTTTAGAAATTTTGTAAATTATACACAATGGGAACACTGCCCCACCCCTAGGATGGGCAGCTCTGCCACGTTGGTGGAAAAATTCACCTATTTTTCTGATTTTAGTGTGTCAAATCCGGCCTCCTTTTATTTTAAGGTTGCGACTGAGTCTGCTTCTAAAGTTGGACTGACACACACCAAATTATTGCTTTCCAAGTCCTTTATGGACGAGTTGGCAATTGGCGAGTATGATCTGTGGAAAGCTACTGTCGATCTTAAATCGGTTTGGGGTTCCAAACGATGGCAAGTGCAGGGAACAGAAGCTTTGCATCGTGCCTGTCTCATCCCGAATCACATGTTATTTTTAAATTCATCCATTTTTCAAACAACCTGTTTTGGATTGGCTACTTCTAAAAGATTAAATTCTCCCTTCGTTCCGGGTCTGGGTGCTTATCCCAATCGGGGTAATCATACGGATCTATCCCTTGCTATGTTGCAGACACAGGTTTCCAACGCGTCCTTCAATATTTCTGAATTGAATCTGGAAGGGTGGTTGGTGTGGCAAACGAGTTCGGACTCCTGTCAACATCGGTTTCTGGATTTAAAGCAGGGGTATACACAGGTTCGTGTAGACTCCCGTTTTGAATCTTCTCACACTGTAACTACCTACTCAGTAGGGAAGTTATGCCAGTCTTGGCTGCAACATTCCACTTTAGCGTCTATTAAACTTCATTTAGCACGATTAAATGACAAAATAGATTTGAATGATTTTGTTAAGGGTCCTGCAGTTGGCAGGCCCAAACGATGGGTGTATGCTGTTTATAACGAAGTTTGGAAGTTATCACAAATTGAGGCTGCATCCAGATTACGTGCTATTGATCAAGCCAATATGGAAAAAGTGTTGGCTGTAATAGATAATAGTATTAACACCCTATCTTCTAGAATTTATACCTTAGATAATATTGTATCATCTGTGGTAGACATTGTGCAGGATGATTTGTCTGTATTGTATCATGGTCAAAATCAGTTGCGTTCTATTATGCAGTTTGCATGGACGTTGCATACTTTAAAGGCAGGGAAAGTCCCTTGGGATTACATGAACACTTTATCTTTGTTCCTTCCTTTTAATTTGACTGCGAAACAACAATTCATGTCCATGAAAGATGCTACATATTCATTACTACACATTGAAAAGTTAGAACCTTTGCCTTTCTCTGTTGCTGAATTAAATTCTGCTGTGTGGCTTGTACATGGGTTGATCACGTTACCGTTCCCCCTGTTTAAGTTCAGTTCGTGCATGAAACATTATGCTCTAGGCAGATATGAACAACTTGGTTCTGCCTTCCTGCACGAAGTTTGGTCACTCCCATTCACGTATAGATGTGTGAGAGACGGCAAGGAGGTTTACTTGAAAGGTGAAGAGTGCACTTCCACTCCGGATCACTCTGTTGTGTGTAGGCACATTCAATTGCATGGTGCATGTAATGTGCACACCCCTTATTTAGCTTGCGTCCTGAAAGGGATTCCGGTGCCAGTTATAACGCCGTCTTTTACACTGCTTGCTAACGGTAGTTATTTGCTATTAAATAACGAAGCTTGCTGTGGGATGTTAGTGGGGATTCCCTATATAGTGACTGTCTCACAGAGAGTAGTCTGCTGTAATAAAGTCCTTTTCCCACCCCCGCATGGCCGGCTCGATGTCTCCATCTGGCCTTCCATTCCAACCTTGAAAGCAGAGTTCAACAAGATGAGCAGAATAAGGGCTCTATTGTCTCATCAAGAAGTCGCGTTGACTTCATCCCGTTAAACATTTGTCCTTCACGTAGCAAACACCCGAACTGAGGTGCAAGCGCTTTTGAATACTGATCTCCCACTTCATTTTGGGACCCTGATTCAGACTATCTTTAATGCCTCGTCAACAAGTGGCATAGCTCATTTTTTTTTAATTGTGGGCTCCGGCCTAGTGACCTCTTTTCAAACTATTTTTGGTGTGATCCCGGCCTTTTTTCATTCTATTTTTTCCAGCGTCTTCGAAGGTCTCCCTTTACTTCTTGCCCTCATAGCTGGAATACTGTTGTTGATCTGCGCCCTGCGCTATGGATGCACAACTTGCGTCACACGACAACATGTCCCGGCTGCTCCATCTTCGTAACCGGATGCTTGAATACTATGGCACTTTACCACTGGCAACTCTAAGCATTGCCTATGGATTGTCCTTCCGGTTTCCCTACTTTACTTGTGTGCAGCCCGTCTTTCATTGCCTAGATTGTCCGTTCCAATGGGCTCTGGATTTGTGTCTGTTGAACTCGGTGTCTCCTGCCCCGGATTATGATCGGCTGATGAGCCCCTTAGTGGCTCATGAGTTGGACTGTTCTGGCGTCGGGATTATGGCCTGTGGAGCAGCACATGGAGTCCTTGGGAATTGGGACATCGGAATGGCTGCGATTGACTTCTTAGCGAGAAGTTGAAGAACACGCCAGTTGTCCTCGTCCGGTGCTGGAGGCTCCGGTGGTAGAGGAGCATGTATGTTCCTTCCCCGTCCTGAACTGGATGGCAGATAATTTTGCGGAACGTTCCAATGATTTCCTCTTGGAAGCTGTTGCAACTTATTGTGCCTATACATTGATGGATTGACTTTTGTACTTTCATTTCGTCCTACGTCCTTCAATGATGTTTTTTTATCCTCTACATGTTTTTTTTACTCCGTTTTAACTTTTTTCTTTGTTTTTTTTCTTCGAACTTTTTCACTTCCCTTATATGGACTTACAGTTCATGCCCTTGGTTCCGTTCTATCAAACTTGAACTCTGCGTTCTTGCAAGTGCGCCCCTACTGGTTAGTGGTCCGATCAAGGGGGGGTGTAGTGAAGATCCTTATCTATATATATACAATGCTAAGTTAGCACAACCGCGTTAGATGTTAGAAAGCCATCTTGCCGCTTTTGCTGCTTTTGCACACGACACTGTAGTCACATGTTATTAAATTGAGAAATGCTTACTCGACTTTGCTTCACATGAGAACTGTCTGTTGTTAACATCCCAAACAGTGAGCAGCGACCTTGGTCTGTACACAGTGTAAAGAAACAGTCTGGGTCGCTAGACGGTGCATGTTGTTGAGTTCAGGTTGATCGGCCCACTAGTTTAGCCATAACACGCACGCAGCTGCAAATACCTGAAAATCGAGTGCTTTTAATATTGCAGTGTTACATGTTTTCATTACATTCGGAAGAAGACCTTTCCCAGGAGCAGAGCATAGCTGATCCTGTGATGTGAACTCACTGAGCTGATCTTTACGGTATGGGGTTCCCCATTCAAGCCTAGAGACCTTTTATTAGTCTAATAATACTATTAGTGTGTTAGAGAAAGGAAGGTGGCTTAGATCCACTGTCATTTTAGTATGATTACTCCTTTCATTTTCTATGGTATTGTAACTATGCTGATGGTTTTGATTTTAATCTTTTGTCTGCTTATGTTAGCCAAACTGCTGCATCTTAGGACACGAGGTTTATAAAATAAACTCTTTAAACTTTTATCGTGTCTCTGTTTATTCTGTTGTGGACTGGTACGAGAATAATTACGAAAAGGTATTTCTGATTCCCACCATTCCTGAGAAATATACTAAGTCGCTTGTTCTGGGTTGTCTATACATTGGGACCACCGAGCTAAACCTCGGATAACGAATGGGACACTGATGCTGGCCGGATAAGGGGTTCTGGGTTCTGAGGTGAGTTTTTGGTACACCACAATTCACTGAGGGCCTGGGTTCCTGCGCATAGTTCTGTGCATAAGCAGAATCCCTGCAACAAGCCCCTCTGCGTGAACTCATAAAGACAACTGCCTCCTGGACATGGGAGGAAGTACACAAGGCATTGTTTCAAAACAAAAAATATGCTTTATGCAGAGAGCACTCTAGCATACTTTGACCCTACCAAGGACTCATCGTTGTCTGTAGATACCAGCCCCACTTGACTGGGGTCAGTGATTTTGCATATGGGGTCTGAGTTGCATCTGCAATCAGGGTGCTCGCATCCACTGAAATATACTCCCAGACTGAATGTAACACTTGCTATTCACTGGGTGTGCAGACACTTTCATCTTTATTTGTATGACCATTCATTCCAAGTGCCTACAGATCACAAAACCCTGATTTTCGGTCTTTCTCAAAACCTCCCCCAAGGATTGAAAAGTGGATCCTTCAGCGACAAGAGGGGTCTCCCATCTTTTTGGTAATAAGAGCTATTTATATTGAATGAAAAATCATACCGAGCTACTAACATTATTAGAGCTTTATAGTGACCACACCAGACAAACCACGATATGTAAGATTAACAGTACTGATTGATCAACTCAGTGCATCAGGCACAGCTGCCAGCATTGCCGTAAAAAATGCTTTGTCAATGTGGATTGCATCTACATGGGTAATACATATTAATACATAACAGCTACTGCACTTAGAAGAAAGTAAGACACACGCTGAGGGCTAACTTTTTATCTTTCGCTTGGCTGACATTGTTTTCATTGGTTTTAATTCTGTTACCTGAATTGCCTATGTTACTCGCACATTGCACTTTCTGTTGCTCCCTTCTTGGGCTGCTTCCCCGGTCCGCCGCTGCACTTTCCTGCCGATCGGAGGGTCGTAGCTCCTCCCCCCAGGCTGTACCAATTTCCGGCAGGGTGACAGTCTAGCTATCTATTTAATCAGCATGCGGGGCGGGACGCGCAGCAAGCTCAGCTGGTGTGCCAAAGGCAAGCCCGCCTGCAACCGTCTGCACCTGGACCGCGCCCAGAAATGATGCCCGTTGGTCCAGCCCGACGGGATGCCACCTGCCCTACACCAGCAAAGAATTGTGTGCCCTGAACCACATACCTGCTACTGCTTTTTGTTACACTCTGGGGCTCTGCTATGCAGCAGGTGCAGGGGGAATGTTGGTGCGCATCACATGTGTGTGGGGCCTAGCGCGAGCAGCGCGCAATAAACACACGGACCCAGTGTATCCGTCGGGCGCGAACTGCCTCTCGTTCGCCCGCCCCTTTATTTTATACTCACGCGCTCACGTCCGCCGACGTGAGCGCAAACTACGCGTTCTCCTCTTCGGCTACAGCGCTAACTGTAACATCCCTCTCCAAGTTAGTCCTTGACAACAGTTCAAACTTTAATTCGTGGCACCACTTACTTGGCATGCAAAGTCTCGCAATCGGCTGCTGGGCCTGGGGTTTTCTCTTAGCCCATATCTCGCGGCCCCCGAGGAGTTGGGGCTTGGGTCGTTGGTGCGGCCCCTTGTTCTTGTCCGCTCGGCATTGCCCGGACCGGCTCCTTGGTTACCCTGCGAGACGGGGCTAGGCACACTCGCTGGGAGGACCGCTGGGTCAGGCTCTTCACCAACAACTGTAGCTTCATGATCAACCGCGGGCCTCCTCACCACCTTGAACCATTATATATTTCGGGTGACCAGCTCGCCTCCCCGTCGTGCTGTCACCATGGTCCCCTGCCGGTCGACTACTCTCCAGTAGCCCTGTTCATACTGAGTCTTGAACTTTCCTCCGGGTCGCCGCTCTCTTAGAACCACCATATCCCCGGCATGGATCTCCCTGGGCACCGCCCTTCGCGCTTTGCTGACTTTGTCGTTGCGCTCTTGGTGCCTCCGGAACGCACTCTCCGCGTCAAACAGCGGGGCTGTCCAGCCTGGGTTGACTGGTAGCCCGTCTCGGAGAGCCCCTTTGAACATCAGGGCCCAAGGTGCTTGACGGGTGGAGCAGTGGGGAGTGCGGCGGTACTCCCCCAGAAACCGCTGCAGTTCTTGTTCTGGGTCTGATTGTTCAGATACAGCGATGCTCAGTACTTTGTTGATGGTGCGCATGAGCCACTCTACCTCTCCATTGGCCTGTGGCCACTGTGGGGTGATGCGCTGATGGCGGATGCCATGTGACTTTAGGAGCTCTCCGAACTCGTGTCCTTGAAATGGGGGCCCGTTGTCACTCCGCAGTTCCTCGGGGCACCCGAACATCCCAAATACTTTTTCCAGGGCGGGGCCCACGTGCGCGAAGGCTGTGGACGGCAACGCCTCAGCTAGTGGGTACTTCGAGTAGCTGTCAATGATCACTAGCGTGACTCGTCCGCCAGGTAGGCTCCCGAAGTCCACACTGATTTTCTCCCACGGGCCTCTCCCATGCTCCTCGGTGATGATAGGAGCCGGCGGTTGGGCTCCGCTGGTCAACTGGCATGACTGGCAGCTGCGAACCGCGTCGTCTACGTAGGTGTCCAGTCTCGGGAACCATACTTTCTCCCTCATCCAAGCCTTCATTCTCTCCGTTCCCTGGTGTCCTTTGTGCGCCAGTTGCGTGGCCCTGGTCCTGAGGGCGGCCGGGATGACGACTCTGGAGCCTCGTATGACGAGCCCCCCTCTAGTCACACTTGTGTTGGAGGTCGTCTCTCCCTTCATGAGACCATGAGTTCGCTGCCTGGAGAAAATGCTGCCAGGTTCCCGCGAGTATGGTGTCCTTGACCTTGATTAGCACCGGGTCTTGTTCGGCCGCCTCCAAGATTTCTTCTAGCGTTAAGGCCCGGGGGCACGCCAGAGCAGCTACCATGTCTAGATGACCTTCAGCCTCCTCCTCCCCATCCATCGGTATCGGTTTGCAATGGGTCTCGGGGTGTCGAGATAGAAAGTCTGCTGGGTTTTTGGCCCCTGGCCTGTATACCACAGTGAGGTGGTACTGTTGAAGGTTGATGGCCCATCGTTCTATTCGTGGGGGAGGATGTGGCGCCGTTCCTCGGAAGAGTGGCACTAGCGGCTGGTGGTCCGTCACCACCGTGAATGGGTGTCCGCACACGTACAGATGGAAGTGACGGCAGCTAGTGCCTCGCGCTCAATTTGGGAATAGCGCTTCTCCGTGTCCGTGAGGGCCTTGCTGGCGTATGCCAGGGCTGCCCACTGCCCCGGTTCCTTCTCTTGCATTAGGATCGCCCCTAGCCCTACCGGACTCGCATCTACTAGGACTTCAGTCTTCTTGCTCGAGTCAAAGTAGACCAGTGTGGTCTGGTCCAATAGAGCTTTCTTGATTGCCTCAAATGCTTCCTCTTCTGCATCTGTCCATCGCCACATTACATCGGTTTTGGTGAGGTGCCTGAGAGGTTCGGCTAGAGTGGCCAAATTCGGGATGAACCGCCCACAGTAAGTGGCCATCCCCAGGAAGCTGCGGACCTCTGCCACTGACGCCGGAGCTGCGGCCGCTTTGATGGCATGGGACTTCCGGGAAACCACTTGGATGCCTTCTTTGGTGAAGACGTAGCCGAAGAATTCGATGGTTTGTCGAAATAGCTGGCACTTCTCCTGGTGCAGAGTGACACCATGTTCTTGCAGCCGTGATAGTGTGGCTCGGACGTGCCTGTAGTGTTCTTCCACCGTCTTGGAGTATATGAGGATGTCGTCACTCACGTTTAAGACACCAGGTAGCCCGAGCAGGATATCCTTGATGGTATTTTGGAAGATCTCTGCTGCCGAGGAGATCCCGAAGTTCAGGCGATTGTATCGCCTTAGTCCTAGGTGCGTACTGAACGTAGTAATATATCGGCTTTCCTTTGCCAAGGTGAGCTGGTGGTATCCCGCATTCAAGTCTAGTTTGGAGAACTACCGAGCTCCGTTCAGATCAGACACAATGTCATCCATAGTCGGTGTGATGTGCCTCTCGCACTTGATGGCTTTGTTCGGAAGCCGCATGTCTATGCACAAACGGATTTTCCCCGGTTGACGTGGTTTCTCCGCTATCACCATGGGTGATACCCACGGTGTGGGCCCGGTCACCTTCTCGATCACTCCTTGCTCCTCCAATCTCTGGAGTTCTTCCTCCACCAGCGGCTGTAGGTGGAACGGTATCTGCCTGTGCCTGAGGGCTGTTGGTGCCACCGCGGGGTCGATGTGAAGGTGTATCGGTGGCCTCTTAATTTTCCCTAGCCCTGAGAAGAGGCCCTTGAATGTATCCAGCAGGTCTTCGGCTTGCTTGTCCTGGATCTTCCTGAGGAATGCGATCAGCCCGAGGTCTTCGGCTGCGTGCCCGCTGAGTAGGGTGTCTACCTCCTGGTCAATTACGTGAATGTCAATGACTATTTCTGAGTTTTCTGCACTCACGGCTACCGTCATCTTCCCTTTTAGTGGTAATGGCGTGTCGCTCCCATAGGCATAGATCTTGGCCTTGGACTGTCGGAGCTCCGGTCTCGGCCTGAGACGGTTGTACTGCTGTACGCCCATTACTGTCACGGACGCACCTGTGTCTATCACAGCGCTGACCTCTGGTCCCGCTATTAGTAGGTCGCATCGCGGCTGCGGTCGCCTGGTACTTTTCAGGGCTTTGGTGAATGATATGAAATACGTTTCTTCTCCATCCTCAGACTCAGTGCTCGAGTCCTTGTGGCCTCTAGCTTTCTCGTACCTTGGTGGCGGTTGGGATGACAGCGACGTGTCTGAGAGCTGTCTTACCAGCTTCCTCTGCGGCTTGTCCCACTTGTTCCCGCCTTTCTGTGTCTTCCTCCGGCAGACCGACGCAAAGTGGTTTTCGATTCCACAGTTTCTGCACACTTTCCCTCTGGCTGGGCACGTCTTGAGTGGGTGGTCTTCGTACCCGCAGTATCCACACAGCCGGGCTTGGGCTGGGGGTCACCGGTCTCGGGGCCTCTGTGGTCTGTCCCGCGCTCGCACCGCATCCGTCTTTTCTGTTTTCACTTCCACTTGTTTGTCTATCCGCTTCACCAGGGCCTGGTCCATTTCCTCTGCTCGTGCCGCCGACAGATCATGCGTCCTGACCAGGACTAGGATATCGTTCATCAGGATGTTGGGTCTGCGAAGTATCAGTCCACGAAGCGTCTAGCTCCGGATCCCTATGAAATAGTTCTCCAGTCTGCCCAGCCAGGTCTGCCATCGCGGGGCAGCTGTCGTGGGGTCAGCGGTTTCGCTGAACGGGGGCAGGACCCCTGTCGGGGGGTGATGGGGCAGCGCCCTGGCTTGGTCCTGTTGTTCTGTGTCACTCATCGTGGCGCAGGAACCATGTGCTCGGTGCACCAGTACAATGGCCACTGACCTCCTTAACAAACTTGTCCACTTTTATGCTGGCTTGTCGCGCCGCATTGCTGGGCGATGCACCCTTCTGGCCTGCAGGGCTTCTGTTGCTCCGTCGGCTGGTGGTGTGACCTCGCGACCTCCAGGCAGGTCGTGTGTGTGTCTCCGGTTACTGCAGCTGTCCTTTGGAGGAGCTACTGGGCTGGTCGTAGCCTCGGAGATCAGTGCAGGGAGGGGGTGGGGTGGGGGCCCACCTCGTCGCCAGTGTTACACTCTGGGGCTCTGCTATGCAGCAGGTGCTGGGGGCATGTTAGTGCGCACCACGTGCGTGTGGGGCCTAGCGCGGGCAGCGCGCAATAAACACACGGACCCAGTGTATCCGTCGGGCGCGAACTGCCTCTCGTTCGCCCACCCCTTTATTTTATACTCACGCGCTCACGTCCGCCGACGTGAGCGCAAACTACGCGTTCTCCTCTTGCGCTCTAGCCAAAGGCTAGAGCGCTAACTGTAACACTTTTAACAAGTGTGTATGTTTTGACCCAGACAAATTGTTTTTAAAGAAGGTTACTAGCTGCTCTAATTGGGGCTTTTCTCTAGTATGAAGTTCATTACCAAGCACACTCCCTTCCAACCCTTTATCTTCCCTGAAAGATACCACCAAACCCTTGCAAATTCCTTGTGGAGCCCTCATTAATGCACGATCTCTGCCTAAACATAAGTTAGACATTGCTGAGCTGATAGATGTTTAGGGTTTAGACATGCTTCTTATTACACAAACTTGGGCAGATCAGGCATCAGGCCCTGATTTCTGTATTGCTGCTCCACAGGGCTTCAGTGTATTCAGACAAGACAGAACTCGCAAAAAAGGCGGTAGACTAGCTTTGATTTATCAAGATAAGCACATAGCCTCTTTTGAGCCTATACTCTAACAAGACTGTGAAGCCTTTTTTTTCAATCTATAAATAGCCAACAGTTTCTCATTTAAAGGGCTGTTATTGTACCGCCCCCGGGGCAAAAACGGTTTCCTCACCTCCTTTAAGACACTCCTTGAAACCTGCGCCCTTGAAAACAGCTTTTACATCTTGGGTGATTTAAATTTTCATCCTGAAGCTGTCACTGATATAAATACTACTTCCTTACTTGACACCTTGACATTGGCAGGCTTAAGTCAAGGGGCCCTACACATCAGGCAGGCCATACCTTGGATGGGATCTTTACCAACAATGATTTTATTGAGATTAAGGCGATCCTACCTCTGACCTGGACTGACCATTTTGTTGTTATCTTTGAGCTTAATAGTTTAGGCAAGGTCCAACCGAGCCTACCTAATATGCCGACTAGATCCTACCGCAACTGGAAACAAGTTGATAACAACCTGCTTAATTTCCAGCTTTCACGCTTGCACACAAAAATGCCTGGAAAGGCGGATCATGTTTCCTTTCACGTCAATCAGTGGCTCATATAGCTGCCCTCAAAAAAACCTCAAGTAATAGAAAAACCCTGTCAGCTCCTTGGTTTTCAGAAACCATGAGATCTAAAAAACAAGGTTGTAGAATGAGATGTTAGAGATCAAACTATAATGAACATGAGCTCGCCTAGTACTAGATTCTATTATTCGATTATAAAAATCTAATATTAACAGAAAAATGTTCCTACATCGCCACACAAATTAAGGAGGTGGAAAATTCCACTATAGATCTGTTTCGGGTGGTGACCAAACTGTCCACACTCCCTGAATAAAAGGTGAATGACCATTCTCAGGACTTTTGTAATGCACTAGCTCAGCATTTTCAAAATAAAGTGGATCAAATCTACATTACCTTTGATAAAGGGACAAGATCTGATATTCATGATTTAGTAATCCCTCGACCCCTTAGTGCTCCAGCTTTTACTGAATTTAGATCAGTAACTGTGAGCCTAACCTCCATTTTTAAATCTATGTTTATGGAAGGCGTTTTTCCCTCCATTTGGAACAGGGCATCGATTTTACCCCTTTTGAAAAAAACAAATCTTGATGCAGCTGATCCAAATAATTACAGGCCGATTTTGAGTCTTACACTCCCAGCCAAACTGGCGGAAAAAGTCATAAATAATCAGCTTACACTATATTTACATGAACACAACTTCTTGGACAAATCCCGATTTGGATTCAGGGCATAGCACAACATCGAAACTGCCCTAATAAAAGCTACAGATGAAATCAGAGCAGTCTTAGATGCAGGAGGTGCCGCTGCCCTTATTCTGCTTGACCTGTTGGCAGCATTCCACATGGTCGACCATAACCTGCTACTTAACCGTCTGAATACACTTGGCATCACGGACAATGCATTAGCAATGGTCTCTTCTTTTTCTATCTGACAGGATACCATCAGTTGCCTTGGGCAATTATGTTTCCCCATCCTTCAATCTCCCTTGTGGGGTCCCTCCGGTCTCCTCCATGAGCCCTACACTTTTTAATGTATACGTGCCTGAATTGGCTGCATCAATCAGATCCTTCGGGATGGCTATAACACCCTACGCGGACAACACTCAAATTGTCTTGTCCATCTGTAAAAATATTGTGCTGCCGGTAAAAAGATTTAGGGATTACATGCTGGCAATCGACTCGTGGATGAGTTCGCACTGCCTTAAGCTTAACACAGGAAAAACTGAGATAATCCTCTTTGGTAACTACTCCAACTAGCTGGTCACAGATCTGGTGGCAGGACGAATTGTGAGCATTACCTATTCCGGTCCCCAAAGCAAAAAATGCGGGAGTGATTATAGATGAGAAGCTGAACTTTGAAGCTCAAGTCAAAGCAGTTTAATCATTCAGCTTTTTACGACTTAAGGTGATCAAGAAAATCTTACCTTTGATCCCAGCAGACAGCAGGAAAACGGTGGTTACATCCATAGTCCTTGCCAAACTGGATTATTGCAATGGACTCTATCTCGGAATGCCTGAGAAGCAGTTACAGAGGCTGAAGATAATCCAGACTACTGCTGCAAGGCTCCTGCTGGGGATCCCCAAGTTTCAATCACTGGGAAAGCATCGTTGGAGATTGCATTGGCTTCCAATCAAGTGTTGCATTAAGTTTAAGGCCTTATGTATCACATACAAGGCACTACACGGTACTGGTCCTCAGTTTTTGAGGCGATCTCTGCATTGGTACTTCCCAAACAGATGCCTTCAGTTTGAAGGGGTGAAATTGATGCTCTCTCAGAGATTTTGCAAGGCTAACTGGTGCAGCATAAGCTTCACAGTGGGAGCTACGAAGCTCTGGAACACCCTCTCCATATCCATCAGAAGTCTTCCTTCTTTAACATCCTTCAGGAAACCCTTAAGAACTGGCTATTTAACAAATAGAGCACTAGCTCGCTTCTGGACTGTTAGCACCAAGACACCGTTTGGTATTCGTGCGCTGTATGAATCTTAATAACATAACATAACATAACATAACTGCAATGCCCATGGCACCAAGATAATAATATTAGTTATATGATTTATCATTCAAATATAATCTTTACATATATTTTGAAAATGCAGCCATTTTTCTCCAAACAAAAGCTTATAAGTTCTGAAAATACACACACTTTCATCTAAAATACACATTGTTTTATGTTGGCATACATATAGTAAATCAAACAACCAAAAGCTTCTAATTTATTACATTAGGCTGAATACATGTGAGCTACTTACAAGTAGCTGGAGATCCATCAATAGCTCATGACATGAGATATGAGAGGCCTGACCTACATGAATACTCATTATCTATGGCATGCCGTCCAGGTTCTCAAAACTCTGATCACTGTCTTTTCCGACATCCAAGGTTGGTGAGGTCTAAGGAGGAAGCCAGTGCCCCTGACGAAGTGGATTATGTGAGCCTTGTAGCGGATTCCAGCCCCTCCCCATGTCCCTGGAGGAGATCAGGTGTGCTACTGAAACAAACGACAGCCTACAGCAGGCACTCCAGGCTGTTTGGAATGGATATGTGGCCCTCCTGGAGACAAATGCGCTCTGGTGGACCCCTGAGGCACAGCAGGTCCAGGCACCCCTGTACCAGGGACGGCATGAACTAGCGTCTGCTACTGAGGCACATCTGCTCACGTTGAACATTCACCTCTTTAAAGAACACATCACAATGCATTAATCGTCAACAACCCATCTTTCTCTCCTATTACTTATTGCCTTATCCTTGTCTTCGGCCATATACAGTGCTCTGCTGCCTTTCAGATAGATTTGCACTATTGAAAGGCCATATACATATATACATTGAATAATGTGGTTTGAATTCCTCAAGTGAATCGTCAGCACATTGAATTAGCCCTACACTCAGTCATAAAGGAATACCAACAGACTTCCCACGTTACTACGAGGGAGCACCCGAGTGAACTGTGTTGAGGTTGAATAGTGAAAGACGCTATCCTGCATCATCTGATTTGGGTTCCAGCTCTTTTATACCAAGGCTTTGTTGTGGAGAGGTGACGGAGACAAAATGAAAGTAATAGTAAGCACCGCTGAGCCTTATCACCCCATATGCAAGAAAGGGTTTGGTGCTGGTAAAAGACTGAAATCCCAGCAGCCAGTTTAGGGTTCACTTTTGAACCTTATCAAAAAACTACAACTCCCTACAACCAGGGAGGTAACCTAGTAATTAGTCCATCAACTATCTCTATGACACTGTCTCAAAGTCCTCTGTCAGCTCTCTCTCCTCCTCTTTCTTCGCTGCTGCGCAGCCAGTTAAGTGCTCTTGTTTATTTCCGGTATTAACGAGTGATTATTTGTATATATTTCAGGTTGTAATGCGTTTCATGTTGTTTTTTGTGGGCTCTCAGTGATTTTTTCCTAACACGTTGTCAGTTTGATCAATTTCAGAGCCCTCTCCGGCCGCGGGAGCGTTCTCGCTCCTTACGCGGCCGGCTCCCCTGTTGTTGCGGCATTGTTATGCGCCGCTAGGGGTGCTTGACCGCCTTGTCGTTCTCGCGTCGCGTCTCCTCAGAGGAGGAGCGCGAAGCGAGACCAACGGTCACAGCCGTCCCCCTGCTGCCTCACCTTGACGTCCGCATCGCGGATTGTATGCTCTTCCCAATTTCACTATTTACTACGCCCCAGTGGGGGTCTGTATTGCGGATTTATCCGCGTTGAACGCGCTTTCTAAACCGGCGCTGTAAGCACCTGCTAAACACCACGCATCTCGCGGAGGGTGTTATTTTTGGATTCTGGGCATTTATCTCCAAATATATTTGGCATAAATAAATAATCACAACGCGGTAGGGAGGCAGCCACCCGGTCAGGTTCTTCTGAGGGTTTTTTCCGCGTTGAGGGTCTGGTGCAGCCCTATTGTAACCCTCTGGGCTACCCTATCTTGCAGCCTTTGGACTGCGCTCAATCCTTTTATCCTGCTAAGTTTGTAAGGGTTACGTACCTACCTTTTGAGTATGGCCTCACAGTCTGAATACTATGAAGAGGAAGTGCAGGAATACTTACCTTATAGCGACGACTTCTTTGACGCGGTTGATGATTCAATCTACCGGGTGGTTAATGAAGTAGTGGGTCCGATGGAGCAGCGTCTCTCGGACAGGATAGTCCAAGAATGCAATAGATTAGCATCGGCACGTGGCAGTGTAGCGCAAACACCTGGGCAGGTTCCCGATGGGACCCCCCCCCCAAAAAAAGCAACGCCCTGATGGAGTAGATGCGGATGCCTTTGCACGCCTTAAGACGGCGTTTCTAGCAAAGACGGCACCGGTGGCCCCCCTTCTTCCAACGACCGATCCATTTCAGGATATCCCAGAACCACCATCCCCAGCGACAGATAATGACACTCAAGGGGATACAGATGATGAGGCGGGTGCTTCCCGTCCTTGGCGACCGGCCTCGGCGTCCACTTCGGCGGCGCTTGAGGAAGATGCAGATATGTTAAACCCAGACGAGATAATGCATCCCCGGTCTTCCGCTTGGGTCCCAGGGGATAAAGTTGTTAGGTTCCTTGCCAACCGTTTGCGTAAGCCACTGGAAAAAGAGGCACGGAGTTGTTTGAGGGCGGAATGCCCGCGTCCCTCCTTGCCAGACAAAATCGCGCTTACGCCGGAATTAGATTCCAAAATGGCTACGTTCCTGGCGAAATTTGTGAAGGATCCCCGTAAGGGTATTGACAGATCTTGGCGGTCTTGTCAAGATAAACTCCTTGATGCCGTCGGTCCTATGGCAAAAATCCTGGACATGGCGGAGGAGGCTAAAGTGACGGGCTCAACTATTTCGCCGGAAGTCTTGTCGAATTGGGCCCAACGAGCCATTATATTTTTGAGCAATGCAAATTGTGCTCTTTCAACGGAGCGTCGCCGCTCTTTGTTGATTAAGTTGGACCCCAAACTTGGGGATTTAGCTTCCTCAGAGGCAGGAGCGGTTGCTCAAGGGGGCCTGTTTGGAGAACCTTTCGTGAAGGAACTGGGGAAGTTCGTCTCTACATTTACCTCCTTAGACAAGGCCCAGTCCGGTATTAAGAAGGTGTTTACCCAGCGGGTTTTCCGCGGGGCCGGTCGAGGCAGGGGCCGCTCGTCCGGCCGCGGATTCCAGCAAAATCCTCAAAGGGGACAAGGCTCTGGCCGTGGTCACTACAACTCCACTGCAAACTATACCAATTTCTACCCAACGCGAGGACATCGTTTCCGAGGCCGTGGAGGATACAAATCCAATACTGGAGGCGGAGCTTCTAACGGTAAGTGTCCTCCCCGCATGTCAGCAAAAGATAGGAGGACGATTGGCAAGCTTCACTCAGGCTTGGGAAAAGCTAACGTCCGATGCATGGATCCGGCAGACAATTCGAGGATTTCATGTGGAATTTCTGGGCAACCCTCACCAGGCCACGCGGCCGTGTCCATTGCAGTTCACCCTTCAGGATGCACGGTTGATCGACGAGGAGGTCGCCGAATTGCTTTGCAAAGGCGCAATTTGTCGCACAACTTTGCATCCTCACGGTTTCCTCAGCAATATATTCCTTGTGGACAAAACGGACGGAGGTCGTCGTCCGGTAATCAACCTCAAGGACTTCAATGCGTGGTTGGTGTACCGCCATTTCAAAATGGAGGGAATCCACCTTTTAAGAGATCTCTTGCGCCCTTCCGATTGGATGGCGCGTCTAGATTTAAAAGACGCTTACCTTGTAGTTCCCGTACATCCGCCCCATCGACGATTCCTTCAGTTTCGTTGGGGGGGTTTGGTATACAAATTCACGGCCCTTCCATTCGGGCTTTCCTCGGCACCTTGGTGTTTCACCAAGCTGCTTCGTCCCGTGGTAGAGTTTCTCCGGGCGCGGGGTATACGCATGATCGTCTATTTGGACGACATCCTTCTGATGGCTCAGACTCCCCAACTCCTGGTGATGCAGCTCCAACAAACCGTTTCCCTGCTCCAAAGCCTGGGGTTTGTTATCAACACGAAGAAATCGATACTTCACCCCTCTCAGGCGGTCACCTTCCTGGGGTTTGTGGTGGACTCCGTTCAAGCGACTCTGAGTCTTCCGTCTCGCAAGATGGCGAAAATTCGACACGAACTACGCCGTACGGTGTCCAAGCCCACCATTTCCTTGCGTCAGCTCGCCAGGATCGTAGGCCTCTTGTCGTCCTCGATCCAAGCGATTTTTCCGGGCCCTTTGCACTATCGCGCTCTACAACGTCAAAAGGCCTACCACCTCCGACGGGGTCATTCTTACGATTATGTGGTGCCCCTGTCGGCGGAAGCCAAAGAGGAGATCCTCTGGTGGCTCAATCATATGGAGGCATGGAACGGCCGGGCGATTTTCGGTTCCGTTCCAGACTTGGTCATCGAGTCCGACGCCAGCAAATTGGGGTGGGGCGCTCGATGCGGAGATTTTTCCACCGGAGGTGTTTGGTCAGCAAACGAGCGGGATTTTCACATCAATTGCTTGGAACTGCTCGCTGGCTCTTTCGCGGTGCGTTGTTGGACCAAGGACAGAGTGCAGTCTTGTGTCCTCCTAAAGATGGACAACATTTCCGCGGTCCATTATGTCAATCGATTAGGTGGTCCCCGTTCTCGGGCGCTGGCCAATCTGGCAAAGGATTTCTGGAGCTACTGCCTCGAGCATCATATTTCGGTGACGGCGGAATATCTCCCGGGCCAGCACAATCAAGTAGCGGACTGGCACTCTCGTCATCTCTACGACTCCAGCCTTTGGAAGCTGGATGTTCCGATCTTCCAGTGGTTGCACAACCTCTGGGGTCCGTTCTCAGCGGATCTTTTTGCCTCACGTCTGGACAATCAAGTGCCCAGGTTCTTCAGTTGGAGACCGGATCCACTGGCCCTTGCCACGGATGCCTTCCTCCAGGATTGGAGTCAGGAGAACGGATATGCGTTTCCACCGTTCTCGATGATCATGAGGACAACGGCCCAGATCCGGCGTCAATGTGCGCAGGTGGTCCTGATAACCCCCCTTTGGAGGTCTCAAGTCTGGTTTCCAGTTCTTCTGGAACTTTCCTGGGATTCTCCAATCCTACTCCCCCTATATCCTCAACTTCTTCAGAACCCGGAAGGGAACCCTCATCACCTGATATCTCGGGGGACACTCCGACTCATGGCGTGGCGTCTTTCAGGCGACGATGGGCGTTGCCGGGACTTTCGGGTCAGGCTGAGGCCCTCCTGTCAAAGGCATGGGCGGACAGTACCACGAAACGTTATAGATCCTCGTGGTCACGTTGGGTTCGTTGGTGTCTTCGACGACGTCTGGATCCCGTGGTCGCAGGAATCGTTCCCCTCTTGAATTTTTTCGCCGATTTGGCGTCGGAGGGTTTGGCTTATCGCTCCATTAATGCTATCAGATCGGCGATTTCCGCCGGCCACGAGCCTCTAAACGGAGCACCTGTCGGAGAACATCCATTGGTCTGCAGACTTCTGCGGGGCGTGCGTTTGTCGCTGCCCCCGGAGCCTCGCTACTCCGTCCTTTGGGACGTTAACAGGGTACTGAATTTGTTTCTTTCCTGGCAACCTAATCGGTATCTTTCTCTGAAAGAGTTGTCTTCTAAGCTTGCTATGCTTCTCTGCTTGATTTCCTGCAGGAGAGTTTCCGATGTTCGTGCACTTGATGTCTCGGCGCGGGTCTTTTCCCCGGAAGGGGTCGTTTTTACGATTGGACGTAGAACCAACTCCAACTCGCGAACAATAACCTATCCGGCTTTCCGGGATTCTCCCAAACTTTGTGTGGTAGACTGTTTGAAAACTTATGAGGATTTGACGCAGGAACTCCGCCCGCCAGGCGAACGACAACTCTTGATAGCTCTCAAGAAGCCACACAAGGCAGTCTCTTCTCCCACCATTGCTAGGTGGGTGCGTTGGGTTATGCAGGAGGCTGGCATTGATACTAAACAGTTTGGTGCCCATTCAGCCAGGGGCGCTATGGCCTCGAAGGCTTTCGCGCTCGGAGCGCGTTTGGAGGATTTGATGCGGGCAGCGGACTGGTCGTCCGACTCCACCTTTAAGAGGTTTTATTTTAAGCCGATTCTTAACGTGGCACAGTTAGTGGTAAGTAAGCTTTGAACTAGCATAATCCGAAGCCTCCGGTCCTGACATAGAATCGGAATTTGCCTAGTGCTATGACGGTAAGTTCCAATTCTATTAAGGACACGGAGGCGAGGATTATCCCGCCCGGGGCACCCTTGGTGCGAACCCCCCCGTATAGGGGTAAGTAAGTTTTTTCCTGGATGTTTATTGACAGAAATGCTTGCTTTGCTTGCTGTATTTGGTTCTATGACCGTTGCTTGCGCTCCGGACGGTTCGTTCAGTTCTCACCTCCCTGTTTGGCTTCTTTCAGGAAATGATGGATCCAAACAAGACCAATGAGGAAGTGGCGTGACTTGCGCGAAGAAAGAGGAGGAGAGAGAGCTGACAGAGGACTTTGAGACAGTGTCATAGAGATAGTTGATGGACTAATTACTAGGTTACCTCCCTGGTTGTAGGGAGTTGTAGTTTTTTGTATGGTTTTTCTTTGATATTCACAAATCTCTCTGGCTGCTGTTGTTTTGTATAAGTAATAAAGCGAAGAGAGATAAGCATAATCCGAAGCCTCCGGTCCTGACATAGAATCGTCAGCACATTGAATTAGCCCTACACTCAGTCATAAAGGAATACCAACAGACTTCCCACGTTACTACGAGGGAGCACCCGAGTGAACTGTGTTGAGGTTGAATAGTGAAAGACGCTATCCTGCATCATCTGATTTGGGTTCCAGCTCTTTTATACCAAGGCTTTGTTGTGGAGAGGTGACGGAGACAAAATGAAAGTAATAGTAAGCACCGCTGAGCCTTATCACCCCATATGCAAGAAAGGGTTTGGTGCTGGTAAAAGACTGAAATCCCAGCAGCCAGTTTAGGGTTCACTTTTGAATCTGTTCCTTTTCCAGGTACAATGGTGACAGATTGGAGAGGAAGAAGCAACTAAAAATGCTTTTTATTTTTCTGACAGTTTAGTGGCTGGAGTGGCTGGGGTGGCCATCATCTCGGACCCGCTCTGAACCAAAAGACATGCATCAAGGAACCATGTTAGCAGACAGTACAAGCTCAGGGGTTGGAGAAACGAGTGACCTGTCTCTTCTATGGTGGCCCAGACCGAATCTGCAGAAGCTGCAAGTGCTCCAGTTCCTGAACAGGCAATGGCTGGAGAAGACCTCCAGCTTTTTTGCTCCTGCCCTTTTTTGTGCTTTGCCTGTGTTCTTTTTGCCTCTTGGGCTTTTGTTTTTCTCTTGACACGCTGTGCCGCTTCTTTCCCACTGTAGCCTTTTTGCCACCTCCCCCCGCCCCCAGTGCAGCGCACTCACCTGCTGCTTTGCACCTTCTCCCACCGCCCTCTCCTGCCTGCCCAATCCCACCTACAGACCCCAGAAACCCCCCTGCCCATGATCTTCTTAAATGTGGACAAAGCTCAGACCAGACATTAAGAGGATGCTGCCTGACCGCCTTTCCTGTAGCCTTGGCCCTCTGGCCAGGCTGCACCCTTTCGGACTCCACTTTTACTGTGCTGCACTGGCCTGACGCCCAATGTCGGAACCTCTGGTCCTCCACCCGCCCACCACCGACCAAGTTGTTATTCATCCGCAACAAAACACGCTTTGAACCCAGGATTCCCCTCCCCGTGTTGCCGCCTGGCGTCCATAGCCCACGCTGAAAGTGTATTCACCTGTGCGACATGCTTGTTCGCTTTCACTTCTCCAAGCACACTCCCCTAATCTCTACTTCCTCAACACCTACTCGCTCGACATACACACAGCAAAGTCCTGCATGACCTCTCCCCAGACCTAATCTTCCTCACTGAAACCTGGCTCCAACATGCCTCCGATCCAGACATTGCAAAACACATCCTTCTCAGCTACAAGATTACTAGGCAGGAGAGAACCAGGAAACCCGGATGAGGGATTGCTATTGTGCCCAAGGAAAACATCCTCTGCTCCCTCATTTCTGCAACCTCCAGTCACCATCTGGAACATCTGGCTTTCAAAGTCAGCATGTCGAGAACACCACCTGGCCGGAGCCCTACTCTACCGGCCTACTAGTCCAAATGCAGACTTCGGAAACACCACAGCAGACACCATTGCACCTCTCACACTCACCTCCAGCACCTTCATCCACATCAGTGATCTCAACTTCCACTTGGAGGACACACCAACCCCAACACCAACAATCTCCTGGAAGACCTGAACACACTCGGACTTACCCAATAAGTGACGGACCTCACCAACATATCCTTGACCCTGTCTTCACCAATTTCTTCAATATCATGGTAGACAAGCCACCCTCCCACGCCCAGAAGGACCGTTCCCTCATCTGTTTTGACCTACACGCAACCCACGAACAGGGGGAACCACACCCACCAATTAAGCCATACACAACTGGAACTCTATCTCCAAAGACACCTAGACCACAGAACTCCAAACTCACCACCCAATACACCAAGAATACCTCTCCTGATCCATTGTCAACTTCAACAACTGGATCACATGTGGGACACCCTAGCCCTGTTCAACACCCCCACCACTTCACAGATCAGATCAGGAGGAATCTGGTACATCGATGGCCTACGAATCACCAAATGCCATTTCAAACAGCTGGAGTGTGGATAACGAAACACCCACGACGACAACGACAGACACACCTACAGATCCGCCCTACGGCAATACTACCAGCAACTCAGATCTACCCAAGCCCTGACCAAGCGGATTGATAACAGTACCAACAGCCCAAAGAAATGTTCTCCATGGCAAAGATATTCACCTCTCCTGCTGCCAGCTTAATGACCGTGTCCTTTTTCAGGAACTCTGCTCCCACCTGGCTCACTACTAAGCAACAAGATCAGCACAATATACAACAACTTTGCACCAAAATGGACCTCTCTACTCTTGCAGCACTCCAACACGACACGGAGAACACAATGGAAACCGCCCTCACAAGCTGGCCCACCATCAACCCAGGAACCCTCTGCCCCTCTGTACTCTATCCTGTTGCAGGGATTCTGCACATATACAGAACTATGTGCAGGAAACCAGGACCTCGGTGTAAAGTGTTGTACTAAACTATTATCCCAAAATCCCCAAAACCGACTAGCTATAGTGTCTCATTCATTCTCTGACATAATAACGAAGCTACCAATGATTAGACAACCCAGAACACAACACTCCTGACTCTCTCAGGAATCATGGTATAAAAGACAACTCTTTTGCTCACTCACTCATACTTGCCCACAATCAGAGTAATCAGAGGCATGGTATAGTTTAAAATGTTTATTTTAACTAACGTGCTCTATGGTGCAGTACATGTGCTATTACCAGCAACAAATTGCATAAACACAATACCGTTAGCATTGTGTGGTAAATAAAATATTACGCTCTATGTATTTCAGAATATCAATAGGATCATGCATAAAGCAAGAGGCTGAGTCTGTGGTATCAGGTTCTAAAAGGGCTTTATTCCAATAACTCGAGTCAAAGGGAGAATATTACCATCACCAAAAAAGGATCTGGAAAGGGACTCAAAAGTATTCTCAATATTCTCAAAACATTATTCACAGAGTACAGTATATATACATTTCTCAATTGTACGTAAGCAAAAGAGCAAGAGAGAATGAGATAAGAGCATGTGGGCGTGTAAGTAGGCGTGAAGGTGGGCGTCCATGTGGGCGTCCACTTGATGATAATGGGTAATTTGTCATGTGTGGGTGGATACCTGGAGGGGGTTGCGTGATCTGCTGGAATTGTACTGGAACTTTGCCTTACTTGTGCTCAACTCGAGCATGACGTGTAACTGACGTGGGGAGGGTTGCTATGCAACCGGACAAGTCTGGAAGTGAGGCCTTTAGTGAGTGAGGCCTTCAGTGTCAAGACGACCAGCACATCTTGTATTATCTGATATCCGATGTCTGGAGCAGGGACTGATTTGTGACATAGGTTGCTCATCACCAAGAGCCGATGTGGCATCTATTTCTTCATTTACTTCATTTACTGCAGAGGCCTTACATGGGGGCTATGGGCTTTTTACTGACGTGAGCTTTGCAATCTCACAAAGAGAGACAGTAGGGCTGGGCTCCCTCCTTGCAGATGGGTCGCGTTCATTCCTCCTTCACCAGGCAAGAATGTGGTTTCAGTAAGAGTAAGCAGATAACCGTGCTCAATACTGTCTCGACACCTCGGTCGGTGCCCCTTTGGCTGAGGCCCAAGTGTGCAAGGCCAAGGATACGTAGCTGTAGCTTTCAGAGCGTTCTGAGGCATGAAACCTCTTTTTGGCTCTGGCTGAACCATAAACATGGGCTTCATGAAAATGCAGGAAAACATGATGAAAAACGTGTAGGCCTCAATACAGATTTGTCGTTTCTCTCATGGGAGACTGGATGATGGCAGGCCACGTTATAGCATAAGCATCATGATAGAAAGGCCATGGAGGGGAAATACATAGGTTACATGTATGTGCACATAAGCGTTCGGGGGGGGGGCACATGGGGACACATAGGCCTCATAGATTTTTATTTTCCTCATTCCCCCCTTGTACCTTGGTGAACCCCCTATGTAACGTCTATTTTCATGAGACAGTCGATCTGTTCTTGCAGCATTATTTTTCCATTTTCAATGCTTTGTAAATAGGGATGTGGAACACATGCAGTAGCACACAGGCCACAAATGGCCGGGCCACACTGCAGACATAGGCAACAACTGAATATCATTAATAGTATCAACCCACAGACGGTCAACACTTTCCATCCCCAAGCCGATATTAATCCCCAGAGCCAACCGGACCATGTCCACGTGCCTGGGTCTTGATGTATGTTTTGGGCAATCTTGTGGAGCCTTGTTATTGCTTTGTATTCTTTGGCATCACCGTTGATGGATGTCATTAAGGCAAACCATGCTCCGCAAGAACCATTATGGGAGAACGGAAAAGGAAAAAGAGGCAACACTCCCTTTACCTTCTGATACGGGGGAAATCGGCCACAGACCCAGCAGTCTGATGTGAATGGTGCAGTATCTGAATAAAGGTATTGTTGCGTAAGGCAAGTCGATATGATAGCTCATAGGATGGCAGATCACTAAATGTGTGCTTTATGGTATCATTAGTGGAGGAGTATAAGAGTGAGGCAATAGGAGGAAAAATAGCATGTAGTATTAAGCTGATACATATTATCGTGATGCACATCTTGCTCTTTTTATCAATGTTATTGTCCAAGATCTTATGCAAGCCAGAATACATGTTCAACCGCTTCACCACCTAGTGGACTTAATTGATCAAACGGGTTCTGACTTTTTAGATCTAAGTTTAGCTTTGTGGAAACTGCTGGGGAGTCTCCTCTAGAAAATGGTGTTCAAAGTCTTTCCTTTGTAAAAGAGTGGTGAAGGTGCAACCATCCTTTCCGCCCTTTGACTTTAACGGCCGTCCCCATGGTCCAGAGCACTGACTTTGGCGCCTTCCATCCAGGAGCGATGGAGTATTCTTTGACCTGGGTGTTGTCAGGGAAGGCGGCAGCAACCTGCGAACAACAAGAGAGTAGTGCAGACATCAAGGAAGCCAGGTAATCTGTCAGCATCAGTAATCTTTTAGGCATTGGAGTGCCCCACATATTTGGTGGTCTACCAAAGACCACTTCATAGGGAGATAAGCCTGTTCTAGAATGAGCTACCATTCGCATGTAAAAGAGGGCAACCGGCAGGGCTACCATCCAATCTACACCTTTGTCTGCGCAAATTTTTAATGTCCGATTATGTCTTTCTACAAGGCCTGCTGCTTCAGGATGTCGCACACAATGGGATTTCCAGGTATACCCTAACAGAAGGGACACCTGCTTCATTAGTACCAGGACATATTTGTAACCTCTACATCTGTTAATTTGGATATAATCCATTTGGAGCACTTCAAAAGGGTGGTCAGGTGGATGGAATCCACCTTGTTCCATCGGAATGCCTTTACCTGGATTGAATTGGCAACAGATCATACATGTTCTGACCTTTTGTTTCGCTGCTGCACGCAGGTGCTTGTTGAACCATATATTCTGTAAGCTATCTATCATTGCTTTCTCTCCTAAGTGTGCAGGACTATGTGCGGTATTTATAATCACTTGTACCATCGAATCAGGAAGAAACCATGTGGATTTGCCCTTATTCATCCAACCCTGATCAGTCAGTACCCCTCCTTGTTCCGACCATTTCTTTAATTCGTCCATAGTAGCATGTGTCTGTATGTCTTGTACATCCTTGGAAGGATCCCTAACTGTCATGGCTTTGGACAGTGATAGTATCTGTGATTTTGTCATGTCTAGTGGGGTCTGAGCTGTCTGTTTAGCTGTTCGGTCTGCCAGATCATTGCCTTGGGAAATGGTATCTGTGGCTCTAGTATGTGCTTTACATTTTAGGATAGCTATGGCTGTTGGTAAATGTATTGCTTCCAGTAGGGCTTGAATAAGGGGGCCATGCTGTATCTTGGCCCCATGAGAGGTCAAGAAACCTCTTTCTCGCCACAGAATCGGTGTAAATGTTTACTCTCAGGTGCTTAGCTCTTATGCACGCTTGTGTCAGGGCGATGAGCTCTGCTGCTTGTGCTGACAATATGTCTATTCTTTTAGTCTCTATTATTACAGTATCAGTAGTCACTGCATATGCTGCCACTAATTCTCCCACCCCTGTCCTCATGCATGAGCCGTCAACTTATAGTGTTAGGTCGGGGTCTGGGAGTGCAACGTCTGTCAAGTCTTGTCTTGGTTTAGTCACGGTATGTATTACTTCAACACAGTCGTGTGGTGAAACGCTTTCTGTACTGGAGGGCAAAAGGGTAGCAGGATTCAGTATGTTGCATCGTCTGATCTCTATGTGTGGTTGAAATAACGTTGGCTCATAGCCTGTCAGTCTAGCTACAGTCAGGTGTTGTGTTTGTGTCCGGTTCAAGAGAACCTCTACTGCGTGTGGTACTTGTACTGTCAGAGGGTGGCCCAGCACTATCGAGTCACTTTGTCTTATGGCTAAGGCCGTTGCTGCAACTGATTTTAGGCACGCAGGCAAAGCCTGTGCTACTGGGTCTAATGTACTAGAAAAATAAGCACAGGGCTCGTGTTTTCCTGCATGATCTTGTGTTAGGACAGATAGTGCTGTTCCATCCCGCTCTGTCACAAAAAGCATAAACGATTTGTTGTAATCAGGGTTTTCTAAAACTGGTGCTTTACATAAAGCTCTCTTTAATTCTTCAAATGCCACAGTGTGTTCTTGTGTCCAAGGGAGGACTTTAGTAGAAGCTGTATTAGGGGCTTGGACTAATTCCCCTGAAAGATCACAATAAAACATGAGAAAAAGGGGAAAGCACCATACCTATTTCCTCGGCTTAATTTCTAAGGGGGCTAATTTCTAAGGGGCTTGCGGGAAGCGAACCTCCTCAGGGGCCAGCAGAAAGCCAATATTCTCCTCCTTCCCCCCCTTTTTGACAGGAGGAAATCCGAAACAGATTTCACTGCTGTCAAACACTATCAAACCCTGTGTCTTGTCAACACTATTAATCCCTGTGTGTAGCTACTGGGCGTAAGCAAAATTATAGGAGATACACAGCGTATTTGAAACGGCGAGAAATCCTTCAAATTAATGTACAAACCTCATTGTGTTAGCTCATAAGCTGGCCAAATGACATCTCATATGCAAATGTCCCTATTACATGAACCTACACCAACCTGAAGTCAATATTAATGCTAGGAGGCCCTAATAGGAATGCTAAATTACCTAAATATTCGGAAAACCAAGTTTAAGAACAGTTGTTAATGTTGATAATTAATAATTCATCTGCTAAAGAAATCAGTCATTTTGCAATAATTTCCACCTATACAATAAACAGCCTAATTTAAAAACAAGTCAACTTTTGGGGCCACCACTTACAAGAATGAGCTTACTAAAGCAAACTTTAAAAAGGAAATCCTGTCAGATATTTTCTCATTACCCTAAATACCGAGCCTCATTTGTCACTCTGGGGTGGCAGTCCTTATTTAAAACAGGCCTTTCAAGAGGTAAGATGCGAGTGCATAGATCATAAAGGTTCCTTAATGTCCAATCTGGAAACATATGACCGAGGCTGCCTGTCTATAAGAGAAAGGCAGTCATGTGATACATATTTAAGTCTTGCATAACTATTTTCTTCTTTTATTCATCACCAATACCAATTAGACATACACTGATAACGTGTTGTCCGCTATTTTGACAGCATGATAAAGGTAATATCATGTCTGTGAAATTTAGTAATTGTGAACAAGTTCCAGCCAAGCGCTGCGCAAAGATTTACGTTGTCACGTCCATCTCCGTAACGCCCAGGAGAACTTGTATTAATGCCAAACATACTGGTCAATACAACACAAAAACAAAACATATATAAAATACATATGCCAAGCCATCAGTATACCAAGCACAGAAAGCATAGACAATTACACTAACATATATAAATGAGCAGCGATGCGCAATTATAGTACCTACAGCTCAGAGGCGAACACTCTGGCCTGCTTAATTTGTCAGGCTTAAAATCAATAACTTATTTACCTGCCCTATACACCCCCATCTGAAATCACCGTGTCAAGTCTGACACACAGAATCAGCAAGAATAATCAAAAACGAAGAACACACGAACCTGTTTGTTTTTTTTTTTTCATAAAAATGAGCTATGCATCTTCGTCAACACAATGTACCCTAATGTCCCAGACGAAGACGCACCTCTCATCTCTCCTCACAGACTTTTAACCACTGGATCATTTATCCAATGCAACTGGTGGCAGCTTGTGGCCACAATTCAAAAATGTCTGAATTTGAAAATCGTTTTTATATAGGCACATAGCCCTTAAAATTCCAAGCAAGAGCAACATTTTACTTTCTGGCCAGAAGCAATATAACATTTGCTAAAAAATAAAACAAATCTTCTCCATAGACATTTCCCCGGGGCACTGGTTTAGCACAGAATAGACCAAGGGAATCTTTCTCGACTTACATTTCTCAGCTGCCCTGTCTTATCAGAGAAGCTAAAAATAGCCCCTCAGCGCGGCCTGAGCCTGGGCTGCCAGCCAACTTTTTTGTTGTTCCGGCTGCAGGCATTACACAGATGCGATGTCAGAGAAGCTTTCTAAGCAGTGCCTCTGTTCTGCTCCTCTCACCGGCCCCCACCTACACTGGCTACAAGGTCAGAATCTGTCTCCGATTTCTGTATCACATACTGCTCTACACAGCCCCCACCTTCTCCTCACTCTGAAGCTGTCAAAGACAAAAAGACTACTCAATTCCATAAAAACTGCAATAATTCGCCCAATTGAAAAATTATTTTTTATATACAATTTGCTCTCAGGGGGTCATAATCTTACCGTCTTGACCCAGCACATTGGCTCACTGGACCACCAAGAACACAAACCTGGATTCTGGAACAATTTTGCAAATTCGAAATACCCACAATTTTTCTCAAGCTAAACTTTTCACTAATTATTTTTCATTAACACTTTGTACATTAGGGGTGTCATCAAATCACAGGTGTTGCTCCTTCTCTAGATACACCCCTCTCAATTTCCTATTGACAACGTAGTCAAATGTTGGACCATGTAAACACCGGCTATGCGCTGTTCGTTTGGTGGGAGGCTCAAGAACCTTTGGGCTACTATATCATTATTATATGTATCGTGGTACTTGCGGTGGCACTCTAACTGGTCTTTCTACTGGGGCCACTCTTGCTAGGTCCTCTGAAAGGACGGGATAAATACCAGCAACGTCAGTATTTCTTCCTCTGTCAGCCTGCACTCATTTCACCTGCTCCACTTCCTCCTGTAACATCTCTTCCTTGGCTTTTCCAGACTCCAGTCTACTTCTCTCTGCTTCGTGAAACACTTACTCTGTCCTCCTATGTGACTCCTTGCGCCAAAACTCAATGGCATCTTTCTGTTACTGTCTGGCTTTCTTTTTCCATAATTCTTCTTCTACTCTCATGATGCAATCTGCATCCCATGTCCCAACTGCGGGCCACCTCTGACTTTCGGCTAGATCCTTGGTGTAGTCCACCCATAAATCAAGAAATAATACGGCATCTAGGCCATGCTTATGGTACATAAAGTACCCTGGGGTGTCCCTAGGTGGAATGGGAACAGCTTCCTCGAGTACCCCTTTTCTAGTTTTGATCTGTCTTAATTTTGAAAAGAACGGCATCTTTAAACTTTGCTACTTGATTTTGAACACAATAAATTACAATAAACACAATAATGAACACTTATTCATACCACAATTTTTAAAACATATTAAAACATTTAACATTTAACATTTAACGAACGATGATAACTAATAGAAAACTAGTTACTGACATAATACTAACACTAGAGAATACTGAATTATATGCAAGACATACTAGATATACTGCTAAACAGTACAGATACACTGCTGAAACAGTGCAGACCGGATTTGTGTACCCAAACCCGTCTTGACCGGCACAACCTAATGTGCACGTCTAACTGCCTCCCCAGCAACGGTACTCACCGGGTAGCACGGAACGGAAGGCCTCGGAACTGAACTGGACTAGACCAAACTGGACTGGACTGGACTCGACTCGTGACTTGGATACTTCGGAACTTCGGAATCTGGTGGGCCTCTGTATACCTCGGACACAGCTCTCTCGCAGGTGGGCTCTGGGTAGGACAATCTGCGTTCCTCACCGCCTCGTATGGATGCCTGGTCGCAGTCTGTCCCCTTCGTTGGCCTGAGGGAGTTGGCGGGAAGACCCGCGACGTGCGCGCTTGAAGTCCGTCACGGCTATGGAAGGGGGCAAAACTGGACCTTCATCTCCGGCGTGTGGGGAAAGAGATGTCCCTGTTCGGGCGCCATTATGTGGTAAATAAAATATTACGCTCTATGTATTTCAGAATATCAATAGGATCATGCATAAAGCAAGAGGCTGAGTCTGTGGTATCAGGTTCTAAAAGGGCTTTATTCCAATAACTCGAGTCAAAGGGAGAATATTACCATCACCAAAAAAGGATCTGGAAAGGGACTCAAAAGTATTCTCAATATTCTCAAAACATTATTCACAGAGTACAGTATATATACATTTCTCAATTGTACGTAAGCAAAAGAGCAAGAGAGAATGAGATAAGAGCATGTGGGCGTGTAAGTAGGCGTGAAGGTGGGCGTCCATGTGGGCGTCCACTTGATGATAATGGGTAATTTGTCATGTGTGGGTGGATACCTGGAGGGGGTTGCGTGATCTGCTGGAATTGTACTGGAACTTTGCCTTACTTGTGCTCAACTCGAGCATGACGTGTAACTGACGTGGGGAGGGTTGCTATGCAACCGGACAAGTCTGGAAGTGAGGCCTTCAGTGAGTGAGGCCTTCAGTGTCAAGACGACCAGCACATCTTGTATTATCTGATATCCGATGTCTGGAGCAGGGACTGATTTGTGACATAGGTTGCTCATCACCAAGAGCCGATGTGGCATCTATTTCTTCATTTACTTCATTTACTGCAGAGGCCTTACATGGGGGCTATGGGCTTTTTACTGACGTGAGCTTTGCAATCTCACAAAGAGAGACAGTAGGGCTGGGCTCCCTCCTTGCAGATGGGTCGCGTTCATTCCTCCTTCACCAGGCAAGAATGTGGTTTCAGTAAGAGTAAGCAGATAACCGTGCTCAATACTGTCTCGACACCTCGGTCGGGGCCCCTTTGGCTGAGGCCCAAGTGTGCAAGGCCAAGGATACGTAGCTGTAGCTTTCAGAGCGTTCTGAGGCATGAAACCTCTTTTTGGCTCTGGCTGAACCATAAACATGGGCTTCATGAAAATGCAGGAAAACATGATGAAAAACGTGTAGGCCTCAATACAGATTTGTCGTTTCTCTCATGGGAGACTGGATGATGGCAGGCCACGTTATAGCATAAGCATCATGATAGAAAGGCCATGGAGGGGAAATACATAGGTTACATGTATGTGCACATAAGCGTTCGGGGGGGGCACATGGGGACACATAGGCCTCATAGATTTTTATTTTCCTCAATTGTTACAATTCCATAGAATACAAATGGGGATGTCATTTTATAAAGACAGTGGAAAAGGATTATAGGACCTAACCACCCTCCCCGTGTTAAGAAATAGTTTATTATAAAAAAGAAGACCTCTGGGCTTTGTCAGCAGACCAAAACACACAAAGTACAGAGGGGTGAGAGGAAAACCCTCTTCGACCTCCCGCTCAATAATTGAATATCACAAAAAGAAGAGGGATAAAACAGATTACGTGAAGATCAATAAGTGTGTGGGAGATACACCAATTTTATTAAACTGCCCTCACACACAGCAAGCTGTGTCATGCTTCATCATAGGGCTGCTACTACACCTCCGCGCCAGCCAAACGCTGGAGGTGGAGCAATAGGGGAGGGGAAAAAACAATACAACACACAATGTAAGGTGGAACCAAAGGTGAGTTAAAGTGCAGAACCAGTGATAATCAGTGATATAAAACCGATACCGGGAAATCCTTATTCCAATTTTAATATTAGGTGCCCAGTATGGAATTTAAAAAACAAAAAAATGTGGGTGGCAGGTTGGAGAGCTTATAATGAGATTCCAACCCCCCACTCTGCATAGATGTCGACATGTGCAAAAACAACAGTTGATGGACAGAATGCAGAACAATGTCATACATTCACCCCAGTACAGAGATCTGGGCATAAATCCATCATTGTTTTGCTGACCATGCCGTTCCAGTTTGAACCCAGCCATATGCAAATCAGTCTTGACCCTGTGCCTCATGGGAACAGTCCAGCCCGAACTGCCAAGCCAGGTCCTCCCTGGACAGGAAACAAGCATTCTAGGACCGGTTTCGGGGGTTTCACCCCTCTTCAGCCAGGATAGCTTGATTCCAGTGGCATGGAGAGCACGGGACCCATGTCTGGGCATACCCTTCCCACTCGGGGTGACAAATGCAAAAACAACAGTTGATGGACAGAATGCAGAACAATGTCATACATTCACCCCAGTACAGAGATCTGGGACTAAATCCATCGTTATTTTGCTCACCATGCCGTTCCAGATTGAACCCAGCCATATGCAAATCAGTCTTGACCCTGTGCCTCATGGGAACAGTCCAGCCCGAACTGCCAAGCCAGGTCCTCCCTGGACTGGAAACAAGCATCCTAGGACCGGTTTCAGGGTTTCACCCCTCTTCAGCCAGGATAGCTTGATTTCAGTGGCATGGAGAGCACGGGACCCACGTCTGGGCATACCCTTCCCACTCGGGGTGATAAATGCAGAAACAACAGTTTATGGACAGAATGCAGAACAATGTCATACATTCACCCCAGTACAGAGATCTGGGCCTAAATCCATCGTTTTTTTTGCTCACCATGCCGTTCCAGTTTGAACCCAGCCATATGCAAATCAGTCTTGACCCTGTGCCTCATGGGAACAGTCCAGCCCGAACTGCCAAGCCAGGTCCTCCCTGGACTGGAAACAAGCATCCTAGGAACAGTTTCGGGGTTTCGCCCCTCTTCAGCCAGGATAGCTTGATTCCAGTGGCATGGAGAGCACGGGACCCACGTCTGGGCATACCCTTCCCACTCGGGGTGACAAATGCAAAAACAACAGTTGATGGACAGAATGCAGAACAATGTCATACATTCACCCCAGTACAGAGATCTGGGCCTATATCCATCGTTTTTTTGCTCACCATGCCGTTCCAGTTTGAACCCAGCCATATGCAAATCAGTCTTGACCCTGTGCCTCATGGGAACAGTCCAGCCCGAACTGCCAAGCCAGGTCCTCCCTGGACTGGAAACAAGCATCCTAGGACCGGTTTCGGGGTTTCACCCCTCTTCAGCCAGGATAGCTTGATTCCAGTGGCATGGAGAGCACAGGACCCACGTCTTGGCATACCCTTCCCACTTGGGGTGACAAATGCAAAAACAACAGTTGATGGACAGAATGCAGAACAATGTCATACATTCACCCCAGTACAGAGATCTGGGCCTAAATGTCGACATGTGTCAGCCAGAACTAAATAATAGCCCGGCTTTGCTCAGGACTTCTCACCACTATAGTTCCTAGTTGTAGAACCTTCCTCCTCCCAATTTGGAAGATAAGAGGAAAAACACCTCAAGTGAGGTCTCTCGCCTTTCGAGAGGAACCTGTAGTGATTAAAAACAAAATATAAATTGATAGTGAAATATACTCAAAACCACTACGTGTGCAAAAGAATATCATAAGAATGGTGAATACTGCCCAAACACACATTAAAAAATCTCCACAGAAGCATACTCAGACCTCCCCTCAAGTAAGGATAAAGGTGGTTGCTTTCAATCATAATGCCAATATAGCTATTGGCTATATACTCCCTACGATAAATGTACAAGTCAGGAGGTGTAGTTATAAACAATAAACTACAAAATAATTGCTCAAAAGACACCACAACACTACCTGGCACCGTTCACTGTGCCCAACTTACCGAGTTTATTGAGTTTGTAAACTCAAAATGGCGGCGGAGTGAGGACAGCTGCCCACACGCACTCTCTGTAAAACAGGTAAATGCCAAGACAAGGATTTTAAATTTAAGTGATTATAAAAGGAATGTATTGCACAGTCAGAAACTTCTGTTATCAAGCGCCCGACGGCGCCTTATCAACAACTGAGTTTGGGTTTGTGCATAGTCGCCTTTGTCAACAGACCCCATACCTCAAGGCCTAGATGAGAGGTTTACATCTCAGGACCAGCACAGCTCTTCTCTCTGGAAAGGTCTCTCTCCAAGTGTTCAGAATAACATACATTTCTGCAATATTAAAGCATGCAACTTTCAGTAATGCAGCTGTGTGTTGTGTTATGTCTAGGTGCGAGGGACTGACCAGAACAGAATAACAAGGGGCATTGTTCATCGACCTTGTACATTGTGTGCAGACTACACCCCAGAGAACAGCAGAGAACGCGAAAAGCCGACAGTTCTCATGTGAAAGGCAAAAACAAAGTCTTGCAAAATAAATGCATGTAGTAACGTGTGCAAAACAGCCTCATGGCAGCGAATCTCATGCTAACTTAGCAATTTCGACAATGAACCTACCAACCATTCAACAATCCACTTAGGAGCTACCTCTGAACTGTACCTCACTTCGCATTCACCAAAGGACTCAAACCCATCTGCACAGCCCTCACTCCGATACTCGACGACTCGCTCACCACCACCACCTTCCTGGACACCTAGAAACATGCCACAAACAAACCGCTATTGAAAAAACCTTCAGAGAACCGGAAGACACCGGTCTAATGAAGGTGCTACAGATCCATCTTCCTGCAACCCTACCCATTCAGAGTCCTGGGAAAACTCAACAAACAACTGGTCGACCACCTCAATAACAACCACATACTATACCCATTCCGGATTCAGACCAAATCACAGCACCGAGTCTGCACTCATCGCAACCACCGAGAACATCTGTCTCATCACAGACAAGGGCCAACACTGCAGCAATCATCCTTCTTGACCTCTCTGATGGCTTTGACACAGTCTCCCACCCATTCCCCATCTAACATCTCCACAAGAGTGGAATATGGACCTACACTTCAATCAATCAGCTTCTCCCTCACAGGCTGCATGCAGGATGTCAGGATGGCCTAGTACAGCTCCTCTGAACATGCACTTTACGTCGGCATCACCGCACGGCTCACCATGAGACTCCGGGATATCCAGAACGCAGTGGTCAGACTCAAACTCCCACCCTGCCCCATAATATCCACACACCACAAAAGACCTTTATTAGCTCCCCATTCACAAATGCACCCTTTTCAAATTACTTACACACACTCATAAAGCATTGCACAACCAAGGACCTGCATGCCTGAGCAGCTGCATCAGCTTCAACATCCCTTCCGGACATTACTCCACCTGTCTGCTGCTGGCCCATGTCTTGCACATCTGAAGGGTCAGAGCCGACGGTCACGCCTTTGCGTGCTTAGTTCCTACAGCCTGGAAAAACCTCCCCCCTGCACATTAGAGCTTCCAGCTCCGCCCTATAATCCTGAAAAAAGCTAAAAACTGGCTATTTTTATAGACCATACAGCACTCCCTTCTCTAGGTGCCAGGATACCCTACTGACTGATATGCGCGTGTTACAAATACATATAACAGAACATCCTGTAATTTGTAACTTTCCAACTCCTATAAACATCATTCGAACTCTGAGTACCATACATAGTAATCATAATTGCATATCATTTCCAATGGAGCTGTGATTAAGATTTATTCCAGTTCTGCCACCGGATAACCTTTAAGTTCGAAATAAAACTACAGTCATTGAAAAGTTCAAATTAAATGATCAAATTGTTCAAAGTTTGTTTTCTTAGCATGACTCGACTTTCAGAATACCCTTTTTTAGGTGGAATCGGGGGCCAGTGCGCATGTGCTGCTTTGCGAGGCTTCTTGTGTTTACTCCTTGTGTGCCTGATTCCTCCCACATATTGGATTGGCTTTTGCATGTGTCTTTCAATAATGAAAGCACACAAATGGCTGTAGGCGGGTGCATGTTCAACCTCTTTTGTAATGTTCACTCCCACAGCGTTTTGCTCTCGGGAGCAAGCAGCAGCGCGCAGGGTGGCAGCTGCATTCCTCGTTCTATTTCCATGCTGTGAACAGTGGTTCATGCACGTTCAAGTGATTCCCTCTATCAGCGGCATTTTGCTCTCGGGAGCTAGCAGCGGCGCTTCAGCGTTGCCGGGGTTTTGAACCCGCTCTGCACCCCCTTTAGTGCACGTGCTCCTTTATGGGGTTTTTAAAAAGGTGTGGAGGTACTTACCACCGTTTGTGACAGCGCCCGTGTTTTCCGTAGGTTGTACGTGTACGGTATCGTTTCCTCATTTTAACACAGTTTTGCGCTATTCCGATATTTAAGAGCCCGCGTTCAATGTGTTACACAAAAACTTCAGAAAACGTGGTTCAAAATATGAAATCCTTGCCAAGTGCTCGCCAGATTCCACATGCTGAAGGATCCCCTGTCGGAACCTTTTGAAATTCTGTGGTATTTGTTTGACAATAAAATGTTATCGGCAAAAAGCAATTGCTTCATTTCAGGACAGAAAGTGCACAGCAATCTTAACTATAAAAGAATTACAACAGACCTAGATTTCTGTCTATCTAGATATATATTTAGTTATAACTTATTTATAAGGTCAGGTGGTCTTCTATGCGTCTCCATATACACCACGCCATGTACTTAAATATCTGTAATTATAATATAGTTTTATGAATAACCAGAAGCAATACTGTAGCTGATAAAGGTTGTAAGGCGTTTGCAAGAGTTTTTGGAAGGCTGAAAAACACCTCCTGCTGCCTTCCAAAGTGAGTACATAGTGTGAACCGTGCCACAGCCGACGTGTCAAAGGCGTCCGGGCACCTGTGGACGGGGCACGACGCTGGCTCCTTGGCGTGTGCAACAGAGGGCGTCGGTGCCCGGAAGCTGCAGCCAGCATCTGCCGGGGCACGACTGCTTTAAACCGAGGAGGAATTCACCTCTGCCTGTCCGCATTCACCGTAAGCCCCCTGGATCCCAGCCAAGCAGTGTAACTGAGCTCACAGTGTGATCCCCAGCTGATTCATCCAAGCTCAGCTGCTCACACCGGCGCCCTCCTGACCTCCCTGGAATAAAGCCCCTCAATCTCTTTAAACCCCTTTTATCTTGAAATGATTTATGGGAAGGCCGGGATCCCGGTGCCTGTGCCAGTGCCAGAGGCGGTGTTCATGGAAACAATAATATCAGAGAAAAGCAAAATACGGGGATGCTTACGCGGGGGAGCGCGAGATGTGTGCTTTTACGTCTCTGCCATCCTCCTGTTGCTTTGGTGTCCCTCTGCCTTTGGCCCTCTTGCTGCTATGTTCCCCTGCCCTCCCCATGTAGCTTCACCCCTTGCTCTCCCTGTTGTTTCTATTTCCCTGATTGCTTTAAAAAGTATTAAAAACGCTTTTGCACGTTTTATTTTTGATTACCGATCTTACTTAGATCAGTATCTAAGAACAGAAAGTGTCCATGTCATTTTGTTGACGAACATGCATGGTGCCTACACAATGAGGCTGGCAGCCACGCAAAGTGTTTTTACATTTTACTTTAGGTATGCTGCACAGCATTGCGGATGCTGTGCAGCGTGGCTACAACCCATTGACGCGACCTATTGGCTTTGCCAATGCTTGTTCTTACATATCCTTTAAACAAACCTAGCAGCAAGCAACAGTTCTATAATAAGAAAAACCAAGATCCTAGTAGCAAGGTCCCTAGGTGTCATACTTGACAAAAGACTCAACCTAATCTCCAAATCAACTCCATTGCTAAGAACGCATGTTACCAGCTGCGCCTTCTGTGGGGGATTCGTCGGGTTCTTCCCGGAGAAAGACCTAAAAATCTTGGTCCAATCGCTAGTTCTCTCTAGACTGGATTACTGCAATTCTCTTCTGACTGGCCTACCCAAATCCCACCTCTCCCCCTCAAATCCGTTCTCCATTCAGCAGCTCGCTCTATTTCAGGGTCCAAACGAAGTGACCACATCACTCCTATCCTGTCTTCTCTTCGATGGCTTCCCATCGAGGCAAGATCTATTTACAAAACTGCCTGCACCACTCACAAAGCCTTGCACACTTCCTCCCCTCGTTACCTGGCGAATAAACTGAAAATGTATGGAGGCTCGAGACCTTCTCGGAATGCGTAAAAGTTTGTGTTTGAGCCCTCCTCCTTCAAAAAGGAAAGACCGATGGCTCAATCGTTCTCAGGTAATGCAGTGAGAATCTAGAACTCGCTTCCTCCATTGCTCTGTGCCACCACCTCTATCTGGCTCTTCAAAGCTAAACTCAAATCTCTTCTCTTACAAAGACACTTTCAGAACTAATACCTTAATTCTCAGACCCCTCTAGGAAGTTCGTTCATCATTGTAAATTTGTAATATTTTCTTGTACATTCCTCACCTTGCTTGCTGTGTTTGATATTGTGTTCTTGCCTTCTATGGTTTTACCCTACCTCTTTTAGTCTCCTGTTTATTTCTAGGTCTCGCCTAACTGAGCGCATGCGCTGATCTGGCGAGACATTTAGTAGGTGGGTTTAGAAAGTGCTACCCACATTTTTGTGCTGGCGACAAGCTACAGTGCACGATGGCGTGCACCCACACAGCTGCTCCCCGCATTCCCCCCTCCCTTCTCGCCCAGCCATCTGCCTTTCCTGCGCCAGCCTTCAGCACCATACCCCTCCCCCCGTTGCTGCGCGCGTCAGTGCGATCGCGATCACTTTCGCTTTTAGAGTGATCGCGATGAGGGATTGTCAGTGTGTAAGGGTACTTCAGAGTGCGTCGTTGTCTACACAAAGCAAGCAGCACAGATCCGCTCACCTTCACAATCTAACGCCTAAATTTATATGTATTTTGCTTGAAATAGGTTAATTTAAAATGAAACACCTGTCCGCTACTTACAAGGACCATCCGTGATTTCAGTCTAATGCCTGTCTCCTGTTTTTTAACCTTTTCACGGACGTCATTTGTTCTCAATGTTAGAAGGTACGGCTCGCATAACTAACAATCCAAGGACACAAAACATTATATGGGTTGTCTTGGACTCGGAGGTGCGGCATATGTGCAAGGTGGCCTACGGTTGGATCATTGGGGATACCTTAACCAATCCTAATACGCCGCAGAGAAATTCAAACCGCTGATTGGCTCTGGATTCCACACATCTCTTTGTCCGAGCCATCCTACTTCAAACAGTCGGTGGGTGCAGTCTAGATAGTATCAGGCTGTGATAGCCTGTTTCGGGCTTGGAGTATATTGTGATTTGTGGGCTGTTGCCACCTGACATTCTGCATCGGAGAGGAGGCAGGGCGAGCCTTTAGCTGTAGAGGCAAGGGAATCTGATATTCTAAGGGGTGCACGGAGCTGTGTGCATTAAGTTAGTGCCAACAGCAGCACCCCTGTCATCTTGCTCGTGTCCCTGTGTTCTCGCTTCTGTCTACTAGTAAGACTGAAGCTCGCTTGCTCGCCAGCTGCCTTACTCGGAACACACGCTGTGCATGTTGCCTTTCTTACTTCACGGATGCTGCGCTTCATGTTTCAGCATGGCTGCCGCTTCAGGAGGCAGAGTGCCTAACTTTTAACTGCCCGCTTTTATGTGTCACAATTGCGGCCACATCAAGAGGCCACACACCATTTATTTGATCAGCCCAGGTCCTACTTCATGGCCGTCGCGCTTTCAACATGGCGGCCGCATGCATAACATTTATCTACATGGCGCATGCTGGTGCCCGATTCATGGCCACTGCGCTTTGTATAACTTTTTTTTTGGTGTGCTGTCAGTGGATAACACAGGAGTACTTCAGAAACCGTCCATGTATGTCCTTGTAATTTATGCAAAACCTGCTGTACGCCGGCTTTTCCAACTTTGCACACTCACCCCTGTGTAAAATCTGCTCACCTACATATTTTTGATTTGAAAATCTTACTATCGTTGGTTTGTTTGCGTACCAGCTCTTCCTGCTATTTACCAAGTACCCTGAAGATCTGCACTGCCCAGTGACACCACTCACCTGTGTGTGTTTATATAAACACTGCAACACACACACCCTTTTATGGTAGGGGGACATTAATATACAGTGTCGTTAGTTAGAATAAAGCAGTCACGATGTTGAAGAACTGCGATAGTACTCACCTTTTTAGGTCTCGCCTGATCCAGCGCTTTAGCGCTGCTCTGGTGAGGGCTTTAGAAAGCGGGTTTTGGAAGTGCAAACTAGTGCTTTTCAGGTCGCCAACTACAGTGCATGTGCGCCGGGCACGCGCACCATTTGTCAGCCTGCTGATCACTTTCGCGGACGCTTTGATGTTTTCAGTGAACCGCGCGGCCACTGAGAACATCAAAGCGGCCGCGAAAGTGATCACCATATGCCAGCCTTCCCTGTGTTGCTTTAGCACTCACCGCCCCCCCTCCTTCCATGTTACCCGTGTGGCTCACTTTCTCTTTCATGGCCGCGCGGCGTTAATTTCATAGCCGCGCGGCCAATGCTTGTTTCTTGAAGTTCCCATTGTTGAAATGGTGAGCCCCAAGACACTTGCAACTCGCTATGTTACTACCATGCCTTGAATTTTTGTTTCTCACCCTTCCCCAGCCTGCTACTTTGCGCAACGCAGGCTTTCACAGAGTGAAAAACACTTCTCACCTCGGGCGCAAGATCATGGTGTGGAAATACTCTGCCTACTCTCCCCCTTGGCAATGTGTGCTCTGTCGCCTGCAAGGTTCTAACTGATGTTAATAGCCCAAGCACCTTTTGCCACTGCACTTACCCTTAAACCCTCCTGCACGAGCTCACCAGGCCCACCTGCAGCCCTCACTGCTGCCAGGCTGGCTATGCCCTCTCCCTTCGGTGCATCAAAGCACATACAGGCAGCTACCGAAAACTACAACAAGCATTGGCAAAGCCAATCAGTCATGCTTATAAAAGCAATGGACACCTATTGACTTTGCTAACGCATTTGTCAATGCTGTTCCACATCAGCGAAAATGTTTGCCAATGCCGAACATTGGCAAAAAAAAAGTGCAATGACGTACAAGCACTTGCATGATCAAGCATGCACTGCACATGTATAGGTCAGCACAGTACGGCTGCCCGGCATGATGTCTGAAAACGTATATCTGACCACACATACATGCATATGGCAGGGTGTAGTCATTGTTTTTTTATTTACCATTCAAAGATGTCAGAAGCCTATTTTGGAGCAGTAAATAACAAGCATTTGCAATGCAATAGGTCTCGCATTTACACGAGTTTACGCTATTTGCATTGCTCCGACAATTAATAATAAACAAATTTAATCCTTAAAATAAAAGGCATTGTTATTCGCAATGTCATTAGCTCAAACTCGCGTAAACGCGAGACCTATTGCATTGCAAATGCTTGTTGTTATCCTTTTTATCCATGTATTCTGTTCAGTGCAGCCAGACAGACTGGAAACAGTGCATTATTCATAGGGTGCTCCTAGTGTGGTCCGGCTTAAACCACACACACTGGATTAGCTCACCCAGAGACACACACTGTTAAAAACAAGCAATGGCATAGCCAATAGGTCTCGCCTTTGGGACCTTATAAGTGTTTAGCCATGCAACAGTTGATATTGTTGCACCAAGGATATTGTGCTGCATAACTAAATACTTATAAGGTCCCAAAAGCGAGACCTATTGGCTATGCCAATGCATGTTGTAACGTTCTATTTTGTAACATTTCTCTCATGTAACGTAACTGGTTCTATTGTACAGCACTCTGACACCTTCGGGTAAATGCATTTATTTAATGCACATAAAAATGCATTAAATAAATAAATAAGGTCCAGGCTGCGGGTGGGTAAGAAAACGAATTTATGAGGCATCGCTCAGCAAGGAGGCCTTGGCTATTCTTTACAAACCAGTGCCATCTTTTTGAAGGAGACCATGAATGAACCGTTCCTTTTTAGGTCTCGGCTCGAAGGCTGCGCTTGCCCAGTCTTGCGCCGAGATTTAATGTTTAGGAGTGGGGCTTTAACCCGCCCCTTTTTTTTACCTCTTCTCCATTGGCTGGCCTCTGAAATACTGGTCAGCCCTTGGAGAAGAGCATTGTCTCTCCAAACAAGCCCCGTCTTTTTCGGATTCGAAGGCGTGTTTTTTCGATTCTTTCTCTCCTCTTGAATGTAAACATTCCACTTAATGGCAAGAGGAGAGAAAGAAAAACACACCCCGAATCCGAAAACGCCACTGCGTTTCTCCGAGGCATTTCTGCTTGACCTCGGAGAAAAGCGGTGGTGTTCATGGCTCTCGCTATCCAGCAGCTCGAAGCTGCAAATGTCCAAATCTAATTGCCACGTATTTCAGAAATGGGAATAGACATTTCAGTAAATTATTGTGAAAAATATGTTAATTTTCCCTATAACTACTATAATGCATCGTAAAGCTTTTCATTTGTGCTCGCAGCTTTAAAAAAAAAAAAACCAAAAACACACAAAAAACAGCATTGTGATACAACGCAAGAATCCCATCGAGTAGTGCGCTCGAACACGTGAGTGTACAAAGAAACCACCAAAAGGAGCATTAAACCCAAGTTGTGATTTACAAAACGTGCTTAGTATCTTGGCTTTTGCTACAACAACAAACAAACGTGTTCCTATTAACAAACGTGCTGGTAGTCAATTTAAAGAGCTCCTAAGAAAGCAAGGCTACACCCACCACCACTTCAGATCTGCAGTACACCAATCTCTGAAATATCAGTTAACTTTTTTTTTTTTTTTTTTTTAAACCTTTATTTCTTCAAGACTCTGGACACAGCTATTCAGCCGACAACCCGGAGGTTCGGCAGCTTCGACAGAGGAGGACAAAGAAGCGTCCACATTGCATTAAAGGAGCAGTGAAAAGATTCCATTTTTAAATAAACACAAACACACAACAAACCCCAGCAAGGCAAAAACACTGAATGCCCATGGTGAAAGCCCCCCAGGGGAGGTCGGACCCCAATCATCTAACAGTCACAGTTCTATGATAAGAGAAAGAAGGGGGACAGCAGAGGCCCAAGCAGTCAATTAATCATCACATCTTATATACTGAGCTGGAAAGAATGTCAAGAAGAAAGTTGTTCCTCGGGGGGATCCAAATCAGGGGCAAGACATATTCCCCCCCTATATTGATTCCACCGCCCCCAGATGGCGTGCCACTTCCGAGGGCGGCCTCTAGCGCAATACACTGTCTTCTCCCTGAGCATACTCCAATCCATATTTTCTTTCCACGCGGTCAATGTGGGGGGCCCCACAGAGCCCCACAATCGCGCTATATCTCTCTTAGCGACCATGTTACCCAGAGTCACCCATTGGGTCTGTGCCGCATCATGATCAGTGGGCCCCCAGACATTCAGGAGACAACACCGCGCTTCCGGCTGCATAGCAATGCCCGTCACCTCCCCCATCTCCGCATGGACTCTCCTCCAGAATTCCGCGATGACACCACATTCCCAGATGATATGCAGGAAAGTACCCACCATACCGCATCCCCTCCTACATAGGCCTTCCTCAGAGAATCCCATATGAACCAGCCTTGGCCCCGTCACATATACTCGATGCAGTATTTTGAGCTGCACCAGCCTCAGACGCGACGGGATCGCGACCTCCTTGGGAGAGGAAACAGCAGACTGCCAATCCTCATCATCCAACTCGAGTCCATCCCTAGTCCACTGGTCCCGCAGCCCCAGAAGCGTATCCGCCCGGACGTTTATCAATTTCTTGTAGATGAGCGAGATCGTGCTCTCAGGCATATGGCCATCAAGGATCCGGTCCTCCAAAGGAGAAGACTCAGGCACCTTCTCACCCTCCACGAGGACTGACCGGAGGGCATGACGCACCTGAACATAGCGGAAAAACTCGGAAGCCCCCAGCTCATACTCCTTCTGCAACTCTTCAAAGGACTTCACCCTCCCCTTAATCAGCACATCTCCGACCTTGGAGATGCCGATCAGGTCCCATTTGTCAAAACCTTTCGTATGCCAAAGCCTACCCAGTCTTTCAGATTCAAACAGCGGGGTAGCGAGGGTGAGCCTATCCTTCCAGCCCAGCGAGTCAGTTGCCATCCTCCACACACGCACCGCCACCCCGGTAGGCCCCGTGAGGGACGAGTCCAGAGACCGCGAGTACAACGCCCTGTGATAGTTACCACCACGCAGCAACCACCTATCCATGGCATAACCAGGGCTAAGGGCAGGGCCATAGAGACCATGATTAATCGCGCTCAGCTGGGTGGCCCAATAGTAGCGTCGGATGTCTGGAAGCGCAATACCCCCATCGTACCATGGAAGCGTCAACTTAGCAATTGCTATTCGAGGCCGCCCGTCCCACAACAACGTTCGTTGGAGGCTTTCGATCTCCCGAAAGTATTTGGCCGGTACCCAATCTAAAGTATTCTGCAATGCGTAGAGGAACCTGGGAAGAGACATCATTTTGAACAAGGCAGCGCGCCCAACGAGGGAGAGCGGCAGCCTCCGCCAGCCTTCTACATCCCGCCGCAGTCGCGCCAGGGGGGGGGAGCAGGTTCCTCTCATACCGCAAAGCGGAGTCCGTGGAGATAAAGATCCCCAGATACACGAAGCCCTGCTGAGCGATCTGGATTGAACAAGTTCGCGGGATCGGTGGAACCTCGCCACTCAGAACATATAAATACGATTTACCCCAGTTGATGACGAGACCCGAATTCCTACCGAAAGATGTAAGAACGTCACAGACCACTATCAGTGATTTCTTGGGCGAGGCAAGATACAACAGGATGTCATCAGCATATAGCGAAATGCGGTCCTCGTGTTCGGGCGACCATCTAAGTCCCCGTATATCCGGGTTCCAGCGTATCCACGCCGCCAATGGCTCAAGGGCGAGGGCGAACAACAATGGCGACAGGGGGCAACCTTGCCGAGTGCCCCTCCCAAGCTGAAACGGAGTCAACACCCGGCCATTTACCACCACACTAGGAAGGGGTCCCTCATACAGCAACCTCACCCAGCTCACAAAGCCATGGCCAAAGCCGAACTTGGCCAGAACCTCCCACAAATATGCCCATTCCACCGTATCAAAGGCCATCGTGGCATCGAGAGACGCCACAACGGCTGGTTCACGCAGCGTGCCCGCCCTGGCGATTACGCCATGAAGGCGCCGAAGGTTTAACGCGGTGTTACGATGCAGAATAAAACCGGATTGATCAGGATGGACCAAGTCTTCAAGTACCCTGATCAATCGGGCCGCCAGGACTTTAGCCAGAATCTTCGGCTCGGCATTAAGAAGTGAGATAGGCCTATACGAGGCACACTTATCTCGGGGTTTACCATCTTTGTGTATAACAACAATCGTCGCCAGTCGCTGATCCAACGGGAGTGTCCCACTCCCCCGCGCCTCCACGAACATGGCGCGCAGGTGAGGGGCAACCACATCCGGAAACAGCTTATACAGGTCAATTGGCAAGCCATTCGGGCCCGAGGCCTTGCCCGAGTTCAGCGCGCGGATAGCTCCCGCCACCTCATCGACCGTTATATCTCCATCCAAATCATCCCTATCTACGTCGGAAAGACAGGGCAAAGCGATATCACGCAAGAGGTCACGCGAGTCCTCGGGCGGCCTATCCGACACTGAGGTATAAACCATACGGAAATAGTCCATGAAGCACTGCACAACCCTCTCAGGTTCCACAATCACCTCTCCCCCCTCTCCCGTCAACTCCGGTACTACTCTATTAACCCGTTCTTTTTTGTCCAGCCAAGCTAGGAGTTTCCCGGCCTTGTCACCAACATCATACAAGCGGCCCTGCTGTTCCCTACTGAGGGTCTTAGCGACATTCGTCACCAGGTCCTTATACTCGGCTTGCTTCAAGCTCAGCTCATGCAGTGAGGCCTCTGTAACCTCCTCCTCTAGCGCTCCCTCCAAAGCCACAATCTCCTCCTCAACCTGCATGACCTCGCCATCTCTCCGCCGCTTGGCCGCCACTACAAGGGAGAGAGCCTCCCCGCGCAGCACGGTCTTGAACGCTTCCCACAGCGACACTGCCGAGTCCACGGATCCCTGATTATCTTTGAAAATTTTTTTTACTGTCTTCACCAGTGCGCTGCGCATCGTGGGGTCTCGGAAGTACCAAGGGTTAATAGGAACCACTCTTCCCCCTCCCTCACGGCCAACATCCAGCCTGACCCACACTGGCGAATGGTCCGATATACCACGCGCCATGTGCCTGGCCTCGGACACCATTGAGGCGTGCGCAGCCAGAGTGAGCAGGTAATCAATCCTAGAGAGGCTACCATGCGCTCCGGAGTGGAAGGTGTATTGGCTCTGTGTGGGGTGCAGGAGCCTCCAGCAGTCTATCAGGCCAAGTGTGTCGAGAAAGTCTGGAAGCCACTTCTGAGCCCCCCCTGTGTCTCTGGGTGGGTATCAATCCAACAGCCCAGAGCCGACAGCATTGAAGTCACCCCCCACCACAAGCATACCCCCCGGGAGATCCAGCAAAGCCCTGCCCAGATCTGTAAACGTGGAGGCCTGCAGGGCCGGCGGGACATAAACCGAAACTAAAACCAAAGTTCTTCCTTCCCACCGCCCCGCCACCGCCACAAACCTCCCCCTATCGTCAACAATGGTGGAGTCCACCTCAAATGGTAGCGAGGCTCTGACTAGGATGCCCACACCCCTGGACCCAGAGGAAAATCCCGAATGTGCTATGAATTTATAACCCTTCCTATTCAGAGCATAGCACATGTTACCTATAAGGTGCGTCTCCTGCAGTAGGGCGACATCCGGTAATGACCGTTTCAAGAATTGCAAAACAATCCCGCGCTTAATGCGATCCCCCAAACCATTAACATTCCAGCTAATAACACTTAAACCCCTACCCCCCATCCCCAAACGTAAGGAGGCCCACCCCACACCCGAAGAGCCACCATGGAACAGCCCTGAAAATAATCAATACGCCTTGCAGAAACAAACCCCCCAACAACAAACCCAAAATCCCAACTATCCCCCCCACCCTGCACCCCTGCTGCAGCTTACAAAGCCCCCCCAACTTGCAGTGTGCCTGTCGCCCTACTGAACCCAAAATCTACAAAAAGTACCCTAAAGGAGGAAAGAGCTCCCCTCGTCCTCCCACAACCCTCCGTATTTACTGCATTTTGTTCAAGTCAGTGACTAGAGTCAAATCAAGTCAGTCCGGTTCCGAAGACATCAACCTTGTTCATCCCGGCCACTGTCCCCGTCTGCGGCAGCGTCCTCTCCCGTCCGTCGTCGGGGCAGAGCGTCCAGCCATTCCTCGGCCATGACAGGCGACTCAAAAAAGAATGTTCGGTCTTCGTACACCACACGTAGTCTAGCAGGGAAGAGCATGGCATATTTCAGTTCCCTCTCCCGAAGCCGCCTCTTCACCCCCAGGAAGCCCTGCCTCTGCCTCTGCACCTGCTGGGTGAAGTCAGGATAGAAATTCACCGAAGCGTTCTGGAAGGGGACCGGGCCCGTCACCCTCGATGCTTGCAGGATAGCGTCCCGATCACGAAAATGAAAGAGCCGGGCGACAATCGGCCTCGGTGGGGCTCCCACCTTGGGCCTACCACCCGGCACCCTATGGGCCCTCTCAACTGCGAAAAACTTTCCAAGACCCTTAGGCTGCAGATGGTTAAGCACCAAGTCCTCCTCTAACAGGTCTACAGAAGTCTCGTCCGAGGACTCCGGGACCCCGATAACACGTACGTTGTTGCGCCTGGCCCGGCTCTCAAAGTCCTCCAGCCGACGGGCGGCGAGATCACTCTCGGTCCGCAACTTACGGACCTCGGTCTGTAGTTCCGAGACATCATCAGCGAGGCCCGTGGTCTTGAGGTCCAGGGTTTTAACTCGTTCGTTCGTTTTGCCCAAATCCGCACGGATCAGATTAACGTCCACCAAGATGGCATCCACTTTGTGCGCCAGGGCATCAAACTGTCTCCCAATCGAAGTCTGCAGTCCGTCGAGCGCGCCCATGACATCCTGGAGCGAGAGCTCCGGGGCCAAGGGTGAGGCAGCCTTCTGTGCATCCGGCGACTGGCTCGATCCACCCGGTGACCCCTTCTGCTGGGCGTAGCGGTCCATATTATTGGCCTGAGTATAGGCTCCCCGCCTGGTGGCCTTAGGCTTCGGCCGATCCACCTCTGCTTTGCCCGACATGGTTAGCTCAAGCAGGTCGGTTCAATCAGGACGACCCTCTCTCAGCGAAAGGAGGCAGGAGTGCGCAGTCCTGCGATGGGCCACCAGAGTAGCGTGCAGAGCGCCCAAATAATAATAAGGCAGCCGAGAGCACTCCCTGGGCAGGGCCAACAAAGGGCGAGAAAGCGAAAGCGAAAGGATGTAGACCTCCGTCCGGTAGTTCACACCTCGCCTGGCCGCTGTTGTTCAATTAGAGGTCGGGCATCCTGCCAACTCCAGCCCCTGGCATCCTTCGGAGCTAGGCCTCAATCTTCCGCCATGCATAACTCCGGTTCCCGGTGGGCGATCCGACCGCGGGTAGCATCAATCGCCTCCCTGACTAGTCATCTGCACGATGCCATGCATGCAAACAGGATCAGAGACAGGATAGTCGACGGAGGGCACGAGAGTCTCGGGAGCTCAAAGCTCACGCGGCCATCTTGGTCAAGCGCTAGGCTCCTCCCCCCCATCAGTTAATTTTTTGACTTATCTTACTGGTTTCATAAACATGTAGTCAGAAAAATACAAAGCTTTACGATTAAGTCTTATGTATGCAGAAAAGGCACACCAAACACTGGATTGCAACTCATTGTTCATAGTTCACTGTAGCGCACGTTGCATTGATGCTTAGCCAATGACATACTGTTTAGCCCACGTTTACAGTGGTCAGTCACTGTAGGAAGTGATTTATACCGAATTGCACAATGTGGTGTTGTGTTAAAAGCAAAATTACGTCCCTGGGTTCTAGGAACCACAACTGACCAGTAGACGTCTTCTCCATATTTCTACGAGTTCAACTAATGAGCATTCGGATATTTTCCCGGGGTCAGGTGCACCCCTAGTTAACGAATGAGCCCCATTGTAACACTATGTTAAGCACTGTCCCCGTATTCCCCAACAATCTATGCCACTGTTCAGCCGCCTGTCACCTGCATGTCTAGGACGCTAAAGTCTAGTGAAATACGCAGACGTCCCATACTTGTCATCTATCTCTCCTGCCCAGAAGTTACTTCTCCACATCATAAACGGACCTGGTTTCTATCCCAGGAGGAGGGAAGCGCTGCAGGCGCCGTCAAGCTGACATATAGGCCGCACAAAACAATTCTTGGTCAGAGGTTGTAAATACTGCAGCGCCTGTTTGCTCGCCCCTGACGATACAGATGGGGAGACGGCCGGTGTTGTGTAATATCTGGTATCCCCACGGTATAAACGTCCGGAGTATTCCGAAGAGCAGGGGATACCAGATCTCGAGGGGATACCAGATATTACACAACACCGGCTTGCATAATAGTTTGTTTTTTGCCTGCACAGCTAAAGCTTCAGCCAATGCGAGTTCTGCTTACATTTTAAAATATACGCCGAGGACTCACCGATCGAATGTATACAAATGAGCCTTGGCCCTTTCTCTAAGGAGGGAAGTCAAAAAAAACCAACCAAAATAACGGACACCTTTTTAATTGCAGGACTAACAAACACAACCCTGGGGCTCACACTGTAAGGTGTAGGGTTACCATACAACACACACGGGACGTTTGTATGGCCAATATTATCACACAGGAAAGGGTTTGGACATGCGCAGAGTTCTTGAGAAACCTTCTTAACACAAGCCTTTAACCATGGCTACTTACTTACAGGTTCTAGTAAATGAGACAAAGCTGCCACACACCATGCTAAAAACAGATCTATCTTTTACCTTGGCTCCTCCGCGATGGACAAATTTGAAGGGGCTCCAGTGGCTCAGAATCGTCCAAACTGGCCCCCAAATCCCGACATGGCACAATGCCCCTGAACTAGTGATGTCCTTGTTTTTAAAATAACTAACTCATTCTCCTCCTTTACATACACCACATGAAATTAACATGCAGTGAGACATGATGTCTCTCAAACCTGATGAAAACTATAATTTAAAAAAAAAAAATTCTTGCTCAAAACAAAACGTTTTCACTTGTTTGTTTTATGAGCGAACAATCAGGGCTCCTAGATTATCAATGTATACATCTCTTAACGATGATGAGGATAATAATAAAATGATATGCGTAATACACTTACCTGTAGGGACTTTCAGCCAATCTATTGTGTCATATACATTTTTCTTCCACTCACTACAGCATATAGCATTGGGCAATAGGTCAGTCACCTTCGGTCATTAGCTAACCACTGTGAGTTAGTCCATTCTACCATTTTAGAAGGAGCACACCTACACACAAAGTAGTCCCCTTCAGTGTCAGGGCATATTATGGCAATGTGAGCTTTTTGAGAACAAACATTTTTGCTTTTTGAGATTTTTTGTAAACAAAAATAATGTCATGAGCAATGCCAATAGCTTGTTGTGAATAAACGCTCAGAGAGTTGTTGAAGTATTGAAAGCTTATTCCAATAATATAAATGAAGCCAGCACAGCAACGCAGCTCCGCACAGCTGCACTTCACCGGTCAATTCTCTCTAACTGATCACTGATGACACTCGGGGATTCCGAGCGTCATCAATGATGCAACAAGGTACATTCTATATTACATATGACAATTCCAAGTAAGACACAACACATCTTCTTCCCTTAACATTAATACAGTTAATTAATGTAACTAATTTGATTCTAACTAAGAACAAATTAGATTCTAACTTAGACATAACACATTCCAACTAAAATAACTAAATTGATTACAGCTTAAACAAAATACATTCCAAATAATACATAACACATCTTCCCCCATTAATAATCCAAAAAAAAATGTAATTAATATTAGCATTGTGATATTTTTTTTTAAATAACCATTAACAGTATTAAGGGTGAACAACCCTATAACAAAAATAATTAATCTAATCTGTTACAAAATCTTTAAGATAATCAGGTGGTTTCACAATTCTCCCAAATTTATTGATGAATTGATCATTCCCTATTGATGAACAACCAGGAACATAGTCAATACCACATTCATCTGCTTCTACTAACTTTGAGTGATCAGCTTCTAAGGGAGTCACATCATCATTGATCTCATAATTATTAACACCTTCACTAGATTCAGAATTAATAGAAGATGAAACTTCCTCTTCAACCGGTACTGAATTAAGAAGACTTCCCTTCTGAGTGAAAACTAAAGGAACTTCATCCAGTACTGAACTACTTTCAATGATAGAATTGGACAAGATGTCCAATTTCTCACTGTCACAATCAAGCCAATGAAAACTTCTCATCTCCTGTCTGACATCATGAGTATCTATACACTTGTCAGATTTTGCATTGCATTTCACAATCCTACTAATATGCCAAACTTTCCCATCTGACAATTTAACTGAATTCTTAAATATTTCAACAACACTAAAATGTTTTGAAAATTTGCTTTTGCTTTTACCTTTCCTCACTCTGAAAGGTAAGTTAACTCGTACCAAATCTCCAACAGCTAAATTAACTTCTTTAGTGTTATACTTAGAGTCATAATATAGTTTATATTTTCCTTGATGAGACTTAATGTTGCACTTGACATGTTCCGGAGACCAATCAAGTAACCTGGAGTGTTTCAACCAACACTGGTTGTATTTAGTGAATGGTACACGTCCTTTCATGATGGTGAAAGGACTATACCCAGTAACAGTAGGTGTAATACGATACATCCAGACCATTTTCTTGATTCCTATCACCCAGTCTTGATTCCTTAGATTAGCTAATTGAAAAGATTCTTTGATAACTCTATTGAACCTTTCTACCTCACCATTTCCACTGGGATGATAAATGGAAGTGACTTTATGTAATATGCCATTGCGTTCAAGAAACTCCTCAATAAGACTACACTTAAATTGTACGCCATTATCAGTTATTATTACTTTTGGGAGTCCTTCTATTTGAAATAAATCATCCAAAAACTCTAGCACACTAGCAGAATCCGCCCCCTTTACTACTTTGATCTCAGGCCATTTCGAAAAATAATCTACTGCAACCAAAATATACAGATTACTATCCTCTTTTACAATTGGCCCAGTAATATCCAACCCAAGAGTTTCCCAAGGCATCTCAGGACACAAAACTGGACACAAGGAAAGAATGGTAACTCTCTGAGATTTATCAGAATTCATACATGATGAACAATCTCTCACAACTCTTTCTACCTCAACGTCTACTCCTGGCCACCAGTATAATTCTCTAACACATTTTTTTGTTTTAACAATGCCAAGATGGCCTTCATGACATATCTGAATCACTTTCCTTCTTAACACTTTAGGTGGAATAATCTTTTCACAACTAAGTATGTTGCACTCTTTAATTGATAGCTCATCACGAACTTCCCAGTACTGTTTTAACTCCTCACACAATGACTTCTTTATAGGCCAACCCTTAACAATGTTCTCTCTTACTTTAGAAAGAAACTCATCTTTCATCATAGATTCTTCCCATTCCTTGGGGCTTAACGTAACATTGTCCTTACTCACATCTATTCCAGCAACATTAAAATCATCCATGTTTTCTGTTGAAGACTCCAAGGGTAATTGTAATCTACTCAGGCAGTCAGCTACTTGGTTCTTGACACCAGGAATATAACTTATGGAGTATCTGTAATCCAACAGACGAACATACATTCTTGCTATTCTAGGAGTGGCATTGAGTAACCCCTCTGATGAAAACTTTCACTAGTGGTTTGTGATCACACCTGACCTCAACATGATAACCCCAAATGAAATTCCTAAAGTGTTCAAATGCCCAAACAACTGTTACCGCTTCTCTTTCAATAACTGAGTATCGTTCTTCTGCTGGAGACAATGCCCTGGATGCATATGCAACAGCCTTTTCCTCCCCACTAACCTCTTTTTGTGATAACACGGCACCCAATCCTTTTTGGCTAGCATCAGTAGTAATGGTGCAAGGCAAAGAAGGATCAAAACCAACCAATTTCTTCGCATCACACAATTCATTTTTGAGCTGTACAAAATCATGTTGATGTGCTTCAGACCAAACAAAAACAGATTTGCTCTTAGGAACTGACGCATATTAAATGTTTTCTGTGAAAAATTCTTAACAAACTTGCTATAGAACTCTATGAGCCCTAAGAAGGACCTAAGTTCGTCTTTATTACCAGGAGATGGTGCATTTTTGATGGCATTCATTAGTTTAGATTTAGGTTTTATACCTTGTACAGAAATTTCATGACCCAGATAGTCTAATGATTCTACTCCAAATTTACACTTAGATAATTCTGCGGTAAGACCTTTTTCTTTCAGCACATTAAGAACAGAATTAATTCTCTCATCATGAATATTTTTACTTTCACCCATGATGAGGATATCATCCTGAAAAAATAAAATACCTGGTAAATCATGAAACAACTTAAACATGAGCTTTTGAAACACTGCAGCCGCTGACGCAAGGCCAAACGGCATACGTGTGAAACGAAAACATCCTTGGGGAGTCATAAATGTAGTCAAGCTCTTACTATCATCATGTAGTTGAATTTGATGATAAGCTGACGTTAAATCAATAACCGAAAACCATTGCATGCCCTTGGTAAGTGAAATTAGTTCATTAATTTTGGGTAAGTGAAACCTTTCAACTACAATATTTTTATTTAGGGACCTCAAATCAATGCATAGACGGACCTTGCCATTAGCTTTTCGTGCCACGACTAAAGGCGCAACCCAGTTTGAAGCTTCTACTTCTTCAATAATTCCCTCGTCTAAAAGACGTTTCAATTCATTTGTAACCTCATCTCTAACTGACCATGGAATAAGCCTAGATTTTTGGACTGTAGGTACTGCGTCATTTTTTAAAACAATTTTATGGACATAACCTTTTAATTGTCCTACTTTGTTAGAGAACACCTCAGGAAATTTCTTTTTAAGATCACTGTGATAATCATTGTTCGTATCTAAGATCATCACTTGTTCAGTACCATTAGGATTAAGGATGATATTCAAACTCCTTTGATCCATCCAACCTAACACAGGGGGGCCATCTACAGCCACATATAATTTGCCACTACAGGATCTCCCCTTAAATTCAAAAATAAGTTCTCTGTAACCTAATAGATCTATTTTTTCTCTAGTAAAGCTCTCAGGTGAAATATCAGGAGGTGACAGGATGGACCCTAATACCTCAACAAAATCCTTTTCCCATAATGTTTTATCAATAATAGTATAGGGAGAACCTGAGTCCGCCACAATAACTATTGCTACACCACCAATAGACATCTCACATACAGGTTTGGATTTGCAATTAACATTCAGTGAGTTAACAGTATCTATTACACCTAAGACACAATCAACATTCTTTGGTGAAATATCATCACATGATGATGTTGATGAAGAGTCATAACAATCATCCTTAAGTAAATTAATTTTCTTTTTCTTCTTATTTAAGTTACGTCGACACGCCTTTGTGAAATGACCAATAACTCCACATTGAAGGCATCTCTGTTTCCTTGCTGGACAATTTTTAAAGTTGGCTAAATGGCTTTTGCTGCCACATCTGTAACACCTTAAAGAAGATTCACTAGGATTAGTTTTCGTATTGTCTTTGTTAGGTGCGGGAAAATTAACCGACTTGTTCTTAAATTTTGAATTAATTTTGTTGACCGTAAGTTTCTCAACTTGTTTTGGTGACTCTGAGACGGCTTTAGCACATTTGTTTGTGATTTCCGCCTTTTTTACTAAGGCAACTACATCAGACAATGAAGCTTCACCGTGAATCCAGAGACGTTCTTGGACATGTTCATTATTGACATACATTATAATTTGATCTCTGATTAGTTCTTCCTCTAATGTACCGAATCTGCATGTCAAGGCTAGTTTATTTAAATCTGAAAGAAAGTCTTCTACAGATTCTTGCTTCTCTTGTTTTCTGCCCAAAAATTTGTGTCGGTCAATGGCTATACAAACTGATGTTGAATAATAAATATCAAGATCTTCTAACGCATGAAGAAAAACATTTGAATCATCATCAGGATGACTTTTCTTATTCATTGAATTGTAAACTTTTAATCCTTGCGGACCCAGTGAATGAAGTAAAATCTTTTTCTTTCTAACTTGCGTTAAATCATCATCACCATCTTCTAAAGCGTCAATATAGTTTAAGAAATATTCCCTCAATTCAAGCCATTTAATAGGAGGATCACCCTTGGTAGCGAGAAAGGATTGCGGAGGGGTTAAAGAAAAGGTCTGAGCTGCACACATTTCCAATTAAAGTTTTCTAACAGCAGATAAAACTGTGCAAAAGACACACCAAAGATGAGCCAGTGTTAACAATTTTACATCAGTAGCAAAAACGTGGTTAGCTAACTTTAACAATGCCGAGACCATTGCATTGTAAATGCTTGTTCGCATTCTTCTAAGCAGGTGTTTCGTAGAGAAATACAGTTAGATTTCGTGGAAACCACACAGAAACAAATTTAGTAAAGGGGTGACACCAGGACGTACACGTTGACACGTCACGCCCTTTTCTGAAGCAGCAAGCCGGGGAATAACAAGACCCTGGCGGACATGCATTTTTATAAGTAGTAAATTCTGGACTAGGCACAGAGGGAATATCAATGACACAAATGTTAGAAATACTATGATTGATAAAACCCTGCTTTTCCTGTTTTATTAATATAGGAATTATTTAGACGGTTTTTATTATTGATTTTAAACAAAAAAAAATACACTTTAAAACACTTTTTTTTCAATGTTGAAACTTGACATCAAATTTTTTTCAGGTTAGACCTCTGTTAAATAGTCAAATGCCTAAAAGTTAAATGATACCTTTATATCTGACAGACATCTTGGTGGATGGCGGACAACCCAAAACCCTTCCAAGATGGCTGCAAGACTACATAGACGAATTAGCGGTGCTTTGTCATCTACTTCAGGGTACCGTCAGAGGGATTTTGCTTCCCTTACAGTGCTGGTAGGATGGCCTTCTCGCGAGAGTTGGCTGCGGGTTGCGGAAGACAGCAGACCAGTGGCAGGAAGAGGGGACGCAGAGTACGCTTTCGACAGGCAGTCGCTTCTTCATGCCGCATAGTGACTCGCTCTGTATCGCTACGTTCAGTAACACTAGTGCCTACGGCCGTCATGGCCGATACAGAATTGGGTGGCCTGTCTCCAAAAGAGGAGGGCGAGCTGGAGGACGGCGAGATAAGCGACGCGGATAGTGGCGACCCCCAGGATGGAGGAGAAGTGGCTGGACCGGCCTCGCGCTACCCTGCGGTTCAGCGTGGGGGCTTTCGGCGCAGCTACTCCCCTCTGCCTCACGCCTACCGGCAGAAGGAGCCACAATACCGCACTCCTCCTGCTGGCTCAATGCGCCCCCAACAGCAGCAGTGTGAAGGCAACTCGCGGCCTTCTTTTTGGGAACGCAGCAGCACTGTGCTGGATCGGCTTCGGTACCGAGGTGGCGGCCGCGGGCGTGTGGCTAGGGGCACTCTTCATAAGCCCTACTGGGAGGATGAGCGAGGAGGCCGAGACTGGAGTTGGGGTGGAGGAGCGCCAGAGAAGCCCCCAAGAAACTTTGGAGGCAATAACAGTGGAAGTAGTTGGAGGGATGCGACTTCCAGGAAGAGTATTCTGCCACCACGTATCCTGTTACCGAAGAGTGATTAGAGTAACCAGGGGATAGGTAGTGTGACCATGGTTTTAAAACCGAAAACTGATACGTTATGCAAACGTAGAAGTAGCACTACAGTTTTGTGTAGAACGAGGGGCACGGAATGACACGACCGTACTCGGCAACGTGTAAAACAAGAGGCACTAATTCAAACTAAACGCAACTTAGATACAAAGTGAAATTTGTGTTAACTAAGATGCATTCTGTGAGGGGCTTTTAATTATTTCTGCTCCGGAACACACGAAAACTCGCCCAGTGTTTTGCAGACAGTCTGAAAACTGGGGCATTAGCTAAATGTACTACAATTTGTCACGGCAGATAGCAAAAACTGGACTGTCCAGGCAAATCCGGGAATCCTGGTCACCCTAGGCTAGTGATACGGTGCTGACAGGTGTCACTGTGTTCATGCCCAATTGACGGTGGCAATAGCTTCTAAACATTCGGTTATCTGAGATGATTGTCTCATTGAGAAGTCTGGAAGGGGTATGCTCGCAAGCGGGCGCCTGGGAGCCTTGTTGGTGAAAATAAAAACCAGTTGGCAGCTCAGATGCTTGAGTGGGTGTTGGTGTTCTCTGGTCGCTATTTGACCAGTTTAATTGTGTTTCGCAAAGATCCTGTCAGCCACTGGTTTTAATGTTGGATCCATGCTTGGATTATGGCATGACGTACATTCCTGGGTGGGCGTCTATGGAGAAGCGTGGTTATTTGAAGTTGTAGGGTAAGGTTACTGTGAAAGTATGTATAGTCTTAATTGGCGGCGGTTAGAATACTTTGGGTGGTTGTCCCGGTAAAACTTAATTTCAGTGTTGGTGATAACGCTGATTTCACGTAGGTCGTGCCAAGATAAAGTCGGAGTTGCTGTGGAAATGAATGTAGTCTGTGAACTTGGTGGTCACATGAATATAAAAATATTGTTCTTATTCCTTGTAGTCTGTTGTAGTGGTGGCTGCTTGAGGTTGGGCATTCCTGAAAGGTGGTCACTGACTGAATACGGTTGGTGCAGCCAGGAGCTGGGCAGAAGAAGTTTCCCGAGTGACCGTAGACTAAAGCGGGTAGTTGAATATGCCGGAGGAGGCAATTGCAAGTATCTTTCTTTCTTGTAGCAGTGGCACTCATTCACTGTGATTAAGATGTCCAGGTCATGGTGCGGTGATACGTGTTCGTGCCGAAGCCACACATTTGAGTCTGTGGTAGGAAGAGTAGTCTGCTTTTCTAACTAGTACTCGAGTGACTGTGCTGACCGTAAGGAGGCATATTGGTGATGGAAATGGTCAAGAACATGTAGTTGGGTGAACCATCAGCTCAGGTTGACACAGTACTTTAATGGACTGTATAGAGGCGGTAGCGCAATGTCTGCTGTACTGGTGGTGAGTTCATACAATGAAGTATATAAGTAAGTGTCCTGCTGGTCTGACTTGAGTTGCAAATGTTCAAATAATACGTTTTTATTGAAGGAGGAGACTAATGTTTGTGACTTTGGTAGAGAAAGTGAGTAGCATGTGGGGTTCGAAATAGGCCTGGGCGAAAATTTCGTTCCGTTCGCGGAAATTGCGATAATTTGACATTTTCGCGTTCCGCGGAGAGCGCGAAAATGTCAAAAATTCCCGTTTCCGCAGCTTGGCGATAATTTGTTTCTTGCTCGCGCTGTAAAATAATACATGCGCGTGCGATCGCCTTACCTGAATCCCTGCATTCGCCGACAAGTTTTCTTGATCCGGTCGCGTTCTCCATGAGATGTTGTATTGTTTTTAGCCATTTGCGCTGTCTCGCGACAGTTCGCGCCTGCAGTGATGTCATGTGTCGCGCGATCACGCACCACGAGACAACTCAAAACAAGATGGCCGCGCCCGCAAGCAACCACATGAGTAAGTTGGCGACCCGCAACCATGCAGAAAATCTCGCTAACATGCCGGAAAAAAACTTCCGCATCTTCGCGATATTTCCGCTTGTTTGCGATAATTTTAAACATTTTCGCGATAATTTGCGAAAGTTAATTTCGCAAATTCCGCCCACCCCTAGTTCGAACCCTGACCGCGACCTGTGCAGGTTCGGTAGGCAGGTGTTTTTGAATATAGATCGCTGCTGGTGCAGGCCAGGCAACAACGCTTGATAAGAGCTAGTAATGCATTTTGGGAATTGCATTGTATGTGGACTGAAAGGGAATGCAAGGAAAACAAATTGTGCTTCATTTTTTGGTTGTTGTTCTGATAAGCAAATCAGGGGCGGTGTTTAGGAATCTGCTGCTCGCTGTTGTATAGATGACTGCTGCAACCTGCGTGACCACTTCGTGGTCAGCCGCGTACATTATTTTGCCTGCTAAGATGTGCAGATCCACTCACTGCCGACACAGTCAAGTTAACTTTTTATTTCCAGATTTGTCTCCACTTTCTTTAACCTTCAAACAGCTTCCAACAAATGCAGATATTTACAAAATTATTTTATTCAAATTGCAATGATTCAAAGATGGATCACTTCACTTATGTGAGTCACTTGTAGAAGCAGACCGTGAGTTGATATTTTATTCCAGGTACTCTTGTATGCATGCTTTGGTATTTCTATAGCACAAGCCTAGCTGGCTAGCAGTGGAGTGCTGCATAGTGGTTAAGCCCCAATGGGAGGCATAGTACAGGATGGGACAGAGGCAGTGCAGTTAGTGGAAGGGGCGAGAATCCAGCCTATTTAAGGTAATGTTTCTTGAAGAGGCGAGTTTTCTTCTTCCTCCAGTGTTTCGTCTCTAATATGGAGATGTTGGAGCTCCTCTTGTGTGGACTTCAGCTATTGTTAGGTAAACAGGTGTCTTAGTTTAGAGGACCTTTTAAGTAATAGAACTGATCTTGAAGATGATCTGGGCTTGCTAGAATAACTCCTTTAGCATGAGTGCGATGTGGTCAACATTTTTCAGCTTCTCGATAAGCTGTGCTGCTGCATGAAGGAGGCTTTTTAGAGGAGTGAGAGTGGACTCTTAAGATGCTGTTGGGGCACAGACAAAGGGGCGCTTTAGATGCATCTTAAATTTGCATTATGTTTGTTGGAAAGCCTCTATTTTTAGTGTCCCAAACTTGAGTTAATGTTTATGCATGAATAAATAATTACAAATTTCTGATGTCCCTGTGATACATTTATTTCTTAACATGCTGCTCAGTTAAGAACTTTGGGCGTTCCCCAACACGAAAAGCAAGCTACTCTTCCTCCTCGAAGACAGAGGGGTCTGGAGATGAAAGTTTTGAAGATCTGCTCCTAAAATATAAACAAATTAAGCTTGAACTTGAACATATTAAGAAGGATGAAAAACTGGCACTTTGTACCAGAGAAGAAAATGCACAGCATGATGGTCCGAAGACTGCTGAATCTCGACACCAACCTGTCATTGAAAATAATAGTATTGCTAAAGACACTGATAGGGATGTAAAAACCGTTAAGCACGTTCAGAAGGGTATTAAACATGTTAATAAGGACGTGAAGGTCGTTAAACATGTGAACAAACACACAGACCTGATTAAATCTATTAATCAAGACATAATAGATCTTACTAATGACATCTCAACTGATAATGAAGAGACTCCCTCAATGAAAAATGAATTTAAAGCCTTTCAAGCTTTTGAAATTAAACCTCTGAGGCAGAAACTGGCTTTTCCCGTGGATCAGAGTAAGCTTGAAACAGAACTGAATGTTCTTGTTTATCCTAAGGAACTTGAAATAGTTGAAGATGACAAAGAGCAGCTGGTGGTCAAAGATGAATTAGAAGAACACAGTCCAGGTAATAGCAGCTTATATATTTTCTGTTATGTAAATGTTGCTTATTGATGTCAAAGTTTGGTGGTATTAATGTTGCTTCTAGAAAATATTTTTTAGGTTTGACATCTTTAATTGCACTACCATAACATATTGGTTTTGGGTTCATACTAATTCTTTCTCACTATGTACAGATCTTACCAGTTATGACTGCTAATTGTTTATTTATAATTTTTTCTATAGCAGTCCTTTATGTATGGTGGAAATGTTCCAAGGATCATTGTATACAGCAAATATGTTAATACACATTAATTCCAACATAATTAAGAAACCTGGACAGAGCATAATCGCATGTTTCTGCCGGCATTGCGCATATAGATAAGCTAGGTTTTTGTGCACGTATAATAAGACTATTTTATTAACCTAATATGAGTAGAAGAGGAGCAGGGTTACACAGATGCAGCATATGTATGATGGTGTTAGGTGGTGTAAATTGCCTGAGCTTTCAAGAAAACTATATGTAAGCTCTCAATATTTCACCAGGATCACGTTTTGCATAAGGTGTTTGATGGCCAATTCTGTTTTTCTGAACAGATCAATCATATTACAGTTTCATGTTACTATCTATTAAAGATACTTAAAAAGATCTTTCCATTAGACATGCAAAACATGGTAGTGGTTGCCCTGTTTCTATCTAGGATAGACTGTTTTAATGCTCGCTACCTGGGAAGTCACAAACGTCTCCAATCAAAGCTACAATCTCTGGAGAATGCAGCAGCCTGCCTGCTTTTAAAGACCCCCCAAATTAAGTACAGTTAGAGTATTTGTGATCTTCACTGGCTGCTGGTTAGTGAAAGTGGGAAATTTAAGGCCTTGTCTATGGTACACAGAGCATTGCATGGAAATGGTCTAGTCTACTATCAGAAGACCGTTGCATGGTATGTCCCTTGATGTGACCTACGATCATCTGCTTCTAAATTAGTAGTTATTCCTAAGATAGTTAATTGGAGTGGCAGAAACTTTTCCTACATAGCCTGTAACCTCTGGAATTCTATGCCCTTTTTATTGCGATCGCAAATGAACAGGATCATGTTTAGGAAATCTTTGAAGACATGGCTCTTTGTCTCCAGCATTAAGTAGGTCTCTTCCTCTGTCAGCTCAGCTTCAGAACGTTAGTACCAAGACGCCACAGCATTAGTGTGTTCTAGAAAAAACAAACTTACTTTACTTAAGGTTACAACAAGAGAGAATTCAGGTACAGTTTAAGAATATTTATCAATCGTGTATTTGGACAGCATGCATGTTATTGCCCCCCCCACCTTTTTAGATCATTAAGAACTTGGCAAACATGATTTTGTACATACCTGCTACATTAAGTCTATTGGATAGTTATTTAGGGATGTTCATTCTTATTGCTTTTAAGGTAATGTTTGCTCTTAAAATCATCTTGCGGCCAATGGCAGCCATTGGATAGATTTGTGTTAATTCTTCTTTGAGATCAATCTGGTGGCAGTATAGAGCCCTGCTTTTGGGTGGGGCATCTTGCTTGGAAATGCTTAACTATTAAGTTCCCATGTGTAAAATGGCTTGTGCCTGCATAACTTGTGTAAAGTCTTCTTTTGACATTAAAGGTGTACCAGATGGAATAAGAGTACTTAACAGAAAACACATTTTGTAATTGATTTTTATGTGTGCATCCATGTTTTGCTGGGTAGAATGATCCTAGAGTTGTGTGTTTGAGAATTTTGGAAGTAAGGCAGACTTTTTGTTAGCTTTCAAGCAAAATGATTTCTATTCCCCACCCCCCCCCCCTTTTTTTTGTTCTTTTTTTTTTGTGGTAGGCTGAGAAGGAATTTAGTTTTTTTGCTGGGTTAGTCTTTTTCTGTGTCATCTTCTTGAATTGTTTCTAGTCATTATTTTAAGTGTATTCCTTGGGTAGTGTGGTGGATTTGAATGTCTTCCACATATTGGGGTTATGGAACTTCTAGTGTGTGAAGAGGAAGGGTGCCGAAATTTGATGTCCCTGGTAATGAGGTTGTCCTTGATTTTAGTATCCTGTGAGTGTTCGAGGCTATTTGAGCCATTGGACACTTGGACAACAGTAGCAAAAGATGCACAAAAGTCTGGTAGACCCAGTAAGCATGTATTATCATCTTAGACTATTTGTAAAGCGTAGTCTTTACTTTTAGCATTGCTGTTTCTATGGTGTGATGAGCTCTGAAACCAGATTTAGGTGTTTCAAAGTGAAAGTAAACTTTCTTAGCTATTATGAACAGGGGTGTGGAATTTACTAAAATATCTACTTGTCCATGGGGCAGGTTGCTTCATAAATCTACTTGTCCTGTAACAAATTCCACTTGTCCTTTTGGTGCCATGTAATGCAGCGCTCCACCACTTGTTTACTAAATTGTTAGGGCTACAAGTAAAGCTCAGTCCTGTCTTTCCAGTTAGCGGCCCAATATATGATTGTATTAATCATGCTTTTTTAAATTGTATTTATAGACAGGCATTTAATGAAACGATAAATGCTGAATTAGTCTATTAATATCAAAATGCAGTTAATGTTGATGCCTGCAATGTTGTTGTGAATGTACGTCTTGTAATGTTAATAACAGGGAAATACTGCAAATACGCAATTGCTTCTATTGATGGCAGACACGTAAACACGGCTGACTCTCGACTCCGCTCAGTATCGTAGCTCGAGGACTACTTCAAAGTCAGATGCCTGCTGTGCTATTATCACGAAGGTTGTGGCTGCCGCTTCCACGGCCACCCCCGCAGATTCACAGCAATCGCCAAAGGCTCTTCTTATAAAGATGCAGGCCTCCAGGTTCATGAAATGGTAATGGTCAGACATGCGCTATAAAACAGAAAATGAAACCTCCTTGTAGCAGATCCGTCCGGTGGTCTAGCTTTTTCAAACCTTCTGATCGGCTCATGAGTCCAGCAATGCAGCCTGCTGTCTGCAAACAGCTGTTTCAGAACCCTCCAGAGAAGCAAGAGCTGCATGACCGGTGCCAATGTGAGATCCGCTTTCTCCATATCCACAGGAATGAAATGCTGCTGATAGACATTAAACGCCCTTCTGAATGGGACCCGAAAATGTGGCAGTCTAAGGCCCAGACTTAATTGGGGCAGGTGTTGCATTCGACACAGTCAAGCTTTTGCTTGAAGATGCACAGGAAGTGACCACCATGTTGGGAAAGCCAATACTTGGCTTCAGGCAAAGGGTGACCTATATTATTATTAATAATAATAATATCATTCTGAAGAGTATGGATTCCTCAAAGATTTGCACTGCTCCGTCCATGGCCTATTGGTGATGGTTACGCGCAGGCCCGACATCTGTTTGCAATTATCGTGCACAGAGGCGTGCGTGATTATAGGAAACAGATGTCTCGGTGTGGCGCGCAATAGGTCTTGCGTTTACGAGAGTTTAAGCAATTGGCATTGTAAATGACAATGCCTTTTATTTATAACGAGAACAAAAATAAAAGGCATGGTTATTTGCAATGTCAATAGCTCAAACTCGTGTAAATGCGAGAGCTATTGCATTGCAAATGCTTGTTGTTCAGTGCCAGGTACTACTGTGGCAATGCGTGCTTTTGGAGACTAAACTATTTTTGCTTTTCCCAATGTTTGTTATAATGGTGAGGGCCCAGCAGCTCCCACACCAATAAGGTTTTACAATAACCATGCCAAAGCAATTCCTGCATTGACAAAACCAAAAGGCTGTCCAATTTAAGGCCGCCTGGCTTTACCAATGCTTGTTTTTTGTTTCTCATAATCTTATTAACAAGCATTGGCATGGCCAATAGGTCTCGCCTTTAGGTCCTTATAAGTGTTTAGCCATGCAACAGTTGATGTTGTTGCACCAAGGATATTGTGCTGGATAACTAAACACTTATAAGGTCCCAAAGGCGAGACCTATTGGCTATGCCAATGCTTGTTGAGTTTGTGTGTGTTTTATTGTGGATGGGTGAGTGACTGAATCCAGGAGTGAACCAATGGAAGACTAAACGGATTCCCGAGTACAGTGATGAGTGGCAAGTGCTATACAAACTTGGAATCCTGTGCAGCATCAAAATAAAAAGATGGGAGCAATGGCAGTTGCATCATTTCACTGACACGTGCATGTTACGTTATAGCCATTTTCGTAAAACGCAACGAATTAAACCCAATGGTGCATCTCTGCGATTGCGCTCTATATAATCTGTATCTACTTGTTAAAACAGTCAGGTTTTTAACAATCTTTTGAATTAAGCTAAGTCCACACAGCAGCAGAGGTAGCCCAGAAGCAGATTCCACGCCACCGGGGAAGTATAGGACAATGCTCTGCTCCCATATCTTGCAGCACAGATGCAGTGGATGGACAAAAGTGCCATATTGTTGGATCTCAGACTGCAATAAGGACAATAATAGCATAGTATGTCTGTGAGATACACAGAGGACCTGCGCAATAAAGCTTTGTGGGCAAGACAACCTGTGTTAAAGTTAATGCGCTTTCTGACCGGAAGCCAGTGGAGAAACCGGAGGATAGAGGCAGATGAGGAGCATGCTGGAAGGTTACTAACTAACCAGGCTGCCATATTTTGCACCACCTATAGTTTAGTCAGGATTTGGTCAGCATTGCTGTAGTCTCAACAGCTAATTATATGGACCAGCATTTTCCTAGCCGAGGATGGGAGCAAGGGGAATGTTTTCTTCAGGAGCTGCATGGTGTCAAAAAATGTCCCTCTTGTGGCAGCTTTTCATAGACAATTCCTGGTCAATTGTAATACATACATTTTTTGCCGATTGACTAGGGCATGAGGCAGACCCAAATTCAGAAGTCACCAGTCAGGACACCAGAGATGCTGGGCTTTGCCAAACAGCAGAGCCTCTGTCTTCTCGCTATTCAGCTGAAGAAAGTTCCTGGACATCCAGGCTGCAAGATCATACAATCTTAAACGGTACATGGTACCATGAATGTCCTGTCCAAGAAAAATGATTAGCTGGGTTTCGTCTGCTTAAGATATTACTTCAAACCCAGCTGTTTTAACAATCTGGGACTTAGGAGCAACATAGATATTAAACAACGTCGGGCTCAGTGATGAGCCATGTGGTACTCCTTTGGTGAGGTGAACCGGACGAGATTTCAACGGACCCAGAGAAATAATGTGAGTCCTACCTTCTAAGAAATCCACTAACCATTGCAGGACGGTGCCTTTGACACCGATCTCAGGCAGTCTTCTAATCAGTAATGCTTGAGAAACTGTATTAAAAGCTGCCGAAAGATCCAGGAGCACAAGCATAGCAGGAACATCCACGTTAAAAGAAAGACTCTTGGAATCTGTGACTCCTTCTCGGTACTGTGGGCTGCTCTAAATCCAGATTCAGAGGAATTTAGGATAGCATGATCCTCTATGAATGTCACAAGCTATTTGTTCACACAACGTTCAAAAATGTTCCTAAAGATAGGAGGAGAGAGATAGGATTTTTGGGGTCCACATTTGTTTTCCTGAGGTAAGAAGGCATGTGCGCGCCAGCAGAATGATGTGGTGCCATTTATTAATTTTTTTATTTACCAGTCCAAGATGGTGGAGGCCATTATGATCGATAAATAAAAATAACTATAGATTTTTTGTGTGGAAGACCTAATTAAAAAAAAAAAAAAGTTAAAAAGGACGGTGCATGTTGCAGGTAGCAATTGGGAGGAGAAAGGGGAAAAGCAGCACATGCAGGTTGGAAACTGGAGAGAAACACAAGAGGGAGAGAACACCACAGAAGTACACAGGCAAGAGAGCAACACAGAACGTGGAGTGGATAATGAGAAGCACACAGATGACCGAACAGTGCAAGGAAAGGAAATAAGACATATGAGAGAGCACAACATGAAGTGGGAGGGAGGAAGAGAGAGGAGCACTTGAGGGATACAGCTGGATAACACATGCACTCTTATGGAGTGCTGAAGTAGAAAGAAAAAAAGTGGGCTTCTGAAGCTGAGCAGTGAAAGGGCAGGGATGAACACAAGATGGACAAGGTAAATCCATCCACTAAGAAGCACAGAAAGGACAGTGACCATAAAGACAACCAATGGTAAGCAATAGGCAGGCTTTAAGCCCACTATAAGATCTTGGTAAAGTGACAATGGGTCAAAAAAGGGATAATACAAAAGAAAAAAAAAGGACTAGGTACAGTGCATATCAGAGCTTGTGCACCATCTAATTCTATACACATAGGTCAAAGCTACATGTGACTTCTGCCTTATTAGCCAAAGGGATCCAAAACAGACAATAGATGCTCAACAGCATACAGATTGTTATCCTTTAGTAAAAGTGGAGGTGAGGAGACTCACTTCGATCAGATAATTTAGTCATGAGATAGAGCCCACGCTCTTCCTCACAAAGCAAGACTTTCTTTGTGTTCTGGTTTATAGAGCACACTACTTTCTGCCATGTAGTAGAACATCTCCCCCCCCCCCCCACCCCTGCAGAAAAATTATGTACATATATATATTCCTATCCCCGATAGCTGTATTCCACTCTGGTACTTTCAAAACCAAAGCAACAATGAACGTCCCTCCCTATGAGGGCTATATATGCATTTATTTTTACTGTCAAGTTGGTTTTAGTTCTATGCACGGATCATGTTGATGTCATGCACATGAACTAACTCCAAATGTCTACTGCACTGAAGTCATTCTGTGCACCACCGGATATGACCTCTTTAGTGGATGCAATGCACAATTCATTCAGAACGCAACAATGCAATTAACCAATGTTCGAGCCTAATAGGCTTTCATGAACAGTGAGGGCCTGCTTGTAGAAGAGGGGGCTCTGAGGGCCAATTCTCCCTGTAGTCAGATATAAAACAAATTGTATATGAATAACAAAGTCTAGGTGGCACATAGTGCCCTCACACATACTGTGTAATCCTAGACATTTGGATTAATATGGAAACATGGTAGATGTTGTGATGTTCGCAGTTTAATATGCTTCAACCATTTGTCCTGTAGTTAAAACTATCTAAAACGTATGCCTCTACAAGGTCAGGCTGATCGTGTGTTCATTGCAAATGAGCATGAAGTGCTTTGGGATCTAGAGAACATACAGACATTTCTACCAAAGAATTTTCCAGGCAAATGCAACCAGGCAGCCTGCTTAGTGAAAAGTCGAATTCAAGTAAAATCGACCATTAAAATAACAGAGTGAACAAATAAATGAATAAACTTCAAGTGGTCTGCTTAACAAAAGCGTGGTGCTCAGAGCACTCTACTCTCATATGCCGCATACAATGGCAAGTGGAGGATAATTATGGAACAGGACCCATTACCCGACGTGATTAATACGTAACCGAGAAGGCTCTTTAACAAAACCTGTTGTGCCTTTATTTCACACCTGTGTCTCCACATAGAAGGAAAAAAACCCAGTCCATTGTTCAGCAACCTAATTGATATTTTCTTGATTCCCTAACACAATGCACAGGTACATAGCTGTAAACATACCCAGTATCCTGACCCATGCTCTACTCACTCTAAGCCCCCAATCTGCTCACCCATGCACACAACAGCACGTTAAAAGTATAGCTGGTCCCCATGCTAATCACATCTGTAATGCAAGAAGTAGAAAAAGCAGTGCTAAACTGCAAAATGCATCTTACCTGTAGCGAATGTGAAAGCCATGGTCTTCACGCATGCTCACCAAAACATCACTGTGCTCCATCGAGGTGCATTATCAGCAGAAAAACACAAACTGCATGTCGGATGAGTGCGAATGCAGAGGACTGTTTTCTCAAGATCGTCCGAGTTATTTTATTAGTGAGCTCGAGTCATTAACTCCTAAGCTCCCAGCAACAGCCTCGTCTTTCTTTAATAGTAAAAGATCACACTGGGGCACGGCTCAGGAGTGACCTGCGCGCCGGCCAGCAGCTCCTGCACTTGCCGTTCTGTAAGGGAACACAAGATGCGTTGCTAATGCTTCAGGTCTGGGTTTCAACGTGCATAGCAGCCTTTACATAAGCTGTGAAAGCTAGGCCGGGACACATCTGCTGATAGCGATGCCTCACCAGGGACAGAGGTAGGAAGGCGGTAGAGTGTCGCTGCGGCCAGAGGTAGCGTAAAGTAAAACATACTCTTTAAAGGGGCCTTAACCCCCTCCTGCGTCGCTGATAATCACAGTTCATTTGTTTCACGAGGTCTGCTTGGGTTTTGAAGATCTGTGATAAGCCATCGCCAGAAACCCCTTTAATAGGTCACTGCCAAAGCATATTAATTACAACAGCATTAGAAAGGAGCGTAGAAATAAGCGTAGAAACACGGCCTCACGGTTTATCCACTGGGTGTTTTAAGTGTTCTACTCTTTTAAATTCGGCTATTGGCTGTGTAACATGGCCCTTTCTACGAATAAAGACAGTAAAAACAAGCGCGTTCCTTGCGCTAAAAGGTGGCAGCAGGGGGTGGGGCGAGCGGAGGGGGCGAGTGCTGGATAAGTGTTGGCAAAAGTGAAAGTGTTTCACTTGCGAGAGCGAGCAGCGCCAGGAGCGATAATTGCTGCCATATGGCGCCGCGAGCTCCCGCAAGTGAATCGCCACACGTGCACGCATTGCCATTGAAGGCAATGGAATGCGTGCAAGTTTTTGGCGGAAAAGCCAAAGCGATTGCTAAAGGTCTTTTCGCCTACGCAGCGCATGTGCGCTGCGTAGGCGAGACCTAAAAATGGTTACACTGATTTTCCATTATAAATATTTTTTGGAAATACTAGCATACATCAACACATTTTACTAAATGATGTTACAAAGAAATGCTACCTACAATTTTACAGTAGTTTAGCGAAATGTTTTTTCATTTTTTGTGAACATTTTATTTTGAAAGCAAAAATTCTGTCTTGCATTCAAGCTTCTGCAAATATTTGCATCTAATCGGAGAGCTTTCTGGGAACAGTATACATAGCCTCATATTGCTAAACATTGAAAACGCGTGTACATGTTTTTATACTGGAACAACTGTTGGGTAGTGCAGTCTGAGCTTGCAACATTTACCCTAACAAAGGCTTTGTATTAATGAGCCATAAATACAAGTTTGAACAGCATTAACAAATGGACACAAATATTAGCATAATTGCAGTCAATGCCTTTCCCTGCTCTATAATGTGGTAGTGTAAACTGGCAGCCCAAGGGTTTGTGCTGTAGGGGGTTGGGCCTACTTTTTCCAAGGACAAAATACACATGAAAACTTGTTGCCCTTGACCCAAACAATATGTCCCAGGCGTCGGGCTACAGGAATTCCACATCCCTGCTGTTCCATGCTTTGAAGACGGGAAATGTATCGGCTGTCTAATGCATAAAACACCTATGCGGCATGCTGTCCAAGGCACTAACGGACCTGGCCAGGGATTTTTGGAACCACTGTATCCAACCCAAAATATTGGTGACCGCAGAGTACCTACCAAGACGATTGAACCCAACAGCAGATTGGCATTACAGACATCTGAGGAATTTTAGTGCTTGGAAAGTGTACTCAACACCATTCCAGAAGAGAATGCTCAAATGGGATCCGTGCCAGATAAACCTCTTTGCCTCACGAGTGGATCTTCGGCTTACACACTTCAGTTAGTGCCCTGACCCTCTAGCGGATGTGACAGGCACATCTCTACAGGCTTGGAGTCAACTACAAAGGTACACTTTAAGCGCCACAAGTATAAACATTTGTAATAGCGATGACCTAATTGCAGTTTTCTGCGAATTGCAATTAGGTCATAGCTATTACAAATGTATGAAACTCCAAGAGTTTCATCTAGCGACTTGTAGGGGTCGCAAATCCACCTATGTCATTAATGAGGTAGGTCACAATTTAGGAATCGCTAAAATCACAGGGATGATGACCTGCTGGGGTTCCGCAACCACCATGCCTGTGATTGCTTTTAAATTAATCAATAAGTTGAGTATGCAGTCCCTACCGGGGTTGGGGGGGGGGGGGGTTAATAGGTTGGCCAGGTGTCAAACAATGTATAGTGAAAGTAAGGGAGGAAAAAGGGAATTCCTCCTTTTGGAGTAAGTGCCCTGTAGGAAGGTGGATATCTGACTATGGTTACCCCCAACTTTTTGCCTAGTGTCTAGCTGGTTTTTCGACTTAGTTGGCCTGAGATCCTGCCATTCAGGGTCTCAGGCTGTCTGCTCTCTCTTTAAAATGGACTCCATGTACCCTAGGTACATTCCCAATTGGTAAGGATCACCTTATTGGACCCTGTACAGTGTACCCTAGGTACCCAGGGCATAGGTGTACCCTAGGCCTCCCAGGGGCTGCAGCATGTATTATGCCACCCCTGGTCTGGCCTTCCAATCAGACACAACTGGCTGATCACTCAGCTGGGGCAAGGTCGTGTAATCACCCCTTGCTTAGATATAGTATGCCTAGATCTACCCTTATATATAGACACATGTGTACCTATCAGTCACTCCTATGGCAGGCCTTAACAATCCTGGAGGCAGAGTGCTTGGTAACATGTGAGATGGTGCTCTAGCATGAGCTGAGCCTGTCTGCAGCTTTCGGAACCATGTCCTTATAGCTGTTCTATGATATAGCCTACCATATACTCTTAAAGTGCCTTATAATCTTAAACGGTTATGGTAACTATGGTTTGGCTTTATCAAAACATGTCGTGTAAGGTGTCTAACACTTTGGAATAATACCCCCATACCATTTCTGGTGATGAGGATATTATTCCTCCCTTCTAGAGGGAGAGACATGTTAAAATCCTACTTTGCTGTTTAACTCTAACCAAAGCCTCAGCATCACAAAATGGATGCTGCTGCCACAGACACAAGTCTGACCTCCTGCTGCTGGGAGTGATCCCAGCCAGGGAGGCCTGGACAATAGGTTTCCTGCTTGGGGAGGTGCTAGCACCTCCCCAGACAGCCTTTAGTGTATTGGGGCAGGGTGGGCTGAAAGGAATGAGACATGCCTGGGGCACACAAGGTGTTCCTTGCATAGTCCAGTTCAAACCGGCGCTGGGGCACTCAAGCCCCAGCTCTGGTGCGAAACTGGACAAAGGGAAGTGGGTGTAACCACCCCCTCCCAGGTCCCACCCATAAGGCGTGACCTAGCAGGTATCCCAGCCCCCCAGATTAGTATAAGAGTGGGAGTTGGGCCTCAAGACTTTAGATTATCCTGAACCTGCAACTTGAACAGAAACTCTGGACCTTCGACATTCGACGAAAGAAGAAGACTGAAGAATCTCCCTTGTAGCCAAGGAGTGGCTACCCTGTGCAAACAGGCACCATCAAGAGACTACCCTTTGCTTTGCCCACGTTCTACGAGGAACCGACTGCAGAGCCCGACCAGAGCCTTGACTTCCAGACTTCTCCGACCCTGATCCACATCCACAGCAAAGCTGAGATCCGTGGAGGCGACGAGCGACGTGGGACCGGCTACCTGGGAAAAGTGGCTAGTAACTTAAAGCGCAGCTTCTGAGGCACCCTCGAAGTTGTGCACCGGGGATTGAGAAGCCCCACCTCCAAGCACCATCTGCACCGAAGACCAGCCCCCCACACTCCACGAGTCCTGCGTGGGGCCCTTCTGCATTTTCCTGCTTGCCGCGTCTGTCCGGTTGCTTGCCCGTTGGCTAGTGGCCTTTGTGACGACGCATCCCGTGATCTTCTGCGCTGGTTTGGCTCCTCCAGACTGGCTCCCGCTTCTCTGCAAAGAAGCACCCCAGACCTTCCTGGTCTGCACCAGAAGCAAGTCCTCCGTTCTTCGTGGGTTCCGCTTGCCAAGGCTTGGTGAGTCCTAGTCCAACTTCGACGCCGCCGACAGCAAGAGCCTTCGTGGGACAGCTCGCCTCCTGGTCCTGGTCGTCCTCGACGCTTCCTGGTCCTCCTGGCTGCAGCGACAAGCTTCACCTTCACCTGCAATCTCCACGACATCGCCTGGTTCCTTCCTGGTTCCACGTGGTCACTGGCTAGTGACCTTGACTCTGTCCCTTCTGCTTGCAGGTTTCCTCTCTTCTTGATCCCAGCCTTGGGATCCACCGGACACTCTTCACTGACTGCCTGTCAGCATCTTTCTTCAGGCATCCATAGGAGTCGACGACGAAAACCGACGCATCTTCACCCCTATGCACCCGCAGCCTGTGGGCTAGGTAACTTGGGTACTCCGGTGCTCATCAGGATAGTGACTATCCTAGTGTCTAGTTTTCCAGTCTCAACTTCCTAGCTACTCCGGAAGTGTCCTAAATCTACCGTTTTCTAAACTGTACTATTGCTAGTGACTTTTACGCATTACGCGTGAGTGTTTCCACTCTGCACACGAATCCCGTGGGCCTCCCACTTCCTAACTAACGCTAGTGTAGTGTAGCCCCAGCGATTCCCTAGGCCTAGGCCTATTCTATTTCCGTCACAGTGGTCCTTATACCACTTACTTAGTATATGGTTTGCGTGGCCCCTAGGGCCTAACTGTATTACTTACCTGTGTGACTTAATGTATGCTTAAATAAGACTGTGTTGTACTTACCTCGAATCTCATAAAGAGTGCTGAGGGTTTGACTAGAATAAATACACTTTATTTTATATATATATATATATATATCTGTTGTGGTGGCCTTTCATTTGGTATTCAAGGGATTATATATGGTATCACAGCTGGCTTCACATGCCATTCAGAGTTTAGCCTAAGACTGCTCTTGTCCATGCTACCACTAGGATAGCTGGTCAATAAGGTTGACTTTACAACCAATCACCATAAGGGTATTTGGACTGATATAAGGTGTTACACTAGAACTAGTGACATCATACATCAGGCCAACTTCTCACATGCCCTCACACACCCAGCCAGCTAGCTGTCATGCTTCATCATTGGGCGTGCTCCTCGTCAGGTCGGCGCTGCAATACCGGATGGACACCCTATGAGGGGCTCTTTGGCGAAGATCTTGTATTCCATGCCATATGGGTGCAGTGCGTGTGAGGGGCCTTAAAGTGTGTAGATGTGTGAAGTGGGTCACTAGACTGATCAGCAAACCCTATTCGGGTAGCTGGCTCATATCATCCACTCCCGGCTTGAAAAGACACTAAAATGTAGTGTTGTGCGCACACCGCAAACAGTCGGTGGACCTACCACAAACCCTGCCAGGACAATTTTTATTTTTTTAATGCAGTCCTTTTTCCTTGAAATAAAGTTTTTATTTTTTAAGAGTAGGCGGTGATCCCTGGAACCACTGCCTGCTCTTTAAAAATAAAGTTTTTACATACATTTACAAAGGAATTTGCGAATGGGTTACCACCTACTTGAAGTAGGTGGTAAAATGCGAATGTTTTGTGACCGCATTTCGGTCACAAAACATTCCTACATACCGATGTGATTCGGTATTAGGAAGGGACGCCCTAAAAACGCCTCTTCCTAATAGCGATTCGCTAACCCATTTTGCGATCCGGTAATAGGTTACCGAATCTCAAAATAGGGTTTGGTGCACTGGAAACTTTGTTTATTTTTTAATTTTTTTTATGGCCGCAAATGGCCCAATTCTGCAAATTGGGCAGTTTGCGGCCTTAAAGGTTCAAACATGTGGCCCGTAGCCCCTTTTCGAGGATTGTCGGACTCTGAACAAGTTAGGCACCAAAGAGTGGAGGTGATTCTGGTGATACCAATGTAGAGATCTCAAATTTGGTTTTCAGTTCTCCTGGAACTTTCCATGATGATGAGTGATTTATAAAGTGCAACAAATACCCTAAGGTCTCTAGGCGCTGCCTTTGGTATATGTTGCTAGGCGCAGATATTGAGGTACAGTTCAGCTGTGAACAACCACTTTTTAAGGCCTTTCCTAAATTTGAGAAGTCTGGGCTCTTTTTCAGAAGGATGGGTAGGGAGTTCCATAGGCTGGCAGTTGTAGCCGTAAAGCTCTTACCTCCCCAGCTGGCCCGGCTGACTCTAGGAACAATTAGATTTCCCGGGTTGGTGGATCTGAGGGCTCTGGTAGGTGTATAGGGTTTTAAAAATGTTGTCAGATGAATTAGCCCCCTGTTATTGAGGGCTTTAACTGCAATGCATAGAGATTTAAATTGAATCCTCTTAGCTACAGGTAGCCAGTGGAGTCTGGACGAGGAGATTTAATCAAATTTGGGGATGCCCAGCAATACTCTAGCTGCTGCATTCTGTACTTTTTGTAGTTTGTTAATGCTACGCTTTAGGGTGCTAGAGAAGACTGCATTGCAGTACTCCAGTCTTGAGGCTATAAGCACTGTTACCACCGTCTTTCTTAAATCTAAGAGTTTAGCCGGAAGTATTTTCCTCTGCATTTCCAAGATGAACAAGCATTGGCATCGCCAATAGGTCTCGCCTTTGGGACCTTATAAGTGTTTAGCCATGTCAAAGTAGAAATCAGACGTGTTTGAAATCTAAATAAATAAAAAAAATACGATGATCCACATGAAAGCACTAAACACCTTTTGTGAGACCGTGGCAAAAGGTTAGAGGTCTGGCGGCCCACGCGGTTCAGGGGGTGGGTTGCTGGTGTGCTCGTGGTCACCTGGAGGCAGATGTAGTTTCCCAGCACTGCCTGAGTCAGGAGTAAGCCACATCAAGTCATCAGAGCGCACAGCATCTGCTTTTCTCTCTTAACCTCTCCCTCTGCGTTTCCATCAATGCCATTCAAACCAAATACTAGTTTACTTACTCAGCGGTCCGTGCTGCACGGTACAGTCACAAGCATTTCAAAACAAATTCTGCCCTGTGTGCAAGCACTGTACCACCTAGGAAGTAGGTAATGCCAGTTGTATCCATCTAGGAAGGATGAAAGGCTGAGTCGGCTCAGCGACTGGTTTACCTCTATGATTCAACGGCGTTGGGCGTGGACCCAGACTGCTGGGCAGGGGCTCGCTGGAGGGGGCGTTGTCAGGAGAGGGGTGTGTTGTTGACTCTGTGCGCGGACCACAGACTGCTGATGAAATCGGTGCAGTTTATTGCAGGGTCATGTTTACATACCTGGCAGTGTTCTGGGGTCGAAGGTGGGCCTTTGACCCAGCCTCTGGACACACAACGTTGGCAGTGTTAATACTTAGCTGCGAGACAATAGCAGCAACTGAACAATGAAAGAAACAATCACAAGAATGCTGTCGAGTGTATATTATGTGAGACACTGGTGGTCAGTCAGATCACGGGTGTCTGCGATTCAGAAGCGTGTGCAGATGTTACAGGCTGGTGGAAGATGTGGGGAAGAGGGACTGAGAACGGAATGTGTGTGAGGGAGGTTGAGGAAGGCAGCAATTGAAGCCTCGGTGGCCGAGTGGGTGATGCGTCGCTTGAAGAGCTGTTTATGTGTGGGTGTGGGTGTGGGGTGGGTGGAAATGGAGCCCGTGAGTGGTGTGCGCGCGCTTGGGAGAGCAGTCTTCACTTTTCAAGCACTGCCCTCATGCTTGTTGCACGCCGCTGCTTGCTCCCGCAAGGTGGATGCCGCCACAAGCACGAGAGCAGTGCTTGAAAAGTGAAGACCGAAGGCTAAAGGCCCTCCTAGTGCACCGCATGCGCGCTGTGTAGGAGAGGCCTAAAAATGGACTGGCAACCGCTACATTTCGTAGGGGGCGACAGGGTATGCACAATAGGGGACATTGCACTGGGAATGAGGTATTTTTGAAAGTTTGTTAAATTGACAACAAGAGCAAGCTTCTCATGAGAGCAGCAGTATTTCTTGCCACATAAAGGGGTCTTTGACTAGGGTCAACCCTGATAACTAGACACTTCAGGTCCTCCCAAAACCCTGCGTGCTGCATTACCACGCAAATTATTGTAGTGACAATTTTTACACTGTCTGATTTGATTGGGTATTGTGTGAGCTACTAGGTTTTTTGTGGCATTTCCTCCCTCCTACAGCAAAGTTGAGCGCTAAACAGTGCTCTAAGTAGGCCAGGGTCTCCCAGGTAGTGCTCAGGCCAAGCAAAAAATGGACATGAAGTCTGACCTATGAGGACTCCATTTTGGTCATTCACCGACTTTAGGGGAAAAAAGTCTTTACCTTCTTGTCTGTCTCGGGCAACTGCTACGAAGCAATGTCGCTAGAAGTCCTTTTTTTGTGAGACAGTGAATAAGTGACAGCAGTGGTATTTTGTTTACCACATGGCTCCTATCGCCCCAGTCACCCACAGGATTGAATATTCTAGCTACCTAGTACTCTCCTCGGCGCAATACCCACTTCACCACCCTGCTGTTCATCTCTGCCTGGTACACTCACTGGCATGAACTATGACAATATGTTGTTCTTAACAAAGACTTAATTTGTGTTGTTGTTGTTTTTTTATTGACTTTACATTGAATGTGTTCTTACTTTTTTCTATTAATCCTTCCTCATCCTGTAACTCATCAAAGCGCTCTGATACCCGCAAGGGTCATGTTCGTGATATAAAAAAACTTTTAAAAGAAATAAATTGCTGTTCCAAGGCCTAAAATATTATTTCATTTCAACGGAATAATTTATGTATTGCCACTTATTTCAAACTGTTAAGTTCTATTGCTTTCGTCCCTGGATAAATTTGATTTATAAACTATTACGCAAGATACTCTGCTGTGTGATTATGCCTTGTCCAGTGAGACCCCATTTCTGAGTTTGTCAACCATAGGATGCTACTTCACATGCATTAATTACATAGGTAACGTCTAAAGTAAAGGCTTCTCAAACCACACCTGTTTTAGGGGGTCCCCACCTCCCTTTTATTCATCTTAAAGCTGTAGTTTAGCGTTTGCTGGATGACATGACACACCAAAAAAATCATTTGTGTATATTTTCACCAACTAAGTTATTTCCTTATGTACTATTCTACTGGGTGTTTTGTATTTTTTATATCCTCCAAAGAATTTGTGCTCATTGGGCGCTCATATTTTTTAACTATAGTCACCCTATTGGCTTTGTCAATGCTGTTTTGGTGCTCGCTAATTCGGATAGACCGTTCTGAGCAAGAATTCGCCTGGGTGCCAATGGCTTCCTTGCAAACTGCTTGTGCCACCGCAGCCCAATTATTTAATGCCCGCCGCAGAGGTCTCCTTACTCTTCAGTCATGCCAGGCCAGCTGTTCACCTCACACAGCCGCGAGCTCTGAATGTTAATTGCTGGGGGCCATTTTAATAGTACGGCGCACAAACCACCCACCAGTTATTGAAATGAGACGCCGGCGGTTTCCTCATCACCCCTACCCAACTTTACGCAGCCTTTACCATAATAAAACCTGCATGCCTTAGACTTTTTTTCTTGTATTTTGTCTGTAGGTTTTACGTAGTGTGTGAAAAGCCAACAAGGCACCGGAAGGCTTTACATGCGGTAATAAATGAAGGCGCCATTTAATTAATGATTTCACTAGACTCTCAATGCACAAGTTGACGCAAGCTGACCTCATCAAAAAAAATATTCTAGAATGCCTATTGCGATCTTTAGAAGCATGGGCCTGGGCAAAGAGAACTGCCTTCTCACTTACGCTGGATGGCCCCATTAAAATGCATATAATCCGTAATAAAGCATATTAATGAATGATAAGTATAAAATTAAATGGAGAAAAGTTGCAGACCAGCAGAGAACCAAGCTCTAAACGGCAATCCGTGGGAGAGGCAGGAGGGATGGAAAACACATTGGTTAAGTGCAAAGAAAAAAATGTGCAGGTTATCAAATTAGTATATAATAAAAGAATGTGACTGTCGAAGTCACAGCAACCGTGAATAACAAGCGGTCTTCAAAAAGGAGATGGCGGAGCGAGTGGGCGCGCAGCGGCAAAAGTGAAAGCAGCTGCAGCGTCCACACGCTTTCTGTGTGCCTGCGAGCGATCGCTGAGTGCATGACGAGAGAGGTAAGCCAGATGGCGCCTCTGCTCGTAACTGTGCGGGTAACCACACGCTCAAGGCCACACAAAGCGTGTTGTCGAATTTTTGAATGTCCACTCAGTCTCGCCAGGGCAGCGCATGCGCTGGCTCAGGCGATACCCAAAAAGCATGCTGAGGTGGTTGAATTGATCTGTGATTCAAAAGACATTCTCCAATCCCATTTCCCCAGACTCTACACCTGACAGCTATTCTCTGCAGCTTACACTAGTTGGTTGAGGTCAGACCTTTCCGTCTCATGGTATGGAAGATTACAGGGGACAATGGGAAATCTCAGGCCTATCATTCCATACTACCCTCATCAGAAGGGCGTAGACCCATTCTACTGTCAATCGCTACAGTGTTACGTGGCGCAGATAGTCAAGCTGGTGCTTGCAATGGAATTTGATCCTGTGTGGGTGGATGTTCCTATTGTTGCTGGGAATAGAAGTACAACGGGAAGCACCAATCTGGTCACCCCACCCCCCCTTCCGCCCCATTCCAACTCTGTCATCAAGTCCAACACATACCAATATTGCATCACCATAAGGCCGATTGCTCTCAGTTATTCCTTGATAGTGTTTAGGCCGAGCTCAGTGTTATTTATCATACGCATCCGTTCCCACCTGGTTATTTGTAACAAGCGGGTGTTAGCTTTTGTTTGCACAGTGAAGAAGGGTATTGACCTTCTGGCGTTTACTTGAGGCTCTGTGAACAGTCTAAATTCTTCTGGAATGTCCTTGCACTGAGCCCAGCTAAAATACTCCAGTTCATCTCCTTAGACCCTGATAAAACAGACTTGTTTTCTTCTGTAATAGATGTTGAGACAACTCAGACAGATCTTCTCCAGGGATGATGAGTGTAGGGGTGTGTATGGTCACGAGGGCACAGAGGCCCCATCATCTGGGGAAAAGAAGGGTGTAGGCAAGGTCACCAAGCTACCAGTAGATACCTATAAATGTGGAGGTGTCCCATTGCAAGTCTGGAATGTATAATATCACGTCACAGCTACTACTGTTACCCAATAGTATGGTTACAATTCCTTTGTCTCTGAAACATATAGTACATTGTAAGTTTCCGTACACTTAGGGGTTGCCCTTTTCCCCTCCAATTATTAATCTTGGAATCCCAGATTACTTGGCATGTGGGGTCTAAGCTAGCATTCGACCCCCTTCCATGGGACTCACCCCCCACCACCCCTGTTTGATTGAGATGAGCGACCCTGCACTGGAATTCCACGTCTGGGGTCCACTTGTCATTAAAGAAGATGGCCCCAGACTAAGGCAGGAGCGGATGTATTGGTGCACTGGTGCGGTGGTCTTGCTACCTCCACAAATCTCTTCTCTACAAAGTCCTGTGGTCAAACAGTATTCTCCCCAATGGGCTCCACTTCTGCGCATCTTGTCTACCTCCAATTGGATGTCGCTAGACTCGGTGACCAGATACGATGCAGTGGGGTTGGTCTTGTACCGTGTGATGTTTGCTAGTGTTCTATGGGGTTAGAATTTTGTCCTGATCCTACATACGTTTATTTCCCGAGAGGCTCGAGAGCACCCCTTCTAAGTAAGTAGTGCACAAAAATACAAAGACATTACTTGGAAAGCATTTTTCGGCTGTAGAGTTGTCTTCTGGTGAGGTGTCTTTCGTCAGGGCGCCGAGAGGTGTCTTTGTCTTGATGTGTTGTAAACCATGTCTTTAAAGGGGGTTGTTGCAAAATGTCATTGTCCTTGTGAAAAAGTCTTTAAAAGCTTTGGTCGAAGGATTGAAAGTTCGCGGCAGCGTTGGTGCACTTTCAGTTCGATCACGGGCCTGTACGCTAAGAGCTGTGGGATGATTTGAAAGAAGCACATGGTTGGGCAGTTGCCTGAAAAATAACTGTTTACGTTTTACCGATGCGCTTGATGGTTCAGCTGGTTGCAAAAGATTTCCTCATTGGGTACTGAAAAGAAGTGCCGGGGTTTTTGGTAGGAGGAGGAGTTTTACGCTGTTTTGAGCTGCTGAATATTAAGGTTGTATTGGGTGTTAAACTGTTTTAAAGCTCTTGTATTTTGGACCCCTCCCTCCTAGTTATGGGGAGTGGGGGAGCTGTGCTTTCATCTTGTTTTTTTCTTTCTTTTTTTTTCTTCGTTTAATGGGGTTTCTCTTTGATCGGGCTTGGGTGACCTTTTGACATGTTCGGAGTGCAATTGTGCAGGGAAGTGGGATTTTGGATTATAGTTCTGTTGATACGTATGTATTTGTGACCTTGGCACAGAGGGAGGTTTGTCGGATTGAGCTGCTTTACTGGGCTACGCCCTTCTTCTGGAAGGGTCGAGAATCTTTGGGCTGTTTTTGTGCTGCTTTATGTGGGTCGGTGGGCGGTTACCTGTGTTTTTTGGTGTAGTTTAATTCTGAGAGCAAGTCACTGTAGGTGATTGGAGGGTCTCAAGTGGACCCCCATAGGAGCATGCAGGGTAATGGCTGGAGCTGTGCATGTTTGCAGTGCTTTCCTAAAAAGAATTGGGGGTTGTGTGGGGAATTTTGTGTAGACCTGATGGTGGCGGCGCCTATGATTTTGTTGGATGTTCCTATGGACAGGGGTAGTGCGATTTGGATTTAACAGGAGTTATTGATGATTTTGCTGCCATCCTGGCCATCACTGCCCTGTGTGTTGAGGAACCTTACTGCAAATGCTGGAGTGTTCGTCTCGTTTTGGAACTAAAGAGGGGCCTCTATTGGGCGGTAAAGCCTGAAGCGGTGGAGACTTGCGTAGTCTGCCCAAATTTGGACTTGGAGGTTCGTAGCTCTAATGGAAGGCAATGTAACCGGTGGAGGAGAATAAAGAGCCAGTACCACAAAGTCGGGCTCCAAAGGGGGAGCCAGCGGCTACACTCCACCCAGGCAGGCCTATGGCACAGAAGAAGCATCAGGGAGTAAGGTTGAGACCAAGACATTGCCTATGAGAACAGCATGTAGCCCTGAGAGGAGGCGGCACCCCAGGTGGGAGTTAGAGGAGAGACGTGAGTTAAGCATGGAAAGAGAAGAGAGCTCGCTTGAGAAGTCCCGCATGAAGAGGAGCCAACTGCCCCCCCCACCCCCGCCCCTTCGGACGCTATGGTGCCCAGTGGGGAACTCAGGAGTACGACCTCCCGGTTTGGCTGGACCCTGCTGGGTCCCAATCGAAAGGTGAGGGGTTGAACCCGAGGAGGCAGGGCATTGGACTGTGCGGGGGCTGTCTGTGCTCGGGCTGGTGGGACCGGTTATCCACTTGCCTGGCGGCTTGCTGTTCCTAGGGAGGTCCAGCAGACTCCTTGACTGGTGGATTGGTATAACCCAGCGCAGTGGTGTTTGGGATGGCTGGCATCAACGAGAACGTCTCTGCTGGTGTATGGTGGAGGAGGTGCAGATGCTTTACCTACAGACTCTGGGATAGTAAGACTGGGGCCACTTCGAAGATGGCCTACAGCTCCAGTAGGGCCACTCGCTTAGCCTTTTAATGTCTAAATGTGTGTCTTTGTATGTTCTATTGTGTTGGTGTCGAATGTGTCCCCGCCCGGCCCGACCCCCGTGGCGAATGAAATGCATGGAACTTGGTATGGACGTGCCACTCGCGGTAGTGTTTCTCTGATTTGCTAGCTTGGGTAGGAAACCTCGCTTGCATGTGACTTAATGGGGTCGTAATATTATGTGTTTCTAGGAGTTCTGGCAACTTTTGGGCCCAGTGTTACTGCACCTGCTACAGCATTCAGATCTTGACTCTGTTGTCTGCAAGGTAACTGCACTTGTGGTTGCCTGTTTAGAAAGAATTTAAAAAAAGCAATAATCTGTGTTTAGTGGGGCTCCTGGAGCTTTTGGTCCCGAAGCCATTGCACTTGCTGCACTATTGAAATCATGACCCTAGTGCTTGCTAGATAACTGCACTTGTGACTGCCTGTTTAGTTGTAAAATATAGCATCGCTCTTGTATATTAGCTTTGTTTTTTTTTTTTTTTTTTTACAACAAACTTTTTTGGCATTTATAAGGACACCGGGGAGCTCGTCCCCATACACGGTACCAATATGGATAGAAGAACAGTGAGAATTGGCATCTTTGTTCAACCCCCCCCTGGTCTGCAAAACATCAGACCCCCAAACCCTCCCCGGCCCCCCCCCCCCGCCCGCCCGCACATCACACCAGTCCAGAGTCCCAACACAAATATGCAACATTTCCTAACAGCATGTGCTCCATATTCTGATTACTCTCCTCAAGTCCTAGGGCCCGGGGCCCCGGAGGGGAAGCCACCGGGGCTCTGATTAGCCTTTCTATTGGGTCCAATGGCACTGCACCCTCCCGCACAGACAATACGATGCCCCGATATCGCGCCCATCTCTTCCAGACTTTACCATGCTTGGCCGGACAACCCCTTGCCAGGAATACCGCCTCTTCCGCAGACATGCAGCGATCCAATGCCCTCTTCCAGGCCTGAACCGGGGGCGGGGCAGAGGACTTCAATGCTGGGCAATATCTCGCTTGGCCAGCGTCAAACCCAGAAACAGGAGGTGTCGCTTATAGATATTGCCCCCTATCTCCTCGGTACAGTGCAACAGTGTTAAGCGGGGATCAGGGGGAAGCTCCCAACCCAGCACCCCCCCAAGCAGGACAGAACCGCCTCCCAGAACGGGCGTAGCCGACCACAATCCCACACCGTGTGGAGAAATGTACCATCCCCGTCGCCGCAGCGAAGACACGTGGGGGACTCAATTAAGTGCATGCGCCAAAGGCGGTGCCGAGTGTAATACGCCCTATGCAAGTATTTGAATTGTATGAATCGGTATTTGGTGGCTACCGCCGCATCTCGCGGACCTGCGATAGCTTCCGCCCAATCATCCTCCGTGAGTGTGGGGATATCTCGCTGCCACGCCTCCTTGGTGTTATCTAGGGTGGTGTTCATGAAGGTCGTCAGTGTCTGATAAATCTGTCGGATTTTGTGATCCCCGAGGTCCCCCATCAACAGTCTACCCTCTAGCGGGTGGAACTCTGGCAGAGTGTCTAGGTGTTGGATGCTAGGCGTGAGGGCATGCCTCAATTGGAGATATTTGAAACTGGGATTTATGCAGCTCAAAGTCAGCCTGCAACATCTGGAATGATTTAAGCGACACCCCCTTCATTACATCCCCCAACGTGGAGATCCCTATTACGTCCCAATAACGAAAGCCCTCCAAATTCGCTGTTTCCTTGAGCAGGGTACCCTGCCACAAAGGGGTGGCCCGCGTAAGTCTACCGCGCCATCCGATAGAGTTGACCGATTGCCTCCAGATCCGGACCACCGTGGCACACGCAGGGGGCGATTAGCTTTATTTTTAACGTGCAGTGTTTATTACAACATTTAGCATTTGTTCATAATGACTGAATAGATTACGTTGAAAAAATCAATCCGGTAATGCCTACAAAGTGCAAAGAAAGGTATTGAGGCATGAATAGGAAATGCCGGAAACGTTCGAAGGTTAAAGCATCTGCTTTACACAAGTTATAAAAAAGTAAGCATTCCAGCGTACTGTTGGAAGCCTTTTCCGTGGGAAGATATCTTCTTTTGATAGTGAATGTGGCTTAAACGGTGTGAACAGCTTTAGTAGAGGTATCATATCAGCCAGGGAAAGTAAAAAAATAAAGTACCACACAAAAAAGGAAATTAACACTGTAATTTGGCGATGGAAACTGATAAGAACCCTCTTTTTAAGATGTATATTAAATGCAAGATATTTCACAAGCACAGCGCAAACGCTTCACTGACGAAACTTAAAAAAAGAAAATACCCACCTTTCACTTCTTTTAGACATTGTCAGTTGTAAAACTGTCAGTCCCTAAGAAAAACAATTTGGCTAACAAATAAGATCAGTGATAGTCCTATATAACAATCTGGGCCAATGCATACTTTTTGAACCACGCCCGAAAAGTCCAGGCAATCCCTTTCTCACACCCAGGGACTAGTGGCGGCTAGTGGATTTCAAAGGTGGTGGAGCGAAATGATTCGACCACAATAGAAGGCGTTAGAAAGCAAGACTAAGTCAAGAGGTGTGAGGGTGCTTTCTCACCTGGATGCAAATTGTGTATTTTGCCTAATAAATTTTTTAGGTCTCACCTGAGCCATCGCATGTGCTGATCTGGCGAGACATTTATTGAGTGGGCTTTAAAAAGCCGACCACAGCTTTTTGGGTGGCTTAGAGCGTGTGGTTACGTGCACAATGACGAGCAGAGGCCCCATCTGGTTTTTCTCTCTCGTCATGGGGAGCGCACATCGCATAGCTAGCGGCACCCTTACAGCGCGTGATCACTTTCGTGGCCGCGCAGCTGCCCACTGCAACTAACTTTCATTTTCTTTCCGCGGCCCTTTGGTAGTCACCTTACAGGATCCATTTTTAGTGACTTTTAGGGGACAATTAGATCATGTATTAGAGACACCTATAAATCAATGTAACTGTACACGATAAAGATGCAACGAATATTCGGTGGGCATGTTCTAGAAACAATGCCTCTACCAAAATATAGAGCTCTAGCCCTAGAAAAATCTAGACATGCAACTACTTACCAGTGCCAGTTAACTTTGGTGACATCTGCTCTCTGCTCTCTGCTCCACGATCCAGCGAGGATCTCCCTGGCCCCACTTGGCCATGCCGATTCCATTCTCCTTGTTACCGAGCCTCTTTCTGCGGCTCAACAGCGCTCGTCACCAACGGGTGCAGTGCCTGATCGCCGTGTCCCAGGAACCTGCCTGTTTGAAGTGCCTCTGGGGCCTGCACGCTCTGTACTGCTGAGACGCACGCTCTGTCCAGCAAGCTGGGGAGCCTGCTCCCAGTCGCAATAGCTCTTCGAATGTTTGTCCAGAAGAGTGCTTTGATGTGTTCGCCGAAGCCTACTCGTCCTGTGCTCTGTTGCCTTTTGTTTTCTTCAGATCTTGCTCCCCGCACTATCTCCTCCCGCTGCCAGCCCAGCCTGTCACTACTTTTTCAATTGGGAGATCCTTATGTAGAAATTACTAGAAAAGCCTGAAAAATGCAGGCCCTAGCAACACTTCCGGCCCCGCCTCCAGCTGTAACAGACCGGAAACACTAGGTGGCGGTGCAGTTTAGACTGCGTATATGAAGGCAACCCCCCCCTGTTAAAGTCAGGCAGCTTGATACTGACGCTATACATATATACATATATTATATATAATATATATGTGAATGTTGGGCCGAGGCTCGAACCCACTTCTCCAGATCCAAAGTCGGCAACCCTGGTTGTTACACCGTAGCCTTAGCTGTAAGAACGGCCACCCACACAGCATTCAAAATGAAACTAGCATTGGCATAGCCAATAGGTCTCACTTTTGGGACCTTCCAAGTATTTAGTTATGCAGCACAATATCCTTGGTGCAACAACATCAACTGTTGCATGGCCAAAAACGTATAAGGTCCCAAAGGCGAGACCTATTGGCTATGCCAATGCTTGTTTTAAAAGGTGCAGGTGTTACCCTTCTTCATGCACCACACTGCACCCACAGACCCAAGTCTCAACCTGCATTGGAGACACCGCTCTCTGCCCTCACTCAGGTGCAAAGGTCACCCTGCTCTCACATCAACTAGATGCAGCTCTCTGTGTACAATTAATACAGTTACTTTGGTGCATTCAACAAGTGTATTTGACTATGCTAGTCAATAAATGTGGCCTTTGTAGCATGCTTTAAGGCTTAGTGAGTTGATCCCTCACTACTACTTCCACTGCAATGAACCAGCAGTCGTGAACTCAAATCAAATTCTGCCATGGCACACTTTCATCTCTCCAATGGTAGTTGGGCATCAAAACCCTACCATACTATTTCTCATCCCCATGAGGCCATTAGTGAAACACCACTTAAGAAGACTACGTTTTGGCCTACTTCCCCCTCATGGCGTGTAAGTATGGGCAGAGGTATAAGGAACATATGCCCTCTAAGTGCCGTTTCTGTGGCAATGGGGAAGAAACTTTAACCCACATTTTATACATTTGTAAGTCCCTGCGCCCCTTGCGAATTCTTTGGCTGTGTCCAATCTGGCGCATTCTCAATGTGCGGACCTGCCAATGGGCCCTGGAGAAGTACAGGAAGGGCGATTCTGCTCAGATGGCCGCCCGTTTTGTCAAATTCATGTCTGAAATCAAATCTATTTTACCTGTAGATGATTGCTATGCATTTTAGCCATGTCAGACACAAGCTTTTTTTTTTTTTACAGTGAACGAAAATAGTTTTTAACATCCTTTTGTAAAAATGGCAATGATTTTAAGTAATTGTGCAAAAAATGTATTTGTATTTATCCCTCTGAAGTCAGAATTGAGCATCACAAATTAGGTAATAGTCCCATATGTTATTTACATTGGTTAGAAAAGGAAGAAGTCATGCCTGATTCACTGTATAAAAAATGATGCAGAGTTCAGTCTTGTGTGCCTCTCTAAGGTCCCTGCTTGTGTTAAGGTCTCCAAGCACCCTTATTCTCAGGGCCAGACTGAAAACTAAAATGTTCAAGCCATACCCACACATTACATGACGCTGAAAGTGGAATCGGGCTAATGGTACCTGTACGTCATGACGACCCTTTTCAGGGTCGGCCTGACTTATAGGTTATTAGGCAGTGCCCAATAGGCTGGTCTCACAGGTCATTGGGTAGGCTAGTGTTTTGGCAGCTTGTGGGCTTGTTCTATGGTCTGCTGAGCCACCTTTTACTGTTACTTTCTCTGATAACAAAACTAAAATTCCCTGTAGCAAGCTCAACCTTGCAAACACTTCTACTTCTATTTTGGTACATCAATAGTGGTGGGCGTATAGACAGGTGTGCGGGTCTCACTTGACCGTCACAGAAAAGCACTCGGGCTGCTCTCACATAGAGGAGAGAAACACCCTACTCCCCCAATATTCAATCCCAAGATTGACACACAATGTTTTGATGTTACGAGGCACTCTTTTACAAAGTCAAACACTTTAAATCAGTACAGTATAGGAGTGGAATTGCTTTCTTGAAAGTAAAACTTTGTTTGGAGCTTCAACCTCCTTCTTAAAACAGTTCCAAAAGATTTAGCCAACAAGCGTCATGTAAAAGGTGAAGCAAGCAATTTGTCGACGCCCTGGCTCCCCCTATGGAGGAGCCGCTGCTGTCGGGGAAGAAGTGTACCTCTGATCAATGCCTAAAGTCCAAGCAATCCTTACTAACCTCCAGAGATGTGTACCACGATTCCCGTACAGTGTTCCCACACCGTAGTAGTCACCTTTTACTTCTCTGTTGTGCTGCTTAGGGAAAACATCAAACGTTGATCTACGCTTGTCCTAGTTTCCCATCTGCCGCTAAAAATCAGATTTGGTCTCTTACCCTCAAATGCTGCCTCTGGACGGACTGCCGCCACTTGGATTCCGCAGAACTTGTGATCCATTATGTTGTCTGCTCACTGGTCTTGGTTTGCCTAGATGAATCTGTTCGGGCAGTGGTCCTTGTCTTTCGGCAGCAATCTGGCTCGCCAAATTTGTGTTCTGATATGAATTTACCCTTAAAGGAATAAAAAGATGAAGCTTTTGGCAAAACAGGAACAAGTTGGTTTAATTAAACACTGCATCGGAGAGAGTCTTTACAGACTGGCTTTTTATATTTCTTGCAACTACCATAAACCGATTTCTGCATTCTTAAATGGTATTACAGCCCTAAATAAACAAGGTTGGGCAAATTGATACAGACCCAGATGGCTCTACCTCGGAAGAGCAATTGTGGGCCAGTGTATGTCCAGATGCCTGGCATGAGGCACGCATGATCACTGTGTGGTGGCCATGTTGTGTCCTGATTGGGTGAGTTTCTATCTACATGTGGCATCTGTCATGGTTGTATTTTTGGGGCACGCAAGCCTTTTGCCAAACATGTTTTATTGGGGTCCAGCTGACCTGTTTGTAATGTAATTATCTGTCTGTGAGATTGAACAAGATATTCCCTGGGCGTGCATTTATTTTTGATCGAGAGACCCCTCCTGTTACCTGTTGTTCGAAAGGCGTGGGTATGGGTTGCAGACCCTGCCTGACCACATATCTCTGACTCTGGCTTGATGGGCGGGTCACCTGGGGTAAATCTGAAAAATGATACAGGTTCACTGTAACTCCTAAAATTAATATGGCAGTCACTGGTGTCATTTTTTTAATCTACATTCTTAATAGCTTGTGTACAGTTGTCCTAGTGTTCATTGGCATAGTCTTTATATTGACATGTTTTTGCGTTCCTTGATTATGACCTACGTTGACATCGCTTTTACTGGTAACCTCATCTGTACATGAATTATGGCATACATTGACATTGCTACTGCTTTGGGATTCTAAAAGTGTTAAGAAAATGTCTTCCTTTCCTATCCATTGCCCATAGGAAAATTACGGTGCAGACCATGATAGGATCTAGGCTGGACTATGCCAATATCCTTTATCTGAGTCTTCCGAAGTTCCTTCTCTCACGCCTACAGGTAGTGCAGAACTCGGCCGCTCAGTCTATCTTTGGCCTCGGCCATCGCTCCCATGCTACGGGACTGTTGGAGTCTCTTCACTGGCTGCCAATTCAGAGGCGCATTGAATTCAAGGCGCTCACTATGGCATTTAAGGCCCTTTATGGCACTGGTCCCCTCTATTTGAGGAAGAGGATCAGTTTTCATCTGCCTGCCAGAGCCCTGCCTGCGTTCTGCGTCACTGTCTCTCATCACGGTCCCGGCAATTAGGCGTGCCCGGATCGGGGGGCGGTCTTTTAAATATCTTGCGCCCCGGGCCTGGAATGCCCTCCCACTGTCCTTAAGAAAGAGTGAGAGCTTAATGACCTTCAGAAAGAAGCTCAAAACATGGCTGTTCGGCCAATAAGTCTTTTCTTCCCTGCTGGAGCTCTACGGTTATGGGTCTGATAGCGCCGGGACACTGCCTGAGTAGCTGAGCGCTTAACAAAACCCCAGATAACATACTGCCAGTATCATCACTGTTGTGCAGGCATAATTATAAAATACCTTGACATTGTATTCATGAGCACTAGCGTTGTCATGTGGGCACAGGTTATGTCATATGTTAGTATTGCATTTATCTGTATTGTCAAGCCTGCACATCACGGTACTCCTTGACATCATATATATATATTTTTTTTTTAAACAATTTGTATTATTTTCTTTTAACACAGTACAGTACAGCAATTGTCGATCATTTAGTCGTTGTCCAGCATATAACAAAATCTGAAGCGGTTCAGCCCCCCACCTCCCAGGAATCCCCCCACACATGCGCCCATCCCCAACAGTCACACCCCAAATGTGTACCATAGAGGCCTGCACCTCAGTCCGCATCAAGGGTTTCATCATCAAGCGTTGGTGGTGGCTCGCATATATCTCCCCGATATGTGTTCCATGCCCCCCATATTTTAGACCATTTTTGGGGACACCCCCTCCCTATGTACACTGAGTGCTCGGCTATCCTAGCCCTATCCATGTCACGCCCCCATACAGACAGCAGCGGCACCTCTCCCACCCCCCACTTCTGCGCTATGTTCCGCTTAGCTAGCACGATTCCCACTGTGGCCCAACACTGAGCCTGCCTGCCAAGGTCGTTAGGCTCCCATACATTTAGCAGGCAGCGCCTGGGTTCTGGTGCAAGCGACACACCCCCCGCCTGGGACAGCGTACGCATCACTCGCCTCCAGTACTCTTGGATTTTAGGACACTCCCAGATGGTGTGGTAGAAGGTGCCGCCTTCCCCGCAGCCGCGCAGGCAGAATGGGTGGGGTGCTCTTCCTATTTTGTGGAGTGTGTACCTGGTGTAGTAGGACCTGTGCAGAATCCGGAGCTGTACCAACCGAAGCCTGGAAGGTATCCCTGCCTCCCGCGGGGACGCCAACGCCTCCCTCCAGTCTGGGTCATCAAATTCCCCGACATCACTGGACCACCTCTCCCGCAGGGTGCCCATAGGGTCCGGGAGATTATTTATCAGCTTCCGGTACGTGAATGATGTTGCCCGCTGGGGCATATAATCTGTGAGCAGCCTATCCTCCAGTGGCGACGCTTCCGGAACTGAGGCTCCAGGCCCCAAAGCGGCGAGCAGCGCGTGTTTAATTTGTGTGTATCGGAACCATTCCGTAGGCGCCAGCTCGTATTGTTGCTGCCTTGACATCATATTTACCAATTCCAACACATGCTGGCGCTTAGGATGGCCGGGGGCGTCCGCACCAGTGCTCATGTGCGTAGGACGGCCCCTGGCCGTCCGATCACAGGGCACTAGATATCCGTCTGGTGTGGGCCCCCAGGGGATTTACGTGTAGCCTTCCCCTTGGTCCACTGAGTAAAATGATACCTCATTTGTGTGGCTGTGCAATGCAGAATCTGCTAAAAACTTAATTTGTTTTAAAAAATATGGCGCTTAGAATTTGCTGTACTATACTTTTAATCCCTATGTATTTGGCACTTCCCAGTCATAGGCCTTTGGCCCACCCACACAAGTGAGGTATCATTTTACTCGTGAGAACAAGGGGTAAGCTGGGTGGTAGGACATTTGTGCCGGCACAGCGATCCCACACAATGTATGGAAAATGATTTTTTTCAGCTAAATTTGACGTTTGAAGGGGATTCTGGGTGGGAAAATGTTGGCGGGGGGGTGGTGGGGAAAACCTCGCAAGCCATACCTTGCTGGACTCCCCAGGGTGTCTTGTTTCCCTAGATGGCCGCGAGCCCAGGGCCAAAAACCCGGGTGACCTCTCCCCTTGATAAACCTTGTTGTTTTTTGATAGGTAATTTTCATGTCTTGGGTATTGGACCCACCCAGGTAATTTTCATGTCTTGGGTATTGGACCCACCCATGTGAGTGAGGTGCCATTTTTATCGGGAGACCTGGGTTGACCCCTGGAAGGTAGGAAATGAGTGTATCCACGCAGATTCCACAACTTTTCACCACAAATGTGAGGACTATTTTTTTTTTTTTATTAATTTTACAAAATTTGAGGTTTGAAAGGGATTCTGGGTAACAGAACCTAGTGAGAGCCAGACAAGTCTCCCCATCCTGGATTCCTCTGGGTGTGTAGTTTTCAAAAACGTATAGGTTTGCTAGGTTTCCCTAGGTGACGGCAGAGCTAGGGTTCAAATCTACAGCTAGGCCCTTTGCAAAAACTGGTCCATTTTCACTGTGAAAAAGTGGTAATCCACGTTGCGTTTTAGGCAGTTTCCTGTCACGGGCACTAGGGTTTCCCACACAAGTGAGGTATTGTTATTATCGGGAGACTTAGGGTAACAGAGTTGTAGAGCAACTGTTATTACCTATTGACATTCGATGCATTTCTGCCTTTCAAATGAGAGCCCATGTGTACATGTAAGGCTCTTTCACCGATTCTTCTTACCGAAGTGAGCCCAACAGAAGGCTATTTTCCAGGAAAGATGTTCTAGTTCCACCCAGAGGCTTCTCATTATTTGTGGTAAAAATTTATTTAACTATGAAGTGATTGGTTTTCTAATCAGAAGGAAACTTTGAAAAATGGCCTATGATTGTCATGCTAGTATGGGTACTCACAATTTCGGAAATGTGCAAATAGCTGCTGTTTCTAAGCTCAATATTTAGTTCAAATTTCAAAAATACATAGGTGTCTTTCATCCTGATTTTTCACTGTATAGATTTTCCCAAATGAACTGCTATATACCCGGTACATAATTAAAAAACCATTGCAAGATTCTGCACAGTAATTGGCTCTGGGTTTGTCAGGTTCTTAGTTTACCAGCAAGTTCTATATATCCCCAAACCAGAAGTGTCCGGCGGAAGTAACTGTATATTGCTTTCAAACCTCTGTCATAATTAGAAGTTACAGGTGAAAATGTTGGCACAAATAGCTGTTTTTTTTAAACTCCTTTGCAATATTTCTATTTTCAACTGTTAATTTCTATAAAGAAACCTGGAAGTTTCTACACAAACGACCCCTTGCTGAATTCAGAATATTGTCTACTTTTCTAAAATGTATAGCTTTCCAGGATTCATTATTGCTTTCATACCCATTACTACCATTAACTGGAAGACGGTAGAAAGCGCACAATTTTTTATGTCCCAGTAAAATGCCAAAACTGTGTCAAAAAAGAAATGTTGATCTTCTGACAAGTCTCTGTCCCTAAAAGCTGGGATAATGGTGATTTCAGCCCCACAAACATTGTTTATATCATTTGCAGGGAAAACACCAGACGCTTACATTTGCAGCACTTTGTTCCCATTTTTACCAAAAAACCCAAAATGTAGCTGTATTGTGGCAAATTTCTGGGTCACCTCCAGAGGAATCCACAAACCCAGGGTTCCTTTAGAATCCCAGTGATGTTAGAAGAAAAGGACGCAAATTTGTCTTGGATACCTTAAGTGGTCAAAACTTACAAGGGCCTAAGCTCGAACTAGCCCAAAAAAGCTAAGAACAGGGGGTGAGGGGGCAGGGGTGGTTGAGAAGTCCTAGCAGCGAAGGGGTTAAGTGTTGTCATGTCAATAAGAATTTGTAAAGCGCGCGTACACCGGGGAGGTTTCATGGTGCTGATTAGCCGAATTCAGGTCCAAAAAGAAAAGTTAGAAAGCCTGTCGAAAAAGTCAGGTCTTTAGAAGGCGTCTGAAACTGAGGAGAGTAGAAGAGAAGCTAATTTCGGAAGGGAGGGAATTCCAAAACTGGGGGCCAGGATAGAGAACCTGGCTCCACCGGTGCGTTTGAGTTTGAAAGTAGGAGTCAAAAGAAGATTTTTTGCGAGCAGAGCGCAGATGGCGCACAGGGGTGTATTTTGTGATCATGTTGTTGACAAATTTCGGGCTGTGTCCATTGAGTGCTTTGAAGATGAGGCAGCCGATTTTGAAAGCGCTACGCTGAGCAACAGGCAACCAGTTAAGATGCTTCAAGACGGGGGTGATATGGGGATGCCTAGGTGGGTGAGTGATTAGGCGTGCTGCCTGGTTTTGTATAAGCTGAAGCCTTTTAGATAAAGGAAGGGGGATGCCAAAGTACAATCAATTGGCGTAGTCGATCTGTGACAAAACCATAGCAATGATGACTTGAATGCGGGCGTCATAGGTAAGGTATTTACAAATGTTCTTGATTTTCCGAAGTTGGAAAAAACAAGTGGATACCACAGAGCTAATCTGGGATTTCAGAGTTAGGTCTTGACTAATGTGCACCCCCAGACTTTTAGCTGTGCTAGAGGGAGTGGGAGGCTGACCCAGTTCTCCGGGCCAGAAGTGGGGACCCCAGGGTTTTTTAGCAGTGCCGCCAATTAAGACGACTTCCGTCTTGTCTGGATTAAGTTTTAAGTGATTCTTTTTCATCCAAGTGCTGATGAACAGCATAGTGGATTGGAATGCGTAGACCGATTCAGGGGTGTCACTGATGGAAAAGATAAGTTGGAAATCATCGGCGTAATTGAAGGTGCAGACTTTCAGATCCTGCAGGGAGCGGACAAGAGGATGGAGGTAAAGGTTGAATAATAGAGGGGAGGGAGAGGAGCCCTGGGGGACACCACAAGAGGTATGAACACTGGGAGCAGTGAACTGAGCTGTTTGAACTGCCTGGGAGCGATTTTCCAAAAAGAAGATGATCCAACTTAGGGCAAGGCCAGAGATTCCTGCTTCTCTGGCCTCCGCCTGTGCATTTGTGTGCTCACACAGGTTTGTGTTCCTGCTGTGTTTGTACGTGGTTGTATGTCTGAGCATCCGTGTTTGCATGTTAAGTGATTGTGTGCATAATGTGCTCTTTTGTGTGGAACTCGAAGTAGCTTGCCTTCAGCGTTTTTAAATTGACACGCATTCATAGATGTGAGAATATCATTAGTTCTTTATTAGCACATACGTGTAGTAATGATGGTCCAGTCCTCCAATGGAGGATCCTTTTAGAGCTGATAACTCTAAAGGCAGTGCATGTATGTATGTGCTCCAAGCAGCAACTTCCCATCCGGCTTTCTATTGAGGTGAACATTTACTTTGGCATGATTTGCACACTTGTGCCATGCCAATCATTTTCAACTAGCACGGCATGATGCAGCTTCCTCCATTGTTCTTTCAAATAACTCCGGCATCTTCTAAACAGTAATTTACATTTCAGACAGCTAAATTAGTTTTTCAAACATTATGTGCACAGGCAAACATATTATATTTTAGATGTACCGAACTGCTTTGTGGTGGATTCTTCAAGTGCTTCTCCAGACTGTTTTGCAGACACTGCTTTTGTGCAGAATGACAGCAAGGTAGACTTCATTCTGGAGTAACCGCTAAAGGTGTGAAATGTCACCCTCCACCTGTGCTGCATGAATATTTATCAGCATCCCCTCTCAGTAAATGGACCTAATCATATTTTTATGGCATCCCTGTATCATTTGCCCCAATTGTCAAAACAAACTTACACCATCTTGTGCACATTGACATTCCATGATGGAACCCACAGGCCTTTATTACTCTGATTCACTTAAAAATAAATTGCCTAGAATTTTAGCGCTAGGCACCTTTCGTATCTGTGGTTGCTCTGCTGTTCCACACAAACAACCCAGGATGGGATTAGGTAACAAAACAAAGTGTAAATCTGACTACGCATTAGCGAGATGATCTCGACGAGTGCTAAATGACACATTTTTACAGCCTAGTGAAGGAAGATAATTAAGTTAGACTTTTTCTTTATTCTTTGCCACCTCTCGTTATGCAGCGTTCGGGCCCTGTACTAATGCTGGAATACTCCTACCTGGTTAAAAGGGCAGCCCCAGGCATGGCACACAGCAGGCTCAGACTCTTAATGTTTAAATGATCTGAAAACTTGGACCAGTTTTATTAGCTCTCTGCCCTGGGCATGGATCACTATATGTAAATTTCTTTCTTCAGCTTTACATTGTTGCAGGGATTCTGCTAATGCACAGGAAACAGGACCTCAGTGAATTGTGGTGTACCAAAAACTCACCCCAGAACCCCTTATCCCACCAGCATCCGTGTCCCATTCGTTATCCGAGTTTTATCTCGGCGGTCCCAATGTATAGACAACCCAGAACAAGCGACTTAGGATATTCTCAGGAATGGTGGGAATCAGAAATACCTGTTTGTAATTATTCTCATATCAGTCCACAACAGAATAAACAAAGACACGGTAAAAGTTTAAAGAGTTTATTTTATAAACCTCGTGTCCTAAGATGCAGTACTTTGGCTAACATAAGCAGACAAATGATTAAGATCGAAACCATCAGCATATTTAGAATACCATAGAAAATGAAAGGAGTTATCATGCTAAAATGACAGTGGATATCAGCCACCTTCCTTTCACTAAAAAACTAATATTATTATTAGACTAATAGAATGTCGCTAGGCTTGACTGGGGAACCCCATACCGTAAAGATCAGCTCAGTGCGATCACATCACAGGATCAGCTAGACTCTGCTCCTGGGAAAGCTCTTCTTCCGAATGTGTGTAAAAACATGCAACTGCAATATTAAAAGCACCCGACTTTCAGGTATTCTCAGCTGCGTGCGTGTTATGGCTAAATAGTGGGCCGATCAACCTGAACCCAACAACATACACCGTCTAGCGACCCAGACTGTTTCTTTACACAATGTACAGACCAAGGTCGCTGCTCACTGTTAGCGATGTGAACAGACAGTTCTCATGTGAAGCAAAGTCGAGTAAGCATTTCTCAATTAAGAACATGTAACTACAGTGTCGTGTGCAAAAGCAGCAAAAGCGGCAAGATGGCTTTCTAACATCTAACGCGGTTGTGCTAACTTAGCATTGTACGTATATAGATGGCAATCTTCACTACACCCCCCCCCTTCATCGGACCACTAAACAGTAGGGGCGCACTTGCAAGAACGCAGAGTTCAAGTTTGATAGAACGGAACCAAGGGCATGAACTGTAAGTCCATTTAAGGTAAGTGAAACAGTTCGAAGAGAAAAAAGAAAAAAAAAGATTGAAAAAAAACCCATTTAAAGGGAAAAAAAAACATCATTGAAGGAGGTATGACGAAATGAAGGTGCAAAAACGTCAGTCCATCAATGTATAAGCACAATAAGTTGCAACAGCTTCCAAGAGGAAATCATTGGAACGTTCCGCAAAATTATCTGCCATCCAGTTCAGCAAGGGGAAGGAACACACATGTTCCTCGACAACCGGAGCCTTTAGCACCATTCGAGGACAACTGTCGTGTTCTTCAAGATAACTTCTCGCTAAGAAGTCTGCCGCAGCTGTTCCGATGTCCCAATTCCCAAGGACTCCATGTGCTGCTCCACAGGCCATTACCCTGACGCCAGAACAGTCTAACTCATGAGCCACTAAGGGGCTCATTAGCCGATCATAATCCGGGGCAGGAGACACAGAGTTCGACAGGCACAAATCCAGAGCCCATTGGAAGGGACAATCTAAGCAATGAAAGACAGGCTGCACACAAGTAAAGTAAGGAAACCGGAAGGACAATCCATTGGCTATGCTTAAGGTCGCCAGTGGTAAAGTGCCATAGTATTCAAGCATCCGGTTACGAAGATGGAGCAGCCGGGACCAGCTGTCGTGTGACGCAACTTGTGCATCCATAGCGTAGTAGGCAGATCAACAAAAGCACCCCAGCTACGAGGGCGAGAAGCAAAGGGAGACCTCCGAAGACGCTGGAAAAAATAGAATGAAAAAATGCTGGCATCACACCAAAAATAGTTTGAAAGGAGGTCACGAGGCCGGAGCCCGCAATTTAAAAAAAATTAGCCAGGCCACTTGTTGACGAGGCATTAAAGAGAGTCTGAATCAGGGCCCCAAAATCAAGTGGGAGATCAGTATTCAAAAGCGCTTGCACCTCTGTGCGTGTATTCGCTACATGAAGGACAAATGTTTCCCTGGAAGAAGTCAACACGACTTCTTTTTGAGACAATAGAGCCCTTATTCTGCTCATCCTATTGAACTCTGCTTTCAAGGTTGGACTGGAAGGCCAGATGAATGCATCGAGCCGTCCATGGGGGGGTGGGAAAAGGACATTATTACAGCAAACCACTCTCTGTGATAGTCACTATGTAGGGAATTCCCACTAACATACCACAGCAAGCTTAATTATTTAACAGCAAATAACTACCTTTAGCAAGCAGCGTGAAAGACGGTGTTATAACTGGCACAGGGATCCCTTTCAGGACGCAAGCTAAATTAGGAGCGTGCACATTACATGCACCATGCAATTGAATGTGCCTACACACTACAGAGTGATCCGGAGTGGAAGTGCACTCTGCAACTTTTAAATAAAACTCTTTTCCGTCCCTCACGCATCTATACGTGAAAGGGAGTGACCAAACTTCGTGCAGAAAGGCAGAACCAAGTTCTTCATATCTGCCTAGCGCATAATGTTTCATGCACAAACTGAACTTAAACAGGGGGAACGGTAACGTGATCAACCCCGTGGATAAGCCACACAGCCGAGTTTAATTCGGCAACAGAGAAAGATAAACGTTTTAACTTTTCAATGTGCAGCAATGAATGTCGCATCCTTCATGGACATGAACTGTTTCGCAGTTAAATTAAAAGGGAGGAACAAAGATGAAGTATTCATGTAATCCCAAGGGACTTTCCCAGCCTTTAACGTTTGCAATGTCCATGCAAAGTGCATAATGGAACGTAATTGATTCTGACCATGATACAATACAGACACGTCATCCTGCACAATGTCTACTACTGATGAAACAATATTATCTAAGGTATAAATTCTGGAAGACAGGGTGTTAATGCTATTATCTATTACAGCCAACACTTTTTCCATGTTCGCTTGGTCAATAGCTCGTAATCTGGATGCAGCTTCAATCTGTGACAGCTTCCAAACTTCGTTGTAAATAGCATATACCCATCTTTTGGACCTGCCAACCGCAGGACCCTTAACAAAATCATTCAAATCTATTTTGTCGTTTAATGTGGATAAATGAAGTTTAACAGATGCTAAGGTGGAATGTTGCAGCCAAGATTGGCATAACATCCCTACTGAGTAGGTCGTTAGTGTGAGAGGGCTCAAATCGGGGGTCTACACGAACCTGTGTATACCCCGGTGCCAAATCCAGAAACCGATGTTGACCGGACTAGTTTGCTACACCAACCATCCTTCTGGATTCAATTCAGAAATATTGAAGGACGTGTTGGAAATGTATGACTGCAACGTAGCAAGGGACAGATCCGTAATAGCCCAATTAGGATAAGCACCCAGACCCGGAATGGAGAGTGAATTTAATTTTTTAGAAGTAGCCAATCCAAAACAGGTGGTCTGAAAAATTGACGAATTTAAAAATAACATGTGGTTCGGTATGAGGCAGACACGATGCAAAGCTTCTGTTCCCTGTACCTGCCACGGTTTAGAACCCCAAACCGATTTTAGATTGATAGTAGCTTTCCACAGATCATAGATCATATCCTCCAATTGCCAACTTGTCCATAAAGGACTTGGAATACAACAATTTGGTGTGTGTCAGTCTAACTTTAGAAGCAGACTCAGCCACAACCTTAAAATAATAGGAGGCCGGATTCGACACACTGAAATCAGAAAAATATGTGAATTTGTCCACTAACGTTGTGGAGCTGCCCAGCCTAGGGGCTGGACAGTGTTCCCATTGTGTATAATTTACAACATTTCTAAACGTATTTGCTTTGTGTAGGAAATGTGTGCCATAATGTTGATAGCAGAATTGCTCATCATAATTAGCAGTATCTAAATACAAATCTTCAGCATCAAATGCAGCATAATATTTCAAATCAGAAAACAGTGCTTCTATTGCTTGTACATCCCAATCATCTGAGTGGATGTTCTGCTTAACGACATCACCCATAGAAACACGGAATACATTTGGCACATTAATTACTTCAGTGGGGCCATGCATTTGAAATTTCACAGCATCCCAAGCGATCCCATCACGTACAGGCCAGGCACTAATGTTCACAAAAGTCTGGTCCCTTTTCATGATATATGATGAGGAGTGGGGGGGCCAAAGTTCCATCAATCTCTCGAATTGTAGATCTTTCTCTCAGGTAGTGTCCATTAATAAGTTTAAAAAACACTACCACAAAGCCAACGGACATAAACAAAAAATACTTATGAGCACCAGCCAAATGTAAGTCCAGGGGGTAATTAAAAAATGTCTTTTGAACCAGGCCGCAAAAATCGTAACTTTGGACGGGGCAATGGAAGTCATTGAATTAGTGTCACAAGAGTCTCGTGACTGGGTAACTGTGGTGGATTGTAAAACGGGCAATGGAACATCCGCAGGATAAGCATACTCATTATCTTCAGGTAGACCACCGGTTGTCGGTGGCAATAAAGGACCAGTAACTGTATGCATCTCGAAGGCAACATCAGGCAAGGTGTTAGAAGCTGGGGCCACAACAGAATTTCTCCGCATCGAAGGGCAAGAAACCGCTGGTGTCATACTAAGAAGAATCGGCCACTGGCTGTAGCTTGACATTGTCAATAGCGATGTACCTGTTATCCTTGCGACCAGGAAGTGGAGGTAAAATGACTGTACGTGTACCCTGTACTCCAAGCACCGGAACTGGTGCACGATAAGAGGGGCAGAACTCCTTCTTGTTCTCCACCTTCTCACGGACCAGATCACCAACTAGAGGTAGCCAGCCGACTACCGGAATCTGAAGCGCAGCATCAGATGTAGAGGGAACGTGTTACTTCGCTGGACTGTCTCTGGCTTCTTGAAGATTCTGCAATACAGCACAGTGATAATCTACGTCAAAGGGTGTGGCTGACTCCGCCATGTCTAGACCATCAAGGTCCGGGACAAACATTCGTATGCCAAAGAGCATCATGTATGGGGTCCGCCCACCCAGAGACCTTCTAGAGAGATTATTAAGTGCACGTCAAGTGGGCTAGCCAGTTCCGGCCAGTACCTAAAACCCTGGCTGTCAAAGATTGCTTTAAGTCACGGTTCATTCACTACACTACACTACACTATTACCTTTGACTTGGACCCCCAAATTTCTCATGGCTTCTTTGTACGCCTTGGAGGCGAATGCAGGGCCCTGATCAGAATGAAAGGTACCACATGCAAAACTTCCAACAAAGACACGCAAATCCTTTATGACAGTACGGGCATCAGCACTCCTTTGTGGCCACACCCACAGAAAACGTGTGCACGAATCCACTGCAACCAAGATGTATTTGTACACAGTATCAGAGGTAAATGGACCGTAATGATCTAAATAAACACAACCCAGTGGTTTTAGATATGTACAACTGAGTTTGTGGTGGGCGCGCCGCAGATGAAGGTTTTATCTGCTGGCAAATGTCACAATTAAGAACATAAGCACGGGCTTGTTTATATAAACTGCACCACCAGTAACGTTGTTGTAACAGAGATACAGTAGCTGCAACGCCGGCATGCGCGGATGCCATGCCCTCATGAGCTGCTAATATCAAAGATGGTCTGCAGTCCGCGTTGGGAATCCATCTGTCACAAACGTCGTTAATCCTCACTAATGGGACGTTATCACGACTTAAGCGATAATGGTAACGAGAAGGGAAACCTCTCGGATATTTTGTTCCCTTCTCTGTAGCAGCAATAGCTGCCAAGATGTCATCATCGATCTTACTTTTGGATCTTGTAACGGCTGCTACTAACTGTCGCCACTGCTGTTTTAGCTGCCTCGTCAGTCCGGCTGTTGCCGACAGCATGGGCACCAACTCGTTGGTGACCAAGAGTGTGAATAACATTCACGAGAGGCAGATGTTCTTTAAGTTCTGCCACTCGAACCCAATGCGTTTTATGCTTTATCGTGCTACCTTTGGAATCATGGTAGTCATTCTGAGACCAAAAATGTAGATTGTCGTTGTAAGATTGAACACAATAAAAGGAGTCACTCACTCTAAGAGTCGTGACCCGTGGATCAGCAAACTCCAGTGCAAGCACCAGAGCACGAAGCTCCGCCAACTGCGCCGTACAATCACCCAATGACTGAGTATGCACGACATCGGCCTGGAATTCACATTTACGAAAGCACCGACTACAATTGCGCAGGCCGCTGAATAGGCGTGCTTCGATCCAGTTGCCGGTTGCGCAGAACCGTCAGTGTAAATGACACAATGGTAATCCTCGAGTGGGCGCAAAGACAGAGGAGCTGGATGAACGAATTCATACTGCAAAAACTCCTGAGTCTGAAGTGCCGCGTCAAAGATATGTGACGTCAGGCAATGTCAAGGAAGTGGCCCATTGTATCCACCTTGGATGCAAAGCTTTAGAATTTGGTACACTAGCTTTTGTCACCGCCTCAAGGGCAGGATATGGTGTTACCACCAACATGCGTTTACCTTGTGATAGCGCTCGCTCTTTCAGAATCGCCATCTGTACTAATGTCCGAACTTTCTCGACAGCGGAAAATCGCAGTTCAGCCGAAGTGTACGAGTGTGATTTGTAGGCAATGGGGACGGTGTCGCTCTCATTGAACGTCAATTATGTGAAACCCACTGCGCCTGGCACAATTCTTATGACCAGGTTAGTGTGGTTATCACGCGTCAGTAAGTATTTTGAGGCAAGAAGATCAGCTTGCAACGATTGCAAAATAGCTGAATGCTCTGGCAGCCAACATGATTTGGAAAAAGTAGGTTGTACCAAGTCATAAAGCGGCTTGATACGCTGGGCATAATCCGGAATGTACGTTCGACCGAAATTCAGAAAACCCAGCAGAGATTGTAACTTCTTCAGTGTCGTGGGAGCACGGAGGCATGCGCATTTCTCTAGGAAGTGCAGAGCCAATCCTCGACCTTCATTGTTGAGTTCGTATCTCAAAGAACACTGTATATTCCGCAATGTGAGACTTCGCAAAGTTGAATTTGTAACCGAAGTCTGCAAACAAAACAATGCGATCAACGCGACGGAGATGCGGTCCCAACTCGTCATCTGTGAGATAAATATCATCCACATATGAGTACGCATCAGGGTCTATGCTCTCTAACAGAGAGACTACACGAGCGGCAGAGACACCAGGGTTGTTTTTATAGCCCATCGGTAATCTTTTGTAATGTTTTTGTTTGCCACCCGAGGTAAATGCCGTCCACTCACTACTTAGAGAGGACAGGTTATGGCTATAAAAACAATTGGAAATGTCAAGTGTGGTTTTAAACCGTTTTCTCACGAGACTATCGACGAGAGCCGAACTGTGGGTGTTTTGTACTGCGATGTCTGGCAATGAGAGTTTAAATGCCGGTAATCCAAAACTAGGTGGTACGACCCGTCAGGCTTCGTCACAGTGAATAAACGATTATTCATTGGTGACGCACATGTTTCAATTACACCTTGATATTCCAATTGTTCAAGGATAGCTGCGACGTGAGGTCTTGCTTTGCAACGCATGGGATATTGGGGTTGTGGCTGGGGCGTGGACCGCAACGGAATTTCATGGCTGGGGGACAATTTATCCCAGCCTACCTGATTACGATACAGCGCAGGTGCTAGCACCAGAGCCCACTCCTCGGCAAACTTTTTAGCTTGGTCCTTTGGCACTGTGTGCGCGAAGGATGGGAGGATCACCTCCTCCCCTCTAGGAGCATCTAAAACGAAAGCCGGGGGCCAATCTGCCTCCGCCAATAGAATATCATATTAAGTGGTCAGATTATCCCAAAAAATCCCTTTAATCGTGCGTTGTATGTCACCTTCAATTAAAAGTACTATTTTATATAGTCTGTCAGGGGGAGCCACTCTAGTGTCAGCAGTTTCTACAGTTATGAACGTATCAGTTGCTGTCGCCACCAGATAAGGACGCAGTGCTTGTCGCACTACTGTAACTTCCGCCGCGCTGTCGAGCAGCGTTAGTGCCCATGTCAGGTTCTGAAGCTGCGTCCGCACCATCTGTGGCATACCGCTCTGTTAGTGCAGCAACTTTCTTCTTCTGAAACGGGGGCAGTTGACGTGCAGACTTGTCCTGCTTGCCTTTGCCGTCAGTCTAGCGGGGTTGCTCACGACTTTGGGCACCCCTTCCTTTCCCATGGTCTCCGCCACCTGAGTGTGAAGCCGATGTTTCCTGTGAAGAACGAGGAGAGCGTTGTTCAGAAACCTGAAATCTATCAGGTGACTTAATGCGAGATCGATCGCGCAGATCATATGTGCGTTCGCTGGACGACTGCACGGGCGAGGCAGGACGAGACCCCTGTTTCTGTTGCTGCTTCCCCTGTTTATTTGTTTGCCAACTTTGTTAAGGAAAATTGGGGCGTTCGTCTTTAGTGGACGAGCTCACCTTAGTCTGCTGTACTAGATCATGAATTATCACGGCGGGCCTTACACCCAAAGCACTACGACCCACGGTCCTGTAGGCTTTTGCAATTATTTTAGCGAACTCTTTGGGCTTGTCGAGTTCATCCACGAGGTCCAGCATGTTAGCTACCTGGAACTGCATGGCATTGCCTTTGAGGTTGCCCATTACCATGGAACACCCACATTGAAGCTGTCGACAAGCCTAATTCCCAATTCAATAGCAGCCTCCGCACCGTGATTCTCTTGAACACGTTTAATCACGGAGGGTAGTACAGACATAGACTGGGTGCTGTAGCACTTCGAGTAGGTCGCAGCAAAGACCTTGCCCCAGTTTGTGCAATCGGCCATATCCGGGACCAGGTCTTTCGGCAAACTAATGGTGTGTATCCTGTGTTTCTCCACAGGAGTGGTATGCCGAAAAACCGCCTCCAGTTGGTCAAATTTCTCAGCAAGCCAGTAAGGAAATTCATCCTTACTTTGGGGGCGCTTGCCGACCACCGAATTAACCATAACGGGACTAATCACCACGGCGTGGTGGTCCGTTGGTTGTCTCGCAACAGCAGGTGCCCCCACCTGCACATTGCGTGACCCGTACTGCACTAAAGCCCTATGTACTGTAATCAGGGCAGTGTGGAGCACAGGCAACTCAGCCACCGCCACCACGATATAGCGTGGATGAGGCGTAAATCTGGCTAGCACCGGCCATGTGGCCCCTGCAATAGACAACGGGCACATTCTCGCCGGTGCAACCGCATGGGGAAGGGTGTCATTAAACCAAATTGTATGCTGCCAAGCAGAGATTGGAATTTCTTGTGTCCTCTACGGGGGTATAGACCGCAGGTAGCTGTGTGGCAGTATAGGTGTGAAACGTATCATCGTCATCCACCGCCAGAAAAGTCACCCAAGAGTAAAACATCTCATACGGGTAAGACGCATCAGCGCTCACCACAAAAATAACAGCCATCCCATCATCTGGCACCCCATACTGCGTCAAATGACGGCGCAGAGGTGCACGGCTATGCGCTGCTATGTCAACCGCCATTAGGACACACTAAAGAGTATAAACGATATCAACAGTAGCACTGGGGTTCAGTTAAAAATAACCTTTTTAATGATCAAGCTTGAAGGAACCTATTAGTCGAAACACAGGTAGGTTAAACCGTCACTCCCAGAAACCAGAGTGAGGGTGTTGTGGACTAATATAAGCACTACTAAGGCGTTTCAAATCAATAGACCAAACGTTAGGTGCGCCATGTTGCAGGGATTCTGCTTATGCACAGAACTATGCACAGGAAACAGGGACCTGAGTGAATTGTGGTGTACCAAAAACTCACCTCGGAACCCCTTATCCGACCAGCATCAGTGTCCCATTCGTTATCCGAGTTTTATCTCGGCGGTCCCACTGTATAGACAACCCAGAACAAGTGACTTAGGGTATTCTCAGGAATCGTGGGAATCAGAAATACCTGTTCGTAATTATTCTCATATCCGTCCACAACAGAATAAACAAAGACACGGTATAGTTTAAAGAGTTTATTTTATAAACCTCGTGTCCTAAGATGCAGTACTTTGGCTAACATAAGCAGACAAATGATTAAGATCAAAACCATCAGCATAGTTACAATACCATAGAAAATGAAAGGAGTAATCATGCTAAAATGACAGTGGATATCGGCCACCTTCCTTTCATGAACAAACTAATATTATTATTATTAGACTAATAGAATGTCGCTAGGCTTGACTGGGGAACCCCATACCGTAAAGATCAGCTCAGTGCGATCACATCACAGGATCAGCTAGACTCTGCTCCTGGGAAAGCTCTTCTTCCGAATGTGTGTAAAAACATGCAACTGCAATATTAAAAGCACCCGACTTTCAGGTATTCGCAGCTGTGTGCGTGTTATGGCTAAATAGTGGGCCGATCAACCTGAACCCAACAACATGCACCGTCTAGCGACCCAGACTGTTTCTTTACACAATGTACAGACCAAGGTCGCTGCTCACTGTTAGCGATGTGAACAGGCAGTTCTCATGTGAAGGAAAGTCGAGTAAGCATTTCTCACTTAATAACATGTGACTACAGTGTCGTGTGCAAAAGCGGCAAGATGGCTTTCTAACATCTAACGCGGTTGTGCTAACTTAGCATTGTACGTATATAGATAGCAATCTTCACTACAACATCCTATGATGGGTTGCTGGCTCTGTATATGGTATACCACTTGTAGGAAGCTGTGTCTGTTGCAGTAACCCCCCACCCCCCCAACCCCTGCTTTTTGCCAGACTACTGATGCACTTTGACTTGATGTGCCCTGGGTCCCTGCCAGTTACGTTCCCAGAACCTGTGTTCTTTACCAATGAATTAATGAAAAATGCCCTCCGAGGGCATCTTAGGGGAAGCCCCCTGAAAAACAACCAGCCTCTGGCGGGTTCCCTGACTGGTACACACCAGCTTGCCACCACGAGACATGTTTCTGGATCCCTTGGGTGGGAGTCTTCGCTCCCCGAGCCCAGAAACGGTCTTTCCTGGATGGAGGCCAGGAAGAGCCATCTGTTGCAGGGGAGCTTCAAAGGCCTTGCCGCCTTTGTGATGCGACCCCTTCCCCCCCCCCCCCACCTCTCCTGCTATCAGGAGTAGGCCCCCTTCCCGTCTCACCTCCGTTTCGGCGGGAAGACAGGTGGGAAAAACTAGCCAGCCCGGAAGGTGGGCCCACCTCTACCAACATCACCCGTCAGGCGAGGTGAAGAACACACTTCAGTACCCACCATCTTGCAGATTAGGGATTGTGCCAATTCCCCCATGTGGGGTGAGCACACCAAGGGTGTAGTCACCCTAAAGTCAGTAGCCTATTGGCTACTGACCCCGAGACCCTTAAATGGCCTCCTAAATACAGTATTTAGGGGCAGCCCTGAACCAAGAAGACAGATTCCCGCAATCTACGAAGAAGGATGAAAGAAGACGACCAGCAGAGGAGACTGCAGAGAAGAACTGACTTTGACCCAGGCCTACCGGCCTGTCTGCAGTTTCCAGAGAATCCTGCGCCAAAAGTTGACCTGTCCCTCAACCAGCGACCTCCAAGACCCTGGGAGGACTGACTGCCTTCAACAAAGACCGGATCTCCTGTGAATAGCAGCTCTGTTCAAAAGATACTCCCAAGAGAGACTCTGAGACTCTGAGGCTCCTGAGGACAAGGAAAGCAGAAGCCTGGAACCACCACTGCACCCGTCGCCTACGGCCCGAGTTACAGTGGCCCCCCGGTCCCAGCGAGGTCCCCCAGCACTTCAGAGTCCGAGGCCACCATGGGTTGAACCCTCCAGGACTCCCGGACGTCGCCTGCACTGAGACCCAGAGATCCCCCCCCCCCCACACCCCCAAACCACGTGTGGCCCAGTAAGTGAAATGCGACCTAAATAGACACCCCTGCGCCCTGGTGAAGAGAACCCAAGGTGCACCTACGACCCAAGCCCTTCAACTTACCTGCCCAGCTGTTGGTTGCACTAGGAAGTCTTCCTGGACCGAGCCTGCAGCCTAAACCGGCAACCCCCATTGGAAACAGCAGGGCACCCGACGCCAAAATGGCACCCTGCACATGGCCGCTCCTGTGCCTCTGTGGGTGCACCTTTTGTGCTAAACTGGATCCCCCTTTGTCCTGAGCTAAACCTTAGGAGCTTTGCTCCCACAACCTTGTGGCCTGATCGTGAGCAGCCACCAACCGGAGGCCTCAACCCCCCATTGGATAACATTGGGCCTTGGCACTCTGCACCTGGCCACCCTAGTGCTGCTGAGGGTGTTGCAAGGGTGCATCCTTGACCCTGGGGAACCCTGGTTCTAACCCCAGGATACCAACTCTCAGAAACCTGTACCTGCCTGTTAACCGATAACTTAATTTCTCTATAGGAATGCATTGACTGTTTTTCCTTGAAAATTATATTAAGTGTGGAGTTGGTTAGCATGGGACATTGACAAAACTGCAAATGTACTAAAAGTGATTTACTTCTGTCTAGGAAATGTCTGTGTGATATCTAGGCATATCACGCTGATTAGCAAAAGTAAACAAACTTAATCCAGCGAGTAATGTACAAAGTAATGTTGAAATTACTGTTCAGTTACTTTTCAAACATTGACTTACCTGTAATCCAATCAACTGCATTTGAACCTGCATTCAATTGTAAAGCATTGCATACGTTTTTGCAAAAGTATTTCACTTACCACCTGGCTTGGCTTGGTTCTAGAAATAAAATGACTTAATATTTTTATACAAATCAATTGGTCTGAGTTCTGTCTTTGAGTGTGTAACATCATTTGCTGCCCGAGTGTGTACAACAAATGCTTAGTACTACCCTCTGATAAAGTTTTACTGCTCGCCCACACTACCACAAATGGAGAGTAAGGTGCAATCTACTTTTACCTCTGCCGACCTTTGGGGTTCCAATCTACTCTGTGCACACTGTACTTCATTTTAGTAGTGTATATACAGAGCCAGCTTCCTACACCACTAAGTGGCTATATTGTGCACAGAGTCCAGAGATTCCCCAGAAGCGTACAGTGCTAAATGTAAAAACAAAGTGCTCTATTTGTGCTCGTGTGGTCAAGCAGCCTTAGGCCTTATACAGAGGATGCGAGACATTTCTTATGCACACAGTGATTAATAAATGAAATGTAATACAAGAAATAAAAAAAAAAAAGCTTGCTTGGGGCATTAGGAAATGTTGATAAAAACATGTAGCAGTTTTGGCAATACTATCATCCAATCAAAGAGATTGGACCCGCCAGCGAGAGGGGCATAGAAATCCACCTCGGTATTGAGTTTGTTAAGGCCTCTAGCACACGCCCATAGTAGTTTCGCATCTAATCTGTTCTGCCTCTAGTTACAGTAATCCCCAAATATTTGATTGCAGATTCACACCAGGTCAGTGGGTAGTCTAGGACATACCGCTGGACCTAAGGGGTGAGGGGGAAGATTTAGGATTTTTCCAAGTTGATGTTTACCCCTGAGTGCATTCTGAAATGTATAAATTCTCTAAGTATTGGGTTGAGGCTGCTTTCAGGATCTCAAAGATACAGTGTAATATCGGCATAGAGGGACACCATCAGATTTCTTATGGGTTACCGTACCGCATCGCATACTCTCGCTGGAGTTTGGCTGCTAATGGCTCAATGGCCAACACAAAAAGCAAGGGGGACAGTGGACATCCCTGCCTTGTCCCTCGCGTGACTTGAAGGTGGGAGGAGCACATCCCGCTAATCAGCGCGTTGGCCTGTGGTTGATTATAAAGCAGCTTGATCCAGGATATAAAGGGGGGCGGGAATCCCATTCGGCGCAGCACACCAAGAAGGTAATCCCATTCAAGGGAGTCAAATGCCTTGGTGGCATCTAGGAAAATAGCCACCGCAGCTAGGTAAGTGTTTATATCCCGCATGAGAGCGAAGAGGGTGCGGAGGTTATGCGTTGTAGCTCACCCAGGGATGAATCCTGATTGTTTTGGCAATACTAAAGCATTCATGAGCAGGTTCAGGCTGTTAGCAAGCACTTTTGCCTGTATCTTCGCATCACAATTTATCAGCGGAAGGGTCCTGTATGAGTCACACTTGTCCTCCGGTTTCCCGGGCTTTAATATGGAGATAATGAGCGCTTCTCACATTGTCTGCATGAGGGTGCCCAAGTTCCAGGGCCACCTCATACAGGATTTTCAGGACCGGAGCCAGGCAGTTTCTATATGTGTTAAAGAATTCTGTGGGTAGGCCGTCCAGGCCTGGGGCTCGCCCAGAGCGGTGCTGCATTATTGCTGCACGGATCTCCTCTTCTTCATTCTCAGCAGAAAGGAACTGTCTCTGGGCATACCCTAGCTAACCCATTGCCATGTCTGTATGGTTCAAAATCTGTGGGCTGTGTCCTATGCATCGTGTATAGGGTGGTGTCAAAAGCATGGAAGGCCTTCAGTATAACTGGTGTGTCAATGCATACCTTCCTATCTAATTCTGTTATCTCTAGAATGGTGGTGTAGAATCTTGGTTTTCAGATTAGCAAAGCAAGTGACCCTGCCTGGCCTTTCCCCCTCCCCATATCTCCGGGCTTGTCAATACGTCTCTCGTAACTAGCATTCTCTTTCTTCTGTGCTTTGGTATTCAGATAGTGCGTCCCTTATCTTTCCTCGCAGGCATCCACAATGGGCGCTCTCTAGTTGGGCGCCATCTGTTAAATGTCGGCCTCCAGATGTCAGTGTGGTATGAATATCTCTTAATATCCCCCCTCGCTTCGCTATGCACACCCCTCGATAGTGTCTTTGAAGGCTTCCCATACCGTGTCTAGTAGGGGCACAGAATCTATACTTCGAGTGAAAAAAATAATTAATTTCTTGTTCCAGATCCATCCTAAATGGGGGGGGGGGGGGGGAGGGGGGGCGGTTTGAGCCGCCAGGACTGGTAAGGTGTTGATGTGCATGGGGGAGTCGGTGCCATTACCACAGGCGATGAATCAGAGTCCGTGCACACTAAATGGGACGCCTGTTTCAATCAGGGCCTCTCCTCTATAGAGATCAGCCAACAATCTATTCGTGACCACCAAGAGTGTACTGTAGAATGACATGTGCAATCTCTGCTCACGGGGTGTAGGGTCCGCCAAGCGTCTATCAACTTGTGTTCATTAATCATCTCCCGAACTTGGAGCTGGGCATTAGTGTGTTAAGTCTGGGGATGTGATCCATCTATCTAGCTGCGGGTCTATCGTTATGTTGAGATCTCCCCCCCCACCCCCCGATATGAGTGGAGCATATGTCTGTTATCTTCCCCCATTGTGTAGCGAAGAAATCAGGGTCATCATTATGATATGGAGCCTAGAGCTACATACAGGACTTTTTTTTTTATAAGTATCGCCGTGTTTACGTATGTATTTCTTGGACCATGGCACAATGAATGTTGTGCCTGTCTAGATAAGCTAGAACATGCTGTCGTTTACGGGGATTGCCCTGGCCGCGTACGTTCCACGTTATAAAATTGTAGCTAGGTGGTGCCATTTAAATGGGACTTCAGGTGATAAACTTGGGTGGGGGGGCTCTGTGGACTCCAGCTTTCGAGCAGCACTCGACCATGTAGAACATTTGCTAGCAACATGAAAATCGTTAACTGTTTCCATCTACCCACAACAGCACCCCTAAACTGGCATATTACATATTCCCTCCCTTCAAACCCTTCAAAAAACAGTGCAACAAACGGTGCCTGTCGTGCGAGAGCAAACAAGTGAACTTTGGTTAGGGTCTCCCATAACGATTGTGGTTTCCAGCATACATCCGGTCCCAAGGATGAGTCGATATAGGAGTGAATAGAACGGGGTATCTGCGAAGAGTGCACATTGAGATCAGTACAGTAAGACGTAGAGGACAGAAGGGCTCAGTCCGTCAAACAAAAAGTTGGCTTTAGAGATGTCCTTCTGGGGTGTTACAGGAGGGCGCTGAAGGTCCACCGCGAGGGTGCCCAGGACATATTCTCTTGCATACTGTGTGTCCGATATAGTAGTCTTTTGTGTGAGTGTGCTGCAGTACTAGCAGTACTAGCATTGGTGCATATTTATTCTCTTGTTAAGTCATTAATGGCACACCTGCGCCTTATGTTGTAATATGCTCAGTTTGGAGTGTCATGTAAGGGCCCGATTTGTGCCATCCGCTCCCCAATTGAGGGTACTTAAAAGCTGGTGCTTTCAGCCACCGTCAGCACTGCTACGACAGTGGCAAGGAAGAGGGGAGAGAGCCTTGGGCCGCCTACGCCAAGGGGGGGTGGGGGGGAATCTCCTGCATGTGCTTTTCAGGAAGTCTGCTAAATGCTACAGATTTGTGAAGAAATGTTTCCCCTGATGTGTAATTCAGAGGCGCGCCGGGTAAAGCATGGCGTATGTAATGTTGGCCTGTTGGAGTTTCTTCTTCACCGGCAAGAACTTTTTCCGAGCCTCCTGCACGCCATGGTAAAATCTGGATATATGGCAATGTCTGAGCCGTCAAAGGACAGTTGTTGCTGCTCCCTGGCTAGCTGAAGGGTGGTGTCGTAGTAATTTAACAACCTGGCAATGATTGGCCTTGGAGGAGCTTCAGGACGGGGTCGACCAGTAAGCGTTCAATTCTACTAGAAGCATCGTCGAAAAGCCCCCGCTCCATATACCGTTGTGAGTAGGCGCTCAATGTATTTTTCCATCTTCCTGGTGTTTGTGGACTCTGCTATGCCTAGGATGCGTATGTTGTTGTGACGCGATCTTGATTCTAGGTTTTTATTCTTGGCTGCTATCACCTTTAGTGAGCGTTCCATGTTAAGCAGTTGTGCCTGCCTGCAGATGTGACTTCTAATTCAGAAAGGCGGTGCTCATCTTCCGTGATGCGCCCATGGTGTTTCTCCAGCTTGTGGGCTACTGTGTCCATGTGAGCGCTCATATCGTCCATTTTTTTTTCTATGGAGGTAAGGCTGTGCTTCATTGTGAGGAGCAGTTCCTTCAGGTTGTCTGCTGAAGGTTGGCTGTCAGAATGCGGGAACTCCGCCATGTCCAATTCGCTATGTTGCATGCGAGTGGATTTACGGGCCTCGACTTGCAGCTTGGTCTGCTTTACTTTGGTTCTGCCATGCTTTAGCTACTGCTGTCACGGCCCAGACCGGGAATGTATTGGTGTGGGGTCTCTGTCAATGGAAGCCTCCCTACTTGTCCTTGATGTAGTTGGCGGGAGGGTTGTAAAAATTATCCAGGAGGTTGGACTTCTGCCTCAATAAAAGAAGGGGGGGGGCGGTGAACTGCCCCCGCTGGTGTGTGGCTCAGTTTAGTGATCCCGGGGTCTTAGGACTGTGTCCTAGCAGCCAGGGCTGACTGCAGGCACGTCCATCTGCACGCGCCTGGGGGGGGGGGGGGCCCCTCACAGGGCAGTCTCGCTTCTCCTCCGGTTCCTCTACCAGGAGGGGGCAAGGGCTATGAACACGTCCTGTCGTCTCCAGAGAGGTCAGGTAAGCTGTGCGGCGCCAAGGAGAGGGCTCCCCACGTTCTGTGCAGCTTCCCGGTGTGCCTGTCTCTGCCGCCACTCCTCCCAGCTCCCTACCTCGGTGTGAGGTCGGGATCAGAGAGGCTCGTCCTGAGGGTATTGGGCGCTTGTAGGGCAGCAGCGGTACTCCCATCACCCTCCGCTGTCTCGCAGTCCCTCAGCATCAGGCGTCTGCATCGGGGGGCTTGTACATACACTGTAAGCACGGCTGCCATTTGCAGCAAGCCCTGCGGTGTCTGGTCGGCAAACTCCGCTCCTCGCTTCTATGCTGCAGGACCCTAGTAGCAATGTTTATCCCGGGAGGGGAACTATTCATCGTGCTGCAAACACTCCCTTTCTGTTTCGCACAAATGCACTTTTGGGTCCGCACTGTTTTAAGATTCTCCGTTAGTTGGCTGCCGTTTAGTAGCTCTCTGCCTGGGTCTGCTCTGGTTTCTTACTTCACTCCGCCACCTCAAGCAAATGTTTGGGCGAGCCAGGCTCATCCTTGCGCCGCAGATTTCGCTTCAATATTCGGACAGTAGGGACAGGATTTTACTGTTTTTCTGTCCTGGGCATTGAGAGCCTCACACTTGTGCAGCCTTCTTGCTTGCACACCCTCTAGCACCTCCCGGCTAGAGGCATTTTTCATATTTTTACAGCTAGAGTCTCCAGTTCAGTGTCCCAAGGACCTAAAGTCATGACACCTTCTTGAGATCCCAGTTTTTCCCACGGTACCCATCCTTTGGCTGTGAAGAGTTTTGGTGAGGGGGAGGGCAGAGGAGGGGGGGACGCTTTGTGGCCTCTTTTCTTTTGTCTCCCCAACCAGTAGTAGTGTTCGTCACCCTTGGGTTGACCTAGTGGTCTGCCTTCTCCTCCAGGTTCTGAGGAGAGATTGAACATGGTCTATTAGGAATTGATGTCGTTTCTCTTGGTGACAATTACTTAAAAGGTGATACATCATCAAATTATAAAGCCCTTCAAAGTCATGCACATTGTTACCATCTAACCAACCTTTGTGTTTTCACTGAGTAGTCTACGAAATCTAGCCAGATCTGACTCTGTTTTTTTTTTTTTAAGTCTCCCTGAATCTGAGCTGTACTCCTCAGTACTAATTGGGTCGAAGTGGAGTCTGGCAAGGGTCAGCCCACAGTGGATTTGTACTCCGAAGCGCTGTGGAACCTTCACAGGACCAGTGGGTCACTTGGACTCTGGCAGTGAGCGTCTGGTGCAGAGGTGGATCCGGAAGTGAGTTTGTTGTTCCACAGGGCAGAGTTCTTTTCTATGTAGATGTTTGTTTCTGGACAGGTCCGCTGTCCACAGGAGATTTAGAGTCTCTATCGAAGGCACGCAGGGCTCTGGAGGTCGCTGGTCCTGCAGCACGAGTCGTCTTTTTGTAGCAGAGGCGAAAGGCAGCAGACCAGCCGGGAGGACTGGCACAGTCAGTCACTGGTCCTTCTCTTGTTCGGTTCTTCGGTGTCTGGGCTTCTTTAGGTTGTCGTAGTTCTAGTTCTATTTTCAGGGTCTGAGGGAGCCACCTAAATACTAGCTTTAGGGGTTTTACAGCGGAGTAACAAGTGGGGACCTATGGAATCTCTACCTGGGGTGTCTACACCCACTATAATGCCACCCTCCTATGGTGGGGGGGGGGGGGGTGGCATAGCCATAGTCCTGATTGGATAAGTCCAACCATTGTTAAGATGTGCTTTACTTCACCTCCAGCACCGGAGATGTGGAGTTGGCGAATGGGAGCACACCTTCTATTAAGTTTTCTGCTGGTTCTCCTGTCAAAAGTGTGGTTTTGTAATGCGACCCCAGCCTCTGCTGCTGTTCAAAGGTGGCAGTCTTTTGAAATCTCCCTCTTGAGTACTGTGCTCTTCCTGGAGGAGGAGGTGTGACACCTCCGCCCAGCAGGTGCTTTTGTTTCTGGCCACAGAGAGCAGAGGCTCTCGACCCAGGGGTCCAGAAAAATGGTGATGGCAGGTTGCTTAAAGCCAGTTGGAGACCACACCAAGGTTGATAGGTTCTCAGGGGGCACCTCGGAGGTGCCCATGAAGTACCTGTTTTAATAAACCCAACCCTGGAATCAGAGTGGGTTTATTAAGAGAAGTTGTTTGGTACCACACACTCTTGGGTTCAGTGAAGCCATCATGGTACTGGGGAATTCGAGTTGTTGAGTTTTTCCAAATAGTCCCCCCAATTATCACTCCTAACTGGCATTCTACCACAGAAAATCTTGAGTGAAAGCATCTAAAATTTTACTGACTCGATACCTCCTCAAGGGTAGTAATGCTCTATAATTCCGATCACAATATTTTTTAAATTGTATTAATTACCAGTTTAACTTTTTTTTTTTTTTAATCTTTACACCTTGCATAATGCATTAACTAGAGAGTTTGAATTTGTATTGAACTGCATGTTGAAATGACAATCGTAATGAACACCTCAAAATTATCTCATTGTTCTTAACTGGAGGATGGAAGGTTAAGGCCACTGGCCATGCAATGAAATGTCTGTCAGACATGAGTCTCCATAATGAATTCTTTAATCGTTACTGCCTGTAATAATATATCTTTTTTTATTTATTTTGTTTTTGAAGACCAAGAAGAAAATGGTGCCTCGTGCGAAAGCAATGCTTCTGATCTAGCATCTGAGTCGGTAAGCAAGCATTATTCTTTACTTTCTCACTGCACTATGTGAATAAGACTTATTTTTCTGGATGGTCTTTAAGAATTTTTATTTTGCAACAAATACATGACACAATAAGGGAGCTCGGCATATCAATCATATGCAATACATGGGTTACACTTTGGCAGCAGTAGCTATCTAGACTCTTAAAGTAGAGGCTGATCTTCCATTAGATTGCACGTGATAGATCAAAACACTACAGAGGAGCAGTATGTATTTTTGACTGTTTTCTAAGATGAGACTCCTGTTCACCCTCGCTAGTGTTACTCTATTTTGATGTATATTTTGCTAGAATATTCACGATTTGCTGACGAATTACTACATTTTTACAGATACTTATTGAAGATGAGGAAGAGATTTCTGAATTGCACCTTCGACTTTTGGCTCTTCAGTCAGCAAGCAAAAAGTGGCACCAGAAGGAGCTGGAAGTGATGAAGGAAAGCAAGGAGAAGTTGATGAAACCAAAAAACTTACAACAAAAAATTAAAGCAAGTTCAAAAACGCATTCAGTGAAAAAAGTTAGCCCTTCATATGCAGGTAATTTAATGAAGGGGCTGTTCTGGTTTCAGTGTTCTTTTCTTCTGTTAACCACCCAGATCGAGTAGAGTTTGAGAGCATTAAAAGTAGAATTAGTTCAATCTATATTTCAAAACGTCTGAAAGTCCTGAAGTCCTTCAACCACCAGTGGTTTTTTTTTTGTTTGTTTTTTTAATCATCGTGTCTGGTAGGATTTGCCCTCTATACTGTAGAAATATGGGGGTAGGTCGGGTTGACAGATTAAATAGTTGATGATGGTAATGTTCTGTGGTGGGTGTGTCCCCTATTTACTACTGCAACAATTTTGTCAGAACTGGGGGTGGTTTCTAGCCATATCCTGGAGTAAGACATCTTGCAGAGGGCATGTTAATTGTGTGGTTCCCTATAGTCTCCCAGTATGGGAATCAAAGAAGGAGTGCCGTTGGTGGCATAACATTGTGAGTAGAGTACAAGTGGGACACTGGCAATGGTCGGGCTGTGGCCTGTATTGACTGGAATCCCCCACCTGCATAAGAAAGTACAATGTCTGCAGTTGCCCAAACGTTTTCCTCATCCTCTTCTGTTTTTGTCTGTACCAGCTTCTTTTAACATCTGGGGCAGTACTGTGGAATGCAGAGCCCCTAGAGGAATGTTAATGTCTGTTTATTATTATTTCATTTTACGTGGTGCTTTTTGCCCTGTAGTAGACTGGCTTAGGGAAGCCTGACTTATAAACCCATCTCTTGTAACGAGAGATTGATTCTGTCAGGGATACTATGAATTTTTTATTCTATAAGCTACCCTGTCATTTTTTCAGTTGCTGCGTAGTGTGACCGGAGTGTTTAAAGAAAGGCCGTCTTTAATTTTAATTGACGTGTGTGTATATATAGCCTCTAAACCTAGAGATTCATGCACATGTTTCTATGGCTTTAGGTGCAAAGTTTTTATAAATTCTACTGGATCAATTTGTCTTATCAATGTTGTCTTTTGTAATGTGTGTTCTAAATTATATGCAAAAAATCCTGATTAACTTTTGCCTTTTAAGAATCCCATCATCTATTCTTGATACTAGGCTGTGAAACGAGAAAAGAATGGTTCAATTTCCAAAATTCACTTTGTGCTCCTTTAAGCCTAAAAATAGAAGCCTAACATAGCCAGTCATGATTATTGGCAGAGTAAATCCTGGAAGTAATGTTTGAAATTTGGTCTCCATAATGTTCACTTTCACTTGCCAGCATATACTGTAGGCTCCTGTTAGGGCAGATAAAGTGAGCCTATAGTGTGGCATATCTAATTGTTGTTTTAGAGCAGAATTGGGACTAGACTGTTTTCCTTTAGAATCATTATTCTCTTTCATGAACATGGTCTTTCTGGCCTGTATTATTGTGGTTTGGGGAACATGCATCAGATTCAAAGATAGCTGTTCAGGTTAAATGTTGCCAAGAGGTAATGCAAGGGTTTGGGGAGTAGCGATGTTTGAGTCTTTGTGAAAAAGTGAGAGTGCAATGACTAAAATGATCGTAGCTCAGATTTCTGAGATAAGACTATTGAGTAGAAAGTGTACAACCTCTGGATTGGGCTGTTTTAAATCTAGTTATTTTGTGTTGTGTTGCTATTTTCTCTGTGCATTTCTTTGTCCTTGAAAACGGATACCTTGCTTTTGATAAAACTATATTGGAGACTGATTGATATATTGCCCTGTTTGTTTTTTGCTGTTCTATGCATACATTTTCTTAATTCGATTTAAGTGTTTGGGTAGGCTTTAGTATCTCTTTGATGCCCTGCACGTCACAAGAAGTCAGGCAGTGTCAACCTCCTTTCTGACATCATAGGTTGTTTTTGTGACCTATGATGTAACTATTATATAGGTAAAAATATTTTTAGTAACATTGTCAGTATCCTAATTTCCCCATTAAGACCATGCATATGTATTGGCTACTACTACTGAATAACTTTCAATTTGATTCGGAGCACTGAGGTCCCATTAAAACAAAGTATTTTTTTTTCAAAAAGGAAATCCTAGTTCCTATTCCAATGCTACATGTAATTATTGTCTTTTGAAATGGTGATGGCCAGTGCGGTCAGTCGCCCTAATCTGCTGACCCTGATCACTTACCTTCACACCACGTCCCCTTCAATCTTGCACCCTGAAAATCTCATACCTGTAAAACAAGGAACAATCTTTGGTTTTCTTTTCTTTACTTGAATGAATTAATTTGCCATGATTTTGTTATAACATACCTTTCCTCATTAATTGTGTTAATAATTTATTTGCGAAGAGATCTTCCTCTTTTGTCCACATTAAGAGACTTTTTTCGCTTGAATATTTGTTTGTTCAGAATAGTGGTATTAAAAGGTAGGTAGAGTTTTAAATCTGCGCAAATTTTCCCCAAAGTTGATGGCGTTTTGACCCTTCGTAAGTACAGGGCCATCAGGACTGAAAATGCTCGAGCAGGAGCACTGAGGGCCAGTTGTCTCTAGGATCATACAGACTAGGGTTAGCAGTAATTTAGGAGGATCAGTGTTGGAAAAAGATCCCCTTTACAGAATAAAGGAGTTGCTATACACAATATACTATTCGGGTCATGGTACATTCTGGGGAGCATATACAAGATGTTTTTGGGTGATATTGGTATCAAGTAGCAGCCTTCACTAGGGGGATGTATACTTTTAAAAAATAATTCTTAATCTATCCATTTTAAATTAAAATAAAGATGGCCACTACACATGCATGCATACAACGGCCATCTTTGTAGATTTTTCCGAATGCATAGTAATTGTTCCAAAATGTCCACTGTACGTGCGTAGGTGGCCGTCATCTGAATTTTGTTTACCTTTAGTTGCGGCATCCTGAAGATGAGTTATTGGTCTGTAATAGCTTTAACCCGAATTGCCAATAAGCTTCTATACTTCTAAGTTGTTACATTATCTCGTTGGTGGCTTAAATATATTTTCTCTCTGTAAAGCCAAACAAGCACTCAGAAAGCAAAAAACTAAAGCCTGGCTGAAGCTTCAGCAGGAAAAAGAGCAAGAAAGGAGACAAAAAGAGGAAGAAGAGCAAAGGAAACGCACTGAAGAAGAGGAGAGGAGAAAAAGGGAGGAGGAAATAAGGAAAATTAGGGACCTATCCAATCAAGAGGAACAGTACAATCGTTTTATGAAACTTGTCGGAGGCAAGAGGCGATCTAAGGACAAGGTAGGTACCAAACGGCAACCTGGGGGTTTTAAAGTGGTGTGAGTGATATTTGATACATCTAAACTTGTAGGTTTCTTCGTAATTTAAATTGATACTTTAGCTTCAGTATTGATTCTTCTTAGGCCATGGAGTACTGATTGCGAGTACTTATTGTACCTCTTTCTGCAGCAACCATTTATAAATACACAAAGTGGTAAGCAGGCTATAGTTGTCTTAAGCCATCCCGAAGACCATGTAACAAGGCTATTAACGCTCAGGAATGGACGTTCATGTAATTGGGAAACATTTTGAATTTTCAAAGGAACCTTGTGCAACAAGAAATGTCATTAAAGATTGTTACTTCGTCAAGAGGATAACCTGCATTTTGAGTATTCACTAAGTAATTCTTAATTGAATGATTGCATATGTTACGTTTCTCAATTTAGAAATTTCACCGGGATGGGTCATTATCTATGTATTGCCTAGTGTGGCTATTTTGTTGTTGACTTCAAATGTGTGTCAACTTTGGGAGCAGTCAAGGTAGATAAAAGAAGGATGTTGGACCAAGGGAGGCAGAAAATAAACTATGAAATTGGTATATAAATCCAATCGCTTGGAGGAGTTGCCTGTAATTGCCCCCCCCCCCAACCCCTCTCCAGTATACTTGCTAGCATCCAAATATGGATTTGTAGGTAATCGTAAGCCAAGAGAATGTGTATTATGTAATTGACTATTTTTTGTGATCAGTCCTCAGATTGTGATCTAAAGCGATCAGAAAAGCAGGCTTCTGATGGAGCAGGTGGAATTTATCAGTATGATAATTATGAAGAAGTTGCAATGGATACGGACAGTGAAACAAACTCGCCAGGTGAGAGTCCATAACTTTGAGAATATGTATTTGTGTTGTAGATTTAAATTTAGGTATATTTGCTTTTTGCTAAGCACAGGCTTAAAATAGAAGTAGAATATACATAACCTGACCAGTTGATTAAAAAAAAAAAAAGTCTGCTTGGTCATTTTAGTTGTGCAGCCCTAGTTTGCACCAGGTATTTTGAAAAAATATTTACGGAGCGTGAATAAACCTCAATTTTTCATTCAGACCTGATGTGTTGGATGTAATAAAAAGAATTGGTTAAACAGTAATTACAACCTTTGAGAAACTTTATATGCAGGTGAATAATATAGACCACAATTAAAGGTACCAAACTACCTTACTGAAGCTAAAAGAAAATTTGGGGGAGTTTGAATTAAAATGTGTACAGTTAAATGTATCTTTTTTGCTCTGGCGCACACTACATTGTCAGTTAGATATATATAATGCCCTAGCCCATTGCATTGTTGGCCTCCACCAATAGGGGTGCAGTAGTCGTGTGCATTGTATTTGCCTTCTGAGCTTAATAGGCATGTACACTTTGGGTTCTGTATCTCACTTCATTGAATTCTCTGCCTGTTTACATCTGACAATTACCTAACATTTTAGAAAGATCTGAAACTACTGGTTATTTCTAGATTATGTCCTACCATGCTATGTGCTGATTGGGGAACTGTCTGGACACCACGGTCTTAACCACAAGTGTACCGACTACGCAAGTGCAGCCACGGTTGCCTTAACCACGTATGTGCCTAAACCTCTCATATGCCTAAACCTCCCATGTGTGCGGTTAAGGCAGTGCGCGGTCCAGCTCCTGGAAGATGGAAGCCGTGAAGAAAGTGGGGCTAGATTTTAATTTTTTAGGGCTGGGTGGGGGTCGGGGAGTAGGGCAGTGGAAGGGGTTTGGGTAGTTTAAGGGACAGCACAGGGAGGTGTGGGGGTGGGGTAGTGTAAGTTAGGGTGCAGGGTTTTAGGCCTTTGGGCAGTTCGATGGGAATGGGTAGTTAGGTTAGTTTTTAGGGGGTTAGTTGGGGTTTTGTGTAAGGGGTTGGGGTAGTTTAAGGGACAGCGTGAGGGGGAAATCTGGAGAAGCAGGGTAGTGGCGACCTTAGCCACAGATATCCCTTTACCATTCATCCTTATACCACTAAGTACATTGTTAGCAACCTCCTGAGGCGGAAGCCGGGAGTATTGACAGCTTGTAACTTGAATTTTTTTTAAACGTCTAGAAATTTGTGTGTTTTAAACTTTGCGATCCCCTTCCTGGGCACTTATCATTTCTTCCCTCTCAGCTGTCATCCCCCGCACAGCGGATTTATCGCTGCCGCAGGTTAGAAACCTCGTCTTGCCGCCATTTCCTGGAACTCCCCAGGACACGCCCACTATCACTGGCCACGCCCCCCCAACACCCCCACCCGCCTATAAAACCATGTGCCCCATCGGACGCGTAGCGGACGAATGCAGCGGGCGCACTGTTTGCGCGCTGAAGGCGCACCTAAGGCAAGCCCGTCTGCGCCCGTCCGCGACCGAACGGGGCACGGGGCATGTCAATCTGCCCGCATCACCCAATACTCCCCTGCTGACCTACTCGACCTGCACGCCCCCTGGCTTCTAGCCCCAACTGCACGCTCGCAGCTTAACCATCTGGGCCTGGGTCACACCCGAAACATCTTTCCTGAGCTTGACGCCTGCATAGACTCTACTCCTCTTAAATCCATCTCTCACCCCCCCCCCCTGGACCTCACTCCCCAGCCTCGAGCTTAAAGTGTGTTACCTTAACACCCGTTCACTCGTAAAACAGCAGACGGAAATCTTTCACTTCCTAGACACAGATAATCCTGACATACTGTTTCTAACCGAAACCTGGCTGCACGACGGATCTTCCCCTGACATCTTGGCTGCCATTCCACCTGGCTACTACATTCTTCAAACCAATAGGACTTCGGGCAAATCCGGAGGGGGTGTGGCAGCCATCATCAAGCTCTCTATCAGATTTTCCACCCTCACCGTATCGTGTATCCCTCAGGTTGACTGCCTTGCACTCAGACTGGAATCCCCAGCATCACCCCTTATTTGTGTCTTAGTCTACCACCCCCCCTCAGTCCATGCCTGACTTTCCGTCTGTGTTTGGAGATCTTTTTTCCCAGGTAGTCATTAACAATTCTAAAATCCTAGCCCTCGGAGACTTAAACTACTGGCCCCAGGATGAGAAGGAAAGCGCTTGTTCGGTGGCCTTCTCCGACCTGCTGTGCAGCTTGAACTGCTGCCAACATATTAACACCGCCACGCATACCAAAGGCCACTTACTGGACCAGGTCTGGACCTCCAATTTAGTGATCTCGGCCCCCCTCATACTGCCGTGTGCTTGGTCCGACCATTTCCTTATTTCCTTCTCCCTCAAAACTCCCACCTGTCCCTGCAGGCCCCTCGAAACTAACCTCTCCACCTGAAACTGGAATAAAGCTGACATCAGCCAATTTATCAACCTACTCAGTACCTCCATCCCCCTGGAATCCGACTCATTAGATACACATGCTTCAAACTTAAGCCATTGGCTTGAGTCCGCCAGCGACGCGGTCGCCCCCCTCAAACGGATCAAAATCAGACGCCTTCATGACGCTCAAATTGGTTCTCCGAGGACCTTAAAGTTTTAAAACTCGGTCTCAGACAAGCCGAACGCCGGTGGCACAAAAACTACGCCTCCGAAGCCAGGGTAGAGTTCCTATCCCTACTCAAAGGGTATAAATCCTCTATTGCGTTAGCCAAAACCACGTACTTCTCCAACAAAATTGTGGAGTCAGCCAACAAAACTAAAAGCATCTTCTCGATTGTGGAGGAGCTATCCTACCCCGACAGAGTTTCCATCAAACCCCTCCCTTCCCAGAAGCTCTGCGACTCTCTCAACCACTTTATCGAGAAGATCGCAAAAATCAAAAACAGCATCTCGGTGCTGCCCCTATTGGACCCTTCTGTGCCCCCAGCCAACCCCCACGCTGATCCTTTTTACCCCCAGTCTCACTCAGATTCCCCTTATTACGGAGGCGGACTTCCCCACCCTCCTCAGCAAAGTCACCTCAGGATCTCCCACTGATTGCTGCCCCCCCCCCCCAAGATCTAATGCAAGGCCTTTACTGCTTGCCCCGCCCCCCCCCCCCCCCCCCCCCTTGGCACTGCTGAACAACTCCCTCACCTCCGGCCTAGTCCCTAGTATCTTCAAGACAGCTGAGGTAGTACCCATCCTAAAAAACCCGACAGCTGATCCCACGATTATGAGCAACTTCCGCCCCATCTCCCTCCTCCCTTACCTCGGTAAGGTGCTTGAGACCCATGTTACCAACATCCTGAGCTCGTTTGTTGAGCAGTCCCATTTTCTTGACTCCCAACAGGCCGGCTTCAGGCCCCCCCCACTCTACTGAGATGGTCATACTTTCTGTCATGGAAGAACTGCGTAGGGGAGCTGACTCTAACACCAGCCAGGCCCTGGTACTTCTGGACCTCTCGGCCGCCTTTGACACGGTCGACCATGTCATCTTGGTCGACCGTGTCAGGCAGGCTAGGATAGGGGGTACCGCCCTTGACTGGGTCAGCTCGTTTCTCACCAGCCGCCAACAAGCGGTCCGGCTATCCCAGTTCTCCGCGGACAGGGTTGGGCTGACCTGTGGCGTGCCTCAGGGATCCTCTCTGTCCCCACTCCTTTTTAACCTATACCTCACCCCTCTGATCAGTTCTCTCCGAGATAAAAATGTCTCCGCATTTAATTATGCGGACGACATCCAGTTAGTCTTTAACATCGACTCCTCGGACCAGTCAGTCTCCGACTTTCAAGCCACCCTCTGCCATATCAGCAATTGGATGGGGGCAAATCACTTGAAACTCAACCCCGACAAGACCGAATTGGTTCTTGTCGGAGGCCCTTCCAACCCCTGGAACTCCAACTTCTGGCCCATCAGTCTGGGCCGTCCTCCCCGCCCTACTGATTCGGCAAAAAGTCTGGGGGTTATCCTCAGCAAAGACCTTTCGATGAAACCCCAGATAAATGCCACGGTCTCCTCTTGCTTTTTTCAACTCCGCAAAATCTGGAAAATCGCACGCTTCCTCACCACCGAAGCCCTTACCTTGGCCCTTCTAGCTTTAGTCATCTCCAGAATTGACTACGCCAACTCCTTGTACGTAGGCATCCCGGACTACCAGCTTAAACGCTTGCAGCTTGTTCAGAACCGGGCGGCTCGCCTCATCTTCCATCAACCGAGGCACCACCACACCCGCCCTCTACTAAAATCCCTGCACTGGCTCTCTGTTTCTGAACGCTGCAAATTCAAGTTAGGCTGCCTCGTCTTTAAATCTTTGGTCGGCCTTGGCCCCTCATTCATTTCCTCTCTCATTCACCCGTATGTCCCCTCCCGCAATCTGCGCTCGGTTTATCTGGCTCTTCTCAAAGTCCCTAGAGTCAAGTGCAAGAAATGGGGCGGCTTAAGATTATCGTTCCTAGCCCCATCTCTCTGGAACACCCTCCCCCTGGACATTAGATCGGCTTCGCCTTACACCCACTTCAGATCCCTCCTCAAGACTCACCTATTCCGCTCGGCGTACAACTAAACCAAATTTCCTTCTTTTCCTTGCTCCCCCCCCCTTCCTCTTCTTCCTCACTCCTGCCTTCACCCTCGCCTCCCTCTCATCCCTCAGGCAGTTGCTTTCCGTTCTTTACCTCAGCGCCAAGAAACTGTATAGTGTACGCCGCGCTTTACAAATGCTTTTCACATCACATCACACTAAGTTTAGTGATAAAGGCATGTGTGGTAAAGGAATGCGTGGTTAAGACTCATTTGTGTTTGGGCTGCGTGGTAGAGGCATGTGTGGTAACCATTCGTACTTCTATCATACACTGTGATCGTTGTCACCAAGCCTCCGGGTCAGCATTTGCACCACAAGTGCATGATCAGGGGTGTAGAATTTAATAAAATATCTACTTATCCATGGGGCAGGTTCCTTCATAAATCAACTTGCCCTGTAACAAAATTCATTTGTCCCTTTGCTGCCATGTAATGCGGCGACAAATTGTGTCGGCAGTCTCATTATAGAAGTACTCTGATATAGCCTCTCTGATTATACCAGGGCTCATACCATAGTAGTGTTTGAGTACTTGCAATCCCCTTATGTTGCCACGTTTCCACAGATCTACATACTGGGGCTTAAGATAGTGGTAAGCAATAGTTCCAGGGTTAGGATACCCTTTTGAGTCTGTGCAAATCTACTAACATGCATGTTTTAAGGTCTTTCAACAACTCTTCTCTAATCTTTTCCCATACTGAAATGTTGGAAATTTACTCCAGACAATGGCAGACGTAAACCTTCGTCCAGAGTTAGTAAAAAAGGGGTTGGGGGGGGGGAAGTGAACTTGTAAACACTCAGATTTTCGTATGAGCAAATCCACACATGCAGATTTGCTCATGCTAAAATACAGTTCACGGGGGGCCTGACCAACACACATGGCCGATAGGACGCGATTCCGATCGGCTCCTTCCCAGGCCTTGCTGGCTCTTAAGAATTAAGGCTCCTTACCGGCTCCAAAGGCACAGCCCAACCTTGCCGAGGGCGGAATGCTGCTCTGCTGCACTCGATGCCCCGGTGTGCAGGTAGAGGAGCTCTGGTGGGAGGAAGGTGGCACAGTGGTGCAGAAGAGAAAATGGTGGCTGTCGAGGCCCTGTGTTTACGGGCACCCGGGGGTGCTGAATCCTCGCGTCCCCCCCCCCCCCCCCCCGCCGCTGATCTGGCCTGGGGTCTCTTGCCGACATAATTCACAGGGGATCGCGCATTGTTGACTCTGCTCCCCTGCCGCCCCCGGAGTCAGGATAAAGAATAGCACGGGACCGACCCGAGCCGGACGTGGCGCCTATCAAAATGGCGGGCTGCCGAGGCGATGGGGATACGATCGACCGGATCGGGTTGTCTAGCGTGTGACTGCCTTTCTGCACCGGGGCAAAGTGCCCCTCCTGCCCTGAGACTGCCTCGCTCGCAAACTATGGATGGACAAGTGGAGTCGGCCATCATTTCCGCTGAGTGAGTCACAGTCCCCTTTATTACTGACTGAGTTCAGGGGGTGCCTCTGGAGGAGCTGCGTACCTTCCTCCCCCTGGGATAAGACATGGTCAGGAAACTCGCTGGGGTGAGGTGGCCAGTGGTGGAGGGGTTGGAGGCCTGCACTGTAAAGCACCATTGAACAGTGCCTGACACCAACATGGCTGCCATAAAGTCACCCCCTACTGACCTGCAGCCACCGCGAGGCGCTTGATCTAAAGATACCTGCCCAGCTGGGAAAGCCAAGGGAGTGTGCCGAAGCGGACACTGGTAGACACCATCTTTGAGTCTTCTGTCCCTCGCAGGATATCAGGTGGGGCAACCAGGACGGTCTGGCCTGGAGGAGAGTAAGAGGGTGGACCCGGGAGAGGAGTGAGCAAGAGGGTCCCCACTCACGGATATCAGTGGCGCACTGGTTCCACGCAATTAAAGGGGTGGCCGAGCGCTGACCGTGCAGAGGGGGTCCCCCTATTTCACCCAAGAGAAACCCCAATAACAAGGTCTCCAACTACTTCACGTCGGCCGGTACAGGGGCAAAAGAAGGGGCGTAGCCAGGGAAGGCAACCATGGCGCTGACCCGAGACGAGCTCTTCTCTTCCCTGTGCGAGTTCAAACAGGACCTGCGCACAGAGCTACGAGCGGACATTAAGGCAGAAATGGAGGCCTCCTTCGATACTTTCTGCGCTGAGGTGCAAGAGAAATCAGTAGCTTTCCAAGCAGATGTGGACTCTGTGGGTACGCGTACGCTTGACCTTGAAGCGCAGCACCAGGAGGTGACTGATAAGATTAAGTCCCTGGAAGAATGTACCGCTGAACTACGTGGCCAACTACACGATTCATTACTCAAATGCAAAAGATTTGGAAAACTGCTCTTGCCGTGACAACATAAGTCTGAGGCCTGGTGGAGGATTGTGAGGGCCTGGATTTGGAAGCCTTCATGGTGGGCATCTTCTCCTCAGCCTTAGGAGAAGACTGCCCTGAAGTCCAGTTGGAGAGAGTGCATAGAGTTGGCCCGTGCCTACCTGGGGAGAATCCACGCCCACGGGATGTCCTGGCTAAGTTCAGCTCCTTCAAGATCAAAGAAATGGTCGTACAGAAGGCAAGGGTTACCGACACTCACCTTCCAAAATGCCACGTGTACGCTCTGTCAGGATGTAGCCCATGCCAGTCTTGTGTCACCAATAGTTCCGCCCTGTGACCGTACATCTGCGAGAGAAGAAAGTCTGGTACCGATGGACATACCCCTTTCGGATCTTTCCAATGGCATAACGAGCAGCACCACTGTGTGGAACTGTCTGAGGCAGCAGACTTATTAGGCTTGAAACTCTCCACAACGTCATCGGATCCAGACATGGGGGGTGGGGAGGGTGTTCAGCTGGATCGACGTATTGGTGCAAAATGGGCAGGAGAAACATAAAATCGACAGTTCTGAAGGGGCTACTTTCCCTTCCCCTCATATCCACCCAAGGGAAGGTCATGCCGGTGATGTGGAGAGTTGGATGGGGCAGAGGTCTTGCATCCTCCGTACCTGGTTGGGGCCTGGGTTCCCGGACGCAACTTGATGCCTTAATCCCAGCGCCTGGCACGGACATCACGTGAGAACAATGTAACTGAGGTATCTGAGATGTCTAGTCGCAGGTTCCTTAACTTAGAATATCTCCAGGCGTCAGACTGGTCTGAAAAATATTGCGCAGCAGCACCTCCGCGCGCAGGATATGGCGCTGCCCCATACGTCGTCCATGGACATCAGCGGAGCCATATATGCCCGGCGCCGACATCAGTTTTCTTCTTTTCCGCGTCACAACGTGGACCAGCAGTTCCTGGCCTTGTTTTGGGCCTTCTCAGCACCGTTGGTGTCGTACCGCAACAGTGTGCAATGCCCTCCGGGTTCAAATCCTGTGAGGACTGTGCGCATCAGATGTCTGGCACTGACCCGAACCTGATTTGCATGTGGTGCCTTAGTGTGCACTACGATTCCAAACAATGCGGTGACTCAACAGATGAAGCCGAAGTCCTTACGGGAGCGCTGTATGACGTTGTTGGCCGCACGGTTGTCTGGCCCAGCTTCTTCTCGTCGCCGCTCTCCCTCTCCAGAGGGAGCTCGTTCCTGAGGACGCTTCCGACTTTGCCTGTCCCTCCTACCTACCGCTCAGGGCCTGGTAATTCAGGCAGCCTTTGGGTTGCAGGACTCCTCCACTTTTCCCTTGTTTCCTCCCACTCCGGAATCCAGGTGGCTGGATGCATGTGGAAGACAGCTTTTTGCTTCTTCTAGCGCTGCCATCCGCGCTTTAAACACTACATCCGGGCTTTAAACACTACATGCGTGTTTGCATGTGCGTCCTCTGCACTATGGGACTCCGGGGCTAACCTTCTCCCTTCCGGAGGAATTGCGATTCTCCTATTAACATGACCAGAGAATCTGGATTTCATTAAAGACACGGAGGCTAACATTATGCTTACACTTTTAATGCGTCACCAAGCAGCAGCCGCATACATCACAAAGAAAGTGTTCCAAATAGAACATTAACAATAATAAAAGGCATGAGCCCACAGCATTCAGCCTCTTTTAAATCGCCAAAAAACATAAGTTCGTTAAAATCCTTTGAACTTTAGGGAATGAAGAGAACATCTTGATAAAACGTAGGACGTCATCGAAGGAAGGATACCAAAGATGAAGAAGAAGGAAGTTTGAGTCCAAAATTCATTAGGGAACATCTGCAAAAGAGAGTCACGTGAGTAAAAAATTGATAAAGTCAAAGCAATCAAAGAAATAGTGCAAGTATAACAAGAGCAAAGGCTGATGTCAAACAGCAATGTATAAATAGCATGAAAAAGATATCAAAACAACAATATCTTTAAAATTTGAATAATAAACATTAGACTAATTTCTAAAGAAGCATAACAACCTCCAGTGGGAAAGAGGAGGGAGGTATAATGTTGGCCTCCGTGTCTTTAATGAAATCCAGATTCTCTGGTCATGTTAATAGGAGAATCGCAATTTCATTACAAGACCGGAGGCTACCATTATGCTTGTTGGTAGCTTTGTAATACTAAGTCAGACACATGCGGAATAGGTTTACAATAATGATGAGCGAAAGTTCGAGCATTAGACCAATCAGCAGCCTTGAGGATATCGTCCAATTTACCTCCGGACCAGAAAGACTTACTGGCCATTGCACCTCTGATAGAGTGGGGTTTGAAGATATTAAGGTCAATACCTGCTAGTTTCATAACAATTTTAACCCACCTGGAAATAGAACTGGAAGAGATAGGATTGTGGGGTTTGACAAAGGAGATAAGTAATTGCGTTGCAGTAGGAGTTCGAAGGGAATTCATTCTCGAATCATTCTTTCATACAGTTGACCACACAGAGTTTAGGGTAGGCATCATAACGAGGGTAAAAAACGGAATTAGACATGGTCTTGGTTCTTCTGAAGAGATCAAAGTTTACTCTGAACATGTTATAAGATCTATTAGATATCTCAAGAGCTTTGACATCAGAGACTCTACGACATGAAATTAGGCAAAGTAAGGTAGCAAGTTTAATGGAAAGGTTCTTATTGCTAAGGAACGTATTAATAGGCCAATTTGAAAAAAGGTCAAGGATTAGATTGACGTCCCAGAGGGATTGATATCTGGGTCTAGGAGGTCTTCTTAGTCTGATGCTTTTGAGAACTCTGCAGACAATTGCGTTTTTACCAATTGTCTTACCGTTGACGAGGGAATGACCAGCGGAGATGGCAGACCTATAACAATTGATAGATCTATAACTAAGGCCTCTTTCGAATTGTTACACCAGAAAATTGATTGTCAACGATAGGTGCTTGAACGGAATCCAGGTTCCTTTCCAAGCAACAACGAACCCAGGATTTCCAAATGTTGTTGTATCGGTAGTGTGTGCCGGGTGCCCAAGGTTCGCCAAGGAGAGTTGAAGCTGTTGATGAAAGGCCTGAGAGATCATTGAATCTCCTGACACTCTCCAGACAAGAAGGTTCAGTTTCCCTGATTGAACCATGGGGTGAAGATGACTGTCTATGTCTGTAAGAAGGTCCCCAAGGAAGGGAATTAGGAATGGGAGGTCGTAGCTTATCTCTAGGGCAGTTGGGAACCAAGCTTGAGAGGACCAGAAGGGAGTGATTAACACGATTGAGCATCGATGGAGTCTGACTTTCTGAAGGACTCTTTGAATCATGGAAAAGGGGGGAAAGGCGTAGTGGTTTCTGCCTTGCCAAGGTTGTAGGAAGGCATTCACTACCAGAGCACCCGGGTCTGGCATCCAACTGTAATAGTTCACGATTTGGTAGGTTAGTCTGCTGGGGAAGAGATCTAATTCCAGAGGTCCCCAGAAGTTGTTGAGGGAATTGAAGACAGAAACGTTGAGTTTCCAGTCGCTGAAGTCTAGGAGAAATCTTGAGTTACAATCTGCGGATGCATTGGATTTGCCTGGGAGGTATTCGGCTCTTAGAGAGATTTTGTGTTCCAAGCAGAACATCCAAAGTGCCTTGCCAAGATTGAAGAGGTCGGCAGATTTGGTTCCACCTAGCCGATTTATGTAGGCGACGGCGGAGATATTGTCCATTTTTAGGATGATAGATCTGCCCTGAATGAATTGTTTAAAACTCATCAAGGCGTAAAGACCTGCTGTCACTTCCAGGAAATTTATATGATGTGAGGATTCTTCCAGAGACCAAATTCCACCAGTGTTCTGGCCTTGGAAGCATGCTCCCCAGCCATGAAGGCTGCCGTCTGATTCTAAAATGAATTCTGGAGTTGAACCAAATATTGCTTTCCCATTCCATGCTTCTAGGTTGTCTAACCACCAGGTCAGTTCTACCTTGGCTTCCTGGTCTAGCGAGATAAGGTCTCCGTACCAGAGGCCCAATTGAAGGGCTCTTGCTTTCACTCTGAAGTGCACGATAATTTAGAGGGCCTGGAAAGATGGCTTGTATCGAGGAGGAAAGGAGACCTAGTAATCAGGCTAGTTCCCTTAGGGGAAATTTTTGAAGTTTCAGGATATGTCTTATTTCTTTTTTTATTTTTGATATCTTCTTTGGAGGAAGAAGTAGACATTTTGTGGTATCCACGGAAAAACCAAGGAACTCTAAGTTTTTGGAAGGTAGAAGGATGGATATTTCTCTGTTTATGATAAACCCCAGGTTTTCCAAGAGGTCCATCACAGTTTTCAGATCTTGGAGAATTTGACAGTGGTCCTGAGAAAGGATGAGAATATTGTCTAGGTAAAGTATCATGCGAATACCTTTTTCTCTTAGGGATGAAGCGATCGATCTCATTACCTTGGTGAAGCACCAGGGGGCTGAAGAGAGACCGAAGGGGAGGGCATTGAATTGGAAGAGATGGTTTTTCCAAAGGAATTGAAGGAAGGGTTGGTGGGCTTTGGCCATGGGAATTGTGAAGTAGGCGTCCTTTAGGTCTAATTTTACAAGCCAGTCTTTTAGAAGTAAGTCCCTCAGGAGGTGAATTCCTTCCATTTTGAAGTGTCTGTAGACTAGGAATTTGTTGAGGGCTCTTAGATTTATGACGGGTCTCCACCCTTTGTCTTTCTTTTTGACAAGGAATAAGGTGCTTATGAATTTTAGCATTTCTAGCGGGACTTCTACTATTGCGCCCTTCTGAAGCATGGAGGAGATCTCCTCCTCTATAATCTTTTCCTGATCTAGGGAAAGAGGCATTTCTTTTGGGAAAGAAGATTGGTAAGGAGTTTGGGTAAAGTCTATCATGAATCCCCTCACGGTATTTAAAACCCATGGGTCTTGTGTTGTTAACTTCCAGTTGTTGTAAAAGAGTTTGAGTCTCCCACCTACCTGGGGGAATAGGGGGTGAGGAGAAGTGGTAGAAATTGTACTCACTTTGGTGATTGTTGTCGATAGATGGTCCACGGGATCTGAAGCTTCTTGAGCGAAATCCTCTTCCTCTTTGCGGAAAGAATTGGGGAGTGTTTGAGTTGAAGAAACCCCTTCCGCCATATCCTCTTCCTCTAGGATAGGGCCTTCTGTTGAATCGGCCGGAAGACTGGCCCCGTCTACCGGCCCTTCCGAAAAGGTTCTTGGAGTTAAAAACTCTCTTCATATTCTGATGGGCTTTATCTAGGGCTGTGAACGTAGAGACATATTTCCCTAGAGTCTTAATCGGGTCTTCGCCGAAGAGTAAGCCTTTAGGATTGACGGATGGCTCCTTGTCTGCTAGATCGCTGAGCTTTGGGCTAATTTTGGTGAGGACCACTTTTCTCCTCTCTGAATTTAGGCTGGCATTTGCGTTGCCTAAAAGAACGAGGGCTCTCTGACTAAGACCTCTAATGAGTTGTGTGTCGAGAGGAGTGCCATTAATATGGCTTTCTTCCGAGATATCGATGATTCTTGCAAGTGGGCCCAGGATGTCAAGGACCCTATCTTGGCAGCCTTTTAGAGATCTCTCCATACCTTTTCTAGGGTCTCTTCCCAGTTTGAAGAGGTACTTAATAAGTTCTGGGTCGAGATTTGGGGTTTGAGAGGCTTTATCTCCAATGGAAGGTCGGCAACATTCCGCTCTTAGTAGGTTTCGAGCGTCCCTGTCAAGCGGGTTTCTTAGCCATTTATTAATGAATTTACCCACGTGATCGTGAGGGATCCATTCTGAGCTCCTCGGATGTTTGATGTTGAGAGGAGGAAACATCTCTTGACCTAGAGGGTCTAGAATGGTATCTTTAGAGGAGTGAGTGAGGTCATCATCTAGAGAGCTGAACTCAAGATCATCATGGTCTAGGACATATTCGTCGGGTGAATCAGAGGCATCATCGAAATAAAGATCATCATCATCATTATTCTTAACGAGGTTATCGTTTTGAGCACTTTGATTTTTTGTGCCGCGGGGGACACCTTGATATTTTGTGCCGCTGAGGACACCTTTATGGGTTGTGCCGCTGGGGACACCTTTATATGTTGTGCCGCTAGGGACACCCAGGGAAAAGGAGGTATGATGACCTCTTGTAAAAGTAGAGGTACTAGGACCTTCCGTGCTCTTCGGGAAAAACTCTTATGTTTTTACATTTTTTGGCTCTTTTTCCCTTTGTAACAGTGAGATCCTCGTAAGTATGTTGGTCTGGGGGGTTGGTGTCTTCGTCAGAAAGGGTCTTTTAGAAGTAATAACCTTAGACAGGGTTTCCAACATACAGGATCTCATTTCCTCGTGGATGATGTCTTTAAAGGTCTCATTGTTAAGATTGGGGGTAGGAGCGCTAGCCTCTGCTTCGTCTGAGTCAAAATCAGACATAAGGGGTAGAATATATATATATATTTTTCACTGAAAAAACCATAGGTTTCACACACGTAATAGTTAGGAATTAGCATTTAAAAAACCTTGCAAATTCACTGAAAAAACCATAGGTTTCACACAAGTTATAGTTAGCTGTACATTTCACTCGTAAAAAACCAATGAAATTCCACGTTATAGTTAGTGCAGGCAACTATAACTCGCGCGACCGCAATCCTCTGCTGATGCTAATACTGTATTTAGACACTTATTTGCCCATGTCTTCTTCCATAAATTTTTAGCTATACATATATTGCAAATATTTTTTTTCATAAAGACCCATATGTCATTAGCAGAGGATTGCGGTCGCGTGAGTTAGTTATAGTGCCCTTCGCGCACCGTCCGCACACGGATGACATATTATGCGCTTCGGTCAGAAAGGTTCTCTATTAAATGTTCAATGATTTGTAATATGCCATGCACAAAAGGTGACTTGCGGGCACCTTTTGCACACGGGGGGGGGGGGGGGGGATAGTGTGGATTTTTTTTTTTTTACCGTACGCGTTCGGTAAGCGTAATCGGCGTTTTTTAAAAAAAATTAATTTTTTTATTTTTTGGCCTTGGATGGCCTTCTGGCAAACTATAACCAAGGCTAGGTGGTTAGGAGCTGTCTAGCCTGCCCCCTTTTTATGATATCCAACTTTGTTTTTCCTCCACCCCTCCGAGTGCGAGAGAGAAAATGGCGGCCGACACTTCCTGGTTTCGACCGATTCGAATGTTTACTAAGATCTAACAGCCAATCAGAATCGCGCTCGCGCACGGCACTTACGGTGCGCGCTCGGAGCGCGCTTACAGATATATATATTGATTTAAATGCTATTTTCTCAGGAACTACTGAACAGATTTACACCAGACCTACAAAAGGCACTTCCTTGACCTGAGGACTACCTTTCTGCCAAATTTCAAGTAATTCTGTTCAGCCGTTCGGGCTGTAGCTGTGTCTAAAGGTCCTATGGAAAAATGCAGGGGGAAAACGCGTTTTGGGACCCCCCTTTTTTCTCAGCCCCCGCTTGACGAATCCCCCCCGAGACTTTCAGGGTAGGAGCGGAGCGTAGCGCCCCATTAGTTTTGAAAATTTCGCGAGGATTCTTTGACCGGCGCCAAAGTTATTCCAAATAGAATGTTGCGGATTTCCTATGGAAACAGGGTTCTAACTATAACTACCTACTGGCGACCGCCAGTAGGTAATATATATATTTTTTTAAATTTTATGTATTAATTGTATATTAGAATCTAACTTTTCTCTCACTACTCTTTTCTTTTGGTATTAACTATATATTAAAAACTAGCTTTCCTCTCACTCCTCCTTTTTGTATTTATTTTATTTATTTTTTTTGGGTAAAGACAAGGGTTAATAAATAAGTATACTAGAGTAAACTGGATAAGGTAAAATATTCCTGTTCTGTCCAGGAAAAACGTATTTAGGCAAGATAAAGAGAGCAGGAACTGATCAGCAGATTAACGGTCCTTCTCCGGTGATCGTAATGCGCTCGAGCGCGATCACCGGAGGTTGTTACTACATTGGTTGTCATGGAGACACGTTAGTGATAGATTCCTTACTTTAGAATATTCCCCAGGTGTCAGTCTGGATCCGGAAAGTTTTGTGCTTAGCAGTACCCCTGCGCGCCATTAGGTGGCGCCGTGCGGCTCTGCGCCAGTCAATGGCATAGTGTGCGTCTGGATGACATCACGGAGGTTACTTAGGCGCCACCCAGGCGCGCTGACGTCAGTTCTTTCTTTTTCCGCGCCGACAGCGCAGATTCGGATTGAGCACGTACCTCGGTCATTTTTTGACCACTTTTTTGAGACTTTTGTCTCCTTCTTTTGTCTCCTGGTGCACATAGGGATGCCCCGCTTTAAGTCTTGTGGGTTGTGCCACCGTAATGTCGGTGGCAGACCCTCATGATGTCTGCCTCTGCTGCCTGGAGAACGACCACGACTCCCGGGGTTGCGTTCCACTGGGTTCTCACCCTATGTCCAGAGCTCGCTCATGGACATGCCCTATGATGGCTCCCGCCTCTTTGGGGATAAGGCTGACAATGCCATGGAGCGCTTTAAAGACTCTTGTGCCATGGCCAAGTCTTTGGGTCTTTCCTCGAGAAACCCTGGCACGACAGGGTTTCGATCCTTTCGAGGGCAGGGGTATCCAGGAGTGCTCTTCCAGCAAGCCTGTGCAGAACCAGCCTCAGCGAGGCCGCGGGCCCCGCAGGGGCGGGTCTAGTAACTTGCGTGCGGGGCAGTCCACTTCCACCCCTGCTGCTTCCTCCTCTAAAGCTTCCTAGTCCGAGCTTCAGGGGGCACCCCACGCCAGTGGGTGGCAGGGTTCACCTCCCTCTGTGGAGCAGATTAATCTATAACCTGCTGGTGCAGGGCTCACCACTTCGCTACGGGTTCTTTATCAAATGAGGAGGAATCAACAGTGGAGCGAAGTACAAACCATAGGTAATTTATTAAGCATTCAGACTCGGTCTCCATCCAATGAGCACCATGGAGTTACTCAAGGAAAGGAGCACACTGAATAATTGTTGCATGAGTTTTTATATAGGGAAAAATCCCAGACTAGGAACGCCCAGAGGTAAATAGAGCTTTGGGAAGAACACACAAATGAAACCATCGGTAGGAATCAACAACCTTGGTGCCTTGTGTACCTGTCGTGTCTTGAAGCTGCATAACAAGATAGGTTTATCTGAACAAACTTTGTCTAAGGCTTTAGCATTGTTTAAAATACACACAAAACCCACAGTGTAGACATTGGCTTTTCTTTTGTGTTGACTTTGCATGTTTACGCAGCCTACAATGTCTCAACTTAGATTCGTGACCTAATGTTTATGCAAGTGTGGTGTCAAGGATAGAGTCAGGCTGAAAACTGGTCAAAGGTGGGCATGAATGAAGCACAGCTAAATTAGAAAACGAGAGATTCAGATTTTAAGGTTTCACAGTCCTTCCTTTTCAGCTGTGCTGAATACATTCTAGACAGTACATATATTAATCGTGTACATTAATATTAATTAGTTCATGAATTTCGGTGTGCATAATCCTTTCCCTATTCAATTCATGAACATTGACTGGGGAAGGTTTAATACTATTGCAAATGGCTATACAGGCTGTACATATTGTGGGGGCACATTGAATGCAGCAACAACAAGTGAAAAAGATGGCCCCTATGATTGCTATTCCCATTAACAATTTCCAACCCCAAGTGGAGATAAGTCCCTGTCACCAGTCAGACCAGGAGCATGTTCCTTGGTCTGGATGTATTTCTGCAGCTATTTTGTGTACTTTAGAAATGGCGTCGTAGACAGAAGGGGCATGGTCGGGATTGAACACGCAACAGCTACTCCCTATGATGCGGCATGCTCCACCACGATCAGCGAGCACTACATCGAGCACCATTCTATTTTGAAGAGTTACAATTCTTGTAATCTGGAGTTCTTCAGTAATGTTTCCCAGAGCCATTGCTGTCTGATTAGTTACTGCTTCTACTACTCGGGTTGGGCGTCTTATCTTTCTACTGTTTAGGGCTGCACCAACAAAGAAAAAGTCCCAAATTAAAATCTACATATTGCTGCAAGGCTGTATCAGTCTGATCTACTTCATCACTATTTATGGTCCGTTTGAACCTATTTAAAGAGATGTCATTAAATAATTTCAAGTCTTTATAATAAGAGGCAGGTGCTAAAAACACAGGGGGATGTAAGAAAGACACGAAACAGATGCCAGACCAACCAATTGGCAAATGATAGTATTCCTTGTTTCCACAGATAAAGTATGTATTATGTGAGGACAAAAAACTACTGTTGTTTTTTCCAATAATATTTAGTACTGTTGTACAGTCACTTTTTCCCACAGGAATACGGCCAATGCTGCTCACACAAAGTTCTGCTCGGGCTCTGGTTACAGCGATAATAGGAGGTCCATTACCCTTGGCTGTTCGGGTGAACATATCTGGTGGAGGAATTCCCTCCGCTATATTCCCCCATTTCCCATACAGTTCCTTTGGCTTGGAGAACTCCTTCATCGGGGTAACACACACTGTTCAATTTTGCATTGAGACCTCCTACATCATAGACCGTAATGTTAGCAATATCAGAGGCCCACAACAGTGCGAACCAGGCTCTGCAGGAGCCATTATGTGAAAATGGCAAGGGAATGAAAGGCGTTCCTTCCTTTCTCTGGTGAGCTGGCATCATTCCGCACACCCAACAGTTGATGGTGTTTGTAGCGTTGTGAGTATGATGCAACATCTGTATGAAAGTGTTGAGGTAGGACATGCAGTGCTTTTGTTCGTGATAAGGAACGGTATAGTACACGTGTTCTGTGGGGACAGGAGTAGTAGCGGGCAATAGGGTTTGGGCCGGAATCACTTTCTCCATTGTCCAAAAAACTGCTGCCAAGATTATCAAGAGTATGATCAAAGTCAACATACACAGAGTCTTGTCCTTGTTTAGCAACTGCAACTTGGATCCCAGTCTCTGTATGTCTCCTCGGTATCAATACACCACAGGTCGGAGAGAGATCCAGGCAACACTGAACACGTATCACAACCCTCTCTGAACCTAGTTCAGCCGATTCTGTGATCCCACCGTGTCACAGCCGAACCGTTCCACTAATTGAAATCGACCCTCCGGTATCTCTATCTGCTCCTTCCCTTCCTTGGTCGTAAATCGTACCTTGATGCCGACAGCACAGTTTGATCTGGGAACAGGGTGTCTTCGTTCAGAGGAGCAACGCCTTTCTGAGTCTGCAAGATGTCCTTTAGATCACTTCTGTTTTCTGGCTGGAGAACAGTTCCTGCAATTAGTTTGCAGTGGGATCCATGTATCCAGTGACGTCTGTTAGTGACACGGACAATAGTTCGGGTTGCCAGCAGCACTTGCTCGATGTTCCAACGAGGTTCCAGATTCTTAGAACGCTGCAAGTTCTTGAGGAGCACGAAATCACCGGGTTGGAGACCATGAGCAGAACCCTTTGATTTGTCTGGAATAGCTTCAAGCACCTGCTGCTGAATCAAACATTTTTTCAGTCAAGTTTCTAAGATAGTCACTCAAAACAGAGTACTGTATTTCTTTAATCGTATTTGGTTTTGGGATTCCCCATACATTCATAGGTCTACCAAAGACTATCTCGTAGGGAGAAAGCCCAGTCTTACTGTGTGGGATGGAACGAACAGATAGCAAAGCGAGTGGCAAAGCTTCTGGCCTTTTAAGGCCCGTTGTTGCTTGAATTTCTGCCTCTTTTAATTTCAGGGTAGCATTGTATCTTTCTACTAAACCCGCTGCCTTGGGATAATTAGCAGCATGAAACTTCTGTTTTACCCCCAAACCCTTCATTAGGTATTTGATTATCTGGCCAGTGAAGTGGGGGCCATTGTCGCTCCATAAAACTCTACAAACCCCAAAACAGGGGAAAAACTCTTTTAATAGAATTTTAGCTGTTGTCAAGGCTGTTTTATCTTTGGTGGGATAGGCTTCCACCCACTTACTGAAGGAACACAACAACTAGTACGTATCTTAAATTGTTTCAGCGTTCTAGTTGAATATAATCCATTTGGAGTGCTTCAAAGGGAACCTGAGGTGGAGAAAATCCACCAGTAGGGGTTGATATTCCCTTCCCAGGATTGTGCTGTAAGCAGATCATGCAATATTTAATCAAATGCTGAGCCGTTTTCCGGATGAGTGGACTATCCCAGATTGGATTCAATTGGGAAATGATGTTTTTGGCACGAACGTGAGCAGGTCCATGAGCCATAGTCACAAAAGGCAATACATAGGCATAGGGTAATTTCCATTTTAACATGTCTTTTGACCTCCAACATCCCTCATCTAATTCTCCTTCCTTTTGCCATTCTGCCCTTTCTTGTTCAGTGGCTGACTGCTGTATATCCTTAATCTCTGTATACATGTTTTCCCATCTTTCAGCTTGGGATCGTAGTACATACATCTTACTTGCGAGTGCACTTGCGGTTTCTCGTGCAACTTCGTCAACAAAAGCATTTCCTTGTCCCACTCTGTCTAACTTTCTTGTGGGCACTACATTTGATAATGGCTATACTCTTTGGCAATGTCAAAGCAATAAGAAGACTTTTTACCAATTCACCATGTTGTATTTTAGAGCCATGGGAGGTTAGAAATCCCCGTTCCTTCCAGAAATTGCCAAAATTGTGTGCCACACCAAATGCATACTGACTGTATAAATATTCATTCTTAATCTTTAACTAAGTTCACAAGCCCTCAAAAGCGCAATGAGTTCAGCTGCTTGGGCACATTTTTGTGGGATACGGGCTGTCTCTACCACAGTCTGTAAAGTGGTAATGGCATAGGATGCAGAGGTGGTGCCATCAGGTAATCTTAAACAAGAGCCATCCACCCGTAGTTCTCCCTCAGGTTCTAACAAAGGTGTATCCTTTAGATCTATTCTTCCCTTAGTCTGTTCTTCTGTTATGAAAATGCAATCATGCAAATCATGCGCCTGTTCAGCTGGCAAAGGTAGCAATGTAGCTGGGTTCAATGTTAAACATCTCTTAAGTGTGATGTGAGGTGCCAAAAGTGTAAGTTCGTAGCCTGTAATTCTAGCGCTAGTCAAATGCTGGGTTTTAGTCTGATTCAAGAGTGCATCTACCGAATGGGGTACCATAACCATAAGCTTGTTGCTCAACACTATCCCTCAGATTGGCGTATAGAAATTGCTGTGGCAGCAACCGCTCTGAGACAACCTGGGAGTCCTCTGGCCACTGGGTCTAATAGAGCTGAAAAATAAGCACAGGGATGATGCTTATTACCATATGGTTGTGCCAAAACTGACAATGCACATCCTTCTCTCTCATGTACATATAGTATGAAAGGTTTTGCATAATCTGGAGTGCCTAACACTGAAGCAGAACAAAGGGATGCACGGAGCTGCTGATATGCTTCCTGACATTCAGATGTCCATGGTAGAGGAGAGGGAGTGTCTTTGGTAACCAGGGACAAAAGAGGTTTGATAATAAGGGAGAAATTTGGAATCCACGGTCTACAGTAGGAAGTAATACCAATTAGTGCCCTGACTTCTTTTTGGGTACTTGGAATAGGAATTTTTAGGATAGTTTGAATCCGGTCTTTAGTTAGTGTGCGACCTTCCTTAGACAAGAGGTGACCTAAATAAGTGACTTCAGATTGACAATATTGTAACTTATTCTTAGAGACATTATGTCCCTTGACAGCAAGATGATGCAATAGAGCGTGGCTTCTTTACAATGCTCAGCTGTGTCTGCGTCTAGCAAAATGTCATCCACATATTGCACCAATGTTACCCCTGGTGGCAAAAGAAGTTCATCCAACTGTCATTTAAGTGCTTGACTGTAAATGCTAGGGCTTTCTGTATAGCCTTGCGGAGCCCTACAAAATCTGAATGAGTGTCCCCTTAATGAAAATCCAAAAAGATATCGGCTCTCTTGAAGTATTGGAATAGAGAAGAAGGCATTTTTAAGGTCAATGACAGAGAATATAGTAGCTGTAGATGGAATTAATGTCAACAACGTTGTAATATCTGAAACAGGATATTGAGGGATAACTATTTCATTGACTTCTCTCAAGTCAATCACAAATCTGTAAATCTTATCCCCTGTTCCATCGCCCCGTTTTAGAATGGGGAGAATGGGGCTATTGCATATATTAGAGGAAACTTCAACAACTCCTGTACGTATCATATCATCAATGATAGACATCCATGCATCTTCACCTTCTTTTGATATTATTTTATATTGCGGGACACTTGGTAAGGAAGCATCCTCCTGAACCTGTATATGTACTGGGGAAATATCCATTCTTCCCACATCTGTATCAGTAGTAGCCCAAACACATGAAGGGACAGAATCCAAGTCCGGACATAAAGAAAAATTATATTGTTTAGGTAATGCCTTTTCCCCAAAAATGACACGTACTCCAGATGGGGAACAATGTATAGTAGCATGGAAATATTTCAAAAGATCAAGTCACATCAGATTATCTGGAGCATGTGGGGGAAGTAAAAAGGGGGCTGTAGTGATAAAATTCTCAACCTGCAAAGGTAGTTTTTGGGACACAGGGCTAGGAGTTGGTGTTCCATCAAATCCTATTGCTGTGATCACTTGGCCAGACCAGGGTGTCCCATGGACCAGTTTCTGAGATATCGCACTACGTGTTGCCCCTGTATCCACTAAAAATTTCTGATCCTGCCCAAGTATGGTGGCTGTTATATAGGGCTCTGACTGATCTACAGGTATCTCAACTGGTCCTCCTTGTTCTACGCAAAATGTGTTCCCACAGTTTCTTCTGATTCCCAATCCTCCATAGAATATTGATTATTTCGCTGATCAAAATCATTTCCTGACCTGTTCTTCTCTGGAGCTTGAACCTGCTGTGACTGTCGGGGAGCTAAAGTACCTCGATTACTAGTCACTTGTCCCCTTCCTCTCCCACCAGCAGCTAAAACAGGGCATTCAGAACGCCAATGTCCCTTCTCTTTGCAATAAGCACATTGATCCAGTCCCAGTGGAGTTTGTCTATGCGGTGGCCCTACTGGAGGCATTGGTCTATAATTCGGACCATAATTTTGGCCACGGCCTCGACCTTGGGGTCCATAGGCCTAAACCATCACCTTAGTTTTCAATTCTTTTAATTTTCCTTCTTTTCGTTCTTGCTCAGTGGTATCCTGATTCTGATAATACTGAGCCATATCTAATATAGCTTTTGCAGTCACTGAAGCCCATATGTTTTCAGAGTTCTTTAAGCGAACTGATATCTCGGGAAGCAGATTTTCCACAAATCTATCTACAAATAAATGTGCACCTGTAGGTGTAGCTGTATCTTGTCCACTAAAATCATGGAACAGTTCCTCAAAGTGAGTAAAGAAATCAGGGACGGCCTCTCCCTGTTTCTGTTCACAAGCAGTAAGGAGTGCACAATCTATTTTTCTGGCTGGAACTGTCGTTTTTATGTAATTAAGTATGTTACCAGGCAGATCCAGTATAAGCTGACTAGGTTTCTGACCGGGTTTTCTATCCCTATCAGCTACTAAGATGGCAGTCCAATCTCCTCCCAAATCAATAGCATGATCCTGTTTCCGGGTAAGTCGCCACATATCAGGTGGTAGGATCATACCGAAAAACGTATCAATATCTGCTAAGGTCATGATACAAGAATCAATGGCTGCCTGTACATCTTCATAAAAACCCCTAGGATATTTCCGTATATCGGGTAAAGAGGCTTTTAAAGTGAGTGCATCCGTCCTTTTCCAGGGCGTATATATCCAAATGTACAAAAAATGGGCTCTAGCAATACCACTATTTGGGTCGTCATCGTCTGCATTCCCTCTTCCAGGAATGAACTGTGGCGCAGCTTCCCTCATAGGTCTTATTCGGTGAGAGGAAGAGAGCTCATTACGGTATCCAATTATTGTTGCTTTGGCAGTGTTAATTCCTTTTACAGGGAAGGCCCCTATCTGACACTGTATTAATTGCTCTAACATCATCTGGGCCATTTCGTCCTGTAGTCATCTCCCATTGAACCATAAGTTGATGAGAAAGCTTACTTATAAGACAAAGAAGCTCACCCTCGGAGAAATCCTGAATCTGATCGATCATTTCTTCTACTTCCATTTCTAGATCACTTAACCAATTTAATACCATCAACCCTATTGCATAATGACGAAACTGAGGTACAGTAGAGTGAAGAACTCGAGGAGTCAGGACAGATGTAGGAACCACAGAATCATTAGTCATTTCAAATGCAGTGGCTTGAGGTGGAGGCGCAGAGGCTTGGGGTGGGTGTGCAGTGGCCTGGGTTGGAGGGGGTAAAGAATGTACAGATACTGGTTGGAAAATAGGGAGCTGGACAACCGTGGACAAAGGAGGGGGAGCCGGGGGTACAAGGGGAGCAATATTTAGGGGTCCAGGGGGAAGAGGTGTTAAGGGCACATATGGGGGCGGGGGTCGTTCTATCAACAATCCATCAATATCTGAGTTCACATCTTCTTGGTGGACCTCTACTGCTAGTCTAACTATATATTCTTTAGATATTAATAATGTATGCAACCTATCTGAACATTCCTTTTTCTCCTGAACTTCCTTATCCTTCAATTCCTTATACTTCTGATACGGTCTTCCTTTCCTGTTTCCTCTGTACCTTCTCTGCTTTGAGCTGCCGCTCCCTCACTTCTTTTCTCCACATACGCAAACTGTCAAACATAGCCAGCCTAACTTTCTTCAAAAACAATTGATTCTCTAAATACTTGAGTTTGTGAGGATCCATAGTTCCCTCTATTGGCCATCTCAGCTGGGGATCCCCTTTTGTGTATTTGTTCCGCAATGTATTATACATGATGGGACAAATACCATATTTGATGTACATATCAAAATTTGGCGTACCTTCTGGTGGCGCCGGCTGACTTGCTTCCAAAATGCTCTGCTTGTCGCAGCAGCAACGACAACTTCCAAAGGGTACTAAACACAGGCATGTTATATAAGAAATTTAAAAAAAAAAACTTATAAATGGAGAGAAATAAAAAATATTCTCACATTACCTGTTGGAAAGTGTTAGTCAAAAACAAATAGCAAGTCTCAACACATCTTAGATCTCTAAATACCAAACAGAACCTAGGTTTCAAAATTCAAAACCGAGTCCGAACGGATTACCAAATTCCAAACAGATTACCAATAAAATACCAAGTCAAGACAAATACCAAGTCAAGCAAAGATCAAACCGATCCAAACCAAATGATCAAATGAACCGGTTCAATACAGATTTGCCTCATGCGTAGTCTTCGCCTCCCACCTGTCGATCCTCCCTGATCCAAAGAAAATAACCAACCGAAGGCCAAAGTCAAGGCTAGCAGCCGCCAGGAAGATCAGAGTTGGAGAGCAGAAAAATCACCTTGGACCACGAGCAACACTAATCTCATCAGGTGGGGTGCTTCCTTAGCGAAGTTCGTCTTACCGACCTGATCTCCTTCCCTGGTCCGACTGCAAGCGCTTGATGAGGACCCACTTTTGAGCGCCAATCTGTGGAGCAGATCAATCTATGACCTGCTGGTGCAGGGCTTACCACTTCGCTACGGGTTCTTTATCAAATGAGGAGGAATCAACAGTGGAGCGAAGTACAAACCATAGGTAATTTATTAAGCATTCAGAATGGGTCTCCATCCAATGAGCACCATGGAGTTACTCAAGGAAAGGAGCACACTGAATAATTGTTACATGAGTTTATATAGGGAAAAATCAGAATAGGAACGCCCAGAGGTAAATAGAGCTTTGGGAAGAACACACAAATTAGACCAACGGTAGGAATAAACAACCTTGGTGCCTTGTGTAACTGTTGTCTTGAAGCTGCATAACAAGATGGGTTTATCTGAACAAACTTTGTCTAAGGCTTTATCATTGTTTAAAATACACACAACCCACAGTGTAGACATCAGCTGTTCTTTTGTGCTGACTTTGCATGTTTACGCAGCCTACAATGTCTCAACTTAGATTCGTGACCTAATGTTTATGCAAGTGTGGTGTCAAGGATAGAGTAAGGCTGAAAACAGGTTCAAAGGTGGGCATGAATGAAGCACAGCTAAATTAGAGAACCAGAGATTCAGATTTTAAGGTTTCACAACTCTCTGGCGCGAGATCATGTCTGACAAGTGGGCGCTGCTGATAATCTGCCAAGGTTACTCGCTCCTCTTTCTGTCTTCCCCTCCAGCCATGCCACCTCGGTGCCACCGCATGTCAGGGGATCATTTGGCCCTTCTCCGTCGAAGTCTGTCCTCCTGGCCGAGGGGGCCATCGAGCTCACTCTGGCTCAGGTCCTGGCTACCCTGGAGACTGGATGGTAGCGTTTGACTTGCAGGATGCTTATTTTCACATCCCTGTCCTGCCGGCACACCGGCGTTACCTGCGGTCCATGGTGGGCCAGGAGCATTTTCAGTTTGCCGCGCTCCCCTTTGTCCTTACCAGCGCCCTTCGGTGTTCATGAAAGTGATGGCGGTGGTCGCAGCTCATCTGTGCAGGTCAGGGGTGTCAGTCTTCCCCTACCTCGACGACTGGCTGTTGAAGGCAGGCTCGCCCCAGGCAGTTGTCTCCCACCTCCAGACTATGGCCGAACTCCTGCATTTGCTGGGGTTCTCCATCAATGTGCTGAAGTTGCACCTGACCCCCTTGCAGAAGCGCCCTTTCATCGGGCGGTTCTGGATTCGACGACGTTTCGGGTTTATTCTCCCGAGCAGCGAGTCTGGGATATTCAGGCTATGATTCCGATCTTTCAGCCTCTATCCTGGGTTTCGGTCAGGATGACCCTCCGGCTGCTGGACCTGTCCGTTCACGTCCAGATCTCGGAGGGCGCTGCACGATCGTTGCAGTGGTGGCTCACGGACTGCGATTGGGTCAGTGGCAGATCCCTCTCCCTTCTCCAACTGGAGCACACAGTGGTGACGGATGCGTTCCTTCCTGGGATGGGGGAGGGAGGGGTGGGCAGCACATGGGAGAGGCAGAGATCAGAGTCGCTGCTCCATATCAATCTCCTGGAGCTGCGGGTGATCCAGCTTGCACTGAAGGCATTCCTTCCCTCTCTCTGGGGAAGTGTAGTGCAGGTGTTTACGGACAACACCACCGCCATGTGGTATTGCAACAAACAGGGTAAGGTGGGGTCCTGGACCCTGTGTCAGGAGGCTCTGCGCCTCTGGACATGGCTGGCACATCACGGCATTACTTTGGTGGTTCAGCATCTGGCAGGTTCTCTGAACGCCAGGGCGGACGTACTCCGCTACCGGTGCATGATGGATCACGAAGGGCGTCTGAACTCTGATTTGGCGCAAGGTCTCCTTCAGCAGTGGGGAGAGCCTTGGTTAGATCTATTCGCCACCGAAGAGAACGTGCAATGTCATCAGTTCTGCGCGTTGGAATTTGCAATGCGGCACTCGCTCGGAGATGCTTTTCGTTGCAAGTGGAGTTGCGGTCTGTTGTACACCTTTCCGCCTATACCACTTCTGCCCAGAGTGCTGAAGATCAGGCGAGACCGGGCCCAAGTCATTCTTGTTGCTCTGGACTGGCCTTTAAGAGTATGGTATCCCGAGGTACTCAGTATGAGCATCGATCCCCTGATCCGTCTGCATCTTCGAGAGAATCTTCTGTTGCAGCAGCAGGGAACGGTCCTCCACCCGAACCTGTCCAGCCTCCACCTCCATGCTTGGAGATTGAGCGGCGATAGTTGACACCTTTCGATCTTCCTTTCGAAGTCTTTGATGTCATTCTGGCAGCCAGGCGTTCCTCGACTAAAACGGTATACGCCTGCCGATGGAACAGATTTGTGGCATGGTGCACAGCGAAAGCTGTGCACCCCCTTGCGGCTTCTCTTTCTGAGGTTCTTCTGTTCCTTCTTTCATTGGCCCAGCAGGGCTCTGATCTGGGCACTATCAAAGGTTATCTTTCTGCCATTTCCGCCTTCATGAGGCTTCCTGATCAGCCTTCTCTTTTTAAGTCCCTGGTTGTTAACCGTTTCCTAACTCTTTGTTGGCTACGTGGGCGCCAAAAGAGGTCGGGCGGTGCACAAACGGACCATCTCCCGGTGGATCGTTCTGTGCATCAAAGCATGTTACTCCTTGGCCAAGAAGGAGCCTTCTGTGGGACTGCGTGCCCATTCGACCAGGGCAACGGCAGCCACTACTGCCTTGGGACGCGGTGTCCCCTTGCAGGATATTTGTCAGGCAGCTACGTGGGCCTTGCTGCACACGTTTACCAAGCACTACTGCCTTGACGGTCAGGTCCGGAGAGACTGCTTCTTTGGCCGTTCTGTGCTCCGTGGCTTTCTGGTGTAACTTGTTCGTAGACCCTCCACCGGGGTTGGTATTGCTGGTGTATCTATTCTAAGTTAAGGAATCGATCACTAACGTGTCTTTCAGATGCACAAGTTACTACTTGTGGAACGATATATCTGTAGGAGACATTAGTTAGTGATGGATTCCTTACCGCCCCACCCATCCTCCCCGTTCTGCGAGCTGATTGCTAGGGTTAAGGTCATCCCCTTTTAGGGCCCTAGTTTTATGCACCAAAGGTCAGTTTATTGCATGGCTCTGCGTTTCGGCTCTAAGTTTTGTACAGAACTGACGTCTGTGCGCATGGGTGGCGCCCAAGTAGTCTCCGTGATGTCATCCCAGCGCACACGATGCCAGTGATGGGCTCGGAGCCGCACGGCACCACCTACTGGCGCGCAGGGGTACTGCTATGTAGAAAACTTTCCGGATCCAGACTGACTCCTGAGGAATATTGTAAGGTAAGGAATCTATCACTAACCAATGTCTCCTACAGATATATCGTTAAACAAGTAGTAGCTTGTGCTTTAAGTCCTCTGACTGTCCCCTTCTTGCCAGGGGTTGACCCTTGCCCTATGTGGGGTATTGGCTGCTGGCAGGTGTCTGACTTTGCCTTCGTACGCTCCTGTGGAGTTTTCATTATGGCTATCCCTCTGGGGCTCCTATACCTCCTTTTACTGCCGCCCGCAGGCTCGCATCTCTCTGTCTGTAGTGCTTGGGACTCCAGGTCTATGCCTTGTGGTATCTACCTCGCGTAGCCTGGCATCTTGCTTTTGTCCTATCGTCAATCTTTTGGTGCCAGCCCCTTCTGGGTTGTTCTTCCAAGTAGGGAGTTGCTGTGGACATCTCTGTTGTAGGTTATGGCCTTTTGGCTTATTCCTCATCAGTTTTCTCCACATCCCGCTGCCTTCGCGCAGGGATTTCTACGTTTAACTAGCATTCTTAACAGTGGCGGAGTCGCGGAGACTGTTCTCCTTGATCCCCTGCTCTTCCTGGCATCTAGGACCCGTGAGTTGGTCCTAAGAACTTCCTTGTTAGGCTAGTCTTTTCTTCTAAATTGTGCCTGGGTTTGGCCGGTTATCAGCATCTTCTCGAGGCTGTTTCTGCGCCATGCTCTTCCTCATGGCTTGTGCGGCCCATTGCCTTCTTGCTATTGGGCGCATCTCTTGCTTCCTGGTGTTCCTCTTGGCTGCATACGAGCGTCTTTCGGGCTGTGAAGGGGCATCCTTTAAATGCTCTCCACATGTCTGACTGGCAAGGGTCTCCGCAGTACTCTTCCTCTGTGGTACATGTGAGGGCGCTACCCGTTCTCTCCACCATACCACTTAACCAGTCCTTTGGGTTGGTTCGTCGAATGCCGCATCCTGCGGTTCTTTCACGCCATAAGGTTCAGTTCTTCTTCCTGCGAGGTGCTGAACTATCTTTTCACGCCAGTTTCTTTGCTGGGTGTGTTTATCTTCTATGTCGGCCCGTGCTGTACGAAGGTCAGTATCCTGCTGCCTTCGTATCTTTACGGGAGCAGGTTTCACAGTGTTTTACGCTGTTTAAGGTATTTAGCTGGGGCTTAGCTCTGGCTTCTTGTCGACACCTTAGATACTGTGGATCCTTCGAAGTTCGGCATTTTTTCAATCAGGCACAAGCATTCTGGCTTGTTTTCCTTCTCTCATCCCCTCTACATGTGGGGATTTTCATGTTACTCTGGATGGGCTGTGGTACCCTCTCTTCCCCTTGATTCCCCGCTCTCTTCAGGGCTTAGGGGTCACTTCTTTCCCCACTGTGTTTCGCCCTTTGGTTGACAACACTTTTGGTCATGGTATTGACGTCGGGGGTCTCTCTGGACCTTCTTGGGTTCAGTCGCAGTCCCGCCTCCTCAAGGGGTATGGCTTTGGTATCCATTCTACTTAAGGAATCTGTGGCTAGACTTCTCTTATCAGATGAACAAGTTGTATACCTTCGGTAACGATGTATCTGGTAGAGACATAGTCTAGCTGCAGATTCCTTAACGCCCACCCGTCCTCCCCGTCCTGCGACAATCTCTTCAGGTTGGGCGGCTTCTTGCCTTCGCCTCCCTTCAGGTGGCTTTATTCCTCTGCGGGGTGATGCCTTCTCTTCTCTCCGCCTCACGAAGCTACATTCTGTTTCGGGGCTCTGCTTTGCTCATTCTTGTGATTGGACGGTATGCTCATGTGCCATGTGTCTAATTCTTCTATCTTCAACAGCTTGAGGTCTCTTGCCTCCCCTGCAATCTAGCGGTTGCAGTTTCTGTCAATGCTTCATTCGGCAGGTCCATTTTTCAGATCTGATGTCTCCTTTTGGGTGACGCTTTATGGTACTTTGTCTTTGCTCCTGGGTTCTGGACTGGGTGTCCTTCAATGTCATATATTGTGGTTGCAGCCTTTCTGCCGGCTGCTGTGATGGTTCACCACAGAGCTATGGCTCACATGGTGAGTCTTGTGCTTCTGGTGGCACAGGCTCCCACAGGCCAAGGGTTCTATCCTGCCTATGCTCTGCATCTTCTTTTGCCTCCTGGGGAGGTTTGGGACTTAACCATTGAAGAGGTCCCTCCCAGAGTAGTGCTGTTCTTTTCCCTCCCTCAGTTTACAATATACGGTGCCTGGCACGGTCTTTCTATGGTGATGTTTTGCTCACCATACCTTGTTTTTCTTTTCTTTTTCTGTACACTGTTCCCATGTTTTCAGTTTTTGGTGGTGGCTTCGCGTCCTGATGCGGAAAAGTCTTAAGACAAAAACTGATGTTGGTGCGCCAGGGCGGGGCATATATGGCTTCGCTGATGTCCCATCCGTGGACTATGTCAGGGCAGAGCCGTACGCCCCCCCTTCCCCGGCATGAGGAGGTGCTGCTGCGCAAGATTTTCCGGACCAGTCTGACGCCTGGGGATAGTTTAAGTTAAGGAATCTGCGGCTAGACTATATCTCTACCAGATACATCGTTACCGAGGGTAAGTAACTTGTTTGTTAGGTCAGGGGGTCATTATCATTTACACTGTGGAGGGGGGAGACTGGGTGGAGGGCTGTGGTGGCCGAGGACTTGCACATTACTAAATGCTGGAGTTGAATCTGGAGGTCTTCGTCTTATCGTACTTTTGCACCGGAGCTCGTGCCCTTCCTCACTATACTATTTAATCATCGCTTCTGAGCAACAAGTCACCCCTTCCATGGGAAAAACAATTGTGGCAGTACTTCCTAAACCTGGTAAGATCCCTCAATCTGCTCTTCTTACCGCCCGATTGCTCTTCTGAATCTACATGCAAAACTTTATTCCAAAATGCTGGCTACTCGTCTCGAAACAATTCTCCCTGCTCTCATAGATCTGGATCAGTCCAGATTTATTAAGGGGCGACTAATCCACGATAACTTGCGGGGTATCATCCATATTATTGAAAAGGCCCACAAGAAAAACATCCCAACAGCACTTCTCTCGCTAGACCCGGAGAAAGCTTTCGATTGCGTGGAATAGATATTTTTTATTTAAAGTGCTCCAGCGCTTTGGCTTCAACAAATCCTTTATAGGGTTGATTTGCACGAACTATCACTCTCCTAGCTCTCAGGTCCTTGTCAACAGAGTTGCTGCCTCCCCCTTTCACTTGACTCGCGGGACGAGACAGGGCTGCCCTTTATCTCCCCTCCTTTTGCCCTGAGCATCGAACCCGTGGCCCACAGCATTATAGGTAATCGGGAGATCCAAGGAATGCTTTTTGGCACAGACTACCGTAAGATATCGCTGATGACTGCTTCTCCCAGTGTCCGATCCCCTTGTCTCTCTCCTAGCTATCGAGGCAGAGCTGGAGTCGATCAAAGGCGTGGCAGGTTTCAACATCAGCCTGAAAAACTCCTTCCTATTGAATCTTAAAATACCCAAAGACGATTGGCGGAGGGTGAAGGCTTTCCGTTGCACCATTAAGGAGATCACCTACTTGACGGTTAAGCTTACCCCTCCGGTGCGGTATCTATATCAAGCGAACTTCCCTCCTCTCCTGCGACAATTAAAGCTCAATCTGGGCAAATGGAGTGCGGCTTACATCACCTGGTTAGGCAGGACTAATGCCATTAAGATGAATGTTCTCCCCAGCTTCCTTTATCTTTTTCAAGGGTTGACTATTCCAGTGGAGGGTGGTCTATTTAGGGAATTGCGGCATATGCTGACCAAATTCGTTTGGCAGGGGAAAAGGGCGTGACTTCCCTACAAGTTGCTTATTAGACCGCGCAAAGAGGATGGCTTGGCATTACCGGACTTTCAGTCCTACTACAGAGCGACGCAAATGCGGGTGATTACGGAATGGTTGCTGCGGGCTTCGGAGAAGCATTGGCTTCACATAGTCAGGTAACTGGGCATACTATCTGGCATCTCCTCTGGAAACCTAAGCAAGACAGACCACTCAATGCCTACGTTAGCACACCTACGTCCACCACACTTAAGGTCAGGTATATCCTCACTACCAGACTGCACCTTACGACCTCTCCCTCCCCTCACACACCTATACATTTTAGCGCTGCATTCCCCCCCGCACTACAAGAAGGCCCCTTCGAGGCCTGGAGGGAGGGCGGTTGCAACATGATCTCTCACTTGTTTGACAGAGGAGAACTCCCCACTTTTCAGGACTGCAAGAAACAATTCGCGTTAACAAAGAAGAATACCACTACTTGCAACTGAAACACTGGGTGCAGCAGCCCTTGGTGCGGCAGGCCGCCACCAGGGAGTTGTTCCCTATCGAAGTTTGCTCAGTCTGGGTCCTCCTCCAAGGGTGTATCTCCTATCTGTATGCTCTTATCCAATCAACGAGTCCCAGGACGATGCTGCGTTTCAAACGTTTTTGGAACGCTCTCGTAGATGCCCCTTTGGAGGACAAACACTGAGCATTTAGGTAGGGTTATAGTGAAATTCAACCGCTCCATGTATCTCAAAGAAACCCACTGTAAAATGATGTACAATTTGGTACTTGTACCCTCAGAAACAACATATGATTTTTCCGGGTTCATCGGATAGGTGCCTGAGGGGGTGTGGGTTGTTAGGCGATTTCAGACATATTTGGTTGGACTGTCCCGTCAAACCTTTTTGGAAGGAGATACTGTCCCAAATCAAACTTATATTAGGCTATCCTATTCCCAGCTCCATGGAACCGGTTCTGTTGGGGGTCCGAGATCCGAATTTGAGAAGACGGACACAGGGCGACAAATCAGTGATGTGGCTCTGCTTGGGGGCTGCCAAAATGACAGTTGTCGTGGCTTGGAAGAAGCTAGAGGCCCCATCCTTAACCCAATGGCATGCGAGATTGTGGAGGGCTTTGGCGCGCGTGACTGATATAATTGAAGACACCAGGAAAGGTTTTGATTACATTTGGTCTCCACTGATCAGCTATTTATCAGAGGGGCTTCCTTTGACGGCTCATCGGGATCTATGAAAAGTGCATTGAGCACCTAGGCAGAGGCCCCAATATCCCAATCCTCTGGCTCACTTTTTCCTAATTTGCACCATGACATCTCAGTTATGTTTATTTCCTTTTTTACTTGGGTATAATTAAGTTTCCTTTCCCTGTTACTCTCTCGGGAGGGTATATTGTTATTTGAAAACATTGACAGGAATGCAACATGTTAGGATGATGCTGTTATATATCTGTTCTTTCGACTCGGACCTGGTAGGAAAACTGTTACTTTCATGAGCGGATGATAATTTCGACTAATGTTGCCTATGTAATGCTTTTGTCGCACTTTCTGAGAATTTCAATAAAACACATTTTGAAATAAAATGCAGTTCACAAATATTTTCTAGGAGTACTATTTCTTGCCCTACTTGTGAATTCTTGGGAATTCACTAAAGCCGTATACCTGCACTTGATGCAAGGACATATACTTTGGGTGCACTTTTGATACTTTCTTCAATAATTGGGCCCCAATTTGGTCTGGCGTTGACCATAACCTTTAGCGTTTATTAAAATTATCTCTGTATAGGCTGGCTTCACTCTGAGTGGCAGCATTCTGCTGTTTCGCAAGGAGCATATTTTCAAAGTATTTTTGTTCAGTGCCAGTAACTATTGTGGCAGTGTGTTTTTTTGTGACCAAAAATATTTTTGCTTTTACCAATGTTTGTTATAATGGTGAGGGTCCAGCAGCTCCCACACCAAAAGCTGACCACCAATTTTAGATCTACTGGCTTTTCCAATGCTTGTTTGTTTCCAATAATCTTATTGAAACTTTTTTTCACCGATTTTCCATTATTACCAGCATGCATCAGCACATTACTAAATGATGCTGCAAAGAAATGGTACTTGAAACTTTACAGTAGTTTAGCTAAATGTTTTTTCTCCTGCTCATTTTTTTGATCAACATTTTATTTGAAAAGCAAATAATAATCAGTTTGCTTCCAAGCTCCTGCAATTAATTGCATCACGTTAGAGCATTCTGGGAGCATTATACATAGCCTCATATTGCTAAACTTTAAAGTGTGTACACCTTTTTATTCTGAAACAACTCTCCATAGTGCAGTCATAGCTTACATTTACTTGGAGCGCTCACCTTAATAGTGAAGGCTTTCAATTAATGAACCATAAATACAAGTTTGAACAGCATTAACATACGGACAGAAATATTACCTTAACTAGACCGTGCCCTTCTCTGATCCGTAATGTGGTACTGCAAACTGGCAGCCAAAGGGTTTGTGCTGCAGGGTGTTGGGCCTACTTGTCCCAAGGAAAAAATACACATAAACTTGTTGCCCTTGACACCAAACAATATGTTCTGGGTGTCGGGTTATAGGAATTCCACATCCCTGACATGGCTGTGTAGATGGAAGTCTGAGGTTTGGACCTATGTCTCTTGTCTGAAAGGTAGTATTAAGATAGGACCTGCATCTTTATGATTGGCTACTTACTGTTGCTGCTGTTTTCAGATATCTTTTAGATGTGAAGATGTGAAACAATTTTTGTTTTGAGTAGACATTTCAGTCAGGAGCTGTAGCTTTGTGGAATGAACAATTTTGTGCGATTTAGATTAGAACTTGTGCACTACAGTGTGAGTTGTAGAGGTGACTTTTGAATTTGTACATGAAGTGTAATAAAATCATTTTTTTCTTCAAACATGCAATAGTCTATATTTAGGATGTTTGTTGACAATACTAGAAAATGTAGCTACATACTATGCAATACATTCTTAAACTTCACCTTGAAAAACTCTCAACAGAATTTCCTTTGTCAGGATTTGTTTCAAAGTTTGTAATTTCTTTCTGTTTAGGGGCTTCTCCAGTGCGGCAGTGCTCAGTTGAGTTTTTCCCCCCACCTCCTCAAATGACGTTGCCACATGTATTGGTAAGTACATGTGTTTGTCTGTGTGCATTACAGAATATTGGTATCACATACTTGTGCAGCTTGGGCATTCCCAGCATGTGATAAAAAACTGCTGTTGCTATACAAGGACTGCAAGCCTTTTCAATGTGATATCAATGCCATTATGGCTCTGGCTTGCATCCGCATTGCTTCACTTCTTTACGTCTTAACTATTTGAGCTACAAATTATTTTACTGATTTTACTGTTGTCCAGGAAGCAGTATTTTGTGAGATTATGCCAGAGTTTTAGTTCATCCACTTTTAGACTTTTGTCCCAGGCTCTGTTGAGTTCAGTTCTTGTTGATTAGTCAACCCAGTCCTACTGTATGAACATCAATATTTGGCGTAGATGTAACTGATTCCTAGAAGTAAAAATTGGTGTTCATACTTCATCCAGAGACCAATTAGTTTACTGGTTTTGTGGGGATCAGTGCTTGCCTTAGTTTTATTCAGTCTTCACTAGGGATCTTTATGGCAAATCAAGAATTTGGGAGCTGCCATGCATTAATAAATATGCTGAGAACATCCAATTATACCTAAAAATCTCTACTGTAAATGGCATTACCATTCTAAGGGGTTGTCTCTGCAAATTTCAACCGTGCACAAATAAGAACTTTCCTCATTTAAATCCACATAAAAATGAATTCCTTTGCAAGTACACATCCACATAAAACCCGACCTCGCAATTCTGGATGCTCTCAATTTAGCGGAGTTTGTCTTTTACCCTTTGTTTGTGAAATCCTTGTCTGTTTCAGATAGTCAGCAAGGCAACATACCTATCGTACCCTCTGCCCGTAGAGTGCATCCTTGCAACCATTTAAGCCTCTTAGTGCACCTATATCCTGGTATTCAGGACACCCAGTTCTCATGGACCCATCTGGCTAGAGTCCTTGGCATTGTTCCTCTCACTCTATCTAGTGCCCAACTGTGAGAAAGTGCATCTTTCTTGCATGGTATGCCCCCACTTTTTGCTGAATTGCTGAATGTACTTTGACTGAGTGTACCCTGGACTCCTGCCAATCAGGTGCCCTGGGCCTATGTTCCTTCCCTAAAAACACAAAACCCAAATTGGCAAACCCTGGCCACATGTCAGCCCCTGGTAAATGGTACCCTAGGTACCCAGGGCCTTGTGACCAGGGAAGGCCTCCAAGGGCTGCAGCACTCATTGTGCCACCCTTAGAGGCCCTGTACCCTTAGACACACCCACTGACCTTGCAGTCTGGGTGCAAGACAAAATAAAGAGTCGACATGGCGCACATCCCTGTGTGCCATGCCCATCACCTACACTGCCATGGCATACATCAGCCACCCCTATAGCTGGGTGCCCTATGCCAATGGTGTGGGCACAGGAGCAGGAGCCCTGTGCCCCTACAGTACCACAGGTCCATTCCTGGGCACTGTAAGTGCAGTGCTGCCATTTAAGAGTACATGGTGCTGAGAGCTTGTCAAACACGAACTCCACAGCACCATAATGGCAACACTGAAGACTGAGAAGTTTGGTGTCAGACTTCTCAGCACATTATATCCCACACTGGCAGTGTGGGTTTAATGTCCCAAGCACCCCAGAGGGCATCTTGGAGATGCCCCCTAAAACCTAACCTACAATCCACATCCGTTCTGAGGCTGCCTTGGCTGCCACACAGCAGACCTGTTGTTGGACCCCTGGGTAGGAGAGCCCCTGCTCTCCTGGGCCTGCAACAATGCACATCCTGGGCGAGGTGCTAAATCTCCTCCCCAAGGATGGGCAGGGGGAAGCTTCAAAGGCATACCGCCTCTGAGCTTCCCCAGGCCACTGCAACCAACCACTCTGGTGGGAATGCTTGGCCGGAAACCCCAAATAAGGACAGGGGATGTGCCAGCCTGCCAACCCCACCCCTCAGGTGGGGGAGGCGAGGTGAAGCACATCTCCGGGCTCTCCATCTTGAAGATTGAAAGCCCTACCCTATCAGGACGAGGCTACTGCGCCCCTCCCACAGGAGAGAGGCAGGATAGAGGGGGTGTACCCACCCCAGGACATGGACCCATTGGTCCCTGCCCTTCACCTACCTGTAACGCCCCTAAACCTAGTATTTAGGGGCACCCTGAACCTTCCTTTCCCAGATTCCCAAATCTGAAGAAGAGCTAGATGAAAGATGACCTGCCCTGCAGCTGCTAAGGAGAGGAAGACACCAACTGCTTTGGCCCCAGCCCTACCGGCCTGTCGACCCTCGAACCTGCTCCTGCTCCAACCCGGCATCTCTTGTGGCCAGCAACCTCACACACCCCAGAGGACCTGGCTACCTTTTGACTCTAAACCCCTGGGACTCCCATGAGTAGAGGCTCTACTCAAAATCTACTTCTAATCCCTGGCAGCAGCCCGGAACCGCGAACCCAGCACACTCTGCACCAGCCAAGCCTGGCCTGTGCCGGAGTGAACAAAGACCACCAGGACGACCCCACGGCGACTGTGACACCGAGTCCGGCACCCAAGGACCTCCCTCGACACTCCTGAAGAAGCCTGCAGCCTCTGAACAAGCTGCCCTCCCAACCGCTATCAACAGAGGGTAAGATTTCCCGACACCAAAAGGCACCCCTGCACCCGGCGCCGCGCGGCCCCCTGAGCCCAATCCCGGGGTACCTACCTGTCCTCCAACTACCCAACTTACCTCTCGAAGTGTGGTGGCACCTGAAGAATCTTCGTTCACGAGCTTGCAGTCTTTTTCTAAACTGGAGATTTCCCATTGAAATCAATTGAGCGCCCGAAGGCTCAAAAGCACCCTGCACCCAGCCGCCCGAGTGGCCCTGGAAGTGCAACCTCTACACCTATCTACTTCCCCACTTGCCCTGAGTAAGTGACCAGGAGCCCAGCTCCCACAGCCGCATGGCATGCTAGTCCGCAGCCACCAACCAAGGCCCCCCTACCTCTCATAGGATAACATTGGGCCTAACTCTCTGCACCCGGCTGCCCTTGCGCCGCTGAGGGTGAACCAACTGTACCTACCTGACCCTGGGAGACCCATGAGTCTATGTCCAGAACCTTAACTCTGCCAGTCGAGTAATTCCCTTTAAACCGATAACTCCATTTTCTTCATAGGGTAACATTGACTTGTTTCTACAGAAATTTGTAAGTGTGGACTTTTCAAATCTTAAAATATTCACCAAAAATTAGCCGAGAAACGAAAATACTCACCTGCTATTAGGTGAGCTCCCAGTGCTGGATCAACTGTACTTACCAGTAACCCAATTTTCTCCCATAGGAAATCATTGACTGTTTTTATGTGAAATTTCTTCTGTCAATTTCTGCAAGCTTTAAATATTCTTTAAAAATCGTATAATATCTGAAAACTTAATTGCTTACCTGTTTTGGATAAAGGTCCCAGTACTGAGTCTAGGCACCCAGTACTGGATTAGAAAAGTAACGAGAACATACTATACCTGCAACTTTAATTTTCTGCCATAGGGAATCATTGACTGTTTTCTATGAAATATTTTCTAAGTGTCAACTTTTAAAATGGCAAAATATGGTCTAAAAATCATCACAGTAGTTAGGTCGACTTTTATCACTTGATCTTCCCTCCTTGTCCTACCCCAGATGACCTATAAGCCGGTTTATTCAGAGCTGCGTAGGCCCATTGATTTGATATTGCTAACCTGAGCTGCCTCATTTAATATTTCCGATTTATTAGGAGCACACTTCCCCCATCATATATTCAGGTCTTTAGTACGAGTAGTGCAAGCCTCGGGGCTTTGCTGGCCCATAAAAGTATTTTTGTTTATTTTACCAAAAAAGTGTCTGGTATAAGGCAAGGGCAGTTTTTTTAGTATGTATACAGATTGGGCTAGTGCTATCATTTTAAATAATGCAACCCTCCCTAGATTAGAGACCGGTAATGCACTCCAATGCAGTAGGTCACTGTCGAGTTAAACTCTCAATGGGTCTAGATTATCTTCATAATTTATCTCCACATTTCTAGAGATCTAAAGCCCTCTATTTTAAATGTAGAGTTTCTTCTCTCCTTGGCAGTGGTCGTTCCCCTCTCCATTTCCCACCAAGAGAATATTTGGGACTTTCTCCAATTTAGTGTCAATCCAGTATATCTCCCATAGAGATCAAGTATGTCACTCAAACTAACCAGGGAGACCTTCGCCTCTGTCTTGTACAATAGGACAGCATTTACAGAGATTTTCTTTCATTCCGCTTCCTGCTTATCTAGAGCCTCCTTTACTATGGTTAAAAGCATTGGTGACCGAGGGCAACCCTGCCTCATATCCTACCCAATTGGAAACTCACTAGATATCACTCCCTTCATTCTCACCTGTCCTCTAGGGTCTTTTTGAAAGACGTTTAACCTACTACAGAAATTTATGTCCTAATCTCCTCTTTAGCAAGACGCCAAATAGGAATGGCTTTTCCACCAAATTAAACGTTTGTGTATTTTTTTTTTTTTTTTTTGTTTGAAACCGTTTATTGCAATCTCAAATATATACAGGTATGGGCCTACAACCTTCCGGCCGGCCGCTAGAGTGACAGGAGCATATGACATACATACAAAAAGGCTCTTGGCGTTGCAGAGAGGTAAATGAGGAGGTATCAATGACGTGGGCCACATGACTCCGAGCCCCCAATACGGTTTCATTTTATAAGAACACAACAACACAAAGAACCACACCCGCAAGGCAACCCGCAATCCGAAGTAACAGTACGTGCTCCTTAAGTGGGGGACCCCAACCATCCACAAGAATCTAAAGAGGGGAGTGGGAACAGATCAGGGACTGGGGAACCCTGTGCCCGGGGCCGGGGGAGGGGGTCAACTAGGGGGACGGAGCTGGTGAGGCAGCCGGCAGTAGTGGTGGCTCACAAATACCCCCGCGGTATGCGTTCCAGGGGCCCCAAACTTTCACCCACGCCTCAGGCTTACCTCTCGCCACATACACCACCTTTTCTCGGAACATGCACCAATCCATGTGTTCTTTCCAGGCCGACACCGCCGGGGGCCTCTGGGATCCCCACAGCTGCGCGATGTCACGCTTAGCTATCATATATCCCAGAGTCACCCATCGTGTCTGCGGAACCGAGTAGTCAGTTGGTTCCCACACATTCAGCAAGCATCTCCTCGCTTCAGGCAACAGCGCGACACGCGTAACCACTCGCAGGACCTCATGCACACCACGCCAGAATCGCTCCACCTTCGGGCATTCCCACAGAATATGCAAAAAAGTCGCCAAAGCACCACACCCACGCTTACACAGCCCATCCTCGGCATAGCCCATACGCAGAAGCCTTGGCCCCGTCATGTAAACCCGGTGGAGGATCTTTAGCTGGACGAAGCGAAGGCGAGCCGGTATGGCCACCTCCTTCGGGGAGGCCACCGCGGACATCCAGTCCTCGTCGTCCAACTCCAGCCCATCGGCAACCCAGGCCTCGCGGAGGCCAGTCAGCAAGCCCGAGCGATCATTAATCAGTTTTTTGTATATGAGGGAGATCGTGCTGTCCGGAACATGGCCATCCAGCACTCTATCCTCCAGGGGGGAAGACTCCGGAATGGAGGCGACGTCTGGGAAGACGGAGCCCGGTGCGTGACGGACCTGCAAGTACCGAAAGTATTCACTGCCCTGCAGCTGAAACTCCGTCTGCAGCGTCTCGAATGTTTTAAATCCCCCCCTCGTCCAGAGATCCCCCACTGTACTGATGCCGATCGTGTCCCACTTCTCGAAGCCCTTCGAGGTCCACAGGGAGCCCAACCTCTCAGACGCATATAGCGGTGACGCCCGGGTCAAACGGTCCTTCCACCCCATAGCTGCGTTAGCCGCGTGCCATACTCGCACCATGACACGCGTAGGTCCCGTCAGGCGGGGGTCGGGCGCGCCAGAATAGAGCGCTCGATTGTAGTCGCCACCAGGCAGGAGCATCTTGTCCATTTCAAATGCCGGGTTTAAGGCGGGCCCGTAGAGGCCATGATTAATTGCAGCTAGCTGGGAGGCCCAGTAATACCGTTTAATATCCGGGAGGGCAACCCCCCCGTCGTACCATGGGAGCGTCAACTTCGCCAAGGCAATACGCGGCCTCCCGTCCCAGAACAGGCGACGCTGTAGACTCTCCACCTCACGGAAGTAGCGCGCCGGGACCAAGTCCATAGTGTTCTGGAGAGCGTATAGGAAGCGTGGCAACGACATCATCTTAAACAATGCCGCCCGGCCGAGCGGCGAAAGCGGCAGGCGCCGCCAACGCGCGACGTCCTCCTTCAAGCGCTGGAGGGGGGGAAGCAAATTCCGCTCGTAGCGGGCCTCCGGGTCCAGAGTAATATAGATACCCAGGTACCGAAACCCCTGAGAGGCAATCTGGATCGGACAGTCCCGCGGGAGGACGGGAGCCTCCCCGGAAAGCACATATACACATGATTTAGCCCAGTTGATGACAAGGCCTGAGTTGCGGCCGAATGAGCGCAAAACATCAACCAGGACAATCAGTGATTTACGCGGGGAGGCGAGGTACAAAAGGATATCGTCAGCGTATAGGGACACGCGGTCCTCATACTCGGGGGTCCAACGGAGACCACGGATGGAAGGGTGCCACCGCAGCCACTCCGCCAGGGGTTCCAAGGCCAGTGCAAACAGGAGAGGCGACAAGGGGCAACCCTGTCGCGTGCCCCGTCCCAGCGCGAATGGGGCCGAGACTCGTCCATTCACCACCACCTCCGCCAATGGGCCCGAATACAACAATTTGACCCAGCTGATGAATCCCGGTCCAAATCCAAATTTCGCCAGCATCGCCCAAATGTATGGCCACTCGAGTGTATCAAACGCCATGGTGGCGTCCAAGGACGCCAAGATGGCCGGCTCCCGCACAAACGGAACACACGCGAGCACCCCGTGCAGGCGCCGCAGATTAAGGGCCGTGTTGCGATGGGGTATAAAGCCGGACTGGTCCTGGTGGACCAGATCGCCCACCACGCCGACTAGCCGGTTGGCGAGCACCTTGGCGAGGATTTTGGGCTCCGCATTCAAGAGCGAGATAGGCCTATAGGATGTGACCCGTTCTCGGGGTCTCCCCTCCTTGTGGATCACCACGATTGTAGCCAGACGCTGGTCCGGCGGGAGGGAGCCCCGCGAGTGGGCCGCCAGGAACATCGCGCGGAGGTGGGGTGCCAGTACATCCGGTCGCAGCTTATACAGCTCGATAGGGATGCCGTTTGGGCCCATGGCCTTGCCAGATGCGACCGAGCGTATGGCAAGGGCAATTTCGTCCGAGGTGGGAGCAGCCTCCAACGACTCCCTGTCCTCCCCCGAAAGGGAGGGCAGCGCGATGTCCCGAAGCAGGGCATGGGAATCCTCCTCCGAGCAGGGAGAAACCGGGGAATACACCTCGCGGAAATAATCCGCGAAGCAGGAGACAATGTCTTCTGGCTCGGTGACACGCACACCATCCATTCTCTCGATCAGCGGGACCACACGACTCGCTCTCTCCTTTTTATCCAACCACGCAATCAATTTACCAGCCTTATCACCCACATCATACAGTCGCCCCTGTTGCTCTCTACTGAGGCCCCTGGCCGCCTCCGTGACGAGGGCCCCGTAGGCCGCCTGCTTAAGGTGTAGAACATGTAGTGCGGCATCCGTCACCCCACTCCCCAGGTCACCCTCTAGTTCAGTAATTTCGGCTTCCACCCGGGTCACCTCCTCCTGCTCGCGCCTCCGGGCATGGGAGATAAAGGAGAGGGCCTCCCCTCTAAGAACTGTCTTGAAGGCTTCCCACAGGGAGATAGCCGAAGGGACAGACCCCACATTCTCCTCAAAATACCGCTGCAAGGATTTAATCAAGTCAGCACGAATAGTGGGGTCGCGCAGGTACCATGCATTGATTGGAGCTACCCTGCCCTCCCCCTCGGGAAGACATCAAAATGCAACAGGAGCGGGGAGTGATCTGAAATACCCCGCGCCAGATGGCGCACCTCTCCCACTCTCCCAGCATAGGCCGCAGGGACAAGGACATGATCAAGCCGCGAGAGGCTACCATGGGCACCCGAATGGAAGGTGTACTGCAGCTGCGCGGGATGTTTTAGTCGCCAACAGTCTACCAATCCCAATGTATCTAAGAGGCCGGGCAGCCACGCCTGTGCCCGGGGGAGGTCCCTAGGGGGGTAACGATCCATAGTCCCAGAAGCCACCGCATTGAAGTCCCCCCCAACCACCAGAAGCCCCCCCGGGAGGTCAAGGAGGAGGCGCCCCAGGTCCGCAAAAGTGGTAGATTGTAACCCCGGTGGGACGTACACTGATACAAAAACGACTACTCTGCCCTCCATTCTCCCCACCAAGACAGTGTAGCGTCCCCTCTCATCATGGCGCACCTCATCTATTTCCAGCGGGAGCGAGTTCTTAACCATGATGCCCACCCCCCGCGAGCCCGACGTGAAGCCCGAGTGGGCCACCAAGCGATAGCCCCGCCGATTCATGGCATAAAAGGAATTACCAATAAGGTGTGTCTCCTGCAGAAAGACCACATCTGGCGAAATTCGTTTCAGATACTGCAGGACCACACCTCGCTTAATCCTATCCCCCCAGTCCGTTAACGTTCCATGACAACAGAGTCAAATCCCTACCCCCCATCACATACAGAAGCCATCATTTGTCCCCCCAAGAGCACCTCAAAAACACCAATACAGTAAAGGGTTTGCCTTGCGGTAAAAACGAACAACACCCCACCCCAACCCACCCGTCCCAACAGAACTCCCCCCACCCTGCACCCCTGCATGAGCCCAGACAGCCCCCCCAAAGTGCAGTGTGCCTGTCGCCCCATAGATGAAAAAACTAACTAGTCCCCCAGAGGAGGAGGGAAAGCCCCCAGGAGACCCCGTATGACCTCCACAGGAGGGGAACATACACGAGCAGTCAATGGTGACAATAATGTTGTCCAGAGCAAGGCCTACTATGTGTCCCTCAGTCCTGATCCGGCGAGCCCTCCCCGCCAACCGCACCCCCCCCCCCCCACCCCCCCGGCCCCGATCCCCGGGCAAAGTGTCCAACCAGTCCCCGGCCGCCTCGGGACGATCAAAAAAGTGCGTGCGGCCATCCAACTCTACCCTCAACTTAGCTGGAAAAAGCATTGCGTACTTCAGGTTCAGGTCCCGTAGGCGACGTTTGACTCCGAGAAAACTCAGTCTCTGCTTTTGGACCGCCGGAGTAAAATCAGGGTAGAAGTTTACGTCCATGTTGTCGAGTCTGACCGGTCCTTGTAGCCTAGAAGTCTGCAGGATAGCGTCTCTGTCCCGAAAGTTGAAAATCCGGGCAATGAGAGGCCTCGGCGGGGCTCCGGCCTTAGGTCTTCCTCCAGGGACCCTGTGGGCACGTTCCACCGCAAAGAGTTTACTCAGCCCCCGGGGCTGGAAATGGGTGAGAATCAGGTCCTCCACAAATAGATCCGCCGCCTCCTCCTCTCGTCCCTCCGGCACCCCGATAATGCGGACATTGTTCCTCCGTGCCCGACCCTCGGAATCCTCCAGTCGACGATCCATCAGGGCGCTCGCCTGGCCAAGCCGGCGCACCTCCGTTTGGAGGGCCGCCACGTCCGTTGCGAGGCCCGAGGTAGTGTGGGCCAAAGAATCGACCCGGTCATTCGTTTTAGACAAATCGGCCCTCACCAGGCCCACATCCACGAGGACCGAGTCTATCTTCTGCGCCAGAGTGTCAAAGCGCTGGTCCACCGAGGCCTTCATCTCGGCGATGGCGCCCATGACGTCTCGGAGGGTCAGATCCGCGGGCAGAACAGGAGCATCAGTCGGGCCCGCAGGGGACGTACGCGGCGCCTCTGGAGATCCCTTCTGGAGGGTGTAGCGGTCCATGTTGTTGGACTGATGGGCCGTGCCACGGCGGGTCGATTTCACCTTTGCCCGGTCGCCATCTTGCTTTGTGGACATGGCTGCAGTCCCCAAATCGTGCCAATCTCCTCGAAAGGGCCGACAAACCAGTTCACGGGCTCCGGGGGGGGGGGGGCGACCACAGTTCCGCAGGACGGATCACAGCCGGCGGGTCGGCTGGGCACCCGGACAAGGCCACACCACCGCACACCGCCCTGCAACCCTACCTCGCCTGACAGCAAGGAGGGCGCAAAAGCGAAAGTGAAAGTGCGGGGTACGCGAGTCGCCCAGCCTTGCCCGCCGCTGTTGTTCACTTTGTCTCCGGATCGCCCCACAACTCCAATCCGGGGGGCCGGCGTGGAGAAGGCCGCAGACCACAATCGGTGCTCCCGCCGGTATCCGAGGTCCGATTCGGAAACGGAAAACGGGTGTCACCTTAGCTCGGGCTCACGAACACAGTCCCCTCATCTGGGAAAGGATATAGTCAGGATTAATGCAGGAGGTCGCGGAGGTCCTCGGGAGCTTCGCACCTACGCGGCCATCTTGGTTGCGCGCTAGGCTCCTCCCCACGTTTGTGTATATTGAGGCTAAATATGAAAACTCTCATTGCCATGCTAATGTTCCTATGTAAGTGTCGAAGTGTTCAATTTAGTACATCTGTGGGCATAGGTTAGGTCTGATCTGGATGAGGCAGGTCTTTAACCACTTCCTAATTTGTTAACTGGTAGCTTGGGTTCTTAATCACTTAACAATATCAGTCCGTAAGATTTGCACTGCTGTCTAGGTTTGCCGTTTTTATGGTACAGTACGATTGTTGTCTCTAATATTTAGAAATCTCTTTTATAGGATATGCCTGTGTATATATACCTCATGTAATGATGCTGTTACCCTTCCTGTCATCCTTTTAAAAGATTCTGTAGGCAGTCCTATAGGGCCAGGTGTTTTCCTCAACTGTGAGCATGCTAGTTTTTATTAGCCTTCAGTTAGGTCTCCCAACTCCATTGTCGTCTTTCTCACCAAGCGTCTGCATGGACAGTCTTGACAAAAACTGCATGAGCTTCATAGAAGAGACCATCTGCAAGCCATAGAACCCCTGCATATAGTCTGTAAAGACTCTTGTAATGTCTCGTCTCCCCTTTACCCTTAAACCATCTGGCATCAGTATATTCCTATTATGGTTTTTATATTTTTCCCTGCGCGTCAGTAGGTGGCGTTGTGCAGCTCCGCGTCAGTCACTGGCGTGGTATGCGCCGAGATGACATCACGGAGACTACTTAGGCGCCACCCATGCGCCCTGACGTCAGTTTTTTTTTTCCACGCCAGCAAGCGCAAATCCGGTTCAAGCACGTACCTTAGTCAGTTCAGTTCAAAGACTTTATTCGGTTATAAAACATTGTTAACCATAACAGTACATAAGATACATATTAGACACAATTTACACAATGTAAGAACAGGTGAGGTATGTATAGGTTATTAAAACTCATAGACTCAATACCTTTAAAACATTATCGATTTCCTTGAATAAAAGACGTTTCTAAGAAATACAGAGACAGATGCTACCGTGAATGTCTTCAAGTTTCCGAATTGTCAGAAAGGCAGGGCGGCATTGTCTAAAATTCATATACTTTAAAATTGGCTTGATCCACCTTTCCCTGGGTACTGAGTAATATTTACAAAAGAATAAAATATGAATATCCGATTGGGTGGATAGATCATCACAGGGGCATTTGCCTATTCCGGCTGACCAGTCATTGTTAACAGGAAAACTCGGAGTTCTAAAAAGAATCCGAAATCTAATACGTACCAGCAAAAACCTTTCATGTTCCGTCAACCGCAGGGTTAGGTATGGTTGAATAGCCTGCGAGGTTAAGGTCAGTTGATGAGACATCACTGTTTTTTTTTAGTCAACTCAGTTTGATCTCTTAAATTCACAAGATACTTGATACATAGCCATTTCAATTCCTTTCTAGGGATCTTCACCATTGACTCTGGATCATCATAAAATTCGGGGTGATACATATAGCCACAAAAGCTTTTGATGTATCACAGCCATTTCATTCGATGAGCACCCTCCAATTTTAGGGCGTCCCCCAGTATGAGACGGTTCAAATGACACTCATTTGTGATCCAAACCCTGTGCCACAAAATAACTGGCTTGATTCTAATGATATCCTCAATATATAACATACCAAGTTCATCGTGGCTGTTGTGGGTGGATGTACTCTCAGGCGTGGTTAGGAGATATTTCAAAAAGCTATTCTCTGTCAACTGTAAACTAGTTACATTTGAAATGCCCCAAATTCCCGCACCATAGGTTGCCACTGCCCCACAACTAGTTTTGTAGATGCGCAAAAGCTCATTAACTGGTTTCTTTCCCATCTTTTTGCTAAAAAGTTTAAGGGCCATTATAGGCTTGGTGAACAGCATATTTCTCCCCTTGACTGCAGTATTCCACTGGCCTGTGCAGTCAAACAGGATTCCTAAATAAGGAAAGGTAGAGATGTGATCTAATGGATTAGAATCTATAAACATGATTTTTTTCCTCTGTTTTGTTTTACTGTCACAGTTCATAGCAAAGGTTTTGGTACAATTCACCTTCAGATCTAAACCGGTCATGAAGGTGGAAAAGGAAGTGATCATGGATTGCATTGCTGCGGGGGTCCTTGCCATCAGAACGGCATCATCAGCGTAGATTATTGCCGGTATATGACGTTGTGATGCCGTAGGCATATCTATACAATCCCTCAACAAGATATCCTCTAACTCGTTGATATAGATTAAGAATAAAAACGGGGCAAGGACACATCCTTGTCTTACTCCCCTCGCAATGTTAAACATTCTAGTGCACTCCATTTAAGCCATATCTGATTGTTGCCCTAGCCCCATTGTACAGCTCCCTTAAAAAAATGATGTTATCCTCTACTCCCAATCGTATTAAAATTGACCATAATTTACTGTGGTTAACAGTCAAAGGCGGAAGTTAAGTCCACAAAGGTTAAAAACAAACTCCCACCCTTTGCCTTGGTATACTTTTCCAGTAATATGAACAAATTAAGTCCTTGGTCTACTGTCCCTACCCCTTCTCTAAAACCATATTGCAGGTCACTAATGATCTTATGCTCATCTGCCCATGACTGCAGCCTGTCTAAAATAACCCTACCCACAATTTTAACAATTGAATCGAGCAGGGATATAGGGCGATAGCACTTGAAGCTTGCCCTATCGCCCTTTTTAAAAGTGGGTACTATAATTGATTCGTACCAAGTGTTAAGGAGGCCCACCGTGCAAGCTGCATTAAGGAATCTTGTTAGTAACTGTGCCCATAATGTTACGTTATTTTTGAAAACATCTACCGGTACACCATCTGGGCCCAGTGCCTTGCCCCTCTGACTCGAACTTATGCCCTTCGTCACCTCACCCAATGTAAAAGAGAGGTTCAAACCTTTAGTATTTGTAGGTACTTTGGGCGTATCCTGCTCGATCGGTTTCCTCAGGGGGTCTACAGGACTATAAAGGGACTCAAAATGACTCACCCATTCATCCTCGGCAATGGCAATCTCAACCCGCGCCTTAGTATCATCCTTAAAGTATGGTGCGTTGACTGCCCTCCAATGCTGTCATGTCCCTCCGTTCAGAAGCTCCTAATAGATCCTCCCATGCTTCCTTCTTTATTTTAGCCCTCCTATTCTTGATGGCCAATTTATAGGATTTCCGAAGCTCCCTGATCTGTTTCTGGTCTTTAACATGCCCGTTCAATGCCTGTTTGAGTTTAGAGTGTGCCTTAGTACACTCTTGATCAAACCATCCCTTCTTTTTACTATTATGTTTTTTCAGACTGATCCGCAAACTTTCCTTTATACATGTTATAATTGATTTGAAGTTATTAAATACTTCGATGTCCTTGGACACCATGTCCAGACAAGTATTAAAACATGTATTACAGGCCTTAATTAGATAGCAAAGAAACTCGGCAGGTACAATTTTAGACCACTTTAGGGCGTGTCCGTTCTGCCTAGAGATAGCATTCCCAGGTTTCAGTGAAGAGATATTACTATCAGAGATGGCACGAGGGTCTATAATTTCCACCCTGATGGGGAAATGATTGCTAAGGTACATTTCTAATACACTATAATTACCAACACTTCCCCTAAAACACGAGGAAATCAAAACGTAGTCTATTACAGACGAGAACCCTCTACCACAAAAAGTTGCAGAGAACGGGACCTCTGGTTGGCATAATTTGTTTGCAAACCCTAAGTCATAAAGAGGATCTCATTCAGGGCGTCGCCCTTCCCATTATGTTCGAAGTGTCGATATGGACTCCCTGTCCAAGGTTAATCCACAGTTTCCTTTTCCAACTCTATTGCAGATTGCGCAATTAAATTAACCCCCTCATATGGCAACTAACTCCTTTCGTTCATTGCAAATTATAGAGTTAATTTCAGAGCTTAGCTTTTTAAATACTGAAGCTAAGTCAGCCGAGGGAACATTGTTGTATAAATTAATAATCAGAATGCAGAGAGTATTATTCATATATAGACCGACAATATGGTAATAGCAGTTATTATAAAAAACCTCAATACTTTTGCATTTAAAACAATTAGAAACCTGTGCAGAGCCCGCCCTTGGCTCTGCCATGTAGTGAGCCTATTGCCGGGGTAAAAACTGTTTTAAAACCATTCAAATGGTACACATCTTTTGCCCACGTTTCTTGCAGGCATATGACATCATGACCTTCAATTAATTTAAACCAAAGCGGGTTATCCAGCTTGGCCCTAAGTCCGGCAATATTCCAAAAAGTGATAGTCCAGTTATCCTTAATCCTTTCATATATGGCGTGTCTTGAATTAATGGTCTTTACTATGTTCTTATCTGTTTTTCCCTTTCTCACATTTTAGTCCCCCATTTGTGCAACTTCCAACCTTTCTATATGTATATGTTCTATCCTGGCCAGGGTCTGTCCTTCTCCATCTTGGGGATCCACCTTTACCAGACTGGCCTTTTCCAGAGGGGAGTCGATATTTTCTACACAGGTATCAAATGCCTATTCCCGTGCTGGTCAACCCACCCCCCCCCCCTCTCCCCCCCTCCCACCCCCCCCCACCCCCCAAACCTGACAAAGAGTCAAATCTATTATAGGTTGGAACATTAAATAGGTTCCCTGTCTGTCGGTAATCATGAGGGTTATACAGCATGAAACCTCCATGCATCATGGGTGCCCTAAGGGCGGTAAATCGGCTTCCAGTATGTGGGTGCCTTTCTTCGTCTCGTGTATTATGTGACCTCTGGCTACCAACAACAACAAATGGGGCCGGTGGATAGAAATAGCTTAAGTCCAGAGAGAAAATTCCGCCAGAGTTATCATAGTTTGGAAAACTGCTAATAAATTGCGCTACTCTTGGATCTCTAAAATTTACGATGATACAGTCGCCACTAATGTCTTTTGCTTTAGGTCCCAGCCAGTTCGCTCTACGAACGTTAATAATTTCCCCACACAAGTCAGGTCTAAGGGGTCTATTTTTCCCTAGCCAGTACATGACCTTGTTCTTCAATTTGTCCGAAGTTTCATCCCTGTTGTTTTTCCACTCCGGTACCCCTGCTAGCACAATTACATAGGGATAGGAGTCCGGGGGGAGATTAACTCTCTTTGTGTCCTTTGCTTCTGGATTCCACTATTTTGTCTGATTCGAGTGCCATGTTATCTGGGATCTTGGTTGTGCTTGTTTTGAGGCTATCTAATTTGGTTTCTTTACCAGCCTTACCATCCTGCTGGGAATCATTAGCTTTTATCTTTCCATCTTCTTGGTTTGACAGATTTTTACTGCCTTGTCCCAGTTTAGCACTGGCTAATGGCTTTTGTCTATTTTTAGGTGATGCGAGTGATTTGTTTATTGTAGGTTTTATGTCCCCCAGTTTTTTCAACAGGGCTGAATTATCCTGTGTAATTTTCTCCAGTGTTTCTAGCTGTATGCCTATCCTTCTCTAGCTGTATGCCTATCCTTCTTGTACATTCCAACAATGGAAGAATGAAGTGCTCAGTATTATCCAATGAGCATACGGTGCTTCTACCATGTGTAGACGGGCTTTCCGTTATGTCAACAATAGGACTTGTGTGTTTCGAGCCAGTATTTTCTACCTGTGTTGATGTTTTGTTCCTGTATGTGACCCCCTTATCTTGACACATAGGGAAAGCACTTTTACTCTTATTAGTACGCGATCCTTTATGCTGCTTTCCACCACGTTTGCGTTTTAAAGTAAGGGCATTACCCTCTGCTAAATCAGAATGGATACGATCTAATGGTTGCTTGCTACTAGTTAGCAGGAGGCTTTGCCGCCGGCCCGGCTATTGGATAGGCCATATAGGAGTCTAGGCTTGCGTCAATGCCACTTATATCGAGTATAGTTGAGAGTTCACATTGTTGACATGGCATTTGAACATTCTGGGTCAGTATTTGTTCAGGGGACGGTAATGTGGCAATTTTCCCCAATGATGATTTCCTCATAAAAACAGGATCAAGGGATAATCGCCGTTCAGTTGAGGCTATCTCCTTCTCCAGAGCGGTGACTGCCTCAGTAAAGAAAGCATCTATGGTACCAACTAGTCCACCTCCAACACCCGTAATAGACGTTTTGGTTTTCGATGCCATGTTTGTGATGCCTGTTAGTTTAACCAGAATCGGGGAGCTAAATATAAAATATCATACTAATGAATTAAAATGAGATATTAAACATGTATGAATAAAGTCTTACTAGAATTGAAAACATAAAGGGGGGGGCCCAGTCCAGTTGTCAGTCAGTCTCTGATGGGCTTAAACGGGCCCGCCCTTGGCCCGGGCTTTGCCCGGCGCATCCTGCGAGCAATCCCGCGACGCTGGGGACGCGCTGAGATTTATGGACCCAATGGCGCGGATCCCTCGTAGGCGGCTTCTGGCACTTGTGGTCCCCTCCGTAACTGCGGCCGTGCTCTGCTGGAAACTAGCTTCGGCGGCAGGGGGAGACCAGGTGTTAAAGTGCGGGCAGTGGCGATTGCAGCGGGACCGGCGGGCAAAAGGTTGCTGGCTCAATGACTGCACCCACAGCTACAGGCTAACAAAAAGGTGCGCAATGCAGTTTGTCAAAGCGTCCTTAGTCACTTTTTGACTAACTTTTAAGACTTTTTGACTTTTTTTGTTTGGTGCACGTAGGGATGCCTGGATTTAAGTCTTGTTGGGCCTGCCGTCGCAGTATGTCGGTGGTGGACCCCCACGATGTTTGCCTCTACTGCCTGGATACCGACCACGACTACCGGTTCTGCCGGGACTGTCGGGCGATGGCCCCGAAGGCCTTGAGTGAGTGGTGCCGGAAGCTGCTAGAGGTCCGGCACTCGTCCCAGCACCATTCCAGGTCCAGGGATCGCTCCCGGGAACACTCGTAGGGCCGCAGTCGTCGCTCCTCGGGCTCCAAGTCTTCGCCCTCGGATTCGGGTCAACAAAGACTTAAGTCGGCCCACCAGCGTTACCTGCGGTTGACAGTAGGCCAGAGTATTTTCAGTTTACCGTGCTCCCCATTGGCCTTACCAGCCCCCCTCGGGTGTTCACAAAGGTGATGGCGGCAGTCGCAGCTCACCTGCGCATGTCAGGGGTGTCAGTCTTCCCTTACCTCGACGACTGGTTGCTGAAGGTGGGCACGCCCCAGGCAATTGTCAACCACCTTCAGACTACAGCCGCCGACCTGCATTTGCTGGGGTTCTCTGTCAACGTGCTGAAGTCAAACCTGAATCCCTCTCAGAAGCTCCCCTTCATCAGAGCGGTTCTGGATTCGACACTGTTTCAGGTTTATCCTCCCGAGCAGCGCGTCCAGGATATTCAGGCTATGATTCTGATCTTTCAGCCTCTATGCTGGGTTTGTCAGGATGATCCTCCGGCTCCTGGGCTTGATGGCATCCTGCATCCTGCTAGTGCCATATGGCATATGCGGACTCTGCAGTGGGACCTGAAGTTCCAGTAGGCGCAGCATCAGGGAAACCTGTCCGATCATGTCCAGATCTCGGAGGTCACTGCAAGACAATTGCAGTGGTGGCTCACAAATTGCAATTGGGTCAATGGCAGATCCCTCTCCCTTCCCCAACCGGAGCACACAGTGGTGACGATTGCGTCCCTCCTGGGATGGGGAGCCCACTTGGGAGAGGCGGAGATCAGAGGACTCTGGTCTCCGGCGGAGTCCCGGCTCCATATCAATCTTTTGGAGCTTCGGGCAATCCGACTTGCACTGAAGGCATTCCTTCCCGTTGTCTGGGGAAGTGTGGTGCAGGTGTTCACGGACAACACCACTGCCATGTGGTATTGCAACAAACAGGGAGGGGTGGGGTCCTGGACCCTATGACAGGAGGCTCTGCGCCTCTGGATCTGGCTGGAACATCAAGGCATCACTTTGGTGGTTCAACACCTGGCAGACAAACTCAGCTGCCCGTGCTTGATGGATCACGAATGGCGTCTGAACTCGGACGTGGTGCAAGCACTCATTCAGTACTGGGGAGAGCCTTGGTTAGATCTAATCGCCACCGAAGAGAATGCGCAATGTCATCCGTTCTGTGTGTTGGAATTTCCAAGGCAGCACTCGCTCGGTGACGCTTTTCGTCGCAAGTGGGGTTGCCGTCTGTTGTACGCCTTTCCGCCTATACCACTTCTGCCCAAAGTACTGAAGATTCGGCGTGACAGGGCCCAAGTCCTCCTTGTGGCTCTGGATTGGGCATGAAGGTACTGGTATCCCGAGCTACTCAGCATGGCGATCGATCCCCAGATCAGTCTGCCTCTTTGGGAGGATCTTCTGTCGCTGCAGCAGGGGACGGTCCTCCACCCGAACCTGTCGAGCTGCCACCTCCATGCGTGGAGATTGAGCGGCGACAGTTGACAGCTTTCGATCTTCCTCCTGAAGTCTGAGATGTCATTCTGGCAGCCAGGCGTCCCTCCACTAAAACGGTATACGCCTGCAGGTAGAACAAGTTTGTGGCATGGTGCACAGCTAAGGCTGTGTATACCCTTTCAGTCCTTCGGTTCCTTCTTTCTTTGGCCCAGCAGGGCTCTGCTCTGGGCACTATCAAATGTTATCTTTCAGCCATCTCCTTTTTACGGCTACCAGATCAGCCTTCTCTTTTTAAGTCCCCAGTTGTTAACCGTTTCCTCAGAGGCATTGCGAACAAGTTTCCTCCTGTGACTTTCATAATGCCTCAATGGGACTTAAACCTTGTCTTGACATATTTGATGTGCGCTCCCTTCGAGCCCCTTCATACCTGTCCTTTGCGTCTTCTCACTCTCAAGACTGCTTTCCTGGTAGCTATCACCTCTGCCAGAAGAGTGAGTGAGCTCCAGACTCTTTCTTCCAAACCTCCTTTCCTTTCTGTTCATCCGGACGAGGTGGTTTTAAGGACCCGTCCTTCTTTCTTGCCAAAGGTTGTTACGCCCTTCTACATCGGGCAGACCATCACTTTGCCTACCTTCTTTCCGCCTCTGCATATTTCAAAAGAGGAAGAGAGGCTCCACAGTCTGGACCCAAAACGTGCGCTCTCGTGCTACCTGCAGCGCACGCAACAGTTCCGGGGGGATGACCAGCTTTTTGTTTGCTACGTGTGCGCTAAGAGGTCGGGCTGTGCATAAGCGGACCATCTCTCGGGTTGTTCTCTGCATCAAGGCCTGTTAATCGTTGGCTAAGAAAGAGCCTTCTGTGGGGCTGCGTGCCCATTCTACCAGGGCGACGGCAGCCACTACTGCCTTGGGACGCGACGTCCCCTTGCAGGACATATGTCAGGCAGCTATGTGGGCCTCGCTGCACATGTTTACCAAGCATTACTGCCTTGACAGTCCGGTCCGGAGAGATGGCTTTGGCTGGTCTCTGCTCCCGTGACTTTCTGGTGTAATCTGTTGGCAGACCCACCACCGGGGTTGGTATTGCTTGGGTATCTATTCTAAGGTAAGGAATCTATCACGAACGTGTCTTTCAGATGTATTGTTACATAAGTAGTAACTTGTGTATCTGAAAGACATTAGTTAGTGATTACTTACCGCCCCAGCCATCCTCCCTGTTCTGCGAACTGATTTCTAGGGTTAAGGTCATACCCTTTCAAGGCGCTAGTTTCATGGCACCAGTGGTCAGTTTCTTGCATGGCTCTGCGTTCTTGGCGCAGAAAGTCGTGTACAGAACTGACGTCAGCGTGCATGGGTGGCGCTTAAATAGTCTCCAGTGACCTCCTCTCGTGACAGACACGGAGCCGCACGACGCCACCTACTGACGTGCAAGGGGTGCTGCTACGAAAAGACTTTCCAGATCCAGTCTGACGCCTGGGGATATTCGAAGGTAAGGATTCTATCACTTACTTACGATATATCGTTACACAAGTAGTAACTTGTGCTTCTGTGTTAAATATGCAATTATGCGATTTTTTTATTTACATTGTTAGATTTGTATTATGGTAGTTTTCTCTTTATTTGCCCTAGGATGTGAAACCAACTGTAACAGTTTATGCAGATGGTCTGGTTTGTGCTCCTCATCAGCTCCCTCCACCACCTCCGCCCCTTCCTCCTGAGGAGCCAGAACAGCCACCGAAACCACCCTTTGCAGATGAGGAAGAGGAGGAAGAAATGCTGTTACGGGAGGAGCTGCTTAAATCATTAATGACTAAACGAACATACAAGCCAGAGGTAATAGAATGCCGACAGATAATATTGTCACGAAGTCAGCTCAATTGTTGCTTATTTCTCTGCGTCAATTCCTTAATAGTTTTAATGTCTGACCCTCTTTAAACATGTTTTTTACACATCTTGGTATTGCTGGAAAGAGCAAAGCTTCACTAGGGCTGGCTGATTTGCTAGATTCCCTGCTGCCTATCTGTCATGCTTCATAGATGCATTGTCGATTTATAGCAATATTGTTGAAAATGAATGGTTTCCAGTTAAAAATAAATATGCCAGGTGGATTGTTTACTTTTCTGTACATTTTATCAGTGCCTTTTGGAGAATGCAATATCTAGCCATGGGATAACTCTGATCTTTCTTCACAGTACGCAAATGCTCATGAATGTTTTTTGACTGGGAACATAGTGCTCCCTACATATTGCAACAAAAAAAAAAAATCACTATTGCATGTCACAAATTCCACTGTCGTGAGAAAATATGCTTTCTTGTAGGAACTCTGGGCACATGCCTTGCATTTCCCACACTTAAAGAAGCCCGGTATTTCCCACAGCCAGATACCTGTGCAGCTCTGCTGCTGATTAGTATAGCTGTGTTCGAGGCATGTGGGCTGCTTAATTCATATCTGTGCATAGATCGCCGCCTAGTGTTGGGTCCGGATGTTTGCACGTTGTTGTCCTGGAAGAGTCTTCGAAGTATCCTTGGATAGGTGACTCCTCCCCTGGACTACAGTGCGCATGGGCATCCTCTCCATCCTCAGATTGTTTTTTTCCGCCATTGGGTTCGGATGTGCTATCTTAACTCCAGTTAGGAAAAAACTTTGTCGAGGCCAAAAGGCCTTTAGTTCGCGTCGGTACTGTTCACTCGATCGGTTTCGACTCTACCTGTTAGCTTACTAACTTTGGAAACAACTTTTCGCTTTTTACCTGACCATCGACGACACCGACGATGGAGTCGAGGACACCATTCAAGAGGTGCCCGGTATGCAATGCGAAATATCCCCATATCGATGTCCACCCGGTGTGCAACAAATGCTTGTCGCCGAACCACGACGAATCGACATGCATGGCCTGTGCCCGGTTCCGTTCCAAGAAGACTCTACGGAATCGACGAGCGGCGAGACTCGAAGCGCAGCACGCGGCACCGGCCCCGGCAGACATCTTCAACGCCGAAGATGTCGAGGAATTGGAAATCCTACCCTCCAATCCCGGTTCCGAACATGACTCCGGTTCGGACGACGTCGACGAATCACTCTTTCGCAGAGATGAAGACAACACCGAGGTAGGAGACGGCGATGAGGCCTTAGGGGCCGAAGAGAGTAGCTCCAATGACGAGCAAGGCCTACCCGTTCAGACTGACGAGAGCCCAGTGCCACAGTCTATGGCTCCGGTCGAGGGATCGCCTTCGGGCCTTACCCGAGACCTATCCCGCAGTTCTTCGGCCCCGCCCTCGGGCCCGGCCTCGGACGTTCAGCGGCAGCCATTATTACCTAAACCGGCTGGTTTCCCTTCTACCAAACCGAAACCGAAAGCTGCACTGGTACAAATGAAACCGAAACCGGCGCTAGTCGGATCGAGGCCTTCCACACCTTCGACGCCAGCAACACGCATCGGCACCGAGCGCACCCAACGAGACTTCGGTGCCGAACTTGAAGCGGCCGACGCCGGAGTCGGCATACGGAAAAAGGCCCTCGGTGCCATCAAACCTGCTCGGCTCGCGGCGCCGACGCCATCGACTCCTAAACCAAAGGTCATACTGCCTGCTGCGTCTCACGTCGCTTCCACGGCAACACCAAAGCCTCCTGCATCGAAGACGTCGACGGCCATTTCCGCCCCTCGACCCGATGACCCACCGGCGCCGAAAAAGTCCACGGCCGCCTCTACAAACCTGGTAGGCGCTAAGGCCTCGAAAGCGCTTCAAGTGCGAACCGTTGCAGCACAAGGCAGCAAAACCCAAGCGGCCCTCCAGGACACATCGGGCTCCGGCCCACTAAAAGCTCAAGCAGCCTCTTCGGCGCCAGCCAACATAACTTTTGGCCTGCCGCCATCCACGATCCCAAAAATGTTCCAACTCAGGACACGGGTCACCCACACCACGGTTACACCTGCTGAGACGTCTCCGTCACATTACATCGACGCCAACACCGGCAGGATGATTATCCATGACCGGAGGATAACTTCGGAGCCACCCTTGGACCCTTTCAGGATCCCACTAAAAAGAAAGCTGCCTGTGGACTCAGAACCTGTGCTTTGCGAATCTTTCGACTCGCCCTACCGGGATCCACTATCCTTCTCTCCCACACACTCCGATACGGATGCGTTGGCAGACTATATGGATGACCAAGTCCCTTACCACAGAGACATGGACCCTGATGACCAACAGGACCCTGATCAAACTTGGGGCGACCCTGCAGACCCCAGTGCACCTCTAGATGCACAGGACCCACAACTCTATGGAGCGAAAACATCTCCCACAGAGGACACTGCAGCGTTCAACGCTCTTATTGAACGTGCTGCGAATAATCATGGAGTGCAGCTTCACTCTGACACCGTGGAAGACGACTTCCTTATGGACACTTTCGCTTCCTCGGAAAGGCATGTAAAGACTCTGCCCATGTTAAAAGGGGTCCTCAAACCAGCCAAGGACATCTTCAAGGAACTCACCAGAGCAAGGGTGATAAACCCCAGGATCGACCAAAAGTACAGATCAGCACCTGGGGACCCTACTTACATCAGAGGCCAATTACCTCTCGACTCCATTGTTGTTGCGAATGCTCGCAAGAGGGCACACTCGCAAACGACAGGTGACGCTCCTCCCCCGGACAAAGAGTCCAAGGTTTTAGAGACCTCTGGCAAGCGAGTTGCCGCCCAGGCTGCCAACATATGGCGCATAGCCAACACTCAAGCGCTCCTCGCTCGCTACGATAGAGCGCACTATGATACATTGGAGCAACTACTCCAACATCAGTGTAAACACGCTGAGAGACGGTGGCGCAGGCAGTATCTAGCCAGTGACAAGATTGCCTGGCGAGAACTGCTAGTCAGGTATAAGCAAGCCATTGTAATTACGAAGGCGTCGTATTTTGCGACCTTATTCTGAAAGCCCCGAACAGTACTAAATGTGTCTTTAACATCCTGAAAGGCCTCACGAACCCAGAGTGTCTGGGTAATAAGATCATTCCTTCTCAGGATCTTTGCAATGGACTGGCAGCTTTCTTTCATAACAAAATAAAGGGTATCATTGAGGGTCTGCAATTCGTCCCTGTGACTAGTACTAAGGATGGAGCGGATTTATTGAGAACCGATCCGCATGGCGATGCAGGCCCTACGATAGAGTCAGAGTCTCTGGCAGGACCCTGTCTGGACCATTGGACTTGCCCTTCTTTGGAGGAGTTCTCCATCATAGCTAAGAAAGTTTGCTCGGGTTCCCCGTTGGACCCTCTGCCGCAGAAACTCTGGAAGGAAGTAGGTTCGGAAACCTTTCTGCACCTCCATCAGATTATTAACCAGTCACTAACTTGCGTTGTGGTTCCGGCCTGTTGGAAGGATGCTCTGGTCTCCCCTCTACTGAAAAAACCCTCGCTGGACCCCGCTTGTTACGGGAACTATCGTCCTATCTCCCTACTGCCCTTCCCGGTTAAGATAGCTGAGCGCCTGGTTAGCCAGGAGCTTTCGGGCTTCCTGGAGAGCAATTGTAAGCTGGAGGAGAATCAATTCGGTTTCCGTCCTGGGCACGGAACCGAAACTGCACTGATTACTGCCTTGGACGACCTTCGAGTGCGTGCGGATAAGGGGCATTCTGCAACCCTGATTTTGCTTGACTTATCCGCCGCATTCGATACGGTTAATCATAACATCCTCCTACACAGACTTGCAGAGGTGGGGGTTACTGATCTGGCTCTGAAATGGCTCTGCTCCTATCTCTTAGACAGACGGCAGGCAGTAACTCTGCCTCCATACCAATCAGATTTCCTGCCCAATAAACATGGTGTCCCTCAGGGCTCTTCAATCAGCCCGATTTTGTTTAACGTTTATATGCAACCTTTAGTTAAACTTATTAACTCTAGTAACATCATGGCTGTCAACTATGCTGACGACACACAGTTGATTGTTTCTCTGGAAGGTGACCAGGTGGATTCTTTAACTTCCTTCCACAACTGCATGCGGGAAATGACGTCGTGGTTGAAAACCAATTCTCTGCAGTTCAATAGTGCTAAGACCGAGATTCTACATTGTTCGGTAGGTAAGGTGCCACAAGTTTTACCCTCTAATTTCTGGCCCCTTCCTTTGGACACACCCTTGGTCCCTGTGAAAACCGTACGTAATCTGGGGGTATGCCTTAATGAGAAGCTGAGTCTAGAGTCACACGTCAACAAAGTGGCCTCGAACTGTCACCTGATTATGAGAGGCCTACGTAGACTTCTACCTTTGCTCCCTCCTCATGTCAGAGGAACAGTGGTTCGCTGCACAATTCTCAGCCGTCTGGATTATTGTAATGCCTTGTTGCTCGGGTCCCCAGGTTATCTGATCCAGCGACTCCAACGTATCCAGTCAGCTGCTGCCAAACTTGCTCTCCTGAGTCCTCGCTTCTCTTCCAGTACCAGGGCACTTTCTGATCTTCATTGGCTCCCGGTGCAACAGAGAATTCTGTTTAAATCTCTGTGTATAGTTTTCACAGCTCTTCATGGCCTTGGCCCCGGGCCACTGCAAAATCTCTTTAGATGGTACACTCCCACGCGCAGCCTGCGCTCCTCGGCAGCCAGGCTGGTTATAATTCCTAAGACAAAGAGATCCACCTTGGGGGGACGAGCCTTTAGTGCTGCGGCAGCTCGTCTCTGGAACACTCTCCCGATGGAGCTCAGACAGGTTCAGGAATTGACATTTTTCCGCAGGCAGCTCAAGACCTGGCTCTTTCCTAGAACATAATCCCTCGTTCTCCTTCCCTGTCACTGTGCCGCCAGCGCCAGGATGCCCGTAGGGTTGCAGTGCGCTCTATAAATATTTTATACATACATACATATCTCCCTGACCAGTTCAAAGAAGGTGCAGAAATTCTTATCAGAGAGGGACAGCTACTCACAAATGCTTCCATCAAGTGTGCACTAGATGCTGCAGACACGGCTGCCAGGGCCATAAACACAAGCGTCCTGCTGCGACGACATGCCTGGTTGCGAATCTCCGGGTTCAAACCTGAGGTGCAAAATAATATACTAAACCAACCTGTCAACCCCGACTATTTATTCGGGCCGGAGGTTGACACAGCCCTTGAGAAAATAAAAAAGGACACGGACACTGTAAAGTCCATGGGGGCTCTCCAGACTCAGTCCTTTCGGAGCAGCTCCTTTCGTCGCCCCGGAAATAGAGGAGCAGGTAGAGGACAGGGGTCACAGCAGACATACAACAAAGGCAATACCCAAACCACCTACGATAAAAACACCCGGGGTGGATATCGTGGCTCCAGTACAAAGGGCAGAGGACGCGGCTACGGCAACACCAGGTCCTCCCCCAAGAACAAGCAGTGACGCCCTCTCCCTTCCTCCCGACCACATAACACCTGTCGGGGGAAGGCTACAAAGGTTCCTGTCCACGTGGAACTCCATCACCACGGACAGGTGGGTCAAAGATATTGTCAAATACGGTTACTGTCTAGAGCTAACCTCCACTCCACCCACAATACCTCCAAGAAACCGTCCTATGTCCTCAGAGCACTTAACGCTCTTACAGCAAGAGGTGCAAAGTATGCTTCTAAAAGGCGCTATAGAGGTCGTACCCGTCCACGAGCACGGTACGGGAGTGTACTCCCTCTACTTTTTAATACCGAAAAAGGACGGGTCACTCAGGCCTATACTAGACCTAAGACCCCTGAACCGGTACATTCTTTCCGAGCACTTTCACATGCTCACTCTCCAGCAAGTCCTTCCGCTTCTCAAGCAGGGAGACTTCCTGGCCACACTGGACCTCAAGGATGCGTATTTCCACATACCCATTCACCCCTCACACAAAAAATACCTCCGGTTCACTGTTCAGGGACAGCACTATCAATTCAAAGTCCTGCCCTTCGGCGTGACAACAGCACCCAGGGTTTTCACAAAGTGCCTAGCTACTGTGGCGGCACATCTACGGAGGCAGCACATACACGTCTACCCCTACCTGGACGACTGGCTCGTTCAAGCAAAGTCAGCCCAGCAATGTGCCAGCCACATGTCCCGCACCATTCACCTCCTTCACAGTCTGGGATTCTCACTAAATTACCCAAAATCCCATCTCCAGCCCGCACACGTACAACAGTACCTGGGTGCGACTATAGACACTCTGGCGGCCACAGCTCAGCCAAATTTAGTGAGGATCAACAGCATGCAAATGCTGATTTCCAAGTTCAAACCCCAACACTCCCTTCCTGCGCGAGTGTTCATGCAGTTGATGGGCATGATGGCCTCCTGCATTTTCATAGTCCCGCACGCGAGATTACATATGCGCCCGCTTCAGGAGTGCTTAGCACGTCAGTGGAATCAGGCTCAAGGACAGTTGACAGACCTAGTGTTGGTGAGCGGTCGGGCATACAACTCTCTGCATTGGTGGAATCCACAAAACCTTTGCAAGGGCCGACCGTTCCAAGAGCCTGTTCCACAAATAGTACTGACAGCAGACGCGTCTCTCCAGGGATGGGGAGCTCATGTACTCCACTACACAGTGCAGGGACTATGGACGACACAACAGAAGAAAATGCACATCAACCTTCTGGAACTGATGGCAATCTTCCTAGCCATGAAGGCATTCAAAGTACATCTGTGCAACAAGGTCGTGTTGATCCGGACGGACAACATGACTGCCATGTACTACATACAGAAGCAGGGAGGAACACACTCTCCACAGTTGTCTCATCTGGCTCAGAGCATGTGGAAGTGGGCCATTCAGAGGAACATATTCCTCATGGCGGAACACCTCCCCGGCAAAGACCACCAAATGGCGGATCTGCTCAGCAGACACAGCCACCAGATGCACGAGTGGGAGTTACACCCATCAGTACTCCAGCCGTACTTCCAGCAGTGGGGTCATCCAGAGATAGACCTGTTCGCCACAAGCGAAAACGCAAAATGCCAAAGCTTTGCCGCCAGGTTCCCACATCCGCAGTCGCAGGGCAATGCGATATGGATGAACTGGTCCGGCAGATTTGTGTACGCTTTTCCCTCAGCGCCGTTGATACCGCTGGTGGCTCGCAAACTCAGACAACACTCCCTGACACTCGTCCTAGTTGCTCCTACGTGGGCACGCCAGCCATGGTACACCACCTTCCTCGAACTTTCCGTGGTGCCGCATCAAAGGCTGCGGATCAAACCCGCGCATTTGACGCAGAACCATGGAGAGATTCAGCACCCAGATCCGCAACAGCTGAACCTGGCGATCTGGCTCCTGAAGTCCTAGAGTTTGGCTACCTCAACCTGCCACCTGACTGTATGGACATCATCAAGGAGGCCAGGAGACCCACTACAAGAGCTTGCTATGCAGCCAAATGGAAAAGGTTCGTCATTTATTGCGGTAATAATGACATTAACCCGCTGGACGCTTCCATCCAAAACATCATTTGTTACCTCCTACACCGGTGCAATCTGGCGTACACCTCTATACGTGTCCATTTGACCGCAATATCAGCCTATCTACAAACCAGGCAGCACCTCTCTCTATTCAGAGTGCCTGCCATCAAAGCATTCTTGGAAGGACTCAAACGAGTCATTCCACCAAGCCACCCACCAGCTCCAATGTGGAACCTCAACCTGGTCCTCACACGCCTGATGGGTCCACCCTTTGAACCTCTCCACTCATGCGAGATTCAATTCCTCACCTGGAAAGTAGCTTTCCTGGTAGCGATCACTTCTTTAAGAAGAGTTAGTGAACTCCAGGCACTAACAGTTCAAGAGCCATTTATACAGGTTCATGCCAACAGGGTCGTACTACGTACCAACCCCAAATTCATGCCCAAGGTAATATCGCAGTTCCACATGAATCAAACTATTGAACTGCCCGTTTTCTTCCAAAACCCACAAACTGTCGCGGAAAGGGCACTCCACACACTAGATGTCAAAAGGGCCCTCATGTATTACATCGACAGGACCAAACCCTTTAGGAAGACAAAACAACTGTTCGTTGCCTTTGCCCCACACCACAAAGGTAACGCCATCTCCAAAGCAGGGATAGCCAGATGGATAGTTAAGTGTATCCAAATTTGTTATCAAAAGGCAAAACGCACATTAACTATTCCCCCACGAGCCCACTCAACACGTAAGTTAGGGACCTCCATGGCTTTTCTAGGAAATATTCCCCTGCATGATATATGTAGGGCAGCCACCTGGTCCACTACACACACATTTACCAAACACTATTGTGTAGATGTGCACTCAAAACAGCAGGCAGCTGTAGGACAGGCTGTTCTCAAAACCCTTTTTCAGACCGCTGCAGCTGGCACTGGTAGCCGCCGCTAATAGGAGGTACTGCTATGTATTCTATGCACAGATATGAATTCAGCAGCCCACATGCCTCGAACTGAATATGCTACTTACCAGTATGCATCTGTTCTTGGCATGTAGGGCTGCTGACATTCATATCGCCCTCCCTCCTCCCCGGCGCCTGTAGCAGCTGCAGCTCTCAGAATTACTGTAAGCATGGTCATCACTTTCTGTATCTACTCCATCACTGCCACAATGGCGAAAAACAATCTGAGGATGGAGAGGATGCCCATGCGCACTGTAGTCCAGGGGAGGAGTCACCTATCCAAGGATACTTCGAAGACTCTTCCAGGACAACAACGTGCAAACATCCGGACCCAACACTAGGCGGCGATCTATGCACAGATATGAATGTCAGCAGCCCTACATGCCAAGAACAGATGCATACTGGTAAGTAGCATATTCAGTACCGACCGCTCCTCAAGGGATTCACTTTTCCTGTAGGTGATGTGGGGACGTGAACTTACCAGCTTGCCGATAAGGTCTGATCGCACCAAGGGCTAGTGCTTTCTCACGATATTACAGGCCGTGGCAGATTGACTGTAAATGTTGATGGTCTCACTTCCTTGTTATCCCCTCCCCTGTTTTTGGGCTTAAGGAGACTGTCCCAGTTGACCCCAGCAATTTTGTCACTGGCACCCCTGATCACCTTCCCTGGATAACCTCTGGCCTTAAAGCTTCCCACCATTCTTTTCAGCACAAAAGGCATAGTTGATGCTGCAATTCCTTTTCTCTCTCCGAAGTTCCCCATAGGGGATATTCCATGTTACATTGTGCGGTCTGTGGCTGCAGCCATGTAAAATACTATTGCCCACAGTGGTTTTTCTGAAAAGACTGGTGTGTATGTTCTTACCTTCCACTTTAACCAAAACATCTAGAAAATCTATGGTATTTTTGTCTGTCCTACTGGTAAACTTCAGGTTAAAATCATTGTCCACAATCCAAACCAGGAAAGTGTCCAGAGTTTCCTGTCCCAAATTAGAAAAATCTCATCAATGTACTGTGTCCACAATACTACATGGTGTGTCCACCCATCGTTATTTGTCCATCTATGCTCTTATTCCCACCACCCCATGAACATACCGGCGTAGCTAGGTGTAAAGCAACTTCCCATAGCAGTCCTGATGAGCTGTTTGAACCAATGATCTTTAAACAGAAAGTGGTTATGTTCCAAGCAAAAAATGTAACCTCTCAATCAGTAACATGGAGTGGCCGTAAATGGACCGATTTGTCTCTGAAAAAGTGTCTGCAACCTATCACCCATATTTTGTTTGATGCAAGTGTAAAGTGACACCATATCAATTGTGGCAAGGATATAGCTGTATGTTCGAGGCATTAGCGTAGATCGCCATCTGGTGTTTGGCTCGGATGTTTGCACTTCGTTTTTGTTAGAAGAAGTCTTTGTAGTCACGGGATAGGTGACTCCTCTCTTTGGTGATAGTGCGCATGGGCATCGACTCCATCCCCAGATTTTTCTTTTTTCCGTCATTTGGTTCGGACCTACACACAGTGTGTAATCTTTGCCTCTCGTCGGATACCTGTGAGGCTTGTCTGTCTTTCAAGTCCAAAAAGACCATTCGTGATCGTCTGGCTCGACGCCACGAAAAGTCCAGAGGAAGCGGCTCTATTCCGGACATCTTCTATTCAGGCCCCGACAGCCATTCGGAACAACAAGAGGATCAGGTCTCGGACTCCGAAGAAGAGGACTCCCATGTCGAAGACGCAGTCACCCCAGCTCATCAGACTGTGAGTACTGAGGCCCCTGCCCCACCCAAGCCCATACCAAAGGCTCCTGTAACACCTTTGCCACAGGGCCCAGGTCCACACCGGTCGAACATTTCAGATGCTCTGCCCTCTGGCATGGCTACAAAAACCAAAGACAAGCCTTCTGGCTTGGGCTCGAGCCGACCACACTCCGGTCCCGAAAAAACACCTTCGGCACCGAAGGCCAAGCCCTCCGAGACGCCACACCCTCCATCGGCACCGGAAACCCTCTGAACCGAGGCAAAAAGACCAAACTCCGACACCGACATCCTCGGAGCCGAAACAATAGGAGTATATACCTTCAACGCCAAAACCCCCGGAAAAGACTTTGGAGCCGAAACAACTGACACCAAAGTCTTCGGACCGAGAAACGTTTTCTAAAACAGACACTATCCCTATGCCTAAACAGTCTAAGACTCTTCATAGGGAGAAACCTTCGGCACCTAAAAAGACCATCGAATCCAAAGAACTTTTTCTCCCGGATCCGAAACAAAAAACTATTTATATACATCCAAAGACGGGTCATGTTCTTTCCAAAAGGAAACCGGACCACTTGCAAGATTCACCGGTTCTGGCTAAAATAATGGATATGGGCACTAACACCTCTCCTCCCCCTCCACCTATTAATCCTAATCTACTGATTTCTCCAGTACACTCTCCAGAACACACTTTTCCACTCTCACAACCAGAGGATAGTGATGAGGGCCTTGGGGACGGACAAGGGGATGATAATATAGTTCCACAAGACAATGATGACAACGATCCCCCACAGGAGCCAGATCCATGGGCGGACTATAATACAAACAACGACCCGTATCTTTATCCTCCAAGCCATCCCCACCAGACGATAATGTAGATTTTTCCCAGTTAATCAATGGTGCCTCAACATATTATGAGGTAAATTTACATTCAGATCCTGTAGAGGAGGATTTCCTCTTAAAAACTTTTGATCAGCCGCAAAAATCTTCACACGTCCTATTAATGTTAAAAGGTCTAATTAAACACGCACCAGAAGTGGCTAAGGACAGTGTCAGGATTAGGGTTCTGAACCCCCGAATAGACAAAAAATATAAAGCCTCTCCAAGTGACCCCATATACATTAAGGGTCCGTTTCCTTTAGATTTCCTGGTAGTAGCTAATACACGTAAAAGGGCCAACTCTCAAGGTTCAGGTCGACACCCTGCCTCCATACAAAGAATCCAAATTATTGGATGCATCAGGCAAACGTATGGCGTCTCAAGCTGCAAACTATTAGAAAATAGCCAACACACAAGCTCTCTTGCCAAGATATGATAGGGCTTACTGATGAGCTGGAGAAGCTCATTCAACATCTGCCGACCAATACAAAGATAAGGCAAATGACCTCGTACAGGAAGGCAAACTGATTGCTAACACATTGTATGAAACTTGCTTTTTATATACTGCACCAAAGGGAGGTAGTGTGTATAGAGTCGAAGAGTCCCCAAAGGTAGGCAGATGTTAAAGTTAGATATAACCTTACTCTCTAATAGTGGTAGCTTGGTCGAGCAGTAAGGCAGTATCAGATGATAGTGTTAAGCATTTGATGTACACACTCAGTCATCAAATGAATTCACACACTGAAGAACTGAACTCTAGGCCAATTGTTTTTGTATAAAAAGACATTATTTATTTTTAGAACCAATCCAGCCTGGTACAGGTAAGCATTAGTTACTTTTCAGTCATAAGTTACTGGATATAGAACAGTTGAAAAATGCAATAGGAATTGTACCTTGATTTACAGGGGAGCAGTAGTACATTGAAATGAATAGGCTTTTTCCACAAATTGCAGGTAAGTTACTTTTACGTTACTTTTTCTCCGTGCTAGATGCTTAGATTCAGCACTGGGACATTTCCTGAAAACAGTTGAGAAAATGTGTTTTTGTTATTTGTGTGATTTTTAAAGCCTATTTTTAGATTTCAAAAACTCTACACTTACTAACTTTTATGGAGCAGTACATTGAAATGAGTGGGCTTCTACAATAAATTGCAGGTAAGTAACTTTTACAATACTTTTTCTAACTCCGTGCCGGATGCCTAGATTCAGCACTGGGACATTTCCTGAAAACATTTGAGAAAATGCGTTTTGGTTATTGTTTTGATTTTGAAGGAATATTTCAATTTTTCTAAACTCCACACAGTTGTTTTTTCGAAAGGAAATTGTCAATGTTATTCTATGGAAGAAAAACAGGTTATCGGTTTGCAGGTAAGTAAATGACTGTGGGAAGTAAGGTTCTGGGGTTAGACTCAGGGGTCCCCCAGGGTCAGTGATGCACCGAGATTGTACCCTCAGTGGCACTAGGGCGGCCGGGTGCAGGGGGCTGTTTTGAGGTCGGGTGCCCTGTTTACAATGGAGAATATCCGGGACAAACACTTCATGCTCAGGGGCGACGATCTTCTGGGTGCAACCACCACTCGAGGGGTAAGTTGGGATGTCGTGGGTTTGTTAGGCACCATTGGTTTGGGCACACAAGGCCGTGGGGCGTCGGATGCAGGGGTGCCTTGGGACGTCGGATATTTTTACCTGCTCTGGTTGTGGTAAAGGGGGTCCTCTGGATTGAGGCTGCCGGCGTCGTCTGGAGGCTTGAGGCAAGTCAGGGGTCGCCGGATCTCGGGTCAGGATCACGGGGGGGACCTCCTCGTGGTGTTGATTCGCTCGGGCCTGGGTCGGCGGGTGCAGTGTGTGCTGGTTTTGCAGTCTCTGGCTGGCACCAGAAGCTGCAGTTTAAACCAGTCTGTTCTCGGGAGATAGTCCTTGAAGTGAAGGCAGGCAGGTCCTCCAGGGTTTGTGACAGTTCGCTGGGTGTGGTGAAACCAGGTTCCATCATGTAGGAAAGTTATTGGACAGGATTATGTTAATCATCTCCATCCGCATCTCTTGTGTTCTGCATGGTCAGCCGTACGTGTCATCAAAAATGACTGTACTGCCATCAAACCAAAATGTTTCTGGATGCACGTATAGAGCCCAGTCACGTCCATGGGGACGAACATGAGATCTTCTGAACATAAGCCATCGAATAATAAGATAAGAGGTAAGTAAGATATCTCCCGTGTCCTGTATGTATGCTGGAAGGTTGATAACAAAAGGCTGGAGAAATTTGTCAACATATTGTGACAACTGTTCTGTTGGTGAATCTATGCCCGATATAATAGGGCAACCTGGTGGAAAGATGCCCTTCTTATGAATTTTACGGAGGACATGGATACAAGGTGCAAATGGATTCTCTACAATTAGGTACCGGTGTTCTTCATCTGAAAGTAAACCACCCTTACACCAGTCATGCAGTCTGGTGTTTGTGGGTGACAAAGGAGGGAATAGGATTACTCGATATTTGCTGTTAACTAGGATCCCCTAGATGTCTATCTCAATTCTATAATCCATGGTGTTCATAATCACCACATTCCTTCCCTTGTCTGCTTCTCTAATGATGATTAAATCATCACCTCGAAGGTTATCTAATGCCATCCTTTCTGCTTTGGTCAAGTTGTGCTTATGATGATCATACTTGCGCGGTAAATCCATAAGGGCGTATAGGTCTTGGTTGACTTTCTCTTTAAAGAGATCAATGTTACCATGTGTATTATTAGGTGTGAATTTGGACCGAGGTTTAAGTCCACTGCTAACCTCTGTATTTTCCTCGATGTTCAGATCCTCCCTAAGCTCTTGCAAGGTAATATGTTCACCGTCGGAGATTGATGGCATCATTTGTAAGCTTTGTAAATCTGAAACAGTGTCACAATTTTGGCCGGTGTATTCATAGAACCAACTTTTCTAGGGTTTGTATCGAAGAAATCTTCTAATTTCAGAATTCGTGTGAACTTAAATCAAACAATGTGCTGAGAAGTTTGGTATCAAACTTCTCAGTTTTCAGTGTAGCTATTATGGTGCTGTGGAGTTCGTAATAACAAACTCCCAGCACCATATACTCTTAATGGCAGCACTACACTTGAAGGGGATTTAGACACTAGCAGTACAGGGCTCATGCATCTGTACCCTCACTACTGGTATAGTACACCCAGCTAGTGGGGTGGCTGACCTATACCAGGGCAGTGGGTTGTAAGCATGGCACACAGGGATGTGTACCATGTCAACTTCACTTTGTTCTGCACCAAAACACACAGCCTGCGAGGGGTTGTGTGTGTGTGTGTGTGTGTCTCTCTCTCTAAAGGTACAGGGCCTCTAAGGGTGGCACAAGAAGTGCTGAAGCCCTTAGAGTTCTTCCCTCATCACAGTGCCCTGGGTACCTGGGGCTGACCTGTGGCTAGGATGCCAATTGGGTTACTTTTTGGGAAAGAACACAGGCCCTGGGATCCTGACTGGCAGGGACCCTGGACACAAAGTCAGTGCATCAGTAGTCTGGAAAAAAGTGTGGAGGGGTTACTGCAACAGAAAACCGCTTTCCTACACCCTCAACCGCTGAGACTTGCAATCGCAAGGGCCTAGGATGCACAGAGCCTAGCCGACCTTTCCACTCTGCACCTGAGGGCCCCAGCCCGGGTACAGATGAGCCGTGGTGCCTTTGTTCCCAGGACCCTTGTGACCTGAGCCCCGTGTTGGAAACTCCCGCACTTGTCCCCAAGTCCCCCTCTGCAGCCTGTTTCTTGGTGGCCCCCCTTCTTTCCACTGGCAGAGTGCATAGCTACAAATCCAAGCAGCACCTCTGTACCCGGACGCTCCAGGGCAGAAAATGAGTAACTGCTGGTGGTGGTTTGAACCTTGCCCCCTACAACCCGAAGAAGGTGACTCCCAGAAACTGATCGCAAATAACTGTATGCAACGTATGCTTTTTCTCACATAGTGAAGCATTGCTGTGTAAAGACTCATTAAGTGGACTGTTTCTCATTTAGTGCCTCAGAGTACAAGAAATGCTTAGCACTGCTCTCTGATGAGCCTAACTGCTCACCCTCACTGTCACAAAAAAGCATTTGCGTTATTTTTGCCTCTTTAAACCAATTGGGGGTTGCCAGAACTCTGCACAGTGTACATCATTTTGATGCACTATTAAGTTTCAGCTTCTTACACAAAGGAATACCGGGTGGACTATAATTTCTTTGAGGGTTTCTCTGGAGCAAAAAATGGCAAAGCAGTGGAGATGAGACCATCTCCCACTAGATTGGATCGTGCTCTGCAGTAAGATCTTCGACCCATTAGCTAAAAAGCAGCCTCCGGAAAGTGTGCTCATTCTGCCAGGGCCAAAGCTGCTTTCACTGCGTTAGAATGCGGAGTGTTCCTATCCTGAACATTTGCCAGGCTTCTGTGTGTTCTTCCTACATTCATGATGCACTACTATCCTGACAGTCTGGTTTGCAGAGAGGGGCATTTTTCATGATCTGTCCTGCAGGACTTTGTTTTGGGTCCTTAGACCGACTTCTAAATTGGTGCTGCTTTGGGATCTAATCACAAGGTGATGAATCCATGGTTAGAAGTGTGTCAGAACAACAAGTTACTTACCCTCGATAATGCTATTTCCAGTAAGGACTCTAACCTTTGATTCCTGACCGACCATCCGATACTTCCCGTTTTGTGATTGATTAATGAGATCCCAAGTATAGTAATCCCTAGTCACACCGATTTGCTTTTGGGTCTCTGCATCTTTGGGCACGGACACTCTCGAAAGCAACTGATGTATGCGCGCGAGAGTGGCGCCTTTACATGCTCTGCAAGTCACTTCTGGAGCAGAAAGGTGTCCTTGCTGAGCCACACTGCGCAACCTACTGGCATGCAGAATTCTGCTGAAAAGTTTCCAGATCCAGTCTTAATCCCGGGGTATATTTAGAAGGTGAGGAATCTGCTGCTATGTTGTCCAATCCATAAAGAGTGTTACTGAAGTTAACTAACTTGTTCATTTATGTCAGACAATACATACTGTACCAAGTCTGTCCTTATCAGATGCTCTGAATCGCATGCTAATTCTTAAATCTGCACTGTATTTCGGAAGTGACATGAGTGTAAGAGGTGCACATGACTTATTCTTGTCACTTTAGTGAACCTTATAGTTTGGAATGTAGTCTGTTGGAGCAGTACCCAGATTTCATACTTCGAATTTGAAATGCAGGAATTAGTCGTGCTGACCTTTTATCTTCTATTTAGATAATTTGTTGTAGAAGCGTTGTTTAAAAGAGATAAAAGTCCCATACTAATAAGCCTTCTGTTATGTAGACTCACTAAATTTATTGCCAAAACGTTTGGGATTGCTTGTTTGTGCATGCCAAGTCCTCTCAAGTCTCATTGCTAAATTAAAAATGTTTGATTATGTGCTGAATTCTGATTTTTAGGGCTGGAAACCTACTACCATCTCATCCCATACCACTATCTTCCCCATGTTACTCTCATTTGCACATTCCAGAATTGCGTTCCCCTCACCCAATCTTTTTCTTTGCACAGCTGCAGGCATCTGATTGGGCCTTCCCCATTCTATTTTGTTTTTGGCAATTTTGGTATGATTTGCTGCTCAGTTTTTTTTTTTATGCGACCCAGATGTGTTTTCTAATTGTACTCCTTATTTTTTTTATCACTGCTGTTTCTTACATGTTGGGTATGAATTTTTGTGTCCTAACTGAGGCAGTGTAAGTTACAGGTCATTGGTTTAGGGAGGGCGTGAATTTGTTTCTTGGCTAAGACACAACCATTCCCTTTAATGTCATTAAGATAGTATTTATGTATTATGAGGGCATTTGCACTTTGAGTGATGGTATAGTTGGTGCCCTTGAATAAGTTTTAGCTATCCGTGATACGTTTGGATGTTGATCAGTTAAAGGGCCTCAACCAAGCATAGACCTAGTAACCACTGTAATCTGTTCACAGCATGATTTATAACTTGTGTAATGTACATGCATGTATTATTTTTAGTGTGCGTATAGTGGCAACTTGTCAAGTTTCAGCAACCTAAAGACTATTTTGAGTCAATGGAAGGAAAAGGGATGAAAGGGAAAATATGTGAATATATTATGGAAAATAAAAACATTAATGGCTATACATTCCTCGCTTAGTCATTTTTATTTGGTTTCTCATTTAGGAAGCCTCAAGTAACAGTGGTCCACCATCCCCTCCTGCTCAAGATGGCCAAGTTGTGCAAAGAATCAACCTGTCAGCAGTCAGTATTAACACAGTGTCCTTGCCTAGGAAGCCAAACCTCAAGATTCTTCGAGGACCTAGACCCAAACGTCAGGTGATCTCGGTAAGAGTCCAAACATTTTTTTAATTGCCAGGAAATGCATTTTCTCTAAAGTTGCCAAATTTTACAATAGAGTACTCAAGACTGAGCCTCTTTTAGGGGCTAGATTTTGACAGCAAGACTCTTAACTGCTGTTTTTTAAATACCAAAATATCATAGCAGTTTGTACAAATGTTTATTGGTTTTCTAAGAAATGTTCTTTTCCTTGCATGACTGAAATAGCTGATCGTATGGATATTACTTAAAAAGGCAGTATGCTTTAGAGCCACAGTAGGTGTGACTGAACAACAATCCACAATTGTTTTTGTCTTGCCATTTTGTATATGGTCACTTAATAATCATTGTAGGGTGTGTGCATGTTCCTAATGTGGTGTTAATTACTATTGATGGAAGTAATCCGTGTTTTGAGCCCAGCCATTAGATTGTTGTGAAATAAGAATGAGTTAATTAAGAAGGCGCTTTGCTAGAATTTCTTGCTGAGGTTGCGTTGCATTTACAGTCATTCTTATGAAATTGCACCAATATTTTATTCTGATTATGTAAAGGTGACATGTCACCAATGAGTTTGGTTTTCTGAGAACATGTTTGTCTTGAGATATGTATAATCGGCACTAAGCTTGTTTTTTCTTGTAGGTTGCTTATTAATGCTCTAGTGTAAATGCTTTTGTAAAATGTATTGAGCATGGGTTCCATAAGTTAACATTGACTATTTTGGATATGTCTGAGCATTATTTTGATTACTTTTGTTGACCTCGTTAAGAGAAGGCTTTTTTAACATTTTAATTCATGACACAGGCCAGCTGCCAAAGGAAGTTGAGGGTGAATTATAGACAGCTTTCTATGTATTTTGTGATATTTTAGCAAAGTTGCTTGTCTGTACACCACATTGATGCACAGAGGACTTATTTATTTTCAGATTTTGAACATAACATTTAGTTGTAAAGCTCCCGTTCACCCAGAAGGTATCTTGGTGCGGAATAACAGTTGTTTGCTACCCAACTCAATGGTACTCCTTTTATCCACCTTAGATGGATTAAAGACTGAGTGGACCTGCTGGGAATGAAACCAGTGAACATGAGGTCAAACACAGTCCCCTTATAGTGGATGCATTAGTCCACTAAGCTACCAGACCCGGCTTCTGTATCATATTTATAGCAGTGCCTCCTGAAGTTGGGATAGACTGGTTTTACACCAGTCATCTCAGAGAGCTGATGTCAGTTTTCAGGCAAACCTATTGAAACTCTTCCTTGACATAACCAAAAGTACAAGGATTCTGCTGCGTTAGGTTGTTGATAGGGTTTAATGGTAGCTAGAATGCATGTGTCCAAGTGAACCATGACCAAGGGTCTGGTAACTGCATGCTAGTTTGAACACAGGACATGTTTTTTGCACACCCGTTAAGGTTCCAAATGGTCTCTAGATTTTCGTTGAGGGCAGATGTAGTGATGAATGACTGATGTTCCCTTGGTGTACTTATCTTTAGAGCCATGTATTTCAGATGCCTCTGGCTTTAGTCGTCCTATTGGTGATGGCACCCTAATGAATGGTGGGAAAGAGTGCATTCCCACATGTGATACTAGCTTGTGGTCTTTTTTCTTAAGACCAGATTGTATGCAGATATCTTTTGGGTACCCCCCTGCCCTTAGGTAACATCCAAGGTGGTTTGCAACAGCTGGACCTTGCTAACTTAATTGTTTGAAATAAGGAGCATGCAGCTCTTCTCCTTGAATAGTATATATGTGTGTTTAAATGGTATTTCTATAGAGCGAACCTAGCCCAATGGCAGCAGAGCGCTATACATGGTCAAAGACTGGCACAAATTCAACAAGTAAAATGAGAGGAAGCTGGGTCTTGGACTGTTAATGGCCACAGGGTGCCATGGTGTCTTTGTAGGGCTGGTGCGAGCTCATTATATCCAAGGAACTTTATTTAAAATGTCATTTTAAATGCTGAACCCACTCTGACTTGGTAATATTTGCGTTATTTACTGATCCAGTACCTTTCTTGATATTAATGAGTTTCCAAAATCTTTTTTATCATTTTGTTTTTGTGGCATGTAGCATCTGAGCCCATATGTTTCCTGATTGGCTTTTTTTTATACCTCCAGATCTCCGTTTTTTAATTCTAAGTCTCATTATGGAAATTCTTTAATAATTCAGTATCTCCTAGGTTGTGGCGCAACAGCTGATAAAGCTTGCCTACTTTAGTTTTTATTCTTCGAATATGTAGTGGGTTTACTACAAATTTACGATGACCCAGCTGAGCTCCCTAATTCCGACCACCATCTTTGTGTTTTGGTCAGATTGTTGGTAAATATCTCTCATACCGCTAATGGGTTAGAGCCTGATGGGGCCAGGTCCCCAAGACCTGCCAGGTCTTCCTCTGCTAGACTCTTGATTGTGCTCGAGGACCACTTAAGGTGTCTCATGTGTCCTGTGCCTATCTCTCCCTGTAGTATAGAGGCCATTTCATGTTTACATAGATGTGTATTTACAGTAATCACCTGAGGATTGTGGTCACTCTCCACAAAGTGTACTATGCTAAAGTCTTTCTTCCTTCCCTTCCCTGCTCGTTTCCTCTTCCTTTTCGTAAGTAAGATTTATCCCACATCACCTTTCTATCTTCGGTGGGCTCTTTTTGATGCTTAGCTAGGATTTTTTTTTATTGTTTCCACTCACTTCCATGTGCTTTTGTGCAACCCTCTTTTGGGGGGAGTTTTTCCTGTCTCCCCAGAGGTGCTATAACAGTGATATTTATTTCCCCATCTGATTCCATAGGGAGATGTAACCTAGTTCTGGTCTGTCATAAAACTATTTTTGACTTCTCCCAGAATTCCTTCCATGATTACTGGCAATTGCTCCGATCTATCACCTCGTTATATGAACAGATTGTAAATGTATTCAGGTGGCTTGTTTGAACCCTCGTAATCAGCACATTAAGCATCTCAACTTTCTTGTAGATTCTTGACGCACAAACTGCCATAGGAGTGAGTAAATCAACCTGAATATCCAACTTACTAGAATGTCTCAATGCCAGGACTGTTGCTTATATTGAATTTAATATAGCTGGCCACAAGGTGGAAGAACTCATTAAATTGCAGTGTGTTCTTGTACACATCCGACTGCGATCTCTGTTTTGGGTACCTCACTGAGCCATCTCCCTGCATTCTCCTGTTAACCCCCTCTGCCAAATCCTGTGTATTGTGGCCTTCAGCATTGCTGGCCATAAATTCAGGATATTAGTACATCATTGACCCAGATGTGCTGGTAAACTCCCAGTCTATCATTGGACGACTAGGCCCAGCTTTTGTCGTGGTATGTTGATTCTCAGCATCCGATATCCTGCTGGTATGCTCCATTACATCCATGCCACCCTCAACTGACCAACTATATGGTTGTGGGTTTTGTAGAATCAAAACCGTTGGTGACAGAGGGACGTGTGAGTAACTCACCTCCTTCAGGTTAGTGCAGTCTGGTCCTTTCTTGGGCTGCCTTCTGCTAGTCAAACTTGACTGGGACATTACATCTTGGTCTAAATCCACAATTTAGGTGTGTTAAAGGGAGTGACGGGTAGTAGTCAATGGGCTACTTACCTTTATGGTGTTTATACCCTCTATATGACCACTTACTGTGGGAAGTGGGCATAACCCTGACCCAGAGAGCGTAATCCCGCCAAAACAAAGATGGTGGAGTTCTAAAAGTTGTGTCTACATCAGGTAGCCCACCTTAGGGTTGGAAGTGACCTGAGAGGGTATGCGCTAATATTCCCACCTGCCCTGGTGCCAAATGGGCCTAGGGCAGAGGGTGGCATTTCCCTTGTCTGGGGAAGCATTGGGGCTCATATCAAAGGCCACAGAGGCCTTTGAAGCCTCATGCCTTGATATGCTGATCACTTAGCCATTCTGCTTGGAGGAGGTGACCCCTCCAGACGGAGCAGGCTTTGTTTGTCCTCAGAGCGCGGGCCCTCACCTGCAAAGGGTGGGGGGGGGGGGGGGGGGGGGGGGGGGGCTGGTCTACACCAGTCCTCCAGTACACTAGTAGGCGGTTAGGTTTTCAGGGGTCACCGCTAAGGTGCCCTTTGGGTGCATGTATTAATAAATCCCTCTCTGAAATCGGTGTGGGTTTATTAATACGAGATGTTTTGATACCAAAATCTCTAGTTTCTGTGATGTTATCAAGTAGTTGGGGAATTCGTGAATACCAGTGTCAATCACATGTACTCAAAATGGCTTCTCTGTTCACTTGTAATATCTAAGAATATACTTAGACATGGGCTTATCTGCTCATGCAGACATGTCCACACTTAGTATAGTGCACCCTGCCTTAGGGCTCTAAGGCCTGCTGTAGGTATGACCTACCTATACTGCCTGCTGGGTCTGCAAGTATGGCACACAGGAGGTGCGTCATGTCGTGCTTTCACTTTTCACTGCACCAGGGCATGTTGCCTGCAATGGCATGATGGTGCAGAGGGGTCCCTTAGAGTAGCACAATTCATGCTGTAGCCTTTGGGGCTTCTCTTTAGCCTTGTTGTCCTAGGTACCATTTACTAGGGACTTACAGGTGATGCTAAAGGTATTGCCAATTGGAGGAACAATTGTACAGTTTTAAAGATCTGGCTCTGCGGACCTGTATTGCAGGAACCCAGTGCACTACTTTCAAATTGCATCAGATACCAGGCAAAAAGTGAGGCTGATCATAATCCAGTAAGGGGCAATTTCCTACATCGGCCTAATACGTCCTGACCGAATGGGGTCCCGCGGAAACACATTGCAAGCGTATGCATGCAGTTATGCATGCAGTAAATGTTCTTTCTCCCATAGGAAAGCATTACGTATAAAAATGCACTGTCGATTAACACTGCTAAAATTGTAAAGTCTCTTCTGAAAAAATGCTTACCTGATGACAAAGTTCTTGGGTTGAACATATATATTGGGATAACTGTTATTTTTCTAAATTGGTGTGCATCTTTTTTGAGTGTGTGCATAATTTATTGACTCTGTATGCAACACATGTCTACCTAACACTCCTCTCTGATAAGCCTGAGGCTGTTCGACCAAACTACCCTAGAAAGAGCTCCTTGAAATTGCTAGAGCAAGCCCCTGGATAACTGGACTCTTTACACAGCATACTTCTTTTTGGTATATTATATAAAGAAAAAAACACTGGATTCAAGCAAGCCTGGCTGAAGACTGCTGAAATGCCAGAAACCGGTCCTAGGAAGCTTGTTTCTGGTCCAGGGAAGGCATGGCTTGGCAGTTCGGGCTGGACTGTTCCCATGAGGCACAGGGTTTATGATTTGCATATGGCCATGTCTGAACTGGGGTGGCAGAGTGGGCCAAAGAACGGTGATGGATTAAACCCAGATCAGTTGACTGGGGGTGAGTGCTTGCAATGTTCAACACTCCGTCCATCATTTCCTTTGGTTTTTGCGATATTATATAAAGAGCCAGCTTTCTACACTAACTTGTAAAACGTATTGATTTTTTTCAAGGTGAGAAATCCAATGTAAATAATTAAATTAAGTACCTTTTAAAGTTTTTATTTCTGGGCACCCTGTAGGTCTTCAAGTGACCTCTATAGTCCCCATTACCTAGCCCCATTCTCAAGTACATACCCCATTTGGACTTGTGTGTATCTGTGTTAACATCCATCATGGAGAGATGGGCGGTTTCCATTCCTTGCCTATAGTATTTCAATTGCTACAGGCTTAAGTGGTTTAGTGTCTTTGTTCCGACTCGGCATAGTAAGAGAAGTCCTGCTGGGATTTCATCATCCTGTCAGTTGGAGCGGCCTTTTCAGTTCACTCTGAGTAAGTCTCCCATTGTTGTAATGCCAGTATTGGTTAAGGCTTCTGGTCAGGCATAAACTGTCCCTTAAGCCCTATGGGGCCTGATTTGGCTCTGGGCAGTTTCTTGTTACACCTCTTCCAACACCTCAAGGAAGCTTGCAACAAGTGGGATTGTTCCTTAGTGTAAGCTGTGCATGCCAGTAGAATGCTGTTCAGAGCACCCTCTCATAATCTATCACTGAATAGTCTGGTTTAATGGAAGTGCATTCATTCGATCAATCTTGCAGTAGCCTGTTGGATTTGAACAGTATAGTTTGAAGTCTGGAGTACCAAAACAAACTGGGAGATTCATTTGAAAACTGCAATGATGGGAAATCAGATAAGACCAGCATTGGCATAGCCAATAGGTCTCCCCTTTGGGACCTTATAAGTGTTTAGCCATGCAACAATTGATGTTGTTGCACCAAGGATGTTGCGCTGCATAACTAAATACTAATAAGGTCCCAAAAGCGAGACCTATTGGCTATGCCAATGCTTGTTGTTGTGCCACAGTTATAATCATCTTCTGAGCTGCCCTGTCTACCCTGTTACCGCCCTGAACACTTCAGTGGGTGTTCTTATTGACAGTAAGCTGTGTTAGTAGTTGCTTGCACTAACTTGTTTTGGGTCAGGTGACTGTGAGAGCTACATTTGAGAGCGCCAAGCATTATTGAGTCAGAAGAGCCTGTGAGAGGCTGCAGCTGGTATGATGGTGGCACTTTGCAGGTAGTGGGCCACATGCAGGACCGGGGCAGACAAAGTAATACAGATTGTGGCTTATGATGTGACTTGTATTAGAGTTCCTTGTTGTTTATATGGATTACATTTTTATATTAATGTCTTCCTAATGTTCACTGCTTAAGTTTGCTCACGAGAAAGTATCAGTGATAGTCCTTGAAATGTCAGTGATAATTACCTTGTAATTAAGAAGATGTCACATATAGCAATCCGATACTTTGGCAGCTATGTAGGCTAACTATAACACACATAAGGGATGGCACAGAGCTAGGGAACGAGCGAGCCGGAAGTGTTATGATGCCGTGCGCAGGACACGTTTTATATATCTAATAGGTATTGCAGAATGGGTGCATATATTTTAGTGTTTTTCGTGGTTAACGCCGTTGTATGTGTAAACAGTAAACTTAGTATTACAGGATAATTGTAGAGCTGAACCATAATACAAAAGGGGTGGCAGAGAGCCAGGGAGCGAGCGAGCAAGAAGTTTGATGATGGTGTGCCGCACACGTGTATACATATTTGAAAAAGGATCCAATGACGGTGCATTTTTTTTTGTGCTTTGAGTTTTGCTAATGCCGCTGCACGTGTGCGAGGAAGAAAGAGGGCGGGTTAATGTGCCGCGTGCACATATCCTGTCCAGTGAGTTCTGCTAACAGTTTTATGCGTGCACAACTGCTGTTTGCAGGTGTGCACTAATTTTGGGTGGGTGACGAGAAGCTGAGCAGCATTGGAGTAGCAGTTTAAACTGTGAGTCCTTGGTAAAGCATTATAAGTAAGGCTCACGGTTTTCCGTTTTTACTGATTTTTACAGATAAATACAGACAGAAAACCATTTAATTTCTAGTCTGTATTTATTTTTAAATGTGGATAAAAACGGGAATTGGGTGCTTTTTGAGTGATTCTAAATACGCTTTGCCATGACTGCCAGGCCAATAACTGTGTGGAATGATAGTTAAGGGGGTTAAAAATAGAACAAATTTTAGTAAAGAGGCTTAAACAGCAGTAGATATGCACTAGGCTGATACTGAAATGTGCATATTTTCATAGATGTGCATTAATTTATCTCTCTAGGTGTTCATATCCCTGAAACCTGGCAGGCATTCAAGCGTGATTGCATATTTATTGGTTAAATAAATGCGGAAATATACCAGTTTCAGCTTTATTTTTTTCACCAAACCCATAATAAATATGGATAAATACAGATTAAGTTGACCAAAAATAAATATGGATAAATACAGACGGAAATGTGAAAAAAATAAATACCATAAAACCGGGAGCCCTAATTTATAAGTAAGTGTGTGACACGTGATGTGCAGAGTTTTGGGGCTCACGTTAATGCACAGTGGAGTTTTTTGTTTTGGGGGTTGGATAACCGTTGTTGCCGAGTGTTTATAGTGAAGTGACGTTGGTTAGGGCGGCGGATTTGAGTGTGTAAGTGAGGTTACAGTTTGTACTTGAACGTTGCTACTTTGAACATTGTCAGTAGCTTTGACAGTGGATCGCAAATTTAAGCTAAAAATGAGAAGGAACAATGGGTTTGTTTTATTAGTTTAACACTTGCGGCATGGGACAGCTTGATAATGGCTGTGCTAGGAACTGAGAGCAAGGGGAAAGGCGGCTGATTCCAGGTTGCGTATTGTTATGAGAGGTAGCTAGGAGCATGGAGGGGGTGAGTGTTGAGGGGACATGCGGGGTTAGGGGGGCCACCTAGGGATGTATTTGCAGGATGGCGAAGGATTTAATGGTTTGTTAGTGGGGAGTGTTATAGGTGAGGCGCAAAGCAGAAAGAGTCTGCCGGCAGATTGGAGGGTCGGGTCGTGTAGGGAGTTTGCTGGGTTACTGTTGGGGAGCACTTAGATGAGGAGGTTAATTGCGGCTAGCGAGTGCTTTGCTACTTTAATACAATATGGAGTTTTATAGCACGTGTGAGTTTAACCTGTGGCGGACTGTGGGAGTATGCAGCAAAAATGGTTAGTATGGAGTGCTAAAACGTAATATGTGAGATTGGTATATTAAACGTATTGTGTGTGTGAAGGAAGATTGTATGGGTGAATGGTAGAGTACGGATAAGGAAGAGTGTGGGGGGCAAAAGAGGTAAGAGCGGCAAGTTGTTGATTGTAAAATTAGGGCAGGCTAAAAAATGTGAGCATATTTGTAGAGGGAAAATGAAGAATTGTTTTGTGGGTAGTAGTATTGTTTAACAGAAATAACGAACAATTGCAGCATGGTAATAACATTTAAAAACAATTAACCAATAACGACAAGTAGCACAAATACAAAAGTTGCAGTAAAGCGCCATATTGTTATATTAAAATGAATGCTTTGAGCCCTTTATAGGTGAGATTGAACCACAACTGGCAAAGTCCCTCTATATAAAATTCAACTATGAGACTACAATTTAATGCTAAATGGGCAAAAGTTCAACTGAGGGCTAGTGATCCAAAATGCTCACTGTGTACATCAGGTGCTAATGAGGATATTGCGATTGTTTTATTCATTTGCGTTGCTTATGCTAGAGCCAGACAAAAGTATTGCAGTTTGCAGGTAGCACACTACTAAACCAGGCGCTCTAGCCGGAGGAAAGGCTAGCCTGTATAGCATCATCCAGGAGTGGAGTGACTTTTAGGACATTAAGAGATGGCAGAAGAGGTACCTTGCAGAAGTCTTGCCCCTGTGCCAGACGCTTGGCGTAGTCATTCGTGACATGCTGCTGTGCAGTCCCTGTAACGGCATCATGGTGCTGTGCCACGCCCATTGCCCTTCCTGTAAAGAAAAATATATGCTTTAATTAAATAAGATAGGCAAACCCATATGTCCGAACAAGAAATAAAAACTAGAGCAAGTCAGGATCAAGCCCACATTGTATGATTTTTCTGTGCTCATGCAGCCATAGGAGATAGGGAAACTGAACACCCCCTGCGAGAACCCTTCCTCATGCATCGGATGTAAAATAGCGCTATACACTGTGTGGGATGAACCAATTTGGGTAAATTGGTACTGTGCATTTAGAGAAGGGTACTCAAAGGTCCTGGAAATTAGGAAGGATGTAACATTGGTAGATCACTACAACTTTTCCCAAAAACGGTATTGTTAAGTCTATAAAAAAAAGACTGTACTGATCATAGTACAAGAATATTTTCACATAGGGCTATTACTAATTAGTAACATGAAAAATACAAAAGGACTTTCCATTTTGGGTTGAGCACATTTGATTAAATGACCCTTGAAGCAAATTAGCATAGATATGGAGTCCAGGACAATGGACACTGAAGGCAAGAAAGAACTTGGAAAAAGGCGTTTGCCTAATTCTACCATTGGCCCTAACAGCCAACAAAACAGTGACAAGTCACAGGCACTGTAGGATTTACAGATAAATAGAAAACAGAACTAGTCAAAATAAAGCAAGCATACTCAGGACGGAACTGTATCCCCATCCGTATGGCCCATCTGTTGCCTGTGCTCCTGCCAGCACCTCCAGTTGATTACACACGTGTGGAAAAGAAAAAAAGATATGAAGGCGATACCCCATCTTTCAAACTCAAATACTGCATAGCCATACACTATCTGTCAAAAGCCATGCAGAAATCACTGGCCTAGACATATTTGAACATGTTTTAACTCCAAAGAAAAGTCATTTGTACTGCTTTATAAACCAAGAGCACACACTGAACCCTAGGGAATGAATAATGTTTTTTTTGTGCTTCATACCACAACTCTGGTAATGCGGGGTGGTACCAGGATTACTGAACATTCGGTTCCCTGAAATACACTTTCACCATCAGCTATCTCACCTGCAGGAAGTTATTGGTCAGTCGCTCGTAGCGCTTGAAAGCTGGCCGGCTTGTGAAGTAGCCAGTCCAGAACTGGTGTGGTCCATCGGCATAGGGAAAAAGTCATCTGTTTTCACAGACCTGCATAGAGAAGAGATCGGGGTGAAAAATAGTCTTTCCATGCAAGCAAAAAAAAAAGACTTGTTCTGGTGTGGGGGAAGAAGCAGGAGAATATTAAGCCAGGTGTGCAACAAGGTTTATTTGTAGGTTCTCCCTCCTGCCTGGACGACTCCTGGCTGGCCTAGGGCTAGTGACAAATTACAAGTTCAGTTTCATGATGAAAAGTCGATGTGTGCAAACCAATAAATTAACAGGGACAGCCGAGCCAACGGTCTGGCTTGAATCTTGGAGCCCGTGCATGAGCCGAGCACTAAAAATATTTCCTATGTAAATCATACAAAAAACATCACGTAAAATATGGCAAATGCTCTTCAAAAATGTGCATTTAACATGTGGAAGGTTTAACTTTAATGGGGTACATTATAGCACTGCACTGGGAAGTAACTATTAAAAGTGATAGTTTTTAACAACTGGCAGACAGAACTGCCATATTTGAATGCGTTTTATACACGATAATGAAGAAAAAAATAGTTTTGGAGAAATGTTTTTAAAACCACACCATGTATGTGTGGAAGCCAGAATTTATATAGCTTTTTTGGCTTCAGTTTGTACAAATCAGCCAGTAAAGGGGTATCCATTTGTCTTGCCTTATGTTAAGGCTTTGCTTTTTCCTTTTAGTGCATTTACTGTAGTTTTTAAATATTGCGAAGTCGACCAAAAGGCTGAACGCTCTACACAAGGTATAGGCATGGGGAGATTAAGTGATTTGCACAGAATCACAAGATGCTGAGCTGATGCAGAGATTCAAAGCTAGTTTCCCCGAGTCAGTCTACAGCTCTTACCAGATCTCACGTCCTGGGTGGGGTGGGGTGGGGGGGTGGGTCAGGCAGAAGCCACACGAAAGCTCGACTCTTTATGGGCTCGAGGTTCTAATAGGACTGGTGGGCGAGCTTTCAGTGGTTCACCCACCGGTAATGACAAATTTAAGTGCCTGAAATTGACATGGGTCTCTGTTGCCAGAACTGATAGCTTAGACAAAACAGTGACGTGCATGCTGATGAGAGAGAGAGAAAGAGCGAGCGAGAAAGAGCGAGAGAGCGAGAGACAGACACGTTCAACAGTGACTGTGGTATAGTGGGTTCTGAGTATAGAAGGTGTTACAGCCAACTAAGCAACAACAACAACCAAGCATTGGCATAGCCAATAGGTCTCGCCTTTGGGACCTTATAAGTGTTTAGCCATGCAACAGTTGCATAACTAAATACTTATAAGGTGCCAAAAGCGAGACCTATTGGCTATGCAAAGCGGCCGTGAAAGTGATCGCGATCAAACATCAAAGCGGCCGTGCGGCTGCGAAAGTGAACGTAATCGCGGCGCGCGCGCCCACACATGCACTGTAGCTCTAGGCTGGCCTGGTAGCACTTTTTGGAGCCCTCTCAATAAGTCTCGCCAGACCAGCGCATGCGCTGGGTCTGGTGAGACCTAAAAATCACCTATTCCTGTACCTTATTATGCAGGTATTTTGAAATACTTGCCTTTTGGAGTTTATAATTAGAAAGTAAAATCCAACTTTTGAAATTGTTGATTTCAGAGACAGACCGTTGTTCTGCTGTTTCTAACAGTTTGTTTTGCATAATTATTTTTGTTCAGCTTCCGAAACATAAGTCAGTGGTTGTGACTCTAAACAACGACTCGGATAGTGAATCTGATGTGGAGCAGTGTAACTCTAATATGAGTGTCTTTGGAGGGCTGGAGTTCATGATCAAAGAAGCAAGGAGAACTGCAGAGGTAACTAAAAATATGCATGTCAGCATGTTGTCTTTTGGGTTGTGTAGTGTCCGTGCGTCTAGCGCTCCAATTAATGAGCAGGACAAACTAGAGCATTTGTAGATTGTTTCCTTGTCACATGGAGGCAATTAAGTGTGGTTGAAGGTCTAGAATCTGTTTCGTGATGAAATTCACTTTAAGGTTTGAAGACAAATTGGTGTAATAAAAATATTTCATATTTTGCCACGTTTTATGCTTTAAATCTTGTATTAAATCTTAGTCTGTTCATTTCTCGAGTTTGAGAAAATGCTTCTGTTTCTAAACTGGGTTAATGTTTTCTGACGGTTTGATTTTTAGAAATCAAAATAATTGTGTTATAGAAAATAGTTTATTTCACACTTTAATAGAGAGGGTACATCTTTTTAGTCTATTCCTTCAGCACTTAGATTGGAGGGTGGTACATTGATCAAACTATTTTTAACTGAATAGTAATGATTACACCATTGTTTCTTCAGATAGAATGCTGGTATATTTAATTATTGATTTCATTAGTTTAATATGTATGCTAAACTTCGCTATCTGCTGTCAGTGATGGGTTACTAGTCTGAAGCAGTTGGAAGACAAAGTCAAGCATTTACTTTCTAAACCAGGTTTGCTGCTAATGGCCTATTTGTTGAAATGTAGATGTTGATTGGATATTTGTTTAATTTACTAATGTGTTGTATTGTCTAACATGTTGTCTCTTATTTAAATAAACCTTAACAGCTTGACTGCTTATCTTCAACTGCTTATTAACATGGTTATATAGTTGGACAGCATGAGTACAGGTGGCCTCCAGAATGCCAGCAGTAAATTACATATTCCCCCACCTCCGATATTGCGAGTAATCCTAAATTGACCCAAAAAGGTGTCTCTCGGATGCTGTTTTGGTGGTTGTCATGATAGTGAGTGCTTCCAAAAGTGTCTTGGTTTGATGCATTCTGCTACCTTTCTCCGGCTGTTTTATAAATGTTTTCAAATTCAATGAGGCCTGCTTTTTTTTTTTTTTTGCTTGTGTGAATACTGTAGTTAGGAATCCATACTAAAACCGATCTAGCCTTATTTTTCAATTGATTTTTGTCCTTTCTCGATTTTAGAGCTTAATTGTTCAGTTTTTCTATTTTTAATACTGTTCTTTCTCTTGACCAGGCTTCTAAACCAAAAGTGTCTCCAAAATCTGAGAAAGAAAACGATCCTATGAGAACTCCAGAAGCTTTACCAGAAGATAAAAAGATTGAGTATCGTCTGTTAAAAGAAGAGATTGCTAGGTATATTGACTAAATAGTCATATTGCATGAGTTAGATCAATGAAGATGAGCCCCTCTAACACTCCTCTTCAAGCTATTAACACTGTGTTTTGTAAGAGGCATAGTTATCTTCATTCTTGGCTTCTTTAGTTGCTTCTCTGTGAAAAGTCTCTAGAATCACGAGATGAGGCATAATTCCTCCTTTTGGTGTAGATTGTACACAGGCAGTGATTTCAGTTTAAATTGTTTTTTTTCCGCCATATAGTTCTGATGTATTCAGTGTGAGTGTCCAAGCTAGTATAGTTCGTTCATTATATATATCATTGTATTAGATTCAGGCTTAGTTTTCTTTAGTCTTTCCAAAGCGTGAATACACTGCAGACCATCGGACAATCAGGCCCAGATCTAAGCTCTGGGCCTCATTGCCCTCTTGTCCCCAATGAGTTCCACCACCTGTCCTCTATCACTGTAAAATGCAGCATGGGTGATGGAACGGACTGAATATCAAAATTTCCGGTCCTATGTTTCTGACCTCCTTGTCACCCCCCACCCCCTAATGCACAGCCCCTTGCTTTCAGCCACATTGCTACTGAAGGGAGTGGTGTTACGCACACTGGAGAATATACCAGGAGAATTCAGCTGGGAACCCAGACTTCTTTGTGAAAGATCCCTTCAGTACCATAGAACAATAGGAGGCTGGCCCTTTGGGTCTCCCGGTTGCGCAGCAGGCGTTCAGCCTAGGGACCACGTGGGAATGGAGAATGTCGAGCTGACACCCTAGACTATTGGCATGCACACCAAGACCACGCCTACGGTTGTGAGTATGCCATTAGCCCCTGAGCCCATACCAACAAGCAAGTTCCCCAAAGAGAAGACCCACTCCGTTCCTGCAAGAGTCACGTGTTCGGCCCCAAGCATGGGTGCAAGGAAAAAAGAATGCCACAGGCGCCTACCACCTTAGGGCTCTGGTCCGCACAGGCCAAAACATTTGAAGCCCACCAAGTTTCTGACCTAGGTATCCTCTCATTAGCAGTTTGTTGTGCACAAAGCATCAGTGCTTACGCCTGAAGCCAGCACTGAAGCCTTCAGTTGTGCTTGGGCATAGTACCTAGTCAAGCCTGAAAACATCACTGAAAGCGAAGCAGATTTTGAGTCCTCCATCCACGATCGGACCAGAGGATGTGGAGGCTCAGATCTTCAATTCTCGACAGCAATTCAGTGCCAGGCAGAAGTACGTGTTTATCCACCCTGTTGTGGGCAAAATCTCAGCAAGACTCCTCCACCAGTGCCTCTGGAGCCTCTTTGAAAGAGGGTGCTGGCCTTTTGAGGGGGAACCTTCCTTAAATCCTTCCTCTCCAGAGCTGACTCTGAAATAGTAGGAAAGATATCAACCCATTTCTTCTGCCACAAAGCCCACATCTACCTTCACCACACATACACACCACCTTTCTGGCTCTGCTAGAGTCGCCGTAGGGGTTTCCTCTTGATGAATCCTGGGACAACTATGACCAATGCCGCAACCTGAGACTTGTGGAAAGGACCTGGAGAGCCGCACCATCGCTAGATTATCTTAAACCACTAAGATCAAGAAGGAAGAATTGCAACAAACACATCAGAATCTGCAAAGCTAACTTCAAAGATAAACTAAACCATGCTAGAAATTGACCAAGAAAACGATTAAACTTCAATCCGCTCAACATCAAACAGACTCCTCTGTAGGCTCCAGCCCGCAAACCCAATTGCAACACTTTTGCCGCCCACTTCTTAGAAAAATCCAAAATGATAGAAAAAGAGCTCTTTACAGCAAATGAACTCTCATTGCCTCCCCACCTAACACCATTGGGCCAAAATCTGCACAAACACCTATCCAGCATGATCTTACCCTCAAAAACAATGCATCCTGGAACACTTTTAAAATCTTCGATGAAAATGACATCGTCGAGTTAACAACACTCAAACCATCAAACCACTTCTGTGATCCGCTTCCAGCCAACATCTTCAGTGAGCTCAAAACTGCTCTTATAACCATCTGGACAAAGATAGTGAATGCGTCTCTATCGCAAGGAACCCTTCCAAGCTGCTTAAAAGGAGGACAGGTAACCCCTATTTTTAAAAAACCCAATGCTGACCACACAATTCCATATAACTACCGTCCAATATCCGTACACTAGTAAAACTTCTAGAGAAGTGCGTCCACTCCAAACTATGCAACCATATAGCCCAGTTCCACCTCAGGCTTCAGGCAGAATCACAGCACGGAAACGGTAATGACCCACATCGTCGATGACGCACTCCGAAATACTAGATCAAAACAAATCCTGCCTCCTAATCCCCCTAGACCTATCATCAGCCTTCGATACGGTCAAACATATCAGTCTCCTAGACCTACTTGAACACCGAATGGGTTTATCAGGAGCTGTCCTGAAGTGGTTTTCCTCCTTCTTGGACAACCAAACCCAAAGGATCAAGATTATCCAATCGCTACCCTCAAACACCGGTCACCTTGGGAGTCCCTCAAGGTTCCGCCCTATCTCCTATCCTTCAATTCATTCATGGAATCCTTAACAGAAATTCTAAAACTCTTCAACATACACTCACATGTACGCGGATGATACCCAACTATACCTAAAAATATAATCGCCAGAAGACATCTGCCTACTCAACACAACTTTACAAAAAACCCACATCTGGCTAACAAAAAAACCACCTCAAACTCAATGCTCTCAAAACTGACTTTCTCCTAATCTCCACAAGCACAAGGTGTCCTATTAAACTGGATGAAACACCTAACAGCCCTTGTTGCAGAGATTCTGCTTATGCACAGAACTATGCACAGGAAACTAGGACCTCAGTGAATTGTGGTGTACCAAAAACTCACCTCAGAACCCAGAACAGTGTCGTGTGCAAAAGCAGCAAAAGCGGCAAGATGGCTTTCTAACGCGGTTGTGCTAACTTAGCATTGTACATATATAGATAGCAATCTTCACTACACCCCCCTTGATCGGACCACTAACCAGTAGGGGCGCACTTGCAGGAACGCAGAGTTCAAGTTTGATAGAACGGAACCAAGGGCATAAATTGTAAGTCCATATAAGGTAAGTGAAAATTCGAATATATAAAAATAAAACAAAGAAAAAAAATGTAAAGGATTGAAAAAAAATCGTATAAAGGATTTTAAAAAAAACACCATCGGAGGACATATGAGGAAATGAAGGTGCAAAAACGTCAGTCCATCAATGTGTAAGCACAATAGGTTGCAACAGCTTCCAAGAGGAAATCATTGGAACGTTCCGCAAAATTATCTGCCATCCAGTTCAGCAAGGGGAAGGAACACACGACAACTGGAGCCTCTAGCACCATTTGAGGACAACTGTTGTGTTCTTCAAGAAAACTTCTTGCTAAGAAGTCAGCCGCAGCCGTTCCGATGTCCCACTTCCCAAGGACTCCATGTGCTGGCTCCACAGGCCATAATCCTGACGCCAGAACAGTCCAACTCATGAGCCACTAAGGGGCTCATTAGTCGATCATAATCTGGGGCAGGAGACACCGAGTTCGACAGAAGCAAATCCAGAGCCCATTGAAATGGACAATCTAGGCAATGAAAGACAGGCTGCACACAAGTAAAGTAGGGAAACCGGAAGGACAATCCATAGGCTATACTTAAGGTCGCCAGTGCAATAGTATTCAAGCATTCGGTTACGAAGATGGACCAGCCGGGACCTGCTGTCGTGTGACGCAACTTGTGCATCCATAGCGTAGTATGCAGATCAACAAAAGCACCCCAGCTACGAGGGCGAGAAGCAAAGGTAGACCTCCGAAGACGCTGGAAAAAAATAGAATGAAAAAATGCCGGGATCACACCAAAAATAGTTTGAAAGGAGGTCACGAGGCCGGAGCCCACAATTTTAAAACTATGAGCCAGGCCACTTGTTGACGAGGCATTAAAGATAGTCTGAATCAGGGCCCCAAAATGAAGTGTGAGATCAGTATTCAAAAGCGCTTGCACCCTCTGTGCGCGTGTTTGCTACGTGAAGGACAAATGTTTCCCGGGATGAAGTCAACGCGACTTCTTTTTGAGACAATAGAGCCCTTATTCTGCACATCTTGTTGAACTCTGCTTTCAAGGTTGGAATGGAAGGCCCGATGGAGACATCGAGCCGTCCATGCGCGGGTGGGAAAAGGACGTTATTACAGCCAACAACCCTCTGTGATAGTCACTATGTAGGGAATTCCCACTAACATCCCACAGCAAGCTTCATTATTTAACAGCAAATAACTACCATTGGCAAGCAGCGTAAAAGACGGTGTTATAACAGGCACAGGGATCTCTTTCAAGACGCAAGCTAAATTGGGAGCGTGCACATTACATGCACCATGCAAAAGGAAGGCAGAACCAAGTTCTTCACATCTGCCATAATGTTTCATGCACAAACTGAACTTAAACAGGGGGACCGGTAACGTGATCAACCCGTGGATAAGCCACACAGCCGAGTTTAATTCGGCAACAGAGAAAGGTAAAGGTTCTAACTTTTCACTAACGAATGTCGCATCCTTCATGGACATGAACTGTTTCGCAGTTAAATTAAAAGGGAGGAACAAAGATGAAATATTCATGTAATCCCAAGGGACTTTCCCAGCCTTTAACGTTTGTAATGTCCATGCGAACTGCATAATGGAACGCAATTGATTTTGACCATGATACAATACAATACAGACAAGTCATCCTGCACAATGTCTACCACTGATGAAACCATATTATCTAAGGTATAAATTCTGGAAGACCGGGTGTTAATGCTATTATCTATTACAGCCAACACTTTTTCCATGTTGGCTTGGTCAATAGCTCGTAATCTGGATGCAGCTTCAATCTGTGACAGCTTCCAAACTTCGTTGGAAATAGCATATACCCATCTTTTGGACCTGCCAACCGCAGGACCCTTAACAATCATTCAAATCTATTTTGTTCTTTAATTTGGATAAATTAAGTTTAACAGATGCTAAGGTGGAATGTTGCAGCCAAGATTGGCATAACTTCCCCACTGAGTAGGTCGTTAGTGTGAGAGGTCTCAAATCGGGGGTCTACACGAACCTGTGTATACCCCGGTGCCAAATCCAGAAACCGATGTTGACCGGAATCTGAACTAGTTTGCCACACCAACCATCCTTCCGGATTCAATTCAGAAATATTGAAGGATGTGTTGGAAATGTATGACTGCAACGTAGCAAGGGACAGATCCGTATGATTACCCCAATTAGGATAAGCACCCGGAATGGAGGGTGAATTACATTTTTTAGAAGTAGCCAATCCAAAACAGGTGGTCTGAAAAATTGACTAATTTAAAAATAACATGTGGTTCGGGATGAGGCAGGCACGGTGCAAAGCTTCTGTTCCCTGTACCTGCCACGGTTTAGAACCCCAAACCGATTTAAGATCGATAGTAGCTTTCCACAGATCATATCCTCCAATTGCCAACTTGTCCATAAAGGACTTGGAATACAACAATTTGGTGTGTGTCAGTCTAACTTTAGGAGCAGACTCAGCCGCAACCTTCAAATAAAAGGAGGCCGGATTTGACACACTGAAATCCGAAAAATATGTGAATTTGTCCCATTGTGTATAATTTACAACATTTCTAAACTTATTTGCTTTGTGTAGAAAATGCGTGCCATAATGTTGATAGCAGAATTGCTCATCATAATTAAGTGTCTAAATACAAATCTTCAGCATCAAATGCAGCATAATATTTCAAATCAGAAAACAGTGCTTCTTATTGCTTGTACATCCCAATCATCTGAGTGTATGTTCTGTTTGTCTACATCACCCATAGAAACACGAAATACATTTGGCCCATTAATTACTTCAGTGGGGCCATGAATTTGAAATTTCACAGCATCCCAAGCAATCCCATCACGTACAGGCCAGGCACTAATGTTTACAAAAGTCTGGTCACTTTCCATGATATATGATGAGGAGTGGGGGGCCAAAGTTCCATCAATTTGTTGAATTGTAGATCTTTCTCTCAGGTAGTGTCCATTGAGTTTAAAAAACCCTACCACAAAGCCAACGGACATAAACAAAAAAATACATATGAGCACCAGCCAAATGTAAGTCCAGGGGGGAATTAAACAATGTCTTTTGAACCAGGCCACAAAAATTGAAACTTTGGACGGGGCAATGGAAGTCGTAGAGTTAGTGTCAAAGGAGAAGCATGACTGGGCAACTGCGGTGGATTGTAAAACAGGCAATGGAACATCCGCAGGATAAGCATAGTCATCTTTAGGTAGACCACCAGCTGTCGGTGGCAACAAATGACCAGTAACTGTGTGCATCTCGACGGCAACATCAGGCAAGGTGTTAGAAGCTGGGGCCACAACAGAATTTCTCATCCTCGAAGGGCAAGAAACCGCTCGTGTCATACTAAGAAGAATCGGCCACTCGCTGTAGCTTGACATTGTCAATAGAGATGTACCTGTTATCCTTGCGACCAGGAAGTGGAGGTAAAATGACTGTACGTGTACCCTGTACTCCAAGCACCGGAACTGGTGCACGATTAGAGGGGCTGAACTCCTGCTTGTTCTCCACCTTCTCACGGACCAGATCACCAACTCGAGGTAGCCAGTCGACTACTGGAATCTGAAGCTCAGCATCAGATGTAGAGGGTACGTGTTCCTTCGCTAGCCTATCTCTGGCTTCTTGAAGATTCTGCAATACAGCACAGTGATCATCTACGTCAAAGGGTGTGGCTGACTCCGCCATGTCTAGACCATCAAGGTCCGGGACAAACAATTGTATGCCAAAGAGCGTCATGTATGGGGTCCGCCCACCCAGAGACCTTCTAGGGAGATTATTAAGTGCACGTTGCATGTCATATAAGTGGGCTAGCCAGTTCGGGCCAGTACCTAAAACCCTGGCTGTAAAAGATTGCTTTAAGTCACGGTTCATTCGCTCCACTACACTTTTACCCTCAGGTCGGTATGGAGACGAAAATTTGACTTGGACCCCCAAACTTTTCATGGCTTCTTTGTACGCCTTAGAGGCGAACGCAGGGCCCTTATCAGAATGAAAGGTACCACATGCAAAACTTCCAACAAAGACATGCAAATCCTTGATGACAGCACGGGCATCAGCACTCCTTTGTGGCCACACCCAGAGAAAACGCTGCTCACTGTTAGCGATGTGAACAACAGACAGTTCTCATGTGAAGCAAAGTCAAGCAAGCATTTCTCACTTAATAACATAACATGTGACTACAGTGTCGTGTGCAAAAGCGGCAAGATGGCTTTCTAACATCTAACGCGGTTGTGCTAACTTAGCATTGTACATATATAGATAGCAATATTCACTACACCCTCAAATGCAAACCTCATATTATCGATTCCACAAGATCACTGGGAATAATACTGGATAAGAATCTCAACATGAGGGAACACATCAGCACAGCCACCAGAGGAGCCAAGTTTCATATGAGCATTCTCAGAAAACTAAAACCCTTCCTCAACGACCTAAATACAGCCGTTCCATCATTAGTTCTACCCATAATAGACTATGGGAATACAACCTTATGTGGCCTGCCGAGATACAGTCTTGGTCCTCTAGGCTCAGCGTGGCTGCAAGACCTGTCACAGGCTCCAGAAAGAACAACCACATCACCCCGGATCTAACGGACCTGAATTGGCTCCCATATGAGGCAAGAGCACAGCTTAAAATTGTATATGTGACTCACAAAACCCTGCACCTCAATAACACCAAAGTATCTAGCCAATAAACTGAGAAGCACCAACACCCTGCTATTGAAACCACAAAAATTTAAGAAAAAGAAAACCTACATACCCACCTTCTCTGGCCTAGCACCGAAGATATGGAACGTCCTGCCCCAAACAATCAGAATGAACCCCTCCACCACCTCCTTCAAAAAAGGAGTCAAACTACTTCTAATGAATAAAACTCTCTACCGATCCCAGCCCTGAGGCATGTTACCAACCTGAAGCTGTTCATCTACCAAGATACATGATCTCTAAACGAGAATGACCAACACAATCCTGACTTTCAATGAGAACTAACAATCTACAAGATCGCATCTTTAATGCTCATTTATATGCGTTTAACTTTTCTTGTGATGTAACTTCTGTAAAGCACTCTGATACCCTCAGCGGGTCTAGTCCGCGCTATATACAACTTTATAAATAAAAATAAAAAAACTATAATGTAGGCTCCCATAGGATCCAAATCTGGGACACTTCCCATTTAAGGCCTCACCCTGGATGACACTGCAGCCTATTATGAGCTAATTCAAAGGGATGAATTATTTCACAAAGTGAACATGCAATTCACCCAAGAAGAGGACACCTTACTCTTGGAGATGCTCTCCAAGTCAGACCGTGCTGTCCAGTTTTTACCTGTGCTGATGGACAAGTTGGAATTTGCTTTGGATAATTTTAGAGAGCCCGTCAAAGTCAGAATAGTGACCCTATAACACACAGTATCTTCACTAAATATTCCAAAAACAATGCCCTACTTTGCCTAATTCTGCATGGAAATTTACAGGGATGATTCATCAAGTGGGGGTCGAGATAAAGGGATTTTGCCCCATGCAATGTCTGAGAATTTTGCAATTTCTAGACACGGCTACAGACTGAAATGTTGACTGGTTTCACACCAATGTTGGCAGAAAGCTATATCTTAGTCAAAGAGTCCTGTTTGTAATTTGGTGTAAATCTGTTCAGTAGTTTTGGAGTTATTAAAGAAATAAAACAGCGTATATCTAGGGACACGGATTGTCCGCAGATCCAATCCAGTAGAAATATAGCTGCTAAATGTAAATGGTTTTGTGTGGGTAAAACGTGAACCTAACTGGAACGTCGTTGTAACCTTTTTTTTTTTTTTTTCCTGTATATGTATGTGTGTATGTGTGTGTGAATAAATATGTATGTATATGTGGCCAAGACCACAGACGTGGTCGAAACGCGTCTCTCTGCTACCAGAATAAATACCTTGTAACTCGATCGGTGGGCTCGTGGAGATCTTTTCTGTTGCTACTCCTCGCACTGTGAGATAGATAGATATATACTACGCCGACAAGCAGGCCTCAAATGCAAAGCCAAAAAGAAAATACAACAAAAGGTGGAACAAGTAACCAATGTGTTGGGTGATGACGTTGATCATACTAGACCTTCATCTGTTTTAAATCTCACCAATATTCAGTTAAGTCAAGCTGAAACTAACATTCTCCACCTTGGACTTACATTTAGCCCACCTAGTAACTTCAACTATTCAAAAACTCGGATTGATTTATATAAATTAACTCGTAAGTTGAAGCTTCAGAAATATTTTTTGCTCAATCAGACTGCTCTGAGACCTAACCCTACACCTATGGAGGGCATGCCACAGGGTCTGTGTGTCAACGATCTTGACTTACTACAGGATCTTCAGCAATTACACAATGAATGTGCCAGTTCAGGTAGCACAGAGGAACATTTGGCTTTAAATATGCCGGGGCACACCAAATTCAAACGGAAATCTACTTTCACTCCTGTAATGCTGCATGACAATATTGATGTTTTTCATGAACTGTCCATCTTTGGGATTAAGAAATTATATTCTTCTACCCTACGTGAAAAATGTAAGTACACAGCGCAAAATAGTTGTTATACTCCGCTTGTTAAACTGCAGGCCAACGATAACCTCATTGTCCGCCTATCAGATAAAGGCGGAAACATAGTACTGTGGCCTAGGGAACTTTATCTGGAGGAAGCTCTTAATCAGCTTAATGATCCGCAGTGCTACAAGCGTTGTGATGCAGTCACAGTGAAAACAGTACGAACTGAATTTTATTCCCATCTTGTTCCCTGGTGAAGTACAGGATTACTGAGCCAAGATGAACTAAAATTTCTCAAGAATGACTTTCCAGTAATTCCTGTAATTTTTTTTATTCCTAAAATTCACAAGAACATCCACAAGCCTCCAGGCAGGCCAATTATATTGGCACGCAATGGGTTGTTTGAAAAATACGTCTGTTTACATTGATGCTTTTTTACAGGAGCATGTTAAGGCTTTACCATCTTTTGTGCAGGATACAGGTGATTTCCTTAGGAAATTAGCTGGGTTGATTTGGGACCCCTCGTACTGGTTAATAACGCTTGACGTGACATCACTGTATACCAGTATTCACCATCCTGATGGTTTGAAAGCAGTAAAGCACTAGGACACTAGGCCAATTCATATGTTTAACCACAACAAAATGCTGCTTGCCATGATTTCCTTTTGTTTGCACAACAATTTCTTTGTTTGGAAATCAATACTATCAACAGGTCAGAGGTGTTGCCATGGGGGCTTGTTTTTCTCCCAGCTATGCCTGTCTCCACATGGGCTGCTGGGAGGAGCAGGTCCTCTATGGTCAGCACCATGACATTTTTTCCAAACATGTTATTCAATGGTATCGCTATATAAATGATATCTTTTTGATATGGAAAGGCACCAAACAGCAAGCTCTTGACTTTATCGATGGGATTAATCTTAATTCGGTAAATATCAATTTCACTTCTGATTTAAGTCAGGACAAAGTGTACTTTCTAGATGTTGTGGTCAGCAATGGTGGACTCATGACACGACTCTTCAGGAAGCCTACCGCGGGCAACACTGTGTTGCATGCCACTAGTCATCATCCTGTGCACTCGATACGTAGCATTCCCTATGGGGAGATGCTTCGTATCAGGCGCATCTGTAGCACGGAGTTGGAGTGCAGTAAGGCACAGGAAGATAGCAAACTACGATTCTTAGCCAGGGGTTACAAAACCTCCACAATTGACAGCGCAATTCATAAGGCTAACTGTATGTCTAGAAGTGAAGTCTTGATGCATAAAGGATCGAAAGCAGTCGAAACCAAAGAGCCAGTCAGATTGATTTTAACGTACAATCGCCAACACCAAGCTCTCCGCAAAATTTTAAGGAAGAATTGGAGCTTGGTTTGCAATGATCCTGTCATTGGGCACTCTATGACAGTACGTCCTCAAATTTCATTCAGGAAAGCACGCTCAATGAGCGATGCTTTAGTTAAATCCAGTCCGGAAATTGGCTCTAATAAAACCTGGTTACAGACAAGCAAAGGTTTTAGGAGATGCACTAGCTGCAAAGCTTGTAGACATGGGGTCAGTAGAACTGAGTTCCAAATTCCATTTTGTGACATCCCCCGACCTATCACCAAATTGCTTACCCGCAAGACCGACTTTGCTGTTTATGTGCTGGAGTGCCCTTGTGGCCTCCAATATGTTGGCAGTACCAAGTTGCAGGTTCACAAACGGGTGCTCCAGCACATTCGGGCAATCAATGGCAGTGATGCTTCCTACCCGGTTGCACGCCATTTCAAGGAACGTCATGACAATAAAAGTGAACTTCTTAAGTTCTTTGTCATTGATTCAGTACTCCCCTTGAGACGGGGAGGTAATAGAGAAGCCCTATTGCGTGCACTTGAAACTCGTTATATCTTAGAATTAGACACCAAGACTCCACAGGGCCTTAACTCTAGCGAAGACTTTTACACCTGTCTTTGAGTTGGATTATTTCAGGATTCCTGATATCTGTTTTTTGTAATGTGTATTGGTCATCGCCTCTTAAACACCTAAAGATTTTAAAATTTCTATGACACTTGTATTTCACTTATTGCACTTAGCACAATACATTGCACTCATATTCGCACTTAGACATAGTTAATTAGATGTCCATTTGTGGACCGAAATTTAAAACCTGTATTAGGTTGGCACTATTCACAAGCACTTTATAACATCTGTTGAATTGGCCTTTAAAAATGTATTAACATTGTTTGAAGGTCAATGGCATTATTAGTCTGTTGGTATGGACATTATTTCGCTGGTTTAATGTACATTATAGGACTTTACCCACTTGGGTAATAATTGCATACTGCGAATTTTGCACAACAATGCCTTGTTTGCACATATAGGAGAGTATAAATGTTTTTTAACTTAAATTTATTTTAAACTTTCTTCTTGAATGTCATCTTACAGTTGGCAGAACGATACGAATTGTGTTCTCAATCATTTTATATGGATTTTAACCAATTAGTATGTAAAAATTCTATTTTATTGCTTGTCATTACCAACCTCTGCAACATGTATTTTCTTTATGTCTAGTGCGTTACGTTTGAAGTAGCCAATTGTCATTTTTCTAATTAGCACCTAGCACTTTAAAATGCGAGATTGCAACTCCCACGGCGTCATGTGATCAAGGCCTTTGTAAGGCTGAAACGCGTCATGCAGACGTTGCTGTCAACGAAACGAAAATAAATTGAATACTCACTCGCACTTTGGGTCGGTTGTCGTCTGTTCCTGTAACCTGGAAGATATTGGGTGTTCAGGAGCGTTGCAGGCGAGATCCCCGTCTCATATATATCTATATATATATATCTATATATAGATTATAGATATAGATATAGATAGATATATATAGATCACACTCCAGTACTTTATGAATTAGAAGGTTAATTAAAATTAGCAAAAATCTTCTCCAAAAACAGTCCAAACAAATCTATCCACCCAAAGTAGGCTGGAAACAGAATTAACTATTGCTCAAGCCTTAGACATAGCTACGTCATATGAACTAATGATGAATTAGGAAGAAAATCCAACTACAACTAGTGAAATACTTGATTTACTGGAAATTGACACCTGTGGGCACCAAACAACAAAACTAAGAAATAAATCAAAATTCTGTCCTAATCTGCCACCGGGAAATCGAATAGACACATATCATGACCTTGTAATAGCAGATCTGGAGAAACTCAAAAATAAAAAGCAAACACAGAGAAAATCTAACCAAAGGAGCACTTGAAGCCCTTAAATAATTGATGGAATGCAACACAATTGAAATCAAACCAGCGGTTAAAGGGGGCAATATTGTGATAATGGAAAAATCATGATCTATCAGAGAAGCTAGAAGACAACTCAATGATCCTAACAATTGCACCAAGTTAGCAAAAAAAAAAATTTTAATCATGGATCTTGGACAGAATATCAAAAAGTGGAGAGAACAAACTATCATCAATGATAAGGAAGTGGAATTTCTAGTGGATGAGAAACCAATAATCCCTACAATATACTTTTTGCCTAAGGTGCATAAAACACTAACTAATCCACCATGCCGACCAATCCTATCCACTTGTGGCTCATTGTATCAAAATGTATCCATATACATATCATGTATTAGCACCTTTGGTAACTTCACTCAATTCATATATAAAAGACACTGAAGACTTTTTGAAACATCTGGCAAATATTAACTGGCACCAAGGCTTACAATTAATAACCATCGACGTGGTCTCACTTTACACATCAATCAATCATGACGTGGGACATACGGCTCTGAGATACTTTCTTACATAGCTAAATATTCAATATCTGAAACAATCCGACAATTTTGGAGATGACTGACATTTGTCTACGTAATAACTTTTTTCTATTTGATAAACAGATGTATATTCGGACCAGCAGAACTGCCATGGGAGTCCTTCTCCCCAAGCTACACGGATCTCACCATGGGGTTGTGGGAGAAGATGGTAGCTTTGGGGGAAGACTACGAGAAATACATGGACAAAATTCATCTTTGGCTGCGTTTCATTGATTTATCATCTGGGATGGCAACAAGAATTTGAAGAATATTTTTCTACCTTAAATGAAAATGCAGTAGGATTATCATTTACCTAAAACATGAGTGACAAAGCTGTACAATTTTTTGACCTTGCTGTATATGTTGATAAGGGGCAGATCAAAACCACGACCTATATCAAACCAACAGCTACTAACAGTGTTTTGCACGGGACAAGTTTTCATCTGCGTGCTCTCAAAAAAAGCATATCCTATGGCGATCTTTTAAGAAAAATCAAAAGAAACTAGACAAATTCAAATCAAGAGGATATAGGGAAGAGGATATTGAGGAAGGTAGAAAACGAACTGAAACATTACCACAAGAAGAGACATTGAAAGGAGATCAAAAGGCTAAAACCAATGTGGAAAAGAAAATCAAAAAATACAGTTCATTATGACGTACAATGAAGAACACATTCTGATCTGAAGGATCATGAACAAATACAGGAATATCCTGAAAAAGAATCCAGATATAGGAAACTAAAGTGAAACCATTGATGTATCTTTCAGAAAAACGCCATCATTAAAAGAGAAACTGAATCGCAGTCATTTTATGAGAACTAAAAATGAAACGTGGCTAAACAACAAACAGAAAGGATTCATAAAATGTGATCAAGTGCAAGGCTTGTAAAATTGGCAATAACATCAAAAGCCTGATTGACTTCAAGTAACAGGTGTTCACAAACAAACACAGAAGAACATGTGAAACCACATACGTAGTTTACATGATTACATGTGACTGCGTAAAAAGGTATATCGGGAGTACGATATGTCCGTTCAAGAAAAGGATCTTGGAGCACACACGAGCAATTAAAAATGGTGACACCAACTATGCCATCACAAAACATTATGAAACTCATAAGTACACGAGGGGAAAACATCAAATCCAGCGGAATTGCTCATATTCCAAACCATGTGAGAGGAGGAAACAGAACGCTAAAATTATGACAACGTGAATCCAAACTAATCATAAGATTCAGAAGTGAACAACCAATGGGTCTGAATGCGGAAAAAAGACTGTTTTGTCCATCTATAAGAACTGAATCATGTAAATATTGGCATTGAACATCCTTGAGTAGAACATTATTGGGGGACACAAGCTACTAAGGCAGAATTGGGCTGTGCAAGCCACATAGCTTGTTGCACTAATACAGGAACTTCATGCAGACACCTAATTAAAAGGACTAACTATTTAGATCCTTCTAAAACAAAATAAAAGATCATACAATTAGATGCAATATGCCATGTGTATTAAAATGTCACTAAGACAATATACGTAAAAAAAATACATGTTCCAGTAAAAGTTGCCCCAATATAAATGTATATTATGCAAGTGATGCAAATAATTGAATTAAACTTTGTAAATATAATTGAAATACAACTTACTGTTATGTAAAACTACATATCCCATCATGCCTCATTGTGGGCACAAGGGAGTAGTAGTATAAATAAAAACAATGGAAGGACTTCCCTAACCGTGAACAAGCCTTGATGGTGAAACCCATTGGTGGCAGTGGTGAATAAAACACTCGGATTCACAAAGTACAGGAGTGCAACATCTTTTTGTTTGAAAAAATTACAGGGGATCTGATTCCACCTAATCTTGATGTATGCACTGGATGGTGGAGCGCGCTGCTTGGCTAAAGGAATCAGTTTGTTTGCGTATGTATATATGTATGTGTGTGTGTATATGTATGTATGTATGTATGTTTGTGTGTGTGTGTGTGTGTGTATATATATATATATAATCAGTCTGCACTAACAGGAGTGTCACCACATCCTGTGAATCGAGAGACTATGAATAAAATAACGTAGAAATGTTCAAGCCCGGCACTGGATAATAGGAATATGCTAAGCATGTGAATCTACAGCACTACACGCTGTGGTAATGATTAATAGCATTTCTATTTTTAGCATGATGACTTGGGTCTTCCAAGTATCCAGTTAGTTGGAAAAGCTTAGAAACTCCTCTATTTCTGCAGGCCTTTTAAAGTATTTTTTCTATAGTACATTGCATGTTCAGAATCTGTACGTATTTTCAAACATCTACTTAAAGCCAAAACTATATATATATTTTTTTTTTAACCAGTCGAGAGAAGCAGCGCCTAATAAAATGTGATCATTTGAGGACAAACTCTTCTCCTGCAAACTCTGATGTGGAAATTGATGGTACTGGTAGAAATACAATGGTTGCTACTCATGTCACAGAAGCGGAAGCAAAACATCGGAAACATAAGTAAGTGTTGATTGAAAATTTTTTGTTTTTGTTTTTTGTAATCTTTATTGAAGGGTTTTTAACCATTGTTAATGACGGAATGAATATTCATCTTTGAACACCTTCCCCTGTTTCCCCTTTTTCAAAGTCTTGCCTACCAAAAAGTGTAGCTGTCTCCTTGCGAAAGACCTATAATGGGCTTACTAAAATATTACCATCGGCCTAGGTCCACCCTGTCTCTTTCCATTGATTGTCTTTGTCACTCATTTGCTTACTTCCTATTCAATTGCTTATTTCTCCCTGCCAGTTATCCTTTTGATTGGCTGACTCCTTCCGATGCTCACGTTTAGGGAGCTACTTTTTTCTTTTTGGTTAGGTGCTCCATGAGTGCATGTGTTCTCTGTCCCTGCAGAAAGAGGCTGCAAGCGCGACTGGTTTAGCCTGACTGGTCCCCAAAGTGTGGGCTAAGCGCCTGAGGGTTTTATTACCACTTTGGCATGTTGCCTGACTAGGACTGTCTCGCAGGTGCAGTGGTGCTTTCAGGCATCTGGTTGCGGTTGTTCAGAAAAAAGTCTGTGGTGGCAGGGTAGACAGGACCTGCTAGCCAGCACACTAAAGGATTAATAGGGTTCAGGGAATACCTGTAAGGTGCCCTCTGGGTGCACATATTAATAAGTCCATCACTGAAATCAGTGTGTGGGTTTATTACTGAGATGTTTTAGTACCGATATGTAGCTGGGAAACTCATTTTAACCAGTACACACCTTAAGATAGTTTCCATGCTCACTTGTAATATCTAGCAATGGAACTAGAGATTAAAGGGGCATATCTGCAAATTCAGATGTCCTCACATGTGCTAGAATGTACCCTGCCTTAGTGCTCCAAGGCCTCCTGAAAGGGTGACTTGCATATAGCCATGCAGGAGTGTACTAGGTCATGTCTTTAAACATGGTTTGCACCATGTCACGCTGTCTGCAAGTAATGGCAGTCTGTGTGGAATTAGTCTATGGGTCCCTTAGGGTGGCAAAAGCCTTGCTGCAGCCCTTACGGACCCTCTTTAGTACCCATGCCCTAGGTACCTGGGGTACCATTTACTAGGGACTCACAGGGGTGCTTAAGTCCTTAGCCAGTTGTAAATCATCGGACATCCCTTTGTCTTAAAGAAGTGGAACTGAGGTCTTATTAGCAGGCCTCGGTGCATTAAGTGTCGAAAACCGGCATCTAGCAGCTAAAAAGGGGACAAAATGTGTGTGGGGGGGACAACTGCCACAAAATCCCAGGTCCCTACTGCCCCCCCGCCCCCCTCCCCTGCTCTCAGTTGCACCAATCTTCTCAAATCCTTTATTTCTCACTTCAAGATTGGACTATGGCAACTCATTGTTCGAGGCATATGAGTGGCAGAATTCATACTTGTGCATAGATCGCCATCTGGTGTTTGGCTCGGATGCTTGCACCTTGTTGTTGTCTTGGAAGAAGTCTTCTGTAGTCACGAGATAAGTGACTCCTCTCTTGGACGATAGTGCGCATGGGCATCGATTCCATCCTCGGATTGTTGTTTTTTTTTTCCGCCATCGGGTTCGGCTGTAACTTCAGCACTTGTCCGTGTTTTCCAAACCTTTCGACGCGCAAACTTGACGGTATTGTTTTCGTTTGCGTGCCTTTCGATGCGCGAACTCACATACTTGATTCCGGTCGTCGACTCCGGCTGCTGGGCTGATCGATGCCTTTTGGGCCTATGGCTAATTCAAAGAACTCCATTCATAAAATGCCCCCAGTGTGGAGCTAAATTTCCACACAGCGACCAACACAAGGTCTGCAATCTGTCTCTCGCCCGAGCAGAAAAATTGTCAAGCCTGCGTCTCCTTCCGGTCCAAGAAGACTATCTGGGTCCGACGACACGTTATGGCGCAACAGGCTGCACCGGTGCGAGAAGACATCTTCGATGAAGGCCCGACGTTCCGGAGGCAGAGGATTCGGAGGATCTCGGCATCGTATCCTAGGCAGACGACTAAATCATTCCAGGTCAACGAGTGAGTACAACTGCCCAAACCCCTCCTGAAAAAAAGGCGGCTCTGGTCAAGACATCGCCTGAAGGCCCCAGTCGCGACCGAAACAAAGCTTTAGAAGCCCCTCTCCGAAGACCAAGGAGAAGCCTTCCGGCGGCTCGAGACAGAGCAAGCAGCATGTCGGTGCCCCAAAAACACCGCCGGCACCGAAGTCGAGAATGTATCCTACTACCGCGGTCTCCAAAAAGGCCTAGGCACCGAACACCTCGGCACCCAAAGAACAAAAGGCCTCTGATCTGAAACCACCTCCGAAACACTGGGATCTGAAAAAGATTCCCGACTCGAAGCCGAAGGACCCAAAAACCCCTTCAAAGGCTCCAGAGTGGAAATTTAAATCCTGCTCGGAACCGAAAAAATCTGCGCCGAAAGTGACCATCGTAGAGCAAAAACTATTTCTACCGGATCCCATCGATCCAAAACAAAATACACTACATGTGGACCCTAAAACAGGCCATATTGTCAGTATTCCACAAAAAAGAAGAAATTAAACACCCCACACATTCCTGAGGTGCCTGTGAAGAAAAGACTGTGCAACTTCACCATTAAGACCCTCTTCTCCTGTTCTTCCTGCTAAGCCTTTCTCTCTCCCAAAGTCCCCTATACTTCCCCCATATTCACCACCAACACAGGATGATGAATCTGAAAGAAACACGTTAGTTAGATTCTTCACCTTAGAATATCCCCAGGCGTCAGGCTGGATACGGTAAGTTTTTCGTCAGCAATACCCCTGTGCGTCGCTAGGCGTCGTCTGCGGCTCCGCGTCCGTCATTGGTGTTTTGCGCCGGGATGACATCGTCTGAGTACTTAGACGCCGCCCTCGCGCGCTGACGTCAGTTCTTCTTTTTTTTCCGCGCCAGACAGCGCCGATCTGGGAAGAGCTTACATCTTTAGTCATTTTTTGACTAAACTTTTTGACTTTTGGTCTCTTGTGTCGACTCGACTCTGGTGCCGGTAGGATGCCTGGTTTTAAGCCTTGTGACTCCTGTCACCGACTGATGTTGGTTACGGACCACCATCGCCGGTGCCTTTACTGCCTGGGGGCCGACCACGATTCAGAGTCGTGCCTCGACTGCAGGGCCCTGACTTCAGAAGCTAGGCGGGAGCGGTTCCGTAAGCTCCTGGAGTTCCGGCAGTCGGCTCGGCGCCGTTCACGGTCCCGGTTGAGGAGGAGGTCTAGGAACTGGTCGCGGAGCCGCAGTCACCACCACCACTCGTCCGGTTATAAGTCTTCGGGTAAGTCTAAGCATGGTAAGAAGTTCAAGAGGCGACATCGCCCTTTGGGCTCCCCTCGCCGGTCGCGTGACTCTGCTGAGTGTTCGTGTGGTTCCACCCACGTGGCGTCGTTGGAGCCGCAGGTGTCGCGTCTGCCCCCATACCCGCCGGTCCCTGGGACCGACGTGACTCCGGCGGAGATCAGTGCCTTCCTCTCGGCCATGAGAGGCCTGGCTCCGCCATCGATGCCTGCCGCCGCGCCTTAGGCCCCATGGGCTCGACTGGGGGGGCCTAGCGGGCCGGCGGCTCCGGCCCCGGTGCAGTCGTCGACTCCGGTCCCGACGCCGCAAGTCCCCGTGGGATCCAGGCCTGGATCCCAGACGATGCCGGTTGACCTCACGACCCCTCCGCCGACTTCGTCTCCGGTACCATCTCCGGCGCTGCCTTTGGACGACGCCGTTCCCCGGTTGGGTTCCGGTCCGGGCCCGGTGTTGGAGCGGCGGCGGCACCCGGCGCCGCGTCCGATGCCGATGGGTGGCAATCTCATCTTTCGCCCGGGTCCGATCATTCCACCTGTCTACCAGGAATTGATGACATATTCCTCATTTGGAACCAGACAGAATCAGCACTAATCAACAATATACGGACACTTAATCTGATAGACCCCAGAATACAATTCACTCACACCATCAGTCGCAAGTCACTTTCATTTCTAGACGTCTGGATAGACATTGAACAGGGTGAAATACAAACCAGTGTGTACAAAAAACCGACTGACAGGAACAATGCTTTATTGTACAGCAGTTTCCATCCTCCTGCTTTGATCCGGAATCTACCTGTTTCTCAATTTATGCGAACCAAACGAATTTCCTCAACCGACACGGCGTGCGAAGCAACCTGGCAACAACAGATGAAACAACAGATGAAGAATTATACAGACAGAGGATATCCAGACACATTACTAATTGAGCAACTGAATAAAGTAAAAACTCGACCTCGCAATGAGCTATTGCAGAAGTCACCTAAACAAACTAGCACACGTTCAGTTTTTGTATCTAAATATTCTACTGCATCTACGAGGATTAAAAAGATCATATTAAAACATTGGAACGTACTGCAACGAGAAACAGATTTTAAAGATCTTTTCAAAGATAAACCGTTGTTTGCTTATACAAGAGCACAAAACTTAAAAGAAATTTTATCACAAAGAAATAAATCGCCCACAATTTTGGCATTGAGTGATAAAAAAGGCACACAAAAATGTTGGAGTTGCACCCATTGCAACAATGCAATTACAGGAGACACCTTACTACATCCAACTACGGGTCAAAAAATCAATATACATAGCAGTACAACATGTAATTCTGAAAATGTGATCTACACCATTAAATGCCCATGTGGACTGTTGTACGTCGGTAAAACTGAGAGAAAAATGAAAATTCGACTAACAGAACATAAAAGCAAAATACGTACCAAAAGCACAACTTCAAGCATTGCAACACACTGGGAGGAAGCACGACACCAAATTTCTCAACTCAGATTCCAAATCATCGAAGAAGTACCTAAGTTTCCAGATCGTAATAATTCGAAGTATTTACTACAAAGAGAAGCATTCTGGATTAAAAAACTTAAAACCCTCAACCCAAACGGTCTTAATGACAAATTTGAGATGGCTTGCTTCCTTTAATTTAGATTAATACTTTGATACACTTACTCCACTCAGGGACCCTAAGACGCTCACAAACACAGCCATTTAAACGCATTGAATCCACACTAGTACCATATCCACAGTCTATACTCATTAATACATCGAATGACAAATAACAAGTATATGTATTATCCGCTATTATAGAATGTGAATCATAGCATTTTGATGATGCAATTTGATGTTTTTCACGTGAACGTGATGATGATTTTATATTTGTTGTATTGTCTTATTTTTTGAATGTATACACCACGTTTCCTCATCTACAGTTTTTTACACATGGGATAGACACAATCTTGAACATTGATTCATCAGTATTACTCATAGCAGCCTCAGCATCCATTCTTGCGAACACACAGGACTATTTTCATTATTTTGCATTGAGATCTTTATTCATACGAACACATTAACAACGGACACATCATCGGACACATCACACAAATACGTTCCCATATCTTATCTTTTGATTAGAACTCTAGGGATACATTCTTCATTTAGATATTTTTTTATGAGGATGCATCGTCGCGGAAAACCTTTTTATCTTTTGTTTGATAGACTTATAATGCCGGCATCGGTTTCTTTAACCCGTTAGATCACAGTCCTTTCTTAGTGTCAACCTATTACGTCGTCACGTACGATAAATAACCAGGAAATACGTTTCCGTGTGAAAGTGCTTGCGGACACAGACGCTGCTCCTCGATTCTCCCGAAGCGGTAAGGGTGCCACTTTTAACTTAAATCCTCTGGATGCATCGACACCAGTTTATTTTCTAGCAACTAGATCGCATTATTTTATTTTTTAGATCCTCTATGGACTTCGGTCTACACTTATTCTGCCACGAGTTCTCTCAAAACGCCATTCGGCTTCGCCGCAACATGTACCATCTTATATAGGTGAGCCATGTCTCTTATTTCACTAGTCACAGTTTTTCATCGTTTACATTTTTCTTAACCATTCATATTTTTCTCAAACATCCAGTTTACATTTAGTTTTGATTAACTTTATAGAATTTCATCATCTACGCGAAACGTTCGAACACGAACACAAATCAGGTATGAGATGGAATTCCAATGCTTTTAAATAGAATGCTGTATAATATGCGGAATAAGTTCTCTATATCTTTTTTTTTATACTCTTATAGAGAGGTTGAACACGTGAATTCTAGAAACTCGCACAAATTTCAACAGGTATCGTATACCATTTTGAGCCACACTAGTCACTTCGGTGTGGGGAGCACATTTCATCACAAAGCTCTAGTGTAACCCTATGGTCCTGCAACACGCAGATCTTGATACTCTCCTTTTTTTCTTACAGCTTACCCCTGACGAAGGGACCCCAGTGTCCCGAAATGCATTGGGTGTTAAAAAGCTTGTTTGGTCCTTAATTTCTGTTTAAATAAGTGTATTTCAACACATATTCATTGATGATGTTTATTGTACAAAATATGGAAATGTAAATTGAAAGATTGAATATGATTTTTGAGAATTGTACATGAAATTTGCATTAAATGAAAGAATTTCATAGCAGTGCACATTGCAGTCCTAGTAATTCTTGCACTAGGCCAAATCTTTCAGTTATCTTACATGCCCCGCAAGCATAAAGCAACGTTGCACGCATATCGCTCAAAAATTTATACTTTTCAAAACGAGTGCGCTCACCACCCAATCTTTTTTTTTTTTTTTTTTTTTAACCAGGAATCTGATGACAGTGACGACTGGGAGGGGTCTGAGGACCCTCTGGCCCAGCAGGGCCAGTTATCACAGGACTGGACAGATGAGCTGGGGGATGCCAGTGGTCTTGACACCCCCACGTAACACTGGCTTCATCTCTCCTCCTATTGTGGCTTCGGAGGAAGGTGCTGTATTTTTCGTGGGGCTGCGCAAGGCGGGCGAAGCCCTTGGGCTGGAGTTGCCTGCTGTGGCCGTGAGGACTAACCTCCTCACTGAAGTGCTCTAACCGTCGGCAAGCTCCTCGGAGCCTCTGCTGCAGTTTAATGAAGCACTAGTGGACGTTCTGAAGGGCACCTGGTCCAAGCCCTCCACAGTACCTCCTGTGGATCGGAACGTGGCCCGGCGCCACCGCCCTGCCCCCGGACGACCCCAGTTTTCTGTCCCAACACCCCACGCCCGAGAGCCTGGTTATCCAGGCCTCTACTTCCCAGTCCTCCTTCCCGTCCGCTCCCCCGGATCGGGAATCCAAGAGACTTAAACAGTTAGGTAAGAAGCTGTTCTCCTCCCCTTAGTTTGGATCTGCGGTCTCTTAACACCACTGGTCTCTTGGACCGTTACTCTCACTCCCTGTGGGATATGGTGGAGGACGTGCTGCCCCAGTGTCTGGAGGAGGCCCAAACACGGCTCGCCCAGGCTCGTCCGACGGGCGGGATGCAGCGCGGCACGCTATCAGATGTGGACTAGACACTACGGACTCTCTGGGTAGGGCGATGTCGACCACGGTGGCGCGCCGCCGCCACGCCTGGCTGCGGTCCACGTCTTTCTCACGGGATGTCCAGAGCACCCTCATGGATATGCCCTTTGATGGCGGTCTCCTCTTTGGCGACAAGGCGGATAGTGCACTGGTGCGCTTCAAGGACTCCTGGGCTACGGCCAACTCCTTGGGCCTCTCTGCTCCGCGCCCACAAACTTCCGCTTTTCGCCCCTTTTGTGGCCAAGGAAGGGGCTCCCCCTCACGTCTGCCTAGCCACCGGCCGCAGAGCCAACCTGCACTCGGTCGCGGACGTGGATTCCACCGAGGCGGTACTGGGGGACAACGTGCCGGTCAGTCCACATCTACCCCGACAGCATCCACCTCAAAGCCCTCCTGGTCTGTGCTTTCAGGCCCATTCCACACCAGTGGGAGGCAGAGTTCGCCATCACCTGCTCCACTGGCGTTCCATCACGTCGGACAGGTGGGTGCTGCAAATCGTCCGAAGGGGCTACTCCCTCTCCTTCGAGGCGACCCCTCCAGCCATGCCACCGCAGTCCCACAGCATGTCGGGGGATCACTTCAATCTTCTGCAGGAGGAAGTTATGGCCCTCTTGGCCAAGGGGGCCATCGAGCGCGTTCCTGGTCCAGAAGTAGGTCGAGGTTGCTATTCCCACTACTTTCTGGTTCCCAAGAAGGGCAAAGGGGGCCTGCGCCTATCTTGGACCTCAGGAGCGTCAACGTCTTCCTCCGGAAGGAGAGGTTCAAGATGTTCACCTTAGCTCAGGTTCTAGCTGTCCTAGACCCTGGAGACTGGATGGTAGCGTTGGACTTGCAGGACGCATATTTCCATATCCCCGTCCTGCCGGCCCACCGGCGTTACCTGCGGTTCACGGTGGGCCAGGAGCATTTTCAGTTTACCGTGCTCCCCTTCGGCCTCACCAGTGCCCCTCGGGTGTTCACGAACGTGATGGCGGTGGTCGCAGCTCATCTGCGCAGATTGGGGGTTCCGGCCTTCCCCTATCTCGACGACTGGTTGTTGAAGGCGGGCTCGCCCCAGGCAGTCGTCTCCCACCTCCAGACTACGGCCGACCTCCTGCATTTGCTGGGGTTCTCCATCAATGTGCCGAAGTCGCATCTGAGTCCCTCCCAGAAGCTGCTCTTCATCGGAGCGGTTCTGGACTCTGAGCAGTTCCGGGCTCATCCTCCGGAACAGCGGGTCTGGGATATTCAGGCCCTGATTCCCATCTTTCGGCCTCTGTCCCGGGTTTCGGTCAGGTTGGTGCTGTGGCTTCTGGGTCTGATGGCCTCCTGTATCCTGCTGGTACATCACGCCAGGTGGGGGATGCGGGCGCTGCAGTGGGACCTGAAGTTTCAGTGGGCCCAGCATCGGGGCAACCTGTCCGACCGTGTCTTGATCTCGGAGGGCACTGCAAGGCAGTTGCAGTGGTGGCTCACGGACCGCGATTGGGTCAGTGGCAGATCCCTCTCGCTACCCCAACTGGAGCACGTAGTAGTGACGGATGCGTCCCTCCTGGGATGGGGGGGCCGCATGGGAGAGGCGGAGATCAGAGGACTCTGGTCTCTGGCGGAGTCTTGGCTCCATATCAACCTTTTGGAGCTGAGAGCGATCTGACTTGCACTGAAGGCATTCCTTCCCTCTGTCTGGGTAAGTGTAGTGCAGGTGTTCACGGACAACACCACCGCCATGTGGTATTGCAACAAACAGGGCGGGGTAGGGTCGTGGACCCTTTGTCAGGAGGCTCTGCGCCTCTGGACATGGCTTTAACATCCGGGTATCACCCTGGTGGTTCAACATCTGGCGTGCTCTGAACGCCAGAGCAGACTAACTCAGCCGCCGGTGCATGATGGATCACGAATGGCGTCTCAACTCGGACGTGGTGCAAGGCCTCTTTCAGCAGTGGGGAGTGCCTTGGTTAGATTTATTCGCCACCGAAGAGAACGCGCAATGTCCGCAGTTCTGCGCATTGGAGTTTCCAAGGCGGCACTCGCTCTGGGACTCATTTCGTTGCGAGTGGAGTTGCGGTCTGTTGTACGCCTTTCCGCCTATACCACTTCTGCCCAGAGTACTGAAGATCAGGTGCGACTGGCCCCAAGTAATCTTGGTGGCTCCAGATTGGGCAAGAAGGTTCTGGTATCCCGAGCTACTCAGTCTGTCAATCGATCCCCCAATACGACTGCCTCTTCAGGAGGACCTTCTGTCGCAGCAGCAGGGGACGGTCCTCCACCCGAACCTGTCCAGTCTCCACGTCCATGCGTGGAAATTGAGCGGCGGCAGTTGATGCCACTTGACTTGCCTCCTGAAGTATGTGATGATTCTGGCAGCCAGGCGTCCCTCCACGAAATCTGTATACGTCTGCAGGTGGAACAAATTTGTGGCATGGTGCTCAGCAAAGGCTGTGGATCCCCTTTCTGCCCCTCTTTCTGAGGTTCTCCTCCTTCTTTCCTTGGCCCAGCAGGTCTCTGCTATGGGCACTTTCAAAGGTTATCTTTCAGCTATCTCTTCTTTCTTACGGCTTCCTGATCAGCCTTCTCTTTTCAAATCCCCTCTTTTACGCTTCTTCAAGGGCATTACTCACATGTTTCCTCCTGTCCCGTTCGTAATGCCTCAGTGTGATTTGAATCTAGTCTTGACGTTTCTGATGTGCCCTCCCTTTGAGCCACTTTATAATTGTCCTCTTCGTCTTTTGACGCTTAAGACCGCTTTCCTGGTGGCCATCACCTCTGCTAGAAGGGTGAGTGAGGTCTAGGCTCTTTCTTCTAAGCCTCCTTTCCTTTCTGTCCATCCGGACAAACTTGTTCTTTCCTTCCTAAGGTGGTAACTGCCTTCCACATCGGGCAGTCTGAAACGTTGCCCACCTTCTTTCCGCCTCCCTCAAAAGCGGAAGAGAGGCTCCACCGTCTCGACCCAAAACGGGTGCTGCCCTTCTATTTGGATCGCACCAAGCAGTTCCGGGTGGACGACCAACTCTTTGTATGTTACGTGGGTGCTAAGAAGGGACGAGCGGTACACAAACTAACCATCTCTCGGTGGGTTGTTTTGTTTATCAAGGCATGTTATTCCTTAGCTAAAAAGGAACCTCCTGTAGTGCTGCGGGCCCATTCTACTCTGGCCATAGCGGCTACCACTGCCCTGGGCTGGGAGACCCCTTGCAGGACATCTGTCAGGCGGCTACGTGGGCTTCGCTGCACATGTTTGCTAAACATTATTTCCTGGACAGCCAAGTCCGGAGAGATGGCTTCTTTGGCCATTCTGTTCTCCAGGACTTTCTGGTGTGATCTTAGTTCGCAGACCCACCTCCGGGTTGGTATTGCTGGGGTATATATTCTAAGGTGAGGAATCTAACTAACGTTTTTCTTTCAGATGAACAAGTTACTTACCATCGGTAACGATACATCTGTAAGAAACATTAGTTGGATTCCTCACCGACCCACCCTTCCTCCCCGTTCTGCGAACCTATATCTAGGATTGAGGTCATCCCTTTCAGGGCTGTAGAATTTTTTGCCACCAGTGTCGGTCTCTTGCATGGCTCTGCGTTCCTGGCGCGGAAAGCTATGTACAAGAACTGACGTCAGAGCGCGAGGGCGGCGTCTATGTACGACGACGGACGCGGAGCCGCAGACGACGCCAAGCAACGCGCAGGGGTATTGCTGAGGAAAAACTTTCCGGATCCAGCCTGACGCCTGGGGATATACTAAGATGAGGAATCTGACTAATGTTTCTTACAGATACATCGTTACCGAAGGTAAGTAACTTGTTCTTTACTGCAATAACAGAATTGACCCTTTAGATGCTTCAGTTCAAAACATAATTTGCTATTTGCTGCATCTACAAAGATGCAATCTGGCATACTCCTCTATGATTACATCTGGCTACCCTTGCCGCCTAACTACAAAACAGACAATATTTGTCATTGTTGAGAGTACCCGCTATCAAAGCCTTTATGGAAGGCCTTAAAAGGATAATTCCACCCAGACTGCCACCCTCTCCGGTGTGGAATCTAAACCTTGTTCTTACTAGACTCATGGGCCCCCCCACCTCCCATGTGAGAAAGTGGCTCTGTATATACTGTTCCCAAATAGGTACAGTGTGTACAGTGTCCACAGTCCCCAGAAGTTTCGCAGAGGTTAAAGTTGGATATAACCTTCCTCTCTAAAGTGGTAGCTTGGTTGAGCAGTAAGGCAGTATCAGAGGACAGTGTAAAGCATTTGTTGTACGCACTCCGTCAGCAAATGAGCTCACACACTCAAGAACTGAACTCTAGGGCAGTGGTTCCCGAACTTTTCACTCCTGAGGACCACCATTGAGGGACCACTGGAAGCCGGGGACCCCAAAGCAATTTGTCGGATTTAAATTTCAAACATTAAAACAGTAATTCGAAAAAAATAAAGACGTGTGCACACAAAACAAATACTCGAATTACTAAGGATTTTAGGGGCATATTTACAAGTCCCTATCGCTATGGGAATGTCACTTTTTGCGATGTTCCTGTGGCGATAGGGGCTTCGCCTTATTTACAAGGCAGCGTTAAGCCACTTATTGTGGGTTAACGCTCCCTTGTAAATAAGGCCCCCTTTCGCGCAATGCTTAGCGTGAAAGAGGTGGGCAGTGGGAGTTGCAGTGGGCGTTCCACCTCAACACCCATTGAACTTGACGCTGCCCTCTATTTACAAGGGCAGCTTAAACAGGAGACAGCACCTAAATTAAGACCATGAAAAACCTGGTCTTAACTTGGCGAAATGAGGAGAAATGCCTTATTTCTCCTCGTTTTTGCTTTTTCTCACGGAAAAAGCAAAACACCTTGGATTGTTTATGTTCAGGAAGGTGACCCTTCCTCCACATAAACAATCTTTAATACAAATGGCGTTTTGTAAATTCCATGTGTGCTGCATTAGGCAGCACACATAGAAGTGATAAAACGGCGTTTCAAAATTGTTCATGTGCAGGAAGTGGGAACTTCCTGCACATAAACAATCTTCCCCTGCACGCAGACACCCTTGCACTATGGTGCAAGGGTGCCTGCATTGGCTCAACACTGTTAAGTGTAGTGCCAGCGCAGGGGGAAACCAGGCTGCACCATATTCTTGTAAATATGGTGCAGCCCAGCATTTCTGAAGTGGCGGCGTGTGTTGTTAAGCCAAGGAGACTAATGACACTGTCTGCCAATTCTGTTGTAAATATCCCCCTTCGTATTTTAGATTGAAAGAATTTGCAAAGAAACGGAAACTTTCAATGGGACGGTTGGTGCTGCATCGCCGTGGCTAACTTTTGAATGGTTAGTTTTATTTCGCAGTACGAGGCTCCTGCTCCTGCCAGGGCTTAACTGGAAACCTAAAGCAGCCCTGGCAAATGTTTTCAGACCAGTCCCTATACGGTGCACATAAAGTGCAGTGAATAAGCCTGACCACTACAAAGGGAGCTTTGGGAGCCCCCCCTCCCCCCAAAATAATTTAGGAAACAATGGTGCTGTCTACAACACATTTACCATTATATAATGAATTGTATTAGCTTTTGAATTATAGTAAATAAAGACCTTACTATGCACCAGGATATGTCAATCTTTGTTGGGGTTCTTCAATGGTTCTCTTATCACCCTCCAACAGTGCCTCTCATCTCTCCATAGCCGCGCTGTTACATGTATTTCATTTGTTTTAGCATCTCTCATACCATTGTAGGATGTCAGAGCACTTTCCATCACACACATATAGAGATAATGAATGATACGTATAAATCAGTGTATAGAAAATGTTACATAATACAAGGTGTAGGATTCACATGTCCTTCATATTGGTAGGCATTTTTAAAGAGTGCTTGGTCTGGAGAAGCACAAACTCAGGATTCAGAACATAACACAGTGGTTAGCATTGACTTTAACAAGAAAAATGTATTTCCACCCTATTAAACCTTTTTAGCAGCATCAGGATAATGATAGACCTGGAATAAACATATGTTACTAACTTTTACCATGCAGTTTACAAGCAGCTCTTGGATGACAGTTTATAGGTCACTGTGCTAGATTACGATTGTCCCTTATGAATTGCACAGTGAACGGAAGAATCTCTGACAAAATCAGTAACCCACTAACCTATGCACATAAAATACTGTTTTTTAAAATGCATTGTACACGTTCTTTGCAGTAGGTATATTAACCCTCTGTGTCACATTAGATAAGTCAAAGCTGCCACTGGACAAAACTCATCTCTCTCCAACAGGTACATAAATCACTGGCATTTTCTTGACACTTTTATAGTTGCTGGAAAACTGCAAATTTTACAATGAACTCTGCAGTGCTTTTAAAACTGCTGCCTACGGACCCCCTGGGAATGTGCCACGGACCCTTGGGGGTCCTCGGACCTCAGTTAGGGAAACACTGCCCTAGAGCTTATTCAACATGCAAACTAGGGGCTTCCATGGCATTCGTAGGGAACATTGCCCTAGAAGACATTTGTAAGGCAGCGGCATGGTCTTCTACACACACCTTCACCAAACACTATTGTATAGATGTGTAGGTGAAGCAACAAGCTTCTGTAGGCCAGGCTGTTCTTAAGACACTTTTTCAAGCCACTGCAACCGATACAGATGACCACCGTTGGGGAGAAACTGCCGTACAGTATATGCACATGTATGAATTCTGCAGTACGTATGCCACGAACGGAAAATGCTACTTACCAGTATGCATCTGTTCTTGGCATGTAGAGCTGCAGAGATTCATACGCCCACCAGCCTCCCCGGAACCTGTATCTGTTCCAGTGTCATCTTACTTAGATACATTCACATGGACATCTTTTCTGTTTCTTACAAACTCCATTTCCCATCATGGTGAAAAACAATCTGAGGATGGAGTCGATGTCCATGTGCACTATCGTCCAAGGGAGGAGTCGCCTATCTCATGACAAGAAAATACTTATTCCAAGACCACAAGGTGCAAGCAACCGAGCCCAACACCAGATGGCGATCTGTGCACAAGTATGAATCTCTGCAGCTCTACATGCCAATAACAGATGCATACTGGTAAGTAGCATTTTCCTTACTGGGGGCTGCCTGCCTACCTCCTGAGGACATAGCATCTAGTGCAGAATGCTGCGTCTTCACAAGAGCCCACATTCTGCCAACTTCACAAGATCTACACTGGTTACCTGTGAAAAGAACGTGTCTTGTTCAAAGGCTCTTATTCTTAGAGCTTTCTATTGTAAAGGCCCTCAGTACCTTTCCAACAGATTTATCCTGTATCAACCAGTTAGGTCACTTCCGCCCTCAAATTCTTTGCTGTTGGTCATTCCTCCGTTTGGAAGGACAAAGTGGGGCATCAGCTCTTATTTGGCTGCCAAGGAGTGGACTGCTCTTCCACTACAACACCGGACCACAGGGGACATTTTAAGTTCAAATAGTTTTTTTGAAAAGAAATTGAAGTGACCAAACACATTATGCAATAAAAAATTGTACATCTTTACATTCCAAGCTCATTACATACAGACCAAAAGAATTAGACCAATAGTGAGAAAAGGAAACAGAAAAATGCAAATTAAATGAAATACATATGTCAACTGGGTACATAATAGAAACTTATGGAGCTATTAGGGAGTCTAGGGTGGTTTAAGAACCTCCTGTTGAGAGGGTTGTGGTAATGAAAACTTTTTGGCACTGGTATCAATAAAAAGAGTAACAGGCGACCACTAATCACGTTTGGTAGCCAAGGAAGGTGGGTATACAAAAACAGTATCTAATCTGTGATTATGGCAAACAGTGTATCACCAAGCACTGTAAAATCTTCGATGAGTCTTTCCAATTGACAGTAATTTGTTGAAAGGCAACCGCCAGCAATAAGTCTATAATATTGACATTAAGAAAAGTATCATCCCAGATGGGCGAAATACTACCCAAGAAGATGTGAGAGAAAAAGGAAACTTGGTGTCATAAATTAAGTTAATTTGAGACCATACTTGTTTCCAAAAGCGGTGTACCGGGGAACAATTGAATAACATGTGTAAGGTCAGCATTGGGGGAGGAACATGACCAACATGTGTTGGGAATCAATGAAAAGCGTTTAGATAGAGTAGCTGGTGTAAGCAACAATCTATTGTAGACAAAGAATAATGTTTGGGTAATATTTGCTGCTCTAGAGGCTTTACGTATTTTGGACCATACACCATTCCACATTGATAGAGGCTAGCACGTGGCAAAATCCTGTTCCCAGGCTTCTTCCGTTTTTGTCTTCCGTATCTTGTCATTGATACTTTGTAGGTGCTTATAAATAACAGAGGCCTTGGTTGTAGTCAATAACCAGGCCCGAAGACTGGCAGAGGGGTTCAACGTGTCAGAAGTATTTGGTGTAATGGGAAGGTGAGAAAGAGAATCCAACACTGCTGTTTTAAGTAAATTATATTTATTGTTAAAGGAGGTAGGTAAATGGAATAACTGCTGGAGCGTATTAAAGGGTATAAATTGTGATTCTGAGAATAATTGATTTATCCATATTAAGCCTCTTTGTCTCCAAGTCTTACAGTAAAATGGTTTGTCATGGGTTAATACATTTTTATTATGCCAAATCGTTGAGTTTAAGAAGGATTTTTTAGAGTCATGAGTAAAGTGAGAGGGCACCTAGAGTAATTTAGAAGTGTTTTATTTTGGGAGTAGAGATGGATTGTGGTTTGCATGATAAAGAAAGATACTCACAAAATGAGTAAGGAGTAAGGAAAAGGCGTTCCACTGATGTCCAAAGAGGACAATCATCCGTAGAGTCAAGCAGCCATAAAGAGGCCTGACGTAATAGGAAGGCTTTCTGGTAAGCAGGCAAATCCGGAAAGTGTACTCCACCTTCTGATTTAGGGCGAATTAATTTTAACAGGGACATTCTAGGTTTTTTGTTACCCTGTGTTCTGGTTGACGGCTTTAAGTCTGTACTCCATATTTCTTGCTTTCCAGGGGTTGCTTCGCTCCCCCCTTCCCCCCCCACCTGGCTGCTTCTTGTGGGGGTTCTTCTCCTCCTTACCTTCTGGCTGGTCCCACTTCTCTTCGTGGACGGGGTTGTGCCACTGGGACGGTCCTTCTCTGGGGCTTATTCTGGGGTTCCCTTGCTCTGTCTTAGTCTTGCGCTCGGCTCGTTCTGGGCACACTGCTTCATAGTATTTGCCTGCTGCGCACGACTGGTAGTTATGGTCCACCTCCGTGGGCCTTGGCGTGTGCCCGTATGCTCCTGTGCCTGGCTTTGCTGGAGCTTTGCGCGACTGTCTTCCTTCTCACGTATACGCCTATCGGCTGTGAGCCTGTTCCTGCCTTGTCCCCTGCCTCGGGGCTGCTACCCGTTCAGCTGTCCCCTTCGCTGTGTGTGTGTGTTCTCATGAGGCGGACTCTGCCTCCGTTCCACCTCATCTCCTTGGATTTTGCTGGTGGTTCTTTCTTCCTTTGGTACTCGCTTGGTGCCGTCTGTCCCTCAGGGTTTTCTGGCGGACGCCCTTTGCCCTTCGGGTAGGCTTGCGGTATCCTGGCCTACCATTGTCCTTGCGTACCTTTGCTTGGTAGGGGCTGGGCCGTCCTTCCTGTCCCCCATGACACATCCCCTGTTGGGGCCCTGTGTTCTTCCAAGCTGGTGAGTTTCTTTCGCAGACCCTCCTCCCTTCTGGGTATGGCTAGAATATCTATTCTACATTTAGGAATCTGCGGCTAGTAGTCTCTATTAGATGTACAAGTTACTTACCTTTGGTAACGATTTATCTGGTAGAGACGATTATAGCTGCAGATTCCTTAACTGCCTGCCCTTCCTCCCCGTTCTGCGAGAACCCTTCAGCTTGGTCTTATGCACTCGCCTCCCTCCGGGTGGCTTTGTCTTCTGCAGGTGCCCTCTTTCACTTCCTCCCTGACAGGATGCTTCGCTCTATTTATTTGTCCCATTCCTTCCTTCCTGCTAATTGGACAGGAGGTTCATGTGTACTTCTGCATCCCTACAACCTGGTTATTCCAGTGTGGGGCCTACTCATAATCTTCTCCCTTTTTTTTTTTTTTTTCTCTTTTTCATTGCTTGAGGTTTCCGACTCCTCTGCAGTCCTCTGGGTTGGGGTCTCTTGGCTGTGCCTCAGCTCTTCGCTCTTTGCAGGGGATATGACACTCCTTAATAGTGTTGTCTTGGGGTGATTTGTCGTTACTCGTCTGTTCTGGGCTTGTTGCTGTTCACGGTTATAGATTGTGGTTGCAGTCTGTCATTTGCCCCGACTTTTTTCACATATTTTTCTGTCTCCAGGGAGGATATCACCTTCACTTTGCGGGGTTGCTTCTCAGAGCGGTGCTCTGCTCTTTCCCTTCCATGGCTTTCAGTACCACAGTGCTGGCACTGTCCGTCATGGTGCTGTTCTTCACCATTCGCTGCTTTCCTTTCTGTTTCACTGCTGTTTTCGCACACTGTTACAATACTCTCTCAGTTTTGTTTGCGATGGCTCTGCGTTGTAGCGCGGAAAAATTCTCAGAGGAAAACTGATGTCAGCGCGCCGGGGTGGGACTTACGTGACCTCGCTGACGTCACGTCTGCGGACAACGTCGGGCGGAGTCACGTGGTGCCACACCCGGCGCGCATAGATGCTGTGGCAAAAGATTTTCTGGATCCAGTCTCACGCCTGGGGATCATTCTACGTTAAGGAATCTGCGGCTAGAATCGTCTCTACCAGATACATAGTTACTGAAGGTAAGTAACTTGTACTTGTGGTGCATCTCCAACACTCAAGCACTGTTAGCGTGATACGACTGTGCGCACTGGGATGAAATGGAACAACTGATCTAATATTTACCTCCGGAACACAAATCAAAAGCACAAGATCTGGTTCATGAAGGGCAACTTATTGCAAACAATCAAATAAGATTTTTAAATACCCCATGCGATAAGGAACATTTATTTTGTCCAGTGGTAGATTCTTCATTTGAGAAAATGAAGAAAGATACTGAGGTAGCCAAATCTATGGGAGCCCTTCAGTCCACGCTGGGTTGTGCTTCCTTTCAACACTCCTTTTACCGAGGAGATTCAAACAATACCTCTTCGGAAGCCACCAATAACTAACCCTCTCCATCTAGGGGTTATTTAAGGGGAGGTTACAGGGGTAACAACGGTAAGGGCAGGGGCTGGGGTTCAAACATAAGCAACTCCCCCACCGACACTAAGCAGTGACTTGCCCTCACTTACCCCCCGACCACTCAACACCTGTCGGGGGAAGACTGTCAGATTTTTTACCAATCTGGCAAACAATACCAGACAATTGGGTACTCCAAATTATCCGTTCTAGTTACTGCCTGGCATTTATCAACACGCCTCCAAATATTCCTCCAAGGCCCCACAAAATATCACCAGGCCACCTATACCTCAAACAAGAGGTTCAGTCTCTACTAAAAGGGGCTATATAAAAGGGGCTATAGAGCCTGTGCTGACCCAACATCACGGGTCGGGCGTATACTCCTATTTCCTGATTCCCAAAAAAGACGGTTCTCACACCAATTTTAGATCACAGAGAACTCAACCGGTACATTCAGTCAGACCATTTCCACATGGTGACACTTCCGCTACAGAAAGGCGACTTTTATGTACTCTAGATATAAAAGACGCCTACTTTCAGTTACGAGTTCACACTGCTCATCGGAAATTCCTCAGGTTTGTGGTAGCGGGTCAGCACTATCTGTTCAGGGTACTCACATTCGATGTCACCATCGCCCCCAATGTCTTCACAAAGTGTCTGGCCGTTGTAGCTGCTCACCTAAGGAGACAAAGCATCCACGTCTTCCTGTACTTAGACTGGCTCATCAAAGCCAACACGTACTAACAATGTCTACAGCACACTTTCAAAAAAATGTGGTTACTGCATCAACTAGGGTTCAAGATCAATGTACCAAAGTCACATTTCTAACCAACTAACACAAAGGAGTACCTAGGAGCCACAGTAGATACTCAAACTCTTGCTTTTCCCCGCTTAGCCAGAATTCGAAATATTCAGGCTTTAGTTCTCCGCTTTCAACCCAACCGTTAGGTTTCAGCTCGAACTCACATGCAGCTACAGGGATGCTGCATCAAGTTTACTAAGTGTGGAGTTTGAAAACCTAAAGAAATTCTTTAAAATTATACTATTTAACCAAAACGGTTTTACTTACCTGTTTACAGGAAATGTCCCAGAGTAGTGTTCAGGTATACTACTCTGAGTAAGTAAAGTAATCTAAAAAGTAACTTACCTGGTATTTTACCGAAGCCCATTCAAGTCTATGTACTGTATTTACAAAGTATTGCATTTCTCTGCAACCGTACTGTAAGTCAAAACAAAGTGCGTTTACAATTCAAACGGTTTACGAACAGCATTACGACTGTAAAGTATTTATTGCTTACCTGTGCCAGGCTTGCTTGGTTCTAGAAAATAAAATAACTAAAAGAATATTTTCATACAAAAACAATTGGTCTGAAGTTGTCGGAGTGTGAATTCATTTGCTGATTGAGTGGGTACAACACTGTCCTCTCGTACTGCCCAACCACACTGCCACAAATAGAGAGTGAGTTGCTATCTAACTTGACCTCTGCCTACCCTTGGGGTTCCACTCGACTCTGTGCGCAGTATATCCAGTGGCGTCACTAGGTGGGTGCTGGGGTTGCGGACCACACCGGGTGACACCATCAAATGGAGACACCAAAATACAAAAATAATGGGACCCCCACCCTGCCCGCGGACCAGCCTGCATGGAGGAGCCCCATGCCCGGAGCCCAGGCAGGGACAGCATGGCATCCATAGGGGACTTCGACGGAGGCACGGTACAGGGGGGTGCGGAGGTCAGGGCACAGCCACGGAGGAGTGCATAGCAGCCCAACAGTTAATAAACCAGAAGTCGTACGCCCGCCCTCACGCTGCCCTGCCTCTTGAAATATTTCCATTTCCGGGCAGCATGCACAATAGCACCTCAGACGGTAATTGTAATGACGCTTCAGCCTGTCGTGGAACGGGGACTTAGGTTGGTTTGGAGAGTGGGGAAACTGTTGATAAACGACGTCTGCGCTGAGCTATAGTCTGTAAGAGCCCAGCAGGGCCATTATCTGTTGAAGTTGTGCCATGTTCCTGTTCCAGTGGCTCACAGCACCGAGCGCGCAGGCAGGTGGTTCCTCAACGCCTCACCTGTCCCAGGGCCCATATTGTAAGTGGGATGGGTCATGCGCGCGGAGGCGTTTGTTGTTTGTCACAGTATGTACTCGGCAGCCAGAAATGGCCAGAAGAGCTGATCTGCTGGTGTCCAAGTGTCGAGGTGTTACCAGTGGCGTCACTAGAGGGGTGTGGGGGGTGTGGACCGCACGTCACCATGGGTTACCGCACTGGGTGACACCAACCCTAGTGACGCCGCTGAGTATACCTCACTTCAGTATAGTATAAACAGAGCCAGCTTTCTACAGTTGGAGATTGTCTTGTAGTTAGCTTTTCAGGCGTTCCAAGCTGGAATTTGAAACATTTGAGCAGGTGCTGTGACCAGTAAGTTTTACTTACAAAAACAAGGAGACGCACAGCTCCACAATTGTCCAAGCTAGACAAACTAATTTGAAATTGGGTGGGGTCATCAAATGTACTTGCTGGTCTAACATCTCCCAGGGAGGACTACGATTTTGTTTATCAACTCAGGGGGGTGGGGGAGAGGAGAAGACCCAGACAGTGGATCTGTTCGACACCCACAAGAAGGCAGAATGTCAAAACTTCACATAGATATTACCCACATCCAGATTCCTTGGGCAATGAACTATGGATCACATGGACAAGGATGCTTGCTCACGCTTCTCCCCGGCTGCCACCTGTCTTATGTAGTGGAAATGCAAAATGTACCACTAAGACAAATTGTCTGTTCTCGGCGATGGACTGTCTGCTGTTGTACTCTTTACTTACCTGTCTTTACATCCACTCAAAAGCTACAGCTCCATGCAGACCTGCTGTCTGCATCAAGTACAGTTACTGCAGTCCAACCTCAAATTGCTCAGTCTGAGAATTCAGGTTTTTTGCAGCTACTAAAACAGTATGTTGAAATCCTAAGATATCAGTTGGGTATCATCGGTGGCTAAAACACTTAATTTACTGTTCTAGCTAGAGCATTCAGCCCTTAGCAGCTGAAGTTCTGTACACTGCGTGTTATCTGTTACAGTTGCAGATGTTTGGGCTAGCCCTAGTAAAAATACACTTTGAGGTAACAGCTGTATACCTTCAAAACTGACTGACTGCTCTATCTTCAAAATTCCTGTTAGTCTTCATGAAAAGTCTGTGGTAAACCCTCCTAGCCTGCCCTCTGTTTTTTCTGGGACCTTAATGTTGTATGGGGGCTCTCTTCAAACCACTTCCCTTGTTTCCACTGCACCCCCTCTCTTCAAAGTTATTTTTAGGTCGAGGACTACCGGTCTGCCGAAGGCAGAACCGGAAGTCGAGATTTAATGTTTCCTAGAGTGGCTCCTTAGCCCGCCTCTCTTTTTGCTTCTCCTCCATTGGCTGGCTTCCTAAACGGAGGCCCGCCGTTGGAGGAGAGAGCCGTCCCTCCAAATAGGCTCCGTCTTTTTCAGATTCGGGGGCGTGTTTTTGCTGTTCTTTCCACTTTTTAGCCACGCCCTTTTAGAACAGCAGGAACACGCCCCCGAATCCGAAAAAGTTTCGGAGCTTCCATCCGCCATTTTTTTGCTATAGTCTGGCCGTGAGGATCCATCCGTCCGGCGCCGTGTTGTTGTGCTGGTGGCGGCGCTGCCGGGGCAGGCTTCACCGGATAGAGTGAGCAGAAGAGCTTAGGGGTGACTTCAGCAAATAATTCTGGGCTGCTGATTCTGTTTTGGTGGTCTCTGTAACACGTGTGGTTTTGTGGCAGTTTGCAGCTCGGCGACTTTTGCGTTGTGATAGCCTGATTACGGTGACTGCTACGACTTACTTGACTCTTGGTTTAGGATGTCTAAGGCATGGGGCTGTCACCGATGACGAAATTATCCGTAAGCGGCTCCTAGAGTGAGAGTAGACCGTGAGAAGCTGGGTGGCATTCGTTGGCGGGTGCCTACCCCGCTTATTAAGTTATTCCTACGGCGGGTGCCCACCCCGCCGTACATTGCTCTTTTACCGCTGGACACACTTCTTTAAGTGGATAGGCCCACTTTAGCCACTATTGAACATCCAGCAACGCTCCCTATGCTGCCATTGGATTGCTCATATAGTGGGTTTCCAACTTGGTTTTGGTGCGTTTCCAACTTGTGCTTGGTGCTTCTGCACAACCGATGTCGATTACGGGGCATGAAAACACCTGGGACATCTGCAGCAGACCCAGAAGGGGTTGTTCTCATTTTTGTGGAGGGAAAGGGTAGAAGTGCCTCACCACATCAGTGCTCAGCACAAAAACCGGTCCCCTCCTCTCGCATGGCATAACTGTTTAGACATTGGCAGTTCTGGTACACTTAAGATGTGGAGCACAGCTAAAACTCACGGATGACTTCAAGCCTTCCAACATAGACAACAACACTGCATTAATACACACTTCAAACCACCAGACTGTCGCATCCAACATATTATTTAATGTTGAGTACCACAAGAACACAAACGTGTCTGCATTATATTAAACTCTTTTACCGCTGTAGATCTCCGCCGCTGCCGCCCGCGAAACCGGAAGTCAGGCGCCGGAGTTGTGACAGGGGCGGGACTTAGAGGCAGGAAGCGACGGGAGCCTACCCCGCGCTCCTGCATTGGTCGCCAGGAGAGCTGCGCTTCCCCGAGGAGAGGAAGACGACCGGAGCTGGTGCGGAGGGGGGCGCGAGGCACATCGTCGGTGCCTGCCCCCTCCGCGGTGCAAGACGCCTGGAGTCCTCCCTGCGCCCGGTGAGTGGGGCTCTCTCCGAGAGAGGGGGCCGGGGCAGTTTGGTCGGACACAGAGCGAGGTCGCTCCAACGGCCGCAGAGTAGTCTTTGAGAGCCTGCGTGGCTCCAAGGCTCGAGGGGGCATATTGTGCTAAAAACGCGAGGTAGCTCCCACGAGGGGTCACGTACCTGTCTAGGCTCCAAAGTCGGGGGCATTTTGCTTAATAAGAGGAGCGGCCCCGGAAGGCAGCGGGCCGCCCCAACATTGGCCCCCCATATTGGTGCAGAGTCCAACGAGACTCCAACGGTTGGGGGACATTGCTGATTCTCGAGCGCGGGTGGCGCTCCCACGAAGGGACAGTGTTTGTCCAGAGCGCGAGTACGCTCCAACGACGGGGGCAATATTTGCATAGAGCCCTGACAGGCTCTAGGGGGCATTTCGTGCTGTAGAGCCCTAACAGGCTCTAGGGGGCATTTCGTGCTGTAGAGCCCAGAGGGGCTCAGGGGGCCACACGTGTTGCGTATTTAGAGTCCAGGAGAGGCTCCAACGACTGCCATAATTGTTCTCAGGGCCCAGAGGTGCCCAGGCTGGATTTAAGTCAGATCTGCAAGACATATTGCCCCAGTCTCGAACTTTGAGTAGACCTCGTTTGATCCAAATTGGAGACTTGACACGGCGTGAGCTTAAGGACATACACTGGTGGACCAGTAGCAACAACTTGATCAATCATTTGATCATTTGTTTTCAAAATCATCTAATGATCGTATCCTAAAAAGATGGTGACCCTAAGCCTAGGCTGTATAGCTAGTGTAAACAATATACACATCAGGGAAGACACATGTTGTATCTAAAAAATGTATGCCTAAGGCAAAAATTGTGGTGTTTGGAGAGGGAAAGTCCAGATTCTGAACCTGCTAGTAAGCGAGGGAAAGACTGGAGACCGGCTCTGAGCCTCTTTATCCTCAGCCCAGGGCCGCCCGCCCAGCACAGCCTCTGATAACCTGACTCGGGCGGCTGCCTCGCCCGAAAGCCAAATACTAATTACTCCAGTTTTGGGGCGTGGAGCTCGGCGGCTCCCTGAGGGGTGTGCCTCTCGTAACATCCCTGTGTCTGTGGCCCGGCCCTGCCTCACGGCGCTCAACTTCACCCCACTTCACCCCACGGCGTATCGATGACCGAGGGTAAATACAAACGCTTCCGGAGTCTTAATATCTTATCGGGTATATTTGTATAGCACGGCGTTCGCCAGTTATTTGACTTCTTGGCGCTTTGTGCAGGTTGTATTCTGCAGCTGTGATTCACTCTCACTCACTACCTCAATCACTCTCTATCTCACTACCTCACTCTTTCTATCTCACTGACTCACTTTTACTCTCTCTTTCACTACCTCTCTCTATCTCACTACATCACAACATCACTCTATGCTTATATATCACTACCTCACAACATCCCTCTCCCTCACTACCTCACTCTTTTACTACCTCACTCTCTATCTCACTACCTCACTCTCTATCTCACTACCTCACTCTCTCTCTCACTACCTCACTCTCTCTCACTACCTCACTCTCTCTCACTACCTCACTCTCTCTCACTACCTCACTCTCTCTCACTACCTCACTCTCTCTCACTACCTCACTCTCTCTCACTACCTCACTTTCTCTTTCAATACCTCACTCTATCTCACTACCTCACTCTCTCTCTGCTAATGCAATAGGTATCACATATGCAAAAAAAAGCTAATGCCAATAGAAATGACAATGCCATTTATTTAGGGATACAAAGATGATAAAAAAATAATGAGCAATACCAATAGCTCTACCTATAATATTGCCGAGACCATTGCATTGTAAATGCTTGTTTTTACTTGGGGCTCGCTCCAAAGTTAAATGAACATTGGACTTTGTTATACTGGGAACTGTTTCTACAGGTACGCGAAGTAAGATTGTGCTAGTCTTATGTTATTTGGCAACATTTGTATCCATATTTCAAGTCAGCCAGTCTGTAATTTAGCTTTTTCCTACTTCCACAATCTCTTGCAACACAAGAAATACACACATCAGATGTCTAAATGGTCATCATATATTATGATTGTATTATGCTGTCCATTAGGAAAACCAAAATCCTTTTTGTAGCATTTACACCGCTACATCAACAAGGCATATCAAACCCATCTCAAAGATAAGGTTGACAAGGTAGATTGTTCAATGCTTTCATCTGTTATACCAAACCCAAATCTACCCAGAGCACATTCCACACGCATGAAAGGAGGCACAGTGCCATTCTTCGATAATTTCCCACTAGCAGATATTTGTACGGCTGCTGCCCAGGCTTAAATTCACACTATTACTAAGCATTATTGTGTTCACATTCATGCCCATCAAAAAACTCAAATTAAGCATGCAGTTAATACATTGTTCCTAATGTGTTCTGGCTCTGGTCACTAGCCACCTCTTTGCTCTTCAGTCTGTGCACAGCATTAGTTTGACCACTATGCTTGCTGCATACGAAACATGCTACTTTAGCAATCTGTTTGCAGCTTGTGGAGCTGTAGATTTAAAAGTGCACTTGTTTTCACTAGTAAACAGGCATCTGGGATCTCTAGCTAAGAGCACAGGTCAGACCGTTTTCAAATGAAGAAATTATTTTGCTGAATATGTCAAAAGTAACTGTTTTTCCACTTGGCTTGAAGACAATGACTAAAATGTAGCGGGTGATAAGTGTATTTCGCTTGAACAAGGGAGACCTGCTCTAAAAAAAGGCAATTGCTAGCACACCATTTTGTGAACCCCTGAAGTGTAAAAGTAGTTTAACCAGTCACTTATTCCCGTGCAGTATAACGATCTAAAAGCCATCTTTTCTTTTGTAGGATCCTCCTAATGAAGGATGAATCTGTGCTTAAGCACCTCTTGCAGCAGGAAGCAAAGAAAAAAGAATCCGTACGACTAGCTGAAACAAAGATGTCAAAACTATCTGAACAGATGCAGGCTACCGAAAAGATTCTCACTGCAAATAGGAGTTTTTTGAAAAAGCTACAAGAGCAAGTAAGTTCGAACTTGTGTGCATAGCCTAGGAAACAGCAGAAAATGTAACCTGTATGACAAACCTAAAAAATAAAAAGCAGTTTGTAAGCATTGTAGGATGTTGGCTCTCTGTATAGTGTATCAAAACGAGGAGCACTGTGTAGCGAGTTCAGGTATCCAATATCAATAATCTTTATTCTCGGTCATTTAGACCATCAAAGATAAAATACAGTACATTTTGTTTTAAAAAATTGAGAATTAACAATGTTTTAAGCAAATTAAATCACTCAATAACCTTAAAAAATTTCATGATTCAAAACATTAAAAAACATTAAGAGTCATAAAAGATACACCGATGTCTTAATACTTTAAACAGAGGCCCCCGCTTTTAAAATGCGAGATCGAACATACCACATGGCCATTAGATACTTTGATAGTGCAAAAACAATCGGAGGTGACAAGTCAGTTTTGAGGATTCTAAACGCGGGCAAATATTTCCTAAAGCCCATGTTTTTAAGAATAGGTAGAAGCCAGTATCTTCTCGCTCTTTGGTAAGCTTTGCAAAAGAGAACCACATGTAGGTCACTCTCATGAGGGTATGTGCAGGCAGGACACTGCTCTTCCACTGAGGGCCTGGACCATGAACTGGTGAAGGCCCTCAAAGGGAGAGATCCGTATCTCCATTGTAAATATAATTTTCTTGCCAGCACAGGGCCCATTCCGTCCAATACACTTTCCATTTGGTAGGAATCTTTCAGTTGTATAAATATGTGGGTCAATGATCCCACCCGTGTATTATCTATATCAGTGGTCAACTTCGACTGATAATAGAATTGTGAAAGTGCCTTACGAGAGGTCCTCTTACATGAGTTAGCAGGGTCGATCCATAGTTCGGAAAGACCTAGGCTTTCACATGTACTCCTTATATATTTTAGCCAGGGGATATTGCAAATATTTGGTAAAGCCATAAACTCTTGGAGCTCTCTTCTGTAATCACCAAGATCCTGGCTACTCCATATTCTTCGCCAAAAGGCCAGGGGCTTCAGCCCTAGCTCCTCGGCAATTGGCCTTAGACCTAGATCCAATCTCAGGGGAAACAGTGGGGTACTCGAAGGGAGGGCCACTAACTGCCTAAGAAACCTGTTCTCAGTAGTTGTAAAAATTTTTGCAGAAACATGGCCCCAAAGTTCCGTCCCATATACGACTGAGCCCCGAGCTTGAGATTTGTAAATCTGTATCATAGGGCCCAGTGGGCGATATATAGATTTGCCCGCCATTCTTAGAATTCCCCCCGCCTTCTGTGATAATTTCAAATTTGCCTTAGTCAGATGAGTCCCCCATGTCATTTTCTCATTCAGGGTAACCCCCAAATATTCGAATGTGGAGACCCTCTCCAATCGCACCTTGCCTAGGAGAGGGTTTGGACGTGTTGAAGGTGTTGGGTTCAAAATCATAAATTTTGTCTTGGAGGCGTTGATTTCAAGACCCCTCTCAGTACAAAATTTCAAGAACCCGTCCACTATCCTTTGAATTCCCATGGGGGATTTGGAGAGCAGCAGGGTGTCGTCTGCAAACATTACAGCAGGCACCCTGCTGCCGTTCAATTTGGGAGCGTCGATGTCTTTTAACCTGGACAAATGGGCGATTACCCCGTTGACAAAAAGGGCAGAACAGGGTGGGTGCTAATACACATCCCTGCCTCACCCCCCTGTCAACTGGGAATCTTTCTGTTAAGCCCCCCATCCGGCCACACCTGACCTGCGCAAAGTTGTCCTGGTGTAATTTAATCAGTATAGCCAGGATGTCTAACGGGACTCCCATATCGCCCAGGACGTTCCAAAGTTTGGATCTAGGCACCAGGTCGAAGGCAGCCCGCAAATCCACGAATACCGTGTACAGGCTGCCCCCTTCCAAAAGTGCCGTCCTCCAGTATATAAGACTAAGGCGAAAAATTTGATCGGTAGTGGATACCCCCTTTCTAAACCCAGCCTGATAGGGGCTCATAATAGCGGTCTCCTCTATCCAGTTCTGCAGACGGTCTAGAATAAGCCTCCCGAAGAGTTTTTGCGACACATCTATCAAACTGATGGGTCTGTAGTTGGATGGGAGCAGAGGCGAGCCTTTCTTGAAGATCGGGACCACCTCTGCGCCCAGCCAAGTACAAGGCACATGCATGCCCTTAAGAATCGCATTAAATAGCGCCAAAAAATAAGGGGCCCATATATCTGGCTCCTGTTTGAAGAGATCACCTGGGAGGCCATCCAAACCGGGTGCCTTTCCCGCTGACAAGCCTGTTATAGCAAGCCGGACTTCCCTTATTGTGAATGGATCCCCTTCCTTGCAATTATAGACCGACGGGATAGTAGTGCAGCTGCTGGCACCTCTGAGTACAGAGACTGAAAGTGCTCCTGCCAGGTCTTAGAAGAAATATTTGGCTCTATTGCCGAAACAAGTTCCTCAGAGCCTGAGTTGACAATTCTCCAGAACTTCCGTGAGTCCATGGAGGCTAGGGCACTAGCAAGTTCTTCCCATTTGTTCTGGTCACAGTCAATCTTCGCGTTGGTAGCTAACTTCTTATATTCACGTCTCTTGGTTTGAATCTCCAACCTGCTATTGCGGTTCTTGATGCTCGACAAGAGATCTCTCCTTGCCCTACGGCACGCCGCATTATACCAGGTGCACTGATTCCTTCCTCTTCCCCTCCTTGGACCATTGTTAAATAGATCCACAGATAGGGTCTTTACGAGTTCTTCATGATGGAGCCAAATTTGCTTATTTTTGACCCCTGTAGTAGATTCAGTACTCAAATGCGCCATTTTTTCCAAAATGGGAATAAGGCTATTATAAATCCGGGGGAGTTTATCTGCGCTTGTTTCTATTTTTTCCCACTTAATTCTTCTCCTATTGTTTTCTAGAACCAGGTCAGGGTGTGTCTTGTACAATTCTGCTTCCCCGCAGCCCTGACCAGGGAGGAGAAAGTCCAATTCCAGGGCATTATGGTCGCTGTCTTCTCTGTCGATGACCCTAAAATCAATGACATGCGACCATGAGGATAATTGCACTAAGATGTAATCAAGTCTTGATTCCCTGCCCTTCCGATTAAATGTGGGTTTGCTCGGGATATCAGATTTAACTTGCCCGTTACAAGCCCTAACTCCATGTCTCAAAGTTAGGGCAGTAATCTGCACTGCCAATGGGCTCCAAGCTTTTGGCGAAATGGATTCTATCGGTGGTACTCGCCATCTTGCCTCTTCCTCTAGGCATGCCCCATCTAAGAGACCTGGTAGGGGTTCATAGTGTGAATTCAAATCCCCGCCCACTACGAAGGGGAACCCCTTGGGCAATTCAGCCAAAAGATCTGTGAGTTTGTCAATAGTAGGGGATTCCTGCGAGGTGGCGACCGGTCTCGAGTAGACATTCACCACCGCTAATCTGCAGCAGTGGGACCATTCCAGTAGAACCACTAGTATATCTTCTGAAACCACTGGAAAACGCGTAGCTTTGCATCCCAAATGGACTGCGACCCATGTTTCAAGACCACCTGATGGGCGCCCCCTTCCCCCCCATTTCGCGGGAATAGAGAATACTGCAAAGCCCTGCCTCACATGCTCCTCTCTCTCCCAGGTTTCCTGGAACATACATAGGTCTTTGGAATCAATATATTCCATCCATTCCAGGGAATCGGACTTATTTCCCAAACCCGCCACATTCCATGATAATATTTTTAGTGGCAGGGGCCTATCACTCGGGGTAGTGGTAAGGGTACAAACATTCCCTTTATCACTAGTCATAATCTCTGTGTGACAGGGGGATGCTTGTTTCTTCCCCCACATTATGAAATGTATTGCTGGCGGAATTGCTCAAGGGCACATGGTGTTCCAGGTGATTGGGCAGCTCTATTTCTTGACTGGTTTCGTCCGCAGTCTCCCATGCTACAAAATTAGACTTCCCACTTGCATCTGTAGGCAGTCAGTCGACCATGTCTAGTAGGCTGTAACTATTCTGGGTTGGAAGATAAAATTGCTGATAGGGTCCCCAGGAGGAATGATTATGCTCACCTAGGCCCCAATTGTCGCCTCTCCTGTGGCAGATTTCCCAACCCTCTTCAGCCATATTGGAGGAATAATGGGCTAACTCCTCTCTTCGAGAGTTAGGTAATACTTTCCAACCTCTTGATGGTCCCCCGCCCAATCTCTCCGGATGTGATTGTTGAGCGTTGATTTCAGGGTACCCTTGATGTTGTCTACTAGGGTGATAAAGGACTCCACTTTTTTTGAAATCTCCCCTCCCAACCGGTCTTTGTATCTGAGCCCCCCAGATCTCATCCTCCCTATCATATGCTAGAGGGGGGTAAAAAAAGGAGAGGGGTAGAGATTGGATAATAGTCCCCTCTTCCTTAGCGGTCCATCCACAAATGTAACGGACGGTCCTCTGGTCTTTAAAATGGACTATAACGCAGTCACCATTTATGGATTTAGTTAAGCTGCCCAACCACGGGACCCTTCGTACCATGAGAACGGGGCTTGATATACCTTCAGGGAGCGGTCTATAAGTACATAGCCAATTAATCACCTTATTTTTGAGGGAAGCAGTGGATTCTTTAGAGGTAGCATTCAATTCTGGTACCCCTACCAGGACAACAGTGTATGGGGCTGCCTCTGGGGGGAGGTTTATTGGTCCAGGGTTTGGCCTCTTGCTCACTCCCTCTGCCATTGGCTCCACATTATTCAGTCAGTCGGTAGGAGCGAAGGCACTTTGCCCAATTTGGTCTGCCCTAGTTTGAGGAGAAAATAGATGATTGAGCTGATCTGCATGATTTTTTGGAGCATCTGCCCTCAAATGGATGTTAGTATTTGTGGGCAAGATGGGTATTGCCTGCTGTGTTATATGTGTGGCGCTTTTAGCCCGATTTATAGGCTGGGAGGGACCTATTTTTGTAGCCCTATCGGGACCCTTTATTACACCGTTGTTGGCTGTTTTCAGACTGTCAGCTAGTTGGACTGTGGATTTTTCTATGACCACTAGCCTGGCTTCCATTTTTATTAGCCTTTCTTCCAGTGGACTGAGGAGGTTTCTTATGAGGGCACCTATGTCCGCAAGGGTAATATCCTCCTCAGTAGGCTCAAGTAAATTTAGCTCAGGTTGGTTACTTGTCTCCCCTGGTAGATCGGAACACATGACCCCAGCCCTGTCTATTTGCAATTTTTCCCTGACATTCAAACAAGAGCTTTTTATTATCTGGTTTGTGCAGAGTTTTGTAATATTTGGCTTTCGCACACCCTTAATCTTGAGTCCTCCGCTCTTTTTGGGGATAGTTCCTTCTCTAATCCCCTTTCGCTTGTTCACTTTAGTGACTCTGGTGTTGGCATTGTCAGTGTCTGGCGTGGGATTTAAAGTAATTGATATGGGGTGGGGTTGAGCAGGCGGGAGAGTTAACATGCTAAGGTCTGCACAATCACTGGAATCCTTCTACTTAGCTGAGAAATACAATTTGATATATCCAGCGACCCAGAGAGATTATTCATACCATCCACCCCTGTGTCCGACACAATAAGTTCAGGGCTTACCACAGGAGATTTTGCCTGAGCCAAGGGGCCCATAGACTATCTCCGCACCCAGTCAAGTTCTTGGGATATTCGCCTTTCCAGAAGCGTGATGTCCTCAATTAGCAGTGACCCAGCTTTCACAAAATAGTTATCCAATGTTCCCTTTGATAAAGTTGCAACAGCCGTCGCACTTTTGCTTCTTGTTTCTATTGTCGACATCTTTGCAGGGAAGTGCTGATGATGGCCCGCTACGTCCAACAATGTTCTAGGGGGGGTCCGGGGGGATGGCCCAGGCCCGGCCTCTCCCGTCCTCTAACGGCCTCAAACGGCCCGCTCTTTGCCCGGTCTTCGCTCCGGGCGCGTTCCGCTGGCGCGTAGAGGCGGGACTCTTATGCGGAAAAAGTAATGGGACAGGAGGCGGAGCCGGGAAGAGGACACAGGTGTGCTGGGTCCACGCAGCAGCGAGCACCCTGGTCCTCGCAGTCCCGGGTCGCGATGGTTCACAACGGCCTCCCCAGGTTCAGCGTCCTTTGAAGTCAGCGGTCCCAAGCAAGGAAAGAGACCAGCTTCCCAGTGACCAGCAAACAAATGCAGCGAGCGGTATCCATTATTAGTGTATAGGGGCTTGCTTTTATAACCTTAAAGTGCTCTATTTGTGGCAATGTGGCCGAGCACCCGTAAGCTCCTCAAAGGGGAGTGTTAGGCATTTGTTGCGCACACAATAAATGACACACTAAATAAAGAAATTTGACACACCTTTTTAGAAAAAATAATACACTTTTATATTAATTTAGACACCAGGATCTGAGATTAGGTAAGTACTTTTCGAGTTAGCGTTTTTCAAACACTTAGAAAATACAGTTGTCAGATTCGAGGCATGAGCTTTGAACGCTGTAATTTTATCCTACGTGAGAAACCTACATTGCATAGGGGTGCTTGCAAACAACTTGCAGTGCTGTTCTTCTGGACTTAAGGTCAGTAGGGGCGAAGGTCCTCAGAACCACCAACTGTTTTGGGTTACCTGCCCTGGTGTGTCCGGGTGCAGAGGTGCTGGTTGCAAGGGTAGCCTCGAATGTTACCGCGCAAGTCTGTGGAAACCTGCAAGCAGAAAAATGCTGCAAGTAGTCTGTCGGCCCCCTACTCACCTTCAGTCCAGGCTAAGGTTCCCGTAAGCCCCTGAAAAGTGCCCGACTGCAATGTTTTCCCCCATAGAATAACATCACCGCTTCAGTAATGCCGCCAAGTGTAAATGTTTTAAACTTAAAAAATAATCATAACTCAAAGTTCTTGCCTGATTCTGATGATCTTGGCATCTAAATTTATATAAAAGGAAGCATCTCTTTAATTTGATGTTGGATTTCTCAAAGTGTCTTACTTACTGCCTTTGTGTGCGCAGTAAATGCTTAGCACTACTCTGATATGCCCAAGTGCTCGCCCACACTACCACATGAGCATTTGGGGTAGTGTTTTTGCCTCTGTAATTACTTTGGCGTTTGTATGGACTCTTCGCACAGTGTACCCCTTTTTGTCCCACGATATAGAGCCAGTTTCTTACAAGAGGCATATTGGCTCATTTAAATATGCTTTCAGATGTAATATAATGCACCCTGCCTTAGGGCTACAAGGCCTGTTGTAGGGGTGACTTACATATATTACATGCAGTGACTTGGGCACGGCACACAGTGAGGGTGCCTTGTTGTTTTCACTCGTGGTTTGCACCATTACACGCAGTCAGTAATGGTAGGCTGAATACAATTTGTATGGAGGTTCCTTATGGTGGCATAATACATGCATAGGGACCCTCTTTGGCACCCGTAATAGGAAAGGTCCTCCTCTGCTTTTTGACTGGTATTTGATGCTTTATTGACAAAGTGCACTGGGTTCCTGCTAACCGGGTCCCCAGTGCCAGATCTCTTTACCTAAACTGCAAAATTGTTTTCCCGAATCGGCACTACCTTTAGCACTCCTTGTAAGTCCCTTGTAAATGGTACCTCTGGTACCTGTCATAAGGAGGCTATATAGGGTCCTTAATGGCTGCAGCATATATTGTACCACCCGCAGGGCCTCCTCACCCAACTCCTCACACGTCTTTGTGCAGACAAATGCGAAAACATAACCTGGCACACAGTGGTGTCATGCTGTAGGAAGCTGGCTCTGTATATACTATACAGAAAAGATGTATAGTGTGTCGAGAGTCCAGTGAGTCCCCAAAGGTGTGGTAGAGGTTAAAATCTATAATACCTTACTGAAGTTAGTGGTAGCTGAGCAATTAGGCTTATCAGAGGGTAGTGTTATGCATTTGTTGTACACACTCAGGCAAGAAATGACACACACTGACAGAATCCAGACCAATTGTTTGTATAAAAAGTTGTTACTTTGGAATTTTTATTACCAGAACCAAGAATTGCTTAGTTGCAGGTAAGTGATGCTTTCAAAACCATAATACCTTTCAAAATACGGTGTGCTTGGGTGTTACAAGTTACTTTGCAGTTTAGGAAATTTCAAGTATTTCAAAGAGTTTACAGATTACTTTCTAGTTACTCTAACTTAGTGTAAAACAAATACAGTTTAGGTACTGGTGAGAAAGTCCCCTCTTTCTGCATGGTTGCCCCCACGTTTTACTGAATTGCTGATGTGCTTTGACTGAGTGTGCCCTGGGCTCCTGCTAATGAGGTACCCAGAGCTTATGTTATTTCCCTAACACTGAATTGAAGCCTAAACCCAATTTTTATCTCTGGTGACAGGTCAGCCCCTGGTGAATGGTTCTTCAGGTACCCAGGGCACTGTGACCAGAAAAGGCCTCAAGGGCTGCAGCACTTGATGTGCCACCCTTAGAGGGCCTGTACTGTGAGAAGTTGGCCTGATATACGATGTCACTAGTTCTATTGTACACCTTGTATCAGTCCAAACAACCCTTATGGTGATTGGTTGTAAAGTCAACCTTATAGACCAGCTATCCTAGTGGTAGCATGGACAAGAGCAGTCTTGGGCTAAACTCTGTATGGCATGTGAAGCCAGCTGTTATACCATTATAGTCCCTTGAATACCAAATGAAAGGACACCACACCAAGTATATCTAAAGTTAGAATGTATTTATTCTAGCATATACCCTCAGCACTCTTTGAGGTCAGAGTTCTAAGTACAAACAATTTCTTAAGTAGCATACGTTAAGTTACACAGGAAAATACAGTTGGGCCCAGGGGCCACGCAAACCATATACTAAGAAAGTGGTATAAGTACCACGTCACGAACTGGGAGTAGGCCTAGGGCCTAGAGAATCGCTGGGGCTACACTACCCTACCAAGAGTTAGGAAGTGGGAGGCCCACGGGAAGCGTGTGCAGTGTGGAAACACACATGCGGGTTACATTAAAGTCAATGGGAATGTAACAGTTAGAAATAGGGAGAATAAGGACACTTCCGAAGGAGCTAGGAGGAAGCAACTCAAGACTTAGACACTTGGATAGTCAATATCCACTGGAGCACCGCAGTACTCGTGTTACCTCACCCACAGGAGACGGGTGCATAGGTGTGAAGATGTGTCGGGTGTCGTTGCTGGATCCTATGGATGCCTGAAGAACAGATGCTGGCAGGCGGCCAGGAGGAAGATGTCCGGTGGATCCAAGTGTGGATCTTGAAGGAGGAACTCCTGCAAGCAGAGGGGACAAAGACTGGGTCACTAGCCAGTGACCGTGTGGAACCAGGAAGGAACCAGGCGATGTCGTGCAGAACACAGGTGATGTCGTGAAGCCTGTCTCTGCAGCTGCGTGGGTCAGGAGGCGTCTAGGACGACCAGAACCAGGATACGAGCTGTCCCACAAAGGATCTTGCGGATGGCGGAGTAGACGTCTCGATTGGAGTCAACAAGCCTTGGCAAAGGCAACCCACGCGGAAAGGGAAATTCGCTTCAGGTGCAGACCAGGAAGGTCTGGGGTGCTTCTCTTTCACAGGGAAGCAAGGGCCAGTCTGGAGGAGCCAAACCAGCAGTGTAACGTTAAAGGTTCGTCGTCACAGAGGCTACTAGCCAACGGGCCAGCAACCAGACAGACGCGTCGAGCAGAGAAATGCAGAAGGGCCCCACGCAGAACTCGTGGAGTGTGTGGGGCTGATCTTCGGTGCAGATGGTGCTTGGAGTTGGGACGTCTCTATCCCCAGAGTACAACTTCGAGGATGCCTCAGAAGCTGCGCTGGAAGCTTCTAGCCAATTTTCCCAGGTAGCCGGTCCCACGTCTCTCGTCGCCTCCACGGATCTCAGCTCGGCTGTGGATGTGGATCAGGGTCTGTGAAGTCTGGAAGTCAAGGGGCTGGTCGGGCTCTGCAGTCGGGTCCTCGTAGAACTTTGGGCAAAGCAAACGGCAGGTTGCTTGATGGTCCCTGTTTGCACAGGGTGGCCACTCCTTGGCCACAAGGGAGATTCTTCAGTCTTCTTGTCGAAGGTCCAGAGTTTCGCGTCTTGTTTCAATTCAGGATAATCCAAAGTCCTACGGACTCAGCTCCCCCTCTTATACTAATCTGGGGGGCTGGGTTACCTGCTAGGTCCCTCCTATGGGTGGGACCAGGGAGGGGGGTGGTTACACCCCCCTTCCCTTTGTCCAGTTTCACGCCAGGACTGGGGCTGGAGTGCCCCAGCACCGGTTTGAACCGGGCTATGCATGGGACACCTTGTGTGTCCCAGGCGGTGTCTCGTTTCTTTCATCCCTCCCTGCCCCAATACACCAAGTCCTGTCTGGGGTGGTGCTAGCACCTCCCAAGGCAGGAAACCTATTGTCCAAGCCTCCCTCGCTGGAGCAGCAGCAGGAGGTCAGACTTGTCTGTGTCAGCAGCGTCCATTTTGTGACGCTGGGGCTCTGGTTAACTTTAACGGGGTAGTAGGATTTCAACAGGTCTTCCCACTCTAGAAGGGGGGAATACTATCTTCACCGCCAGAAATGGTGTGGGGGTAGTATTCCAAAGTGTTAGACACCTTACACGACACGTTTTTATAAAGCCAAACCATAGTTAACATAACCGTGAGGATTATAAGGCACTTTGAGTATATGGTAGGCTATATCATAGAACAGCTATAAGGACATGGTTCCGAAAGCTGCAGACAGGCTCAGCTCATGCTAGAGCACTATCTCACATGTTACCAAGCACTCTGCCCCCAGGATTGTTAAGGCCTGCTATAGGAGTGGCTGACAGGTTACCCATGTGTCTATATATAAGGTAGGTATAGGGATACTACACCTAAGCAAGGGGTGAATACACAACCTTGCCCCAGCTGAGTGATCAGCCAGTTGTGTCACGATGGAAGGCCAGCCAGGGGTAGCATAATACATGCTGCAGCCCCTGGCAGGCCTAGGGTACACCTATGCCCTGGGTACCTAGGGTACACTGTACAGGGTCCAATAAGGTGATCCTTACCAATTGGGTTATGCACCTAAAGAACATAGTAGGAATTTAGAGAGAGAACAGCTGGGCTGTGGGTCTGATTAGCAGGCCCACAGCCACATCTAAGTCGAAAACCAGTAAAGCAAAAGCAAAAAGTGGGGGTGACCATAGGAAGCAGACCCTACTCTCCTACATGTACCCTGACACACACACACACTTCCTTTGCAGGCTGAGTGTCTGGGTACAGAACTCAACAGAGTTGACAAGGCACACATCCCTGTGTGCCATGCGCACAACACACACTGCCCTGGCATACATCAGCCACCCATATAGCTGGGTGCCCTATGCCAGTAGTGTGGGCACAGGTGCATGAGCCCTGTGCCCCTACAGTGCCAAGGGCCATTCCTGGGCACTACACGCAGTGCTGCTATTAAGAGTATATGGTGCTGGGAGCTCGTCAACACGAACTCCACATAACCATGATGGCTGCACTGAAGACTGAGAAGTTTGATATCAAACTTCCCAGCACATTAAACCCGCTCTGATGCCAGTGTGGGATTTAATGTACAATGTACGACAGAGGGCATCTTGGAGATGTCCCCTGAAACCTAACCTACAATCCACGTCTGGTCTGAGGGGCTGTCTAGGCTGCCACACAGCAGACATGTTGCTGGACCCCTGGGTAGAGAGCCATCCGCACATCTTGGGCGAGGTGCTAGGTCTCCTCACCCAGGATGGGCAGGGGAAGCTTCAAAGGCATACCACCTTTGTGAGCTTTTCCAGGCCACTTGCTGTACTCAGCAACTGGCCCCTACCGGTTCTGACCCCCCACTCTGGCGGGAAGACTGGCCGAAAACCCCAAGGAAGGAAAGGGGATGTGCCAGCCTCTGCCAACCCCACCCCTCAGGTGGGAGAGGCGAGGAAGCACATCTACGGGCTCTAGCCATCTTGAAGATGGGAAGCCCTACCCCCCTCCCACCAGAGAGTGGCAGGATAGGGGGTGTACCCATCCCAGAGCAGGGACCCATTGGTCCCTGCCCTTTACAGCTAGCCTGACCCCCAGTACACCTATACTGAGAATGCGACACTTGAAGGGTTTCTAATACTTTCCAATTGCCTAGAGTGTGTTCCCTATCACTACTCAGAGTGTCGTGGTGTATCAAATTTAAAATGTCATAGAACCATCATAACGCAAATCCCACCCAGAAGTGACCAGAAAAAGTGTGGGAAAGGAGAGAAAGCACCTCAGGGTAGTAACACCAAGGGGGTTGCTGGCTGGTACTCGCTGGTATTCTCCATGCAGAAAAAGAAAGTGTGTGTTTTCTTTTGTAGCAATTGCATACCCAGTGAAGTAAGGAAACATGGTAAAACTCAAGTGTGAATGAACTATCAGTGCCTAATGTCTTTGCGAGTGCCCATTGGACCTTCTGATTATATAAGTGTAATTCTCACCATTAAAAACCGGTGAAGCTTACTGGCTCAACTTAACTTTATTAGGTGCATTAAGCTTCCCCAATTAAAAATGGTTTCGGTCAAACCATTATCAATTCTCTAAAGTCAACATGTTTCGTTACTGAACCGTCATGCAACTAATGCAGGGCATTTGGGGTTCCAAATATCAACTTCACGTGAGATTCACCTAAAACCTATGATGGTGTGACAAAGAACATAAAGAATGCCATATGTAAAAGCCTTCTGCCTTCTGGGAGGACATGCTATAATCCAAAGCTTGCTCTGAGAAATGTAAACAAACCCATCTTTACCAATCTGTTGCAGAGTCTCTTCGTACCTGCAACCGTCTTAGACTGGCACACGCGTCCTCCGATCACGTGCCCCTGGGGTGACTGCCCAATGTCTAGTCCCCTTTAAATGTATATAACAAGACATTACACCTCATATCAATTCCTTTTATCCTAAAAAGCATAATCGCGTTTTCCCGTCAATGTTTTTCAAACTTATTTCAATGTTAATATTGCTCAGCATATCGCAACACGGGCACCCAAACTTCCTGTGAGCCCCCTTTCAAGGCGCAGCCTGTTACAACTATATCTGCGTAGTCACGCCTCTACATAATGACGTTATCGGCTGGACCGCCGATACATATTCATGGTGGGCAGGGCTGGATAAAGATCATAGCCGGAAAAGAACATATTCAGCGTTTTTTTTAACACGGATAAAAATAAAGGTCCAGTCGTACAGCTCCAGTCATTCCAGCGCACCTCCAACAACTGTGGTGCTGCATATTAAAGCCCACATATCTGTGCGGTGAAAAACGCACACACACCTCCCACATGCACACGTCTTACCCCTGCCGTGTCTCACTGGCGTGTGTGAAGCTCTGTCATTGAGCTCACACACCCACGTGGCATAAGTACATAGCTGGCCCCGCACTCACTCAACCAAGGCGCCTCATGTCATCAGTGGGCAATTCCTTTGTGAATGGCGGCCATCTTAACGGAGAGGCATTGACTGAAAAGGTAACTTTTAATAAAGTTTTAGGTTGTTTACTTTACCACGTACTGTGGAAGGGGAAACTTTTAGCAAGTGAAAACATGCATTCAATTTGAATGATCAACACGTTCAAAGGCCCGAATTGCATTCTGAAATTGCCAGCATAATGCTGGTTTCAAGAGCTATGCAGGAAAAGGAGACATTGGCACAGCCCCCTTTACATCAAAGAAATGATTATATGAAAAAACCCTTATTTGAAAAAAAAATTTAAAAAAATGTTTATATAATTATTTTCACTCTTTATGTGATGCCCTTAGTATATTTAACTTAAACCATAGGGGAAGAGAACAGTGATCCAGAGACTTGGGACCCTGAATAGTGTGCATATTATCAAGTCCCATTTAGCCACATAAAGCAAAACAGAGGATGGACTGATGTTCTCAACTAGTGCCCAAATGGAGAGCTGAGGATGTTCCTATGTTTCACACACAGCCCTCCCCACGATGTATAAGCAGACCACATGTCAAACCCTTTCATGCACCCTCACCCTGTACAGATGAATCACAGGCATGACTAAAATGTATACAGACATAATGTCTACCGATATCCAGAACCGCATCTCATTGCATCATGCATCAAAGCGTTCTGGTGCAGAGAAGGGACCTTCAAAATATCAAAGTGCTAATGTTCACGATCACGGTATACACCTTGTTTTCAGCGTCTGCTAACTATTCCATTCGATAGTCGTTCAATCCCACCTGATCTGCGCGCTCAGAAAAAATCCATTTCGCTTCTTTCCTTGCCAAAATAGATTCAATATTGTATGTCTCACCCATCACTCTCTCGAACAGTCATCTCAGATCCCTAGGATCATGTTGTTTCTCATTGAAGTGTTTCACTTGTCGAGTTATCAACTTTTTGGTCTTGAGTGCTCAAATGCTTTTGTACACGCACTTTCACCTTCCGGAAAGCCAGTAAATGACGTTGGTTGTGTTGCAATTACAAAACTTATTCCAACTTATTTCCGTCTTGCAAAATTACACTTTTAGTGACCTGAGTAAGGCTACAAACCGAACAGCCACCACACGGATAATGACCAGATGGAAGATTGGATGACTGTGTTAGAGTGCGGGTATGAACAAGTTTATCCTTCAAGTTGGGCACGCTCCTGAATGCAAACCGTGGGGGTGGCATTTTATTAGTGGCCGTATCAAGAAGGGGCCAATGTGTCCTCACTATCTGTCTCACTTTTGTCGAGAGGGGATCAAACGTAACTACAGGGAGGCACTCATTTTTCTGCTTTTCACTCCTCGCCAACAAAGCATCCCGTGGAGTATTTAAAGCATGCTTACGTGCTTGCTTAATGACTGATAGGCTATTCCCTCTCTTTCAACTTGATCACCAGTTGTTCCGATTGCTCCACAAACTTGCCAGTTGTGGAATAATTGCAGCGATATCGCAAAAACTGGCCCACCGAGAGGTTATTCCTCAGAACCCTGGGTTGGAACGAGCGGTAATGGAGAGGGGAATTCCTGCCCGAAGGTTTTTGATCGACATTAGTAACCAACCCGTGGTCCGTAGCTGTGATATCTACATCAAGGTACACAGCAGACTTGTTACTAACGGACCAGGTAAACCTAAGGCACTCGTCAGCCTGATTCAGCCATGCCAAAAATGCTGACAGGTGGTCCTCTGTACCCGTCCAGATACAGAGGCCATCATCAATACATCTCCTCCAAAGGGAAATATTCCCTTTGAAGGGGTTGGAGGCATGATGTATGACATTTTCCTCGAACTGGCCTACACAAATGCAGGCCAGACTGGGGGCAAATGTAGCCCCCATTGAAGTCCCCGATACCTGTAGGTACAGCTGATTTTTATATTCAAAAGTTCCTGGTGAGTGCCAATTCAATACATTGCAGGACAAACGACTGGGGGGTATCATAAATCCAATCCAGTGCCCCAAGAGCATGCGCTGCTGCCACCAGTGTGGCACCTTGGGGTATGCTGGTATATAATGATTCAATATCAATGGTAACCAGCAATTCATTCTCCGGATCAAACTCCAGTCTTGAGAATGTTCAATATGTCAGTAGTATCCTGCATGTATGAGCATTGTGTAAGGACTGATTCTCTCAGAAAAAAGTCCGCAAATTGGGACACGGGCTCCAAAACCGACTGAATGCCCGAAACAATCGGGCGCCCTGGTGGCGGACGCTGTGGCTTATGGTTCTTTGGTAAACTGTAAAATGCTGGAACACGCGGTTTCTGAATGATGATAAAATCTGCTTCCTTGTGTGTTATCCATTTTTTCTCCACATCGTCCGCCACCAGGGTTTTGATGGTGTCCAGGAGTTCGAGTGTGGGATCCTGCATCAAAGGTTGGTAGTTAGTGCGGACCCCCAGTAATCTAAGAGCCTCCGCCTCATCGCTGGTGTTAAGTGCTACCACAGCTCCGCCTTTATCGGCTTGTTTAATTGTTATGGACTTGTTATCCTGTAACCATTTTATAGCTGTCCAATCATTTTTACTCATGTTATTAGAGTGTACCTGATTATGAGACTGCTCCAAAGCTTCGATGTCATGTAGTACCCTCTGTTCAAAAACCACGACCTCAGGACCCATTGAAAAGGTTGGGGGACAAAAACCAGAGGGTCGATGTAAATTAGTAGCAAAAATGAATGGGGGCTCCTTTTCCTTCTCAGCAAAAAATGTATGGATTTTAATCTTCCTCATCTCAAAAATCTCAGTCCGGCAATTAAAAGTATCGTGGGGTGGAGACAAACCCCAAACCTTTGTTCAATACACTCCATTCATCAGCCGACAAGACATAACTGGACAGGTTAACTACAATGTCGTTATCACAGGTTTGAGCTAGCCGCATATCACTATCAAGGCTTGTTATTAGTGAGTTCTGCCTCTGATGCGGGGGGAGTATGTCTGCCATGTTGGTTGAAATTTGGCCCTGCCCCTGCCTCGTCCCCTTTCAGGAGTGCACCAAGGTCTTTGTTTGTTCTACTTTCAGGTACAAAGCTGACCCTATTTTGATTTAATGTTGATGCTTGGTCAACAACCTCCTCCTCAAGAGGAGGAGCCAAGATGGCGACCGGGACGGCAGCGTAGACTCCCGGCTCCGTGAACCTCCGTATCCCGCACGGATATCCTGCATTAGATCCTCAGCCTGCGCTATGCGCCCGTGTTTGTGAATGAGAGCGGCAACCGATCGATTGACTCCGCAGTTTCTGGAGGCTGTACCGCCGGAGAAACGGGTATTTGCAATTTGCGGCCTGTGCGGCCCTGGAGCCGGGACCTTGAGTGGACATCTTGGCCGGGTGGCAGTTTCACAACAGCGGCCTTTGGTGACTGGGTGGAGTCGGACTGCCGGATCGGTGCGACTATCGGCCTACATTTCGCCGTGGTCGCTTCCTACCATTAAGCGGAGCGGAACAAGTGCATGCCCGGGGTGGCAGTTCCACGACTCTCCGGTGATTGCCTCCGCCTTCGACGGTGAGCTGCTCGAACGCCGCCCGTAACTCGCCCCGATTCCTGCGGGCTGCTCCCGGATTTTCGCGGGCGCTGGTCCGTGGTGGGGACGACTGTTGCCCGTGACTACATAACGGATACATTTTTGGTCTGCCTCCGGAACCCTGTTTGCCAGCGACATGGACCTTGATGCGCTTGCCCCTGGGTCCCGGTCCCAATACGGGTTGGACCTACCCGGCGGCCATCTTGTCACGATGAAGTCTACCATCCTGTCCACCAGGTCACAGCAGGATCGGGAGTGTGCGACTCCGGGGAGCGTAGCGGAGCGATCGCAGAGAGCTGTGCTGGGGTACCGGGACCTTCTCGAGGCTCTCGGTGCCCTTCATTCCACCTTGCTTCATGGCGTTTGGGTATTGGGGAGTAGGCTTGATGGTGTGGCATCAGCGTTGGGACAGTTGCGGCCTGCCTGTCCTCCGATACACAGGGACTTCCTGCACTGCACTCAGGACGATAACGTCGGGGCCACCCCTGTGCCTAGTGACCAGCTGGAAACTCCGGACAGTCTACTATTGTGTGATCGGCCGGCTGTGGATCTGATCTGTCCCGGAGGTATTGGACCTGAGTGGGGGGGGGTGGCCTTGTCCGGTGGGCGGCCTCCGGCGACCCTGGGAAAACTCAAGCAACGGTTGTCTACTCTGGCTGATTCCGCCTTCCTGGACCTTGTGTGCAGTGCAGATCCTGGGGCAGCACTGGGAAAGACGTTCCTCCATAATGCTGACTGGGTTGGTACTCAGAGACTTCCACCCCACCGGGGTGCGTCGCTTCCTGGTCGTTTTTGGACGCTCCTTTACCGTGTAGCATTGGACATGGCGCCGGGTCGAGGGGTATGCATGGGCGGATTTGCCAAGAGTGGCCAAGGATAAGAATGCTCTTTCAGTGGTGGTCGGCTAATAGGCGGGCGGGCTCGGGGTTGCGTGCTCTCATGGTATAACTGTCGGTATAGTAGGTGCAAAATGCTCCCCATCTTTCCTTGACATGGTCGATTTTGTGTTGTTTACTGTTTGCTTTGGGGGAAACAATGTGCGGGAGGGAGACGCCGGGGGGTAATGTTTTGAAGGCCCTCCTCCAGTTTATTAATACTCTCTCTACCCCCCCTTCTGGTGGGGTTCTTTTCTTACTCCTTTTTCCCTGTTTCTTCTATATTTCGGGTCTGGTTCCAGGGCGACAGGCACACTGCTGGGGGGGGGGGGGGGGGGGGCCGTACTCATCTGCAGAGGTGCAGGGTGGGGGGTTGGGGGAGGGGATTCCTTTAGTCTGTAATCTCTTTTTTCCATGGCCTCCTTTTTCTTCTCTGATTCTTCTTGTTTTCTCTTTTCTGGGATCAGCGTGGTACATCTCCTTTGTTGTGAATCGTTGCCTTTTCATGTGTGCCACAATTTCCGGGGTGTTCTCTGGGCTTTAGGGCAGGGGACTGCAGGCGCAGCTGGGCATGATATTCTTCCCTATCCTGAATTTCCTGTGTCTGCGCCATTGATTCAATAGATTGCTGTTTATTGCTTACGTTTATCATTCTGCCTGCCTCTTATCGCTGTTGGGAAATTGTTCGGCACTTGATCCTTCTGTTTTTTTTTCCATTATAAAATGAAAACCCTTTTTATCCTGGTGTCCTACATGCGCTCTTCATTGGCCAGACTATATTAGCATGAAGATTCTGCTCCCCGAGGTGCTGCCTGTGTTAACATTTGATCTCTGTTGTTCTGACTGCTTAGCGGCCGGCCCCGGGGGGTTGTAGGCCCATACTTGTTATTGATTGAAATGTCAATAAAGGTTTTAAAAAAAAAAAAAAAAAAAAAAAACAACCTCCTCCTCTTCACTACTGGAGTTATCAAATGTCCAGTTAGTAGGCGTCCGTCTCAGTTGTCTCTGGCCACCCCTTTGATAATTCTGATAGTGAGGCTGCTCTAGAGGCGTTTGATAGTATTTATCTTGCCCTTTACCTACCTGTAACGCCCCTAAATCTAGTATTTGGGGGCACCCTGAACCTTCCGTCCTAAGATTCCAGATTCTGAAACAGCAAAGAAGATCAAGAAGAAAGAAGACCTGCCATGCAGCTGCTAGCAAGAGGAAGACACCAACTGCTTTGGCACCAGCCCTACCGGCCTGTCGACCCTCGAACCTGCTCCTGCTAAATCCCGGCATCTCACGTGGCCAGCAACCTCGCAAACCCCGCAGGTCCTGGCTACCTTGTGACTCTGAGCATCTGGGAATTCCACGAGCAGTAGCACTGCTCAAAGCAAGTAACTGACCCCTGGCATCAGCCAGGAACCGCGAACCCTGCACACTCTGCACCCGCCAAGCCTGGCCTGTGCTGGAGTGGACAAAGACCCCGAGGACGTCCCCCCGGCGACTGTGACCTCGAATCCGGCACCCAAGGACCCACCTCGACGCTCCTGATGACACCTGCAGCCTCAGAACCAGGGACCCCCAACCGCGATCAACAGAGGGTAAGATTTCCCGACACCAAAAGTCACCCCGGCACCCTGCAGCCCCCTATGCCCAACTCCTGGGTACCTACCTATCCTCCAACTACCCAACTTACCTCTCGAAGTGGTGGTTGCACTTGAAGAATCTTGATCCCCGAGCTTGCAGCCTTTATTTGTTCTTGAGCTTCTCCATTGCAATCCATTGAGCGCCCGATGGCTCAAAAGCACCCTGCACCCAGCCACCAGAGTGCCCCTGGCTCTGCAACCTCTACTCCTACCTACTTCCCCCATTTGCCCTGAGCAAGTGACCAGGAGCCCAGTTCCAACAGCCGCGTGGCCTGCCAGCCAGCAGCCACCAACCAAGGGCCCCCTGCCTTCCATAGGATAACATTGGGCCTAACTCACTCTGCACCCGGCTGCCCCTGTGCCGCTGAGGTTGTAAAAACTGTACTTACCGTACCCTGGGAGACCCCCGAGTCTATGCCCAGAACCTTAACTCTGCCAGCCGAGTACTTACCCAAAAACCGATAACTCACTGTTCGAGGCATATGAGCTTCAGATCACACAGTAGGATAGTAGATTGCCATCTGATGTTGGGCTCGGATGCTTGCACGTTGTTGTTGTCTTTGGAAGAAGTCTTTGTGGTCACGAGAAAGGTGACTCCTCCCTTGGACGATAGTGCGCATGGGCATCAACTCCATTGTTAGATTGTTTTTTTCCGCCATTGGGTTCGGATGCAACTTTTCTGCTCTGGTTGGAAATCTCAATTCCAAGCTTCTCGAAGCGCAAAAGTTCCACAAAAACCATCAAAGCACCTTCATCTTAGACATAGATTTCATCGGCTCGATTCCGGACGTCGACGCGGGCCACTGGGCCGATCCACGCCGTAAGGCCTACGGCTCATGGAAAGGACGCCTTTCAAAAAATACCCCCAGTGTGGAGTAAAATTTTCACACAGTGACCATCACAAGGTCTGCAACCTGTGCCTATCTGAACATGACGAGTCCAGCTGTCCAGCCTTTCGATCCAAAAAGACCATTCGAGATCGAAGGGCTCGAAGACACATCATGGCACAGGGACCAGCTCCGGAACCAGAGGACATCTTTGAAGGCCCCGATGTCCCAGAAGAAGATTCCGAGGATCTCCAAATCATCTCCGAAGCAGAGGACTCAGACGACCCCATCACTCCTGGGCAACGTGTGAGTACTACTACTACTACTACTGCCACTGCCCCAACCCCTCCAAAACCAAAGGCAGTGGTCAAGAGTTCGCTTGTTGGCCCCAGTCGAGACCGAAAACATCCTTCAGAAGCCCCGCCTCTGGTCTCGGCTCCGAAGAAACAACACAAGCCTTCCGGTAGCTCGGGACCGAGCAAACCGCATGTCATTGTCCCACCGGCACCCTTGGCACCGAAGCCAAAAGACCATTCTGCACTAAAATCGGTTCAGACGCCTTCGGCCCGAAAGCGCCAAGGCCCATAGATAAACCGGCGCCGAAGGTTCCCAAGCCTTAAGATCCAGCTCTGGCTCTGAAACCGTAATTGACACCAAAACAAACGGCTAAGGACTCTGATACACCTCCTAAAGCCAAAACCTACACAGATCAGCCAAAACTTCGCTCGGAACCGAAAAAAATCGGCACCGAAAACTGTTCCCGAGGAACAAGAACTTTTTCACCCAGATCCCATCGATCCAAGGCAGAAAAAGATTTCTATTAACCCAAAGACTGGACATGTCACGGCTGTGCCATGTAAAAAACGAAAACTGGACACACCATCTGCTCCAGTTACTGTACACAGTAAGGACTCTGCAACATCGCCTATGCCCCCTTTCTCTCCTATACTGCCTTCTAACCCACCTCCTCTGCCTACACCACCCTTACCTGTAACTTCTCCATCACATACACTACCTCCAGATGATGATGATGATGACGACCTAGGGGGTGGGGGTGATCCTAATGACCAGTTCACGGATCCAGATACCTCACCACTTGATTGGGCATTCCCTCTCCCAACAGACATGCCAGAACTGCAGCCGTAGCCCTCCAAACCATCTCCCCCAGATGATCACCTAGGTTTTGGCCAATTATTAAATAGAGCGGCGCTTTATCATGGCGTTACAATGCACTCCGACGCACCAGAGGAAGACTTCCTCTTAGATACTTTTGAACAGTCTCAAAAGTCAGGACAAATACTACCTATGATCAAAGGAGTCATTAAGCACGTCCCCGAGGTATTTAAACACCCCGTCCGTGCCAGGGTTCTTAACCCTAGGATAGAAAAGAAATATAGGCCTGCCCCTGAAGATCCTACTTACATCAAAGTACAGTTGCCTTTGGATTCTTTGTTCGTTTCCAATGCTAGGAAACACGCCAACTCCCAAACCACAGGAGATACACCACCCCCGGACAAAGAATCCAAACTGCTAGAAGCCTCTGGCAAAAAAGTAGCAGCACAAGCCGCTAATCATTGGCGTATTGCCAACACCCAAGCACTACTAGCACGATATGACAGGGCACTCTACGTACGACCAGTTAGAGAATCTCTTACAACATCTGCCTGAACAGGATAAAACCCAGGCAAATGACCTTATCCAAGAGGGAAAGCTTATTTCAAATTCGTCAAATGTGGACTTGACGCCGCAGACACCGCCTCTAGAGCAATTAACACCAGTGTGCTTCTTAGACGACATGCCTGGCTACGTATTTCAGGCTTTAAGCCAGAGGTACAAACTACCATACTTAATCAGCCATTCAACCAAGAACAGCTATTTGGGCCAGCCGTAGACACTGCCCTTGAAAAAATGAAAAAGGACACAGACTAAGTCCATGGGAGCATTACAGTCTCCTCAAGCACGTGGCTCCTTTCGGCGCTCCTTCTACAGAGGAGCCTCCAAAAATATGGGCGCAGACACCTCATCTACATTCAAGCCACTACACAAACATCCCCAGATACAGAGGAAACAACAAGGGATGAGTTTGAGGTAATAACACTCGCACCGCCCCTGCCACAAAACAGTGACTTTCCTCCGCTTCCCCCAGACCATTCCACTCCAGTCGGGGGCAGACTAACACAGTTCCTCCCTGTCTGGAACTCCATCACTTCAGACAAGTGGGTAAGACAAATTATCCAGTATGGTTACTGCCTGGAACTTGCAGCTACCTCCCACACATACCACCCAAACAGCGTCCAATGTCCGCACACCATCTTACGCTCCACAAACAAGAGGTTCTCTCACTGCTTCAAAAGCACGCAATAGAGCCAGTTCCCTTAGAGCATCAAGGGACAGGGGTATACTCACTCTACTTCCTAATCCCCAAAAAGGAGGGGGCTCTAAGACCAATACTCTACCTCAGACCCCTAAATCTGTATATACAGTCAGATCATATTTCCATGCCACACTAGATCTCAAGGACGCCTACTTCCACATTCCCATACATCCTGCTCACAGGAAGTATTCAAGGTTTGTGGTGGACGGACAACACTACCAGTTCACTGTCCTTCCATTCGGGGTAACAACCGCGCCCAGAGTATTCGCAAAATGTCTGGCAGTAGTAGCAGCACATCTCAGAAGACAACAAATTCATGTCTTTCCGTATCTAGACGACTGGCTAATAAAAGCCAACTCATTCAACATATGTGTTCTACACACTCATCAAACCATCCAAATGTTATACAACTTGGGGTTCACAATCAACTATTCCAAGTCTCATCTTCAACCCTCTCATATACACCAGTATCTAGGAGCTACCATTAACACCTCCACAGACCTAGCATATCCCAGCCCAGCCAGGATAGCCAATATACAAGCTCTTATCACAAAATTTCAAATCCAACACTCTTCCAGCAAGAGCGTTCATGCAACTCATAGGCATGATGGCGTCTTGCATCTTCATTGTGCCTTATGCAAGACTTCAAATGCATCCCTTGCAAGAATGTCTAGCACGTCAGTGGAACCAGGCTCACGGACAACTCACAGATCTTGTGTTGGACAGCCGCACACATCGCTCTCTACAATGGTGGAACATAACAAACTTGTCCAAAGGGCGGCCGTTCCTAGAGCCTCTTCCACAGATAGTGCTGACAACAGACGCATCACTCACAGGATGGGGAGCTCATCTCCTCGGACACACCACTCAGGGCAAATGGACCACTCAACAGAAAGTGCTCCATATCAATTACCTGGAACTGCTAGCAATATTCGTAGCACTAAAATCATTCCAACTACATGTACAGAACAAAGCTGTCCTCATCCGGACTGACAAAAGGGGGTGGTGATGGACGGAGCATCAGAACCAATCAAACACTCACACCCAGTCAACAGATCTGGATTTGATCCATCACCGTTCTTTAGCGCACTCTGCCACCCCAGTTCAGACATGGCCATATGCAAACCAGTCTGACCCTGTGCCTCATGGGAACAGTCCAGCCCGAACTGCCAAGCCATGCCTTCCCTGGACCAGAAACAAGCTTCCTAGGACCGGTTTCTGGCATTTCAGCCGTCTTCAGCCAGGCTTGCTTGATTCCAGTGGCAGTGAGCAAGGGACTCACGTCTGAGCATACCCTGCCAACTTATGGCAAACAAAGCGGTACAAAAGGGGGTGGTGGTGGACTGACAACATGACAGCCATGTATTACATACAAAATAAGGAGGCACACATTCTATGCAGCTGTCCCAGCTCGCACAGAACATTTGGAGATGGGCCATTCCTCAGAACATATACCTACTTGCAGAAAACCTTCTAGGGGTTCACAATCAAATTGCCGATCTGTTAAGTCGACAAACACAACAGATCCACGAATGGGAACTACACCCCCAAGTCCTACTGCCCTTTTTCAATCAATGGGGCCAACCAGACATAGATCTGTTTGCCACACACGAAAACGCAAAATGCCTAACCTTTGCCGCCAGGTTTCCCCACCCGGAGTCAAAGGGCAATGCGATATGGATGAACTGGTCAGGCAGATTTGCGTACGCTTTTCCGCCTCTCCCACTCATTCCATTAGTGGTACACAAGCTCAGGCAGCAGTCTCTCAAACTGATCTTAGTAGCTCCCACTTGGGCACGTCAGCCGTGGTTCACAACACTACTGGAACTCTCTCTAGTTCCCCACCAAAAACTGCATCTCTCCCCGTCCTTAATAACCCAGACCCATGGAAAGATCAGACCCCCAGATCCAGGTCAACTGGATCTGGCGATCTGGCTCCTGAAGTCCTAGAGTTTGGTTACCTTAACCTGCCACCAGACTGCATGAACATTATAAAAGAAGCCAGATGACCTACCACTAGAGCTTGTTATGCTGCAAAATGGAAAAGATTTGCCATTTACTGCACTAACAATAATATACATCTACTGGATGCATCCATACAGATCATCATTTGCTACCTACTACACTTGCAAAAATGTAATTTAGCATACTCATCCATACGTCTCCACCTAGCAGCATTAGCAGCCTACTTACAAAATAGACCACACTTGTCACTCTTTAGAGTCCCTGCGATCAAAGCCTTCATGGAAGGACTTAAAAGAATTATTCCTCCCAGATTACCACCCTCTCCAGGGTGGAATCTAAACATTGTTCTTACTAGGCTCATGGATCCCCCATTTGAACCTCTGCATAAATGCGAACTACAGTTCCTCACATGGAAAGTAGCTTTCCTTATCGCGATCACATCCCTCAGAAGGGTAAGTGAAATCCAGGCTTTAACCATACAAGAACCAGTCTTACAATTACACGGTAACAAAGTGGTTCTTAGGACAAATTCGAAATTCCTTCCAAAAGTCATATTTCCTTTTCATCTTAACCAATCAGTAGAGTTACCAGTGTTCTTCCCAAACCCAGACTCGGTAGCTGAAAGAGCTCTTCATATCTTAGATGTTAAAAGTGCCCTTCTTTATTACATTGACAGAACCAAATCATTCCGCAAAACAATTGTTTGTAGCTTTCTCTCCACCATATAAGGGCCACCCCATTTCCAAACCTGGGATAGCTAGGTGGCTAGTTAAATGTATCCAAATATGCTACCACAAAGCCAAACACACACTAACAGTTTCCCCTAGAGTGCATTCCACACGCAAAATAGGGGCTTCCATGGCATTTTTAGGGATCATTCCCATAGACCTTTGTAAGGCAGCCACATGGTCTACAACACACACCTTCACTAAACACTATTGTGTTGACGTGCAAGTAAAGCAGCAAGCTTTTGTGGGCCAAGCTGTACTTAAAACTTTATTTCAAACTGCTGCAACTGATACAGGTGATCACCGCTAGGGGAGATACTGCTATACAGTCTATCCTAGTGTGTGATCTGCAACTCTTATGCCTCGAACGGAATATGCTACTTACCACTATGCATCTGTTCTTGGCATGTAGAGCTGCAGATCCACACACGCCCACCCACCTCCCCAGGACCTGTATCTGTTCCAGCATTGTCTTACTTGGACATCACACATGGACATCTCTCTCTTCTACAAACTCCATTTCCCATCATGGCGAAAAACAATCGAACGATGGAGTTGGTGCCCATGGGCACTATCGTCCAAGGGAGGAGTCTCCTATCTCGTGACCACAAAGACTTCTTCCAAAGACAACAACGTGCAAGCATCCGAGCCTGACACCAGATGGCGATCTACTATCCTAGTGTGTGGATCTGCAGCTCTACATGCCAAGAAAAGATGCATACTGGTAAGTAGCATATTCCTTTCTTCCATAGGGTAACATTGGCTGGTCTCTTTTAAAATTTCTTCTAAGTATGGAGTTTCTAAACTTTAAAATATTCACCTAAAATCAACCGAGTAACAAAAACGGAAATACTCACCTGCTATTAGGAGAGATCCCAGTGCTGGATCTTAGTGCCCAGCACTGACCCTGAAAAGTAATCACAACCGTACTTAACACTAACTTAATTTTCTTCCATAGGAAACCATTGACTGTTTTTCTGTGAAATTTCTTCCAAGTGTCGATTTTGAAAACTTATAAATATTCATTAAAAATCGCCTGTATAGTGCCTGGATCAAACTGCTTTACACACGCCCACTGCCGCAGGTCGTAGTAAATGGCCATATATCGACCACCTTTCCGTTGGGAAGGGGAACAAGACTGGGATGCCCCCTCACCACTTCTTTTTGCGTTGGTACTAGAACCATTGGTGGCCTGGATCCGCCAAGATCCGGTAATCTGTGGCCTGAAATGGGTAAGGGGCTGGGAAGACCGTATATCTCTATATGCTGATGATATCCCGTTATACTTAGCATCCCCAGCGCGCTCGATCAACTGTCTCTTAGACATATGTACAGCATTTGGTTGGGCTTCCGGATATACCATTAACTGGGCAAAGTCATACCTTTATGTACTCCAGGGTCCCCCACCACGGCTTCCAAGCGGATGTGTGATACAGATAGCAGAGGAATGGTTCAAATATTTAGGGATATATGTCACAGCTGACAGAACACAATTCATCAAAGAGAACCTCACACAGCCCCTAATACGGCTCCGACGTGACGTCAAGCATTGGCGCTCCTTACCACTGACTCTACTGGGAAGAGCGGCCCTCTTTAAAATGATGGCGCTCCCCCGATTCCTATACGCACTACAGAACACGCCTGTTCGAGGCATATGAGCTGCAGATTATACACTGTGCATAGATCGCCATCTGGTGTTTGGCCCGGATGTTTGCAGTTTGTTTTTCTTCTTGGACAGTGTTTGGAAGTCACAAGTTCGGTGACTCCTCCTTCGGTCCGTACTGCGCATGGGCTTCGGCTCCATCCTCAGATTGTTTTTTTCCGCCATCGGGCTCGGATGTAATACTTCGTGCTCCGGCTTCGAACCTTTCCAGTTCGACCTTCGACGAAAAATCCTCGTCCATCGAGATTCTTCAGACGGAATCATCTTCTTCATCTCTCTCTTCGGCACTTCTTCGATTCCAGGCATCGGCGGTGGCCTTCGGGCCTATCTCGACTCCGGTCTCGGCCGATGGGAAGGACTCCCTTTAAGAAGTGCCCTAAATGTGGGTCTAAATTTCCCCACACCGATTTACATCAGGTGTGCAAACTCTGCCTCTCTCCCGAACACGAGGCCCGAGACTGCCCCGCCTGCAAGTCTTTTCGATCGAAAAAGATGATTCGGGATCGAAGAGCTAGACGCACCATGGCGCACTCATCGACCTCTGCTCCACCTGACATCTTCGGAGAAGACATCGGAGCTTCGGGACAGCAGCACACCGAACAGGAAGATGACCTCGTCAGTGCTTCCGAGGCCGACGACTCCGACGTGGAGGAGATCACACCGGCGCAGAGGGTCGTGAGTACTCTACCCCCTCCCACTCCCACTCCCGCGCCCACACCGAAAGACTCCGGTTACACCTTCGCCTCCGGGCCTAGGCAAAACCAAACATACCGCTTCCATCACCCCACCTTTGGGCCCGGTGAAGAGGCATCAAAAGTCTCCCGGCGGCTCGGGCTCGAGCCAGCCTACTAGCGGTGCCGAAAAACACCCTTCGGCACCGAAGAAAACCACACCAAGCTCCGTTCCGAAGCCATCGGTGTCGAAACCTGGCCTCTCGGTGCCGACCAAACATAAATCCCTCGGCGCCGAAACTCCCGTGCCGAAACCTGCCTCTGCACCGAACAAAAAATCGGAGGCCCCGAAAAAGCGCACAGATAAACCAAAGAAGCTGTCTGCCCCAAAAACATCGGCACCAACAGATCAATCGGTGCCGGAGGAACTATTCACGCCAGATCCTCGACAAGACTTTAACAAAGGATCCAAAGACTGGACATTTGACTTTGTCTTCAAAGAAAAGACATTTAGACAAGCCAGCTCCTCCTCCACCGCCAAAACGGAAGGACTCTGCCACATCCCCTTTCAGAGTACCCTCCCCACCGCCTCCACCTCCTCCACCTCTCCATCTCCGTCTCCACCTTCGCCTCATCGCTCTCCAACCCAGTCTCCAGACCCTGATGACCAAGGGGATCCATACTATGATCCAACAGATGCCCCACAAGACCCCACCCCTCAAGACCCCACCCCTCCGGGACCACCAGACCCATGGGAGGATTATCATAATCCAGACGTCCCAGATGTGCCTCAGGATGATCTTTATCCATCCAGGCCATCTCCACCAGAGGACTCCTTGGGGGTTCCACCACTTGTTACAACGGGCGGCACATTATCATGGGGTGGAGTTGCACAGTGATCCAGTTGAGGAAGACTTCCTACTTGATACCTTTGACATCGGAGATAAATCTACTGCCATACTACCCATGCTTAAAGGGGTGACCAAACATGCAGCTGAGGTCTTCAAAGACCCAGTCAGGGCTAGGGTCTTAAACCCCAGGATAGAGAAAAAATATAAGGCCGCCCCCACAGATCCTGCCTATATTAAAGGACCTGCACCCTTAGACTCATTAGTGGTAGCCACAGCTAAGAAGCGGTCCAATTCTCAGTCATCGGGTGAGGCTCCACCACCCGATAAGGAGTCCAAGCTCCTAGACGCGTCAGGCAAACGCACTGCCTCGCAAGCTGCCAACATGTGGCGTATCGCCAACACGCAAGCGCTGTTGGCAAGGTACGACAGAGCGCACTATGATGAGCTGGAGACTATCATGCAACATCTCCCAGAAAAATATAAAAATAGGACTCATGAACTAATACAAGAGGGAAAGACCATTACCAACACCTTTATTAAATGTGCACTTGACGCAGCAGACACAGCTTCCAGGGCTACAAACACCAGTGTTCTGCTTCGCCGCCACGCCTGGCTCAGAATCTCAGGCTTTAAGCCAGAGGTACAAGCATCTATACTGAACCACCCTTTTGACCAACAACACTTTTTATTTTTTTTTATTTTTTATTTTTTTTGAAAAATTTTATTGAAATTAGGCAAATCCAATAATACAAAGTTTACGGCTGTGCAATCAACAAAAAGCAAATCAGTAGCCACTGTGTGACACTTCCGGTTCTTAGATAAACAATACCACATCATCAATGCAACTGACAAGACCCCATCTACCAATCCATCATCGACACCTGCCCGAACCTGAACCAGGGGGATCTCTGACCCGTGCTCTGTCTCTAGGGCACTAAAGCCACCCTCCACCCCTGCTCATATCTCGAACATGGGAAAACGCCATGTGGCACACAGTACCTGACCCCAGGAGCTAAATATCCCTGCGTCCGCACCCTCCCATGACCACTACATCTGCGTAACATTGGTAGGTACAACCTACCCCACTCCAGTGGGAGCTATTCCGGGATTCGGGGATGGCGGGGTCGAGCCAGGTAAGCCTGCAATGTACGTTTTATAAGGGCCCCAGATGTCCCTAGGACGGGGTATCGTGGGGAGGAGACTAGAGTAGATCTCGCTATTCGTGCTACAGAAAGCCATGGCCGTAAGCCACGTCTTGGACGTGGGAGCAGTCTTCTTCCCCCAGTGCCTTGCTATCTCCCTCTTGGCCAGGAGAAGCCCCAGAGAGGCCAATTTACGGACATTCTTTGGGAAATTGACGGTATACCCCAACAGTGCGACCTCAGGAGTGGGAACCAGAGTCAGCTCTAGCATCTCTTCTAGGATCTTGTAAACCTGTGTCCAGAATGTCTGTAGTCTCGGACACGTCCAAGACATGTGTGCAAAATCGGCATGTGGTGTAGCGCAGTTCCAGCAGGTGTGTGGCCGCGCGGGATCAATGGCATGGAGTCTAACAGGGGTCGTATACCAACGGCGTAGGAATTTATAGGGTAGGAGTTTGTGTCGACTGTTCAGTGACACCGTGTCGGTGACCTTGCAACATGCCGTCCATTGTTCGTCCGTGATAGGCCTACCCAGGTCTGTTCCCCATTCCTCCCGCGCACGATCGTCCGTACAGGGGACCCGTGCTGCGCACGCCCTGTACAGCTTGGAAACAATATGTGCCCCCGTATCGGCGTCCATCAGGGTGGTGAGGGGTTCCAAGGAGGCCGGCTCGAGGGGAAATCCCTTAATCTCCACCCGGGCGGCGCAATCGAGCCGGCGAAGAACGAACCGGTCCATGAATGTAGCATCACTGAATCGCGCGTCCTCCGATGCTGAGAAAATGTGCCCACCCGGGTATAAGTCCCCGATCCTGGTGAGGTCAAATTTCGTCAACGTTCGTTGCACCAGTGCTTCATCCGTGCCCGGTAACAGCCCAGGGTTGGGTATCGGGAGGGAAGAAGAATACAGCAGAGGCTGAGCCAAATAGCGCGAGAGCCTGCTCCACGCCCAGCTGGTGGTAGATACCGTTTGAATGTCCATTGGGTCTCTGGGGACACCTCTGGGCAACACCGCCGACAAGCGACCCGGGAGGACAAAGTCCGCCTCTGGGCGAAGGAATGGGATCCGAGCATCAGGGTGATACCAGGCATAGGCATGTGCACACTGAGCGACTAGGTAGTATAAATATAAATCAGGCACTCCAAGGCCACCTCGATCCTGTGGGAGTGTGAGAGTCGCCCAGCGGATCCGAGGGTGTTTCCCCCCCCAGACCAGTCTAATCATGAGGGACCGCAGGGTGCAGAAAAAGGTCCGGGTTAGAGGGATAGGGATATTATTGAAAAGATACAAAAATTTGGGGAGCACTATCATTTTAAGAATAGCTATCCTAGCGGACATAGAGAGCGGGAGCCGCAGCCACCCATCCACCTGAGTCTCCAGTCGCGCAATCGCGCGGCCATAGTTGAGGCGGATGATTTCGTCCGTGCTCAAATGTATTTGTATGCCCAGGTACCGCACCGAGTCCGGGCACCACTCCAGAGGGAACTCACACTGCCATGGGGAGGTGCCACTAGTCAATGGAAAGATGATGGACTTATGCCAGTTTATGCCCAGACCCGAGTGGCTACCGAAACGAAGGATTTCATGTATCAAGGGGGCAAGGTTGGCCTGCGGCTCCCTGACATACAGGATTGTGTCATCGGCATAGAGAGAGGCCAGCAGTGGGCCCGTCCGAAACTGGAGACCCCTGTGGAGGTGCCGCTCCTGGAAATGCCGAATCAGGGGGTCCATAGCCAAAATAAACAAGAGCGGTGAATGCGGGCAACCGTGCTGCGTACCGCGCGTGAGCGAGAATGGGCGAGATAGCGTGCCGTTGAGACGCAAACGGGCCGTAGGGCGACTATAGAGAAGTCTGACAGTCGCCAGGAAGTTTGCAGGCATGCCCATGCGCTCCATGACGGAAAGAAAGAAAGGCCATTCTAAAGAATCGAACGCTTTTTCGGTGTCTAGGAGGATCGCTGCAGCCGGTGTGGTCGGGTTAATTCTGTGCAGAACCGTGAACAACGTACGCAAATTCAGCGACGTCGAGCGGCGGGGGACAAAGCCAGACTGTGTGGGCGATATAATGAATTCCATCAGCTGGGAAAGCCTGTTGGCTACTATCTTGGCCAAGATCTTATAGTCAGTGTTTAAGAGGGAGAGGGGCCTGTACGACCCACACAACGTCTGGTCCTTATTTGGCTTCGGGAGCAGCACAATGACTGCCTCACTCAGAGTAGACGGGAGGGAGCCACGCTCCAAGGCCTCAGCATACACCTCTATTAACTTGGGCGCCAGCAGATCAGAAAAGGCTTTGGTGGTGTATAGATCTGTGTAGTAGGCCAGGAATTCGTCCCGGATCTCAGCGGGCGTTGTGCGGAGCTCACCATCCGTGCCCCGCACCTCGGCGATCAGGGACTTGCTGTATGGTGGTCGTAAGGCCTGCGCTAGCGTGCGCCCTGGCCTGTCCCCCTCTCCATACCTACGTGCAACCTGGTATTTCCCCAAATAAAGGATCTCCCTGTCCGCGGCCTCCCGGAAGTCGGACAACAGGCGTAAGCGCCTGATAAATACCTCGTCAGAGGGTGCTTGCTGCGCCTCAGTGTCTAACGCGTCTAGCTGTGTCTCCAGTTGTGTTATTGTTGCGCGCAATACCTTCAGGACCCCCGCGTGCTTAGCTATGCAAACCCCTCTGATATATGCCTTGAACCCATCCCAGAGCACTGCCCACGAGTCCACCGAGCCAGTATTTATGGTGAAGTAGTCCTCTATCGCCTCGGAAACCTCATGTACAAAAAGGTCATCCAATAGCGCCCTCCCAGGGAAACGCCACTGCCGCTCAAAACCCTCAGGGCGAGGAACGTCTAAGCCAAGTAGGACTGGGGAGTGGTCAGAGTACGTTCTTGGGAACGTCCTCAACGCGCGGAACCAAGGGGCCAGGCCCGGGGAGAGGAGCCAGTAGTCAATTCTGGTCCAAGTGTTGTGTTGTCCTGAAAAGTGTGTAGTCAGTAGTGTTCGGGTTTCGCCTGCGCCATATATCCGTCAGTGAGAACCGACGGCAAAGGTCCTGGAATGCGCGCCTTGCCCTAGGCTTAGAATCTGTGGCCCCAGAGGTGCTATCCAGCCCCACATCCAGCAACAACCAACAACACTTATTTGGCCCGAAAGTAGACGAAGCCCTGGAAAAAATGAAAAAAGATAGATACGGCGAAGTCTATGGGAGCATTACAGTCCCACACTCCTAGACGCTCTTTTAGCCGCTCCTCCTTTCGAGGCACTGGCAGGGGTTACTCTGCCGATAACGCCTCCACATCCTACAAGTCCCCTCCTCAGACTACCTTAACAAAGGGCAATCAAAGATGTGGATATAGAGGAAACGATAGTAAATGCAAGGGCAAAACCAACACCGCCCGTTCTGCCACACCGCCCACACAATGACTTTCCCCCGCTCCCCCCAGACCATTCCACTCCGGTCGGGGGCAGACTACAAGACTTCCTTCAAACCTGGGAGACCATAACATCAGACAAATGGGTGACCCAAATTATTCGGTCAGGGTACTGTCTCGAATTAACATCCACCCCCCCAAATATTCCACCCAGGCACCGTACAATGTCGCAAGAACATACCACATTGCTGAAACAAGAGGTAATCTCCCTCCTGTATAAACAGGCTATAGAGCAGGTCCCCATCAATCAACAAAATTTAGGGGTCTACTCTCTTTACTTTCTGATACCAAAAAGAGACCAGACTCTACGACCCATTCTAGACCTCCGGCCTCTAAATGCATACATACATTCAGACCATTTTCACATGGTAACTCTCCAACAAGTTCTCCCACTCCTCTGCCAGAACGACTTTCTCACCACACTGGACTTGAAAGACGCATACTTTCATATTCCAATACACCCTTCTCACAGAAAGTACCTCAGATTTGTAGTGGACGGCCAACATTATCAGTTCAAGGTTCTCCCCTTCGGGGTCACAACCGCACCAAGAGTGTTTACCAAATGCCTAGCAGTAGTGGCGGCACACCTCAGAAGACAACGCATTCACGTCTTCCCTTACTTGGACGACTGGCTAATAAAAGCCACGTCCTACAACCAATGTGTGCAACATACAAACACTACCATCCAACTACTTCACCAGCTAGGTTTCACGGTGAACCACCAAAAGTCCCAGCTGATACCGTCTCACACAAAGCAATACCTTGGTGCCACTATAGACACCTCAAAAGCTATAGCCTATCCCAATTCAGCCAGAATCGCAAGCATACAAGCCTTGCGTCAAAGATTCATTCCTCAGCCCTCTCTCCCAGCAAGAGTGTTTATGAAGCTAATAGGGATGATGGCATCTTGCATCTTCATAGTGCCTCATGCAAGACTCCACATGCGTTTCACTCCAAGAGTGCCTAGCACGCCAGTGGAACCAGGCCCAGGGGCAACTGACAGATCTGGTGTTGGTGGACGGTCGCACCCATCGCTCTCTGCAGTGGTGGAACACCACAAATCTTTCCAAAGAGCGACCGTTCCTGGACCCGGTTCCTCAGGTAATTCTAACAACGGACGCATCGCTCTCCGGTTGGGGAGCACATCTATTACACCTCACAGTGCAAGGTATATGGATGCCACAACAAAAGTTACTCCACATAAACCATCTGGAGTTATTGGCGATCTTTCTAGCCCTGAAATCATTTCAGAAACAAGTCTCAGCCAAAGCAGTCCTCATTCGCACAGACAATATGACTGCAATGTACTACATTCAAAAACAGGGGGGGACACACTCTCCACAGCTCTCTCGGTTAGCACAGAGCATATGGAGATGGGCAATCCCGCAAAAAGTCTTTCTCCTGGCACAACACGTCCCAGGGATACAAAACACCATGGCAGATCTGCTCAGCACGAATGGGAACTGCACCCACAAGTTCTTCACCCATTCTTTCACAAGTGGGGGCATCCTCAGATAGACCTCTTCGCCACCCACGAAAACAAAAATGCCCAAGCTTCGCCGCCAGATACCCACACCCATTGGTGTATACGCCTTTCCACCTCTCCTGCTAATTCCATTAGTGGTAAGGAAGCTACAACAGCACTCCCTCACACTCATTCTGGTAGCTCCAACAGGGGCCAGGCAGCCGTGGTACACCACACTACTACAGCTCTCAGTGGTACCACACCAAAAACTACACCTGTCCCCATGCCTCCTAACCCAGAACCATGGAGAAATCAGGCACCCGTACCCAGCTCAGCTCAACCTTGCGATCTGGCTCCTGAAGTCCTAGAATTTGGATACCTTAACCTTCCCCCTGATTGCATGAACATTATCAGGGAAGCCAGACGTCCTACCACTCGAGCATGCTATGCCGCAAAGTGGAAAAGATTTGTTGTTTACTGCCGTAACAATACAATCAACCCTTTAGATGTATCCATACAGCACATCATATGTTACCTGCTCCATCTACAAAGGTGTAACCTGGCATACACATCCATCCGTTTACACCTAGCAGCAATTGATGCTTACCTGCAAAAAAACAGACCGCATTTATCACTTTTCAGAGTGCCTGCTATTAAAGCTTTCATGGAAGGCCTTAAAAGAGTAATTCCACCAAGAGCACCACCCTCACCCGTGTGGAATCTAAACATAGTTCTTACAAGGCTGATGGGACCGCCTTTCGAACCAATGCATAAATGTGAGCTACAGTTCCTTACTTGGAAAACAGCTTTTCTCGTAGCTATCACTTCCCTTAGAAGGGTTAGTGAAATACAAGCGTTCACTACACAAGAACCTTTTCTACAGATACATCACAATAAGGTGATACTTCGCACAAATCCAAAATTTCTGCCCAAGGTCATTTCCCCCTTCCATCTCAATCAATCGGTGGAATTACCGGTTTTTTTCTCGCAACCTCAATCTGTTGCAGAAAGGGCTCTACATACACTTGATGTTAAAAGGGCTTTACTTTACTATATACAAAGAACGCAATCTTTTAGAAAGACTAAACAGCTGTTTGTCTCGTTCTCTCCACCACATAAAGGCAACCCCATCTCAAAATCAGGGATAGCTAGGTGGATTGTAAAGTGCATACAAATTTGCTATCACAAGGCAAAAAGAACATTATCTGTTGCACCTAAAGCCCACTCTACAAGAAAGATAGGGGCTTCTAAGGCGTTTCTAGGGAACATACCCTTAGATGACATCTGCAAAGCAGCCACATGGTCAACACCGCACACCTTCACAAAACATTACTGTGTAGATGTGCACGCCAAACAACAAGCTAGTGTGGGCCAGGCTGTATTAAAGACACTGTTTCAAACCACTGCAACGGATACCGGTGGTCGCCGCTAGGGTTGGGTACTGCTATATAATCTATGCACAGTGTATAATCTGCAGTTCATATGCCTCGAAAGGAATATGCTACTTACCAGTATGCATCTGTTATTGGCGTGTAGAGCTGCAGATCTATACACGCCCACCCGCCTCCCCGGCTACCTGTATCCGTTCCAGTCTATCTTATTTAGATACAACACACATGGGTTTCTTTACTATTATCGCTACGCTCCATCTTTTCCCTGCTGGCGAAAAACAATCTGAGGATGGAGCCGAAGCCCATGCGCAGTACGGACTGAAGGAGGAGTCACCGAACTCGTGACTTCCAAACACTGTCCAAGAAGAAAAACAAACTGCAAACATCCGGGCCCAACACCAGATGGCGATCTATGCACAGTGTATAGATCTGCAGCTCTACACGCCAAGAACAGATGCATACTGGTAAGTAGCATATTCCTTCCCAATCCCCCACACATACTTTACAGCAATAAACGCTGAAGTGACCAACCTATTATGGGAGGGAAAAACATCACGAATAGCACTTCATAAATTAATAAGAAGCTGGTATGACGGAGGCATCGCCCTCCCTAACATAAAAACATACTATTGGGCCTTGCAGCTCGTAGTTATAAACCAATGGCTTCACATATCTGGAGACGACCCAGCATACCGTATGGATCGGCACCTACTGGGCGAGGGTGGAGTTATGGGAGTACTATATAACAAGTTTTGGAGACACAACCTCAGGGGCCCGACGGCATACACTATACAAATATGGTTTGAGGCACAGTGGGCGTTGGGTGGGAGGGAAAGATAACACAGGTTATGCCATTGTGGGACACGAAACGACTGGGTATGTTGCGTAACACTAAGGGATTTCAGCAGTGGGATCTGATGGGGATCTCGCGAGTCAGACCTCTGGAAGAAGGGGGAGGTACTTACATTTGCCCAATTACAGACTACATACGACCTGGCGCACACCGAAAAATTCCGCTATACACAAATAAGACACGCACTTATGGCTGAGATCACACCAGGCACACGGCTTGCGGAATCCTCACCATTGGAGGATAGACTCCTCACGGGCCATCTCAACAAAAAACTATATCTCAAACGTATTGCAAAATCATAAATCAGCCAGACTCCCTAGCAGTCCTCAAATCTAAATGGAAAGCTGAAATAGGAGACTTCGACGGCACAGAATGGCAAGAAGCCCTTTCGTCCCCCAGGGAGGTGGTGATACCATCAAAACTCAAACTAATACAACTAAAAATGCTACATCGCACTTACTATACCAGAACTCTCCTATATAGGCTCAAGCGGACAGACTCGCCGCTATGTCTTCGACACTGTGGAGAGGAAGGGACTCTCTTTCACACCCTATGGACCTGTCCCATGGATGTCCAATACTGGATGGCGGTAATGCGTACACTTTCTCAAGTTTATGAAAATCACGACTCTCCCAGAACCAAGGAGATGCCTCCTTAACATATGGGAACCCACAGATCTTAACCGCACAACGCAAACATGGGTAACATTAGGCATGAGGATGGCAAAGCGAAACATAGCACAGAGATGGGGATCCGGACAGCCCCCTACCCTCCCCCCGGTGGTGCAGGGACATGGATACTACAATGATTGCTGAAAAGGCAGTATATGTACATAGAGGATGCCCCAAAAAATGGACTCAGATATGGGGGGGTGGAACAGGTATCGTGGGGATATATGCGAGCCCCCGAAAGAGAACTCAGAATCAGAAATTAGTGATTAAGAAGTTGAGGGACGGTTGTGGCGGTGTTGAGATCCTCGATGGGGCGTTAACTCGGAGGAATGGTATAAGATGTGATCATATCAATGTATTACTGTGTCAGATGTTAACTGAATATACATGTATTTCTGGAATGATCCTCATTATAAGCAATGTAAGATTGTTATGAATGCGCTTGAAATATCAATAAAAAGTGTTTAAAAAAAAAATATCGCTTGTATAACTTAAACGCAGTCTCTCAACTGCTTACAGGTGGTACACTAGTGCTGGATCCAGGAGCCAACACTGACCTTGAAAAAGTAACGATAACCCCACTTACCTGCTAAGTGAATTTCCTCCCATAGGATAACATTGGTGATTTGATTAGAAAATGTCAACTTTTTTAAAATGGTAAAATATTGCTTAAAAAAATCACAACAGTAACTAACACTTATTTACTCCCTGTTTCCAAGAACTGTCCCAGGACTGAATCTAGGATCCAGTCCTGGAGTTAAAAAAGTAATCCTTAAAGTAATCAATTGCGTTTAACTTAAAATTCCCATTGAGGCCAATGTATTATTGTGTTGCCAATTGCAACAAACTGTAACTATTACATACAAAAGTCAATTGCCTATTGCAAAGTATTTAACTAAAGCATCTCATTCTGAGAAAGTATATTTTAATACCTATTGTTCTAAAATAAAACAACCATATATTTTTATACGAATCATTGGCCTAGAGTTCAGTTCTTGAGTGTGAGACCATTTGCTGACTGTACAACAAATGCTTTACACTGTCCTCTGATACTTCCTTACTGCTCGACCAAGCTACCACTTTAGAGAGTAAGGTTATATCCAACTTTAGACTCTGCCTGACCTCTGGGGACTGTGGACTCTGTACACACTGTACCTATTTGGGAGCAGTATATACAGAGCCACTTTCCTACACTCTTGCAGTGCTGATAGGCCTGGCTCACAGGAATGTGTGCAAAGTAGACTTCACTTTTATCAGCACTAAAAGATGCAGGCTGCAGCGGCAGTATGGCTTTTTGGTGTCTCTTAGGGTGGCACAGTACTTGCTGCAGCCCTTAAAGACCCTCTCTGGTCACAAGACCATTGGTACCACTGGTACCTTTTACAAGGGACTTGAATGTGAGCCCGAAGTCTGCCATTTGTGGAACCAGGCACTGGGAACCTGGTTAGCAGGTACCCAGCGCGCACACACTGCCAAAGATGCATCAAAATCAAGAAAAACGTTAAGGAAGGTAGTGCAACAGACACCCACTTTCCTACAGCGGCTACTTCAATTAGAGCCTCCAATGCATAGCTATCCTGGGGAGATATCTGGCAGATGTGGTCCGACATCTCATCTCCGAGTATCTTCCTGAGGACATGGGAAAAAAAAGGCAAGAGATCCTGGCGGAAGGTAAAAAGGCCTTTTCCAAGATCATTTGTTGCCCTGGATATTTCTTCCACAGCCTTGATGGCTGGAGAGGCGATATTGAGATGCCATGGTTGGCTTAAAGCAAGTAGATTTCATCCAAAGGTACAGGCCAAAATACTGGACTTGCCATTCGTTGGAGAGTATCTTTTTGGAATACACGTCGACGACACATTGCTAAGTTGCTGGGAAACTTACTACAGAGGAGGTTACAGCCCTTTTGAGGCATGGGTTATGGCTAGTATATCTCCTGACCTCCGTTCCAAAAGTCGTTTCAGCCCTACGTTCAACAGTTTTTGCTCGCAATATTCAGCTCCTTCATACAGGCCAACCACAACGTCCACGTCTTATAGACGGCTGGGACTTAGCCCATCAGCCTGGGAGTAAAGTCTCAGGATACCAACAGGAGACTATGAAGTACCGCAGGCTTCTCACCACAGTTCCATTTCAATTTGGTCACAAGTTATCCAAATTCTTCAATCAATGGAAGCTCATATCTTCCGACAAATGGGTGTTCGACGTATACCAGCATGGTTGCACCCTCAAATTTGTTCAGAACCTCCGAAAGTTCATCCACAGAAGACACCCCATCCTCCTGTTCGAATTCTCAAAAAAGAAGTAAGATTGCTCCTCTCAAAAAAACGCAATAGAGGAGATGCCGCACAATCAGCATAGGTTTCTGTTTCCACTTCTGATCAGTCATCTAGAAAGTGAAGGCAAGTAAAGGATCTCAGGTTATTGAACAAGTTAATAAAAAAAGAAAACAACCTTTCAGGATGCTCTCACTTCTGGAGATTTTGCAGGTGATGGATACTGGGGGACTATATTTCTTCCCTCTATCTACTGGACTCATATTTTCACTTGCCAATAACCATGTTGGAGTTCAGGAGTAAATGAGACAATCCAAATGTTAAGCTCTGTCTTCCGAGGGAAACTGGTGGTCACTTTTCTTTCTCTGACTGCAGTGTGGGATGATTTATGTGACAATGTTGCGATGTACTAGTTAATTTTTTCTAGCACACAGCAATATTTAAATGTCAGTTAATGAACTGAACAAATATTTCAGAATATACTAAGAATTCGGAAAACCCAAATGAAGCACATTTTTCTATACTTCAGAAGTGTGGAGGAAGCAAATATTGAATGGGATCAAAACAGTCAATACACTAAATGTCTGTTTCCATACACTATCGCTGGTGCGCTGTATAGTTTTATCAATAAATTCTATGCAATATAATGGTAATTTTCATTGAAAATGTGTTGTCTGTAATGGCAGTACGGTAACATACTATGCATACTCCACTCCTCTTTACGCCATACTGCTCTGTCACTTTGTCCAGGTGCCGTTTAAAGGAGCTGGATGGTCTAGGAAACGTTGTGCCATTATCATCCTGATATTTAACTGCATTGGCCCCTTTACATCACTGACACTTGCTGTCCGTCTCTGCTCCTGGTGAGATCAATGGCAAACTACATTGTGAGAACTGAGGGACTAAGCTGCCTAGGATGCAGAAGCACAGCTGTATACCTTTCAGTTTTTCACCCATCTAGTTTGAAGTTCAAAATAGTTTGTAATTTAAAGAATTATTTGAATAGAAAGTACCAAGTTAGTAAGATCTTAGCTTGTATCTCATTACTCACCTTATAAGTTGCTTGGTGGCTTGCACCTTGTAAGCCTCAGCTGTGATGGCGTTTTGATACAGAGTGATAACTTTTTGAAATGGAGAACATTTAAAGTACACTGCTAATCTGCCTTCCTTACACAATACTATTAGACTTTTGAACACCAAAGGGGACAGTACTGCTCTAAATGCCTTTTATTTTCAGATACACAAAGTCCAGCAGCGTGTCTTAGTGAAGAAATCTCTGGCATTAAAATATGGTGAAGAGCTTGCTCGTGCAAAAGCAGTGGCCAGCCAGGAAATCGGAAAAAGAAAACAGGAGCAAGACAACTTTAGAGTAAGTTAATGGAGACCTGATACCTTTGTTTCCAGTAAGCACTTTACCCAAAAAAGATTTTTCTGACAATCCTTGTGGAAATGTAAAAAAAAAAACAAAAAAAAAAAAAACCCTAATGTTTTTGGATTGTTTAAGAATTCTTTCTCGAAGACTTTGTTTATAAATTCAGTGTTGCATGTGCTCCAATCTAGTCATCAGTGTTTCAAGACATTAAAGTGTAATAATGGGGAGAGGCGCTAGTCTAACTACTACGGCGGTCGACCTCAAATCTGGGTAACCAGGTTTGAGTCTCGGCAAGGTCATGCAGCATCCTTTGATTCTGGGCAAATTACGTAATCTCCCCATGCCTAACAAAAATGTGTTCTCATGTAAAACGCAACTGGTGCTCGTGTAAAGCGCTCTGATACCTGATACCTTCGGGTGAAGTTTGCGATATATAAAAAATGTTACAAAATGAAATAAAAAAAAGAATGTATTTTTGTTTCTATAGCCAAATAAAATTTCCAAAGTGGATCACTCTCCTGCGTCCAGTCCGAAAAAGAATGCAGCTGAATTAATCGCTTTAGAGAAAAAACGGTTACAGAAATTGGAGTACGAGTATGCCCTAAAGATTCAGAAACTGAAAGCGACTCAAGCTTTTAAAACAAAGGAATTGTCACTTGAAAGTCCAGCCCTTGAAGTGCCTGCATTTGTACTTCCACAACCTTCACTTCATGACCTCACACAAGACAAGATTACTATTGACACTGAAGAAAATGATATGGATGATGAAGTACTTTCTACCTCAACCAGAGAGCGAAGGCGGTCTTTTCGAGAGTCCACTTCTTTTACTAAGCCTAATCTAAAGCACACAGAAACTCTGCTTAACAAAGAAGCAATTTGCAAACCTGCTAAAAAGGCATCAGAAACACCTGAACTGTTTCATGGTTTGAATATCAATGAACTAAAGAAGCTCCATGCTAAAGCAGAGAGTCTGAAGGAGTTGTTGGCAAAAAACCTTTCCCTGACAGTGCCACTGACAGCCAAGCATTTGTGTGGAAAGGTAAGTGAGCTTTCTTTACTGTTTTGTTTTTACTTTATATTTGTTTTTTTTTTTAACCCTGACGTTCTAGTTTATTGCAACAGCGTTCATAACTGCAAAAAGAACAATTGATGGACAGAAGGCAGAACAATGTCATACATTCACCCCAGTACAGAGTTCTGGGCCGAAATCCATTGTTTTTTTGCTCACCATGCCATTCCAGTTTAGACCCAGTCATATGCAAATCAGTCTTGACCATGTGCCCAATGGGAATAGTCCAGCCCCAACTGCATTGTGCAGCATTCAGTCCATCAATTGTTTCTATTGCATATATCGCTCTAAATGGGAAGGGTATGCCCAGACGTGGGTTCTGTGGTCACTGCACCACTGGATTCAAGCTGGCCTGGCTGATGAAGGGTGATGCCCCGAAACCAGTCCCAGGATGCTTGTTTCCGGTCCAGGGAGGACCTGGCTTGGCAGTTCAGGCTGGACTGTTCCCACTGGGACCACGGTCAAGACTGATTTGCATATGGCTGGTTCCAAACTGGGGTGGTGTGGTGAGCAAAAGAATGATCGATTTAGCCCAGATCCTTGTGACTGGTGGTGAATGTTTGCATTGTCCAGCATTTCGCCCATTAACTTTCTTTTACAGCGTTCAGAACGCCATAAACAGTTGTGGTGATTGTTTCACATTTTGATGTTTACTCAAAGCACTGAAGTTTGATTCTAGGTTACTGTATTTAGCAGTAGGTGCGCTCCTATTAGAGTTTTAGAAAGTGATTTATCCTTTTCTTTTAAAGGATGTTTTTAGGTCTAAGTTTAGCAAAGGAAAACGTTTTCCAGATGTGTATTCCTGAAATGATATATTTTATGGTAAAGCAAATAATAATTTGCCTATTTATTTTTGCCTAAAGTAATTAATGTAATTGAGTACGTACTTGGGCTAAGGTTACAGTGGCAAGGCATTCTGCTAGAACTAAACATCAATGACTCATCATTGCTTTATTCCAAAGGTAAATGTTTGCTTTAAGTGAGATTAATGGCTTTTTTCATTACTTCCCAGGAAATTTCTCTAAATATGGATATTGTAACATCACACACCAAGCATAGTGAAATAAAACCGTTTCCTTTTGGACCATATCGTAGTCCTCTCCTATTTTTCAAATCCTACAGGTATGCAATTTTCATTTTCTCTTATGCCGTTTTGAAGTGGCCATGTAAGTTAATCAATGTATACATGCAGTGACTGCTAAAAGCCTATTTAATGGTACTTCTAGTTTCCGTACTCTCCAGTTAGCCTATTCCAGAACTTGACTACCTGATAATTTCTGAATAATATAGATAAAAGTTGAAACTGACATACACCCATGCTCAGCTATCATGCCGAACATCTGATTAGCAGACCTACTTTTCAACAGGAGTTTTTTCTTCCCTCGAGTTTGAGCAGACAGCCCTTAAGGTTTTTAGAATCCCCATACACTTAATCCTTAAGTTCTTAACTGTATAGATTCCTCATCCCTCCCCCCACCCCCAATGAAGCTCCGTGAGAGGGCGCCTCTTTTGACATGGTTAGGCCCCCACTTTTTGCCTGGAAAATGATGTGGTTTTTAATTTGAAGTGTACAGGGTCCCTGCTGACCAGGTCACCTGTGTCAGAGCCCCTTCCCTACAACTGTACCATGATTGGCAGTACTTCAGAACCCCCTGTAAGTCCCTAGTAAATGGTACCCCAGGTACCTAGGGCACTGCAGCCTGTATGCCTTTGTGCAGAGAAAAACAACAAAAGTCGACAGGGCACACTGCTTGTGTGCCATGTCAAGCAGCATTGTCTAAGGTATAGGTTAGTCACCCCTCTAGCAGACCTTACTAGCCTAAAGGCAGGGTGCACTATATCTCGGGAATGGATAGATCTGCATGAGCAGATATACTCATACAATATTTAAGCCTATTCTTAATATTGTAACTGCCAGGGAATTCATGAAGAATACATGCACTGGCAACTCTAGTTGCCCAGCACCATGGTGGCTGCCTGAACCCATGAATGTTTGGTACCAAACAACTTCTCATAATAAACCCACACTGACGCCTGTGTTGGATTTATTAGAACATGTACTGAGAGGGCACCTCAGAGGTGCCCCCTGAAAATCTACCAACCCTGGTTTGGTCTCTGATTGGTTTTAGGCAGCCTGCCACCACCAGACATGTTTCTGGGCGCATAGGGAGAGAGCATTTGCTTTGAGGCCAGAAACAAATCCCATCCTGGACAGAGGTAGTACACCTCCTCCCCCAGCTTCAAAGTCATTGCCTCCTTTTTGTAATGCGACCCCAGCCTTTGCTGTTAGCAGCATATGGCAGACCCTGGTTCAACCCCCCAGGTGTGCCTCTCTTTGTCAACTCAACCCCACAGCTGCTGAAGGTGAAGTGAAGCACATTTTCAGTGCCCACAATCTTGCAGATGATGGGACTTAACCAATCAGGGCTAGGACTATGCCCCCCTCCCCCCACCACCCCACAGGAGGGTGGTATAATATAGGGTGTAGACACCCCAGGTAAGGGACCATTGGTCCCAATCTGTCACTCCCCTAAATCTAGTATTTAGGTGGCAACCACAAGCCCTAAAGGTTAGACTCCGGACTATCTACAAAGCCCGGACAGAGAAGAGTCGCAACAGCAAGAAAGAAGAGGGACCAGTGACTGACTCTTGTTCCAGCCCTGATGACTCTGCTACAAAAGTTGACTCCTCACAGGACGACTGCCTACCTTCAATAAACTGCATAGCTGTCCATTGCAACGTCTCACCCTCATGGTCCAGTGTGGGATTTATTGTAACATGTACCATTCACGGGTGCTTTCTGAAACCCTATCCACCCTGGTGTGGTCAGACTGGCTGTAGGCAGCCTGCCACCACCAGACATGTTTCTGGACCCCTGGGTGGAGAGCCTCTGCTCTCTGGGACCAAAAACAATGCAGATCCTGTGTGGAGGTGTCATACCTCCTCCCCCAGGATGGGCCCAGTGCTCGAGAGGGAATCCTCAAAGGACTGCCGCCTTTGCAATGTGACCCCCAGCTGCTGCTGCTACCTGCAGATGGCAGCCCCCAGTTTACACCCCCACTTTGGGTGGGAAAACCATCTTGGGGAGATCCCTCCTGTCCGACTAGGTCTATGCCCCCTCCCACAGGAGGGTGGTAAAATTGAGGACGTAGGCACCCCAGGTTAGGTGCTCATTGGCACTACCTGCTACTCCCCTAAAACGCCCCTAAATTTAGTGTTTAAGTGGCTCCCCAACACCTGGAAACTAGTTCACTGCCGACCTAAGCAGGCCAAAGATGACGCAGTGCAGTGAAGCCTGAAGACTGCTGAGTTTCCCCAGCCCTACTGGCCTGCTCCAGGTTCAAAGACCCTGCGAAGATGATGATGCTGGTCATGCAGCCAGCGTCTTTCAGAACCTGAGGAAGACTGCCTGCCCTTTGGCACAGACCAGCGACTCCAGAGGATAGCAGCACTGTCCCAAAGAAACCTATAGAAAGGACTCCGGTGCCCTCCGGATACACGAGTCCTGCCCACTCTGCACCAGACAAGTCCATGTCCAGGTGGACCACTGATCCAAAACAGGAGTAGTCCACCAATGCTGGACTCCATAATGACACCTGCAGCCTGAATCAAGAAGCTCCACCTGACTGCGTCCGGCTCCGGTAAAAAAATAAATATATATAATCCGACATCTAAAGGCACCCCTGCACTTGAAGCACCTGGGCCTTGGTGACCTGAACTGATGGTGCCCCTGTGACCCCCTACAATCTCTACTTACCTCTGCTGTTGTTGGTCTCCCTCCTGCAATGTCCGGTGCAACGCCTGCAGCCTGTTTGTCCGAAGCAAGTTCTCCATTAAAAAGCATTAGGCGCCCGACGCTGGGATTTCACTCTGCATCCGGCGGCCACCTCTGTGTCGCTGATGGTAAATGATTGGTGCTAATTTGTGGCCACCCCAGTGCTTGGTCTAGCCCCCGAAGTTTGGCTCCTTCAATCAATATACCCACCTGCAAGCAGTGTGGTTTTCAGAACCCATAGTCTCCATTGAAATTCATTGGGCCAAACTCAGATTTTGACCTCTGCACCCGGCCTCCCTTTTGCCGCTGGTGGTGCAGTTTTGTACTCACCTTACCCTTGCTGATCTTTAGTCCTGAAGACTGATACTGTAAGTTTGATGCTTTCTCCATAGCATAAGTGCTAAGTGTTGACTTTTAAAAATCTAAGTAATTTTCTTGCAAAACGTACTTACCTTATTGAAAAGATCTTGGTCTTGACTAAAAACTCGAGGGAAGCTTATTTTTATAAAATTGGTGTGGAGTCGTGTGTCCCTTATTGTTAAATGTGTGTGCAATAAATGTCTTACACTCCTGTGTTAGGCCTTATGCTGCTCGCCCACACTACCACTAGTAAAGCATTTTGGGTTTTCCATTGTGCCCTGTACACTTCTGGGGATTCTCTGGACTCTATGCACTGTATAATCACCTTGTGGTATACCATATACAGAGCCAGCTTCCTACAAGTAGTATCTGAAAAACACGTTCGTTAGATTCCTCACCTTAGAATATCCCCAGGCGTCAATCTGGATCCGGAAAGATTTTTCGTCAGCAATACACTTGCGCGCCGCTAGGCGTCGTCTGCGGCTCTCTGTCCGTCGTCGGCGTCATGATCGCCGGAATGACGTCGTCTGAGTACTTAGACGCCGCCCTCGCGTGCTTGCGTCCGTTCTTTTTTCTGCGCCAGTAAGCGCTGATCCGGGAAAAGCCTACCCTTTTTGTCACTTTTTGACTAAACTTTTTTGAACTCTTTTGGTTCCATTCTTCGTCGACCTCGACTCTGGTGCTGATAGGAATCCCTGGATTAAAGGCTTGTGACTGCTGTTACCGACTGATGTCGGTAACTGACCACCACCGCCGGTGCCTCTATTGCCTCGGGGCCGACAACGATGTCGAGTCGTGCCTGGTCTGCCAGGCCTTGACTTCGAAGGCTAGGCGGGAGTGGTCCCGCAAGCTGCTAGAGTTCCGGCAGTCTGCTCCACGCCGTTCAAGGTCCCGGTCGAGGAGGAGGTCGAGGGACCGGTCGCGGAGCCGCAGCCATCACCGCTCGTCGGGGTCCAAGTCTTCGCGATCCGGTAAGTCGAAGCAAAGCAAGAAGTCGAAGAGGTGACATCGCTCTTCTGGCACCCCTCGCGTGACTCGGCTGAGGGTTCGGTTGGCACGCCGCAGGAGCCCCGTCCGTCCCCATACCCTCCGGTCCCTGGGACTGAAGCGACTCCGGCGGAGGTCAGTGCCTTCCTCATGGCCATGAGGAACCTGGCTCCGCCATAGACGCCTGCCGGTGCGCCTTCGGGCCTCGCAGTTTTGACTGGGAGGCCTAGCGAGCCGGCGGCTCCGGCACCGTCATCTACTCCGGTCCCTATGCCACAGGTCCCAGAGGGATTCTGGCCTGGATCCCAGTCGGTGCCGGTCGACCTCACGACTCCTCCGGCGCCGCCTTCAGACTATGCCGTTCCCCGGTTTAGTCCCAGTCCGGGCCCGGCGTAGGAGCGGCGCCGCACCAGACGCCGATGGGTGGCAATTTCATCTTCCGCCCGGCTCTGATCATTCCACCTGTATACCAGGAATCGGTTGACGGTGAGGACTGGGAGGGGTCAGAGGACCCTCTGGCCCGGCAGGGCCAGTCATCTCAGGACTGGGCAGACGAATTGGGGGATGCCAGTGGTCTTGACACCTCCCCTGACACTGGCTTCATCTCTCCTCCGACCGTGGCTTCGGAGGAAGGTGCTACCTTTACTGTGGTGCTGGGCAAGGCGGCAGAAGCCCTTGGGCTGGAGTTGCCTGCTGTGGCCGTGAGGACTAATCTCACTGAAGTGCTCCAACCGTCACCAAGCTACTCAGAGCCTCTGCTGCAGTTCAATGAAGCACTGATTGACGTTCTGAAAGGCACCTGGTCCAAGCCCTCCACAGTTCCTCCTGTGGACCGGAATGTGGCCCGGCACCACCGCCCTGCACCGGGCGACCCCAGTTTTCTGCGCCCCACGCCCGAGAGCCTATTTATCCAGGCCTCTACCTCCCAGACCTCCTTCCCGTCCGCTCCCCCGGATCGGGAATCCGAAAGTTGGAACAGTTTGGGATGAAACTTCTCCTCAGTTTGGGGTTGCGGTCTATCAACACCGCGTGCCTTTTGGACCGTTACTCCCACTCCTTGTGGGATACGGTGGAGGACGTGCTGCCCGGACGCGGCTCACGTAGGCTTTTGCCGAGGGGCGGGATGCGGCACGGCATGCAATCCGATGTGGACTGGACACCATGGACTTGCTGGGCAGGGCAATGTCTACCATGGTGGCGCTTCGTCGCCACACCTGGCTGCGTTCCACGAGTTTTTACGGGGATGTCCAGAGCACCCTCATTGGCATGCCCTTCGATGGTAGTTGCCTTTTTGGCGACAAAGCGGATAGTACGCTGGAGTGCTTTAAGGACTCCAGGGCTACGCCCAAGTCCGTGAGCCTCTCGGCACGTGCCCGCAAACTTACGCTTTTTACCCCTTGTGAGAAAGTGGCTCTGTATATACTGTTCCTTAATAGGTACAGGGTGTACAGAGTCCACAGACCCCAAGGGTTTAACAGAGGTTAAAGTTAGATATAACCTTACTCTCCAAAGTGGTAGCCTGGTCGAGCAGTAAAGCAGTATCGGAGGACAGTGTAAAGCATTTGTTGTACACACTGTCAGCAAATAGTTCCACACACTAAATAACTGAACTCTAGGCCAATGGTTTGTATATTAAAAATATATGCTTGTTTTATTTTAGAACCAACACTTGGAATTAAAATATACTTTCTCGACAGGAGATGTTTCATAAAAATACTTTTGTATATGCAATAGACTTTTTAGTAAACAGTTACAAGTAGTTGCAGTAGGCAACTCTATTTCTAAACACAATACATTGAGCTCAATGATAAATTCAAATTATATGCAACAGATTACTTTTTAGATTACTTTTGTAATTCCAGGCTTGGATCCTAGATCCACTCCTGGGTCAGTTCTCAGAATCAGCTGTTGAAAATCGACTTTGGTACTGTAATGATTTTTAACTAATATTTAGCTATTTCAAAAGTTAGCACTTACAAAATATTTCAGAGCAAACAATCAATGATTCCCTATGGAAGGAAATGTAGGTTACAGGTACAGTAGATTATCGTTACTTTTGTAATCCAGTACTGGGTGTCTAGACTCAGTACTGGGACCTTTATCCAAAACAGCTAAGTAATTACGTTTTCGGTAGGGCTGGGGCCAAAGCAGTTGGTGTCTCCCTCTCCTTTGCAGCTGCAGGGCAGGTCGTCTTTTCTTCTCGCTCTTCTTCTAATTTCGGAATCTGGAATCTGGGGAAGGAAGGTTCAGGGTGCCCCTAAATACTAGATTTAGGGATGTTACAGGTAGGTGAAGGCCAGGGACCAATGGGTCCTTGTCCCGGGGTGGGTACACCCCCTATCCTGCCCCTCTCCTGTGGGAGGGGGGCAGTAGCCTAATCCTGATAGGGTAGGGCCTCCCATCTTCAAGAAGGCGAGAGCCCGGAGATGTGCTTCACCTCGCCTCCCCCACCTGAGGGGTGGGGTGGGCAGGCTGGCACATCCCCTGTCCTTGTATGCGGTTTCCGGCCAAGCTTCCCGCCAGAGTGGGGGGGTTGCAGTGGCCTGGGGAAACTCCTAGAGGCGGCAGGCCTTTGAAGCTTCCCTTTGCTCATCCTGGGGGAGGAGATCTATCACCTCACCCAGGATGTGCATTGTTGCAGGCCCGGGAGAGCAGGGGCTCTCCCACCCAGGGGTCCAGCAACGTGTCTGCTGTGTGGCAGCCTGGGTAGCCTCAGAGCAGACGTGAATTGTAGGTTAGTTGTAAGGGGGCATCTCTAAGATGCCCTGTGGGGTGCTTGGTACATTAAATCTCACACTGGCATCAGTGTGGGTTTAATGTGCTGAGAAGTTTGATACCAAACTTCCCAGTCTTTAGTGTTGCCATTATGGTGCTGTGGAGCTCGTGTTTGACGAGCTCTCAGCACCATGTACTCTTAAATGGCAGCACTGCACTTACAGTGCCCGGGAATGGATCTGGGTATTGTAGGGGCACAGGGCTATTGCTCCTGTGCCCACACCATGGGCATAAGGCACCCAGCCAGAGGGGTGACTGACATATGTCTTGGCAGTGTGGGTTTTGGGCATGGCACACAGATGTGTGCCATGTCGACTCTTCATTTTGTCCTGCAGCCAGACACTCAGCCTGCAAAGGCAGTGTGTGTGTGTAAGGGTACAGGGCCCCTAAGGGTGGCACAATGAGTGCTGCAGCCCTTAGGGGTCTTCCCTGGTCACAAGGCCCTGGGTACCTAGGGAACCATTTACTAGGGGCTGACATGTGGCCAGGGTTTGCCAATTTGGAGTTTGTGTGTTTTAAGGAAGGAACATAGGCCCTGGGCACCTGATTGGCAGGAGTTCAGGGTACACTCAGTCAAAGTACATTTAGCAAAAAGTGTGGGCATACCATGCAAGAAAGAGGGCACTTTCTCACACCCCTTTCGTGGCCAAGGAAGGGGCGCCCCCTCACGTCCGCCTAGCCACAGGCCGCAGAACCAACCTCCATGCAGTCGCGGACGTGAGTTTCGCCGAGGCGGTACAGGGGGAACAACGTGCCAGTCCGTCCACATCTACCCCAGCAGCATCCGCCTCAAAGCCCTCCTATCCGAACTTTCAGGCCCATTCCACGCCAGTGGGAGGCAGAGTTCGCCATCACCTGCTCCACTGGCGTTCCATCACGTCTGACAGGTGGGTGCTGCAAATCGTCCGAAGGGGCTACTCCCTCCCCTTCGAGGCGACCCATCCAGCCATGCCACCGCAGTGCCACTGAATTTCTGGGGATAACTTGCAACTAATGCAGGAGGAAGTTACGGCCCTCTTGGCCAAGGGGGCCATCGCGCGCGTTCCTGGTCCAGAAGTAGGTCATGGTTGTTATTCCCACTACTTTCTGGTTCCCAAGAAGGGCAAAGGGGGCCTACGCCCTATCTTGGACCTCGGGAGCGTCAACGCCTTCCTCCGGAAGGAGAAGTTCAAGATGCTCACCTTAGCTCGGGTTCTGGCTGCCCTGGAGACTGGATGGTAGCGTTGGACTTGCAGGACGCTTATTTCCACATCCCCGTCCTGCCGGCCCACTGGCGTTACCTGCGGTTCACGGTGGGCCAAGAGCATTTTCAATTTACCGTGCTCCCCTTCGGCCTCACCAGTGCCCCTTGGGTGTTAACTAAAGTGATGGCGGTGGTCGCAGCTCATCTGGGCAGATAGGGTGTTCCAAGATCTTACTGGAGGGGGAGAGATCTGCCTCTGAAATTATAGATTGCACAATGGATATTGCTAAAACCGGATTTCGACAACTAACGGGCGCAGCTGTGTTACGGCGCCAGGGTTGGTTGAAGGCAACTTCCTTCAGGCCGGAAGTACAAACCAAGGTACTAGAACTTCTTTGGCCCGCATATTGATGAGGCATTACAAGGTATTAAGAAGGATACCTTCAATACTAGGACCGGTGAGGCCCTAATCTCCACGCACAGTTGCGTTTAGGTGGATACCTTGAAACTTCTCAAAACTGTAGTTATTCTTAAACAGACTCAATCCAACATTGTGGTGAATAAATGAAAATTTTTTCGAAGCAATATCTCAATGATTATAGCAATTTATTCATTGCAAAAGTAATTGTTGATTAAATCTTCATTCATTTCTTCGTACAAATCCAAATTACACTCTTACAAGAAGTTCACTTTTTGTAAATGCCCAATGCATTTCGAGCCAACCGGCTCTTCGTCAGGGGCTAAGTATCTAAAGAAATAAATAAACCGTATATATTTACACGATAAACGTTACAATGATGGCAAAACATCAGTTTGCAAATACATGATCAAACTCAAAATTTCATAACAACATTCCATGCTGAAACACGACTGGGTAGTAAGTTCAGTGACCGAATAATGACCCAAAATGACCATCACCAGGAAATGTTTGAATAAAGTTGTGTAAATAGTGAAGAAAGCGAAAAAAACGAAAACCCAATGAAACTGTTACCTTGTAGATCAATGAAAAATCGCTGTTCAAAACGAAGAATTCAATCTGAAAACAGAACACACTGAAATGTCGTTTCTAAACAAAGAGAAAGAAACTGACAAAAGCGATAAGATGAAAAATCAAATGAAAAATCTTACCGACACAGTACAACGTGGTCGATTCAGTGAAGAGGAAACCTATCCGACTGCTGGTTCAAAAAATCACCAGGTGAAACTCATAGCGGCATGATGGGAGCATGCGCTTATATCAGAGCATATTAGACATGAACGAGGTGACTAAACAACGATGGGTAAAACTATCACGAGAAAGAAAACTACAATGAAAATAAACAAGGTGACTAAAAATACGCAGGCTCTAATCGAGGTTAAGGCTAACTCCTCTATTGAAAATGAACGAGGTGACTAAACGCGTAAGCCTGAAACAAGATGGGGGTAATGCTCGCGTGCATACTGTGCTGCTAAACTGAAAATAAACGAGGTGACTAAAAACGAGATAGATGGTGCCGCCATCTTGGAAGAGAGCGCAAAGAACCCATAGTGAAAAAATACTGTATTAATGGTAGAAGAATGGTAAAAAATACAAAATATACCGCGAAAAATTAAAGCATATATTGGTGGGGTCACTGGTCAGGGTAATCTAACCCAAGAAGAATGGTTAATCACATTGGTATATGTGAATATGCAGTACTATCCTGATACAAAAAAAGCTCTAGCACACATACATCATAAATAACAAGCATAGTCTATTTTGTCATTGATGCCTTTTTCCATTAAGGTGTCCAAACGCTTGATCCAATAGGTCTCCCTCTGTAGGAGACTTCTAGTCAGATCTGTGTCTTGACATTGCTCTACTCTTTCTAGCACAGAGAATCTGAGTTGGGCGATACTGTGCTTTTCTTCGTTCCAATGCATAGCCAAACTGCTGTGTTTATTGAATGTTCTGATTGTACTTTTGTGCTCAGATATCCGTGTTTTAATTTTTCTTTCGCTTTTGCCCACATACAACTTGCCACATGGACATTTGATGTAGTAGATGAGTTTGTTTGAATTGCAATCAGAAGTGTGGTGAAGTTGAATGATTTCTCCAGTGCATGGATGATTTAATGTGTTACTGATGATAACATTATTGCAATGGATGCAGTTATGACATTTACTCATTCCTTTGTAAGCGATGTTTCCTTGCTTAATTGGAGTATTGATCATTTCTTTAATATTTTTTGCGCGTTTATAAGCAAACATGGGAGGGTCTTTAAAAATGTTGTGAAAATCAGGCTCATTCTGTAACAATTCCCATCTTTTAATGATGATGTTCTTCACTTTACCAGATACTGTAGAGTATTTTGATACAAACACTTGTCTAGTTGTCTGCTTTCGTGGTCTGCTTAATAAGAGACTGTCTCTGTTGAATTTGGATGCGCGTTGTTTGGCTGATTCAATCACTTCTATAGGGTATCCCCTGGCAAGATACATCTGCTGTTGGAGTGATAAATTCTTCTCCGTATCCTCTGCAGTGGAGCAGATCTGTTTTATCCGCAAGAATTGAGACAATGGTAGGTTGTATTTTAGGCTGTTGGGATGGAAACTTTGGAAATGGAGCGCACTGTTCACATCTGTTTGCTTTTTGAAAACCTCCGTTTTTATGTGACCTGCTTCTTTGGTGAGAATGACATCAAGAAAAGATATTTTTGTCGGATCAATTGCATGGGTAAACTGAATGTGTTCATCAATTTGATTAAGTTGTTCAATTTTGCTTTCCAACATTTCCTGAGTGTTAATCCAGAGAATAAGTATATCATCAATGAATCTGCAATATAGCAGTAAATTTCCAGTCCATCCGATATCTTTGTAGATGTAGTCTGATTCAAATTTAGCCATGAAGGTGTTAGCATAAGCCGGAGCCCCGGCAAAGCCCATAGATGTGCCTTGTTGCTGCAAATAAAAATCATTATTCCAATAAAAGTAACTGTGATGTAAACAAAAATGTAAAAGTTCCAGAATGAACACTTTGTCTGCTCTGAGCGAAGATTGGCACAGTAGAGCCCATTCTACCGCCTCCATGCCAGCTGAGTGAGGGATCGAAGTATATAAAGACTTGACATCTATGGTGCAAAAAATGATGTCTTCCATGAACTTTATTTTCTGTAGCTTTAATAAGAAATCTGTCGTATCTTTGATATACGAGGGCCATTCTTGAACCAGCGGTTGTAGGAAGTAGTCAATATAGTGTCCCAAGGGCTCGAAGATGGTTCCACAACCCGTTACTATGGGCCGCATTGGTGGATTAAACAAGTCTTTATATACTTCGATCCCTCACTCAGCTGGCATGGAATAATGATTTTTATTTGCAGCAACAATGCACATCTCTTTTCTTGATGTCATTCTCACCAAAGAAGCAGGTCACATAAAAACGGAGGTTTTCAAAAAGCAAACAGATGTGAACAGTGCGCTCCATTTCCAAAGTTTCCATCCCAACAGCCTAAAATACAACCTACCATTGTCTCAATTCTTGCGGATAAAACGGATCTGCTCCACTGCAGAGGATACGGAGAAGAATTTATCACTCCAACAGCAGATGTATCTTGCCAGGGGATACCCTATAGAAGTGATTGAATCAGCCAAACAACGCGCATCCAAATTCAACAGAGACAGTCTCTTATTAAGCAGACCACGAAAGCAGACAACTAGACAAGTGTTTGTATCAAAATACTCTACAGTATCTGGTAAAGTGAAGAACATCATCATTAAAAGATGGGAATTGTTACAGAATGAGCCTGATTTTCACAACATTTTTAAAGACCCTCCCATGTTTGCTTATAAACGCGCAAAAAATATTAAAGAAATTATCAATACTCCAATTAAGCAAGGAAACATCGCTTACAAAGGAATGAGTAAATGTCATAACTGCATCCATTGCAATAATGTTATCATCAGTAACACATTAAATCATCCATGCACTGGAGAAATCATTCAACTTCACCACACTTCTGATTGCAATTCAAACAAACTCATCTACTACATCAAATGTCCATGTGGCAAGTTGTATGTGGGCAAAACCGAAAGAAAAATTAAAACACGGATATCTGAGCACAAAAGTACAATCAGAACATTCAATAAACACAGCAGTTTGGCTATGCATTGGAACGAAGAAAAGCACAGTATCGCCCAACTCAGATTCTCTGTGCTAGAAAGAGTAGAGCAACGTCAAGACACAGATCTGACTAGATAAGTCTCCTACAGAGGGAGACCTATTGGATCAAGCGTTTGGACACCTTAATGGAAAAAGGCATCAATGACAAAATAGACTATGCTTGTTATTTATGATGTATGTGTGCTAGAGCTTTTTTTGTATCAGGATAGTACTGCATATTCACATATACCAATGTGATTAACCATTCTTCTTGGGTTAGATTACCCTGACCAGTGACCCCACCAATATATGCTTTAATTTTTCGCGGTATATTTTGTATTTTTTACCATTCTTCTACCATTAATACAGTATTTTTTCACTATGGGTTCTTTGCGCTCTCTTCCAAGATGGCGGCACCATCTATCTCGTTTTTAGTCACCTCGTTCATTTTCAATAGAGGAGTTAGCCTTAACCTAGATTAGAGCCTGCGTATTTTTAGTCACCTTGTTTATTTTCATTGTAGTTTTCTTTCTCGTGATAGTTTTACCCATCGTTGTTTAGTCACCTCGTTCATGTCTAATATGCTCTGATATAAGCGCATGCTCCCATCATGCCGCTATGAGTTTCACCTGGTGATTTTTTTGAACCAGCAGTCGGATAGGTTTCCTCTTCACTGAATCGACCACGTTGTACTGTGTCGATAAGATTTTTCATTTGATTTTTCATCTTATCGCTTTTGTCAGTTTCTTTCTCTTTGTTTAGAAACGACATTTCAGTGTGTTCTGTTTTCAGATTGAATTCTTCGTTTTGAACAGCGATTTTTCATTGATCTACAAGGTAACAGTTTCATTGGGTTTTTTCGTTTTTTTCGCTTTCTTCACTATTTACACAACTTTATTCAAACATTTCCTGGTGATGGTCATTTTGGGTCATTATTCGGTCACTGAACTTACTACCCAGTCGTGTTTCAGCATGGAATGTTGTTATGAAATTTTGAGTTTGATCATGTATTTGCAAACTGATGTTTTGCCATCATTGTAACGTTTATCGTGTAAATATATACTGTTTATTTATTTCTTTAGATACTTAGCCCCTGACGAAGAGCCGGTTGGCTCGAAATGCATTGGGCATTTACAAAAAGTGAACTTCTTGTAAGAGTGTAATTTGGATTTGTACGAAGAAATGAATGAAGATTTAATCAACAATTACTTTTGCAATGAATAAATTGCTATAATCATTGAGATATTGCTTCGAAAATTTTTTCATTTATTCACCACAATGTTGGATTGAGTCTGTTTAAGAATAACTACAGTTTTGAGAAGTTTCAAGGTATCCACCTAAACGCAACTGTGCGTGGAGATTAGGGCCTCACCGGTCCTAGTATTGAAGGTTTGAAGTGTCAGGAATCCATGACTGTTGGAATCCACTCCACAGCACGCTATCCAAAATAAGTGTTAAACGAGTAAAACATTGTCACAAACACGAACTCTGAGTGCCTCTACCACCCATTTTGTTATTAAGAAGGATACCGACACCGCTAGGGCATTGGGTACCCTACAATTCCGGAACCCTTCATTTTGAGGCTCAAGAGGGAGAGGTCAAACCGACTCGAGGAGATTTCCAACACCGATCTTCCTTCCCTTCCTCTCAGCAATACTGTTCGCAATATCAGCAGCGTCAACAACCCTCCTACACTAAATCTTCCTTTCGTGGCAAGGGAGGGAGTCAAAAGGACGCCGCTCACCGGCAATGACTTTCAACTACCGCCGGTCTCCAACTCCTCTCCGCCCTCTAAAGTTGGAGGAAGAATTTCCCATTTTTTCACAAATTGGAAAAAAGTAACTACGGACCATTGGGTTCTACAATTAGTTCAATTCGGACAATCTCTAGAGTTCATCCAGATTCCTCCCCAAACCCCTCCCCGTCCTAAGCTTCACAAAAATGTGCGTGCTTTACTCCTGGAGGTGGCACTCATGCTCCAGAAGGGAGCTATCGAGAGGGTTACCCCAGGTCAAAAGGGAAAGGGGTTTTACTCCCGTTTTTTTCCTCATTCGAAAAAAGGACAAGAAATGGAGACCTATATTGGACTTGAGGGATCTAAACAAGTTTTTGAATAAAGTCGTTTCGTATGGTCACCATTCAGGAAGTGTTACAACTTCTCAATGCGGACGATTACATGGTGTTTTTAGACCTGCAAGACTCCTATTTTCATATTCCAATACACCGCAAGCACAAGAAATATCTGAGATTCATGGTGGCGGGCAGGCATTACCAGTTTCGGGTTCTGCCGTTTGGACTCAAATCGGCGCCACGCATTTTTACCAAATGTCTAGCTCCAGTGGCTGCGTACCTACGACAACATCACCATCGAGTCTTCGCATATCTGGATGACTGGCTCGTCAAATCACCCTCTCTAGGAGGCGCGTCCAGGTCTTCCAGCGCCTTTCTGAGGCTTTTAGATTGTCTGGGGCTGACGCTCAATCGGGACAAGTCCGTCCTTCAGCCTTCCCAGCGCATCAGTTTTCTGGGTGCTACCCTAGACACCATGCAGAGGAAGGAGTTTTCATCACAGGAACGCAAAGACAAACTTCATTCATTGGCGCTCCGTATAAGGTCCAAGAAGACGCTGTCAGTGCGTCTCTTCAAGTCCCTACTCGGGATGATGTCTTCTTGCATCCTGTTAGTTCCGCACTGTCGCCTTCACATGCGGCCTCTTCAGGAAGCGCTGTCGGGTCAATGGGTCCAGTGTACGGGGTCCTTCGAACTCATCTAGGTGACCCCTGCGATCAAAAAGGCTCTACGGTGGTGGACTTGCACCCAGAACCTTTCTCAAGGCTTGCCTTTCTTGCTTCCTGCTGCTCCACATATCACCACGGACGCCTCCTTAGAAGGCTGGGGAGCTTTCCTTCAAGAACTGGCGGAAAGTGGTCCCCTTCCGAGAAGGCACTTCACATAAATCTTCTGGAGCTGCGCGCAGTGCATCTCGCTCTGGTGGCTTTCCTTCCACGAATCAAAAACTCCCTAGTGCTTGTCCGAACGGACAATACCACGACAATGCACTATTTGAACAAACAGGGTGGGACTCGTTCTCGGACACTCTCTCATGAGTCACAACATCTCTCTCCGAGCAGAGTATGTTCCAGGCGCCCACAACGTGTTGGCGGATTCTGAGCAGAAGGCAGGCGGAATGCCACGAGTGGGAGTTGGATCAGCCGGTCCTCAACAGCATATTCGCTCGATGGGGCACCCCTCTTCTGGACCTCTTCGCTACCCAGCAGAATGCCAAATGCCAACACTTTGCAAGCTGGCATCCCCAGCAAGGGTCTCTGGGGAATGCATTTTCGATTGCATGGTGCAACGTCTTTGCCTACGCCTTTCCGCCAATTCCCCTGATTCCCAGGGTTCTCCAGAAGTTGAAAGCAGAGCCCTGCACACTCATATTGATAGCTCCAGCTTGGCCACGCCAACATTGGTTTACAGAGCTTCACCTTCTGTCCCTGGAACCGCCGATCAGGTTGAAACCGTTTCCATCTCTTCTAACGCTCAACAACCAACAAGTCCAGCATTCGGATCCGTCATCTTTCAAATTATCAGCTTGGCTCCTTGGTTCAGAGAGTTTCAGTGTTTAGACATTCCTCCTGATTGTAGACAAGTTCTAGCTCGGGCCCGAGCAGATAGTACCAACAGAACGTATTCATTAAAATGGAAAAGGTTTTGTATCTGGTGCAAATCAAAAAATTACACCCTCTCTTCCACACCGGAACAAATATTGCTGTACCTTCTACATCTGGCAAAATCTGGTCTAGCTCATGCCTCCATTAACCCCTTCGCTGCGGCGCGAATTCCGCCGCAGCGCTGGGGGGGGTTGACGGCGCCGCTGTGCTCATGACGGAACCACGCAGTCATGAGTCACGGGAGAGCTGTGCTCATGACGGCGTGGTTCCGTCATGACTCCACCCACTGCGCTAATCGCCCGCACAGGCGGGGAATTAGCGCCGCGTGGGAGGAGCGGCCGCTAACGGCCGCAGCATGACCGAACCACTCCGTCATGAGCACAGCGCACCCGTGGCTCATGACGGAGTGGTTCCGTCATGAGCGGGGAACGGGTTAAAGTTCACCTGGCAGCAATATCGCGCTTCAGGAGATCCTCTACAGGTCCTTCTCTGTGGTCTCATAGGCTTATTAAGCAATTTCTTAAAGGACTGTTTAGAACATTCCCTCCAGTAAAACCTGTACCTCCGGCTTGGCATCTCAACACGGTTCTGGCTCAACTCATGAAACACCCGTTTGAGCCAATACACAGAGAAGATCTTAAGTATCTCTCCTGGAACACTGCGCTCCTTCTGGCCCTTACCTCGGCAAGGCGAGTGGGGGAACTCCAGGCTTTTTCAATCCAAGACCCTTTCCTTCAATTCAAACAGGATAGGGTCATTCTTCTAACAAATCCAAAGTTTATCCCTAAAGTTCCCTCACAGTTCCATCTTAACGAGCCTATCGTGCTGCGTTCATTCTTTTCAAATCTGCAGACAGCAGCAGAGAAAGCCCTGCATTCCTTGGACCTTAAGCGCTGCCTAAAGTTTTACATTGACAGAACGAAACCATTTCGTAAGTCTAACCAACTCTTCGTAGCGTACTGTGGGCCTAGAAAAGGGCTACCACTAACCAAACAAAGTATCTCTCGCTGGATCTCTTCAGCCATTACCTTCTGTCACCAGCAAGCAGGGCGTCCACTACTCAACATTTCGTGCCCATTCCACGAGGGCAATGTCTACTTCCATGGCACTGTTTGCAGGAGTGCCCATTGTGGACATTTGTAGAGCGGCCACATGGAAGACGCCGCATACATTCACCAAGCATTACTGCTTGGATACGGAACTCATGAAGGATGCTGCAGTGGGTCAAGTGGTGCTCCGTCATTTATTTAATTAGAGGTGAGCCCTTTCTTTCATCCCACCATCCTTTCCACTTTACGCACATTTCTCTACTGTGATTTATGCCTCTGTCATTGTTTTTTGGTACTTTCTATTTTTTCACATGGATATGTTATCTGTGAATGTTTATATGCTGTACCTTGCGAAATATGCTTTCCATTGCTTACTATTCTGATTCAGTGTGAGGAGAAATAACAAGGGGACCCGATCTGGTAGCCTAAGGACCTCGGGTAATTGCTTATTTTAAAGAACAAAGGTCCTTAGCATAAGAGTAAATAGTGAAAGCATTTCTACATAGACTACACTATGAGTAGTCTTCCAATGTCCAGCCGGACAAAGGAACATTTATTCAAACAAAATAAAAGGGGAATGAACGGAATAAGGGAACCAACAAGGGTGGAAAAGGGCACAATCCTGTTCCGAGCTTGGAAGTAAAGGGATGGAAAGAATGGAAACAAGAAAGAAATAACAGGCAAAGAAATTAGTTGATTGAAGAGCAAAAGGTGGCTTACATTACACGATAATCTTAAGTAAGCTCATACCAGCGAACAACACAATAGAATTTACACAGTGGTTAAATTGTGGTGTTTGCTAAACAAGTCGACGTTTCGATCCCTAGCTCTGTGGGATCATCATCAGGACTAGAATGTGAACTGTTGCCTGATAAGTTGTTTGAAACAGCCTGTAAAGTTGTGAGACAGGAAAAAAGAAAATATACAAGATTTAAACAGTAATTATGGTCCACCAAACGTTGAGCATATCTAGTCGACAACCGTTCGGATAATGTAGAACATATATGCACATTAAGAAGAAAGTGGGGTGAGCGTGGTAGTCAACATGCGGACAAGAATGATAACGTTGCTGTGTACTTCAGCACGCAGTACCAGTGGAAGACCCATATGGTCAACGACGGTGAAGGAGCAACATTAGATGTGTAAATGCCCAGTGTTGGCAGTGAGAGGGATGTCAAGAGGGCGTATGCGGTTGGCGAAGGGTGGTGTCAAGCATGCCTGGAGATGAAACAGGAGGGTGCTTAGTGCCGTTCCGAGAAAATACGTTGTGGACTATGACAATTGTGGTGGTATGACAAGAAGCCGCGCGTTGTTGGCGGTACATGCTCGCTAGAAAAATTGGTGCGTTCGGAGTGTAAAACGTTTATGAATGCTGACACAGGTTGCGGGGTGTGGTGGTGTGACAAGAAGCGGCGCAGTGATGGCGGTACACACCTGCAAGCAACCATAGTGCACTGACCTGGCGAGCGGCTCTGCGGGTGCCTGATGCAAAGAGGGAGGCTCGTGACTGTCTCAGGATGGACACATACAATGTTGCTCCTTCACAGTCGTTGACCATATGGGTCTTCCACTGGTACTGCGTGCTGAAGTACACAGCAACGTTGTCATTCTTGTCCGCATGTTGAGTACCACGCTCACCCTACTTTCTTCTTAATATGTATATATGTTCTACATTATCCGAACGGTTGTCGACTAGATATGCTCAACAATTGGTGGACCATAATTACTGTTTAAATCTTGTATATTTTCTTTTTTCCTTTTTTCCTGTCTCACAACTTTACAGGCTGTTTCAAACAACTTATCAGGCAACAGTTCACATTCTAGTCCTGATGATGATCCCACAGTATTAAGAGCTAGGGATCGAAACGTCGACTTGTTTAGCAAACACCACAATTTAACCACTGTGTAAATTCTATTGTGTTGTTCGCTGGTATGAGCTTACTTAAGATTATCGTGTAATGTAAGCCACTTTTTGCTCTTCAATCAACTAATTTCTTTGCCTGTTATTTCTTTCTTGTTTCCATTCTTTCCATCCCTTTACTTCCAAGCTCGGTACAGGATTGTGCCCTTTTCCACCCTTGTTGTTTCCCTTATTCCGTTCATTCCCCTTTTATTTTGTTTGAATAAATGTTCCTTTGTCTGGCTGGACATTGGAAGACTACTCATAGTGCTCATTGTAGTCTATGTAGAAATGCTTTCACTATTTACTCTTATGCTAAGGACCTTTGTTCTTTAAAATATACTATTCTGATTCAGGCATGTGAATCTATGAAAGGTACCCTAATACTGGATAAGGAACGCGTTACTTACCTGTAACTGCGGTTATCCAGTATTGGTATCTTTCATAGATTCACATGCAACCCACCCACCTCCCCTGGAAGGGCTCTCTTGGATCTCTGTGATACAACTACTTAGCACTGTTCTTAAGAACATCTGAGGGACTAGAGCTCCTTCCAGGAAGGTTCTAGAGGGTGGTGCTAGCTGATTGGCTAATCGCCAAACTTTGGTCCTTTTTACATAAGGACGTGGATGTTACTAAGATAAGGCCTTTTGGGCCTCTTACTCTATATGTCTACTGAGACATTGCGTTGTTTATTTACCGGGGACTCCCATCCCGACGACGGGGAATGATTCAGGCATGTGAATCTGTGAAAGATAGCAATACTGGATAACCGCAGTTACAGGTAACGCGTTCCGTATGTCACTTAACAGTGTTGCATTGTTACCATATTGTTTCGTAAGCCTCTATCTCCCTGACGTTCCCACTTATGTTTCAGTGTTCTGGCATGTTGTCTGCTCATATTTGAGTGAGGGTTGTGCAGATAAATGAAAATATCAAATAGTTCTTCATTGCTGCTAATGTTTACCTGCCACCGTCTATGTACCGAAATTTCATCACACTTTTTTCTTCTCAAGGTTTAGTCCCTATTTCCGTACAAAGGAGAGACTGTATCTCAGTTCAGTGTCCTACAGTAATATGATTGAACCAAAAAAGTGTTTTTGCCGTTTTGATTTAACCGGAACATGTAATGATGATGATTGCCAGTGGTAAGTATATTTCAATGCATTATACTTGTATATACTAATTACAAATTTGTCTTAAGTGAACTTATTGCAGTGTTGCACTTTTTCTAAAAGTTCTTAGGATGAGAGTACTTTGGTACTGTTGGTACATTTTTTAATGATATCGAGACTACCCGAAAGCGCAAGCTGTCTGGTTGCAGAAGACCTATTGTGAGCTTATCAAGAACTTGCAGATGCATGCAGCCCACCCTCCCTCATTGTTTACCATTGGTTGGCTTCATTGTCACCCATTTCCTTGATTCTTATTTGCTGGCTGCTCACTTTTAGGGAATTACTTTATTTTTGGTTAAGCCTGTCAAAATGCATGTGTGTTCCACCTGTCTCCCTCTTATGGTCATCTCCTGCTCTCTCATAGTCCTTCCACGCTCTGTTTCCTCTTTTTCTCATGCCTGCTCACACTCTTAACAGCTTTTTTTCTCAACATCCCCCTTGTGCTCTCCACAACTTGCTGCCCGAACCTGCTCCCCAACCCCCATTTGCCCCCTCACCTCCGTTGTGATGATGCATCCACATACCAACAGAATGACTGTACCACGAACAGCGGTTGCATCATCTTCCTATCTTTTTAATTGTCAATGAAAATGCGTCCGGCAAAAAGCATTTTTTTTACCCATGCTATAGACTTTTCCAAATCTTGTTATAGCAGGTTGCTTATTGGAGAGCTCAACAGTGTGGTTGGCCCAGATATCTGCTAAACAGCCACTTGTTTGTAGGTAAATGAGGAGGGATATTTACTGCTAATAATTTGAACCAAGTGAGAACAGTGGTCACTAATGGTGGTTTAGTTATTTTGTGTTTTTTGAAAACTGAATTAAACCGTTTTCTTTGAAGGTTGATCCTTACCAATAACCTGACACGAATGTTTTTTAAAAATATGTACGAAATGGTAGTTGGCTCACTAGTGACTAATTCAACAAGCACTTAATCGTTCAGGTATATGTAGAGCAAAAAATGAAATAATGAAATATCAAATTGTCACTGAATGTGTTCAGCTGCATGAATCTTTTATGGATTCACATTCTGTACATTATTATAATTGGGTGAGAAATTATTCAGGTTTTTTTTTTTTGTTCTGTGAGTTGCCATTGACCGCCATTTGGTGGTATGTCCAGCCCCCTGACAAATCAGATGTGCGCCCTGGAAATTCCCATGTGTGGTCGTCATCTTTACATTTTTTTCAGCCATTGGGTCTGGATGCCAAACGGAGGAGATCTGATGGATTTGTAGCAAATTCGACAAATCGTTAAAATCCAATCACAAGGACACTGTAACCGGTTCCCAATGAAAAATCACGACTGGTACAAGAATGCGTGGTCTGAGAATGCACAGAGGAGGAGGCGTGAGTGCAAATGGACAATACCGCATCTAGATTCTACCACAAATACCACCACAAATTGCGCAGAATGATCCCCACAAAATATGCAATCTCTGGCTTCCAAGGGAGCAGTGCGCCGAGAAGTGTGGTCTACGAGAGTTCCAATCAAAACCACTGAAGGTGAGAGAAAAATAATGTTGGACATATTACGCAATGATGGAGGCAAAAAAGAAACCAACCTCACTCAAAAATCTGGGCCTGCCCAGCGACGAAGAAGAAACCAAAGAAATCGAGCTGGATCAGATGCCGAAGAAAGGGTGATTGACATTGAGAGACTAGAGGCCTAAAGGAACTTGTTGATAAAAGCGGACCCTAGGAAGTAACATAAGGTTACCATGCAGCTGAAGGGTGCAGAATCGCACTAATCAGAGTTTCGATTTAGATGTCCATATATAGGTTTTCCTAAATCATGTCCTTATATAGGCACAATTCGCATTGCCCTTATTTAGGCATAGAATCCCAGTCCTTATTTAGGCATTAGCCATGCTATCCAAATACAGGCATGGTCACCTACATCCGTCCATCCCAACGGCACAACGAGTTCTTAGAAGCCAGACCCTTAAGCCTTTGGGACTGTCCCTAGCTAGGATTATTGATTTCTCCAAGAACTGATCTATTATGCATGAACTACTATTCCTTAGGGGTTCATTCATGAAGTCTTCCCTCTGGCCGACTTTACGTCAATGCTAACATTCCTAAGGACCTTCCAGGTATAAATATACCTTCACTTACCATGGCAAACCACGGCTCGACTGCACAGCTCGATACAGCTCGCCACAGCAAGTTCGGAAGGAATTTGAGTCCCAGCCTGACGCATTGACCAGACGCTGTCATCCCTGCTCGCAGGGAATCCAGCTTCCAGTGTTCGGACTCCCTTCGCGGGGTGTTAGTTTGAGACCAGGAAAGAGATTCCCACCTCTCATTCTAAGGTATGGAGCGGACTAGAACCTATAGGGACTCTTGGCATACTAACTTGGCATATGGAAAACAATAGCATACCATACTATAGAATACAGCACCTACTTCTTACTTTGTACTACACTTAGGTTAGGTACACTGGGGTAGAACTATTTAGACTCATCAGACGAGTATCCACTTTTTAGTCTGTTATTTATGTATGTGTATATGAATATATGTCGTAGCTAGAAGACAATGCTAGTGCAGTATTTCTTCTTACTGCTTATGCTGTACGCATTATATCTTGCATACTGTCTTGCGATTGTAACAGCTCATATCTTACATGAGAAACAAGACTGTTCAATAAATCCTTTTTATTGAAATGCCTATCTATTTCTGTGTCACTCTGAAGAAACTAAGCATGCATGATTGAGTGAAACTGTTCTCTGTTTCCACTATTCTGAGACATGTTCCGATTCTAAGGGAAACAAAGTTGTCATGTTTATGCTGTTGCCAGAAACTACTCCCTTCTTGTTTATTCAAATTGTTTCTAGTGGCCTCTGAGTTAGCTGGCACACAAAGTAATTAAGTTTAATGTACTCGATAGAGGCATACTGACCTCAGTCCTATGCCACAACTATAGTGTATATTATTCCAATGCGCAGAGCCTATAAGGGAAATAGGAACTACACTACAACTCCTGATAAAGAAAGTAAGCGAATGGAGATGGTGAGATCAAACATTGGCCATTCAATGGAGAATCGCCAACTTCGCTGCACTCCTCAATTGCTGTTGCCACCAGCAGTGGGTGGCAATAAAGCAGACAATGCAGCACCTTCTTTAGCAGTACGAAAAGGCAAAGGCAGGAGGAAAAAACATTGCCAACAATTCCACCAATACCAGCTAGGGAAAGTACACTCCATAGAGTAGATACTCCACCTAACAGGAAGTAAAGGATCTCATTAAAAAAAATGAAGCAAACACAAGGAGAAGATGGACGGAGCGCTGAAACTTTTCACCCACTCCATCATTGTTCTTGAGCTCATTTTGCCACTCAAGTAAAGACCTAGATATATGCAAATTTACTCTTGACCCTGTGCCTCATGGGAACAGTCCAGCTAGAACTGCCAAACCAGGTCTTCCTTGAACGGGAAACAAGCATCCTGGGACCCGGTAACACCGCTCATCAGCCAGGCTAGCTTGAATCCAGTGGCAAAGTGAGCCAGGGATCCATTATCTGGGCATACCCTGCCAACTTAGGGCGAACAAAGCAAACTCAAGGAGATGATGGACAGAGCGCGGAAAATTTTCAGGCACTCGCCCCCAGTCACAGATGTGGGTTGAATCCATCGTTTTTTAGCTCACTTCGCCACCCCCGTTCAGACCCAGCTATATGTAAATCAGGAGAGTCAAGACTGATTTGCATATGGCTGGGTTCAAGCTGGAATGGCACGGGGAGCAAAGAAACAATGGATTCACGCCCAGATCTCTGTACTGGGATGAATGTATTACATTGTTCTGCATTCTGTCCATCAGAATTGGGGAGAGAATGTAGCCTTTCAGCTAGAGCGGTCAACCTTGAAGCTGGGAAACCGGGTTCAAGTCTCAGCATTGACGCTAAACATTCTGTGATTGTGGGCAAATCACTTAATCTCCCCGTGCCCAACAAAAAATTAACGTGTCCTCATGTAACAAAACTGGTGCTCATGTAAAGCGCTCCGATACCTGATGTCTCGGGTCTAGTTCGCGCTATATAAAACTCTATATAAAAAAAAGTTCTTTCCGATTAAAAAATGAATAATACAAAGAGCAACCAAGAGCAAACTCAAACGAGGCGGTTGGGGACACACACTCTGCATACTTCTTGTAACAAAACCAGCCCAATCCTTAAGGCCGAAATTAGACCGAATTGAGCGCTTCCAAATGATTTCACTACAGGGGGTCATTTCACTCCTCCTTTCATGGCCATGTATTTTCCTCTTTTTAGATCTAAAGGATGTTTACCTGCAAGTTCAAATAAATCACTGCCACAGGAAGTACCTCTGGTTAGTTGTGGAAAAAGAACACAATTAATTTAAAGTGTTAACTTTCTGCATAAAGTCTGCACGGATGTTTTTCACAAACTACGTGGCCATGGTAGCCGCGTTCCTAAGGAGACAGGATACTTGTTTACCCCTAACTTGACGATTGGTTGGTAAAGTAGAGCTCTCAACACTTGCGTATGGAGAGCAATCCCATTATAATGCAAACAGTGCAAAAACTTGTGTTAATTGTAAACCTGGACAAATCCTCCCCAATTCCAGAACAGAAAGTGTTCCTGGGACTGACCCAAATTTCAAAGAGAGCAAGAGTATACCCAATAGAAACTAGTCTTTGTAAGCACGAAGTTACCTCTACCAGAAGTAGCAATCTGACAGTGAGAACGATTAATAATCTAATTGGATTCTTGATTCAACACAGACCACATGCCAGACTGCACATGTGCTTAGTCCAGGAACGGGTCCAGAACAAATGGTCAAAAGCCCCTGGAAGTTGGGAGGATCTAGTGGTTGTCAGAGGATTCACAAAGAGATAACATTATGGAACACAGAGCACAGTACCATGGCGAGACCTTTCAAACTGCAACTCCAACAGCGGCCCATCCTCAGATGCATTCCCCACGGTAAGGGGAACACACATGAAGCCTCATCAGGGGCCTGTGGAATCCGGCGGAGGAAGGTAAGTGTAGGAAAATGCATCTTTTTGACCTGGCTACCCCTACTTTTTGCTCACTGGTACTGATCTTTTTATTGAAAGTGCACTGGGTCCCTGATAAAGACCCCCCCCCCCCCCCCTCCTTGACTCCAATAACAGCAGTGCCCTTGGCAGGCAAATTACACTTTACCTCTCACTATCCAGGAGTCTTGTCCCAGTGCCTATATGGTGACAACCCCTGTGCCTGCGTGTTATACTCTGGCCAGGTCTTTGACAAAGGACATTTACATCAATCATGTTGAAAGTGCAAAAAAGATATAAATGTATAGGACTATATAAATGTATAGGAAGAGCCTCACTAAAGCAACCACCATGAGTTTATTGGCTGTTGCTCGTCAATTTGCTTACTTTCTCGTGATTGGCAGCTTTTCTATAACCTGGAGGAACTAACACTTCCACTAAATCAAAAAATGTTGCTGGTTTGCATCCCTATCAAGGAGAATTCTGAACACAGGTAATCTCATGCTGGAGCGCCCCAGATTTGCGTTCAGGAGGACCACCAACCTACGCGACCAACTGATCAACACGAGACCACGCGTGAAGACCATACGGCAGGAACCCACCCTATGGTCCCTCCCTGCTGTCAAAGGCCACTACCCATGCGGCAACTGTAGTGCATGTCCCTTCACCAAACATACTACACACTTGGAGCTGGAAAAAATCAGGTGGGACCAACGGAGCCACACGAATTGCAATACAAAAAACTGTGTGTACCTCATCACCTGCCCCTGTACACTGCGCTACGTAGGGATGACCACTAGACAGGTGAAACTAAGGATAAACGAACATAGAAGCACGATCCGACGGGGGAGAACAGCAACCAGACTTACGAACCATTACATGGAAAAAGGACATACATGTGATGACATCAAGTGGACAATATTGGAAAACAACCAACATTGGAACAACAACACCCTTCTACGAAGAGAACAACGCTGGGTACATCGCCTCCGGACCAATGAAGTGGGCCTGAACGACGATATACCATGGACTGAACTATAACCTTATATGAGGGATCAACAGTGAAACCAGTACCACACACCCATGATCACCGGACTACGAGGTCCCACCGCACAACATCTATGTCCTATGGTCCCCCCTACCCTCGCGAGACTTCTCCTCTTTGAGCATCATTCTGAAGGGAGAGGGTTGAGAGTAGGTGTCCTGGGCCACCTGTCACAGAATAATAAACATAAATAACCCCCCCCTCCCATCTTCCTCCATCCCCCCCTAGACTCACGCATTCAAGCATACCTCTGCCTCGAGTCCACTATCGATTTTTCGTCGATGGTACCAAGAGGCGCTTTTAATTACACGAGTCATTCACATTATGACCGCTCGTGTATTACACCAGATGGGTCTTTTTGTAGCGTCTTTAGATAGTTCACGAGCACTGTTTAGCTAATTATATATAAACACTCAGTGCGTTACAGACACGTAACCATGGCAACAATAAGACGTGAACCAGCACCACGCTCTCTAGATACACGCATGCGCCTAGTTCAGCTGTCTACCCTCTGCGCATGCGCGGCCAACAGACACTACGGAGAACACAGCTGCTCCTCGTTTGAAGACCGGATACAGAGCCCGCCCTAATTAAGTCAACACGGGCAGTACTTAAGAAACGCGGGTGTGTCTTCTTCTCCATTCCAGGTAGGAGGACGACTGGGGTAGGTGGTATAGAGGCCACGCCGGAGCAAAACTGTGAGTAAAAACGCTCTTATGAGCACTTAGGAAACTAAAATTTATTTAATACGGTGCATAAGACAGCTCAGACCACTTGGGAATTTATAGGAGGTGGTTTGACTAGCATTTGCCTGTCATTTATTCCTTTATTCACAGCACTAGAAGGTGTGTACGCTCGTCCCCTAACCTATGGAGCATTATTCTCCGTGCCTTTAGGTGAGTGCTTGGAACATATCTTAGTAACAATCGTGATCTAAGACCTATAGAATATATGCCAATTCAGTCTGTGGACGTTTGGTTCAATCTCTACCACGGTGAGTGCCTGCACATATGGGTGACTCCGGTCGGCGACGGACTGCCTTTTCCCAGGCCCTCCCCCTGTTTTCCTGGCCTAGGCACCTGTTAGCTTACCGTTGAGACCCCATTACGCCACCACCCGTGGGTGGAGGTGATATCCCTTCTGTATATAATCTGTATATACTTTGATGATGCACTCATTTGTGAATATCTCTAATAGGTGAACAATCTTTAATAAGTAGGATGTTCTCCTTTTTCCTTGTTTCTACTTTCTCCTAGGCTGTCTATCCTGGTGCGACCTGACTCTCACACAGAGAGCAGTGCAACTTCGGAGTGTTCGCCCGGATAGCAAACTGAGGGTAGTATCCCTCAGAGCACTTGCACTTTCACTTTTTCTGGTCCTGAAGAAGCGCCAGGGATCCTTTTTTTCGGACCATTGGGGCGCGAAACATGTCGACCGCTTGACCACACACATTGTTACCCATTGATACATTAATTTCAATAAGGTAACACCCGACCTACGGGTCTTTTATTATGTCAAGGGTGCTTTTCACATTAAACTTCATCCTAGTAACCCTTAGACATTTTTAGGATACCACTTCACTATTACACTCCACCACCACACAGTTCTTTTATTGTTAGGACCCAAACCACACACCCGCATGCACCAAACGGCGTTTTCTCAAAAAGATCTCCGCTAAAGCGACCCTTCGGGGGACCCGTAGGGCATTGCAGCGCCGGCCCGACGAGGAGCAAACGCCCAATGATGAAGCATGACATCCTTCGGGGTGTGTGAGGGCAACATGAGAAACTAAGGAATGCCCTCCCCTATCCTTAGGTAGTTGGGCCTAATACTAGCCTAGACTTTTTCGTTTCATTTCTCCCTTCGTCTCTTCAGGAACAGTGTCTCCATTGGAATACTACTCCCTATCAAATGTATCACACATCTTTAGCCTCCCTAAGTTCTCATAAAGGAAGAAAGGTTGTCTTCCTCACAAAGCTAAACAATAGTTGTGTTGTGTCTAGCATGTCTTTATTTCATGCCCACACATGAATATAAACCAAATCCCATGTTTAGTCTATTTAATGTGAACAGCTGACATGTTTCTTTGCCACCCCTCAACTTACTGCCAATTTCATCGTGGTAGAGTTGATCACCCACTTATGCACTGGACCTGTATTTAAAAAGAAGAAAAAAGGAGGACAGATAACATCCCGCAGGGAAATGAAAAAGATTACCCTGCCCAAGCCACGTTTCCTCTATAATGCAGCAATGTAATATTTACCATATGGCCACCGGCTAAAAGCCTACCAGTAGGCCATAGGAAGGGAGTGTCAGCAACGTTATTGCACCTGGAGGAATAACCATATATGTTTCAGAGGAACCATATACTCTGTTTGCAATAATATCAAGGTTCAATGGTACATCAGTACATTTTTGCAAATGTCAGGGTGTGAACCCTGTACATGCAACGACATATTCTAAAATAATGGGTCTCCAGTGTCATTATAAGGCGACTATTCACTCTAGCCTGTTGCGACACTCTAAAATGCAGGCTATATATTTGGAACCTCCCACTGTGTACTGGCTATTTATGATTCCGCAATGGCCTGTGAACCACCACGTCCATGCTACAGCCGTTTACCAATCAGAATGACCCCATCAAGCCCCACATAACACCAGTGCTCAGTCACTCACCCCCCCATGCGGGGTAATGTATGTGTAGAATTTCACAGTGGCCCGTGAACCACACGTCCACACTACAGCTGTTTACATTGCAACTCACCTGACCGCTCCAGGCTCTACATCCCACTAAAGCTCAGTCCGTCATCCCCCCCAGCCCGCCGCTCATCATCCATATCTCAGTTTCACCGTGTAACCACATTGAGAGTAACTTATTGCCACTGACTACACATTGAGAAGGGGAAGCATACTGCAAATAACTCGCCCCTAATGTTGGCAACCAGGCTTTCATCTCACCCCGCCTGCGTAGTCTCGATGGCTACATTTAAAGCTCAAGTCTACGTGTCCCCCATTGGCATCTCCACCCTGAAGTGTTGTGTAGGAAAGCAGTATCTGCTTTCATGGTTACCCCAACTTTTTGCTGGTGTCCGTATTTTTAAAAAAAAGTTTACTAGTCTGACTGCTAATCAAGACCCCAGCCACTGTGCTTCCTCCCTAAATTGACTATGCAAAGTACTTCTGTACCTCCACAATTGGGTACTGGTGTACCCCTTTAAGTCTCTAGTATATTGTACTGAGGTACCCAGGGCATAGGTACACCAGGGGTCTCCCATGGGCAGCTTCATGTATTGTGCCACCCATGAGAGACCACTCAAACTGTGACTACAGGCCTGCCATTGCAGCCTGTGTAAGCTGGTGCTAGCACCACTTACAACAGATGTTTCTTTATATCTGAAGTCACTACACGTAAAATCTATAAGTCACCACTAAGGCAGGCCTTTCATTCCTGATGGCAGGGTGCTGGGTTATAAGTGTGTGGGTGACCCTGCATGAGCAGGACACCCCTTCAAACCCTGGAGTGGATTCTTGAGGCTTTAAGTATGGCCAGCCATTTGAATACATATGGTGGCCAAGCGTAATTACGCAATGGCTAACTGTATAGTTGCTGTGCCTAATCTGGGCATGTTGGAATTATACCCCAACAGTTATCGGTGTTGGAGGTATGATTCCATGCACTGGGGGGCTCCTCCAGGAAGCTCCCAGTATTCCTGTTAACAGCCTTCCAGGGTCTGCCAACAAGCTACTGTTGCTGCAGACCCCAGAGACTATGCTGCCCTCCTGATGCAGAGTTGAGCTCGAGCAGGGGAAGGTAAAAAAAAAAAAGTGTTCGAGGCATATGAGCTGCAGATTACACACTGTGCATAGATCGCCATCTGGTGTTGGGCCCGGATGTTTGCAGTTGTTTTTCCTCTTGGAAAGTTTTTGGAAGTCACGAGGTCGGTGACTCCTCCTTTGGATCGTATTGCCCATGGGCTTCGGCTCCATCCACAGATTGTTTTTTTCCGCCATCGGGCTCGGATATGATCTCCGCGCTCCGGTTCCGAACAGAAACCCAGTTCTTCTATTGACGCGCAATCCTCACCCTAATTGCGGTATTGTTTCGATCGCGATCTCCACACTCTGCGCGGCTTTCATCGATCAAGACCTTCGATTCCAGTCGACGACTGCCTTCGGGCCTACCCAAGCTCCGGTCCTGGCTAATGGAAAGGACTCCCTTCAAGTAAGTGCCCTCGATGTGGGTTCAAATTCCCCCACACTGATCTCCACGAAGTATGTAACCTCTGCCTCTCCCCTGAACACGAGGCTCGAGACTGTCCGGCGTGCAAGTCCTTCCGGTCCAAGAAAACCATTCGAGACCGAAGAGCTATGGCACACTCGTCGACAGCGATTCCAGACGACATCTTCGGGGAAGGCGCCGACGCGCCAGAAGGACAACACACTGACGAGGGCCTAGTCTGCGCCTCCGAAGCCGACTATTCAGGATTCAGATGTGGAGGACATCACTCCGGCGCAGAGGGTCGTGAGTACCGAAGTTACCCCCCTACCCCACAACACCCTCGACGGAACCGAAAAAGGCTTCGGTCATGCCTTCGCCTCCGGGCCTAGGTAAGACCAAAGACACTGCTTCCCACACTGCACCTTCGGGACCGGTAAAGAAGCCGATTAAGCCTTCCGGTGGCTCGTGCTCGAGCCAGCCCACCGTCTGTGCCGAGAAACACTCCTCTGCACCGACGCCGATAAAGAAAATGGCGTCCTCCTTGGCACCGAGCTCCATACCGAAACACTCGGCGTCGAAAACCAGAACCAGCTCCTCGCTACCGACACCATCCCTGGAACTGACCAAAAAACACAAGGCCACCAATATCTCGAAGCTGAAAACCATCACGGCACCGAGAAAACAGACAGCCCTTTCCAGGCTGCATAGTTCCAAACAGCGACTACCGCAGACTCTAAACAGAGAAAACCAACGGCCCCCGATGCCTTCGCCACCGACTGACAAACCACCCTCGGAAGAACTCTTTACACCTGATACATTGCAAAAGACATTGATCAAAGACCCCAAAACCGGACATTTGATGCTCAGCATTAAAGAGACAGCTGGAAAAGCCTGCCCCAGCTTCACCGCCAAAGAGGAAGGACTCTGCTACCTCCCCTTTCAGAATGCCTTCACCACCTCCTCCACCTTCCCCTCCTCCACCTTCTCCACCCCATCATTCCCCCACACCCTCCCCAGATGATAATGTCTATGATGACTTGGGGGACGTGCCCCATGACCTACCTACAGGGGACCCCATTCCCACAGGCTCCCCAGACCCATGGGACGACTGTAACATCCCTGACATTCCTAACGTCCCACAAGATGATCTCTAGCCTTTGAGCCATCCCCACCAGAAGACTCCTTAGGGTTCAACCACTTACTACAGAGGGCTGCACACTATCACGGAGTGGATCTCCACACAGACCCCGTGGAGGAGGACTTCCTTCTCGATACGTTTGACACTACGCATAGGGCCACCTCCATACTGCCAATGCTCAAAGGAGTTATTAAACACGTGCAGCAGGTCTTTAAAGACCCAGTCATAGCCAGGGTGATTAACCCGCACATTGACCAAAAATATTAAGCCGCCCCTACAGATCCCGCCTACATCAGAGGGCCAGCACCACTAGATTCCCTAGTAGTGTCTACAGCACGAAAGAGGGCTAACTCCCAAGTGTCAGGTGATGCACCATCACCTGACAGAGTCGAAACTCTTGGACGCATCCGGCAAGCACACTGCATCCCAAGCTGCCAACATATGGCGTATCGCTAATACACAAGCGCTACTAGCAAGATACGACAGGGCCCATTATAACTAACTAGAAGCCATAATGCAACACCTCCCTGACAAATATAAAAATAGGGCAAACGAGTTAATTCAGGAGGGCAAAACAATTACCAATACCTCCATCTGCTGTGCTCTAGATGCAGCTGACACCGCCTCCAGAGCTATTAATACCAGCATCCTCCTCCATCGCCATGCCTGGCTCAGAATCTCAGGTTTTAAACAAGAAGTGCAAGCTTCTATCCTGAACCACCCCTTTGACCAGGAACATCTGTTCAGCCCAAAAGTGGATGAGGCCCTAGAAAAAAGACACTGGTACCGTGAAATCCGTGGGAGCCTTACAATCACATCCTCCCAGGCGCTCCTTTCGCCGCTCTTTCTTTCGGAGCACATCCATAGGCTACTCCTCTGACACCGCTTCCACTTCATATAAGGCCCCTACCCAATCCACCTTTACAAGGGGTTACCAAAGAGGCGGCTACAGAGGCAACAATAACAAAGGCAGAGGCAAGACAAACACCGCCCGCTATGCCTCCGCACCTACCCAATGACTCCCCTCCACTCCCCCCAGACCATCCCACTCCGGTCGGGGGCAGCCTCCAAAATGTCCTTCCCGTCTGGACTACCATCACCTCAGACAAATGGGTAACACAAATAATTCAGTCAGGCTACTGCCTGGAACTAATATCTACCCCCCCAAACATTCCACCCAGACAACGCCCAATGTCACAGGAACATCTAACACCACTAAAGCAGGAGGTAATCTCCCTCCTACAAAAGGGGGCAATAGAACTAGTTCCTACCAACAAAATATGGGGGTTTACTCCCTATATTTTCTCATACCAAAACTGTATGACACGCAAAGGCCCATCCTAGACCTCAGGCCCCTGAACCAATATATACTCAGACCATTTCCACATTGTCACACTCCAGCAGGTACTTCCACTGCTCTCCCAAAACTATTTCCTGTCCACTTTAGACCTCAAAGATGCCCATTTCCACATTCCGGTTCACAACGCTCACAAGAAGTTCCTCAGATTTGTAGTGGACGGCCAACACTATCAATTCAAAGTGCTCCCATTTGGAGTCACCACAGCACCACAAGTATTTACCAAGTGCCTAGCAGTAGTGGCAGCACACCTGCAGAGACAACACATCCATGTCTTCCCATACCTAGACGACTGGCTAATAAAAGCCAGCTCATACAATCAGTGTGTACAACACACGCACGCCACTATCCAGCTACTTCACGAACTGGGCTTCACAGTAAACCATGCAAAGTCCCACCTGCAACCGTCCCACATAAAACAATACCTCGGTGCCACCATAGACACCTTGAGCGCTAGCCTTCCCCAGTCCTGCCAGGATAGCAAGCATTCAGGCTCTACGCGCCAAATTTCAGTCACAACCTTCTCTTTCAGCTCGAGTGTTCATGCAACTAATAGGAATGATGGCCTCTTGCATATTCATAGTGTTCGAGGCATGTGGGCTGCTGAATTCATATCTGTGCATAGATCGCCGCCTAGTGTTGGGTCCGGATGATTGCATATTGTTGTCCTGGAAGAGTCTTCAAAGTATCACGAGATAGGTGGCTCCTCCCCTGGACTACAGTGCGCATGGGCATCCCCTCCATCCTTAGATTGTTTTTTTCCACCATTGGGTTTGGATGTCCTAATCTTAGCTCTTTGAGTATTTAGGAAAAACTTTATTTTTATTAGGCCAAAAGGCCTTTAAACTCGTCGGTATTGTTTTCGTTCGGCGCCAAGTACTTTTGTCGCGTTAGTTCTCAAGAAGAGCATCGAAGTTAGCCGTTTGCCCTTCGACACCAGAGGCCCGATCGAGATCGACGATGGAATCAAATAGTCCAAAGAAATCGAATAACCCCTTTAAGCGTTGCCCTCTTTGCAACGCTAAGTATGCTCGCTTCGACGTGCACCCAGTGTGCAACAAGTGCCTCTCTCCAACACACGACGAAGCCACCTGTATGGCGTGTTCCAGGTTCCGATCGAAGAAAACTCTTCGCATTCGTCGAGCAGCTCGGCTCGAGGCGCAGAAAGCGGCACCAAACCCGGACAACATCTTCGGGACCGAAGATGAAGAGGTCGTGGACCTTGAAGTTCAGGAGGGAATATCGGATCCGGCTTCGGAGCGTGAATCACTGCCGAAGACGAGCGTCTAGTAGATGAAGAGGAAGATGATGTCGACAAGGGAGGAGACGACGAAGAGGCCCTTGGGGCCGAGGAAGATGGCTCGGAAGATGAGCTAGGCCCAAATGTCGGTACAGGGCCCGCAGAGGCACTCTATGGCTCAGGTCGAGGGATCGCCACACAGCCTTACCCAAGATCTTTCCTCTCGTTCTACTGCCCCGCCTAAAGGCCCGGCTTCGAACTGTCCTAAAGAGCCATCGGTATCGAAAGCGCCATCATTCGATCAAGATAAATCGAAACTGAAGGCACAGGCACCGAAATCGAAACCAAAAGAGAAAATGTCTCTAATCGGCAACAAGGCCTCGAAGCCGTCGGAGCCGAAGACACAAAAGACGGCACCTAAGACCAAGGTCAAGGTGGTCGACCCGATAAAATCGGCGCTGAGGATCGTCGATACAGAAAAAGAGGGCGACCCTCAAGAGCCGACCCCTCCCAGTCCTCGTGTCGAGAACCCAACGTCCGGTACGGGGCTTCATGCCACTACAAAGAAGGTCTCAAAGGACCATGTCGAGTCGACAACACCATCTCCCTTCTTCAAGAAGACGGTGTCGGAGTTGTTATTACGCATCCAAGACAGGGCTTCGCTGCTCAGCACGAAAACAGCCCCGCAGCCGAAAACGGGCAGCACGGTTCAGACCGCGTCGACGCACATCAAGTTCGGATTACCACCGGCGGTACGACCGAAGATGTTCGACGCAAAGAAGGGTCCCGAACCGAAGAAAGGTATCGACACAAAGAAAACTGTCGAAGCGCCAAAAGGGGTATCAATGGGACAAACAGCTGTTGAAGTACCTCAAGAAGATGAGGAGCAGAGGCAGTTTATCTATGCAGGGACTGGTCAACTTTCAATACATAAAAGAAATAGTGCCAGAGAAATCTATGGAGCCATACAAAATTCCATTAAAGAAAAGGAGAACCACATCACCAGTTCTTGTGGAACATATTCAATATTATAGCCAGGAGCCTCAGTCATTCTCACCCACACAGTCTGATGTGGATGCAGGGGATGCTGGTGATGATGAGGGCACTTATCTATTGACCACTGACCCTGAAGACCAAAACCAACCTTGGGTGGACAATACTGGTACAGGGGACCCACGTACTGCTCCAGACACACAAGCATATGCGGTGAAGACCTCTCCAACTGAGGATACTGCTGCCTTCAATGCATTGATTGAGAGAGCAGCTGAGAACCATGATGTACAGCTCCACACTGATCCTATTGAAGAGGACTTTCTGATGGATACCTTCTCTACCTCAGAAAGATCTGTTAAGACTCTGCCCATGCTGAAGGGTGTCTTAAAACAGGCTAATGAAATTTTTAAGGAGACCACGAGGGCGAGAGTACTAAACCCTAGGATTGAGAAAAAATATAGGCCAGCTCCGGTGGACCCTACCTACATAAGAGGCCAGCTGCCTTTGGACTCGTTGGTGGTTTCCAATGCTCGGAAGAGGGCCAACTCACAGACAACGGGTGATGCTCCTCCCCCTGACAAGGAGTCTAAGGTCTTGGAAACATCAGGAAAGCGAGTTGCTGCACAGGCAGCTAACATATGGAGAATTGCCAACACTCAGGCACTTCTGGCTAGGTATGACAGGGCGCATTATGATACCCTGGAGACACTGCTACAGCACCTCCCAGATCAGAATAAGGAAGGAGCAGAGTCACTAATTACAGAAGGGAAGCTCATAAGCAACGCTTCCATTAAGTGCGCTCTTGACGCAGCTGACACTGCAGCTAGGGCTATTAACACCAGTGTCATGTTAAGAAGGCATGCTTGGTTGAGAATCTCAGGATTCAAACCAGAGATACAGACAACTATACTCAATCAACCTGTCAACCCTCACTCCCTCTTTGGCCCCGAAGTTGACACCACCCTAGAAAAAATCAAAAAAGATACAGAGACTGCAAAGTCTATGGGGGCTCTGCAATCACAGCAGTTTAGGAGTGGGTCCTTTTGTCGCTCTACCAACAGAGGACCATCTAGAGGCCAGAACTCCCAACAGTCGCATTACACTAAACAAGGTACACAGACCACCTATAATAAGAATAACAGAGGTGGAGACCGTGGAAACAACGTCCAGGGCAGAGGCCGAGGAAACAGCTCCAGGTCCTCCGCCACCAACAAACAGTGACGCCTTGTCACTGCCCCCCGACCACATAACACCTGTCGGGGGGAGACTCCAACGGTTCCTGCCGGTCTGGAAATCCATCACTACAGACAGGTGGGTGAGAGAAATTGTCCAGTACGGTTTTTGTCTGGAGCGAACATCCACTCCACCAAACATACCACCACGACACCGTCCTATGTCCGCAGAGCATTTCCACTTATTGCACCAGGAAGTGCTCAGTATGCTCCACATAGAAGCCATAGAACTCGTGCCTGTACAAGACCAAGGATCAGGGGTGTACTCGCTGTATTTTCTGATCCCCCAAAAAGGACGGGTCTCTCAGACCCATACTGGATCTAAGGCCTCTGAACCGTTACATTCTATCAGAGCATTTTCACATGCTCACCCTGCAGCAGGTGCTGCCGTTGCTCAGTCAGGGAGACTTTCTCGCAACCCTAGATCTCAAAGATGCGCATTTCCATATACCCATACACCCATCACACAGAAAGTATCTCTGGTTCACTATTCAAGATCAACATTACCAGTTCAAAGTCCTCCCTTTAGGAGTAACAACAGCACCAAGGGTGTTAGCCAAGATCCTGGCAACAGTGGCGGCACACTTAAGGAGACAGCACATACCTCAACCTGCATATGGACGCGCCACTTTCCAACTCGATCCATAGCTTGTTGGCTGATCTTGAGGCGTTCCAACTGATCCAAATGGTACAATCCCCTACTCACACAGGTGGCCATTTATTGGATCTTGTTTTGACGAATCTTTCTACGAATATCTCAGTGCTCTATCCCAGACCCATGGCATGGACTGACCACCATCTAATTGAATTTCGTATTACAACTTCCTGCTCCCTTCCTAAAAACAATCCCTCAGCCAGTCTTAGACGCCCTTGGAGAAACTTAAATTTAGAGCATTTCCATCAGCTCCTGATGAAATTTCATCCCCTACCCCCCACTGAAGTTTCCCGCGGCTATGACAGCTTCTGCGAGTGGCTAAATAACGCATTAGATTCACTTATTCCAGCTAAGTGGAGTAAGACCAGATCTAGCCCTTCGAACCCCTGGTATAATGATTCCCTCATAACTCTCAATCTCCTGTAAAAAGGCAGAACGCGCGTGGCGCAAAACGTATGATACTGACCTCAAGGCAGCCTATAGGGCTTGCACTAGAGTGTATCATCGGGCCATTTGTACGGCCAGGGCGGCTTTTTACTCTCAGGAGATCAAGAATAGTACCAATCCCACCAAGGTCATCTTCAGGGTGTGTAAGGACCTTACTAGTAAAAGGACTGATACTGCTGCCCTCCAACCCTCTATGACGCACTGTGAGGACTTAGCCTCATTTTTTGTCGAAAAGGTGGAGGCTATTTATAAGTCTTCGCCCAACTTCCTATTGCGGAGACTAGCCCTACGTCATTGGTTCATAAACCATTACTGATTATTCCTAGTCCGACCTTGGATGAATTCTCTGCCTTGACGACTAAAGTTAAATCCGGCTCCCCGGACGACCCCATGAGACCCTTTCAATTCCGGGAATTCGCTGAAGGCTGCTTCCCTGCTCTTCATGGCCTTATTAATTTGTCCTTCAGCACGGGCAGTGTTCCTAAAGCTTGGAAACAGGCGACGGTTATTCCAATTCTTAAAAAACCCGCCCTTGATCCCACCAAGCCCGAACACTACCGACCTATTTCCCTTCTTCCTTGGCCAGCTAAATTAGCAGAAGCTCATGCTAATGCTATTCTATCTTCTCACCTGCAGGAAGCAAATATATTGGACAATTCCCAAAATGGGTTTCGTGCAGGCCACAGCACAGAAACTGCCCTCCTGGCTGTGGTGGAACACATCAGGCATCTGTTGGATCTGGGTCAGACGGCGGCACTGATCCTTTTGGATCTCAGTGCCGCCTTCGATACGGTGTCTCACCAGATTCTTTTACATCGCCTGATGGAAGCAGGAATTGGAGAGGTGGCACTTGAGTGGTTTCGCTCCTTTCGGATCGAGCCTTCAAGATTTCCACACCCCCTTTTGTTTCTGCTTCTCGCCCCATACTCCAGGGTGTTCCCCAAGGGTCGGCCCTGAGCCCCACCTTGTTTAACTTATATGTTAAGCCATTAGCGGAGGTAGCCCACAGTTTTGGTCTCTCCTTAGTGTCATACGCTGATGACACGCAGTTGGCGGTGGCTCTTAATGGCGACTCCAACATGGATGCCCCCACCTTTCAGTCAGCTCTAAAAGCTGTGGCCGGCTGGATGGCGAACAATCGGCTTCAACTTAATGCCTCTAAGACCGAGGTCATTATTTTTGGTAGGGAAAGTGAATTATGGGGAGATCAGTGGTGGCCTTCTGATCTTGGCCCCGTCCCCTCCCCTGTGACTGAGGTTAGAAACCTTTGGGTGTGGTTCGATCATAAGCTCTCCTTCACTTCCCACACAAAACGTGTGGCCGGCACCTGTTTTGGTACCCTGCAGTGTCTCCGACCAATCTTTAAATTCTTCGATGCGGAGAACAGACAGATTATTGTCCAAGCCCTGGTTCTCACTAGACTAGATTATGCTAGCTCCCTGTTTCTGGGCCTTAATCAGGCCGAGCTATCTCGTCTTCAGAGAGTTCAGAATGCGGCAGCCAGGATGCTTGTTGGCCTTCCGAAGTTTGTCTCGGCCCGTCGGACTATCCAGGATCTCCATTGGCTGCCGGTGGGGCAGAGAATTAAGTTTAAAGCTCTTTGCTTAACTTTTAAGATTCTCAAAGCAGCCTCCCCTCCCATCCTTGCACAGACTATCCAGCACTATGTCCCTGCTAGAGCTCTTCGCTCTGTTGGATCTAATTTGGCCATTGTGCCACGTTTCAAAAAATCTAGGATGGGCGGACGCTCTTTCTCAGTGTTGGCGGCTACTCTCTGGAACTCTTTGCCTGCCCCTTTGCGCGCCATTCCTGAGTTGCTTCCTTTCAGAAAGGCACTTAAAACCTTCCTTTTTACCACTATCTAGGCCCATCCTTTCCACCTTTTCTGTCGTGTTGTGTTATTATTCTCCAAAGCGCCGGGACGCCACTTTGCTGCGGCATCCGTGCGCTATACAAATCATATAACATAACATAACATACATGTCTATCCTTATCTGGACGACTGGCTTATCCAGGCAAAGTCAGCCCAGCAGTGTGCCAACCACATATCCCACACCATTCACCTTCTTCACAGCCTGGGATTCTCACTGAATTATCCAAAGTCCCACCTTCAACCCGCCCACGTACGGCAGTACCTAGGCGCGACCATAGAGACACTGGCAACCAAGGCACAGCCAAATTCCATGAGGCTCAACAGCATGCAGTTGCTAATAAAAAAGTTCAGACCTTAACACTCCCTACCGGCCCGAGTGTTTATGCAGTTGATAGGCATGATGGCTTCCTGCATCTTCATAGTCCTGCACGCAAGATTACATATGCGCCCGCTTCAGGAGTGCTTAGCACGTCCGTGGAATCAGGCTCAAGGACAGTTGAATGACCTAGTGTTGGTCAGCGGTTGGGCACACAACTCTCTGCATTGGTGGAATCCACAAAACCTTGCCAAGGGCCGACCGTTCCAAGAACCTGTACCACAAATAATACTGACGGCGGACGCGTCTCTGCAGGGATGGGGAGCTCATGTACTCAATTACACAGTGCAGGGACTATGGACAACACAGCAGAGGGGGATGCACATCAACCTACTGGAACTGATGGCAATCTTCCTAGCAATGAAGGCATTCAAAGTACACTTGTGCCACAAAGTCGTGTTGATCCGGACGGACAACATGACTGCCATGTACTACATACAGAAGCAGGGAGGAACACGCTCTCCACAGTTGTCTCATCTGGCTCAGAGCATGTGGAAGTGGGCCATTCAGAGAAACATCTTCCTCATGGCGGAACACCTCCCGGGCAAGGACAACCAAATGGCGGATCTTCTCAGCAGACACAGCCACCAGATGCACGAATGGGATATACATCCATCAGTACTCCAACCGTGCTTCCAACAGTGGGGTCATCCAGAGATGGACCTATTCGCCACAAGGGAAAACGCAAAATGCCAAAGCTTTGCTGCCAGGTTCCCACATCCAGTCGCAGGGCAATGCGATATGGATGAACTGGTCAGGCAAATTTGCGTACGCTTTTCCCCCAGCACCATTAATACCGCTAGTGGCACGCAAACTGAGGCAACACTCAATGACGCTCATCCTGGTTGCTCCAACGTGGGCACGCCAGCCATGGTACACCACGATTCTAGAACTCTCCGTGGTACCGCATCAAAGACTGCGGCTAACACCCAGGCTTTTAACGCAGAGCCATGGCGAGATTCAGCACCCAGATCCGCAACAGCTAAACCTGGCGATCTGGCTCCTGAGATCTTAGAATTTGGCTACCTAAACTTGCCTCCAGAATGTATGAATATCATCAAGGAGGCAAGGAGACCCACGACCAGAGCATGCTATGCGGCTAAGTGGAAAAGATTTGTCATTTATTGTAAAAATAATGACATCAATCCGCTGGATGCATCAACTCAGAACATTATCTGTTATCTATTACACTTATACAGATGCAATCTAGCATACAATTCCATCCGTATACATTTAACCGCACTGGCAGCTTACCTTCAGAACAGGCAGCACCTCTCACTGTTCAAAGTGCCTGCCATCAAAGCCTTCTTGGAGGGACTCAAATGAGTGATTCCTCCTACAGACCCACCTTCACCAGTCTGGAACCTAAATGTGGTCCTCACCAGACTCGTGGGACCACCTTTTGAACCTCTACACTCCTGTGAGATTCAATTTCTAACCTGGAAAGTAGCTTCCTAGTAGCCATTACTTCACTAAGAAGAGTTAGTGAACTCCAGGCACTAACCATTCAAGAGCCATTTATACAGGTTCATGCAAACGGGGTCGTACTACGCACCAACCCTACATTCATGCCCAAGGTGATATCGCAGTTCCATATGAACCAATCCATAGAACTACCGGTGTTTTATCCTAATCCTGAGAATGTAGCAGAGAGAATGTTCCACACACTTGATGTCAAGAGAGCTCTCATGTACTATATTAACAGAACACAGACTTTCAGGAAGACAAAACAACTTTTTGTTGCCTTTTCTCCACAGCACAAAGGCAACCCCATTTCCAAAGCAGGAATAGCTAGGTGGATCGTTAAGTGTATACAGATTTGCTATGAAAAAGATAAGCGCACACTAACGATTCCTCCAAGAGCCCACTCCACACGAAAGTTAGGGGCCTCCATGGCTTTCCTAGGGAATATTCCTTTACAGGAGATATGTAGAGCAGCCACATGGTCCACTATACATACATTTATAAAACACTACTGTGTAGATGTACACTCAAAACAGCAGGCAGCTGTAGGACAGGCTGTTCTCAAAACTCTTTTTCAGACTGCTGCAGCTGGCACGGACAGCCGCCAGTAAATGGAGGGACTGCTATATAATCTATGCATAGATATGAATTCAGCAGCCCACATGCCTCGAACCGAATATGCTACTTACCAGTATGCATCTGTTCTTGGCATGTATGGCTGCTGACATTCATATCGCCCTCCCTCATCCCGGGCGCCTGTAGCAGCTGTAGCATTCAGTAATTACTAGTTAGCATGGTCATCATTCACTATATTACACTCCATTTATGCCACAATGGCGAAAAACAATCTAAGGATGGAGGGGATGCCCATGCGCACTGTAGTCCAGGGGAGGAGCCACCTATCTCGTGATACCTCGAAGACTCTTCCAGGACAACAATATGCAATCATCCGGACCCAACACTAGGCGGCGATCTATGCACAGATATGAATGTCAGCAGCCCTACATGCCAAGAACAGATGCATACTGGTAAGTAGCATATTCGACCTCACGCAAGACTCCAGATGCGTCCTCTCCAAGAGTGCTTAGCGTGCCAATGGAACTAGGCCCAGGGTCAACTAACAGATCTGGTGTTGGTAGATGGTCGTACCCATCGCTCTCTACAGTGGCCCACCAAAAACCTTTCCAAAGGACGACCGTTCCTGGACCCGGTTCCTCAGATAGTACTGACAACAGACGCTTCGCTCTCCGGCTGGGGAGCTCACCTATTACATCACACCATGCAGGGCAGATGGACACTACAACAAAAGTTACTCCACGTCAACCATCTGGAGTTACTAGCCATATTTTTAGCCCTAAAATCTTTTCAAACACAGATTTCAGGCAAGCCAGTCATTGTCCGCACAGACAACATGACAGCCATGTACAATATACAAAAACAAGGCGGCACACACTCTCCACAGCTCTCTCAGCTAGCACAGAGCCTATGGAGATGAGACATACCCCAGAAAATCTTTCTCCTAGCCCAACATGTCCCAGGAGTCCAAAACACTATGGCAGATCTGCTCAGCAGACAAACGCAACAACTCCACCCGCAAGTTCTTCACCCGTACTTTCAAATGTGGGGGCATCCACAAATAGACCTCTTCGCCACCCACGAAAATGCCCAAGCTTCGCCGCCAGATATCCACACCCATTGTCCAAAGGCAATGCGATATGGATGAACTGGTCAGGCAGATTTGCATACGCTTTTCCGCCTCTCCCACTCATTCCATTAGTGGTGCGCAAACTACAACACTCCCTCACACTAATCCTAGTAGCTCCAACTTGGGCCAGACAACCGTGGTACACCACACTGCAGGAACTATCTGTAGTACCGCACCAAAAATTACACCTCTTTCCACGCCTCTTAACCCAGAACCGTGGAGAGATCAGGCACCCGGACCCAGCTCAGCTCAACCTTGCGATCTGGCTCTTGAAATCTTAGAATTCGGTTACCTCAATCTTCCCCCTGACTTTATGAACGTCATTAAAGAAGCTAGGAGACCTACCACTACAGCTAGCTACGCAGCCAATTGGAAACGTTTTGTTGTCTATTGTCACAACAATACCATCAATCCCCTAGATGTGTCCATTCAACACATCGTAGGCTATTTACTACACCTACAAAGATGCAATCTAACCTATTCGTCCATAGACTGCACCTTGCAGCTATAGCAGCTTATCTACAAAACAGGCAACATCTATCAATCTTTAGAGTACCTGCCATTAAATCCTTCATGGAAGGCCTCAAACGAATAATTCCCCCCAGAGTGCCACCCTCACCTGTGTGTAACCTAAATATCGTTCTCACCAGACTAATGGGGCCTCACTTTGAACCTCTACACAAATGTGAACTTCAATTCCTAACATGGAAATCCGCCTTTCTTGTAGCCATCACTTCCCTCAGAAGGTTCAGTGAGATACAAGCACTTACCATTCAAGAACCTTTTCTCCAAATACACCATAACAAGGTTGTTTTCCGTACCAACCCAAAATTCCTCCCTAAAGTAATTTCTCCTTTTCACCTAAACCAATCTGTAGAACTTCCAGTATTCTTCTCGCAACCACAGACCGTTGCAGAAAGAGCTCTAGACACATTAGATGTCAAACGAGCCTTATCTACTACATCGAGAGAACACAACCTTTTCGTAAGACCAAACAACTGTTTCTCTTTCTCACCACCACACAAAGGCAACCCCATCTCCAAGTCGGGGATAGCTAGGTGGATTGTCAAATGCATTCAGATCTGCTACCACAAAGCAAAACGAATGCTATCTGTTCCCCCTAAAGCCCACTTTACACGTAAAATAGGGGCTTCAATGGCATTTTTAGGGAACATCCCATTAGATGATATCTGCAGAGCAGCTACATGGTCAACACCACACACTTTCACTAAACACTATTGTGTAGATGTGCAAACTCAGCAACAGGCTAGTGTGAGCCAGGCTGTACTCAAAACATTATTTCAAACCACTGCAACAGATACGGGTAGTCGCCGCTAAGGATGGGTACTGCTATATAATCTATGAACAGTGTGTAATCTGCAGCTCATACGCCTCGAATGGAATATGCTATTTACCAGTATGCATCTGTTCTTGGCATGTAGAGCTGCAGATCTACACACGCCCACCCGCCTCCCCGTATGCCTTGATCTGTTCCAGTTTATCTTATTTAGATACGACACATGGGCATCTTCACTGTTACTACTACGCTCCATCTTTCCCTGCTGGCGAAAAATAATCTGAGGATGGAGCCAAAGCCCATGCGCAATACGATCCAAAGGATGAGTCACCGACCTCGTGACTTCCAAAATCTTTCCAAGTGCAAAAACAACTGCAAACATCCGGCCCCAACCCCAGATGGCGATCTATGCACAGTGTGTTGATCTGCAGCTCTACATGCCAAGAACAGATGCATACTGGTAAGCAGCATATTCTTTTCCTGTCACCTTGAGGTGTGACCACCTCCCAGGCAGTACTTGGTGTATTCAGAAGTTTGTGCCACTCAACCAAATCATTCAGGCCCCTCCCATCTGTCTGCTTGGAGAAAATCCATTAAGCCTGTCTGTTGCCAATTGTCGCTACTAGCGCAGATGGTTTTAAATGCATAGTTGTGTTGACCGCACATAGTACTTCATAAATCAAAGGATGCGGATCGAGCCCTGCTGCTCCATTCAATGACGTCTTTTTAAAGCAGTAGTGGTGAGCTGCGTATACAGCTTTAAATACATAGGAGTTTTGAAAGTGCTTATTACTTCAGAAAACAATGGTGGGGAGCTGGATCTAGCCCTGCGCCTCCATCCAGTATGACTTTTGACGAGCAACGCTCTAGTGTTCAGACGCCAAAGAGAAACATTCCTCGCAAGGCTTTCAAATTAAGTGGCTGCGAGTACGCAGACAAGGTTAGATGAAAGCCTGGTTGCCTACATTGGTGGGGAGTTTTTTTGCAGTATATTTCTCCTTCACAATGTGGTTATCCAGTCAGTGGCAATATGTCTTTCTCTGTGAATACGCAGTGCATTGAGATATGGGCGATGAGTGGCTGGCGATGGATGACTGACTGAGCTTTACTGGTATGAGGAGCCTGATGAGGTCCGGCTGAGTTGCAATGCAAACTGCTGTAGTGTGGATGTTTTGGTTCATGGACCATTGTGCCTAATCCTTAACTCACCAGTAATGTAAATTCAGAGGCTATTGTAGGGTATGGGGGAAATATAGGCAGCATCCATCTCTCTAGCCTCTACTCCAGTCCTCTCAAGGGTGGGGGTACAGATTGAATGGTAGTGTTGCACGCTGCAAAGGACACCTGTCTTCCCAGTCCTTTTCCCTTAAGGCAACAACTACCAAGCCGCTTTAACTTTCAGTTGGTGCAACCACCCTATGGAAGGCAGAATCCAGCACATTCTCCTGGGTGGCGATCAATCAAGTCAGACAGATGGGTCCTCTAAATTGCTAAGCATGTTTATGCCCCAACTTTCTTTTTCTGCCCAGCCAAATGTTTTCCCCCATATAAGAGTGACTCTCATAAAGAACTGCCCATTCTGTTGCCAGAGTTGCACGTTTTACTTGCCCAAAGAGCCATCAAGAGGTTTCCTGACTCTAAAATTGGAGAGGGTTGCATCTCTCCCTGTTTCCGGCTGCCAAAGAAGGAAGCGAGCCTTCGGCTCATCTTAGATCTTCGCAATGCTCATTGGGGATTTGATACTGTCTGCCCTGTACCCAAACAACTGTGATGTCCTTGGAGCTGCAATACATGTATATACGTTTAACCATCCTGCGGTGCAGAGCGATTACCTGCAGTTGGGGAGGAGCATTTCAGTGTGCCTTGCTCCTTTTCAGCATCACCAGTAGCTCTCGGTGTTCACGAAAGTGATAGCGGTGGTTGCCGCACATCTTCGAAGGTCAAGAACACCAGTTTTCCCCTCAACAACTGACTGCTGGCTCGCCTGTCATTCATGGGTCACCTCTAGCCTGTGGTGAACCTCCTGACTAGGGGTGGGCGGAATTTGCGTAATTGCGTTACGCAAATCTCCGCGAAACGGTAAAAAATCTCCGCTAACACGCAGAAATTCCGCGAACACGCGGAATTGCTTGTTCGCGATGCTTTTTTCCTGTTCACAATTGCTGTTTGCGTGCTCGGGGAGAAATATCTCGCGAACACGCATTTTGAAAAAGCGAACAAGCAAAAATTTCGCGAAATCGCGGAAAGCAGACTTTTGAGCAATTTCGCGTTCTCCGCGGAACGCGAAATTACGCAAATTCCGCGAGCGGAACGGAATTTACCGCCCAGGCCTACTCCTGACACTGTTTGGGTTCATGATCAATGAGTCAAAGTCACATCTGTCCTCTTCAAAGTCTGCCTTTCATTATAGCTGCCCTGGGCTCTATTTAGTTCCTAGGCCTTCCCTCTGCTGCAAAGAGCCCATCCATTCAGGCTATGATCCTGATGTTTCAGGCTCTGTCCTGAATCTTGATGAGCGCAGCTCTGGAGTTTCGGCAGGAAAACTTGTCAGGAAATTCCTTCTGGCTGCCTCCTGCCCCAAGTTCTAAAAAGATCAAGAATAACTGGGCCAAAGGCACCCTAGTGACTTATGATTGGGCCAGGACGGGTTGGTACCTAGAACGTCTGGTCATATACATCTGCCCTCCTATCAGGCTTCTTCGTCTAGAGGCTCTCCTGTTGCAGCAGCAGTGCAGGTTCCTTCATTCGAGCTTGCGCAATCAAACCTCCATGTGTGCTGTTTGAGCGCCAACAACTAACTGCATTTGATCAGATTTCTAAAGTGGTAGATTTGATCCTTGCCGCCAGGCTTCTTTCCACAAAGTCCATTCATAGAAGGCGCTGGGACAAATGTGGCCTGGTGTGGAGTCCACAAGACAGACCACTGGTGATTAAACTTTTGGATCTCTTGTCTTTTGTTTTGGTATTTGGCCAGTAAGGCCTTGCTGTAGCACAATTGAAATTTATTTGGTCAAACTTTCTCCCTTTCGGCCTTGTTTGCATCTACTGTCCCAATCCTCCTTGGTTAAAGTGCCCGTTGTGTTGCGGTTTTATTAAAGGTTTGACACATTTCCTCCAAGCTAGTTTGTGATGCAATAATGGGATATTTATTTGATATTAATGTCTCCAATGTGCACTCCCTTTGAGCTGCTGCACAGCTGCTTGTTTAGTATTCTGACCTTAAAGACGATCTTTCTCATTGCGACTAGTTCAGCTTGTTGTGTGAGGGAGATTCAGGCAGTCCGTGCAACCACCCAACACTACCTTTTTTGCGCTCAAACTGGTGCTGAGGACTTGTGAGGCCGTGCCTATAGTGAATCCTCTCAAAGTTGACCACTCTCTCACTCTTCAAGCATTTTTTGCACCCCCTTGAAAGAGGAGGAGGGGCTCCATCTATTGGACTCCAAATCAAGTTTTTTAAATGTATTTTGTAGCTCTTCATGGAAGCAAGAACAAGCCATACTATATGTTCACATAGTTTCATAGTCATGATAGAATAACAAGGCAAATTAGGAACATAACGACAACGCTAAAGAAAATGAAAAACAAAGAAAAAAAGGGGGCGAGTAGGAACAAGGGAACTGCATTTCTCAACTTCACTTTGCCGTAAGTAATACAAAGGAAATCATGTTTAGTTTGGACGGAGTCGCAGCCCATACCCTCCCACCCTACGAAATGGTTTTTAAAAAAATAGCTTCCACATTATGACCCAAGGCATTCTATTTGCAGCGTCTAAAATGTAAAGCATTATTATCACAGTCATAGTTTTTAATATCGGGGGGTATTTAATATCTCGCTGCGGCATGACATTCAAATGGCTGCCTTCAGCGCAGTGGCGTTCGACGTCCTCAGTCACAGCCGGGTGGCAAATGGGGCCCAAATAGCTGCAGGTCGAGACGTTGGGGCCATAAGTTCCCAGTAAGCTGACAACTGTTCTTGACAAAAGGTTTCGTCTTTTATCCAAGCATCCATGGAGGGGGGGATTGCGCTTGCACTAAAACATGGCCACTTTACGCTTCACCAACAGGAGCAACATGGCTAGAAGGCGTCGATCTGCAGCAGAAACATCCTTTACGTAGCCCAACAGGCACACCAGGTGTGAGCATCATGGCTCCTCTCCCGTAATTTCTCGGACTGCAGCATGTACAGCTTCCCAGCACCTCGCTATTGGTGGCACTGCCACACTAAGCAAATGAAATTTGCTGTGGGACTCTGCAGCACCAGCAATTTGCATCTATTATTTGACCTTTTTTAAAGATCTGTAGGGGAGTACAATAAGTGTGATGTAAGAATTTAAAGTGAATCGTCGCAATCGGGGGGGGGGGGGGGTTGGGGAGAACTGCTCCAATTGACCACAACAGTACTTCAATTGCTCATCTGTGAGGAGTGGTTCCAGGTCAGACCGCCAGCCCTCCAGGTCCCACGGGCCACCACAGGTGAGTTTTGTATAATCCAATAGAGGCACATTATTAATTTGTGTGGAGATGGTTCAGTTAGTACATGTTCTAGTGCTGGGAGAGTGGAGCTGTAAATGAGACATGCAGTTCATGGCATATCGCTTGTAGTTGATAATAAGGGGGTATCTGAAAAGGTAAAGCGTTTGGCACCCCTGTCTGTTAAGGGGCGTTGAATTTCCCATCCAGGTATAGATCCGCAAAGGTGGTAATTTTGAGCTTATGTGCCCTTTTAATTGTGCCAGAGTTTGGTAGATGGGGGGGAATCGGGGGTTATGTGCCAATGGGATTGATATGGCATAAAGAATAGGTAGCTTTGCCCTCCTGTGCAGCCTATCCCACGCCCATATCAGAGTTTCAGCTGTGTTGATCTGGCCCAGGGTTCCTGTAGTTGTGGAAAAGTGCTGTCTATAAGGGGGTAGGAGCAGCACAGTCTCTCCACAGCAACGTGGGGTTATTAAGGGGAAGGATATAGCCGAAAACGAACAATTGGGCTTGTGGGCAGTATGTGTATAATGTAAAAACAGGTGCTTTCATGTCTTCATGCTGGAGTGTAAGCAGTTTCCAAGACAACCTATGTTTGCCTGCCCAAATCAGAGCTACAATAGCAGTTTTATGCGTTGAAAAAATATGAGCGGTAGGGGTAAATTAACAATTTGATGTACCTTTTTTGCAGGGCTATTCCTTTTCGCGATTGCTATCCGACCTAGACCAGGCAAACGCCTTCTCCTCCAGCCACGTTAATTTTACCATAATTTGTATTCCGGAGTTACTGTATATCCCTACTAAGGCAGATTCCTAAGTATCTGACCGGACCATCTGCCCACACCAACCGGTATTCCAGAGTAAATGGCTGTGTTTTGTCTGTGAGTGGAAATAGTATGGTTTTTGTCCAGTTTATATGTACCCAGGATACCGCACCAAAGCTCTGTAGCTTGCGAATCATAGTGCACAAATTCTCCTCTGGGTTACAAACATTTAGCGTGATGTCATCTGCATAGTCACAACCAGGCCTCTGTTAGTGATGCCTGACCCTCTGTTAGTGATGCCTGACCCTCTGTTGGCATGTTGCTGTCTTAACCTTGCCGCTAATGGTTTAGTTGCGATGGCAAACAAGAGGTGACGGACACCCCTGTCTCCTGCCATGTGTAGAAAAGGGTTCTGACAGGAGATAGTTTCTTTGCACTCGTGCTGTGGGGTTTGCATATAGTAAGTATATTTGCTGTATAAATGTGGGGCTAAATCCTAACCGAGCTAATAGTACAAAAAGGTAAGAACACTCCAAGGAATTGAATTCCTTGGTGGGGTCTAGCTGGGCTGCCAGAGCCGGCACCTGGTTCAAGATCACATTAAATAATGTTCGTAGGTTGTGAGTTGTGGAGCGCCCTGGTATAAATCCAGACTGGTTGGATCTGACAATCTAGGGAAGGAGCGGCTTTAGCCAGTTGGCCAGCAGTTTGATATAAACGTTAATTAATGACAGTGGACTATATGATTCACAAACATTAGCGAGTTTCCCCGGTTTTTGTAACGTAATTATTGCAGCTTCCCTTATTGATGGGGGCAGGACGGGGAGGGGGGGGGCAAAGACCCACTTCCTGGTATATGGTCAATAGTTAGGGGCCAAAATGGAAGCGTATGCCTTGAAGGAGGTGGTCAGTCCATCCAACCCGGGGGCTTTGTCTCTCGGCATGCTGTTTATAACCTGTATAATATCCTTGGTAGTAAAGGGCTCATCTAGATAATGCGTGGTGAGGACGGTCAAGCCACAGCAGTTGGATTGTATCAAAATATTCCACCGGTTTCATTTCCTGCTGGTCTGATTCAGAGGAGTTCAACTTGGCCTAAAATGTTATGGCCTCAAGACGGGCATTAGGGGATCGAACCGGATTAGTCTGCATCTAGGAGTTTGCTAACATATTTTGAGGTGCTGGGGCCTTAGCATGGCAGCGAGGGTCCTACCTGGTCGATTTCCCTTTCCATATTTCGAGGTTCAAAGCATGTCGGCCCAGCAATTGAACCTCCCTCTGGGCTTCTTCATTAAACTCTGATTTTTCTCTCTTATAGTAACATGGTGATCTGGGTTAATGGTGGAAAAATTGATGTTCCTTGTCATGTATATCTCGTTCCAGATTCGCTAGGGATTGTCTGGTTACTCTCAACACACCCGACTGCTTGGCTATGCAGACACCCTAATTACTACTTTTAAAAGCCTCCCACAATACCACAGCTGATGGCACTGTGTGCTCGTTTAGTGTAAAGTATTCCAAAATCTTCTTGCAAATTTCCTCCCAGAATGCAGTGTCTAAAAGCGACTCCGAAGGCCGGCGCCAGATAAATGCACTCTGAACACTGTGGAAGTTGTAGTTTGAGTTGAACTGATGTGTGATCTGATAATGAGTTTGGTAAATGTGTGATTGAGGTGGTCCGCGTCATGATGTCCTTAGACACTAACCAAGAGTCTAATCGAGGCTGTGCCTTATGTTGAGCTGAAATGCAAGTTCCTTCACGGGCATTGGGGTGCATGTTCCGCCAGGCATCTATCAAATAGTTGTCTTGTGAAAGTACTCTTAGCACGGTTTCCCTAGGGTGTAGACTGTGGGAGGCACCTGCACGGTCTAAGGCATCAAACATTATGGCATTGAAATCCTCTCCCCAAATGAGTCATTCCCATGTTTGCAATCCTTAACCAGATCTCTCACTAAATAATTCAGGGTTATCTCTATTTGGCCCATAGACTGCTGCCAGTGTGGTCTGTTTTCCCCATAGATTACCTCCCATTTTTACAAATCTACTGCCTGGGTCAACCAGGGATTTGGGAAGTGACCCATCTTACCCCATTGCGTTTTAATACTGCCACCCCCCTTGCATGGTTGGTATATGCTAATATAAATACACCCCACCACCATCTAGTTTGCAGTCTAGAAGCAGATGTCCTGCAAAGATGCGTTTCATGAAGGAAGCCTATATCTATTTTATGCCTAAGTAGGTATGCTTGTACTAGTCGTGTTTTCCTGTGGTCATTAAGATCACGTCACAGTCATCCTACCGGCTTTTGAGGGAATGTAGGATCTTGGGCATGAGTGCAGAATGCGCTGCGAACTCAGTAATGTGTCAACATGTTGTTCCCTTTGTAGGTGTGGGATACATTATAGTCTAGTGAGTTGCACTGCACGGCCCCCAGCAGGCGACACAGCGGGGAGGTGCCGTCCATGGTGCTTGCCCTCAAGACAGTAGGCCAGGGAAAGCTGCTCACTGCACCCTCCGGCCTGGTCCGTCCCGTGCTGCAATGCGGCACCGCCTCCTTAGCCCCGGGTCCACGTCTTGTTCCAGCAGCCTAGCCGGGTCTGTAGCCAATCTGAAGCTCGCCTCGCTAGGGAGATAATTTCCCTGGGCTGCCACCAGCGCTGCTCCCGTTCGAGACAAACTCCGTTCAGTGTCCGGCCTTTCCCACCAGATAAGGTCAATATAGTCAGCACTCCCAGCTCTCGCAAACGGGATCCGCTGCCCCTCACCTCTCCACCTGACCCGGACAGGCACATACCCGGCAAGCCTCCCCACACAGGGCTTTCAAGTGATTAATATTCAGCAGTTATACAGGCTATCATTTGGATTACCTAAATTATGGTTAGATTTTGGAAGGATTTTCCACTCGGCTGACAGAGCCCTCTCAAGGAGCAGCTGTGAGAAAGTGTCCTCTTTCTGCATGAGGGCCCCCACTTTTTGCTGAATTGCTGATGTGCTTTGATTGTGTGCCTTGGGCTCCTAATCAGGTACCTTATGTTCGAGGCATATGAGCTGCAGATTATACACTGTGCATAGATCGCCATCTGGTGTTGGGCCCGGATGTGTGCAGTTTGTTTTTCCTCTTGGAAAGTCTTTGGAAGTCACGAGGTCGGTGACTCCTCCTTTGGTTCGTATTGCGCATGGGCTTCGGCTCCATCCTCAGATTGATTTTTCCGCCATCGGGCTCGGATGTAATACTTTGCGCTCTGGTTCCGAACTTTTCCAGTTCAACGATCGACGCAAAATCCTCGCTCATCGAGATTCTTCAGATAATAAATCATCTTAATCACCTTCTCTTCAACACTTCTTTGATTTCGGTCGTCGACGGCGGCCTTCGGGCCTATCCCGGCTCCGGTCTCGGCTGATGGAAAGAACTCCCTTCAAGAAGTGCCCTCGATGTGGGTCCAAATTCCCCCACACCGATCTTCATGAGGTGTGCAATCTCTGCCTCTCCCCTGAACATGAGGCTCGAGACTGTCCTGCCTGCAAGTCTTTTAGACCCAAAAAGACTATTCGAGATCGAAGGGCCAGACGCAACATGGCACACTCCTCGACCTCTGCTCCAGTCGACATCTTCGGGGACGACGTCGAAGCTCCAGGACAGCAGAACATCGAAGAAGATGACTACGACCTCGTCAGTGCTTCCGAGTCCGACGACTCAGATGTGGAGGACATCACCCCGGCGCAGAGGGTCGTGAGTACTATACCCCCTCCCACACCCGCGCCGATACCCAAAAAGGCTTCGGTCACGCCTTCGCGCCTAGGCAAGACCAAGGACACTGCTTCTAACACCCCACCTTCTGGCCCGGTAAAGAAGCCTAATAAGCCTTCCGGCAGCTCGGGCTCGAGCAAGCCTACCAGCGGTGCCGAAAAACACCCTTCGGCACCGAAGAAAAAATCGTCCTCCACCTCCACACCGAGCTCAGCACCAAAGCCCTCGGCGTTCTAACCCGGCCTCTCGGTGCCGACCAAACATCATAAGGCCCTCGGCGCCGACACTCCCGTGCCGAAGCCTCTCTCGGCACCGAACAAAAAATCGGAGGCTCCGAAAAAGCACGGCACAGACAAGCCTAAAAAGCCGTCTGCCCCGAAAACCTCTGCGCCGACCGAACCAGTGTCGCATGAGCTTTTCACACCGGATCCTATGCAAAAGACACTTACCAAGGATCCAAAAACTGGACATTTGACACTGTCTTCAAAAAAGAGACATTTGGACAAACCAGCTCCACCTCCACCTCCAAAGAGGAAGGACACTGCTACCTCCCCTTTCAGAGTGCCTTCCCCACCTCCTACACCCCCTCCACCTTCGCCACCTCCACCTTCTCCACCCCTGCCTCATCGCTCTCCGACCCTGTCTCCAGACCATGATGATCAAGGGGACCCTTACTACGATCCAGCAGATGTGCCACAAGACCCAACCCCTACTGGATCCCCAGACCCATGGGATGACTATAACAATCCGGACATCCCAGATGTCCCACAGGATGACCTTTATCCATCTAGGCCATCCCCACCAGAAGACTTGTTAGGTTTTCACCACCTACTGCAGAGGGCGGCACATTATCATGGGGTAGAGCTACATACTGACCCAGTAGAGGAAGATTTTCTCCTAGATGCCTTTGATACTGCACATAGGTCTACTGCTATACTACCTATGCTAAAAGGAGTAATCAAACATGCACCAGAGGTTTTTAAAGATCCAGTCAGGGCTAGGGTATTAAACCCACGTATAGAGAAAAAATATAAAGCCACCCCCACAGATCCTTCATACATTAAAGGGCCTGCACCACTGGATTCCTTAGTATCTACAGCTAGGAAGCGTTCAAATTCTCAGGCGTCGGGCGAAGCACCACCACCTGACAAAGAGTCCAAGCTCCTAGACGCGTCAGGGAAGCGCACTGCGTCACAAGCCGCCAATATATGGCGTATCGCCAACACTCAAGCGCTATTGGCCAGATATGACCGAGCGCATTATGATGAGTTAGAGACCATCATGCACCATCTCCCTGAAAAATACAGAAATAGGGCTAATGAATTGATTCAAGAGAGAAAAACTATAACTAATACCTCTATATGCTGTGCCCTAGATGCGGCAGATACAGCCTCCAGGGCCATAAACACCAGTGTCCTCCTCCGTCGCCACGCCTGGCTAAGAGTTTCAGGTTTTAAACCTGAGGTGCAAGCCTCCATATTGAACCACCCATTCGATCAACATTTATTTGGTCCAAAGGTTGATGAAGCCCTCGAAGATGAAGAAAGATACTGATACGGCGAAATCCACGGGATCCCTACAGTCACACACTCCTAGGCGCTCTTTTCGCCGCTCTTCCTTTCGGGGCACAGGTAGAGGCTACTCCTCAGATAGCGCATGCACGTCCTACAAATGCCCTCCTCAGTCTACCTTCACAAGGGGTTATTAAAGAGGCGGCTACAGAGGCAATAATAATAAAGGCAGAGGCAAGACAAATACCGCCCGCTCTGCCACACCGCCTACCCAATGACTTTCCCCCGCTCCCTCCAGACCATTCCACTCCGGTCGGGGGCAGAATACAAAATTTCCTTCACGTCTGGGAGACCATCACCTCAGACAGATGGGTGATCCAAATTATTCATTCAGGGTACTGCCTAGAATGAACATCTACCGCCCCAAACTTTCCACCCAGGCAACGCCCAATGTCACAAGAACATGCAACGTTATTAAAACAGGAAGTAAATCTCCCTCCTGCAAAAACAAGCCATAGAGCAAGTCCCCATCAATCAGCAAAATTTAGGGGTCTACTCCCTGTACTTTCTGATTCCAAAGAGACGAGACTCTACGACCTATTCTAGATCTCAGACCTCTAAACACTTACATACATTCAGACCATTTTCACATGGTAACCCTTCAACAGGTTCTTCCACTCCTCTCCCACAACGACTTTCTCACCACACTGGACTTGAAAGACGCATACTTTCACATCCCAGTACACCATGCTCACAGAAAGTACCTCAGGTTTGTAGTGGACGGGCAACACTACCAGTTCAAGGTGCTCCCGTTCGGGGTCACAACAGCACCAAGGGTATTAACCAAGTGCCTAGCAGTAGTGGCGGCACACCTCAGAAGACAGCACATTCACATCTTCCCATATTTGGACGACTGGCTAATAAAAGCCACGTCCTACGACCAATGTGTGCACCACACCGCCGCTACAATCCAACTACTTCACCAGCTAGGTTTCATGGTGAACCACCAAAAGTCCCACCTGGTACCATCACATACAAAACAATACCTCGGTGCCACCATAGACACCTCAAAAGCCATAGCCTATCTCAATCCTGCCAGGATTGCAAACATACAGGCTCTGCGTCAATAATTCATACTTCAACACTCTCTCCCAGCAAGAATGTTTATGCAACTTCTAGGGATGATGGCCTCTTGCATTTTCATAGTGCCTCATGCAAGACTCCAGATGAGTCTACTCCAAGAGTGCTTAGCGCGCCAGTGGAACCAGGCCCAGGGGCAACTGACAGATCTTGTGTTGGTGGACGGTCGCACCCATCGCTCTCTGCAGTAGTGGAACACCACAAACCTTTCCAAAGGTCGACCGTTCCTGGACCCGGTTCCACAAATAACCCTAACAGACGCATCGCTCTCCGGCTGGGGAGCTCATCTGTTACATCTCACAGTACAGGGCACATGGACGCCGCAACAGAAGTTACTTCACATCAACCATTTGGAGTTACTGGCAATCTTCCTAGCCCTAAAATCCCCCCAGACGCAGATTTCAGGCAAGGCAGTCCTCATTCGCACAGGCAACATGACTGCCATGTACTACAATCAAAAACAGGGGAGCACACACACTCCACAGCTCTCTCAATTAGCACAGAGCATATGGAGATGGGCAATTCCGCAGAAAATTTTTCTCCTGGCCCAACACGTCCCAGGAGTCCAAAACACCATGGCAGATCTGCTCAGCAGACAGACGCAACAGATCCACGAATGGGAACTTCACCCACAGGTTCTTCACCCGTTCTTTCAGAAGTGGGGGCATCCACAGATAGACCTATTCGCCACCCACGAAAACAAAAAATGCCCAAGCTTTGCCGCCAGATATCCACACATTGTCCAAAGGCAATGCGATATGGATGAACTGGTCAGACAAATTTGCATACGCTTTTCCACCTCTCCCACTAATTCCATTAGTGGTGCGAAGGCTACAACAGCATTCCCTCACGCTCATCCTGGTAGCTCCAACATGGGCCAGACAACCGTGGTACACCGCACTACTGGAACTCTCGGTAGTACCACACCAAAAGTTACACCTCTCACCATGCCTCCTAACCCAGAACCATGGAGAGATCAGGCACCCGGACCCAGCTCAGCTCAACCTTGCGATCTGGCTCCTGAGGTCCTAGAATTCGGATACCTTAACCTTCCCCCTGATTGCATGAATATTATCAGAGAAGCTAGACGCCCTACTACTAGGGCACGCTATGCTGCACAGTGGAAAAGATTTGTTGTTTACTGCCATAACAACACAATCAACCCTCTAAATGTGTCCATACAGCACAACATATGTTACTTGCTCCATCTACAAAGGTGTAACCTAGCATATACATCCATTTGGTTACACCTCGCAGCAATTGCTGCTTACTTACAGAACAGGCAGCACCTATCGCTTTTCAGGGTGCCTGCCATCAAAGCGTTTATGGAAGGCCTCAAAAGAGTAATTCCACCCAGAGTACCACCCTCACCTGTCTGGAACTTGAATATAGTTCTCACAAGGCTAATGGGACCGCCTTTTGAACCATTACATAAATGTGAGCTGCAATTTCTCACATGGAAAACAGCTTTTCTAGTGGCTATCACTTCCCTTAGAAGGGTTAGTGAAATACAAGCACTCACTATACAGGAAACTTTTCTCCAAATGCATCAGAACAAGGTTGTACTCCGCACCAACCCAAAATTCCTACCCAAAGTAATTTCTCCCTTCCATCTCAACCAGTCGGTAGAATTACCAGTCTTTTTCTCACAACCTCAAACCTTTGCGGAAAGGGCTTTACACACACTGGATGTTAAAAGGGCCTTACTTTACTACATCCAAAGAACACAACCTTTCAGAAAAACCAAACAGCTATTTGTCTCTTTCTCTCCACCACATAAAGGCAACCCTATTTCTAAATCAGGGATAGCTAGGTGGATTGTAAAATGCATACAGATTTGCTACCACAAGGCAAAACGAACGCTATCTGTTCCCCCTAAAGCCCACTCCACAAGGAAGATAGGGGCTTCTATGGCTTTTCTAGGGAACATACCATTAGATGACATCTGCAAAGCAGCGACATGGTCAACACCGCACTTTCACAAAACATTACTGTGTAGATGTGCAAACCAAGCAACAAGCTAGTGTGGGCCAGGCTGTACTAAAAACACTGTTCCAAACAACTGCAACGGATGCCGGTGGTCGCCGCTAGGGTTGGGTACTGCTATATCGTCTATGCACAGTGTATAATCTGCAGCTTGTATGCCTCGAACAGAATATGCTACTTACCAGTATGCATCTGTTCTTGGCATGTAGAGCTGCAGATCTATACACGCCCACCCGCCTCCCCGGCTACCTGTATCCGTTCCATTCTATCTTATTTAGATACAACACACATGGGTTTCTTTACTGTTACTACTACGCTCCATCTTTCCCTGCTGGCGAGAAACAATCTGAGGATGGAGCCGAAGCCCATGCGCAAAACGAACCAAAGGAGGAGTCACCGACCTCGTGACTTCCAAAGACTTTCCAAGAGGAAAAACAAACTGCAAACATCCGGGCCCAACACCAGATGGCCGTCCATGCACAGTGTATAGATCTGCAGCTCTACATGCCAAGAACAGATGCATACTGGTACGTAGCATATTCCTTTCTTTCCGTAAAACTGCATTAAAGCCTAAACCCAATTGGCATCTCTGGCCACAGGACAGGCTCTTAGAGGAGACAGACGCACACCTCCCCTCTCACAGGCTGCGTGTTTTGGTGCAGAACAAAGTGAAGAGTCGACATGGCACACATCTGTGTACCATGCCTACAAACCACTGCCCTGGCTCTAGCTGGGTGCGCTATACCAGTGGTGAGGGTACAGGTGCATGAGCCCTGTACCCCTACAGTGTCTAAGTCCATTCTTAGACATTGTAAGTGCAGTGCTGCCATTAAGAGCACTGGGCGTTCGTCATTACCAACTCCACAGCATCATAATGTCTACACTGAAACTAACTGTCGTTTGGTATCAAACTTCTCAGCACATTACACCCACACCTATGCTTGTGTGGGATTTAATGACAAATGCACACAGAGGGCATCTTAGAAATGCCCCCTGAAAACTAACCCACCACTAGTGTTCAGACTGAGTGGCTGCTTTCAGCCACCACTACCAGACATGTTTCTGGACCCCTGGGTCGAGAGCCTGCTGCTCTCTGGTGCCTGAAACAATGCACATCCTGGGATGAGGGGCCAAGCCTCCTCCCCAGGATGGGAAGGGTTCACGAAGGGGAAGCTTCAAAGGCTTGCTGCCTTTGTGAGTTTCCTCGGGCCTCTTGCTGCTTTCAGCAACTGGTCCCCACTGGTTCTGACCCCCACTTTGGGTGGGAGAACTGGCAGACAAACAAGTGAGGAAGAGAGGTGTGCCCACCTCTGCCAACTCCACCCCTCAGATGGGGGAGGAAAGGTGAAGCACAACTCCCAGTCCCTGCCATTTTGCACATGGTGGGGGACTCTGACAACCAGGGACGGCTCATGCCCGCCTCCCACTGGAGGGTGGCATAATAGGGGGTGTACCCACCCAGGGAAGGGACCCATTGGTCCCTGCCTTTTACCTACCTGTAACACCTCTAAATCTAGTATTTAGGGGCACCTCTGAACCTTGCTTCCTCGGACAAGAAGAAACTATAAGGAGAAGGACCGAACAGCCGTGCAGCAACTGCGAAGAGGAAGACGTCCACTGACTTGGCCCCAGCCCTCCCGGCCTGTCTCCACCTCAAACCTGCTCCTGCGAATTCCTGGTGTGTCCTGCAGCCAGAAACCTCGGAGGACCTGCCTGCTTTCAACCCCAAAGACTGTGTCTCCCGTTAACACCAGATTTGTTCATCTGCAACCTTGGTCTCCGGCCAGACCCCGCAAATCCGCCCCATTGTGCTCCTGCCGTCCATGGCCCGAGCTCGAGTGGGCAAACACCACGATGAGGTCACAACGGTGATCCCGACCCCTGACCTGCCTCAAGCCTCCAGCCAATGCCTACAGCCTAAAACCAGAAGGTCTCCCCTAACCGCGACCAGGAGCTGGTAAGAAGATCCGACCCCAAAAGGCACCCCTGCACACAACGACCCACGGCCTAGGGTACCCAAACCGACTGTGCCTAACCAACCCCTAACTTCCCAACTTACCTCTCGAAGTCGCACCCAGAAGACCTTTGTCCCCAAGCCTGCAGTGTCTTTTCAAATCGGAGGTCCCCATTGAAAACAACAGGGCGCCTGACGTCGAAACACCTTGCACCCAGCCGCCCTAGTGCCGCTGAGGGTGCACCTTTGGTGCTACTTTGTTTCTCCATTTGCCCTGAGCTAAACCTCAGGAGGTTTTCTTCCACAACCAAGTGGCCTGCTTGCCAGCAGCCACCAACCAGAGTCCCTTTACCTCCCTTTGGATAACATTGCACCTTAGCACTCTGCACCCGGCCGCCCTTGTGCCACTGAGGGTGTAACTAGAGTGCATCCTTGACCGTGGGGGACCCCTGAGTCTACCCCCAGAACCTCTACTCCCACTAACAAATACTTACCTCAAAATCGATAACAGTTTTCCTCCATAGGATAACATTGACTGTTTTTCAGTGAAAAGTTTTTGTGTCGAGTTTGAAAACCTAAATAAATTCTTTAAAATTGTACTGTTGAACAAAAACGATTTTACTTAGCTGTGTACAGAAAATGTCTTAAAATAGTATCCAGGTATACTACTCTGAGTAAGAAAAGTAATCCAAAAGTAACTTACCTGTAATCTTACTGAAAGTCTCATTCAAAGTATATGTACTGTATCCTGAAAAGCATTGCATTATCAGTAACACTACTGTAATCAAATCAAAGTACATTTACGGTTGCAATCCAAACTGTTAGTCTGTATATTTACTGCAAAGTACTTATCACTTACCTGTACCAGGCTTGCTTGGTTCTAGGAAATAAAATACCTAAAAGAATATTTTTAATACAAAAACATTGGTCTGAAGTTCGGTATTTGAGTGTGCAAATTCATTTGCTGAATGTGTACAACAAATGCTTAACTCTGTCCTCTGATACTGCCTTACTGCTCGACCACACTACCTCAATTGGAGAGTGAGGTGCTATCTAACATTACTTCAGCCTACCTTTGGGGTTCCACTGGACTCTGTGCACACTATACCTCACTTTGGTATAGTATATACAGAGCTGGCTTCCTACAGTAGCTATGTTGCTTCTCGATCAAGCCATGCCCGATTCCAAATCAACTTTAATCTTTTACATAGATTACACCAGGGACCATCAGGCGGATCAGCTTTTTGTGGTGGTGGTCTCTGTGAAGGAAGGGAAGGCTGTACTGAAGAGGTCTCTGTTGAGGTAGGGAGTCATATGCATTAAGATCTGCTATGCACTGGACAAATAAACTCCTCTGGAAGAGACTGAGAGCCCATTCCACAAGGGCTAAGATTTTTACCACTGTGTTGGTACGTGGAATGCTTGTCCTTGCTATATTCAAGGCTGTGATGTTGGAGTTGATGCCCATGTTCATGAAGCACTACTTGCATAACAGTAAGATCGGACAAAAAGGAAATTTTGCCTGTTCGTTCCTGCAAGACTTTCTGGTCAGAATCAACTCCACAGACCCTCCACTTGAGGAATCTGCATTTAGAAGTGTCCTTCAGAGGAAAGTTACTTATGGTAACGCTCTTTCTGGTGGATACTCTAACTGCATATTCCTCTCAGTCAAATAAGATTCCAAGGTAGGAATTTGCACACTGATACAGACGATTGTCACATTCCATGTCTAAGGGCACTGAAAGTTGTGAACCACGTGCATGCCTGTACCACTGGCATGCTTATACCACAATTTTCGTTGTAAAGGCCTATGCGTCATAAAGGCAAGCAGTGCGATTGGTGGGAGATGTTGGCGACTTGGAGGAACTTCCTCCTTCCATTTTCAGGAATTTATTGGAACAGGAAGGATCAGGACACCGCTTGGTGAGTGGGGCTGGGTTTTAGTGCTCAGGGCGGGGAGTCTGGTAGTTTGTAGGGCTTTGTTCGAAGTCTTATTCAGTGTTGTGGGCCGGGTTTTAGGGCGCATGGCGAGGTGCTGGTGTGATGTTTACTAGGCATATGCCTTTACCAATCATGCCTTTATAACAAGTCATTGTAAAGACGTGTGGTTAAAAACATGCTTGGTAAAGAAGCAGTCATGGCAAAGACTGCATTGCTAAGTCATGGTGCCGTCATGCAACCCTAAAAGTCCAACAAGTAACTCACATAAGCGTAGCTCTAAAATGCAGCTGCGCTCCATTTCCAGAGTGGTAAGAAGCCAGTGTAGAAGCCTTGCTGAAATTTTTTCCAGATTCAGTCTAAATAAAACAATCCACCAAAATGAGCCTAAGTTGTTTGTCCCTCACCTGGAGCATAACCTCTTTACCATCCTCTTTATTGGCTGAATTGTGTTCCATTACTCTCATTTAGGGAATAATGCTTAACCTTTTGATTAAGCGCTCCATGAGTGCATGTGTTTTTCGGCGTACTCTCTCCTGCTCCCTCAAATGCTCTCCATGCTCCATTTTTCTTATGCGGTTATCTCCCTTTCCGGATGTTGCTAGTACCTATGTGTGCTACTTGGGTGCTTCTCCCATGTGATCCACGTTCTTCTCCCCGCTTTCCATCATGTGCTTCTCCAACCACGTTAACTCTCTCTCGCCCGCCATTTTGCTGCTGTTATCCTAGAGCGCTTCTTTTTGCCTCTTTCCACCACTTGCTGTTCCTTGGCAGCCCTCTGCTACCTTGTTGCTAACTACACTTTGTAGAAATGCCACAGACTTGCATGCATTGGTCGCTCCTTTTTAGTCCTTTATATTTCAGCTCTTCTGAGCAAAGCAGTCTTAATTTATTTTTTGCTTACTGGTCAAAAAAAATGGTGTCTATCATTCCGCTGGTGAGCATATGCAGTTTTTATGCAGTATTATGCATCCATAAGGTAGCAGAATGACTTGATCAGTTGCTGTATTGTGCTTAGTTTCTTAACTGGTGTTGCACCACATCAGTAAAAAGCGTTTTCTAGTCCTCCCACTACCTCTGATGCTGTTCAGCATACTGAAAACCATTGGTAATGCTGATTGGCCTTTGAGCTGAGACCTGTTACCTTTGCTAATACTTTGCTTCTGTGGCTTTACATCCAATTCTTCATGGTAATAAATAGTTGCTCAGTCTTTTCACTTCTGCTTTTTGTTTTAGGCAGCACATGCGAGACTGTACCTTAAGTCGAAAAGCGTTATTTCAAGACATTCTTTCCTACAATTTAAGCTTGATTGGCTGCACCGAGGGAAGCACGGATGAGGAAATTGGCACTGCAGCAGGTCAGTTGTACATTTTGTTTGGTACAGTACTTTACTTTTGGGACCAGTATTCCACCAAAATATAGAAATAAGCAAAAACTTAAAACATGAACAACATGTAAAAGGATTTGTGGTCTACTGATTGTTTTTCCTTTTGGCATTTGACTAGACAGGAGATTCCAGGTAAATCATGGTCTCCCTTGGTCTCAAATTGTTGTCAATGTCTAACATAGAAAGAATTGCACAGTATGCTGTCTCCAATGAGTTTTCTCATCTGTGAGGCTTGTCCTCTGTATCTGTTAATAATGACAGGGAATTGTGATTTTCAAATTGGACATGTAAAGGAAAGTTGAGCTTTTATTAAAAACACTGGGGCTCAGATTATGCTAAGGCTCACAAAGGAAATCCAGCTAAAAGATATCTGAGACTTCCATACATTAATTTTCCTGCTGCTGTTCGGACTAGAATATGGACGCGAATGCAGGAGCATGCGCACTAACGTCATCCGCCGGCGAGACTTCACACAGGTCTCGTCTGTCTTGTGGCTCCTGGTCCCCAGCCCCTAGTCAGAATTCCAATGAGGGCACAATGATGGATGGACCTCAGGTTAGGAGCCGAGAGGAGCATACTTTAGGAGTGGGTGAAGGAGGTTGTGAGATGATGGTGGAACATGGGAGAATTCAATTGAGCTAAGCCAGGAACAGCATAAGCATGAAGAAAATGAACTTGAGAGCAACCCACTACGTGTGCTACAGTAGCTGAAATCCTGGTTCTACAGGGCTCCATAACATTGAACTACATATTAGTGGACATTCCGCCTTTTAAAATGAATGAGGAAGTAATAAATATAGAATTAAAGCTATTGCATGAGGCACCCTAAGGATCAAACAATCGCTGGTGAGGTTGTCTAGTTCTCAGTCATTTAGCCTCCATGTTCTCCAATATGTCAGGGTCCCTTGATCTAGGGTATTGAACCCACTTAGTAATATATCATCAGATTGTGTCTAACTCTTTGATAAGTCTTAAACTTGTTTGGTCATCAATTTTATCCTGATTAGAAAAGACCACGTATGGCTCTGATCATATATTGGATATTTTCTAAGTGATACTTAATGAATTACCATGGAAAGTAGCAGAGGAGAGCAGCGCTGTGAATGTTAAAAACTCTGATCTGAAAGAAACACGTTAGTTAGATTCCTCACCTTAGAATTTCCCCAGGCGTCAGACTGGATCCGGAAGATTTTTCGTCAGCAATACCCCTTGCGCGTCGCTAGGCGTCGTCTGCGGCTCCGCGTCCGTCGTCGGCGTCATGCGCCGGAATGACGTCGTCGGAGTACTTAGACGCCGCCCTCGCGCGCTGACGTCAGTTCTTCTGTTTTCCGCGCCAGTAAGCGCAGATCCGGGAGAGCTACCCCTTTAGTCATTTTTTGACTAACTTTTTCGATCCTTTTTGATCTTGTCTCGACTCCGGTGCCGGTAGGATGCCTGGTTTTAAAGCCTGTGCTGACTGTAGCCGCTTGATGTCGGTTACGGACCATCACCGCCTGTGCCTTTACTGCTTGGGCCTCGACGCGGAGTCGTGTTCGGACTGCAAGGCCCTGACCTCGAAGGCTAGACGGGAGCGGTCCCGAAAGCTTCTCGAGATTCGCCCCTCTCGATCCCGGTCCAGGAGGAGGTCCAAGGATCTGTCGCGGAGCCGCAGCCGACGTCATCATCGGTCGTCGGGATCCAAGTCTTCGGGTAAGTCGAAGCACTCCAAGAAGTCCAAGAGGCGACACCGCTCTTCGGACTCCCCTCGCCGGTCGCGCGACTCGGCCGAGGGTCAGGGTGGTTCCACCCCCGCGGCTCCGGCGGAGCCGCAGGCGCCGCGCAAGTCCCCCATACCCACCGGTCCCTGGGACTGACGCGACGCCGGCAGAAGTCAGTGCCTTCCTCTCGGCCATGAGGAGCCTGGCTCCGCCGTCGACGCCCGCTGGCGCGCCTTCGGGCCCCGCGGACCCGACTGGGCAACCTTGCCTGCCGGCGGCTCCGGCGCCGTTGACGGTTCCGGCCTCGACGCCGCAAGCGCCCGAGGGACCCGTTCCAGAGTCCCCGCCGCCGCCGGTCGACCTCGTCACGCCTCCTCCGTCTGTGTCGACACCGGTACCACCGCCGACTCCGCTCGGCGTCGAGCCCCGGTTCAGCCCCGGTCCGGGCCCGGTGCCGATACGGCGTTGATGGACGCCGCGTTCGGCGCCGCTGGAGACACATTTTGTCTATCGCCCGGCTCCGATCCTTCCTCCTGCATACCAGGAATCGGATGATGGGGACAACTGGGAGGGATCCGAGGATCCTATGGCCGTTCAGGCTCAACTGTCACAGGACTGGGCAGATGAACTGGGGGAGGCCAGTGGCCTGGATACCTCTCCAGACACTGGATTCATCTCTCCTCCGACTGTGGCTTCGGAGGAGGGTGCTGCTTTCTCTGCGGTGCTGCGCAAGGCGGCCTCAGCCCTTGGGCTCGAGCTACCTGCCGTGGCTGTGAGGACAAACGTCCTCACTGAGGTGCTTCAGTCTGCAGCAAGCTCCACTGAGCCTCTGCTGCCATTCAATGAGGCCCTCACTGACGTTCTGCAGGGCACTTGGTCCAAGCCCTCCACAGTTCCTCCTGTGGACAGGAACGTCTCCAGGCGCCACCGCCCTGCTCCGGGCGATCCCAGTTTTCTGTCCCAACACCCTACCCCCGAGAGTCTGGTTATCCAGGCCTCTACCTCCCAATCCTCCTTCCCGACCGCTCCGCCGGACCGGGATTCCAAGAGGCTGGAACAGTTTGGCAAAAAGCTGTTCTCCTCCCTTAGTTTGGGCCTGCGGTCTTTGAACACCGCCTGCCTCTTGGACCGTTATTCCCACTCTCTATGGGATGCGGTGGAGGACGTGCTGCCCCTGTGTCCGGAGGAGGTCCAGACACGACTTACCCAGGCTCTGGCCGATGGGAGGGATGCAGCGCGACATGCTATCCGATGTGGGCTTGACACTACGGACTCGCTGGCTAGGGCGATTTCTACCTCAGTGGCGCTTAGACGTCACGCCTGGCTGCGGTCCACGTCCTTTTCGGGCAATGTCCAGAGCACCCTCATGGACATGCCCTTTGATGGCACTTGCCTTTTCGGCGAGAAAGCAGACAGTGCACTGAATCGCTTTAAGGACTCCCGGGCTACGGCCAAGTCCTTGGGCCTCTCGGCCCCGCGGTCGCAAACTTCCGCTTTTCGCCCCTTTCGAGGCCAAGGAAGGGGTGCCTCCTCACGTACGCCTAGCCACCAGCCGCAGAACCAACCTGCGCACGGTCGCGGACGTGGTTTCCGCCGAGGCGGTTCTGGAGGACGACGAGGTCAGCCCACATCCACCCCGGCAGCATCCGCCTCAAAGCCTTCCTAGTCCGAGCTTTCAGGCCCATTCCACGCCAGTGGGCGGCAGAGTTCGCCATCACCTGCTCCACTGGCGGTCCATCACATCGGACAGGTGGGTGCTGCAAATCGTCCGAAGGGGCTACTCCCTCCCCTTCGAGACGACCCTTCCAGCCATGCCACCGCAGCACCACCGTATCTCGGGGGATCATTTGAATCCTCTCCACGAGGAAGTTTCGGCCCTCTTGGCCAAGGGGGCCGTCGAGCGCGTTCCGAGCCCAGAAGTAGGTCGTGGTTGTTGTTCCCACTACTTTCTGGTTCCCAAGAAGGGCAAAGGGGGCCTACGCCCTATCTTGGACCTCCGGGAACGTCAATGCCTTCCTCCGGAAGGAAAGGTTCAAGATGTTAACTTTGGCTCAGGTTCTAGCTGCCCTAGACCCTGGAGACTGGATGGTAGCGTTGGACTTGCAGGACGCATATTTCCACATCCCCGTCCTGCCGGCCCACCGGCGTTACCTGCGGTTCACGGTGGGCCAAGAGCACTTTCAGTTTACCGTGCTCCCCTTCGGCCTCACCAATGCCCCTCGGGTGTTCACGAAAGTGATGGCGGTGGTCGCAGCTCATCTGCGCAGATCTGGGGTTCCAGTCTTCCCCTATCTCGATGACTGGTTGTTGAAGGCGGGCTCGCCCCAGGCAGTCGTCTCCCACCTCCAGACTACGGCGGATCTCCTGCATTTGCTGGGATTTTCCATCAACGTGCCGAAGTCACACTTGAGTCCCTCTCAGAAGCTCCTATTCATCGGAGCGGTTCTCGATTCGGCGCAGTTCCGGGTCTATCCGCCGGAACAGCGGGTCCGGGATGTACAGGCCCTGATTCCCATCTTTCGGCCTCTATCCTGGGTTTCGGTCGGGCTAGTGTTGCGGCTTCTGGGGCTGATGGCCTCCTGCATCCTACTAGTGCATCACGCCAGGCGGCGCATGCGGGCTCTGCAGTGGGACCTGAAGTTTCAGTGGGCCCAGCATTACGGCAACCTGTCCGACCATGTCTTGATCTCGGAGGGCACTGCACAGCAGTTGCAGTGGTGGCTCACGGACCGCGATTGGGTGAAGGGCAAGAGCCTCTCCCTTCCCCAACCAGAGCATGTCGTAGTGACGGCTGCGTCCCTCCTGGGATGGGGTGGCCATATGGGAGAGGCGGAGATCAGAGGCCTCTGGTCTCTGGCGGAGTCTCGTCTCCACATCAACCTGTTGGAGTTGAGAGCGATCCGACTTGCACTGAAAGCCTTCCTTCCCTTTGTCAGGGGAAGTGTCGTGCAGGTGTTCACGGACAACACCACCGCCATGTGGTATTGCAACAAACAGGGCGGGGTGGGGTCGTGGACCCTTTGTCGGGAGGCTCTGCGCCTCTGGACGTGGCTTGAACACCAGGGCGTCACCCTAGTGGTTCAACATCTGGCGGGCTCTCTGAACGCCAGAGCAGACGAACTCAGCCGCCGGTGCATGATGGATCACGAATGGAGTCTAAACTCCGAAGTGGCGCAAGGTCTCTTTCAGCAGTGGGGAGAGCCATGGTTAGATCTATTCGCCACCGAAGAGAACGCGCAATGTCAGCAGTTCTGCGCGTTGGAATTTCCAAGGCGGCACTCGCTCGGCGACGCTTTTCGTCACGAGTGGAGTTGCGGTCTGTTGTACGCCTTTCCGCCTATACCACTTCTGCCCAGAGTGCTGAAGAAGATCAGGCACGACCGGGCCCAAGTCATCTTGGTGGCTCCGGATTGGGCGCGAAGGTACTGGTATCCCGAGCTACTCAGTATGTTGACCGATCCTCCGATACGTCTGCCCCTTCAGGAGGATCTTCTGTCGCAGCAGCAGGGGACGGTCCTCCACCCGAACCTGTCCAGCCTCCACCTCCATGCGTGGAGATTGAGCGGCGGCAGTTGATGCCATTTGACTTGCCTCCTGAAGTCTGTGATATCATTCTGGCAGCCAGGCGTCCCTCCACAAAGACGGTATACGCCTGCCGGTGGAACAAATTTGTGGCATGGTGCACAGCAAAGGCTGTGGATCCCCTTTCCGCCCCTCTTTCTGAGGTTCTCCTCTTTCTTCTTTCTTTGGCCCGGCATGGGCTCTGCTCTGGGCACCTTGAAAGGTTATCTTGCTGCCATCTCTGCCTTCTTGCGGCTTCCTGATCAGCCTTCTCCGGAGGGATGGCTTCTTTGGCCGTTCTGTCCTCCAGGACTTTCTGGTGTGATCTTGGTTCGCAGACCCACCACCGGGGATGGTATTGCTGGGGTATCTATTCTAAGGTAAGGAATCTAACTAACGTGTTTCTTTCAGATGAACAAGTTACTTACCTTCGGTAACGATGTATCTGTAAGAAACATTAGTTAGTTAGATTCCTCACCGACCCACCCATCCTCCCCGTTCTGCGAACTGACATCTAGGGTTAAGGTTATCCTTTTCAGGCCCCTAGATTTTCTTTTTGGCACCAGTGTCGGTCTTTGCATGGCTCTGCGTTCCTGGCGCGGAAAGCTATGTACAAGAACTGACGTCAGCGCGCGAGGGCGGCGTCTAAGTACTCCGTCATTCCGGCGCACGACGCCGACGGACGCGGAGCCGCAGACGACGCCTAGCGACGCGCAAGGGGTATTGCTGACGAAAAATCTTCCGGATCCAGTCTGACGCCTGGGGATATTCTAAGGTGAGGAATCTAACTAACTAATGTTTCTTACAGATACATCGTTACCGAAGGTAAGTAACTTGTTCTTCAAGACATTTGCCTGGCGGCAACATGGGCTTTGATGCACACGTTCACCAAGCACTACTGCGTGGTTAAACAGATGAACAAGGAAGCACAAGTAGGACAGAAAGTGCTTCAACATGTATTCAATGAACAACGCTCATCTTCCACCCAGCCGCCACAGAGATAACAAACCGCTACAAAATCTATGCACAGCATAGTGAATCCAGAAAGATTCACCCTGCAATACGAATAGTTTCTTACCTGTCGGTGTACTTTTGCAGCTTGAAGATCTTTCTGGATTCACAAGCGAACCCACCCACCTCCGCTAGGAAGATGAGGCAGGAGAGAAAAGGGTGGAAGCACAAAGTCTGAAATAACAAGAGAAAACTGAAAGGATATATAAAAAAAACCCGAAGATGGTGCCCCAAAGATGGGACTTCCGCAGGAAGGACGCCGACGTCACGAGAGGTACACCAAATGGTGGGACGTCGACGCCCACCTGGGCTACGGAAAAAAAAAAGACTACGAATCCAGACCCAACCACCAGATCGCGGAATAATGCACAGCATAGTGAATCCAGAAAGATCTTCAAGCTGCAAAAGTACACCGACGGGTAAGAAACTATTAGTTATAGTTCAGCTAACTATAACTCGCGCCCCCGCAATGCACTGCTGATGACGTCACATATTACATCACTCATGACATGGTCAGTGACATTGATGACATCACTGATGACATCTGAAATGACATCACTGATGACATCACTGATGACGTCATCCAGTGAGTGTGTTTCTGTACATTTTAAATATGTTTAATATATATATAGGGAAAAACCTATGGAAGAATGAGTGGGTGTATAAGTGTGTGAATGGATGATTTAGTAGGTGCGTGACTGACTGTATAAGTGAGTCATTAAACGTATCTTACTGCAGACTAGTGACTAAACTGTGTGAATGATTGTGTCTGTCTGTTGGTGTATAAGCGGCTGCATGGTTTTGTGAATAGCTATGAGTGTCTCTATGGGTTATTGATTGGTTGTCTGAGTGTCTGGGTGCCTGAGTGTTTGTGTGGGTGGGGTGTGTGTGACTCTGTGCATACATGTGTGAGTGGGTGATTCTATGGGTGCATGGGTTTTAGAGTGCATCTGTGATGGACTGTATGGTTGGGTGAGTGTAAGTATGGGTGTGTTAGTGATTGAATGTATATCTCAGAGTAACTACATATGTGAAAGGCAGTATATATGTGTGTACGAGTATATAAGTGAGTATATGTGAGAGTGTGATTGTGAGAGTGGCTGTATGGATGAGTGTGTGCTTGTATCAGTGATTGTATAAGAGCGTAAGAATGTGGTACTATTTTTATGAGTAAGTGAACTTGTGTGTGTAGAACTGCATAGGCGAGTAAATGGGAGTGTGATTAATTATTTGCATGACTGACTAGGTGTGAGTACCTCTATGGATGATTGGTGGTGTGTGAGTGTCTATGTAGGTGTATAAATGCATATGATAGTCCTGTACTGAGTGACTAAGTACAGGTGAGTGAGTGGATGTGTGTGTAGATCTAAGATTCCATGAGTGGGTATGTAGTTATTGGTATTGGAGTATCTATGGTTTTGAGAATGGACGTCTGAAATTTTGATTGAGTATATCAAAGGGTGTGAGAAGATGCACTAATTTATCACATGGATGACCTCATCAGTGATGTCATCAGTGATGTCACTGACCATGTCATGAGTGATGTAATATGTGACGTCATCAGCAGTGCATTGCGGGGGCGCGAGTTATAGTTAGCTGAACTAACTATAACAGGGGAATTTCTAGGGTTTCGTACGAGGGAAATGTCCAGCTAACTAGAACACCCCTGAAACCTATGGTTTTTTCAGTGAATTTCAAAGGTTTTCTAAATGACAATTTTGAATGTATTAATTGTTGTACTGATTTTTTTGATACTGATTTACTACATTTTTTAAACTATTTATTTTTAGATATATTTTTTTTATTACATTATAATTACATTATACATTACAAAACAAAATATACTTTCTCAGAATGAATTACTTTAGTTTAAATACTTGGCAAATAGGCAACAGACTTTTAAGTACAGTAGTTACAGTTGTTGCAATGGGCAACACAATTTCAAACACAAAGCAACATTGAGCTCAATGTGAATTTCTAGTTAAATGCAATTAGTTACTTTATGGATTACTTTTCTAACCACAAGACTGGATCCTAGATTCAGTCCTTAAACATCTCCTGTAAACAGTTGAGTAAAAGCGCTTTGGTTACAGTAGTGATTTTTAAGGAATATTATTGTATTTTAAAAGTTGACACAGAAACATTTTCACATAGAATCACCAATGTTATCCTATGGCAGAAAATTCACTTAGCAGGTAAGTAGTGTTATCATTACTTTTTCTTACTCAGTGGTGGATCCTGGATCCAGCACTGGCCAACCTCCTGTAAACAGTTGAAAGAATGTGTTGAAGTCATACAGACGATTTTTTAGGAATATTTTTAGTTAGTAAAAATAGACACTTGCAACATTTTCTGGTGAAAACCACACAATGTATTCCTATAGAAGGAAATACAAGTTACTGGTAAGTACGCTTGGAATTACTTTTCAGGGTCAGTGCTGGGCTGAAAGATGCAGCCCTGGGTTCTCTCCTGATAACAGGTGAGTAAATCGGAATTTGTAGTTCGGCTGATTTTAGAGGAATATTTGTACAATGGTGAAGGAAGGGGGAGGGGCCTGAGGTGACGTGTGCAAACACGCCCTGTGGCGCGTTTTAAGTTGGGAGATAAAGTCCTCTTGAATCCTGAGGTCCCCTGGCGGCCAACTAGCCCACCAGGTACCTCCAGTATGCGCCAGGGAGCTTCCTTGCAGAGAGGTGTTCAGAGGCCACACCCCTTTTTACAACACTCTGCAACGCAGCTCCGTGGCACTTAGTGGAGGTACCTGATTGGCTAATTGTCCCCTAGGGGACCTCTTTATTGAAGAGGAATGAATAGCCCAACTTAAAACGCGCCACAGGGCGTATTTGCACAGTATCACCTCAGGCCCCGCCCCCTACCTTCACCACTGTGCAAACGCGCCCCGTGGCGCGTTTTAAGTTGGGAGATTAAGTCCCCTTGAATCCTGAGGTCCCCTGGCGGTCAACTAGCACACCAGGTACCTCCAGTAAGCGCCAGGGAGCTGCGTTGCAGAAAGGTGTAAAAAGGGGCGTGGCCTCATTACACCTCTCTGCAACGCAGCCCCCTGGCGCATACTGGAGGTTCCTGGTGGGCTAGTTGGCCCCCAGGGACCCCCAGTATTGAAGGGGAATTCGTTCCTCCCGATCCCGTTTTTTTTATTATATATTTCTCCTTTTTAAGAAGGGGGGCTGTTTAGCCCCCCTTCTTCTTATTTTTTGGCCCTGGGGACCCCATCCCCCAGGGCCCGCCCCCAATTAGTTTTTTTTATTTTAAAAAAATCGGGAAGGGGGCCGCGTGGCCCCCCTCCCGAGGCCATAATTTTCCCCGGGGACCCGTTTTTTCAAATTATTTTTTTAATTTATTTTTGGGAGGGGGGCCACGTGGCCCCCCTCGCGGGCCACCACTGGCCCGGGGACCCCATCCCCCGGGGCCTGGCCTTCACGTTGGGGACCGTGGGGAGGGTCTTAATCCCCCACAAGGCCCCTCTGGCTCCCCGCGTCCTGCGGGAGCTGGCATTGCTTTTCCACATGGGGAGCAGCTAACATGCTGCTCCCCGTGTGGAAAAGCAATCGTCTTTGGTATTTGGAAGAGAGAGCAGGTTTCCTGCTCTCTCTTCCAAATACCAAAGCAGTTTGCTATAGCAGGGCGGGAGCCGCGAGGCTCCCACCCTGCCATAGCAAACAGCAGTGTCCCGGGGGTGGGCACCCCGGGACACTGCAGGAGCTGGCCCTGGGGGGTGGCGGTCCCCAGGGCCATCTTTGGCTCCAGGAGGGGGGGCCACGCGGCCCCCCTCCCACTGAATTTTAAGCCCCAGGGGGTGGTGGTCCCCGGGGCTTGAGGGTCCGTAACGGACCCCCTATTTAAATATTTAGTGCCCCGGGGAGTTGGCGGTCCCGGGGCGTGTGGCGGGGGGGCTCGAGCTCCCCCACACTGGTATTACTTTTTATTTTTTTTAAAAGCCCCGGGGGGTGGCGGTCCCCGGGGCTGGGGGGGCCCCTCTGGGCCCCCCACTATGATAAAAACATTGCCCCCGGGACTTGGCCACCCGGGGGCTAAATAAAAACGAAGCGCGGCAGCCCGCGCTTAGTTTTTTTTTTTTCCCATTCGCGGGATGCGCAGACCCTACGCGCATCCCGCGATTTTTTTTTAAGGCCTAGGGTTCAGGGTGTTTCTACCCTGCCCCCTTGTCGCGTTTTTATTTTTGTGCTTTCTTGTACCTCGGTTCTACCAAGGCACAAGATGGCTGCCAACACTTCTGATTCAGAGTGTTGGCAGCCAATTAGCATTCAGCTCGTGCTCGGGAGGGTTCGGGGAGGGTGCGTGGAGGATCCGCGGATCCTCCGCGGCCATAGATATCACTAACTTTTTTACCTTAAGTTTCTCAGGAACTATTGAACGGATTCACACCATATATGCAAAAGGCACGAGTCCGAACTGAGGACTACCTCTTTGCCAAATTTGGTGTCATTCCGTTCAGCGGTTCGGGCTGTAGCTGCGACAACAGATCCTATGGGAGATTGCATGGGGAAAACGCGTTTTGGGACCCCCCTTTTTTCTCGGCCCCCGCTTGACGGATCACCGCGTAACTTTCAGGGTAGGAGCGGAGCTGGCCAAAAATTTGGAAAATTTCGCGAGGATTCATCAACCGGCGCCAACGTTATTCCCAATAGAATGTTGCGGATTTCCTATGGAAAATAGGTCCTAACTATAACTATTTACTGGCGACCGCCAGAGGATAATCTATCTATGGTAGGATTAAATGCGGTCTGAGCATTTCTGCCAAAACATGGAAATGAGGCCATCCCAGTCATGTTTTATGCCCCTGATGCGGTTTTGTTTTATCTGACGCTGATCGGCCTGCAGAGACAATTGGATGCATTTGCGAAGTATAGCAGGTCCAACTTTTTAAATAAATGCGGATAAGACTAAGGTAATGCTTTTTACGAAAGGGAGTGACCAGAAGAGAAGGCCTGAGTGGTAGCTAAATGGAGCTCTGGTAGAGGAGGTGAATGAATATCGCGATCTTGACCTTCTTTTTAGATATCTTAATTTTGCTCCTGTATATAGATATACAAGAAGGGAGGCTTAACCTCTTCTATGCCCATGACGAGATAGTCTCGTCATGGACCCCGCCTGCTAATGTAACGCCCGGCACAGGAGGGGGAAAGGGCGTGGCACTGAAGGGGTTAAGGCCATTGTAGGAGCTTTATTTAGGATGGAAGTTGCACTGGGTCATAAATCCATCGAAGCGTTCAGAGACTTACAATTCAAAAATATTGAGTTTGCTGGTGTATGGGTGTTAGGTGTTCCCCATAAGATTTCCAAGAAAAATGCAAATCAAAATGAATGTTTGGAAGAAATGGTTGGGCCTTCCCAAAGGAACTGTAAACAGTGCATTGAGACTTGAACTGGGCGTAACAAATGTCCTATTTAAGTATCAGCAACGGCTCCTTAGTTCATTTGCCATAAGGAAGAGGGTTCCTTAAGGCAAATTATAAAATCCAGCCTGCAGGAAAAGTAGGACCATAGGTGGGTGGCAAACCTACTGGATATTAAGGCTTCATTAGATGTTACAGTAGGGAAGATCGTCCAAGGGCTGTCTGTTACACAGCAGAAGCAAATAGTAAAGCATTTTCTTAAGGAGGACTCTAGGTGAGTGATTAAAAGATGTGTAAGAATTATAACCTGTGCCATTTAAAGGATGGGGGTATATGTAATCTTACTTGCGGGATATAAAGAGCACATACATAAGGAAGTGGGTTAGATTGGGGGCAAGTACCATTTTTTCTACAGTGTTAGCTGGTCCAGCAACCTGGAATGGGTAAAGCTGTCCTTTTTGTCGAAGGGGACTACTGGCATTTTTGCGTTTACTTATAATTTGCCCCAGTTTTGTAGCTAGTAGAAGAACATTGTTGCTACCGACCTTTAGATTGACCCAGATTTGACATGCAAAGAGTATCCTTCAATTAATTTTAATTGATAGATTGTATGATGCCTCTTTCTTAGAGACTTAATTTGAAAGTGGTTTGCAATATTTATTTTTCGGTTTCCTTAATTGTTGCTTCATCTTTTGCAAAGTATGCTGGTTCTTCTCTTTTTATGGATTTGAAAGACCAAACGATGCATCAAGCAATAAAGCCCAGATCGTGGGCAATAAGCAGTCGTACTGCTACACAGAGCATCAGAAATAAACAAACGTCCCGACCCCTCACCTCCCACCAAGATTGCCGCTGAAAAGGGAACTAAGCATGGCGTGGGGCAAATCAGTGGGTCTGAGGTTGGGTAAGATCCTGTGTCAGCGCGGAAAGGCGCAGCAGCATATACCTAGGGCAGGTGAGCTTGCAGAATTCAGAGCACAACAAGGCAATAAAGGGGCACCACAGATTAGCGAAAGAGGCCCCGTCACCGTGGAGCGACAAAGCACATACTACCTGTGTTGCCACCCCTGCATCATAGGGGTTCTGTCCGTGCCCCAATGAAACACTATTTTCTGTAGTGCCGCCCTAAAGCTATTCCCATTTGCCTACCTTTCCAGGACTTGAGGGGAAATGTGAGTCTGTCCGAGGCTCCCAGAATGACCTATTCCGGAAAGCGTAGGATATTGGTGTCAAAGTATTGGGCAACTTGTCCAGAACCTGTGTCCAGTAGGCTTTAGGAGTTGGGCATTCCCATAATAAGTGAAGCAGCGTGCCCTAAGCCCGCATCACCTCCAGGTGCTCGGAGAGCGGATGGGGTGGCTCCTATGCAGTCTGGTGGGAGGGGTGGGGGGGGGGGGGGTGAGGTACCAGCACATCATTATCTTAGTAGCAGATTCTACACTAGAAATATTATGCGCGGAGTGTGGGGTCCTGTAGTGAATGTCGCCCCATTCTTTTTGAGTTAGTGTCCGCCCCAGCTCCGCTTCCCACAGTTTCTGGCTTGCACTTGTTCCGGGGGGCGTAGGATGTGGTACAGGTCTGTGATGAGTCGTTTAGTGGACTGCTTAGAAAGCAGCCACCACTCATACAGGGTAAGCAGTCTCTCAGCTCCCTGGCGTATCTGGGGTGCCATCACCCAGGGTCATATCTGCTGTTAGTGGTACTGCTCAGCTTCGGGCATTGCAAAGTCTGATTTGAAGTCTTCGAAAGGCATGGGGCCCTCCACATAAAAAAAATGCCCTATGGATCTGCGGCCTTCCTTGTCCCACTGACCAAAAGCTGCCTGATCAAGACCTGGGGTGAAGTCAAGATTGTTGGTGATGGGGGGGTAAGGGGCGATGGGAATGTGGTAAGACTATTGCACGTAGCCGTAGCGTCCCATACGTTTAAGGTGGCCTGCACTATTTGAGAACCATAGAGACCAGGGGGTCTGGAGGCTCAGCAAAGGAAGGGAATCTTCCACAGGGGCTGGCCGGCTAGTGCTCGCTCCATGAAGAGCCAGTGCTTCTCAGATTCCGATTGAGCCCATTGTAGCAGGGATTGCATCTGCATAGTCTTATAGTAGTGGTCAAGGTTGGGGAGACCCTAACCCCCTCCCCAGGAGGCCTAAAGCTCCTATCCCTGCTAATCTGTGGTTTCTTGTCCACCCAAACAAAGGAGAACTTGGCCTGAAGCTGTTTTAACATGCCCGGAGGCGGCTCCACAGGTAGGGTCTGGAAGAGGTTTAAGATATTAGGGAGTATGCTCATTTTAAGGGCTGGCACTCGGCCCAGCCACGAAAGGCCAAACGGTCGCCAGCGCCGCAGGTCCCGCCGTGTCTGTGTTAATAAGTGAGTATAGTTTAAAGAAACTGTCTCAGAAGTGGATACTGATAGTGTTATGCCCAGATAAGGAATGGTTCTCATCCAGGGGATACTCATCAATAGTCATAATCTATTAATAATCCCCGCCCATGTGCAGGATCACGGAGCATATAGAAAATACATATATATATATGCATATGTGAGAACATGTACATGCAGCCTAAAATGTTTCAAACATGGCAAAAATGCTGAAATTACATAGGTTTGCATTGTAGTACACCTAACCCATAAAAAAACCAGCATTGGCATAGCCAATAGGTCTCGCTTTTGGGACCTTATAAGTGTTTAGCCATGCAACAGTTACATAACTAAATACTTATAAGGTCCCAAAAGCGAGACCTATTGGCTATGCCAATGCTTGTTTTTTTATAGTGTTCATGCATTTATTAGTAGGCAGGTTAGAGCAGGGCCGGCGCTAGGCACGGGCAGTGTGGGCAGCTGCCCAGGGCCTCGCACTCAGCCCACCAGCATGGGGCCCCGCTCTGGTGGTGTGTCCTGTTGTTTCCCTGGCGATCCATTTTAAAGAAAGGTGTCACCTTGCAATTAGGGTCCATGGGAGGGGCCCCCCTCCCCGGGCCTCTCAGGGATGGTGTCTGGAGGCCTAGGGGAGGGAGATGCTTCCTATTGTCCCAATTTCAAGGAGACACATTCAGAGACACTGCGGGATGCCCATTGTCCAGCATTTTTGCTCCCCCACAATTTTAACTTTTAGCCCACAAGCAATTCTCACACCTATCGGACTGAAGGTGTGAGAATTGCTTGTGGCCTAAAAGTTAAAACTGAGAGGGCGCTAAAGTGCTGGACAATGGGCGTCCCGCAGTGTCCATGAATGGTCTCCTTGCAAGGGGTCACTTATCTAAATTAGAGGGGCCTCGCACATTCCCTTTTGGGCCAGGGCCCCGCAAATCCTAGAACCGGCCCTGGGTTAGAGAATGTGTTTTGATGATGGTGTGACTTTCTTTTATAGACGAGTGAGCAGTGTTTTGTGGACTTGTAGCAGGTGTGTCCTTAGTGCTGGTATTAGCTGTTTGAGGATAGAAATATTGTAGCTGTTCTGTATCGCATTCCTCGTCCAGTGTGTGTGTGTGTAGGTGGGGGAAATAGTGGTTGAGAGTGAGTTGGTGAGCTGTGATTTTTTTGTAGAATAGCTTTTGTAGTAGACATGGAGATGCGAAGTTGTGAAGACTGACATGTTTAATTTGTTTGCATCTGTTTAGGGTGGAAGGTGTACGAGTTAGAGGTGGTGGTGCAGCATGTGGGTCATGTTGTAATGTTCTAAATTGTCCAGTGGATGAGAGGCGGTTAAAAGAGTTGCTGTAAATGTGTTAAGTGTGAGGGAAGAGGAAAAGCTTGACAGTGTATGTGGTTTAGGGTGTGTATTATTTGTGTAGTCAGGAGAGTGGGTATGTTTTAGTTTGTGTTGAAAGTATTATGAGGTAGTGTGTGAGATTTTGTTGTGCTGGTGTGTGTGCTATGTTTTGTTTTTGAGGAGTAGTGGAAGGAGGTGATAATGTATTTGTTTTATGAGAAGTATTTGTATGTAAAGTATTGGTGAATGGGAGCTGCTAGGTGAAGGGGGGTTGATGTGTTTTTTAAAAGAGTGTATGGTGTGTGTGAGGGGGATCAATTCGAGTTAAGATTGGGTTAGATTTTTTTAGTTGAAAGAGGTATAATTTGTGGTGTAGTGGAGTGTAAGGGTTGAGTGGTTGTGTTTTTTTGGAAATAAAAAAGAAAAAGAGGAGTGTGTTGGTAGATGAAAAGATGGACGGCCGAGTATAGGTTTGTTGCTGATAAATGTGTCTGTTACGAATAATTAGAGCAGGGTGGTGCAAATGTGTGGGAGTTTAGGTAGAAGGGTGTATGGGTGTGGTTTGTGGGGTTTTGTAGTGTGTTGAGACATTGAAATGTGTGTAGGGTTTGTGTGTAGTGAATGAATTGATTACATTTGTTGTGAGTGTGTTAATGTTTGTGGACGTGGATGGGTTAAGGTGGGAGCTGGTGAATGGGGAAAAAGGGCAGCATTTCTGACTCTAGGCCCGAACAGGCAACTGCCTTTGTCCGTTCTGCCCTTAGCCTGGACGCCTAGGCTGAAATGCCCTGAGCTTTTTGCGATGTAAGTAAACCGCTAAGACCTTTCAGAGAGCACTCATTCAGTCCTATTTAATTTTCATGACAAGAGAAAGGCATAACACAATAATTACCAGTCATTCTTCCCATCAGTAAAACACGCGAGTTCATCACCTAAACAAAATGTTTAAAAAGAGCAAGTAAAGGAAACAAACATCCATTTAAATGTAATCCACTAAAAGTTATTTTATGTGAAACTGTGTCATCATTTCCTGGGTAAGAGAAGAGGAAATAGAGAGGCGCAGCACAGGTTCACTTGTCAATACTACTTGGACGTCAATTCCATGACGAATCAAATGTGGGACAGGCGGTACTCGAGAAAGAAAACTCTCATGTTTACGTTTCTACCTGAGCACTATGTTATGCTGCTTTACAGTATGAATATGCTGGAGAAGAGTTACTCATCTGTAGGACGGGGCGGAACTTCCACTGATGCAGCAGCTACAGTGGCACCTGGGCACAGAGGCGTGAGCCACGTGAACGTGTTTGTCAATTCCTGGTTTCCATTTGGTGGGGTAGCCGTGTGCCCTCCAGTGTGATCTAGAATGTTCTTTTAAATAGCAGAAGTGAAAAGGGGCAATGAACTGGTCTAGTACAAAGCGAGAGCAAGCCGGTAACTATGTCCGAAGTTTTAAGAGCAGCTTTTAACACAAGACAAGCCTGGCGGAGCGGGGCGCTCGCGCTTGGCGGGGGCGCGCATTCCAGGCGGGGGAGCGGACCCTTTGAAGTACGATGCCAAACGGCTTGCATGGCGGCACGATGCACGTGATTGTGCGCGTGCTCGCCATGCAATCCGCTTTTGGGAGCACTTTTGGGAGCCCCTTTACTAGAGTCTCGCATAGCGATTGCTCTCGCAATAGCTATGCGAGACCTAAAAAGGAAGCACTAAACCAGTTGTCCTACAATAATGCTTCATTGCCATCAAGCAAACTTGTAATTGCAGGTATTTGCCTGTAGGCTGCAGCAGAGTATCAAGAAACAAAGAAAACTGACACCTTTAAGACCTGTAGGAGACCCCCTGCTCCCATGAAGCATCACAGGTGAAAATTAGGTCAGTTCTTTTTTCCGGCTCCTTCTATGAGGATCCTGGAGATTGAGCTCTTCAGTTTTTTGACTGAAAGTGATTTTTCTTACGATTTTGTCAGAAAACTCAAAATTTTCGGACTCTTTAAAGCTTATTCTGCTGTTTTTTTTGGTTTACTACTAACTTTATCCAGTCAGAATGCCTGCCTTATTCAGGAAATGCCCTTCCTATGACAATAAGATGGCACTGGCAGATCCACTCTGTGTGTATTGTGTCTTCCATCCTCACACAATCCTGACCAGTGCCCCCACTGCCAGAAATTTTCCAGGCGGACTCTACGTCCGCCTGGCCTCCCCCAGTTCATCTGCCCAGTCCTGGGACAGTTGGGCCAGAGCAGCCATAGGATCCTCGGATCCCTCCCAGTAGTCCCCATCATCCGACTCCTGGTGTAGAGGAGAAAGTAACGGAGCCGGGCGGTAGACAAAATGTGTCTCTAGCGGCTTCGATCTCGGCGTCCATCGACGCCGGGCCCGGAGCGGGACTGAACTGGGGCACGACGTCGAGCGGAGTCGACGTCGGCGTCGGGGGTGGTACCGTTGTCGACGCCGGCGGAGGAGGCGTGACGAGGTCGACCGGCGTAGACTCGAACGGGTCCCTCGGGCGCTTGCGGCGTCGAGGCCGGAGCCGTCAACGGCGCCGGGGCCGGAGCCACCGGCAGGCAAGGCAGCCCAGTCGGGTCCGCAGGGCCCGAAGGCGCACCAGCGGGCGCCGACGGCGGAGCCAGGTTCCTCATGGCCGAGAGGAAGGCACTGACTTCCGCTGGCGTCGCGTTAGTCCCAGGGACCGGAGGGTATGGGGACGTACGCGGCGCCTGCGGCTCCGCCGGAGCCGCGGGGGTGGAACCACCCTGACCCTCGGCCGAGACGCGCGACCGGCGAGGGGAGTCCGAAGAGCGATGTCGCCTCTTGGACTTCTTGGAATGCTTCGACTTACCCGAAGACTTGGATCCCGACGACCGATGGTGACGTCGGCTGCGGCTCCGCGACCGATCCTTGGACCTCCTCCTGGACCGGGATCGAGAGGCGCGCGGAGCCGCGTGGCGAACCTCGAGAAGCTTACGGGACCGCTCCCGTCTAGCCTTCGAGGTCAGGGCCGCGTCGTGGTCGAGGCCCAAGCAGTACAGGCACCGGCGGTGATGGTCCGTAACCGACATCAGGCGGTTACAGTCAGCACAGGCTTTAAAACCAGGCATCCTACGAGCACCGGAGTCGATTGACAGGATCAAAAAGGATCAAAAAGTTAGTCAAAAATTGACTAAAGGGGTAGCTCTCCCGGATCTGCGCTTACTGGCGCGGAAAAAAGAAGAACTGACGTCAGCGCGCGAGGGCGGCGTCTAAGTACTCCGACATCCTTCCGGCGCACGACACCGACGACGGATGCGGAGCCGCAGACGACGCCTAGCGACGCGCAAGGGGTATTGCTGACGAAAAATCTTCCGGATCCAGTCTGACGCCTGGGGATATTCTAAGGTGAGGAATCTAACTAACTAATGTTTCTTACAGATACATCGTTACCGAAGGTAAGTAACTTGTTCTTCTATCTGAACAAGCAAGGAGGCACCAGGTCCCGAGTCCTGTCTCTGGAGGCCCAATCCATTTGGCGTTGGCTGCTGGCGAGAGGCCTTTCAATCATCGCAGTCCACCTGCCAGGAACCCTGAACGTTCAGGCAGATGGCCTCAGCAGAGACTTCGTAGAAGCGCACGACTGGGTGCTCAACGACGTCACCCAAGAGGTCTTCCGGCCGTGGGGAGTGCCGGACATCGATCTATTCGCAGATGCGGCAAACAAGAAATGCCCCGAAATGCCCAGTCTTCGCCTCCGGGTTCCCCCAGCAGGGATCACAGGGAAATGCACTTTTGATCAGCTGGTCGCAGACATTGCTGTACGCTTTTCCTCCTCTCCCTCTCATCCCGGCGGTCATTCAGAAGTTCTACAGGACCAACACCAGAATGATCCTGATAGCACCGGAGTGGCCACGCCAGTGCTGGTACCTGGATCTCCTTCAACTGTCAGAGGTTCCACACCGGAGGTTGCCCTGCCTCCCAGACTTATTGACCAAGAACCAGGGGAGAGTGTTCCATCCCAATCTCCCCTCCCTCCGGTTGATTGCATGGCTCCTGAAGTCATCCAGTACGGACATCTAGACCTTTCGGCTGACTGTATGAATATTCTTCGAGAAGCAAAGAGGCCCTCCGCTAGGAAGTCCTATGCCTTCAAGTGGAAGAGGTTTTACCTTTGGTGTAGAGACCACGCTCTTGATCCGATTCAAGAGCTAGTGATATTTCCATACCTACTGCACTTGGAAGGCTGCTTTCTTAGTAGCCATCACTTCAGCCCGCAGGGTGTGGGAGATTCAGGCCCAGTGCTGCAAGGAGCCTTACACTGTTTTCCGCGCCAATAGACTGGTGCTGCAGACTCATCCGAGCTTCCTGCCCAAGGTGGTCTCGGATTTTAACATAAATCAGGTTATCACATTGCCCACTTTCTCCCTCAACCAACCACTTGCCCGGAGAGAGCCTTACATTCTCTAGACCTCCGTAGGTTATTGAAGTTTTACCTTGCTAAAACCCTTTCACTTAAAGTCTGACCGGCTCTCTGTCAATTATGGTTTAACAAATACCGGGCTGGCTGCTGCCAAAAGATCTATTTCTAGATGGATCGTTTCCTGTATAGACTTGTCCTACCAACTAGCCAACAAGGTTCTGCAGGGCAGACCACGATCACACTCTACCAAAGGGAAAGCTTCTACTACAGCTCTCCATTGCAATGTTCCTATATCTGAAATTTGCAAAGCGGCTACATGGCGCTCGATACATACCTTTACACGGCAGACCCTGAAGCAGAGTTCTGGCCAGGGACCAGGGTTCGATTCCCGCCTCGGCGGGGCTCGGCTCAATTTCCTCGGACCTGTCTATTCTCGCCTCGGTGCCTATTCTAATCACGGGCCCCACGCTGCAACTCTGGGCAATAGCTTGCTTAGCCTCCACACCGGCCCCAACAGCGCTAAGGATGCCTGGCTTCACCCTGGGGGTGCCCAGGAGTGGACACTTCACAGGGAAAGCCAGGAGGGGTTCCACAGCGGTATGAGTATCAGCGCCAGGAAACCGCAAAGGCAACTCCGCAAGGTGGCCGTCTGGTGACAGTGCGCTCTATAAGTACCTTGACATTTACATTTACATTTACGCGCCATTACTGCCTAGATTCAGATGCACAGGCCGATGCCCAGGTGGGGCAGGCCTCTTTGAGGAATTTATTTGCATAACTGCTGTTTAAATGTGATGTTACTTCATGTTCTATATGCTCTGTTGCTCGTCCACGAGACTTTGGGTATGGGTTTGTTACTCTATTCATAGATTGACTATTGATGAGTATCCCCTGGATGAGAATGATTAGTTACCTGTAATCCTAGTTCTCATCCAGGGGTATTCTCATCAAAGTCATAAGCGACCCACCCACCTCCCCAGACAAGCATTCTCTTCAGTTATTGTTTATTGATTGCAGATCTACTCGGGTGCAGATGCACCTTCAAAAAGAACTGACCTAACTGTCACCTTTGGTGCATCGTGGGAGCAGGGGGTCTCCTACAGGTCTTAAAGGCATGGTCCCCCTACTCTGCCTTAAAGGCAAGGTGTTAGTTTTCTTTGGTTCTTGATACTCTGCTGCAGCCTAAAGGCAAATACCTTCAATTACAAGTTTGCTTGATTGCAATAAAGCATTGTTGTAGGACAATTGGTTTAGTGCTTCATTTTTTCCTTATGGGTTAGGGGTACTACAATGCAAACCTATGTAATTTCAGCATTTTTGCCATGTTTGAAACATTTTAGGCTGCATGTATATGTTCTCACATATACATATATATGTGTATATATGTATGTTCGAGGCATATGAGCTGCAGATTACACACTTTTGCATAGATCGGCATCTGGTGTTGGGCCCGGATGTTTGCAGTTTGTTTTACCTCTTGGAAAGTCTTTGGAAGTCATGAGGTCGGTGACTCCTCCTTTGGATCGTATTGCGCATGGGCTTCGGCTCCATCCTCAGATTGTTTTTTTCCGCCATCTGGCTCGGATGTGATCTTCGCGCTCTGGTTCCGAACAGCTTCCAGTTCGACGATAGACGCGTAATCCTCACCCCAATCTCTGTATTGTTTCGATCACGGTCTCTTCAATCAACGCGCCTTCTCAGCGACACAAACCTTCGGTTCCAGTCTTCGACGGCAGCCTTCGGGCATACCCAGGCTCCGGTCCCGGCTCATGGAAAGAACTCCATTTAAAAAGTGCCCTCGATGTGGGTCTAAATTTCCCCACACCGATCTTCATGAGGTATGCAACCTTTGCCTCTCCCCAGAACATGAGGCTCGAAACTGTCCGGCCTGTAAGTCTTTCTGATCTAAAAAGACTATTCAGGACCGAAGAGCCAGAAGGAACATGGCACACTCCTCGACGTCCGTTCCAGTCGACCGCTTCGGAGACTACATCGACGATCCGGAACATCATTGTACCGAAGAGGACCTCGTCAGCGCTTCCGAGGCCGACGAATTAGATGTGGAGGACATCACCCCAGCGCAGAAGGTCGTGAGTACCAATCTACCCCCTCCCACACCCGCGCAGACACCCAAAAAGCCTTCGGTCACCCCTTCGCCTCCGGGTCTAGGCAAGACCAGAGACACTGCTTCACAAACCCCACCTTATGGCCCGGTAAAGAAGCCTAGTAAGCCTTCCGGCGGCTCTGGCTCGAGCCAGCCTGCCAGCGGTGCCGAGAAACACACTTCGGGACGGAAAAAGAAGACGGCCTCCACCTCTACACCGAGCTCCGCACCGAAGCCCTCAGGGTCGAAACCCAGCTCTTCGGCACCGACGCCATCTTCGGTGCCGACCAAACGACACAAGGCCACCGGCACCGACACTTCCAAGCCGAACCAGATCTCGGCGTCGACCAAGAGACCGGAGGGTCCCAAGCCGGGTTCTAAACATCAAACCTGCACGGAAAAAAACCAAAAAATCATCGGCCCGACGCCTTCGGCGCCGACTGACCAAATTACCTCACCAGAGTTATTTACACTGGATCCCTTGAAAAAAACTCTTACCAAGGATCCAAATACTGGACATTTGACGCTCTCTACTAAGAAGAGACATTTGGAGAAGCCTGCTCTGCCTCCACCTCCAAAGGGGAAGGACTCTGCTACCTCTCCATTCAGAATACCTTCCCCATCTCCCAAGCGTCAGGCGATGTACCTCCACCTGACAAGGAGTCAAAATTGCTAGATGCTTCAGGCAAACGCACAGCATCCCAGGCCGCCAACATATGGCGTATAGCAAACACTCAGGCACTGCTGGCCAGATATGACAGGGCTCATTATGACGAATTAGAGAGCATAATGCAACATCTCCCTGAAAAATATAAAAGTAAAGCCAACGAGTTGATTCAAGAGGGTAAAACAATCACACAAACCTCTATACGTTGTGCCCTAGACGCAGCAGACACAGCCTCCAGGGCCATTAACACCAGCGTCCTTCTCCGTCGTCATGCTTGGTTAAGAGTATCTGGGTTTAAACCAGAAGTACAAGCCTCTATCCTTAACCATCCCTTTGACCAGGAACATCTATTAGGGCCAAAGGTGGATGAGGCCTTAGAAAAGATGAAAAAGGACATGGATACAGCAAAATCCATGGGGGCATTACAGTCTCACCCGCCCAGACGCTCCTTTCGCTGCTCATCCTTTCGGAGTGCATCCAGAGGCTACTCCTCAGACACAGCGTCCACATCCTACAAGTCCCCTACTCAGACCATCTTTACAAAAGGTTACCAAAGAGGCGGCTACAGGGGTAACAACAACAAGGGCAGAGGGAATCAGAATCAGAAACAGCTTTATTCGATTTTAAAAACAAAACCATAAAAGCACACGTATGAAACATTTCATTCATAATAAATAAGACAATTTAACTTCAAAAAAACTAATTTTTTCATTTAAAAGTAACCTAATTCATGGAGATGCTAAATCTTAAAAGAGTTTTAAGAAACGTTGACAAAGAGGGGATAAGAAATTCATCATCTAACATTTGCAATCTGACCAACGCCACTCTGCATTGCCTCAATCCTAACTTTTTTAAAACAGGTCGAAGAATACCTTTCCTAGGTTCTGAATAGTATTTACAAAAAAGAATACAATGAAGGGAAGATTGAACAGAAACCAGATCACAGGGACAAGGAATTAGTTCCTTTAGCCAGCAATTCATCTCAGGGAAGGTAACTAATCTAAAAAAGATATCTGCCCTGAAGCGAGACAGTAACATTCGGGAATAACTAGGGACTAATTTCAAATATGGCTGAATACCTTGATTTTGGATAAGTAAATGGTTAGCCATAACAGAACTCTTGCATTTCTCTGACTGCCAGCGTTGCTCCGCTAGGAAATGCAGGCAGGTTTGCTTAAGCTTCTTCCTTGACATACCCGCCATACTGTCTGGAGTGTCGAAAAATTCCGGATGGCCCATCTCCACAAAGAAATTTTTTAGATATTTGAACCAAGAAATCTTCGACACCCTGTCAAGACCCAAACAGTCCCTAATAATATCCCTGTTCAGACCTGTCTCGAGACCAGACCAAACTTTATGCCACAACAAAATGGGCTCCAGTTTAATAAGGTCCGAAATATATAGTACGCCCAGCTCTTGATGACAGACATAAGAGGAAGTGGACCCAGGCACTGCCAGTAGATAACGAAGGAAAGCATTCTGATGAGTCTGAATGCTTGAGGTGTTCACTTTCCCCCAAATTCCTGCACCGTAAAGTGCTATGGATACACACTTAGATCTGTAAATGTCTAACGACTGGTACTGGCCGGCCTCCTACCTTATTAGAAAAATGTTTAACAGCCCCTATTGCTCGCGAAAATGCTAATTTTCGTGATTCGCCCGCTGCTGTCCAAGTGCCCTTATTGTCAAAACTAATACCTAGATAAGAAAAAGTATTTACGGTCGCAATTTTTGTGTTAGATAAGAATAAGTTACAATTAAGATTCTTCTTTTTTGTGCAGCACATGTTGAAAGTTTTGCTTATATTAATCTTTAGGCCCCTATTGCCCATGTATTCTGAAAAATTATTGATCGTTCTTTGGAGACCGATTTGGGTCCGGGCCATGATTACAGCATCGTCTGCATATAAAAGAATGGGGATATAGGAATTGCCAATTTTAGGGTAATCTTGTTTGTCTTCCAGGAGATGAGATGCTAGCGAGTTAATGTATAAATTAAACAAAAAAGGAGCTAAAATGCAGCCTTGTCTCACGCCCTTTCCTATAGGGAATTTGGAAGTACAATCCCCCTTGTCCCCAAAGCGTACCCTAGCACCTGCCTCTCGATATAATTCTCTAATGAATATTAGGAGGTTTGGGTCCACTCCCATATCCTGCATGGTTAGCCAAAGTTTATTGTGGTTAATACAGTCGAAGGCCGAACTTAAATCCACAAATGTAAGAAATAAATTCTCATTTTTGGCCTCGACATATTTGGCTACTACCAGAAGTGCTAGGTTCAATCCTTGCTCAATTGTTCCCCTGCCTTCCCTAAAACCATATTGAAACTGAGAGAGAATACCTCTATCATCGACCCATGTTTGCAATTTGTTAAGTATAACTCTCCCAGCGATCTTCATGAGTGAGTCAAGTAAGGAGATCGGTCTATAACATTTTGGTAGGTTACGATCATCTTTCTTGAAGATGGGCACCACGATGGCTTCCTGCCAAGTCAGTGGAAAGCCCACTTTAGTAAAGCTGTTGAGAACATTAGTTAAAAGCGGGGCCCATAACTGGTTATTAGCCTTAAAAATGTCCACGGGTATTCCGTCCGGGCCCGGGGCCTTTCCCGCTGGGCTCTTGTCAATAGCTAACAGGACTTCCTCCATGGAGAAGTCGACATTAATTGGATAAGTTACTAGATCCTGATTTCTTGAGTTTGGCCCCCTTTCTGTCACTACTTGAGAGTCTTCTTCGTAAAGCTCCCGGAAGTAGGTCACCCATGACTCTTCAGTAATAGCTATTTCAATGGAATCTATTGCGTTATCATTGAAAAAAGGAGCGTTCACCGCTTTCCAGAAGGCAGTACTATTTTTTGAGTGGCAAACTTCCTGTAGGGTATGCCAAGCTTCCTGTTTAATTTGTTTTTTCCTTCTTTTAACTGCTTGTTGGTAAGCAGATCTGGCAGATCTAACTTCAACCATTACCCTAGGGTCTCGTTTTAGTTGTCATTAAGTGAGCGTGGGTCTTGCTGCATTCTCTATCAAACCATCTCTTCATTCTATTAGCCCCAGGATGCAAAGGTTTTGTAAGTAACTTTCTGATTTCCTCAGAAATGCTAAGGAATGCATCGTTGACTTTAGTGGGTTCGATGTTCTCAGAGAGGCAGATATTAAATTCCACTTCTTTGGAACAGATTAAATTTTCAAAGAAGGCCACTGGTTCCACTTTGTCCCATTTTAGGGTATAGCCGTTCTTCCTGGCAAGTTCTAGTCTAAAGTCATATGAATTCTGGACTGTAGAAACTGTTGCTTTTTCCCCTCGCAGTGGCAAAGGACATACTAAGTGGTAAGTGGTCACTCATTGCTACCTCACATGTTTCAAACGAACGAATATAATGAAGATATCGTTTGGATATTAGCATGAAATCAATAACTGATTTACAGCCCCTTCCTATAAAGGTGGGGTTAAACGGGACTGGTGGAGAACAAAGTTCGTTTGCAAAGCCCAGGTCCAGGGAGAAAAGTATATCATTTAAATGGTTTCCTAGGGGGGTGTGGGAAAAATGTGTCAAGGGAACATCAACCTCCCCCAGACCACAGGTATTTCGGTCACTGAATGGACATAGGAAATAATTGAAGTCACCAATCCAAATCACACAGAAATCAGAGGCTTCTTTTTCATCTATATTTTTAAGGGTCTCGTGTAGATCTTTAAAAGTCGAGGCCCATAATTCTTTCGGGATGTTATTATAGAAGTTTATCAAATTTATATGTTGGTTGCCCCCAAACGTTATATGCAAAATGTGATAGAAAACAGAGACAGGGAAAAAAGAAATGTTAGTTTCCTTTAAGCAGTTTGATACATAAGTGCATAACCCCCCTTTATTTCTCCCTCTTAAGGTATGTATTGCTGGCGTATGAAAGGTACGGTAACCATTCATATGAATGGGATCGACCTTCCAGCATTCCTGGAGGCAAATAATCGAAAACTGATTTAGGAAGGAAATGCAATTTATATCCCCTAACCTGGAAGACAGCCCTGCAACGTTCCAGGACAGAAGTGTAAAAGCAGAGCCTGTGTCCCCCTCTGGCAATAAAGATGCAGTAGCAGTTTAACGGGGAGCCCCACTTTCAGAAATTCCACTATTAGTCAATGTGAGATAGTTTGGTATCTCTTCACCCACGATATTAGTAAAAATAGTTTCAGAATTGTCCAGTAAGGAAGTTGGCAGTTGTGCAGGCCGAGGATCGGGCAGTGAGATTGACACATCATCATCTACGACCTCCCCTACAAGGTCAGATGTAGTAGAATTTAGGGGTAGTCAATCAACCATATCTAAGCAACTGTATCTATTTTCTCTTGGAAAGGCCTCCAGCCAACCCTGTTCGGCTGGGGCCGCCCTGCCTCTTTCAAAGTTAATATTTATTTTGCCCCTCCCTACTTGTTCCCACATGCTATTATTTGCTTGATAAGGGTAAAAATAAGCAAGGGGAAGTGGAGTGATGCTTGTGTTGGGCAAAAAAGGACGTGCCTGCTGGATATATTTTGCAGCCTGTGTATCCTTAAAGTTAACAACAATACAATCCCCCGATATGTCTTTGTTCCTTCTGCCCACCCAACTAACCCTCCAGACAAACAGAATTTTGGTATGGGTATAAGGAGGGAGTGGTCGATTAATATTGAGCCAATGCATTGTTTTATTCTTCAACTCATGATATGACTCAATAATTTTTTCTTTCAAACCAGGTACCCCTGTCAATATAATAGTATACGGCGAAGATTCTGGTGGGAGATCTAAAATGGGTAGCTTGTGGGCATCACCTTGGATGGAAGCAGATCTATTTTCTGTTACATTTATATTCTGTGCCATGCCACTTTTAGCTTTTGCGTTGGCGTCAGAAGATTTCTGCGGGGACTTTTCTCTTGGGGGTGAGTTTTTAGAAACGCTAGCACATGTGGTGTTTTCAATACAGGCAGTATCCTCACCTTTATCCCGGGGTAGTCCCGTGTGCCTGTCCAAGAAGGACGTGAACAAGGAGAGAAGTTTTCTCTTTAGGGTTGCTTACAGAGTTGGCAGGAGGAAGATGTTCACAAAGCTCTCTGGATAAATCTGTCTTCAACGATTGATTAAACTCAAGATTAGATAAAGCAATCTGCTCTAATTTCTTCAGGCGCTCTTCTATCCTGTTGAGTCTATCCAAGATCGGGCGAGTTGAGTGTTCAAAAACTTCTCCTATTTATAAATAAAAACCATCATCTACTCGCCTAGTTAAGTCTGGAGTTGCTTCAGTCAGAGATTGATCAAGAGCATCCAGAATATAATTTGGTGCAAGTTTAGTACTTTTAGGTTTTGTCTGTCTTAATTGGTTCCCCTTTTTCCCTCGCGGGGCGTGCTTCTGTTTTGGTTTAGCTCCAGAATTTATGGCAAAGGAAGAGGAGACAACCTCAGAAGTTGCATGTGTTTGTGCTCGAGTAGATACGCCTTCTGGTTCATTAGTCACAACTTTCGCCGTAGTAATTGCAGGCCTAGTTATGCTTCTAGCTTCTTTGGCTCCCTTTCTTTCCGAGGTTAAATCCATACAGATGTCACTACTTTCATCCTCACTGACCGAAAAGTCAGTTAAAATGGGATTTATGGTATTTACCTCAGGTGTAACGGATAAAGCAATTTTGCCTAAAGATGAACGTTTGGAGGTAAGAGGGTCCAACGAGAGACGACGCTCTGTAAGGTCTATTTCTCGTTCAAGAAGATTAGCAGCTCTTACGGTGAAGTTATCCAAGGTCCCTGCCATAGAGGTGCCGGCTACGGCACTTTTACCCCTGGTCATTCCTCCCACCGTTTTCATAATGATTACTTCTATCAATTATGCTACACAAAATGCACAGGGAGTAGCCCAACCCAGGCTCAACAGTCTCGAACGGCCTCAAACGGCCCGCTCTTTGCCCGGTCTTCGACCCGCGCGCGTCCCGCTAGCGCGTGTGTGAGGGACTCTGTTGATATAGATGAAAGGGGCTAGAATTGAGGAGGAGTCGGGAAGAGGACCAGGTGCGGCCGATGAACGATACGCACAGCACCCTGGTCCTCGCAGTCCCGAGTGCACTGAAATCCGCCTTTAGTCCAGCCTTTAGACCAGCAGCCGCAGTATTCACCCCTGGGCCGAGCAAAGCGTGGTGTCCTTCGCGATGTGACCACAGGAACAGACGGCAGTCCAAGGGAAGTCCAGCAGCCAAGTAGAAGCCTCCGAGCGGCAGAGGGAAAACAAACGCCCGTTCTGCCGCACCTACTACCCAATGACTCGAACGCCCCCCCCGCTCCCCCCAGACCATTCCACTCCAGTCGGGGGCAGACTCACAAATTTCCTTCATGTCTGGGAGACCATCACCTCCGACAAATGGGTCACCCAAATTATTCGGTCAGGATACTGCCTGGAATTAACATCAACCCCCCCAACATTCCACCCAGGCAACGCCCAATGTCACAAGAACATTCCACATTGCTAAAGCAGGAGGTAATCTCCCTCCTACAAAAACAGGCAATAGAACACGTTCCTGTCCATCAAAAAAATTTGGGGGTTTACTCCCTATATTTTCTAATACCAAAAAGGGACGAGACTCTACGACCTATTCTAGATCTCCGGCCCCTAAACACATACATACACTCAGACCATTTTCACATGGTAACGCTTCAGCAGGTACTTCCGCTCCTCTCCCAGAACGACTTCCTCACCACACTGGACTTGAAAGACGCATACTTCCACATTCCAGTACATCATGCTCACAAAAAGTACCTCAGATTTGTAGTGGACGGACAACACTATCAATTGTAAGTGCTCCCGTTTGGAGTCACAACAGCACCACGGGTATTCACCAAGTGCCTAGCAGTGGTGGCGGCACACCTCAGACAGCATATTCACGTCTTCCCATACTTGGACGATTGGCTGATAAAAGCCACTTCATACAACCAATGTGTACACCACACCGCCACCACAATCCAACTACTTAACCAACTAGGCTTCACGGTGAACCACCAAAAGTCCCAGCTAACACCATCCCACATAAAACAATACCTCGGTGCCACCATAGACACCTCAGAAGCAATAGCCTACCCCAATCCGGCCAGGATTGCAAGCATTCAGGCTTTGCGACAAAAATTCCTACTTCAACACTCCCTTCCAGCACTAGTGTTTATGCAACTGATAGGGATGATGGCCTCTTGCATTTTCATAGTGCCTCACGCAAGACTCCCGATGCGTCCACTCCAACAGTGCTTAGGGCGCCAATGGAACCAGGCCCAGGGGCAACTGACAGATCTGGTGTTGGTAGACGGTCGTTCCCATCGCTCTCTGCAGTGGTGGAACACCACAAACCTTTCCAAAGGTCGACCGTTCCTGGACCCGGTTCCCCAAATAATATTAACAACGGACGCTTCGCTCTCTGGCTGGGGAGCTCATCTATTACACCTCACAGTGCAGGGCACATGGACGCCGCAACAAAAGTTACTCCATATCAACCATCTGGAGTTACTAGAAATCTTTCTAGCCCTGAAATCCTTTCAACCACGGATTTCAGGCAAGGCAGTCCTCATTCGCACAGACATGACGGCTATGTATTCTATTCAAAAACAAGGCGGCACACACTCTCCACAGCTCTCTCAATAAGCACAGAGCATATGGAGATGGGCAATTCCCCACAAAATCTTTCTCCTAGCTCAACATGTCCCAGGAGTCCAATACACCGTGGCAGATCTGCTCAGCAGACAGACACCACAGATCCACGAGTGGGAACTTCACCCACAGGTTCTTCATCCGTTCTTTCAAATGTGGGGGCATCCACAGATAGACCTCTTCGCCATCCACGAAAACACAAAATGCCCGAGTTTCGCCGCCAGATACCCACACCCAGTGTCCAAAGGAAATGCGATATGGATGAACTGGTCAGGCAGATTTGCGTACGCTTTTCCTCCTCTCCCACTCATTCCATTAGTGGTGCGAAAGCGACAACAGCACTCCCTCACACTGATCCTAGTAGCTCCAACGTGGGCCAGACAACCGTGGTGCACCACGCTGCTGGAACTATTGGTAGTACCACACCAAAAGCTACACCTCTCACCATGCCTCCTAACCCAGAACCATGGAGAGATCAGGCACCCGGACCCAGCTCAGCTCAACCTTGCGATCTGGCAAGAATTCGGTTACATAAACCTTCCCCCTGACTGTATGAACGTCATCAAGGAAGCCAGACGAATCACCACTAGAGCGTGCTACGCTGCCAAGTGGAAACGTTTTGTTGTCTATTGTCACAACAACACCATCAATCCCATGGATGTCTCCATTCAACACATCATAGGCTACTTACTCCACCTACAAAGGTGTAATGTAGCCTATACGTCTATTCGACTACACCTCGCAGCTATAGCAGCTTATCTACAAAACAGGCAACATCTATCACTCTTCAGAGTACCTGCCATTAAAGCCTTTATGGAAGGCCTCAAAAGAATAATTCCCCCCAGAGTACCACCCTCACCTGTGTGGAACTTAAATATTGTTCTCACAAGGCTGATGGGGCCTCCCTTCGAACCTTTGCATAAATGCGAACTGCAATTCCTCCCATGGAAAACAGCTTGGAACCGCAAATCCTTCACACTCTGCACCCGCTAAGCCTGGCCTGTGCCGGAGTGAACAAAGACCTGGAGGACGACCCCACGGCGACTGTGACACCGAGTCCGGCACCCAAGTACCTCCCTCGACACTCCTGAAGAAGCCTGCAGCCTCAGAACCAGGTGCCCCCCCCAACCGCTATCAACAGAGGGTAAGATTTCCCGACACCAAAAGGCACCCCTGCACCTGGTGCCCCGCTGCCCCCTGTGCCCAATCCCAGGGTACCTACCTATCCTCCAACTACCCAACTTACCTCTCGAAGTGGTGGTGGCACCTGAAGAATCTTTGTCCCAGAGCTTGCAGACTTTTTCTTAACCGGAGCTTTCCCATTGAAACCAATTGAGCGCCTGAAGGCTCAAAAGCACCCTGCACCCAGCCGCCCGAGTGGCCCTGGCAGTGCAACCTCTACACCTATCTACTTCCCCATTTGCCCTGAGTAAGTGACCAGGAGCCCAGCTCCCACTGCCGCGTGGCCTGCTAGTCAGCAGCCACCAACCAAGGCCCCCTACCTCTCATAGGATAACATTGGGCCTAACTCTCTCTGCACCCGGCCGCCCTTGTGCCGCTGAGGGTGAACCAACTGTACCTACCTGACCCTGGGAGACCCCTCAGTCTATGCCCAGAACCTCAACTCTGCCAGTCGAGTACTTACTTTTACACTGATAACTCACTTTTCTCCATAGGGTAACATTGACTGTTTTTTCTGAAATTTCTTCTAAGTGTGGACTTTTCAAATCTTAAAATATTCACCAAAAATCAGCCGAGTTATGAAAACGAAAATACTCACCTGCTATTAGGTGAGCTCCCAGTGCTGAATCTTGGTGCCCAGCACTGACTCTGAAAAATACTTACAACTGTACTTGCCAGTAACCAATTTTCTCCCATAGGAAATCATTGACTGTTTTTCTGTGAAATTTCTTCAAAGTGTCAATTTCTGCAAACTTTAAATATTCTTTAAAAATCGTATAATATCTGAAAACGTAATTACTTGCCTGTTTTGGATAAAGGTCCCAGTACTGAGTCTAGGCACCCAGTACTGGATTACAAAAGTAACGAGAACATACTATACCTGCAATTTGAATTTTCTGCCATAGAAAATATTTCATAGAAAACAGTCAATGATTCCCTAAGTGTCAACTATTAAAATAGCAAAATATTGTCTAAAAATTATCACAGTAATTAAGTCGACTTTTATCACTTGATTCCAAGTACTGACCGAGGACTGAATCTAGGATCCAGTTCTGGATTTCCAAAAATAATCCTATAAGTAATCTGTTGCAAATAACTTGAAACTTCCATTGAACTCAATGCAGTATTGTGTTTAAAATTGTGTTGCCTATTGCAACCACTGGTAACTTTCTCCAAAAGTCAATTGCATATTGCAAAAGTATTTATATAAAGCATCTCATTCTGAGAAAGTATATATCTGAAAGAAACACGTTAGTTAGATTCCTCACCTTAGAATATCCCCAGGCGTCAGGCTGGATCCGGAAATATTTTTTATCAGCAATACCCCTTGCGTGTCGCTAGGCGTCGTCTGCGGCTCCGCGTCCGTCGTGCGCCGGAATGACGTCGTCTGAGTACTTGGACGCTGCCCTCGCACGCTAACGTTAGTTCTTCTCTTTTCCGCGCATGACGGCACCGATCCGGGAAGAGCTTACCCCTTTAGTCACTTTTTGACAAACTTTTTGGACTCTTTTGTCTACTCGACTCGAACTGGTGCCGGTAGGATGCCTGGGTTTAAAGCCTGTGACTCCTGTCACGGTCTGATGTCGGTGACCGACCACCACCGCCGGTGCCTTTACTGCCTGGGGGCCGACCACGATGCGGAGCTGTGCCTCGACTGCCAGACCTTGACCTCGAAGGCTAGACGGGAGTGGTCCCGTAAGCTTCTCTAGCTCCGACACTCAGCTCCGCGCCGTTCAAGGTCCCGGTCCAGGAGGAGGTCGAAGGACCGGTCGCGGAGCCGCAGCCACCATCACCGCTCGTTGGGGTTCCAAGTCTTCGGGTAAGTCGAAGCATGGTAAGAAGTCCAAGAGACAAAACCACTCTTCGGACTCCCCTTGCGCGACTCTGTCGAGGGTCAGGGTGGTACCACCCCCACGGCTCCTGCAGAGCCATACCCGCCAGTCCCTGGGACTGACGCGACTCCGGCGGAGATCAGTGCCTTCCTCTCTGCCATGAGGGGTGTGGCATGAGGGGTGTGGCTCTGCCGTCGATGCCTGCCGGCGCGCCTTCGGGCCCCGGGGGCTTGACTGGGAGGCTTAGCGAGCCGGCGGCTCCGACCCCGGCGCAGACTTCGGTCCCGACGGCACAGGTCCCCGCGGGATCCAGGCCTGGATCTGTCGGTGCCGGTCGACCTCACGACACCGGCCCCGACACCGGTTCCACCCCCGGCGCCGTCCCCGGACGCTGTTCCCCGGTTCAGCCCCGGCGCCGCATCAGATGCCGATGGATGACAATTTAATCTACCGCCCGGCTCCTGGTTATTCCCCCCCTGTTTATCAGGAATCGGATGACGGTGGCGACTGAGAGGGGTCTGAGGACCCTCTGGCCATGCAGGCTGAACTATCTCAGGACTGGGCAGATGAGCTGGGGGATGCCAGTGGTCTGGATACCTCCCCGGACACTGGTTTCATCTCTCCTCCGACTGTGGCTTCGGAGGAAGGTGCTGCATTTTCCGTGGTTGTGCGCAAGGCGGCTGGAGCTGCCTGCTGTGAGGACTAACCTCCTCACTGAAGTGCTTCAACCGTCAGCAAGCTCCTCGGAGCCTCTGCTGCAGTTCACTGAGGCACTAGTGGACGTTCTGCAGGGCACCTGGTCCAAGCCCTCCGCACAACCTCCTGTGGATCGGAACGTGACCCGGCGCCACCACCCTGCTCTGGGCGACCCCAGTTTTCTGTCCCAACACCCCACGCCCGAGAGCCTCGTTATCCAGGCCTCTACTTCCCAATCCTGCCCGTCCGCTCCCCCGGATCGGGAATCCAAGAGGCTAGAACAGTTCGGTAAGAAGCTGTTCTCTTCCCTTAGTTTGGGACTGCGGTCCTTGAACACCGCTTGCCTCTTGGACCTTTATTTTCACTCTCTGTGGGATACGGTGGAGGACGTGCTTACCCCAGTGTCCGGAGGAGGCCCGGACCCGGCTCGCCCAGGCTCTTGCCGACGGGCGGGATGCAGCGCGACATGCTATACGATGTGGATTAGACACTACGGACTCGCTGGGTAGGGCGATTTGAACCTGGCTGCGGTCCACATCTTTCTCAGGGGATGTCCAGAGCACCCTCATGGATATGCCCTTTGATGGCACTCGCCTTTTTGGCGAGAAGGCGGATAGTGCGCTGGTGCGCTTCAAGGATTCCCGGGCTACGGCCAAGTCCTTTGGCCTCTCGGGGCCGCGACCGCAAACTTCTGCTTTTCGTCCCTTTCGTAGCCAAGGAATGGGCACCCCCTCACGTCCGCCTATCCTCCGGCCGCAGAGCCAACCTGCACGCGGTCGCGGATTCTGCCGAGGCGGTACCGGGGGTTAACGTGCCGGTCGCTTCACATCAACCCCGACAGCATCCGCCTCAAAGCCCTCCTAGTCCGTGCTTTCAGGCCCATTCCACGCCAGTGGGAGGCAGGGTTCGCCATCACCTGCTCCACTAGTGCTCGATCACGTCGGACAGGTGGGTGCAGCAAATCGTCCGAAGGGGCTACTCCCTCCCCTTCGAGACGACCCCTCCAGCCATGCCACCGCATGTCGGGGGATCACTTGAATCTTCTACGGGAGGAAGTTGCAGCCCTCTTGGCCAAGGGGGCCGTCAAGCACGTTCCTGGTCCAGAAGTAGGTCGTGGTTGCTATTTTCACTACTTTCTGGTTCCCAAGAAGGGCAAAGGGGGTCTGCGCCCTATCTTGGACCTCAGGAGCGTCAACGCCTTCCTCGGGAAGGAGAATGTTCAAGATGCTTACCCTAGCTCAGGTTCTGGCTGCCCTGGATCCAGAAGACTGGATGGTAGCGTTGGACTTGCAGGACGCTTATTTTCACATCCCCGCCCTGCCGGCCCACCGGCGTTACCTGCGGTTCACGGTAGGCCATGAGCACTTTAAGTTCACGGTGTTCTCCTTTGGCCTCACCAGTGCCCCTCGGCTGTTCACAAAAGTGATGGCGGTGGTCGCAGCTCATCTGCGCAGCTCGAGGGTTCCAGTCTTCCCCTATCTCGACGGATGGCTGTTGAAGGCGGGCTCGCCCCAGCAAGTCGTCTCCCACCATCAGACTACGGCCGACGACCTGAATTTGCTGGGGTTCTCCATCAATGTGCCGAAGTCGCATCTGAGTCCCTCACAGAAGCTCCTCTTCATCGGAGTGGTTCTGGACTCGGCGCAGTTCCGAGCTTATCCTCGAACAGCGGGTCCGGGATATTCAGGCTCTGATTCCCATCTTTCAGCCTCTATCCCGGGTTTCCGTCAGGTTGGTGCTGCGGCTTCTCGGTCTGATGGCCTGGTGCATCACGTCAGGTGGGGAATGTGGGCTCTGCAGTGGAACCTGAAGTTTCAGTGGGCCCAGCATCGGGGCAACCTGTCTGACCATGTCTTGTCTCGGAGGGCACTGCAAGACAGTTGCAGTGGTGGCTCACGGACCGCCATTGGGTCAGTGGCAGATCCCTACCCCTCCCGGAGCACCTAGTAGTGACGGATACGCCCCTCCTGGGATGTGAGGGCCACGTGGGGGAGGCAGAGATCAGAAGGCTCTGGTCTCCGGCGGAGTCCCGGCTCCATATCAACCTTCTGGAGCTGAGGGCGATCCGACTTGCACTGAAGGTATTCCTTCCCGTTATCCGGGGAAGTGTAGTGCAGGTGTTCACGGACAAGACCACCGCCATGTGGTATTGCAACGAACAGGGTGGGGTGGGGTCGTGGACCCTTTGTCAGGAGGCTCTGCGCCTCTGGACATGGCTGGAACATCAGGGCATCACCCTGGTGGTTCAACATCTGGCGGGCTCTCTGAACGCCAGAGCAGACAAACTCAGCCGCCGGTGCGTGATGGATCACGAGTGGCATCTCAACTCGGACGTGGCGCAAGGCCTTTTTCAGCAGTGGGAAGAGCCTTGGTTATATCTATTCGCCACCGAAGAGCACGCGCAATGTCAGCAGTTCTGCGCGTTGGAGTTTCCAAGGCGGCACTCGCTCGGGGACGCCTTTCGTCGCGAGTGGAGTTGCGGTCTGTTGTACGCCTTTCCACCTATACCACTTCTGCCCAGAGTGCTGAAGATCAGGCGCGACCGGGCCCAAGTCACCTTGGTGGCTCCGGATTGGGCACGAAGGTACTGGTATCCCGAGCTACTGTCGATCGATCCCCCGATACGTCTGCCTCTTCAGGAGGACCTTCTGTCCCAACAGCAGGGGACGGTTCCGCACCCGAACCTGTCCAGCCTCCACCTCCATGCATGGAGATTGAGCGGCGACAGTTGATGCCATTTGACTTGCCTCCTGAAGTCTGTGATGTGATTCTGGCAGCCAGGCATCCCTCCACAAAAACTGTATACGCCTGCAGGTGGAACAAATTTGTGGCATGATGCACAGCAAAGGCTGTGGATCCCCTTTCCGACCCTCTTTCTGAGGTTCTCCTCTTTCTTCTTTCCATGGCCCGGCAGGGCTCTGCTCTGGGCACCCTAAAAGGTTATCTTTCTGCTATCTCTGCTTTCTTACGGCTTCCTGATCAGCCTTCTCTTTTCAAATTCCCTATTTCTCGTTTCTTCAAAGGCATTACTCATGTTTCCTCCTGTTCCCTTCGTAATGCCTCAGTGGGATTTGAATCTAGTCTTGACATTTCTGATGTGCGCTCCCTTTGAGCCTCTTCATAATTGTCCCGTACGTCTTCTGACTCTTAAGACTGCTTTCCTGGTAGCCAGTCACCTCAGCTAGATGGGTGAGTGAGCTCGATGCTCGCTCTTCTAAGCCTCCATTTCTTTCTGTCCATCCGGACAAGGTTGTCCTCCGGACTCGTCCATCCTTTCTTCCGAAAGTGGTGACTGCCTTTCACATCAGGCAGTCTGTCACGTTGCCCACCTTCTTTCCGCCTCCGCATCCTTCGAAGGAGGAAGAGTGGCTCCACCGTCTGGACCCAAAACGGGCGCTATCCTTTTATTTGGACCGCACCAAGCAGTTCCGGGTGGACGACCAACTCTTTGTTGGATACGTGGGTGCTAAGAAGTGGCGGGTTAGTACGCAAGCGAACCATCTCGCGGTGGGTCATCTTGTCTATAAAAGCTTGTTACTCCTTGGCTAAAAAGGACCCTCCTGTAGGGCTGAGAGCCCATTCCACCCGGGCCACAGCGGCGACTACTGCCCTGGGCGGAGGAGTCGCCTTGCAGGAAATCTGTCAGGCAGCTACGTGGGCCTCGCTGCACATGTTTGCCAAGCATTATTGCCTGGACAGCCAAGTCCAGAGAGACGGCTTCTTTGGCCGTTCTGTTCTCTAGGACTTTATGGTGTGATCTTGGTTCGCAGACCCACCACCGGGGTTGGTATTGGTGGGGTATCTATTCTAAGGTGAGGAATCTAACGTGTTTCTTTCAGATGAACAAGTTACTTACCTTCGGTAACGGTGTATCTGTAAGAAACATTAGTTAGTTAGATTCCTCACCAACCCACCCATCCTCCCCGTTCTGCGAACCGACATCTGGGGTTAAGGCTATCCTTTTCAAGGCCCTAGATTTTTTGGCACCAATGTCTGTCTCTTGCATCGCTCTGCGTTCCCGGCGCGGAAAGCTATGTACAAGAACTGATGTCAGCGCGCGAGGGCGACGTCTAGGTTACCCTCACTCCCCTCAGGTTTACTGTTCCTAGCGCTGGGATACTCACGGGTGACTACGCGCTCTATAAAATTTAATAATAATAATAATAATAATAATAATAACAATAATAATAAGTACTCTGACGTCATTCCGGCGCATGATGGACGCGGAGCTGCAGACGACTCCTAGCGGCGCGCAAGGGGTATTGCTGACAAAATCTTTCCGGATCCAGCCTGACACCTGGGGATATTCTAAGGTGAGGAATCTAACTAACTAATGTTTCTTACAGATACATCGTTACCGAAGGCAAGTAACTTGTTCTTTGATACCTATTGTTGGTTCTAAAATAACACAAGCATATATCTTCTAAATATAAACCATTGGCCTAGAGTTCAGTTATTGAGTGCGTGAGATCATTTGCTGACTGAGTGTGTACAACAAATGATTTACTGTCCTCTGATACTGCCTTACTGCTCGACCAAGCTACCACTTTAGAGAGAAAGGTTGTATCTAACTTTAGCCTCTTACCAACCTCTGGGGACTGTGGACTCTGTACACCCTGTACCTATTTGGGAACTGTATATACAGAGCCACTTTCTCACATTGGTGGATCTGCGGTGGGATACAAACTTGCATTTGTTGGACTGCTTGGTTACGATCTGATCACACGACAGAACTCTTAAAATTGCCTTTAGAATTCCGATTGGTCTTTTCCAAAATACTAAAATTCTTGTCAGGGCCTTGCTTAAGTCCCATTAGAATTTTAGAAAAATAAGTTACTGTAGTCAGGGTAGAACATTATAACTGTCAGGTTAGAATGACTCAATCAAACCCAGCTATTAGTGAAAAATAATAACCTGGACCTGGTGGAGGAGCTCGACCTTACTTACACATGTCTTTTAAGGAATTGAGGTCCCTATGCAAACTTAAAAATATACCAATGGGCCTGCATCCAACCAAACTAGGGCTCCAGGAGCTCTTGGCTGAGAATGCTAAGCACCACCCATCGGAAAATGGTGACGGCCAGTCAGAAGAGGAAAAGGAAGAGGCGGAGGAGAATGACCCCCCCCCCCCCCCCCCACACACACACACACACACACACACACTGTTCCCTAGGGATGTAAGGGCCCCCATACCCTTGCATCCAAGAACTAGCATCTGGGAACCTAGAGGTCACACAGGTGACCTTGGTACCAGAGATATCACTGGGAGACCCACCAGTGAAGAGGACAGCCTTTTAGAAAGGCTGGCGAAAAGATTAGAGCTAGACTCCAGGCTCCTGGCTCTAGAAAAAGAAAGGAGAGAGATGGGTTTAGCACCCATCAATGGTGGCAGCAATAATAAAAACAAGGATAGGGAGGAAACTTCTGACCTTAAAATCCCCAAAGGGATTGTCCCTAATTTTGAGGCAGGTGATGACATCACCAAATGGTTCACAGCCTTTGAGAGGGCTTGTGAAATAAGTAGAGTTAAGAAACCTCTCTGGGGGGCACTCCTGTGGGAACTGTTCTCTGGTAACTGCAGAGACAGGCTTCTGACCCTCTCTGGGCCAGAAGCAGGATCCTATGACCTCATGAGGAAGGCTCTGATTGAGGGATTTGGATTCACTACTGATGAGTATAGAATTAGATTCAGGGGGGCTCACAAAACCCAGACCCAGTCCTGGATTGACTTTGTAGACTTCTCAGTAAAGACATTGGATGGTTGGTTAGCTAGACATGGTGTGCAGGATTTTACTGGATTGTACAATTTATTCATGAAGGAATATATATTAAGTAACTGCACAAATGAAAAGTTGTATCAGCATTTGGTAGACCTAGGTCAAATTTCTCCCCACGAATTGGGAAAGAAGGCAGACTACTGGGTCAAGACTTGGGTGACCAGGACAGCCACTGGGGGTGACCAGAAGAAAGTGGTCACAAAGCCTCCCCAGGGGAAAGGTGGTGAGAATCCCCAAGATAAAAAGTCTGAGTCTTCCAAAGTGCCCCAAAAACCTGTTCAGGTGGGTGGGACCCAAACTACTCCCTATGTGCCTCTATGTGCCTCTACCCTATAAGGGGAAGCACTTTGATCCCTTAAAGGTCTGGTGTAATAACTGTAAGAGGTCAGGACACCTAACTGTAGATAAATCTTGCCCCCACAACAAAGCCCCTAATGCACCCAGTGCAGCTACTCCTGGGAGAGCAAGTATACAGATGTGATCAGAAGTGTACCCTGGGCAAATCTGGGAACACACTGAAGCAAGTCTAGTCTCCCTGGGAGAAGTGGAGTTTGCCACTGTAGCTGTGTGGCCACCCAACTTGAAGAAATATTTACAGTACCCCTGGGTGTATGGAACTAGGGTAGAAGCTCTGAGGGATACAGGTGCATTGTCACTATGGTGAAAGACATACTGGTTTCCCCTGATAAATACTTGATTGGGAAGTCTTACCCAGTCACCAACGCTGACAGTGTCACCACTAGTCATCCCATGGCGACATTAGGCTGGGGGGGAGGGGGGGGGGGCGGGGTTACTGGCCTGAAACAGGTAGTGGTCTCTCCAAAGTTGCCAGCTGCATGTCTGCTTGGAAATGATCTGGAAACCTCAGCCTGGGATGAGGTTGAGCTAAAGGCCCATGCAGCCATGCTGGGCATCCCTGAATTGGTGTGTGTGCAAAACAGAGCACAGAGCAAGAGGAAGGGGGAAAAAGTTGGTCTGGAGCCTGAAATAATGGCCCACCAACCAAGAGAAAAGGTAAGAAGACTGGGTAACCACCTTCTATACAGCAAAACATTCAGGACCCCTCTCCACAGGGAGAGGACGTGGATACCCCTGAGGGAACTGAGCCCATGGAGCTCGACCCTTACCAGGTTGAACTCTTGGGCCCAGGGGTACCCTCTAGGGAAGAGCTGTGCCAGGGTCAGCGAGACTGTCTCACTCTTGAAAGCCTGAGGAAGCAAGCTGTTTCAGAAGCAAAGGGAGAGCTTTTGGGAAGAGTGATTACTTTATGCTGAGGCAAGAAACCCCACTCCTGGAGCCACCAGGAGGGAGTTCCTTCTAACTTTAGCTCATGACATCCCCCTAGCTGGACATCTGGGGCAATCCAAAACTTGGGAAATGCTAGTGAATCACTTTTACTGGCCCCAGATGCACCACAAGGTGAAGGAGTTTGTCAGCTCCTGTGTTACCTGTCAAGCCAGTGGCAAGACAGGTGGCCACAAAAAGGCCCCCCTCATTCCACTACCAGTGGTGGGGGTACCCTTTGAAAGGGTAAGGGTGGACATTGTGGGTCCACTTGAATCTCCCACAGCCTCAGGGAACAATGTATTCTAGTAGTAGTGGATCATGCTACTAGGTACCCTGAAGCAATTCCACTTAGGACTACTACAGCTCCTGCAGTAGCCAAGGCCCTCCTGGGTGTCTTCACCAGGGTAGGGTTTCCTAAGGAGGTGGTTTCAGACAGAGGTTCCAACTTCATGTCTGCTTACCTGACACACATGTGGAAGGAGTGTGGAGTGCAGTACAAGTTTACTACACCCTACCATCCACAAACCAATGGCCTTGTTAAGAGATTCAACAAGACATTGAAAGCTATGATCATGGGTCTCCCTGAAAAACTCAAAAGGAGATGGGGTGTCCTGTTACCATGCCTGCTTTTCGCTTATAGAAAAGTACCACAGAAGGGAGTAGGTTTCTCACCCTTTGAACTTCTGTTTGGTCATCCTGTAAGGGCACCACTTTGTCTTGTAAAAGAGGGCTGGGAGAGGCCTCTTCAAGAGCCCAAACAAGACATAGTGGACTATGTGCTTGGCCTAAGGTCCAGAATGGCTGAGTACATGGAAAAAGGATCCAAGAACCTTGAGGCCAGCCTGGAGCTCCAGAAGTACTGGTATGACCAAAAAGCTGTACTGGTTGAATTTCAATCTGGGCAACAGGTGTGGGTTTGGAGCCAGTGGCACCAAGGGCCCTCCAAGATAAATTGAGCTGCCCTTACCCTATCCTAGAAAGAGAGTGAGGTCACCTATTTAGTTGACCTGGGCACTAGCAGGACACCCAAAAGGGTTATCCATGTGAACCGCCTTAAGCTCTACAATGACAGGGCTGACATCACCATGCTGATGGTGACTGGTGAGGAACAGGAAGCAGAGAGTGAACCTCTCCCTGACCTCCTCCTCCTACATCCCCTAAGATGGGTCAGTAGATGGTGTGATCTTTTCAGACACCCTCTCTGCCCAACAGCAGACTGACTGCAAGCAAGTCTTGCAACAGTATGCTAGCCTCTTTTCCCTGACCCCTGGTCTGACCAACTGGTGTACCCATGATGTGGACACTTGTGACAGTGCACCTGTCAAGAACAAAATCTATCGACAGTCAGACCAAGTTAAGGAAAGCATCACAGCTGAGGTAAGCAAGATGCTGGAGTTAGGGGTCATTGAACCCTCTGAGAGCCCCTGGGCTAGCCCAGTGGTTCTGGTCCCCAAACCTCATCAACAAGGTGAAAAGAGAGATGAAGTTCTGTGTGGACTATAGAGGGCTCAACTCTGTCGCCAAGACAGATGCTCACCCTATTCCAAGAACAGATGAGCTGATAGATATATTAGGGGCAGCCCAATTCCTCAGTACATTTGACTTAACTGCAGAGTACTGGCAGATTGTCATGGCCCCAGGAGCAAAAGAAAAGACAGCATTCTCCACCCCTGTTGGGCATTATCAGTTTACTGCAATGCCCTTTGGGTTAAAGAATGCCCCTGCCACTTTCCAGAGGTTGGTGAACCATGTCCTGGCTGGGCTGGTGTCCTTTAGTGCAGCTTATCTTGATGATATTGCTCTCTTTAGCTCCACCTAGCAGGATCACCTAATGCACCGTGGGAAGGTTTTAGATGCTCTGCAAAATGCAGGTCTCACTATCCAGGCATCCAAATGCCAGATAGGGCAGGGCACTGTGGTGTACTTGGGCCACTTTGTAGGTGGAGGCCAGGTACAACCCAAGATCCAGGCCATCATGGACTGGATAGCTCCAACAACCCAGACCCAAGTCACGGCATTCCTTGGCTTGACTGGGTACTACAGGGGGTTTGTGAAGGGATATGGGTCCATTGTGACCCCCCTCACAGAACTCACCTTCAAGAAGATGCCCATTCAGGTTAACTGGACAGTTAGTTGCCAAAAGGCTTTTGACACCTTAAAAGAAGCAATGTGCTCAGCACCAATTCTAAAAGCTCCAGATTATGCCAAGCAGTTCATAGTGCAGACTGATGCCTCTGAGCTAGGGATAGGAGCGGTCCTATCCCAGACCAATGATGAAGGCCAGGACCAACCTGTTGATTTTCTAAGCAGGAGGCTACACCCCAGAGAGCTGCGTTGGAGTGCCATTGAGAGGGAGGCCTTTGCTGTGGTTTGGTCCCTGAAGAAGTTGAGGCCATACTTGTTTGGTACTCACTTCCTGGTTCAAACTGACCACAGACCTCTCAGATGGCTAATGAAGATGAAAGGGGAAAATCCAAAACTACTGAGGTGGTCCATCTCCCTACAGCGAATGGACTTTGAAGTGGAACACAGACCAGAGACTGCCCATGCCAACGTAGATGGACTTTCCTGGTTCTTTCACTTAGAAAATGAAGACTCCATAGGGCAAAGTTAGTCTCATCACCTTTCGTTTGGGGAGGGGGGTTGTGTGAGAAAGTGCCATCTTTCTTGCATGGTATGTCCCCACTTTTTGCTGAATGCACTTTGACTGAGTGTGCCCTGGACTCCTGCCAATCAGGTGCCCAGGGCCTATGTTCCTTCCCTAAACAAAAACCTCAAAACCAAATTGGCAAACCCTGGCCCCATGTCAGCCCCTGGTAAGTGGAACCCTAGGTACTCCCGTGCCTTGTTACCAGGGAAGGCCTCTAGGGCTGCAGCATTCATTGTGCCACCCTTAGAGGCCCTGTACCCTAACACATACACACTGCCCTGGCAGGCTGAGTGTCTGGGTACAAGACAAAACATCCCTGTGCCATGCCCACAACCTACGCTGCCCTGGCATACATCAGCCACCCCTCTAGCTGGGTTCCGTATGCCAGTGGTGTGGACACGGAGGCAGGAGCCCTGTGCCCCTACAGTACCCAGGTTCATTCCTGGGTGCTATAAGTGCAGTGCTGCCATTTAAGAGTACATGGTGCTGGGATTTGGTCAAACACGAACTCCACAGCACCACCATGGCAGCACTGAAGACTGAAGTTTGGTAACAAACTGCTCAGCACATTAATCCCACACTGATGCCAGTGTGGGATTTAATGTACCAAGCACTCCAGAGGGCATCTTAGAGATGCCCCCTAAAACCTAACCAACAATCCACGTCTGTTCTGAGGCTGCCTAAGCTGCCACACAGCAGACATGTTGCTGGACCCCTGGGTAGGAGAGCCCCGGCTCTCCTGGGTCTGCAACAATGCACATTTTGGGTGAGGTGTTAACTCTCCTCCCCGAGGATGGGCAGGGGAAAGCTTCAAAGGCATGCCGCCTCTGTGAGCTTCCCCAGGCCACTGCAACCCCCCACTCTGGCGGGAAGCTTGGCCGGAAACCCCAAATAAGGACAGGGGGTGTGCCAACCTGCCAACCCCACCCCTCAGGTGGGGGAGGCGAGGTGAAGCACATCTCCGGGCTCTCGCCATCTTGGAGATGGGAAACCCTGCCCAATCAGGATTAGGCTACTGCCCCCCTCCCACAGGAGAGAGTCAGGATATGGGGTGTACCCACCCCAGGACAGGGACCCATTGGTCCCTGCCCTTCACCTACCTGTAACACCCCATAGTCTAGTATTTAGGGACACCCTGAACCTTCCTTCCCCAGATTCCAGGTTCCAAAATCCGAAGAGCTAGAAGAAAGATGACCTGCCCAGGAGCTGCTAAGAAGAGGAAGACACCAACTGCTCTGGCCCCTGCCCTACCGGCCTGTCGACCCTCGAACCTGCTCCTGCTCCAACCCGGCATCTCTTGTGGCTGCAACCTCACAAACCCCAGAGGACCTGGCTACCTTTTGACTCTAAGCCCCTGGGACTCCCATGAGTAGAGGCTCTACTCAAAACCTGTTCTAATCCCTGGCATCAGCCCGGAACCTCGAACCCTTCACACACTGCACCTGCTAAGCCTGGCCTGTGCTGGAGTGAACAAAGACCACGAGGACGACCCCACGGTGACTGTGACCCCGAGTCCGGCACCGAAGGACCTCCCTGGACACTCCTGAAGAAGCCTGCAGCCTCAGAACCAGGTGCCCCACCAACCGCAATCAACAGAGGGTAAGATTTCCCGACACCAAAAGGCCCCCCTTCACCCGGCGCCCCGCTGGCCCCTGTGCCCAGTCCCGGGGTACCTACCTATCCTCCAACTACCCAACTTACCTCTCGAAGTGGTGGTGGCACCTGAAGAATCTTCGTCCCTGAGCTTGCAGTCTTTTTCCAAACTGGAGCTTTCCCATTGAATTATAGGAAAGTAGAGAGAGATCCCTTGTAAGATCAAGGGAATAGGATACTTTTTACTAGTGTCTACTAGCAGTCCCTTGACTGTATATACAAACCAATGTAATTCAAAAATATAATATTCACACACGTTTTTTTAAAAAAATAGTTACCATTTATTATTTGTAAAGCATGTTATGCATCACCATTTAAAACTCTATCTATTCTAGTCCCTACTTAACATTGATCTAAGCAGAAGATATAATCCCAACAATATATTCAATTTGAACATGAGCAAATACAAAAAAGCTAAGATATCATTTGATACTGCAAATCAAAAATGTAAACAGAACAAATTATTACATTAAAAACGCCTCGTTATGAACCAGCATAACTGAGAAAACACACCAACAAAAGACATTACACTCTGTCATATATTAACACATCCAAAAACACTACTGGACTTTAACCACTTATGGGATGTTTTGGGCTCTTTATCACTAAGTGTGTATCCGTTTCTGTGGATTGTGTGTTTCATGAGCGTCGACGCGTTTCGATAGGCTTTGTTTTATGCCACTATCTTCCTCAAGACCATAGATAGAGGTTTTCTCTCAGTATTCAATGCTTCTTTCGTTATTGATGTCGTTACTATGCCAACATCGTTCTTGTGATTCAATCTCTATCCGTCTATACGACTCGGATGATATTGGGGATCAAGCCTGTGTGAAATACTTCGTGTGCCTCCGTTGTGGATAAATTGTCCTTCGTATTGTGGGCACCCTATAGCCTTGAGCACGCCGATAGTTTCATGAATGCGGGGAAACGTCTTTGGTCCACAACGGTCTCGTCTATAAGCCTTCCGCTGATTCAGCTGAGGACAATCTATATTTTACGGACAATGCGGGAGAATAACAGTGTACAATAAGAAAGGACACTGGGTGGAAGGCACACAAAAGATTTCACACAGGCTTGATCCCCCAAAAGCATTGAATACTGAAAGAAAACCTCTATCTATGGTCTTGAGGAAGATAGTGGCATAAAACAAAGCCTATCGAAACGCGTCGACGCTCATGAAACACACAATCCACAGAAACGGATACACACTTATAGTGATAAAGAGCCCAAAACATCCCATAAGTGGTTAAAGTCCAGTAGTGTTTTTGGATGTGTTAATATATGACAGAGTGTAATGTCTTTTGTTGGTGTGTTTTCTCAGTTATGCTGGTTCATAACGAGGCGTTTTTAATGTAATCATTTGTTCTGTTTACATTTTTGATTATTTGCAGTATCAAATGATATCTTGGCTTTTTTGTATTTGCTCATGTTCAAATTGAATATATTGTTGGGATTATATCTTCTGCTTAGATCAATGTTAAGTAGGGACTAGAATAGATTGAGTTTTAAATGGTGATGCATAACATGCTTTACAAATAATAAATGGTAACTATTTTTAAAAAAAACGTGAGTGTGAATATTATATTTTTTAATTACATTGGTTTGTATATACAGTCAAGGGACTGCTAGTAGACGCTTTCCCATTGAAGCCAATTGAGCGCCCGAAGGCTCAAAAGCACCCTGCACCCTGAGTGGCCCTGGCAGTGCAACCTCTACACCTATCTACTTCCCCACTTGCCCTGAGTAAGTGACCAGGAGCCCAGCTCCCACAGCCGCGTGGCCTGCTAGTCAGCAGCCACCAACCAAGGACCTCCTACCTCTCATAGGGTAACATTGGGCCTAACTCTCTCTCTCTCTCTCTCTCTCTCTCTCTCTGCACCCGGCCGCCCTTGTGCCGCTTAGGGTGAACCAACTGTACCTGCCTGACCCTGGGAGACCCCTGAGTCTATGCCCAGAACCTTAACTCTGCCAGTCGAGTAGTTACCTTTAAACCGATAACTCAATGTTCGAGGCGTATGAGCTGCAGATCACACACTTAGGATAGTAGATCGCCATCTGGTGGTGGGCTCGGATGCTTGCAGGTTGTTGTTTTCTTCGGAAGAAGTCTTTGGTCACGAGATAGGTGACTCCTCCATTGGACGACAGTGCGCATGGGCATCAACTCCATCGTTAGATTGTTTTTTTCCGCCATTGGGTTCAGATACAACTTTTCCGCTCCGGTTGGAAATCTCAATTCCAAGCTTTTCGAAGTGCAATACTTCACGCAAAACATCGAAGCACCTTCTTTCTCGACATTGATTACATCCGCTCGATTCCGGACGTCGACGCGGGCCGCTGGGCCTATCCACGCCGTGAGGCCTACGGCTTATGGAAAGGACGCCACAGTGTGGAGCAAAATTTCCACACAATGACCACCACAGTCTGCAACCGGTGCTTATCACTGGAACACGACGAATCCAGCTGTCCAGCCTGCGCATCCTTTCGATCCAAAAAGACCATTCTAGATCGAAGGGCTCGACGACACATCATGGCACAGAGAACTACTCCGGAACCAGAGGACATCTTTGATGAAGGCCCTGATGTCCCGTAAGAAGATTCCGAAGCAGACTACTCAGACGACCCCATCACTCCTGGGCAACGTGTTAGTACTACTACCCCATCAAAACCAAAGGCATTGGTCAAGACTTCGCCTGCTGGACCCATTCGAGTCCGAAAACATTCTTCAGAAGCCCCGCCTCCGGGCTCGGCTCTGAAGAAACATAAGCCTTCCGGTGGCTCAGGAGTGAGCAACCCGCATGTAATTGTCCAACCAGCACCCTCGGCACCAAAGACTAAAGACCACTCTGCACCGAAATCGGCTCCAAAGCCTTCTGCTCCGAGAACACCAAGGCCAACAGACACACTGGCACCGAAGGTTCCCAAGACTACAGATACACCTTCGGCTCCGAAACCCACATCAGCACCGAAAACATCATCGGTACCGAAACCACTGGCTAAGGACTCTCATACGCCTCCTAAAGCCAAACAAGCTACCGATCAACCAAAACTTTGATTGGAACCAAGAAAATCTGTACCAAAGACTGTTCCTAAAGAACAAGAACTTTTTCATCCAGATCCAGTCGACCCAAGGCAGAAAAAGATTTATATCAACCCCAAGACTTGAAATGTCACCGTGGTGCCATGTAAAAAACGGAAGCTGGACACACCACCTGCCCCAGTTTCTGTAAACAGGAAGGACTCTTCAACATCCCCTATCACTCCTTCCTCTCCTATACTGCCTCCTATCCCATCCCCTCTGCCTACACCACCCTTACCTATACCTTCTCCATCACATACACCACCACAGGATGATGATGATGATTACCTAGGGCGTGGGGGTGATCCTAATGATCCGTTCATGGATCCAGACACCTCACCACTGGATGATTGGGCATTCCCTTTACCAGACATGCCTGACCCTCAGCCATATCCCTCAAAACCATCGCCTCCTGACAATCACCTGGGGTTTGGCCAATTATTAAATAGAGCGGCGCTATACCACGGCGTCACAACGCACTGAGACGCACCAGAGGAAGACTTCCTATTAGACACTTTCGAACAGTCTCAAAAGTCTGTACAAATTCTGCCCATGATTAAAGGAGTCCTAAAACACGCCCCCGAAGTCTTTAAAGACCCCGTTCGTGCCAGGGTCCTCAACCCATGGATCCAAAAGAAATATGGGCCTGCCCCTGAAGATCCTAATTACATCAAAGGGCAACTCCCTTTGGAGTCTTTGATCGTTTCCAATGCTCGGAAACGTGCCTACTCCCAAACCAAAGGAGATACACCACCCCTAGACAAAGAATCCAAACTATTGGAAGCCTCTGGCAAAAGAGTAGCAGCACAAACCGCTAATCACTGGCGTATTGCCAACACCCAAGCCCAACTAGCACGCTATGACAGGGCCCACTATGATCCATTAGAGACTCTTCTACAACATCTGCCAGACCAATATAAAACCCAGGCAAATGACCTCATTCAGGAGGGAAAGCTCATTTCAAATGCAGCAATTAAATGTGCGCTTGACGCCGTAGACACCGCCTGTAGAGCAATTAACACAAGTGTGCTCCTTCGACATGCCTGGCTACGCATTTCAGGCTTTAAGCCAGAGGTACAAACTACCATACTTAGTCAGCCATTCAATCAGGAACAGCTCTTTGGGCCAGCAGTAGACATTGCCCTTGAAAAAATGAAGGACAAAGACGGCTAAGTCCATGGGAGCATTACAGTCTCCTCAACCACATGGCTCCTTTCAAAGCTCCTTCTATAGAGGAGCCTCCATAAATATGGGAGCGGACACCTCCTCTACATTCAAAACCGCCACACACACATCCCCCAGTAGAGGATATTTTAGAGGCGGATACAGAGGAAACAACCAAGATCGAGGTAATCACACTCGCACCTGCCCTGCCACAAAACAGTGACTTTCCTCCACTCCCCCCAGACCATTCCACTCCGATCGGGGGAAGACAAACAGCAAACAGTTCCTACCTGTCTGGAACTCCATCACAACAGACAAGTGGGTCAAACAAATTATCCAGTATGGTTGCTGCCTAGAACTCACAACTACCCCCCCCCCCCCATACCGCCCAAACAGCGTTCCATGTCACCAGACCATCTTACACTCCTCAAACAAGAGGTTCTCATTGCTTCTAAAGCATGCAATAGAACCAGTTACCTTAGAACATCAGGGTACAGGGGTATACTCACTCTACTTCCTAACCCCCAAAAAGGACGGGACTCTAAGACCAATACTCTACCTCGGACCCCTAAATCTGTATATCAACTCAGCTCATTTCCATATGATCACTCTTCAACAAGTGCTCCCACTACTGCAACAAGGCGATTTCCTTGCAACACTAGATCTCAAGGACGCCTACTTCCACATTCCCATGCATCCTGCCCACAGGAAGTATTTAAGGTTTGTGGTGGTCAGACAACACTACCAGTTTACAGTCCTTCCATTCGGGGTAACCACCGCACCCAGTGAATTTACAAAATGCCTAGCAGTAGTAGCAGCACATCTCAGACTGCAACAAATTCATGTCTTCCCGTATCTAGATGACTGGCTGATGAAAGCCAAGTCATTCAACAAGTGTGTTCTACACACTCACCAAACCATCCAAATCTTACACAACTTGGGATTCACAATAAACTATCCCAAATCTCATCTCCAACCCTCTCTTTAATCAGTATCTAGGAGCCACCATAAACACCTCCACAGCCCTAGCATATCCCAATCCACTCAGGATAGCCATTATACAAGCTCTTATCACTGAATTCCAAATCCAACACACTCTTCCAGCAAGAATGTTCATGCAACTCCTAGGCATGATGGCGTCATGCATCTTCATTGTGCCTTATGCCAGACTTCAAATGCACACCTTGCAAGAATGTCTAGCACATCAGTGGAACCAGGCTCACGGACAACTTACGGATCTGGTGTTGGTGGACAGCCGCACACATCGCTCTCTCAAATGCTGAAACATAACAAACCTCTCCAAAGGGTGGCCGTTCCTAGAGCCTCTTCCACAGATAGTGCTGACAACTGACGCATCGCTCACAGGATGGGGAGCCCATCTCCTCGGCCACACCACTCGGGGCAAATGGACCACTCAACAAAAAATGCTCCCTATCAATTACCTGGAACTGCTAGCAGTGTTCCTAGAACTAAAATAATTCCATTTACATCTCCAGAACAAAACTGTCCTCATCCGGACAGACATGACAGCCATGTATTACATACAGAAACAAGGAGGCACACATTCTCTCCAGCTGTCCCAGCTCGCACAGAACATTTGGAGATGGGCCATTCCCCAGAAAATATACCTACTTGCAGAACACCTTCCAGGGGTTCACAATCAGATTGCCGATCTGTTAAAACGGGAGACTCGACAGATCCACGAATGGGAACTACATCCCCAAGTCCTAATACCCTTTTTCCAACAATGGGGCCAACCAGACATAGATCTGTTCGCCACGCACGAAAACGCAAAATGCCCAACCTTGGCCGCCAGGTTTCCCCACCCAGAGTCAAAGGGCAATGCGATATGGATGAACTGGTCAGGCAGATTTGCGTACGCTTTTCCGCCTCTCCCACTCATTCCATTAGTGGTACACAAGCTCAGGCAGCAGTCTCTCAAACTGATCTTAGTAGCTCCCACATGGGCACGCCAACCGTGGATCCCAACACTACTGGAACTCTCGCTAGTGCCACACCAAAAACTGCATCTCTCCCCGTCCTTATTAACCCAGAACCATGGAGAAATCAGACGCCCAGATCCAGGTCAACTGAACCTGGCAATCTGGCTCCTGAAGTCCTAGAGTTTGGTTATCTCAACCTACTACCAGACTGCATGAATATTATAAGCGAGGCCAGAAGACCTACCACTAGAGCTTGCTACGCTGCAAAATGGAAAAGATTTGCCATTTACTGCACCAACAATCATATAAACCCACTGGATGCATCATTTGCTACTTACTACACTTGCAAAGATATAATTTATCATACTTATCCACACGTCTCCACCTAGCAGCATTAGCAGCCTACTTACAAAATAGACCACACTTGTCACTCTTTAGAGTCCCTGCGATCAAAGCCTTCATGGAAGGACTTAAAAGAATTATTCCTCCCAGATTAGCACCCTCTCCAGGGTGGAATCTAAACATTGTTCTTACAAGGCTCATGGGGCCCCCATTTGAACCTCTGCATAAATGCGAACTACAGTTCCTCACATGGAAAGTGGCTTTCCTTATCGCGATCACATTACTCAGAAGGGTAAGTGAGATCCAGGCTTTAACCATACAAGAACCATTTTTACAATTACACCGTAACAAAGTGGTTCTTAGAACAAATCCGAAATTCCTTCCAAAAGTCATATCTCCGTTCCATCTTAACCAATCAATAGTTACCAGTATTCTTCCCAAATCCAGACTCGGTAGCTGAAAGAGCTCTTCATACCTTAGACGTTAACTGTTAGACCCGGCCTCGTAGCATAGCCATCCCTGTCCCCGCACCACATAACCTGACCCATGCACCTCACGTAGCCCCCGAGCCCACGGCCTAGCCGATCCTTCCCTCTAGAACCCACACACACCCGACCCGGACTTCCCCGTCCGTGGCCTTCCTCCTTTCGGCCACACCGGGCCCGTGTGCCCACTTCATGCACCAAGATGGCCGCCCGGCCCCAGCGCGACCCTGGCCTAGAGGCGCCACTCCGGCTGGGAGACATTGCGCTCCCATTGGGATGAGAGAGGGAGGAGCAGTTTCCATCGCACCTCTGAGCTCCCCTGGGAAGGTGGGTTTCGATCGGCCGCCGGCCTCCCCGAGGGCTGGCTCCACGCCTGCTGGGTGTCTGGGACTCCTCCCGACCCGGCCCTGAAAGGATCAAAAGACAATAGCAGGAAACCCCGACAAGCGACCCCCAGGTGACAAGACCCCTGCCTGCATAGACTCCGGACATCAAAAGAGGGGTCGTCCTGTAACAAGGGGTGCTCGGGGACTATCCGGCAGATTCGCCTTTGGAAACACCTGAGCCCTGCTGAGTGACTCGCGGCTCCCTGAAGATCGTAAGACCTCCGACGTGTGCTTGAGCCCTGCTGAGTGACTCGCAGCTCCCACAGACTCTCTTGGTCCCGCCGGACCCTGACGACGACAAGCGTACCCCCCAGCTCGAGGATTGTGAGCTGTGCGCCGGGTACGCCCCTGCATTTGATCCATATCCCCAAAGACTGTCCCGCTACCTCCTTCCCCCTCCTAGACTCTGTGAGCCTGCGCTCCATTTGTATATACTTTGCCTTGCGGATCATAAAGATCCTCCTACTCCGATCTGATAAAGATTTGTTCTTAAGAACTCCCGGTGTGGTGTCTTTGTCGTGTGGTGCCAAGGGTACGATCCTAGTTACGAGATTCCTCCCCTGAGGAGTCTCCCGCCAGTGCCCGGCTACGATAGCTTGAGGGTTGACCTCAGGCTAGTCAGTGCCCCTCCGGGCCCCTCTGAGGTCGCCTTCTAACATTAACCGCATCGCTGCTCATGACGGAACCACTCCGTCATGAGCCACGGGCGCCGTGTGCTAATGACGGAGTGGTTCCGTCAAGCTACGGCCGTTGGCGGCTGCTCCGCCCACGCGGCGCTGATTCCCCGCCTGTGCGGGCGAATAGCGCGAGTGGGCGGAGTCGTGACGGAACCACTCCGTCATGAGCACAGCGCGCCCGTGGCTCATGACGGAGTGGTTCCGTCACGAGCATTGCGGCGCCGCGTTGCCCCCCCCCCCCCCCCCCCACCACCCCCCCAGCGCTGCGGCGAAGGGGTTAAAAGAGCCCTTCTTTACTACATTGACAGAACCAAATCATTCCGCAAAACAATTTTGTCGCTTTCTCTCCACCACATAAAGGCAACCCCATTTCCAAATCTGGGATAGCTAGGTGGATAGTTAAATGTATCCAAATATGCTACCACAAGGCTAAACACACACTGACCGTTCCCCCTAGAGCGCATTCCACACGCAAAATAGGGGCTTCCATGGCATTCTTAGAAAGCATTCCCTTAGAAGATATTTGTAAGGCAGCCACATGGTCTACAACACACACCTTTACCAAACACTATTGTGTTGATGTACAGGCAAAGCAACAAGCTTCTGTGGGTCAGGCTGTCCTTAAAACTTTATTTCAAACTGCTGCAACCGATACAGGTGATCACCGCTAGGGGAGATACTGCTATATAGTCTATCGTAAGTGTTTGATGTGCAGCTCGTATGCCTCGAACGGAATATGCTACTTACCAGTATGCATCTGTTCTTGGCATGTAGAGCTGCAGAGTCGCACACGCCCACCCACCTCCCCGGGACCTGTATCTGTTCCAGCATTGTCTTACTTAGACATCACACATGGACATCTCTATCTTTTCTACAAACTCCATTTCCCATCATGGCGAAAAGAAAATCTAACGATGGAGTTGATGCCCATGCGCACTGTCGTCCAAGGGAGGAGTAACTTATCTTGTTACCAAAGACTTCTTCCGAAGACGACGACAACCTGCAAGCATCCAAGCCCAACACCAGATGGCGATCTGCTATCCTAAGTGTGTGACTGCAGCTCTACATGCCGTGAACAGATGCATACTGGTAAGTAGCATATTCCTTTCTTCCATAGGGCAACATTGGCTGGTCTCTTTTGGAAATTTCTTCTAAGGTTGGAGTTTCTAAACTTTAAAATATTCACCTAAAATCAACCGAGTAACGAAAACACTCATCTGCTATTAGGTGAGCCCCCAGTGCTGGATCTTGGTGCCCAGCACTGACCCTGAGAAATACTTACAACTGTACTTACCAGTAACCCACTTTTCTCCCATAGGAAATCATTGACTGTTTTTCTGTGAAACTTCTAAGTGTCAATTTCTGCAAACTTTAAATATTCTTTAAAAATCGTATAATATCTGAAAACGTAATTACTTGCCTGTTTTGGATAAAGGTCCCAGTACTGAGTCTAGGCACCCAGTACTGGATTACAAAAGTAACGAGAACATACTATACCTGCAATTTGAATTTTCTGCCAAAGGGAATCATTGACTGTTTTCTATCAAATATATAATAAGTGTCAACTTTTAAAATAGCAAAATATTGTCTACAAATCACAGAAATTAAGTCGACTTATCACTTGATTCCAAGTACTGACCCAGGACTGAATCTAGGATCCAGTTCTGGAATTCTAAAAGTAATCCTAAAAGTAATCTGTTGCAAATAACTTGAGTCTTCCATTAAACTCAATGCAGTATTGTGTTTAAAATAGTGTTGCCTATTGCAACCACTTGTAACTGTTTACAAAAGTCAATTGCATATTGCAAAAGTATTTATATAAAGCATCTCATGCTGAGAAAGTATATTTTAATACCTATTGTTGGTTCCAAAATAAAACAAGCAAATATTTTTATATATGTAAACAATTGGCCTAGAGTTCAGTTATTGTGTGTGAGACCATTTGCTGAGTGTGTACAACAAATGCTTTACACTGTCCTCTGATACTGCCTTACTGCTCGACCAAGCTACCACTTTAGAGAGTAAGGTTATATCTAACTTTAGCCTCTGCCAAACCTCTGTGGACTCTGTACACCCTGTACCTATTTGGGAAAAGTATATACAGAGCCACTTTCTCACCCATCGGTCCCCTCCTGTATAAAACTTAGGTTTAAAGCGGAGAGCAGCGTATTCAGCTCTATCCAAGTCCAGGCTAGCTAGTTCAGCTCGCGCTCTCTTTAACTGCTGCCATACCTTGGGGGGCTCCCATTTGTTTGTGGATCCCTTATAATTCTGAAACCTGCATGGAACCCTCCTCCTTTTTCCCCCCTGCGTAGCTTGTTGTCTTCGGAGGACATAGCTATAAAGTCGCCACTAGTTTAAGTGTTTTCTCACAGGGATGCTATGGAGGTTTCTTGGGTGCCATTTACAGCTAAGAAGTCCTCTTGCGTCTTAGTGAGGCAGGCAATGACTTCAGGGTGGTGAAGGAGTGCATCTCTAAGCCTCCAGGAGTATGATGGTCGAGGGGTGGGGGGAGAAGTAGTAGTTGTGGTCAAGGCTGCATGATCCGTCCTGTGTGAAAGAAAGGACCGGAACCCCAAGATGTAGTCTTACTGGCATAAGTCCCGCGGGCGTGGGAGTAGAAGGTGTAGTCCGTTGTATGGGGGTGAAAGTGGCACCACACGTCAACTAACCCCAAGTCATGGAACCACTGTCTGCCGCTGTCAGAGAAAGCCCCAGTCTGTCCCAGCCTCTGAGCCGAACGGTCCAAGTGGCCATTGAACACAATGTTCAGGTCGCCCCCCCAGGAGTATTTGCCAGTTCATGGAAGATATCAAGTCTGCCACAGCTTCATGGAGGAATGTCTTCTGGCCCTCGTTAGGAACATAAATAGTGGCTAGCGTAAGCGTGTGCGTCCCAAGGGTCACGGAGTGTGCCAAAAGCCTCCCATTGATCTGATGCCTTTGCCCCCACCACCCAAGGAAAAGTGTGGGATATAAGGATAGCAACCCCCACCCTCTTAGTGGGGAGAGAAGATGAGTATTGAGGTGGAAAGTCCTTCTATCGCAATCTGTGCGTGTCGCTGTGCAACAGGTGGGTCTCTTCCAATAAACAAATATGGGATTTGGAGTTCACCAAATAGGACAGGATAGCCCTGCGTGTGATAGGGTTATTTGGCCCTTTCACATTTAGGGTCAGAATTTTAACACTTGTCCAGGAGGGACGGTGGGGGCAAAACGCTGCAGGTGCAAGAAGGTAGATCGCGCTTATCTCGCATGGGGCGATATGGGATCGCAGATCAGGAGGCCTGGCTAGGTGGAGGTCGCGCACATGCTTGGAAACCAAAAGAAGCGCAAAGAGGGGGAGAGAGAACCCACTAAATAGAACAACAAAACCCCAACATAGCAAAAACATTAGTGTGATGAAGAGTAGCAAATAGTCAATGTCCGTAGCTTGCAACTCCCTGGAGTAAGAGTAAAGGGTACCCGTGGCCTGCGGCATCCCCCAGGCAAAGCCCATGCAAATGTCTAGTGTTCGCAACAACGGGCAGAGGTGCTGGCAACAAACCGTCCGATCTCTGCCTGGGCAACTCCATCTTCACGCTGAGGATGCTCCTGTGAGATGCCAGAACCGCCTGTTGCTCTCTGGCCTAGTGTCCGGATCAGGGTGTGTTGACAGGTTAGGGGTTTGATGGTTGTCCAGCCAAGACCACTTTGGTGTCTGAGAGTGTGGTTGTTCTGGTGCGGCTTGTCCGATGAGGGATACTCGATGTCCAGAAGTTTGTAGGCTAAGGAGCGAATTTGTCTCCGTTCCCCCTTGAAGTGAAAGATCAGTCTGAAGGAGTGCCCCAGAAGTACTTGATAACAGCATCTCGAAGGTAAGACGTGATCGGACGGAAGGATTTGCGCTTGAGTAAGGTGGAGGCTGCCAAGTCCTGGAATAGCGTAGGCTTTTGACCTTTGTAGGTAAAGTCTGTGCAATGCCGGACCTCACGGAGGATCTGCTCCTTTAGCTGGTAGTCGTGGACACAAGTCAAGATGTCCGCTGGGGGAGCCAGAGCTGCCTTCTTAGGCCCCACCCTGCGGTTGCAATCCAGTTTGATGGAGAATTCAGGGGATTCGCCCCGGATGGAGCCGAAGAGGTCCACCACTAGTGCCTTGATGTCGCCGTCCCCCTTTTCCCTGTGCCATGCCACGGATGCAGATATTATTCCACCGGGACCTGTTCTCCAGGTCCTCCGTGTGGGCCTGGAGGTCCAGGTTCTGTTCCTGCAGCTTAAGGACTTCCTGTTGGAGGCTCTTGAGTTCTTCATCTCGCTTGCTTTGTGCTCTTCTAAGGTGTTGATCCGTTCCCCCAGGGAGTCCCACATATCTGCCGACAGCTCACGCTTCATGGTGGAAAAATCCTCACGGAGGGAGAACAGCGACTCCTGGAAGGATCGTCCGACCGGGGCCTCTGGGCCCTCAATGCCTTCAGCCTCGTCCGAGTGCTTCACTGTGAGCTGGCCCTCCACCTGCTGTACTGTCGGTTTGAGCAGCAGGTCTTTCACAATCTGTCTTTCTTGCCTTTTGAGGCCGCCATTGCGCCGCAGCGTTGGTGACTCCCAGGGCGGATGCGGGACTGTTGTGAAAGACCCTGTAGGCAGGGGGGTGCAAAGATGTGAGGTGTTACTGGAGCTGTCACTGTTACAGTAGTAACACCCCCACAATGTACCACTGTCGCGTTGGGCTCTCCCCTCGTATTGTCAGTGTGGGGGAGGGGGTGCTTCGCATTCACCTGGGGCCCAACGCCGAGGCCCCTCTGTTGTGGTGTTGTCCTGCCCTTGTCTCGCCGCCGCTCTCCCCTCCTACTGAAGCCCATGCTCAGGCTTCAGTCTCCTCGGGGCCAATGCAGTGATGCAAGAGGCAGTCTTGAGGCTTGTGGGCAGGCGAGCTCAGCCAATTTTCCTCAACCTGGGACGCTTGTGCATCCGTATGCGCAGCTGCCCCAGGGGGACTGATGTGCAGCTTGGGTCGTTAAGGCCTCATCACAGGCCTCACCTCCAGCATGGCCCTGTGGACAGTGCGTGCGCCTCCTCTAAGCCTCAGTCTCCAGTCGCCCTTCTGGGGGTGCTTTTCCTGTCCGTTGCTCTGAGGGAGGTCTTAGCTCATCAAAGAGCCGTGCATGATCTCTGCTCAGCCAGTGCAGGCGCCAGTGCAGGCGTCACCTTCGGGCTGCTAGTGAAGAGGCCCACAGAGCCGGGGCCTCATGTAGTGCATGCGGCCCGGGCCCGCTGCTGCCAACGCAGATGTGGACCCACTCTGCGTGCGGCTTAAATTGCCGCTCGAGTCGTGGTGCTGGTGTGGTCCCCCTGTTAGTCACTGGGACCTCCTGAGAGCATGCCCAGGCACCCCCGCGCCAAGCCTTCCACAGCGACCTTCAGCCAGCCGCTGTCATGTCCTGGGCTGCTCTGCGGTGGGTCAGGAGCTGCCGCCGTGGCCGGGATTTGGCCCTACTCGTCCTCCCTGAGTGTAGGACAGCACCTCAGAAAAGTCCAGGCAGGCTCTGGATCCCTCCCACTGCCGAAATTGCAAAAATAAAAACCTGGCGGGAGTGGAGAGTGACACAACTACGTCCTACCAAGACGCCATGTTGCCCCCCCCCCCCCCCCCCCCCCCGACCTTCCCCCCCCAAATTGTTATTCATTTATGGCAGCATAAAACAAGCTGTAGATGTTAATATTTTACTGGATTAGTTTCCAGCAGAAAGTTACTTAAATTGATATACATGTTGATTTACAGTACCTAAACTTAATTGGTCCATTTATCTTTGGCACAACTTCTCTATACTATACGATTTTATAGTCCTAGGGAATTGTTATATCTAGGGTCTGGTCTACTAGGTTTAGTGTGCATGCAAGTATCCTTCCTGCTTCTGGTCAGCTGACCTTTGTCTTCTAACCCATTGCCCAATAGTTTTACGTTGCAATCTTCCTATGGACCAAAGCTTAATAACACCTTTTCTTTGTCTGCTCCATTAGACGAATTGGAAGCAGGCTGCTGCAGGACTGAAAAAAAACGAGTTTGCAGTAAAGCTTGAAACTTTGTTCTTGCAAATCAATGTGCCCAATTGCCTGCTATTTTCATGCCATGTGGGAGATGGGATAATTTGTGGTCCCTATCTTTCTGGATCACATGAGTGACCACTTTGAAAATTGGTTTGTGATGTTTTCCGCCCTTTCAAAGAGCTTCTTTGATCTGGACTTGACACACAGAACTCAGTAGCCTGGTGAATCTGTTCCTTGGTGTCTGAACACTGATACACTTGGTTATACCCTTTGATGGCTCTTGCCTCTTTGATGGCTCTTGCCTCTTTGATGTGAAGGCTAATGCAGCCCTTGAAGTTTACCTGGAACATGTCTCTTTCTACTGTAGAGGATTTGGTTCTTCCTGCGTGTAGGTTACATAGTCAGTATGGACATTCCCATGGCTGTTTGAGATCCTTCTTGTAGGAGGTGTCAAATTACTCTGTATTAGGCAGTTGGGTAAATCCTCTTGGAGGCAGAAAGTGTGATGACTTTGAGGTGTCCATAGCTCAGTTTCAGGAACCTCCTTCCTTCTCTTTAACATCCTATTCCAGACCATCCTTAGCATGTTACATGTGGGAATGGCTGTCCTTCCTGATGATCAACTTGGGTTTGCTACTGACTGTTCCACTTCATTGTTCAGGTGATTGTGCCATTTGTACTGGTGCAGGGACCTGGCCGTTGAGCCTGTCGGCTCTAGGTGGACCTCATGGCATGATGTCGGCCAGTTTGTTTCTTTGCTTGCTGACTTCAAAGGTGATTGACGTTCCACTTTATTGTTAGCTTTTAAGTGTAGTTATTGTGAGTTTGCCTTTCCTCGGATAATGCTTTGGAGTTCGATGATTGTGTGGTGTCTTTCTACTTACAGGACAGTACATTCCTTATCTGGTCAAACAGCTTCACCCAAATGTTTCTACTTGGTTGTAGGAAAGTGCATCTTTTGGCATGGCTACCCCCACTTTTTGCCTGGTATTTACAGTGCTCTGGGTTCCTGCTAACCAGGTCCCAGTGCTCTTTCCCTAAAGCGAAGTGTGAGAAAGTCCCCTCTTTCTTGCATGGTATGCCCCCACTTTTTGCTGAATAGCTGATGTACTTTGACTGAGTGTGCCCTGGGCTCCTGCCAATCAGGTACTCTGGGCCTGTGTTCCTTCCCTAAAATTGCATTGAAGCCTAAAACCCAATTGGCATCTCTGGCCACATGTCAGTCCCTGGTAAATGGTACCATAGGAACCCAAGGCACTGTGACAGAGACGGCCCATAAGGACTGCAGCACTTTTTGTGCCACCCTTAGAGGCCCTGTACCCTGACACACACACTGCCTTTGCAGGCTGGGTGTCTAGGTGCAGAACAAAACAGTAGACATGGCACACATCCTTGTGTGCCATGCCCACAAACCACTGCCCTGGCATACATCAGTCACCCCTCTAGCTGGGTGCCCTATGCCAGTGGTGAGGGTACAGGTGCATGAGCCCTGTACTCCTACAGTACCCATGTCCGTTCCTGGGCACTGTAAGTGCAGTGCTGCCGTTATGAGTATATGGTGCTGGGAGGTTGTCATTACGAACTCCACAGCACCATAATGGCTACATTGAAGACTGGGAAGTTTGGTATCAAACTTATCAGCACATTAAACCCACACTGATGCCAGTGTGGGATTTAATGTAAAATGCACGACAGAGGGCATCTTAGAGATGCCCCCTGAAACTCTACCAACTCCCAGTGACCTGACTGAGTGGCTGCGCAGGCTGCCACCACCAGACATATTTCTGGACCTCTGGGTTGAGAGCTTGCTGCTCTTCGGGGGGCCTGAAACAATGCACATCCTGGGACGAGGTGCCAAGCCGCCTCCCCCAGGATGGGCAGGGTTCACGAAAGAGAAGCTTCAAAGGCAAGTCGCCTTTGTGAGCTTCTCCAGACCATTTGCTGCTTTCAGCAACTGGTCCCCACTGGTTCTACCCCCCACTTTGCGCAGGAGAACCGGCGGGAAAAACAAGTGAGGAAGAGAGGTGTGCCCACCTCTGCCAACTCCACCCCTAAGGTGGGGGATGCAAGGTGAAGCACAACCTCTAGTCCCCACCATCTGAGGATGGGGGGACCCAGCCAACCAGGGACAGGCTTCTGCCCCCCTCCCTCTGGAGAGTGGCAGAATAGGGGGTGCACCCACCCCAGGGAAGGGACCCATTGGTCCCTGCCCTTTACCTTCCTGTAACGCCCCTAAATTTAGTATTTAGGGGCACCCTGAACCTTCCTTCCTCAGATCCAGCAACCACAAGTAAAGAAGAGAAGAACGAGAAGCCACGCAGAGCTAACAAGAGGACGACGCCCTCTGATTTGGCCCCAACCCGACAGGCCAGTCTCCCCTCGAACCTGCTCCTGCGAAACCCCGGCGTGTCCAGCAGCCAGCAACCTCAAAAACCCCGGAGGACCTGCCTGCCTTCACTTTAAGGGCTGTTTCTCCCGTGAACACCGGATGTGTTTAAACTGCAGCTTCTGGTGCCAGCCAGAAACCGATAATCCAGCCCACTCTGGCATGAGCTAGAGTAGAAAAAATACCACGAGCAGGTCACCCCGGCGATCCTGACCTGAGATCCGGCGACCCTTGACCTACCTCAAGCCTCCTGACGACGCCTGCAGCCTCAATCCAGAGGACCCCCCCCCCTACTGTGACCAGAGCAGGTAAGAAAATCCGACGTCCAAAGACACCCCTGCACCGGAGGCCCTCGGCATGGTGTGCCCAACCCAGCAGTGCCTAACCAACCCTCAACATCCCAACTTACCCCTCGAAGTGGTGGTCACTCCTGGAAGATCCTCGTCCCCGAACCTGCAGTTTTTCTTTGTCCCGGAGAATCTCCATTAAAATCAACGGGGCACCCGGCCGCCCTAGTGCCTCTGAGGGTGCCCCTTTTGTGCTAACTTGGTCCCCAACTTGCCCTGAGCTTAACCCTAGGCGCTTTGCTCCCACAACCCTTTGGCCTGCTTGCCAGCCGCCACCAAACGGAGCCCCCCTATCCTCCATGGGATAACATCGGGTCTCAACACACTGCATCCGGTTGCCTGAGTGCCGCTGAGGGTGCAACAGTGCATCACTGACCCTGGGAGACCCCGGAGTCTAACCCCAGAACCCTAACTCAAAAGACTGATTACTTACCTTGAAACCGATAACTCCTTTTGTCTCATGGGATAACATAGACACTTTTTCTCCCAAAAAGTGTCGGCTTTTAAAAACTACAAATATTCCTTAAAAATGTGCTGATTAACCAAAACGCATTTAAAAAAAAATAATAATTTCAGGAAATTTCCCAGTGCTGAATCCAGGATCCAGCACGGAGTAAGAAACTTTTAACAATAACCTAACTTACCTGCTAAGTGAATTTCCTCCCATAGGATAACATTGGTGATTCTATTAAAAATCGTACCTTTTAACCAAAACGCATTTCCTCAGCTGTTTTCAGGAAAGGTCCGAGGGCTGAATCTAGCATATAGTCCTGTGGTAGCAAAAGTAATCTGAAAAGTAATTAACTGCATTTTTACTTAAAAAGCCCATTCAATTTAATGTACTATACCTGCAATGTGTTGCAAACTGCTTACTTAAAACTGTGACCAAAACCAGTTGAAGTTAAACTGCAATTTTGGACTGTGTTCATACTAGTAATTTACTACTGAAATGTATTTATATGCTTACCTGTACCAGGCTTGCTTGGTTCTAGAAATAAAGTAACAGTATATTTTTTTTATACGAAGCAATTGGCCTAGAGTTCAGTTCTTGTATGTGGATTCATTTGCTGACTGAGAGTGTACAACAAATGCTTTACACTGTCCTCTGATACTGCCTTACTGCACGACCAAGCTACCACTTTAGAGAGTAAGGTTCTATCTAACTTTAGCCTCTGCCAAACCTCTGGAGACCCTTGGACTCTATACACACTGTACCACTCTTTGGTGCAGTATATATAGAGCCAGTTTCTTACACGAAGTAACTGCACAATGTTTCCCCAGTTGGCAAGACCTTCAGCACTCTTGTAAGTCCCAAGTAAATGGTACCTATGACACCTAGGGCATGGGTACTAAAGAAGGTACCTAAGGGCTGCCGCATGTATTGTGCCACCCTAAAGGACCCACCACCAAACTCCAGAAGACTGCCATTGCAGGCTGCGTGAAATGGTGTAGACGGAAGTGAAAACACACCGGGGTTCCATGCCCACGTACACTGTATGCAATATATGCAAGTCACTCCTACAGCCTTCCTTTTAGCCCTAAGGCAGGGTGCATTATATTAGATTTGAGGACCTCCCTGCATAAGCTGCCACTGTGCTGTCAAGCTCAATTGCTATTTAGTACAAGTGAATAGGCAAGCCATCTAAAGTATGTGTTCGAGGCATGTGGGCTGCTGAATTCATATCTGTGCATAGATCGCCGCCTAGTGTTGGGTCCGGATGATTGCATATTGTTTTTTTTTTTTTTTTTTTTTTTGAAAATTTTATTGAACAATAAATCAATTACAAGCATGGGCCTACAACCACCAGGGCCGGCCGCTAGATTCAGACAGGATCATACAGATGTTAAGGCAGTAGTCGACTCCCGGGGCCCAGCCCCGTACATGGCTCCGGATAGTCCTAGGGAAGCAGGATACATAGATTTAACATAAATAACAAATAAAAACAAAAGGCGAGGCGTAAGGGCAAAAGATGTGGGTCAGGCTACATCCGGGGGACTCTACTTCAGATCTTCAAATAGCTATCAGGAGAAAGGAGTACTGATAGGTCGGGGGGGGGTCACGGGAGAGGAACGTCTATATTCGGTTATTCCAAAAGTCGCAAGGAACCATCAAGGGTCAGGGGGACAAAGCAATATCGGTGTCCACTAGGGGGGGAATACAGATACCCCCACGATACGCGTTCCATTGCCCCCAGATTCTACCCCATGCCCCCGGTTTACCACGAGCCACATACAGTCTTCTCCCTGAACATGCACCAGTCCCTGTTCTCCTTCCATACGGACACGGTGGGAGGCCGCTGGGAACCCCAAAGCTGCGCTATATCTCTCTTGGCAATCATGTTCCCCAGGGCCGCCCACCGAGTCTGAGCCGCGTTATAATCATTGGGCTCCCACACATTCAGGACACAGCGACGCACCTCCGGCAGCAGCACAACCCCGGTGACTTGTCCCATGACCACGTGAACCCGGCGCCAGTATTCCGCCACCTCGCGACACTCCCAAAGGATATGGAGAAAGGTGGCTCTGAGTCCACATCCCCGCTTACAGAGCCCGTCTTCAGAAAATCCCATCGAGACCAAACGGGGACCCGTCACATACACCCGGTGGAGAATCTTGAGTTGGACCAGGCGGAGACGGGCTGGAATGGCCACTTCCTTGGGGGACGACAGTGCGGACTGCCAGTCCTCGTCGTCCAGTTCCACCCCATCCCCCGTCCACGCCTCCCGGAGGCGCACCAAGAGGTCAGCCCGATTATTGATAAGTTTTTTATAAATTAATGAGATAGTACTGTCGGGGACATGACCATCGAGTATGCGGTCCTCGAGGGGCGAAGAAGCCGGGATCTTGGTCCCCTCCCCAAAAACAGAGAGCAGGGCGTGCCAGATCTGGGCGTAGCGGAAGAACTCCCTTTCCGTAAGTTCGTATTCGCTCTGGAGCGCCGCGAATGTTTTAACCGCACCCTTAGTCCATAAGTCTCCCACTCTACTAATACCAATCGTGTCCCAACGTTCAAACCCCTTCGTTGTCCAGAGGCTTCCCAGGCGGTCGGAGGCAAACAGAGGAGTGGCACATGTTAATCGCTCACTCCAGCCCAAGGCTACATTGGCCGCCTTCCAGATCCGTACCGCAATCTTAGTAGGGCCCGTAAGGGTCCGTCCAGCCGAGCTGGAGTAAAGTGCCCTGTTATAGTTTCCGCCGGGAAGCAGGAATTTATCCATCTCATACGCCGGATTCAAGCCAGGCGCATACGTGGCATGGTTAATGGCCGATAGCTGTGAGGCCCAATAATACCTGCGAATGTCGGGAAGCGCGATGCCCCCGTCGTACCAGGGGGGAGTAAGCTTTGCCAGAGCGATACGCGCCCGTCCGTCCCACACCAGTCTTCTCTGCAGGCTCTCCACCTCCCGAAAGTAGGACACAGGAATAACATCGAAGGAGTTCTGAAGTGCATAGAGAAATCTGGGAAGGGACATCATTTTAAACAGTGCTGCCCGACCCAGCGGGGACAAGGGCAGCTTACACCACCGAGCCGTGTCCTCCCTCAGACGCCGAAGTGGAAGCAGGAGATTCTGCTCATAGCGAGCCACCGGGTCCATCGAGACGTATATTCCCAAGTATTTAAAGCCGGACAGAGATAATTGGATCGGAAGCCGAGGCGGCAAGAGAGGAGGGTCACCGGAGATAGGTTAGACACAGGATTTAGACCAGTTGATCGTTAGACCCGAATTTCTCCCAAAGGAAGTCAGAACATCAAAGAGAACATCAAGCGACTGCCGCGGCGAGGTGAGATACAGGAGAATATCGTCCGCATACGAGACCCGATCCTCGAAGCCCGGGGCCCACCGGATCCCTCTGATCGAGGGCTCCCAGCGGAGCCAAGCGGCGAGCGGCTCCAAGGCAAGAGCAAAGAGCAGAGGGGACAACGGGCACCCCTGCCTCGTACCCCTACCGAGAGCGAAGGGCCGAGAGACCCGCCCATTAACTACCACCTGAGCCATGGGTCCCGTGTAAAGAAGCTTCACCCAGCCAAGAAATCCCTCCCCAAAGCCGAATTTGGTCAAGACAGCCCAGAGGAATGGCCACTCGATGGTATCAAAGGCCATCGTGGCGTCTAAAGAAACCAGCACGGCTGGTTCGGAGAGGTACTCCGCCCTGGCGAGGGCGCCGTGAAGACGCCGCAAGTTAAGAGCGGTGTTACGGTGAGGGATGAAGCCGCATTGATCCGGATGAATCAAATCGCAGATGACGCTCAACAAACGATTGGCAAGGACTTTAGCCAGGATTTTAGGCTCTGCATTTAGCAGTGAAATAGGCCTGTAGGAGGCACAGCGATCTCGTGGCTTACCATCCTTGGGGATCACGACTATCGTAGCCAGACGCTGGTCGTCAGGAAGGGAGCCTACCTCAAGGGACTCCTGAAACATACGACGGAGGAAGGGCGCGAGTTTATCCGGGCGCAACTTATATAATTCAATAGGCAGCCCGTTGGGACCCATCGCCTTGCCCGAACGAAGGGACCGAATCGCAGTTGCAATTTCATCTACAGACAAGGGGGCGTCCAGCTGCTCACGGTCTTCGGCGGACAGGCCGGGCAAAGCAATATCCCTAAGCAGAAGGCAAGAGTCCTCTTCATCCCTATCAGTCACCGGGGAGTACACGGCCCGGAGGTGGTCAGCGAAACATTCCACAATCTCACCAGGCTCAGTCACACACACTCCATCCGAGACACACAGCACCGGGACCACACGATTCACTCTCTCCTTCTTATCCAGCCACGCAATCAACTTTCCCGCCTTGTCCCCGGCCTCATACAATCGACCCTGCTGCTCCCTATACATCGTTTTGGCAGCGTCAGTGACAAGAGACCTGTATTCAAACTGTTTCAGGCTGAGGGCATGGAGCCCGTCCGGAGTGACACCCGTCTCCAAGGCCGACTCCAGCCCCGAAATGTCAGTCTCCAACTTCACCACTGCCTCACTCTTGAGCTTCTTAGCCACCACTATCTGGGAGAGGGCGTGTCCGCGGATTACGGTTTTAAAGGCTTCCCACAAGGACATTGCGGACGACACCGACCCCTCGTTTTCAAGGAAGTATTGGTCCATAGCCTTAACCAGGCTGTCGCGAGTCATAGGGTCTCGCAGGTACCACGGGTTAATAGGAGCAATCCGCCCTGCAGACCGCGGCTCGGTGTCAAAGAGCAGCCACAGCGGGGAATGATCGGAAATACCCCGCGCCAGGTGCCTAACCTCTCGAATCCGACCAGTCTGTGCCGCGGGCATAAGGAAATAGTCTAACCTAGAAAGACTCCCATGCGCCCCAGAGTGAAAGGTGTACTGACATTGGGTCGGATGCATTAATCTCCAACTATCCACCAGGCCGAAGGTCTCCAGCAGGCCACCAAGCCATGCCTGGGCAGCGGGGAGGGCCCTGGGTGGGTGACGATCCAGGTCACCCGAAACCACCGAATTAAAGTCCCCGCCCATAAGCAAAAGACCTTCCGGAAGTTCAAGCAGCATTCGACCCAAGTCAGCGAAGGTGGAGTTCTGGAGGCCCGGGTGGACGTAAACTGAGACCAGGGAAAGGGGCTGTCCCTCCCACCTCCCAGTCAGACACGCATAGCGCCCTCTGTCATCCGAGATTACCCTAGTGATATCCAACGGAAGTGAGGATCGCAGGAGAATGCCCGCCCCCCTGGAACCGGTTGTGAAACCAGAATGGGCCACGAGGCGGTATCCCCCCCTGTTCATTGCATGACAAACATTGCCAACCAGATGCGTCTCCTGGATAAACACCACATCAGGAGTCAGACGATGCAAATACTGCAGTACTACCCCCCGTTTGATACGATCCCCCAACCCATTGACGTTTCATGACATCAGTCTCAACCCGTCCCCCCCCATCCCCTCCAATAGATCAAAGGCCCCCCAGTCAGTAGCACAGTTCCCGAATCTGGATAAAAATCAATACCTCGCTCTGCGAACAAAAAACACACAGCAAAACAACCCCTCCCTCCCCCCAACCCCCCCCCAAATCAAACTCCCCCCACCCTGCACCCCTGCGGGCCAGAAAACCCCCCCAACTTGCAGTGTGCCTGTCGCCCTACTAACCCCATTCTACGAAAAGACCCCGGAGGAGGAAAGGGACCCGTCCCCGCCCGCCCCCCATACAGGTCCTAGTGAAACAAAATGAACAAAAGTAGTAAAACCCAGCTGAACAATGCAAAACGGCAAAATCAAGGACCAAAAGTCACTCCAAAGGGGACCCGTCACCTTCGGCGCCTGCAGAGGGCCCGGGACGGTCACCTCTGTCCGGCAGCGAGTCCAGCCAGTCACTCACGGCCACAGGAGAGTCAAAAAAGGCAGTCCGATCCTCATGTTCCACTCGGAGTTTTGCAGGGTAGAGCATAGAGTACTTTAGGCCCAGTTCACGGAGACGACGCTTCACCCCCTGGAATCCCATCCGCTGTTTCTGGACAAGTTGGGTAAAGTCCGGATAAAAGTTAATGGATGAGTTCTCATGACGAACCGGGCCGTGGACCCGTGAGGCCTGCAGAATCGCATCTCGGTCTCTATAGTGGAACAGTTTGGCCACGATAGGCCTCGGGGGGGCCCCCGGCCGTGGCCGACCGCCCGGAACTCGATGGGCCCGCTCCACAGCAAAGAACTTACTTAGGCCTGCAGGGGCCAACTGTTGGAGGATGAGGTCCTCGACCAGGAGGTCAACCGGGCGGCTGTCGGAGGACTCCGGTACGCCTATGACACGGATGTTGTTGCGTCGGGCCCGTCCCTCGAAGTCCTCCAGCCGCCGGGCCATCCGATCGTTGACCGCCTTAATGTCACCAAGCGCGGCCTGCAGGTCCGACACATCCGTACCAAGGGTGGAGGTCCGCACATCGAGAGCCTGAACCCTCTTGTTAGTTTTGGAGAGATCTGCCCGAATTAGGGTGACATCAATTGCCACCGTGTCGATTTTACGGGCCAGGGCCTCGTATTGCGTGGCGATGGTTTCCCTGATGCCATCAATGGCGCCCATGATGTCCTGCAGGGAAAGCTCCGGAGAGACGGTCGTGCCACCACCGACGGCATCCGGGGGGGGGGGCGGTCGCTCCGGGGGACCCTCTGCCCTGAGTGTAGCGGTCCATGTTGTTGGCCTGGACCGGTCCCCCGCGGAGGGTGGCCTTAGTCTTACGCCCCTCGGGGCCCCCCTTGCCCCCCATGTGGTCACGGACACCGAAGGGGACAGCCGATCAAGAGTCGTAGGGGCACCGGCACCGCAGACCAGCGCCTCACCAGAGACCACAATATAGCGGTGCGGGGGGACCCAAGGCAATGGGCACACTAGTGGCAGGTGGAGACAAGGCCTCGCGCAGAGGCCAAGGAAACACCCCGCCACATCAAGTGCATTCGCAGGCCAGCCCCCCGAAGTCCGAAAGTGAAACCGAAAGTGGTAAAGCGGCCACTGGCACCGCACTGCAGCCGCTGTTGTTCAATTACGACACGGCTCCACGGTTCACCTTCGCCCCGGGCTCCTCCGTCGGGTGGGTCCCAAAAGTTCGAACAACGACAACTCAGGATTCCCAGGTCCGATTCGAGTTCTGAAAAGAGATACGTGCTCAGCCGGTCTTCATCTGCCAGATTCCATAAACCACATCAGGATATTCTCAGGATATATTCCGAGGAGCAGCAAGGGTCCGGGGAGCCCTGTGCTCACGCGACCATCTTGGATGCGCGCTAGGCTCCTCGATTGCATATTGTTGTCCTGGAAGAGTCTTCGAAGTATCGCGAGATAGGTGGCTCCTCCCCTGGACTACAGTGCGCATGGGCATCCTCTCCATCCTTAGATTGTTTTTTTCTGCCATTGGGTTCGGATGTGCTTATCTTAGCTCAAGTTAGGAAAATTCAGTTTAAGGCCAAAAGGCCTTTAGTTATCGTCTGTACTGTTCCCGTTCGGTATCGACTAGTTTCTTTAGTGCTTTAGCACCTTCTTCAAGCTTTTCGGATCCGCTTGGTCCGAACATCGAAGTTCGATGGAATCGAGGACTCCCTTCAAAAGATGTCCTTTATGCCACGCGAAATACCCACACATCGACGTCCACCCGGTATGCAACAAATGTCTCTCACCGGATCACGATGAGTCGAAATGTATGGCCTGTGCCCGATTCCGCTCGAAGAAGACTCTCCGGAATCGACGGGCAGCGAGATTGGAGGCGCAGCAATCGGCGCCTGCCCCAGCCAACATCTTTAGCACCGAAGACTAGGACGCCGAGAGCGTGGAAGACGTAGACTCCAACCCCGCTTCGGAACACGACTCCCGATTGGAAGAAGACGATGAGGTGATCTTTCAGGGAGAAGAAGTCGTCGAAGAGGTAGGAGACTACGATGAGGCCCTTGGGGCCGAGGAAGATAGCTCCAGCGAAGAGCTAGGCCAACCCGTCGATACGGAGGCCGAAAAAATAAGTCGTCATAAGGCTCAGGTCGAGGGATCGCTTTCGGGCCTTACCCAAGATCAATCTCTCGGTTCTTCGGCCCGGCCTCGAACATTTCGCAAGAGCCATTATTATCGAAGACGACTGGATTCCCTTCAACGAAACCATCCATCGCACCAGTTCCATCGAAACCGAAAGTGCAACTGGTTGTGATCGGCTCGAAGGTCTCGAAGCCTTCCACTCCTTCGACGTCGGCAAAGGTCATTGGCGCAAAAAGGGATTTTGGTGCCGAGCACACTGCAGCGGATACGGGTGCCGAGCCAAAGAAGAAGGCCCTCGGTCCACACAAGGCGCCTCGGCCTCTGGCACCGAAGACTACGGCCCAAACCACCAAAGTCAAGGTGGCCACCCCGTCTGCGTCGAAGACGGCGGCGCCTGCCAAGTCATCGACTCCGACGAGCGTCGATGCCTCCCTTCGGATCGATGACCCCATGACTGCAAAGAAGTCGGATGCCGCTTCGACGCCTACCTCCAAGGTGCCGATCGGTTCCAAGGAGCCATCTGCGTTCACCGTGCAACAGGTCTCGGCATCGTTGCAACGCATCAGAGAACGGGCAGCCCTCCACTCTACGTCGGGTCCCGACACGCACAAGGCTGCGAAGGCACACTCTGCGCCGGCCAACATCACGTTTGGGTTGCCGCCGCCCACGGCGCCGAAACTGTTCGAGATTCGTACACGTGTCCGCCAAACACAGTCCCCATCCACTGGACAAACGGATTTCAAGCCTTCACAGCCACAATTTATCGATGCCAACACTGGTAGGTTGATGCTCCGCAAGCGGAAAATCACGCCAGAGAGGGGAGTGGACTCCTACAAAATTCCTCTCAAACACAAATTGCCAGCAGGATCAGAGCCAGTGCTTCATGAACACTTTTAACCCTTGCATCAGGATCCACCGTCCTTTTCTCCTACGCCTTCAGAGGCAGACGCAGGAGAGGACTATGTAGGGGATGATGCCACCTACCCTGGGGATATCGATCCTGATGATCACTTGCAAGACCCAGATCAGGCATGGAATGACCCCACCGACCAGGGTACCGCACCAGATAACCATGACACGCAGCTTTATAACATAAAGACATCTCCCACAGAGGACACTGCTGCCTTTAATGCCCTCATAGAAAGGGCTGCTGCCAATCATGGAGTAGAACTCCATTCTGACACTGTCGAAGAAGACTTCTTGGTGGACACTGTCGCCTCTTCTGAAAAAACTGTCAAGACTCTGCCCATGTTAAAAGGAGTTCTAAAACCTGCTAAAGACATTTTTAAAGAAACAACCAGGGCACGGGTGCTGAACCCCAGGATAGAAAAGAAATACAAGCCTGCACCCGGAGACCCTATGTACATTAGGGGTCAGTTACCTTTAGACTCCATGGTTGTTGCTAATGCTTGCAAAAGAGCCCACTCACAAACAACGGGTGATGCTCCTCCCCCAGACAAGGAGTCCAAAGTGCTGGAGACATCAGGCAAACGGATTGCAGCGCAAGCAGCAAACATCTGGCGCATTGCCAACACAGAGGCACTCCTGGCCCGTTATGATAGGTCCCACTACGACACACTAGAATCACTACTACAACATTTGCCAGATGAATATAAAGAAGCAGCGGAGCTCCTTATCAGAGAGGGACAACTCCTTACCAATGCATCCATCAAGTGCACACTGGATGCAGCCGACACAGCGGCGAGGGCAATCAACACAAGCGTCATGCTGAGGAGGCACGCATGGTTGAGAATCTCAGGCTTCAAGCCTGAGATTCAGAACAATATCTTAAATCAACCGGTCAACCCAGACTATCTATTTGGCCCTGAAGTTGACACCACCCTCGAGAAAATTAAAAAAGACACTGACACTGCGAAATAAATGGGGGCTCTGCAGACGCAGCAGTTTCGTAGTGGCTCCTTTCGTCGCCCCGGGAATAGAGGAGCAGCTAGAGGTCAGGGGTCACAGCAGCAGTACACTAAAGGGGGCACACAAAGTAACTGATAAAACCACCAGAGGTGGATACCGTGGCTCCAGCACCAAGGGCAGAGGACGTGGTTACGGCAACACCAGGTCCTCCCCCAAAAACAAACAGTGACGCCCTCTCCCTGCCCCCCGACCACATAACACCTGTCAGGGGGAGACTCTAACAGTTCCTGCCAGCCTGGAAAAACATCACCACAGACAGGTGGGTTAGGGACATTATCCAGCACGGTTACTGTCTCGAATTAACGTCCGCTCCACCCAACATACCGCCAAAGCACCGTCCTATGTCCGTAGAGCACTTGGCATTATTGCAGCAGGAAGTGCTAAATATGCTGCAAAAAGGTGCAATAGAGGTCGTGCCCGTCAACCAACAGGGGACAGGGGTGTACTCTCTGTACTTCTTAATCCCAAAAAAGGACAGTTCGCTCAGACCTATACTAGACCTGAGACCCCTCAACCACTACATTCTCTCAGAGCATTTCCATATGCTCACCCTACAGCAGGTTCTCCCGCTACTCAGTCAGGGAGACTTCCTAGCCACACTGGACCTAAAAGATGCGTATTTCCATACACCCATCACACCGGAAATATCTCAGGTTCACTATTCAGGGGCATCACTATCAGTTCAAAGTTCTCCCCTTCGGAGTAACAACAGCACCCAGGGTCTTTACCAAGTGCCTAGCAACAGTGGCTGCACATCTACGGAGACAACACATTCACGTCTTCCCTTACCTGGACGACTGGCTTGTTCAGGCAAAGTCAGCCCAGCAATGTGCCAGCCACATGTCCCTCACCATTCACCTTCTTCACAGTCTGGGATTCTCACTAAATTACCCAAAATCACATCTCCAACCCGCACACGTACGACAGTACCTGGGCGCGACCATAAACACTCTGGCAGCCACAGCTCAGCCAAATTTAGTGAGGATCAACAGCATGCAACTGCTGATCTCCAAGTTCAAACCTCAACACTCCCTTCCTGCGCGAGTGTTCATGCAGTTGATAGGCATGATGGCCTCCCGCATTTTCATAGTCCCGCACGCGAGACTACATATGCGCCCGCTTCAGGAGTGCTTGGCACGTCAATGGAATCAGGCTCACGGGCAATTAAAAGACCTAGTGTTGGTGAGCGGTCGGGCATACAACTCTCTGCATTGGTGGAATCCACAAAACCTTTGCAAGGGCCGACCGTTCCAGGAGCCTGTTCCACAAATAATACTGACAGCGGACGCCTCTCTCCAGGTTTGGGGAGCTCATGTACTCACTTACACAGTGCAGGGACTATGGACAACACAACAAAAGAAGATGCACATCAACGTTCTGGAACTGATGGCAATCTTCCTAGCCATGAAGGCATTCAAAGTACACTTGTGCAACAAAGTCGTGTTGATCCGGACGGACAACATGACTGCCATGTACTACATACAGAAGCAGGGAGGAACACACTCTCCACAGTTGTCTCATCTGGCTCAGAGCATGTGGAAGTGGGCCATTCAGAGGAACATATTCCTCATGGCGGAACACCTCCCGGGCAAGTACAACCAGATGGCGGATCTGCTCAGCAGACACAGCCACCAGATGCACGAGTGGGAGCTACATCCGTCAGTACTCCAACCGTACTTCAAACAGTGGTGTCAACCAGAGATAGACCTATTCGCCGCAAAAAACGAAAACTCAAAATGCCAAAGCTTTGCCACCAGGTTCCCACATCCGCAGTCTCAGGGCAATGCGATATGGATGAACTGGTCCGGCAGATTTGTGTACGCTTTTCCCCCAGCGCCATTGATACCGCTAGTGGCACGCAAACTGCGACAGCACTCACTAACACTCATCCTAGTTGCTCCCACATGGGCGCGCCAACCATGGTACACCACCTTTCTAGAACTTTCCGTGGTGCCGCATCAAAGGCTGCGGATCAAACCCACACTTTTAACGCAGAACCATGGCGAAATTCAGCACCCAGATCCGCAACAGCTGAACCTGGCAATCTGGCTCCTGAGGTCTTAGAGTTTGGCTACCTCAACCTGCCACCTGACTGTATGGATATCATCAAAGAAGCCAGGAGACCCACGACCAGAGCTTGCTATGCGGCTAAATGGAAGAGGTTTGTCATTTACTGCAACAACAATGACATTAACCCGCTGGACGCATCCATTCAAAACATAATCTGTTACCTCTTACACCTATACCGATGCAATCTGGCATACAACTCAATACGTATCCATTTAACCGCGATAGCGGCCTATCTCCAGAACAGGCAGCACCTCTCTTTATTCAGAGTGCCTGCCATCAAAGCCTTCTTGGAGGGACTCAAACGAGTAATTCCTCCACGACACCCACCGGCACCGGTGTGGAACCACAATTTGGTCCTCACCAGATTAATGGGTCCACCCTTTGAACCTCTCCATTCATGTGAGATTCAATTCCTCACTTGGAAAGTAGCTTTCCTAGTGGCAATCACTTCATTAAGAAGAGTTAGTGAACTCCAGGCACTAACCATTCAAGAGCCATTCATACAGGTTCACGCAAACAGGGTTGTACTACGTACCAACCCCAAATTCATGCCCAAAGTGGTATCGCAGTTCCACATGAATCAAACTATTGAACTGCCTGTTTTCTTTCAAAATCCACAAAATGTCGCAGAGAGAATGCTCCATACACTAGATGTGAAGAGGGCCCTCATGTACTATATAGACAGAACTAAGGACTTTAGGAAAACAAAACAACTTTTCGTTGCCTTTTCTCCACAACACAAGGGCAACGCCATTTCCAAAGCAGGGATAGCCAGATGGATCGTTAAATGTATTCAAATTTGCTATCAAAAAGCTAAACGCACATTAACGATTCCCCCACGAGCCCACTCAACACGAAAGTTAGGGGCGTCCATGGCTTTCCTAGGAAACATTCCTTTACAGGAAATATGTAGAGCAGCCACATGGTCCACTATACATACATTTACCAAACACTACTGTGTAGATGTACACTCAAAACAGCAGGCAGCTGTAGGACAGGCTGTTCTCAAAACTCTTTTTCAGACTGCTGCAGCTGGCACTGGTAGCCGCCGCTAATGGAGGAACTGCTATATATTCTATGCACAGATATGAATTCAGCAGCCCACATGCCTCGAACTGAATATGCTACTTACCAGTATGCATCTGTTCTTGACATGTAGGGCTGCTGACATTCATATAGCCCACCCTTCTCCCCGGCGCCTGTAGCGGCTGCAGCACTCAGAATTACTGTATAGCATGGTCCTCACTTACTGTATCTACTCAATCACTGTCACAATGGCGAAAAACAATCTAAGGATGTAGAGGATGCCCATGCGCACTGTAGTCCAGGGGAGGAGCCACCTATCTCGTGATACACTTAAGACTCTTCCAGGACAACAACGTGCAATCATCCGGACCCAACACTAGGCGGCGATCTATGCACAGATATGAATGTCAGCAGCCCTACATGCCAAGAACAGATGCATACTGGTAAGTAGCATATTCAATTGGGCACTGGTCATAAGTTCCCCAGCTACATGATGGCTTCACTGAAACCTATGATGACTTTGTCATAATAAATCTCTACTGATGCCAGATGTTGACTTAAGATATGCGCCCAGACGGCATCTTAGAAGTGGCCCCTGAAAACTTACTAGACTTGGTGTGCTTAGGGTATTGCCCAGCCTGCCACCACAGTCCGGTTTCTGAACCCCTGCAGGTAAGAGCCTTCCCTCTGAGGCTAGATACAATGCCTGCTCTGGAGGAAGATGTTCACACCAGCTCCTGCAAGATGTTTAGTGAATCTCCTTACCAAAGCCAGGGACTTCAAAGCCCCTGCCTCCTTCGATATGCGATCCAGAATTCCCATCAGATCTAGAAGATGCCACCCTCTGTCATGAGGACTATTTAGCACCAGGACAGGTGGGAAATTAGCTATGGTTGGAGGCATGGTGCACTATCAGGACAGATACACCCCTAAGGTGGGCTGCCGAAGGGTTCCAGCATATTTATTTTGGTGGAAATAGGATTTCTGGGACCGGGTTATTCCCACTGCCCACAGAAAGTTGTCCTACTGGGGGTGTTGTGACCCCAAGGGTAAGTAGCGCATTGTCTACTACCCTTCACTCTCTTAACGCCCCTAAATTGAGTATTTAGGTGTTCTCCTGACACCTGGAACTTGGATTTGTCTGACTGAAGAAAGAAGAGGACAAAGAGCCGAAGAAACAAGTACTGCTGATGGACAATTGCGCCAAACCCTGCCTGCTGCAGTTCCTGACAACTGCGACACCCCGACTCGTCATGCAGCTGTGCATCCTCCAAAAGCCTAAGGGGGCCTCCAGCACTTTGCCAAGCTGTCCGTATTTCCCTTAAAGTGAAGGATCCACTTGCCCGCAGCCACCGATCGCAACGTTCGGTTCACCATTCTGCTACTCACTGGGGTCCACGCAGCAGCCACCCAGGAAGAGGTCACCATGCCCATAGAAGTCACATGCGTCTCCCAACCAGGTGAATAGACTTCAGGATGAACCGGTACTGGCCTGCACCAATTCCCGGGGTACCGAATCTCTTGCAGCAATCCGTACTCCAATGCAGCAGATATCGAGCAGCCAATGAGGGACTTCAGCATTGCAGAGTTCTGTACCGAGATTGGCCTAGGTGTCCTGATTCGTTCCTCTTTACAGGTCTGAGATCCGTGGGTGCCTTTGACGCACGGGCACCAGACCAAAGCCCTCTGCACCTGAGCTACCCGGCCTGGGTCCACAGTAACTGATAATTCTCCCCTGCTCCCAGGACCCCCACAAACTGAGCCCCCTGTTATGACCTCCCAGTCTTGTCCTCAGTTCCACCTCTTCACCCTGTTTCTATTTGGCCCTCCTCTTTTTCTGCAGTGTAGCACACAAGGCTACCAACCCATCCAGCACCTCTGCACCTGGACTATCCGGGGCAGTTAAACTTGAACTGCTGGTGGTGCTTTGGACCTGGACTTTTAAGTGCTTTAGGTCCTAAGGGGACCCCTGAAAATAGTTTGCAAAAATCCATATGCAGTATATGGCTTTTTCTCCATGGGAAGCATTACAGAGTTAAAAACTAATTTGCGCAACATTTCACTTAACTGTAAAGATTACTTTATGAAAAGTACTCACCGAATTACGAAGATATTGGTGTTAAAATAAGTATGCAAATACAGGTTTTTCGAAATTGGTCGTGGGAGTCTCATTTATTTACTCTGTTTTCAACAAATTAACACTACCCTCTGATAAGCCTGAACTCCTCGCCATAAAAGAGCTTTTGGGATTGTTAATTTAAGCCAATAAGCGTTGTCTGGACTTTCTACATAGTATACCTATTTTTGGTAAACTACATTAAAAAAAAAAAAATCTCCTTCCTACATTGGTTCTGGTCTATGCTGCCTGAAGTGCACCTCTAGTGTTGACCATTCTTCACTTAGTTTACATAGCCCAGCTGGAAATCTCTGCTGCTCCTTGCTGGCCATTGATTTTTCCTAACCTGCGCCTCAATAATGGCTGCAGCAGATGAGTGTAACTTTTGTGGAATAAACAGCTATTGGTGTGAGATTTGCCTGCTCTCCAATCTTCATGGCCTTCATACATCTTTGGGCAGTGGTGAGTGTCAAGGGCCCTTGTTGCCTCCCCTTTTCTGTTGTGCAGTGGATGGTCAGTTACCCTGTAGTTGGGCCTCATCATACTGTGGTTGTAGTTGTAGAGCATTATGTTGCCAGAAAACTCCCTTTGGCGCCTTGGTTCACTGAAAGGTTGAGGAAACTTAGGCAGGTATGCAGACAGCAGGAAAGATTATAGCACCGTGAGCTTATCTCAGCTGAAAGGGACCTGCATAAACTCAGATTGAAGGAATATAGGCTAGCTATTAATGATGAAAAGGTTATCTATTATTCTAAGATGGAAGAACCCATCAAATCCCAGAGGGAGCTCTTCACTGTGATTAACTCCCTCCTAGCCCCCTCAGCTTCTGCCTACACTGAGGTCTCCCAGGAGCTATGTGATAAAATGGCATGCTTTTTTATGACAAAATCAAGGACATGTATTCCTCCCTGGAGATATCCAATGTTGGAGGGTCAAAGGCTGATCGTCCTTCGGATTCTCTGGCAGCTCCTCCAAAGGATTGCCGCTTGAGCGCCTTTTTCCCTCTATACTTCAAGAAGACGCGGAGCGGATGTTACGGGGGAATTAGTTCTGGTTTCCCTATGGAGCCCTATCCCCTGAAGATCCTGACACTAGAAACAGAGGCTTTTTTGCCACCTTTGACCGTAGTTCTTAATGCCAATATTACTTCTGGCCAGTATCCCACCAGCTGAGAAACGGCCGTGGTTAAACCTCTGTTAAAGAAGCCCTCTCTGGATCCGGCGGAATTAAAGAACTATCGGCCTATTTCCCTGTCCCAGCTAAAATCTTGTAGAAACACCTGAACCTCCATCTTAGTACTTATTTGGAGGATCATCAGTTGCTCGATGGCTCGCAACATGTGTTCAGAAGTGAGCACAGTACTGAGACTGCGTTAACTGTTTTTAACATTCGACAACAGGTCGACGCAGGTCACACCACCTTACTGATCCTTCTGGCCCTAACAGCAGCCTTCGATACCATCTCTCCCCTCAGATTGGCTGGGAAGCTCCGGGAAATAGGGATTGAGGGCTCTGCCCTTAATTTGCTTACATCTTTCCTTACGGAACGGGCTCAAAGAGTTGAGATGGGTCAATTCCTTTCTGCTCCTAAACGGCAGTTCTGCGGAGTTCCCCTGAGATCCTCATTGAGTCCTACCCTTTTTAACCTTTATGTAGCACTGCTTGCTAGGGTTGTAAGATCTTTTGGCCTAGAAGTGTTTTCCTATGCTGATGATACTCAAATCATGATTACCATCACTGAGTGTTGAAGCATTAGCAGCAAATTTTAAAAGCTGCATGCAGGCGGTAGTTGCATGGATGGTAGAGAACTATCTAAACCTCAATGGGGATAAAACTGAGATCTTGCCCTTGTCTCAGTGCCAAAATTCTAGGCATCATAGTTGATAGCTCCCTCTCCTTGGGCCCCCAAATAAATAGAACAGTCTCCACCTGCTTCGGAATGATAAGAACCCTCAGAAAGATATGTCAATTTCTCTACCTCTCTGTGTGGAAACAGGCAGTGGAGGCCCTTGTGTTGTCCAGATTGGATTATTGCAATGCCCTTTATGTAGGGATAAATAAGGGTCTCCTACACAGACTCCAACTTGTGCAGAATGCTGCTGCAAGGCTGGTGATGGGCCTTCCTAAATTCCACTCTGTTGCAGCAACCATTAGGAGCCTTCATTGGCTTCCTCTGGGTCGGAGAATTGTTTTTAAAGCCCTGTGTTTGGTGCACAAGGCCTTTTATGATATGGGATCAGAAGGCATTAAACTCTTTCGGAGATATGTCCCTGGTAAGCAGTTAAGATCTTCCAGCAAGAATTTGGTGACTGTGCCTAGATTCAGGAAATCTAGATTGGGGGGGGTCCTTTTCACTGGCTGCGGCCAACTTGTGTAACTCCCTTCCTCTTTCAATTTCGATTCTGGAAAAACATTCCTCATTTCGTAAGGCCTTGAAGACCTGGCTTTTTATCAATACGAATCTGTAAGCCCTCTATCTATGGACACCCCTGATCATGATCTCTATCCGCAGCGCTTTGATGCCCCTGCGCTAAGTTTGCGCTTTAAAAGGCCTATATTCATTCATTCATTTTGCTGGCCTTAGGACTCTGAGTACTTGTACTCTCTCCTCTGAACATTGTAATATTAGCTCTTACCAATTTGGCATATTTATTGAAATTAGAAGTCCCTAGTAAAGCGGTACTGTAAGTGGTCATGGCCTGCAAATTACATGGTACTAGTGGGCCTGCAGCACTGATTGTGCTGCCCACTTAAGTAGTCCTTTAAACAAGTCTCAGGCCTGCCATTGGCAGAGCCTGTGTGTACAGTTTAAACTGCCATTTCAACCTGGCAAAGTAATCAGTTTGCCAGGCCTATGCCTTCTTTTCCAATATATAGGTCACCCCTAAGGTAGGCCCTAGACGGCCCATGGTCAGGGTGCAGTGTGTTTAGAAAGTTGCAAAACCATCAAAGGGGGAGAGAGCGGTCATATTCAATGTGGACTCAGCTCTTAGAGACCTTTTGGTGATTAGCGCTTTACAAATGCAACCTAAGATTAACTCAGCCTCCTGTCTTATGTAAAAAACCAAAGGAACTCCACTTGCTATTAGATCAGCTGTTCTATCAGGGTATAGATTATTATAAAGGAGAAACAGAGTTTTCTTAAAACAACCCTCATCCACTAAAGTGACCCAAGGTGGCACGCTTTATCATCTCGTTCTTCCCGCAATGCTGCGGGGCAGGGTGTGCTATGACTGGAGATGTAGCAGCATATTGTAGGGTGTTGGCTGAGAAGGGAAAGAAGTGGGGGGGGGGGTCAAAAATAAGTGTGTATCATTAAAAAGTACCTGGCTACGTGGAGTCTTTTATTAAATCCTGTAGCTGGTACTATTAAAGCGAAAATAGAGACTTGCACTATGATGGGTGATTATCTCCTGGTCTACATGTTTTAAGCCACACCCCTAAGGCTTTTAGTCAGGACCATAGCCAATGATCCCTTGTGCCACTCTTAACAACCTACTTGGTCTATTTGTTTTTGTTGAAACGATAAGTGTTGATAAAATCCTAAATTCATGCACATACAATACCTAATCGGTATGCTCTTTGAATTAAGAGATTACTGTTGGTTATTTAGAGCCCCATGAGCTCAGCAAGGAAAGGAAGGGGCGCTTGTAGTCGCACAGTTATCAAAGCTGCACCCTTGCTTGGCAAAATCTGGCTTACCTGTTGCTCCAAAGAAGGATGTATTATGTGACCCTCGGGGACCTCTCTCCACAAACATGCACCAGTGCCATTGCAGCCTGTGTTGTGGTGCAGCTGAAAGTGAAGTAGACATGGCACACATCCATGTGTGCCGTTCCTGCTCAACACTGCATGAGGCCTAGGTAAGTCACCCTTAAGGCAGGGTACCCTATACATTATGCGAGGACCCATCTGTCTGAACAGACAGGTCCCTATAATATCTAAGGACACTTAGCTATTGTAAATGCAGTTAAGCCATCCGGAGTATATGGTCTAGAAAATGGTGTGAGAAAGTGCCATCTTTCTTGCATGGTATGCCCCCACTTTTTTCTGAATGTACTTTGACTGAGTGTGCCCTGGACTCCTGCCAATCAGGTGCCCAGGGCCTATGTTCCTTCCCTAAAACCTAAAACCCAAATTGGCAAGCCCTGGCCACATGTCAGCCCCTGGTAAATGGTACCCTAGGTACCCAGGGCCTTGTGACCAGGGAAGGCCTCCAAGGGTTGCAGCACTTATTGTGCCACCCTTAGAGGTCCTGTACCCTAACACAAACACACTTGCCTTGCAGGCTGAGTTTCTGGGTACAGGACAAAACAGTCGACATGGCACATATCCCTGTGTGCCATGCCCACAACCTACACTGCCCTGGCATCCATCAGCCACCCCTCTAGCTGGGTGCCCTAAGCCAGTGGTGTGGGCACAGGAGCATGAGCCCTGTGCGCCTACAGTACCCAGGTCCATTCCTGGGCCCTGTAAGTGCAGTGTTGCCATTTAAGAGTATATGGTGCTGGGAGCTCGTCAAACACGAACTCCATAGCACCATGATGGCTGCACCGAAGACTGAAGTTTGGTATCAAACTTCTCAGCACATTAAACTCACACTGATGCCAGTGTGGGATATAATGTACAATGCACGACAGAGGGCATCTTAAAGATGCACCCTGAACCTGACCTACAATCCACATCTGGTCTGAGGGGCTGCCTAGGCTGCCACATAGCAGACATGTTGCTGGACCCCTGGGTTAGAGAGCCATCCGCTCTCCTGGGCCTGCAACAATGCACATCCTAGGCGAGGTGCTAGGTCTCCTCCCCCAAGATGGGCAGGGGAAGCTTCAAAGGCATGCCGCCTTTGAGCTTCTCCAGGCCACTTGCTGTACTCAGCAACTGACCCCTACTGGTTCTAAACCCCCACTCTGGCGCGAAGACTGTCCGGAAACCCCAAGGAAGGACAGGGGGTGTGCCAGCCTCTGCCAACCCCACCCCCTCAGGTGGGGGAGGCGAGGTGAAACACATCCCCGGGCTCTCGCCATCTTGAAGATGGGGAGCCCTGCCCAATCAGGACTAGGCCACTGTCCCCCTCCCACAGGAGAGTGGCAGGATAGGGGGTGTACCCACCCCAGGACAGGGACCCAGTGGACCCTGCCCTTTACCTACCTGTAACGCCACTAAATTTAGTACTTTGGGGCACCCTGAACCTTCCTTCCTCAGATCCTGATTTCGAAACAAGAAAGAAGATCAAGAAGACCTGCCGTGCAGCTGCTAACAAAAGGACGACACCAACTGACTTGGCCCCAGCCCTACAGGCCTGTTGATCCTTGAACCTGCTCCTGCTAAATCTCGGCGTCTCCTACGGACAGCAACCTCAAGAACCCCAGAGGACCTCCCTGCTTTGACCCTCTTAGAGACTGGGACTCTCATGAGCAGAGGTTCTGCTCGAACAATACCCCTGGTGCCAGCCAGGAACCGCGAACCCTGCACACTTTGCACCCGCCGAGCCCGGCCTGTGCCTGAGGAACAAAGACCCTGAGGATGTGTCACCCCCCCCCCCCCCCTCCCCCTGCGATTCTGACCTGGAATCCAGTGCCCAAGGACCCTCCTTGATAACCCAGACGACGCCTGCAGCCTCAGAACCAGGGACCCCTGCAACCGCGACCAGCAGAGGATAAGATTTCCTGATGTCAAGACACCCCTGCACCCGGCGCCCTCCGGCCCCCTGTGCCCAACTCTGGGATGCCTGCCTATTCTCCAAGATCCTAACTTACCCCTCGAAGTGTTGGTCGCTCCTGAAGTTCCTCCGTACCAAAGCTGCAGCCTTTGTTCACTTTCCAAGTTCTCCTTTGAATAACATTGAGCACGCGACTGCTCAAAAGCACCCTGCACCCAGCCGCCCGAGTGTCCCTGACACTGCAACCTTTGTCCTAATCTACTTCCCCATTTGCCCTGAGCAAGTGACCAGGATCCCAGCTCCCACAGCCGCATGGCCTGCTTGCCAATAGCCGCCAACCGAAGGCCCCCTGCCTCTCTTTGGATAACATTCGGTCTAACAACCTCTGCACCCGGCTGCCCCTGTGCCGCTGAGGGTGTACCAACTGTACCTACCTGACCCTGGAAGACCCTTGAGACTATGCCCAGAATCTTAACTCTGCCAGCCGAGTACCTACCCAAACACCGATAACTCACTTGTCTTCCATAGGGTAACATTGGCTGGTTTCCTTTGAAATTTCTTTTAAGTGTGGAGTTTCTAAACTTTAAAATATTCACCTAAAATCAACCGAGTAACAAACTGAAATACTCACCTGCTATTAGAAGAGATCCCAGTGCTGGATCTTGGTGCCCAGCACTGACCCTGAAAAGTAATCACAACCGTACTTCCCATTAACTCAATTTTCTTCCATAGGAAAGCATTAACTGTTTTTCTGTGAAATATCTTCTAAGTGTTGATTTTTGCAAACTACAAATATTCTTTAAAAATCGTACCAACTGTGAAAACGTAGGGACATATCAACAACAACCGGCGATAATTATCTCTAAGCGCACTTAGTGCTAGGATAATTATCGCCGGCTAGCGTGAATTTTTATCGCTGAGATAGCGTGCTATTAGCAACGCTTATCTCAATAGCGATAAAAATCCTCACGCTAACGTGAGATTATCGCTGGAAACCCAGCGATAATCTCACGTTAGCTTGTTGATAGGGACAGGCAAACTTAGCCATGATATCCTCCTTCCATAGGATATCATGGCTAAGTCTGAAAAATACCAGACGTAAAAAAGCAGCGTTAACCGCGGTTAGCGCTGCTTTTTTTGTCTCTAACAGGGTTAGCGACATTCTTGATAATAGGAGAAATGTCGCTTAGCGACATTTCTCCTATTATTTTACTCTGGAACGCCCCCTTTGCATCTCATTAGAGATGCAAGGGGAAGCGTAGAGTAAAAGGGTGCTAACATGCAAATTTGCATGTTAGCACCCTGTTGTTGATAGGGCGCTAGTTTTATCTCTCCTTTTTTGGCTTTTAAAGCCAAAAAAGCAGAGATAAAGCCCTTGTTGATATGCCCCGTAATTGCTTACCTGTGTTAGATAGATGTTCCAGTACTGAGCCTAGGAGCCCAGTACTGGATTACAAAAGTAACGAGAGCATACTTTACCCGTGACTTTAATTTTCTTCCATAGGAAACCATTGACTGTTTCTCTGTGAAATTTCTTCCAAGTGTCGATTTTGCTAACTTATAAATATTTGTTAAAAATCCCCTGTATAACTTAAGCGCAGTCTCTCAACTGCTTACAGGTGGTAAACTAGTGCTGGATCAAGGATCCAACACTGACCTAGAAAAAGTAACGATAACCCCACTTACCTGCTAAGTATATTTCCTCCCATAGGATAAAATTGGTGATTTGATTAGAAAAGGTTTCTAAGTGTCAACTTGTAAAATAGCAAAATATTGTTTAAAAATCACAACAGTAACTAAAACGTATTTACTCACCTGTTTCCAAGAACTGTCCCAGGACTGACTCTAGGGTCCAGTCCTGGAGTTAGAAAAGTAAACCTGAAAGTAATCAATTGCATTTCACTTAAAATTCCTATTGAGCTCAATGTATTATTGTGTTTGAAATTGTGTTGCCTATTGCAACAAACTGTAACTATTACTTACAAAAGTCAATTGCTTATTGCAAAGTATTTAACTAAAGCATCTCATTCTGAGAAAGATATTTTGATACCTATTGGTTCTAAAATAAAACAACCCTATATTTTAAACCATTGGCCTAGAGTTCAGTTCTTGTGTGTAGGACCATTTACTGAGTGTGTACAACAAATGCTTTACACTGTCCTCTGATACTGCCTTACTGCTCGACCAAGCTACCACTTTAGAGAGTAAGGTTGTATCTAACTTTAGCCTCTGCCGAACCTCTGGGGACTGTGGACTCTGTACACACTGTACCTATTTGGGAACAGTATATACAGAGCCACTTTCCTACAAATGGTCAGTAAGAGTTTTCTAGCACTATAATGGCTTTACTGAATCCTGAGATGTTTGGTTTCAAAATAATAAAGCTGCACTGTTTCCAGTGTCCTATTTATTCATCTGAAAGAGAGTATTAGTTATGGATTTCTCACCTTAGAATTACCCTCAGGCGTCAGACTGGATCCGGAGAATTTTTCTTCAGCAGTACCCCTGCGCATCGGTCGACTCCGCGTTCCTCGTCTTGGTATCTACTTAGACGCCGCTCCTGCGTGCTGATGTCAGTTCTTTTTTTCTGCGTCAGCCAGTGCAGATCTGGAGAGAGCGGTACCTCAAGTCACTTTTTGACTCTTTTTTTAACTTTTTGTTGACATCTTTTCGAGTCGTTTGACTCTAGTGCATGTAGGGATGTGCTGTCCTCGGACCAACTTGAAGGCTTGCGACTCCTGTTGCAAATTGATGTCGGTCATGGACCTGCACCTCGTGTGCCTTTGGTGCCTGGATTGCGACCACGACCCGACGTCATGCTACTACTGTCGGGCCATGAACCCGAAGTCTTTGCGGTAGCGGTCCCGAAAGCTTCTCGAGGCCTGGCAGTCTGCTCCACGCCGCTTGAGGTCCCGGTCGAGCGGGTGGTCGCGGGACCAGTCGCGGAGCCATCACCACCACTCATCGTCGAAGTCTTTGTGTAATTCGAAGCACAAAAAGAAGGCAAAGTAGCCTCGTCGCACTTCGCGTTCTCCCCGTCAGTCAGTCGACGCAGGTTCCGGACAGTAGTCATCCGACTCCGCCTGCGGAGCCTGTTGGGTCGACCCCGAGCTTCCCTCCCTTCCCGGGGGCTGGGGTTACCCCTGCCCAACTTAGTAGTTTTCACGAAGCCCTCCACTCGATCTTTGGGCAGCACGACTCCGGCATGCCTTCTAGGCCTGCGGACTCGGCTGGGGGCTCTAGTCCTCGGATGCCGGCGGTTTCTGCACCGCAGGGCCCCCAAGGATCCAAGCCTGGATCCGAATCTGCGCCAGACTACCTCATGACACCTCCGGTGCCGAATCCAGTGGCGACACCTCTGCCCCCTCTGACGCCGGTTGTTGTCCCAGCCGGCATCGACCCCAGCCTCTCCCTCGATGTGGACATGGAGCTGGACCGGCGTCTACTACTACTTTTGTACCCCTGTTCTTACCTGGTGTCCCCCATCGCCCTGAGTGGCTACCAGAGGAGGATGAGGAGGACTGGGAGGGGTCTGTGGACCTTTTGGCAGACCAGTCAGAAGAACCGGACTGGAGAGAGGAATTTGGGGAGGCCAGTGGTCTGGACACCTCCCCAGACCTTGGCATGCAATCTCCCCCTACCGTGGCTACGGAGAAGGGTACATCATATGCAGTGGTGTTGAGTAGGGCGGCTGAGGCCTTACACCTTTAGCTTCCTACGGTGGCGGTCAGGACTAACCTGACTGAGGTGCTTCAACTGGCAGCTGCCTCTTCGGGTCCCTGCTGCTGGTCAATGAGCCCCTCACGGACATCCTTTTGGGCACTTGGTCCAAGACCAATACAGGGGCTCCTGTGGATAGGAGGATTACCTGACGCCAGCGCCCAGCCCTGGGTGACCCCATTTTCCTCTCCCAACACCCCACCCCTCAGAACTTGGTGGTTCAAGCCTCGACTTCCAAGGGCGTATTCCCTACCACACCACCTGATAAGGAATCCAAGAAGCTGAACCACCTTGGGAAGAAAATTTTTTCTTCCTCCATGTTAGGACTGCGGTCGGTGAACACTGCGTGTCTCTTGGCCCGTTACTACCTTTCTGTGTTAGACACGCTTGTGCAGGTGCTGCCACAGTGCCTGGAGGAGGACCAGGCCGTGCTCTCCCGTGCAGTTGCCAAAGGGAGAGATGCAGCGAAGTTCACCATCCGTTGTGGGCTGGATACCGCCAACTTGCTGGGCAGGACTTTTTCAGCGTCCGTATCCCTGAGACGCTACGCCAGGCTTAGGTCACTGGCTTTTTGGGTTTTGTCTAATCTATGCTTTTGGACATCCCCTTAGATGGCCATCGCTTGTTTGACGACGAGGCAGACAACGAGCTCGAGCACTTAAAGGACTCCAGGGCTATGGCCAGGTCCTTGGGCCTCGCTTCTACCTCTCGCCCCATGCAGTCTGCTTTTCACCCCTTTCGTGGCTAAGGAAGGGGTGCCCCGCCAGGTTCCGCCCAGAGCCACAGGCCTGTGCAAGCTGTCCAACCTCTTAGCGGCTGGGGGCGTGGGACTCACTGTTGTGGGTCTGGGGGCCGGCGGGCCAATTTTCTAGTGCCCCCTCTGCAGCAGCCTCCAAGCCCTCCTGGTCCGACCTTTCAGGGCCACCATTCGCCAGTGGGCGGCAGAATCCGCCATCACCTCCCCCACTGGCTCAACATCACGTCGGACAGGTGGGCTTTGCAGATAGTCGGAGGGGGCTATTACCTCCCCTTAGAGACTACCCTGCCATCCATGCCACCTCAATTCCATCGCATGTTGGAGGATCATTTGACCCTTCTCCAACAGGATGTTATGGCTTTCTTGGCCAAGGGAGCCATCGAGTGAGTTCCTGCCCCAGAAGTAGGTTGTGTTTGTTATTCCCACTACTTTCTGGTGCCCAAGAAGGACAAGGGCCTGCGTCCTATCTTGGATCTCAGGAACGTCAACCGCTCCCTCGGTAACATTGAAGGTGTGCTCTCCCCAGGCTGTCGTCTCCCACCTCCAGACTACGGCCGACGACCTGCATTCGCTGGGATTCACCACCAATGTGCAGAAGTCACACCTGATTCCCTCTCGGAAGCTCCTTTTCATCAGAGCGGTTCTGGACACAGTGCAGTTTTTGGCTTATCCTCCTGAGCAGTGATTCTGGGATAATCAGGCTATGATTGCGATCTTTTAGCCTCTATCCCGGGTTTCAGTCAGACTGACCCTGTGGCTACTGTGCCTCATGGCCTCCTGCATCCTGCTGGTGGACTATGCCAGGTGGTATATGTGGTCTCTGCAGTGGGACCTTAAGTTCCAGTGGGCACAGCATCAGGGGGATATATCCGATTGCGTCCAGATCTCAGAGGGCACTGCACATCAATTGCAGTGGTGGCTAACGAACAATGATTGGGTAAACGGCGAGTACCTCTCCCTTCCCCAGCCAGAGTTCACAGTAGTGACAGATGCATCCCTTCTGGGGTGGGCCGGCCACAAGGGAGCCGCCGGTGCATGATGGATCAAGAATGGCATCTTCGTCTGTTTCAGCAGTGGGGAGAGCCTTTGTTAGATCTATTCGCCACCGAAGAGAATGCACAAGGTCAGCAGTTATGCGTGTTGGAATTTCCAATGAAGCACTCGCTAGGCACAGCTTTTTATCGCTAGTGGAGTTGCAATCTTCTATATGCCTTGTCGCCTATACCACTTATACCCAGAGTGCTGAAGATCAAGCGCGAGCGGGCCCTAGTCATTCTTGTGGCCCCGGACTGGGCACGAAGAGTCTGGTATCCTGAGCTCTTGCACATTGTATCGATCCTCCGATCAGACTGCCCCTTTGGGAGAATCATCTGTCGCAGCAGCAGGAGATGGTCCTCCACCGGAACCTGTTCAGCCTCCACCTCCTTGCGTGGAGATTGAGTGGTGGCAGTTGACAGCTTTCGACCTACCTCCCGAAGTCTGTAACGTTATCTTGGCAGCCAGGTGTCCCTCCACCAGAATTTTATACACCTGTAGATGGAACAAGTTTGTGGCATGGTGCACAGCAAAGGCTGTGGATCCCCTTTCTGAGGTTCTCCTCTTCAATCTTTGACCCGGCTGGGCTCTGCTTTGGACACTCTAAAAGGCTATCTTTCAGCCTTTCTTAGACTTTCTGACCAGCCTTCTCTTTTCAAGTCCCCGTTTGTAAATCTCTTCCTTGATTGCATTACTCAGTTGTAACCTCCAATTCCTTTCGGAATGCCTCAGTGGGACTTGAACCTGGTTCTGACCTATCTTGTGTGCGCTCTTTTCGAACCGCTCCATAACGGTCCTCTCAGACTTCTGACAATTAAAACTGCCTTTTTGGTTGCCATCACCTCTGCTCGCATTGTGAGAGAGCTTCAGGATCTTCCCTCAATCTCCTTCCCCTAGCTGTTCATCCGGACAAAGTTGTCCTTCGCACTAGGCCTCCTTTCCTTCCCAAAGTGTTTACCTCTTTCCACATAGGACAGACCATCACTGTGCCCACCTTCTTCCCGCCTCCTTCTAAAGAGGAAGAGAGGCTCCACCGTCTGGATCCAAAACGCTTGTTTTCATTCAATCTGGATCGCACAAAGCAATTCCGGCAGGATGACCAGCTCTTTGTTAGCTACGTGGGCCCCAAAAAAGGTTGGGCCAATGCAAAAACAGACCTGTGGGTCCCAAAAAAGGTTGGGCCAATGCAAAAACAGACCATCTCTTGATGGGTCTTCTTTTGCATCAAAATCTGCTAATCCTCCGTGAAAAAGGAACCTCAAGTGGGGTTGCGTGCCCATTCCACCAGGGCGACGGCAGCCACTACTACTTTGGGACGTGGGGTTTCCCTTCATGACATCTGCCAGGCAGCTACGTGGGCTTCATTGCACATGTGTACTAAACACTAAGGCCTGGACAGCCAAGTCCGGAGAGGCGGCTTCTTTGGCCTTTCAGTTCTCACGGACTTTCTGGTGTGAACTTAGTTTGCAGACCCACCTCGGGGTTGGTTGCTGGGGTATCTATTCTAAGGTGAGTAATCCATAACTAATAGTCTCTTTCAGATCAACAAGTTACTTACCTGTGGTAACACTATATCTGTAAGAGACCTATATTGGTAATGGATTCCTCTCCGCCCCACCCATCCTCCCCGTTTTGTTAAGTGACTTCTAGGGTAAGTGACTCCTTTTCAGGGCCCTAGTTGTGTGTGTACCAGTGGTCAGTGTACCAGTGGTCAGTGTCTTGCATCGCTCTGCGCTTCTGGCATGGAATGTCACGTAAAGAACAGACTTCAGCACTCAGGGGCGGCGTCCAAGTAGATACTGCGATGTCATTCCTGCGACTACGGAGACTAACGCAGAGTCGACCGACGCCACCTACCGACGCGCTTGGGTACTGCTGTAGAAAAATTCTCTGGATCTTGTCTGACGCTTCGGGGTAATTCGAACGTGAGGAATCCATAACTATATATGTCTCTTACAGATATATAGTTACTGAAGGGAAGTCACTTATTCTTTAATGCACTAAAGGACCCCTGAACCAAACCAACTACTGGTGAGTTCCTGACTAGTGAGCAGTAGCCTTCCACCATGAGACATGTTTCTGGACCCCTGGGGTGAGAGCCTTCGCTCCCAGGGCTCAGAAACGAGCCTTTTCTGGGCTGAGGTATTCACACCTGCCCCAGGTCAGGAAGAGCTATCTGTGCCAGGGGAGCTTCAATGGTCTTGCTGGCTTTGCAACGCGACCCTTAGCCTCTTGCTATTTGGAGCCGACCCCCTTCCTGTGTACACCCCCATTTCGGCAGGAAGAGAGGCTGGAAAATCAGGACAGCCCAGGTGTGCCCACCTCTGCCAACTCCACACCTCAGTTGGTGGATGTGAGGTGAAGCCTTCTCCGTGCCCTCCATCTTGCTGATGGGGGCCATCCCCCAATTGGGGTTAGGGAATGTGCTCACTCACCCACGTGGCGTGAGTACCTCAAGACCCCTAAAACACCCCCTAAATACAGTATTCAGGTTGTATGCCTCAATTCAGTATTGACTACCTCTGAAGACTGGAACCCGAAGACTTTGGGACAATGAAGACTAGGCCCAACTGACTTGACCCTAGCCCTACCGGCCTTCCTGCAGCTTCGGATCCCCCTACGCAGAAAACTGCTTTTAAAGGATCAGCGATCTCCAGACTTGGTGAGAGCTGATTCCATGCTTCAACAAAGACTCAAGACTCCAGAGGACAGTGGCCCGGTCCACAAAAGAAGATAAAGACCATGTGAACCCAGGAAACCTTGCTCCAAGACCTAACTTTGCACCCGCCATTCACTACCCGTGTCCATAGGGTCCACCAGTACTGAAGTGTTTCCCCAGTGATCCTGACCCTCGAGAGCTCTCTCCTCCAATGTCCAGTGTTGATGCCTGCAGCCTCTTCAGGATGACCCCTTCGGCTGTGACCTTCCCGATGAGGAGAAACCCGACGTCCCAAGACACCCCTGCATCCTCCGGCCCTGCATCCTGGTGACCAGAACCAATGATGTCCATATGTTGCCTGGCATCTAAACTTCTTCCCCTGGCTGTTGGTTCTCTCGAAGAGACCATATCGGAGCCTGAAACTAGAAACTACGATCACCATAGGGTAACATTAGCTGCCTGACTCATTGTGCACCCACTGTTTCCGTGCCGCTGGTGGTGTGGCTCTGGTGCTGCCTTCGGCCCTCCTTTGTACTTACCTCAAGTTCTGAAGATTTCCCTCTCCATGACCAGCCTCCGTGTCCCCCCCCCCCCCCACCCCACCCCCCCCGTCCCCACCCCCCCCCTGTCCCCATTGACTAGCATTTGCACCTCTGCACCCAGCCACCCTAGTTCCACTGGTGGGGCACTTTGAGTGCAGAATTGAACCATGGGAAACCTTGGTTCTACCCCCAAAAGGACCACTCCAAAAGTCGTTTTACTTACCTGCAATTTTAACTTAATTTTTCTTATAGGTTTGCATGGTGTGGTTTTTCTGAATAATATTGTGCGTGTTGTCACGGCCTTGTATGTCAACCAAGTAACTTCGTGTCTGCAATTGAGTTGTCCTGCTTACTAGTGTACTGCAGAGCCTAGATTGTTTGTTTATTTTGCCCTAAACCAGAAAAGGAACTAAAAAGTAACTAGAAATGAATCTCAAGTAATTTCAAGTATTTCACAGTTTGCAAAGTATTTCCTATACTGCAAAGTAACTTGTATGCTTCTATCAGACCAGTACACACTGTATTTTGAAAAGTATTATTGTATTGAAAGAATCACTTACCTGCTACTAAGTAAATCTTAGTTCTAGTAATAAAAAATAGCAAAGTAACAACTTTTTATACAAACGATTGGTCTGATGCGACATTTCTTGCATGTGTGTACAACAAATACATAACACTCCCTTGTAATAAGCCTGAAAGCTCAACCACACTACCACAAAAGAGAGTACTGTATTATCTAATTTAGATTTCGCTAGACCTGTGGGGATCCACTGGACTCTGTGTACACTATACCTCATTTTGGTATAGTATATACAGAGCCAGCTTCCTACATCAAGTTTGAGTTTGTTTGGCACTGGGCAAAATTCATGCGGGGAGGAAACTTCAGGTAGGTTATCCACCTCAAAGATTGTTGGTAAATTGTATTAGTACTGGTCATAAATTCCAATAGAAAACTATACAAAAAAATCTACTTCAAATATTGTTAATGAAGGTAAGGAACTTTTCCTGTGACTTTTTTTAAAATTATTTTTTCTATAATGCCTGAAAGAGTAAGGCAATGTACAACACTTTGAGTATACATAAAAATGTTAAACTTTTATTTCTTTCCAGAAAAATATGTAGATAGACTTTTTGGTGTCAATCGTGATCGGATGTCTATGGACCAGATGGCTGTCCTCCTCGTTAGCAAAGTCAACGAAAGTAAAAATCATAGTAAGGCTTTCGTTTTAGCAATAGATATTTAATCGTTGAAAATATGCACTAGCACATGTTTTGTTTAAAAAAAAAAAACTCATACCCTCCCTTCTTTGATCTTTCTATCCTTTACCTTAAACTACATAGAGGCATTTTCTTTTAATTGGTAATGTACTCCTGCTTGCATTGTTTGGCAATGTCCTTTATGTGACTGCAAGAAATGCTGGTGTCACAAGTGCCTGCAACTAAAGCCAATGCAAGGCTTAGTTGAAGAGAATTGTACTAATTTGTTCTTTACCAATATTTTATTGCAGCTCCTCCACACACAACCTGGAAGGACAAAAGAAAATGGAGACCTAGGTATTGGAGAAAGCCCGTCTCAGACAGCAGTAGCAGTGATGAAGATGAATCTGCTCAGAAACCTGTTAAACATGGTACATGTCTTTCTGGAATATATTTAACTTTGTGCATGCAGTGCACTGCTCAAATTTTCATTATTTATTTTGACCTTGCTTTGCTTGCTATAGGATACTGCAATGTCTAAAAAGACCATCAGTAAAGGGTACAAGCCTTCCATGCATTCCTTTTGTGTGCATGAACCTTTCACTTGCATAGTAAATCTTGTATTCGATACACTTCCAATCAGTCCCCAAGACTACACAGTGAACTTTGGTTTTAAGGACTACATCAACCTTCATTGGGAAAACTGCAGGGAGTCTTCTCTTTCCTGTTGACTCCTGGAGCCATATTCTTTGATCAGCATCTGCCCCTCTGTGTGAAGGAGCTCATGTGTTATGCTAGGTAATTTACAGGTGGCAGGACAGCACTGTAGACCTGCAGCTGTCCATGACACTTTAGCTCCTTGCTTCCTCCTGTGTGTTTGGGGGGGGGAGGGAGGGGCACGCGGTGGGGGGAGGAGGGGTGGGGGCGCAGCGCTGTTCATCCCAAGCTTTGCAGCAGCTGAGCAGCCAGAAAAATTATATACATTGGAGCATGGACCTAAGCTAGGCTCTAGACAAACAAAACTGAAATAAATTGTATATATAAAAAACCTCAATGTAGATTATCAAAGTCCAAGAAATGTTGGCCCTAAAGTCTGGTACACAAGGATGCCTTGTAGGTAGGCCTGTTGTACAACAAGTAGGCAGGAACTGAAATTCTTTCTAGTAGGATTGAGGCAGTGAACCGCCTGGAGTGGAAGGCCCACCTCATGTAAACTGTGAGATCGGCCTTGTGGCGTGGGCCCTCTCGACCAGTAAGCAACCCTGCAACTCCACCTGATCCCGGCATCACAGACTTCCGGCCACCATGGCCTAACAAACTCGATGGCCGGCCGGGGCCCCAGCCAAACCCAAGACACTACCACGCATGCCCGGCCGAGGGAGAGAGAAACCCCCCAAGCCAGACCGGGGGACGCCGCCTCAGACATACCCGTGATCTCCTCCCCAAGGAGGGTTTCGTTCGGCCACCAGGCCCCCGGTGAGCGGGCGCCTCGCATGCTGGGCGTCTGGAGTCCCACCCAGACCCACCTGAACAGATCAAAGGGCCGAGTGACAGGAAATCCCGACACACCGCCCCCAGGCGCGGGGACCCCTCTCTGCGAGGACTCCGGACTTCAAAGAGGAGGGGGAGTATAACAAGGGGTGCTGAAGGGACAGGCGGCAGAGAAGACTTGGAACTACGAGAGCCCTGCTAACGCGGCTCCCCGAACTCTGAACCATCTGAGCCCTGCTGACGCTGTCGCGGCTCCCCGAACTCTGAACCATCTGAGCCCTGCTGACGCTGTCGCGGCTCCCCGAACTCTGAACCATTTGAGCCCTGCTGATGCTGTCGCGGCTCCCCGAACTCTGAACCATCTGAGCCCTGCTGACGCTGTCGCGGCTCCCTGAACTCTGGACCATCGGAGCCCTGCTGACGCTGTCGCGGCTTCCCGACTCCGAAACCACCTGTGCCTGCTGAGTGACTCGCGGTGCTCCCCTCCAGGAGAATCGGCAGAGATTGCTGAGAGAAACCACATCCCCCAGCTCGAGGATTGGGAGCTGTGCGAAGGATACTCTGCAGAGACACTAAATTCAAAGACTGTCCCGCTACCCCATCACGAAACCGCTGCCGCTTGTGGCATTGACTTAACAACTGCATCTTGGATCATAAAGATCCCCTGAAACTATCGATAAAGTATACTGTCTTACGAAGAACTACTGTGTGGTGTCCCTCTGTCAGACAGTGTAAGCTCAGTGTGTGCGATCCTAGGAACGAGACCCTTCCAGGAAGGGCCTCCCCGCCCTTGCTCGGCCTAACTCTGGGAGAGGTGGGTCAAAGGGTGGTCAGGAACGTATTCCGAAGCCCCCCGGAAAACGCCCTTCCAACATTTGGTGGCAGACGGGATCCGAGCCGACACCTAGAGATCGTACAGTAACGGCTGACGCACTACCGAAAAGAGATGGAAGGAGAAACCTCCATAGGTACCCCAGGAACCAACACAAGCCGGACGTTCCGAGAGGACCAGTTGGAATATTACACGCATCGAGAACTAAAACAGTTCTGCAAAGACCTTGGAATCGCTACCACCGGATTAAGCACTAAAGAAGATTTCCAGGGAGCATTGAAGACCTGGGTCGAGGCAGGAGCTTCTCTGGCCCAAACCGAATGAGAGCCGCCAAATGAACCACGAAGCATCCCGGTAAGGAGCAGCGCCCCAGAGGGGGGCCTATCCCCGGAAGAGCTAGCGGACCGAGAGAGGGGCCGCAACCACGAACTAGAACTAGCCAAACTAAAAATAGGAGAGCTAAAACTGGCTGAAAAAAAGTTAGCCGTAGAACAATTACGCCTACAAGGGGAACTCGAGGAAAAGAAACGCCAGAGAGAACACGAAGAGAGAACTTCAACTAGAACACGAACGCAGCCTAAAAGAGATCGAACTCAAGGCCAAAAGTGAGGAGTCCAGAACCACGGGAAATCAACCTCCCTCCTCCGCCGTGGAACCAAAGGTCCACATCCCCAAGGATGTGGTGAAGGAGTACTACAAGAACGACGACATCCAGCAGTGGTTCAAGGCCTACGAAGTCGCCATGACCTCCCACCGAGTTCCGCAGAAGGATTGGGGGGCTGGTTTGTGGGGCCGGTTCCTGAGCGAGGGGAGAGATACCCTGCTGGACCTACCCTCCACGGTGCTGAACTCCTACAGCCACATGAAAGAGGCCCTATTAGCCAGATATGGACTCAGCCCCGAAATGTACCGGCAACGGTTTCGAGACTGCAAGAAGATACCCGGTACTACGTGGGTAGAATACGTGAACTTTTACAGCCAGGCCTTGGACGGGTGGATCATGGGCAGCAAGGTCTCCACCTTTGAGGAACTGTTTGACCTAATAGCATGGGAACACTTGTCTGCAAATTGCTTTGTGGAGTTACACCCCCCCCCCCCCCCCCCCCGAGGCCAACCTCCGCACTTTCCAGCCCCACCTCCAGCCAGCACCGGGCCCCCGGGGAGGCAGGGACCCCGAGTCAAGATCACCTGTTTTCGCTGCCAACAGACCGGACACTATGCCAGTGACCCCCAGTGTCCCATGTACCAACGACCCGCAACGACAGCTCCTCCAGCCTGACAAATGGCCTCCGTAGCCCTAGGAGAAGAGATGGAAGACTCCGAAGAGTGGGAACCAGCAGCCATGGCCCTGGTCTCCCTAGGAGACCGAGAGATGGTTCCCGGAACACCCCTACCCGCCAACACGAAAAAGTACTGACAGCGAGTGACTGTCAACGGTCACCGAGTCGAGGCCCTCCGCGACACCGGGGCGAGTGTCACAGCAGTCCACTGCCACCTGGTCTCCGAAGTCCAGATCCTGCCCGACTCCTTCTGTCCAGTCATATCGTCGGACAATTCCGAGAGCCTCTGCCAGATGGCCCTGGTACCCTTCGAATGGGGGGGGAGTCACCGGTAAATTAAGAGTGGCAGACCGAACATCCCAACCAGTAGACTGCCTCCTGGGCAACGACCTCGAGAGCTCCCTGTGGGGACAAGTGGAACGAAGAGCCCATTTGGAAATGATGGGCCAACCCGAATTGGTATGCGCCACCACGCGCTCCATGTCTACCCGATCGCCTTCCTCCGAGGGAGTTGAGGCCTTACCCCCTGAACCCAGTCGCTGTCCCCGAGGACCGGGACGCGCAACCAGAGCCCGACGACCCTCTTCCGGAAGAAGAACCCGTTCCTGACGACGGGTCAGTACATCCAGACCCCGAGCAACTGACCGAGCTCGGGGACCTGCCCCAGATGGCCCCGGTGAAACCCTGCGCCCTCCAAGACAAATGGACTGGTCACTTCAAAGTGGTCGAGCGGAAGAGTCAAGTCACGTATCGAGTTGATGTTCAGTCTCCTCGGAACCCCCTCCGGGTCCTCCACGTGAGCTGCCTCAAACCCCACTTTGTGAGGACGGAGTTGAGTTTGCTCCTGGCCACCGACGATGGGACTGAAGAAGACACCGAGCCCCTTCCGGACCCCCTGTGTGCTAAAGAAAAAGATAGCTCCGTAGAGGGGGTGAGGCTGTCATCCACCCTCACCCCCCCCAACAGTCCGACGACTGCCGCCAGCTATTGAGACAATTCACAGACCTCTTCTCCCTCACCCCTAGGGTCACCGACTGGTGTGTCCACGACGTAGACACCGGAGACAGCCCGCTGATAAGACACCAAGCCTACCGAGTCCCTGACCGGGTCCGGACCTGCATCCAGGCCGAGGTAGCCAAGATGTTAGCCCTCGGGGTGATTGAACCCTCCGACAGTCCATGGGCCAGCCCGGTAGTACTGGTCCTGAAGGCAGCAGCCCCTGGTGTCGCCCCGAGCTGATGTTCTGTGTGGACTACCGGGGACTCAATGCGGTCACCCGAGCAGACGCTCACCCTATTCCCCGCGCAGACGAGGTCATCGACCGCCTCGGGGCCGCTCGCTACCTCAGCACCTTCGACCTAACCTGCGGATACTGGCAAATTGCGCTCACTGAGGGAGCCAAGGAGCGGTCCGCCTTCTCCACCCCGGATGGGCACTACCGCTTCAGAGTCATGCCTTTTGGGATGAAAAATGCCCCGGCCACCTTCCAGCGACTGGTGAACAGGGTCCTGGCCGGGCTAGAGGGGTTCAGCGCAGCGTACCTAGACGACATAGCGGTATTCAGCTCCCAATGGACAGAACACCTCCAGCACCTCCGACAAGTACTGATGGCCCTGCGCCGGGCAGGCCTAACAGTCAAAGCCAGCAAATTTCAAATTGGACAAGGCTCAGTGATCTATCTGGGACACCAGGTGGGGAGTGGGCAGGTCGCCCCCCTCCAGCCGAAGATCGACGCCATCTTGTCCTGGGAACCCCCCACGACCCAAACGGAAGTCCGGGCCTTCCAGGGCCTCACCGGTTACTACCGGAGGTTTATTAAAAACTATGGCAGCATCGCAGGCCTCCTCACAGAGTTAACCTCCAAAAAGCACCCGAAGAAAGTACCGTGGACTCCCCCGTGCCAAAAAGCGTTCGACGCCTTGAAAGCCGCTATATGTACTGCTCTGGTCCTCAATGCCCCGACTACTCTCAGGAGTTTGTGGTCCAAACGGACGCTTCGGAGCACGGCATCGGGGTAGTCCTCTCACAGTTAAACGACCAAGGCATAGATCAGCCCATAGACTTCATCAGCCGAAGGCTACTACCTCGGGAGCAACGGTGGAGCACCATTGAAAGAGAGACCTTCGCTGTAGTCTGGGCCCTCAAAAAGCTGCGGCTCCACTTGTTCGGAACACACTTCCGAGTTCAAACGGATCATCTACCCTTGCGGTGGCTGATGCAAATGAGAGGAGAGAACCCCAAGCTGTTACGATGGTCAATCTCCCTCCAGGGGATGGACTTCTCTGTGGAGCATCGCCCTGGGACTGACCATGCCAACGCTGACAGCCTGTCCCGATTCTTTCGCTTCAGCGAGGAGAACCCTCAAGTGGATGGGTAGTTCTCCCCGCCTTTCAGCTGGGGGGGATACATGTGAGACCGGCCTTGTGGCGTGGGCCCTCCCGACCAGTAAGCAACCCTGCAACTCCACCTGATTCCCGGCATCACAGACTTCCGGCCACCATGGCCCAACAAACTCTATGGCCGGCCGGGGCCCCAGCCAAACCCAAGACACTACCACGCATGCCTGGCCGAGGGAGAGAGAAACCCCCCAAGCCAGACCGGGGGACGCCGCCTCGGTCATACCCCTGATCTCCTCCCCAAGGAGGGTTTCGATCGGCCACCAGGCCCCCGGTGAGCGGGCGCCTCGCATGCTGGGCGTCTGGAGTCCCTCCCAGACCCACCTGAACAGATCAAAGGGCCGAGCGACAGGAAATCCCGACACACCGCCCCCAGGTGCGGGGACCCCTCTCTGCGAGGACTCCGGACTTCAAAGAGGAGGGGGGAGTATAACAAGGGGTGCTGAAGGGACAGGCGGCAGAGAAGACCTGGACCTACGAGAGCCCTGCTGACGCTGTCGCGGCTCCCCGAACTCTGAACCATCTGAGCCCTGCTGACGCTGTCGCGGCTCCCCGAACTCAACCATCTGAGCCAAGACACTTGACAGAAAGCCAATAATGCAGCCTAAATACATAGGCTACACTGACCGCATCTTTATCTTGCAGTGAAAAAGATAGCCAGTATACTATATTTTGTTTGACTCCCAGAACTCCTTTTTTCATGATAGAGATGAAAGAGGACAGAATAGCCCCCTAGGCTGCCATTATATGGCTTAAAATTTGAAGCTGTTCCTTTAAGAATCCAGAGACCACCAGTATCCCACCATGCACAGTCAGTGGCAATTACGTCAGTTTCTTTTTCCGGCTCCTGCTATCAGAAACCTGGAGCATTGAGCTCTACCAAATGTTATTATTTTCAAAAATCACATCAGAATTTATCCAAGTACTTCACTCGGCGTCTTTGGTCTTCCCCACATTTGTCTGTCTTTCTGACAGGAATTTTCACAGTTTTTACTCAAATGCCATCAGTTTTTGATGTGTCCAGTCTGTGGTTGTAATAAAGGTCAAAACTGATCCTCAGTGTGCATTCTTTGCCTGCTACTCAAGTTCCTGAATTATCTTTCATCTGTAAAACCTTCTCCAGGCGCACCCTGTGTGAAAGAAGATTTGGCTTCAAGGAGAAGAAGAGCGACTGAACCAGCAGGCCCAGTCTTCAGGTGGGGCTTCAGAGCGAGGAGAGGGTCATTCCTCTACCAGGGCTGTCTTCAGCCTTTTGGAGGGGGGGGGGCAGTTTTGGGGGGGCAGTTTGGAAGTTAACGAAAAATGCACACAGAGGGCATCTGCCCCCTGAAAACTAACCCACCACTAGTGTCCACGTTGAGTGGCTGCTTTCAGCTGCCACCACCAGACATGTTTGTGGACCCTTGGGTTGGGAGCCTGCTGCTCTCGGGGGGCTGAAACAATGCACATCCTGGGACGAGGTGCCAAGCCTCCTCCCCCAGGATGGGCAGGGTTCACAAAGGGGAAGCTTCAAAGGCTTGCCGCCTTTGTGAGCTTGCCCGGGCCACTTGCTGCTTTCCGCAACTGGTCCCCGCTGGGTCTGACCCCCACTTTGGGCGGGAGAAATGGCGGGGAAAACAAATGAGGAAGAGAGGCGTGCCCACCTCTGCCAACTCCACTCAGGTGGGGAAGGGGAGGCGAGGTGAAGTACAACTCCAGTCCCCGCAATCTTGCAGATGGGTCTCTCAGCCAACCAGGGACAGGCTCATGCCCCACTCCCACTGGAGGGTTGCATAATAGGGGGTGTACCCACCACAGGCAAGTGAGCCATTGGTACCTACCTTTCACCTACCTGTAACACCCCTAAATCTAGTATTTTGGAGCACCCCTGAACCTTGCTTCCTCAGACAAGAGGAAACTACAAGAAGGACCGAACAGCCGTGCAGAAGCTAACAAGAGGAAGACACCCACTGACTTGGCCCCAGCCCTACCGACCTGTCTCCACCTCGAACATGCTCCTGCGAAATCACGGTGTCCTGCAGCCAGCAACCTCAAACCCCGGAGGATCTGCCTCCCTTCAACCTCAAAGAATGTATCCCGTGAACACTGGATTTGTTAATCTGCAACCTCTGTTTCCGGCTGGACACCACGGATCCGCCCCACTCTGCATAGCCGTCCGCAGCCTGAGCTTGAGTGGGTAAACACCACGAGGAGGTCCCCCACGGTGATCCTAACTTGAGATCCGGCGACCAGTGACCTGCCTCGAGCCTCCAGCTGACACCTGCAGCCTAACTCTGGAAGGTTCCCCCAACCGCGACAGCAGTTGGTAAGAAGATCTGAGCCCAAAAGGCACCCCTGCACCCGATGCCACATGGCCTTGGGTGGCCAAACCGGCGTTGCCTCACCAACCCCTAACTTCCCAACTTAGACCTCGGAAGTGGTGGTCGCACCCATAAGACCTTCGTCCCCACGCCTGCAGTTCCTTTGCAAACAGGGCGCCCAACTTCAAAAGAGCACCCTGCAACCGGCTGCCCTAGTGCAGCTGAGGGTGCGCCTTCGGTGCTACTTTGTTTCCCCATTTTCCCTGAGCTAAAGTTCTGGAGCTTTGCTCCCTCAACCAAGTGGCATGCTCATCAGCAGCCACCAACCGGAGGGCCCCCATCCCCATTGGATAACATTGGGTCTCAGCACTCTGCACCTGGCTGCCCTTGTGCCGCTGAGGGTGTAAAAAGAGTGCATCCTTGACCCTGGGGGACCCTCAAGTCTACCCCCAGAACCTCAACTCCCACTACCAAATACTTACCTTAAAGCCGATAGCACTATTTTCCTCCATTGGGTAACATTGACTGTTTTTCTTGGAAAAGTTTCAAAGTTTGCAGTTTGGAAACCTAAAGAAATTCTTTGAAATTGTTCTGTTTAACAAAAACCGATTTTAATTACTGGTTTACAAGAAATGTCCTAGATTAGTATTCAGGTATACTACTCTGAGTAAGAAAAGTAATCTAAAAAGTAACTTACCAATAATTTTACCGAAAAGCCCATTCAAGTCTTTGTACTGTATTTACAAAGTATTGCGTTTCTCTGCAACCATACTGCAAGTCAAAACAAAGTGCATATACAGTTACAATTCAAACAGTTTACAAACTGCATTACTACTGCAAAGTACTTATCACTTACCTGCGCCAGACTTGCTTGTTTCTAGGAAATAAAATAACTAAAAGAATTTTATACAAAAACAATTGGTCTGAAGTTTGGTCGAGTGTGTGAGTTCATTTGTGGCAAGACAAGAACGAGTTCAGACCCATTCTCGACCTAAGGAAGGCCAACGAGTGGATTCTGAGAGAGAGATTCTGGATGCTAGCATTACACCAAATCTACCCTCCGCTACATCAAGGGGATTGGTTATGCGTGTGAGAAAGCGGTAAGTACGGTTGCAAGTACTTTTCAGGGTCCGTGCTGGGTACCAAGGTCCAGCACTGGGATCTCTCCTAATAGCGGGTGAGTATTTCAGTTTTTGTTACTTGGTTGATTATAGGTGAATATTTCAAAGTTTATAAACTCTACACTTAGAAGAAATTTCAGAAGTAGCTAGTCAAAGTTACCCTATGGAAGAAAAGTGAGTTGTCTGCTTTTTGGTAAGTACTCGACTGGCAGAGTGAAGGTTCTGGGCGTAGACTCAGGGGTCTCCCAGGGTCGGGTAAGTACAGTTGTTACACCCTCAGCGGCACAGGGGCAGCCGGGTGCAGAGTGAGTTAGGCCCAATGTTATCCTATGGGAGGCAGGGGGGCCTTGGTTGGTGGCTGCTGACTAGCAGGCCATGCGGCTGTGGAAGCTGGGCTCCTCGTCACTTACTCAGGGCAAGTGGGGAAGTAGGTAGGTGTAGAAGTTGCACTGCCAGGGCCACTCGGGCGGCTGGGTGCAGGGTGCTTTTGAGCCTTCGGGCGCTCAATTGATTTCAATGGGAAATCTCTGGTTTAGAAGAAGACTGCAAGCTCGGGGACGAGGATTCTTCAGGTGCCACCACCACTTTGAGAGGTAAGTTGGGTAGTTGGAGGATAGGTAGGTACCCCAGGATTGGGCACAGGGGGACGCGGGGCGCTGGGTGCAGGGGTGCCTTTTTGTGTCAGGAAATCTTACCCTCTGTTGATCGCGGTTGGGGGTGGGAACACCTTGTTCTGAGGCTGCAGGCTTCCTCAGGAGTGTCGAGGGAGGTCCTTGGGTGCCAGACTCTGGGTGTCAGTCGTGGGGTCCTCCTCGTGGTCTTTGTTCACTCCGGCACAGGCCAGGCTTGGCTGGTGCTGAGTGTGCTGGGTTCGCGGTTCCGGGCTGCTGCCAGGGATTAGAAGTAGATTTTGAGTAGAGCCTCTACTCATGGGAGTCCGAGGGGCTTAGAGCCAAAAGGTAGCCAGGTCCTCCGGGGTTTGTGAGGTTGCTGGCCACAAGAGATGCCGGGTTGGAGCAGGGTCGAGGGTCAACAGGCCGGTAGGGCTGGGGCCAAAGCAGTTTGTGTCTTCTTCTTAACAGCTGCAGGGCAGGTCCTAGCTCTTCTTCTGATTTTGGAATGTGGAATCTGGGGAAGGAAGGTTCAGGGTGCCCCTAAATACTAGTTTTAGGGGTGTTACAGGTAGGTGAAGGGCCTACCCAAATACCCATGCCTGAATCATTCCCTGTCCAGATGGGAGTCCCTCAGTAACATAATCAAGCAGTATTTAAATAATGCCATAGGCTATAATGGCCTTGAGCCGTGTTTTAAATAGCCTATCTATGTCCTTTAAAAAAAGGGCCAAATGTTGAATGCAGCAAATCTGCTGCTAGCACACTGTAGAACCTTCCCAGAACATTCCAGTTGGATTTCGGCGTCACCCCGACGTCCGGCAACGCCAGACCAGTCCTTGCCTCTCTCCCCTTTGGAAATTGTGGCACTGGCGGATTCTCCGCTGATGAGTTGTCCTCACCTCGGAGGGCTTCAGAGGCTGGTGCGGCATTTCTAAGAGTTGTCTCCATGGCCGCCCGCATTCTCATTATGCAGCCCCCTTCGGCCCCTCTGCCTGTTGTGTTGACCCTCTGTTGGATGTCCTCCACCACTGTTAGGGGGAATGTAGAGCCGCTTCTTGTGAGAAAGTACCATCTTTCTTGCATAGTTAGAACCCACTTTTGAATTGCTGAATGTACTTTGAGTGTACCCTGGGCACCTGCCAATCGGGTGCCCAGGGCCTATGTTCCTTCCCTAGAAACACAAAACCCAAATTGGCAAACCCTGGCCACATGTCAGCCCCTGGTAAATGGTACCCTAGGTACCTAGGGCCTTGTGAACAGGGAATGCCTCTAAGGGCTGCAGCACTCATTGTGCCATCCTTGGAGGCCCTGTACCCTTAGACACACCCACTGCCCTTGCAGGCTGGGTGTCTGGGTGCAAGACGAAACAAACAGTCAACATGGCACACATCCCTGTGTGCCATGCCCATCACCTACACTGCCATGGCATACATCAGCCACCCCTCTATCTGGGTGCCCTATGCCAATGGTGTGGGCACAGGAGCAGGAGCCCTGTGCCCCTACAGTACCCAGGTCCATTCCTGGGCACTAAGTGCAGTGCTGCCATTTAAGAGTACATGGTGCTGAGAGCTCGTCAAACACGAACTCCACAGCACCATAATGGCAACACTGAAGACTGAGAAGTTTGGTATCAAACTCCTCAGCACAATAACCCGCACTGATGCCAGTGTGGGATTTAATGTACCAAGCACCCCAGAGGGCATCTTAGAGATGCCCCCTAAAACCTAACCTACAATCCACGTCCGTTCTGAGACTGCCTAGGCTGCCACACAGCAGACATAATGTTGGACCCCTGGGTAGGAGAGCCCCTGCTCTCCTGGTTTGCAACAATGCACATCCTGGGCGAGGTGCTAAATCTCCTCCCCCAGGATGGGCAGGGGGAAGCTTCAAAGGCATGCCGCTCTGAGCTTCCCCAGGCCACTACAACCCCCCACTCTGGCGGGAAGCTTGGCCGCAAACCCCAAACAAGGACATGGGATGTGCCAGTCTGCCAACCCCACCCCTCAGGTGGGGGAGGCGAGGTGAAGCACATCTCCGGGCTCTCGCCATCTTGAAGATGGGAAGCCCTACCCTATCAGACTAGGCTACTGCCCCCATCCCACAGGAGAGAGGCAGGATAGGGGGTGTACCCACCCCAGGACAGGGACCCATTGGTCCCTGCCCTTCACCTACCTGCAACGCCCCTAAATCTAGTATTTAGGGGCACCCTGAACCTTCCTTCCCCAGATTCCAAAATCCGAAGAAGAGCTAGAAGAAAGAAGACCTGCCCTGCAGCTGCTAAGAAGAGGAAGACGCCAACTGCTTTGGCCCCAGCCCTACCGACCCTCGAACTTGCTCCTGCTCCAACCCGGCATCTCTTGTGGCCAGCAACCTCACAAACCCCGGAGGACCTGGCTATCTTTTGGCTCTAAGCCCCCTGGGACTCCCATGAGTAGAATCTACTTCTAATCCCTGGCAGCAGCCCGGAACCGCGAACCCAGCACACTCTACACCAGCCAAGCCTGGCCTGTGCCGGAGTGAACAAAGACCACGAGGACGACCCCACGGCGACTGTGACCCCGAGTCCGGCACCCAAGGACCTCCCTCGACACTCCTGTAGAAGCCTGCAGCCTCAGAACAAGGTGAACCCCCCCCCACCCCCCAACCGCGATCAACAGAGGGTAAGATTTCCCGACACCAAAAGGCACCCCGGCGCCCCGCGGCCCCCTGTGCCCAATCCCGGGGTACCTACCTATCCTCCAACTATCCAACTTACCTCTCGAAGTGGTGGTGGCACCTGAAGAATCCTCGTTCCCGAGCTTGCCATCTTTTTCTAGACCGGAGATTTCCCTTTGAAATCAATTGAGTGCCTGAAGGCTCAAAAGCACCCTGCTCTCAGCCGCCTGAGTTGCCCTGGCAGTGCAACCTCTACACCTATCTACTTCCCCACTTGCCCCGGGTAAGTGACCAGGAGCCCAGCTCCCACAGCCGCGTGTCCTGCTAGTCAGCAGCCACCAACCAAGGCCCCCCTATTCCTCATAGGAAAACATTGGGCCTAACTCTCTCTGCACCCGGCCGCCCTAGTGCCGCTGGGAGTGAACCAACTGCACCTACCTGACCCTGGGGGACCCCTGAGTCTATTCCCAGAACCTCAACTCTGCCAGTCGAGTACTTACCTTTAAACAGAGAACTCTAATTTTTTCATAGGGTAACATTGACTGGCTTTTTCCTGAAATTTCTTTTAAGTATGGACTTTTCAAAACTAAAAATATTCACCAAAAATCAGCCGAGTAACAAACAAAAATACTCGCCTGCTCTTAGGTGAGCTCCCAGTGCTGGATCTTGGTACCTAGCACTGACTCTGAAAGCTACTTACAACTGTACTTACCAGTAACCCAGTTTTCTTCCTTAGGAAATCATTGTCTGTTTTTCTGTGAAATTTCTTCTAAGTGTCAATTTCTGCAATCTTTAAATATTCTTTAAAAATCATATATTATCTGAAAACGTAATTACTTACCTGTTTTGGATAAAGGTCCCAGTACTGAGTCTAGGCACCCAGTACTGGATTACAAAAGTAACGAGAACATACTATACCTGCAGCTTGAATTTTCGGCCATAGGGAATCATTGACTGTTTTCTATTAAATATTTTCGAAGTGTCAACTATTAAAATAGCAAAATATTGTCTAAAAATCATCACAGTAATTAAGTCAACTTTTATCACTTGATTCCAAGTACTGACCCAGGACTGAATCTAGGATCCAGTCCTGGAATTCCAAAAGTAATCCTAAAAGTAATCTGTGGCAAATAACTTGAAACTTCCATTGAACTCAATGCATTATTGTGTTTAGAAATGTGTTGCCTATTACAACCACTTGTAACTGTTTACAAAAGTCAATTGCATATTGCAAAAGTATTTATCTCATTCTGAGAAAGTATATTTTAATACCCATTGTTGGTTCTAAAATAAAACCAGCATATATTTTTTTTATATATAAACCATTGGCCTAGAGTTCAGTTATTGTGTGTGAGACTATTTGCTGAGTGTGTACAACAAATGCTTTACACTGTCCTCTGATACTGCCTTACTGCTCGGCCCAAGCTACCACTTTAGAGAGTAAGGTTCCATCTAAATTTAGCCTCTGCCAAGCCTCTGGGGACTGTGGACTCTGTACACCCTGTACCTATTTGTGAACAGTATATAGAGCCACTTTTTCACAACTGGTCAACTGCTAGTTAGGGCTCCTTCGAGGAGAAGGTCGGCGAGGCAGGCGTCACCGAGACGACAGTCGACATCGAGAAGGCAGTTTGTTCAGAGGAGTTGTTCTAGATCGACGTTGAGGCACCAGTCCAAAGAGGCACCAGTCCAAAGAGGCCTCATGTCTTTTAAGCCAGTCTACATCGGCGTCACAGATGTCGAACAGGTTCTTGCAGCTCTGTTTCAGTGTCCAGATCTCCGGAGGTTGTGATCTCGACGTCTAGCAGTCCAGTGTCCAGGGGACATCAAGATTCAGCGGACAGGCCTGCACAGATAGAAAGATCACTCTCCTCCTCCTCCACATTCTCCTGAGAGGCGGGAAGGGCAGAGATCACCTTCCATCCATATATCACCAAGATGGAACCGGCCTTTGCATCACTGGGCCACAACTCCAGCCACAGGGGCACAGCATTACTCGAGCCCCCTCCACAGGTCTGTTGGCTCGGCTGGTACAGGCTGTGGATAGAGATCATACTCCATCAAGAGGCAGGGATCTCAGTTGCACTCCTGAGCACTCTCACAGAAAGAGATCTAGATCCAGAAGCTGGAGAAGAAGGCACAGATCTCCAACACCTTCCTCCTCTTACACACGCATGTCACACAGAGACTATTTGCTTACTCTTAATGACAACCCACCGTCAAGGGTCTCTCCGGTGGATGACGGCACTTTCCAGGACGTGCTTTCCAGAGGGGCGGCGAAGCTAAACATCCGTATGCCGACTCGGCAGAGCTAGTCTTCTGTTATCTTCGAGACTTTACATCAGAGGGCAGCATCTAGACAACTGCTACCATTGGTGCCAAGACTAATGGAACCGGTTATGGACATTTTCCTTAAGCCGGCGACCCTCAAGACCGCACCAGCTAGGATTCTGAAAAAATATTGTTCACTGGAAGAGGACCTGCTTTTTCTTAAATCTGACCCCCCTACTGGATTGTTATAATCGCTGCGACAAAAGACTCACGCAGTTGCCGCCTCCTCTACTGTTTCACCAGATAAGGAGAGTAAAACACAGGATTCGTGGGGAAGGAAGGTCTGTTGCACATCAGCCTCTATGATCAAGGTATCGAGTGCATCAGCTCTGTTGGGTCGATATGACAGGTCTTTGTGAGACTCTCGTCAAAGATTTACAGAAAAGCTGCCCAAAGAAGATCGCAAGGATTTTGAAGAGATCTTGCAAGAAGGCAGCTTGTGGCGAACCAAGTTATCAGCGCCGCAGCTGATGGAGCTACTCTGTCGGCTCATACCTATGCGCATGGGATATACGCTAGAAGAACTTCATGGCTCTGACTCGCAGCGCTTAAACCAGAAGCAGTCTCGGATCCTCAATCTTCCCTTCTCTGGCTCATCTTTATTCGGTGCACACACTGATGAGCAAGTGTCCTGGATGAAGACGGAGCTAGACACACTAAAGGCCGTGGGTCTAGGAAAGAAGAAAGCGTTCCGAAAACTAATCGGGCCTGACAATCAGCGATCCTCTCAACAGAAGGTTGAAACCCCTCATTGGCAGAAAAACCAGGATAAGCAGGGACAACCGAGATCTCAATACCAAGGTTGGCGTTCCTCCAGAGGAAAAGGAAACTAGCGTCAGTAACACCTCCGCCATGATGCAGACAATGAGTGCCCACTTCCCCCCGTTGCCGTTCACCACTCCAGTGGAGGGGGAGGGGTGAAGGTAGTATTGTAAATCATCAGTAAGAGTGGCGAGCTATCACAAAGGACCAGTGGGTGTTAGCTACACTGCAGAATGGGTACTCTACGTTTTTGAGGCCATCCCCCCCCCCATTCGATTCCTCCAGTTCCATCATCGTTCCATCAGATGAAGATGTTGCAGAGTGAAGTTGCCACCCTTCTGCGAAAATCGGCCATCGAGAAGGTGCCAATATCTCAACGAGGGAGAGGGGTCTACTCAAGATATTACTTGGTAAAGAAGGGTCGAAAAGCTGAATACAGACCCATTCTGGATCTGCGGACACGCAAAACTTCTCCTTTCTGATTGACTTGTTGAATGTTGGCTCCATCAAATATATCCATATCTCAGGCAGGGAGATTGGTTGTGTTTGCTGGATCTACAAGATGCCTACTTTCACGTTCCGGTCAGTCAGCATCACAGACAATATCTGAGATTCCTGGTGGGATCTTCACACTACCATTTCAAAGTTCTACCCTTCGGGTTGAAGTCAGCTCCCCGAGTGTTCACGAAGTGCATGGCAGTGGTGGCAGCCGCACTACGCCGCACAGTTACCTTCGTGTACCTGTACTGGGACAACTGGCTGTTAAAGGGTCCCTCCTCCCACAGTGTGAGGAGTCATTTCCTACAATGCCTAGAGCTTTGTCACCTGCTAGGCCTTCATGTGAACTTTGACAAATCAAGTCAACAACCCACACGGAGTATCTATTATCTAGGAGCTCTGTTAGACTCCGCGATAGGTGAAGTGTTTCCATCGGAGGAGAGACAGTTTTCCATCGTACAGAAATGCAAACTAGTTCTGGGCAACAGAATGCCGTCGGATTGCCTCCCTGTTAGGGCCGATGGCATCTTGCATCTTCCTGGTCCCCAATGCCAGGCTGTGAATGCGTCCTCTGCAACAGGGACTGGAGGACAAGTGTGATCAGCAAACAGCTGGCTGGGACGACAAAATAAGTCTCTCAAACGCAGCAAGAGCATCCATCCCATGGTGGATGAAGGAGAATATGCAAGTAAGGATACCTTTTCATCAAGCACCTCCCTCTCAGACACTAATCAGCGCCTCCCTCCAGGACTGGGGAGCCCACATGGGGTCTCTCCAGACGCAAGGACAATGGTCATCAAAAGAACGATCATATCACATAAATATGCTGGAGCTGAGAGCAGTTCACCTGGCCCTCAAGGCTTTCCTCCCTTCGATTCGAGCAAGCTCCATTTTAGTACAGACGGACAATACCACCACCATGTACTGCCTGAACAAACAGGGGGGAACTCGCTCACACACCTTGTCTCTGGAAGCTCAAGCTCCCTGACATTGGCTTCTGGCACGGAACCCATCAATCACAGCAGTACACCTGCCGGGAGAACAGAACACGAAAGCGGATGCTCAGTCGACTCTTCGAAGACCGACAAGACTGGGTACTGAACGACGAGGTCGTTGAAGACCTATTCCAGGCTTGGGGTCATCCCAACATCGACCTCTGCGCACAACGAAAATACAAAATGCCGAGAATTCGCCTCAAGGTTCTACTGGTCAGGGTCGAAGGGGAATGCCCTTTTGATAGACTGGTCAGGGGCATTTGTGTACGCCTTTCCACCCCTTCCTCTCACTCTGAAGGTGGTGACTAAACTCGGTCATTCGCACACGAGAATGATCCTAATTGCCCCGGACTGGCTGAGACAATGGTGGTACCTGGACCTTGTGCACCTGTCAGAATGCCCTCACAGGAGACTGTTGTGCAGGCCGGACCTGCTGTCCAAGATGAATGGGAAGATTAATCACCCCAACCTTCCCCTCACTGAACTTTGCAGTATGTCTTCTGAGGTCCTCCAGTATGGCCATTTAGGACTGCCACAAGACTGCATGTCCATCCTAAAAGAAGCGAGGAGGCTGTCCACTAGACACTCGCACGCATGTGGTGCATTCAAAACAATTGTAACCCAACCGAGGGGCAGGAGGAAGTCATTTTACCATACTTGCTATACCTAGCTAAAGCATGCTTGAAGTTTCCTTCCATTAAGGTGCACTGATCAGCCATCACTGCACATAGGCGCTCGCCTTATCAGCCTTCTTTCTTTCAGTTGCAGGTTGTGAAAGACCTCATACATGGTCTGAAAAATGTCTACCCTCCGGTCTGGCCTCCTTCACCGCTCCGATAGCACCAGGTTCAGCTCCCAAAGTTGATGGGTCTGCCTTTCGAACCTATCCAGAAAGCAACCTTGCAACTCCCAGATCTTCAACGGCCCCTCAAAGAACCTCAATCAATGCCACAGCTAGACTTCTTACTGGCTCCAAAAGAAGCTCCCACATATCACCGGACCTAAGATCCCTTAATTGGCTACCTTTTGAAGCCAGAATTCATCTAAAAATAGCATGTATGACGCATAAAGCCATTCATCACAATGCACCCAGCTATCTGGCACAAACTGGCGCCCTCATGTGGGAACAAATCTTCCAGAAGTGCCAAAAATCTTACTGAAACCGCAAAGATTCAGCAAAGAAGAAAACATACAAACGAACCTTTACAGGGATGGCGCCCATTATTTGGAATGCTTTGCCCTCAAACTAGACTTAATCCCTCTACTGCATTCTTCAAAAAAGAAGTGAAATCTCTTCTCATGGCTAAGTTCACTTGAGCATGGGCTACTGTTATTATTCGACTCAACATTTAATCTACATGGAACTATATATTTACTTTCCATCTATGTATCCCAGATATTGTCTATATTATGCTTGATATACATGGAACGTTTTGTTATGCACCATATACCTATGTATCTACGATATGGTGATTACACGATCATGGATTGACATGAAACTGTTATTTACCATGTACCTATGTATCTAAGATCTTTACCTTGTAAAGTGCTCTGATACCCGTTTGTGCTATATAAAACTTTCAAATAAATACCTCACGTGGAAGGTGGCTTTCCTGGTAGCGATCACCTCAGCTCGGAGAGTGAGCGAAATATAGGCCCTCTGCTCTAAGGAACCTTATACGGTTTTCCATCTCAATAGGGTGGTATTGAGGACTCATTCCCTCTCTCCTTCCTTCCGAAGGTTGTGTCTGATTTCCATGTGAATCAGAGCATATCTCTACCGACCTTTTTCCCTCATCCCTCCACCCCAGCTGAGAGGGCTTTACACTCTCTTGACCTAAAGAGTTTTAAAATTCTGTCTGGTTAGGTCCAAGTCAATGAGAAAATCTGATCAACTATTCGTTAACAATGGGTCGATCAGAACAGGTTTTCCAGCCTCAAAGTGATCCATCTCCCGGTGGATAGTTACTTGCATCAAGTTAGCTTATCAACGAGCACAAAAGCACCTTGGGCCTGCTCCCACGGTGCATTCCACAAGAGGAAAAGCGGCTACGACTGCTTTCCTTCATAACGTGCCGATCTCTGAGATCTGTAAAGCGGCAACTTGGAGGTCCGTCCATACATTTACGAGGCACTATTGTCTAGATTCAGACTCAAGAGCGGACACCCAAGTAGGCAAAGCTGCCTTGAGGAATCTGTTCAACAGCTGATTGTGGCTGTTGTATGTTGGGTCATTCACTCATTTGCCTGCAGGTGAAATATAGACTTGCTATTCTATTTAGTGCTTAAGACTATTGATGAGGATCCCCTGGAAGAGAAGGATAAGTTACGCAACTGTAATCCTAGTTCTCTTCCAGGGGTGTCCTCTTCAAAGTCATAAGCAACCCACCCACCTCCCCATGCAAATGAGATAAAGGATATCTTTGGGCCCTGATCTTCAGGGTTACGCGAAGAACAACTCACCTAACTGTCACCCCTGAGGCATGATGGGAAGCTAGGGGTCATGGCTGCCTTACCTGCACGGTGCCAGTTTTCTGTGTGAAAATGCTTTCATTTTCTATACTGTTGGATTACAATGCAGCCTGTAGGCTGACAATGTCTGCTTTTTCTTTGCAGTGTTTTCATGAGGTTTACTAATTAGAGTTGAAGTGCTACCTGCCCTCTTGTGTTTTTATGCATATACTATGTGTTTGCAAGAGCAATTTATTTGTTGTTAAATTGTTTAGCCTCCTAGATGGGGGCTGCATTGGTATGAGGAAAAATGGTGTGTATGTATATATGTATATATATATATATGTTTTTCATATATCATTTTTATTTTTTCTGGGGTCCCTGCACATGGGTGGGAATATTCATTGCTTATGACTTTGAGGATACCCCTGGAATAGAACTAGGATTACAGCTAAGTAACTTATGCGTACTTGATATTCAATAAGATACTCACTTCTCACTTGTCCTGGGCAAATCTGTGGGAAACTGCCTCTGCTGGGATGGTTCATAGAGGATGCTAGCAGCTCATAGGCTGCATTCAACAGTTGGTCCTTTTTTAAAAAGGAAATTAAATTGGCGATTTAAAACGTGGCTCAAGTCCATTATAGCCTGTGGTATTATTTAAATACTGCTTGTATGTTACCGTGGAACACCCATCTCGATGAGTGGGAATGATTCAGGAATGTGACTCTATGAAAGATGCCAAAACTGGATAACCGTAGTAAGTAACTCATTTTCTACAGCACCATGGACAGCTAGGGCAACTGCACCCGGGCTTCTCGAACCAGGTAAAACCGAAGTGACTGTCAAGGCTTGGTCCTGGGACCCGTCATCACCTTTACCCTCTTTGGGCTCCACACAACTTGACATGCAAGTGACCGATTATCACTAGTGTTTTTCCCTATTGACCGCAATGATAAAGTTTTGCAGTACTGTTTTGCACCCATTTAGCATTCCTTCTAAAGTCCAGAACTCTGGTTCTATCTATTGTATTTGTTTATTTGTTTTTTCTCATACATTTTTATTGGTATTTGTAAGTAACCGCATTACATCTGTATATGTGGGCAACGTTTGCTTTAGTTAACACCTACAGAAAACTTTGTTCCCTACACAGTCCTTTCCAATATAATGCATACAGAATGTCATTAAAATAATTCTTCTTCCCCCCCCCCCCGCTCCCGCCCTACCCCCCCTTCCCTTGTGCCATAACTACAACCCACTGCCCTGGCATAGGTCAGCCACCCCTCTAGCTGAGTGCACTGTTCCAGTGGTGAGGGATCAGGTGCATGAGCCCTGTATCCCTACAGCATCAATGTCAATTCTTAGACATTGTAAGTGCAGTAATGCCATTAAGAGTATATGGTGCTTGGAGTTTGTCATTATGAACTCTACAGCCCCATAATGGCTTTACTGAAAACTGGGAAGTTTGGTGTCTAACTTCTCAGCACACTAAACCCACACTGGTGCCAGTGTGGGATTTATTCAAAAATGCACTCAGAGGTCATCTTAGAGATGCCTCCTGAAAAACGACCTAACACTAGTGTCCAGGCTGAGCGGCTGCTCGCCACCTGCCACCACCAGAAATGTTTCTGGACCCTTGGGTCGAGAGCCTTCTGCTCACTGTGGTCTGAAACAATTCACTTCCTAGGATAGGGTTTCAGGCCTCCCCAGGATGGGTAGGGTCCATGAAGGGGAAGCTTCAAGGGCTTGCCGCCTTTGTGAGCTACCCCAGGCCTTTGCTGCTTCCAGCAACTGGCCCTGATCGGTTCTGCGCCCCACTTTCGGCAAGAGAATCGGCGGGATAATAAAGAGAGGAAGGTGTGCCCACCTTTGCTAACCCCACTCCTCAGGTGGGGGAGGCAAGGTGAAGCAGAACTGTCCCACCAGCTTGCAAATGGGAGGGGTACCCAGCCAACCAGAGTGAGGTATATGCACCCCCTCCCACTGGAGGGTGGCGTAATGGGGGTGTCCCCACCCTAAGGAAGGAAAGTATTGGTCCCAGTCGTTACCTGTAACGCCCCTAAATCTAGTTTTTAGGGGCACCCCTTAACCTTGCCTCCTCAAACCAGAACCAACCAAGAAGCCGTGCTGAATCTAAGAGTAGACTGCCCACTGACTTGGGCCCAGCCCTACCGGCCTGTGCGCACCTCGAACCTGCAACAGCAAAATCCTGGTGTGTCCTACAGGTAGCAGCATCAAGAACCCGAAGGACCTTCCCTGCCCTACCTTCCAAACCAGGCTTTTTCCCGTGAGCACCACATTTGCTCAACCGACTGTCTCCGGCCAAATCTGCGGGTTTGCACATGACCGTCACGGCCCGAGTGGTCCAGCACCACGAGGAGGTCTCCTTGATGATCCTGACCTGAGATCTGGTGTTCTCTGACCTGACTCCACCCTCCAAATGACGCCTGCAGTCTCTTGCTTGAGGACCCCCCACGACCAGAGCTGGTAAGAAATCCTGACTCCTAAAGACACCCATGCACCCAAGTCCCATGGCCTTGGGTGGCCCAACCGAACGTGTCCCAGCTTCCCCAGGCACACCAACTTATCTCTTCAACTGGTGGTCACCTCCAGAAGATCTTCTCCCCCGAGCCTGCAGTCTTTGGAACCAGAGAGTCCCCATTTAAAACAGGGCACCCAGTGCCAAAACAGCACCCTGCACCCAGCCGCTGCTGCGGGTGTACTTTGGGTGCTATCTCGGATCCCCCTTTGCCCTGAGCCTAACACCAGGAGCTTTGTTCCCACAATTTTGTGACGTGCTCATGAGCAGCCGCCAACCGGATGCTGCCTTTTCCCCATTGGATAACATTGGGCCTCCGCACTCTGCACCAGGCCGCCGAGGGTGCTTTGAGAGTGCATCCATGACCCTGAGGGAACCCTGGTTCTTACCCCAGAAAACCAACTCCCACAAACTTGTTCTTTCCTGCAAATTGATAACTTAATTTCCTCTAATAGGATTGCATTGACTGCTTTTCTTTGAACATTCTTCTAAGTGTGGAGTTGGTTTGTATGGAACATTCCATAACTGTCTATGTACTAAAAGTGAATTACTTACCTTTTGTCTAGGAAATGTCTGTGTGATATCTAGGCATATCACACTGATTAGAAAGTTATCTGAAAAGTATCGTACATAGTAATCTGAAAAGTAATTTAGAAACATTGACTTACCTGTAATTCATTCAACTGCATTTGAACCTGCATTCAACTGTAAAACATTGCAAAAGATTTTGCAAAGCATTTATTTCACTTATCTGCACCAGGCTGGGCTTGGTTCTGAGAAATAAAATAACTTAATATTTATATACGAACAAACTGGTCTGAGTTCAGTCTTTGAGTGTGTGACAAACATTTGTTGTACATACTCCATGAGCAAATGATAACCCTACCCTCTGAAAAAGCCTTACTGCTGGCCCACCATACCACAAATAGAGTAAGGTGTTATCTACTTTTACCTCTGCCTACCTTCGGGGTTCCACTGGACTCTGTGCACACTGTACCTCATTTTGGTATAGTATATACAGTGCCAGCTTCATACAAAGTTCAAGTCGATTATTGGACATTGCCAGTGAACAGGGGATCCATCTTGATTATAAGTCCTGGGAACTGGCGATTAAGAGTTCCAGAGTTACATGATGGCTACACTGAAACTAAAGATGTTTGATATCGGACATCTCGTATTAATAAGCCCATACTGATTCCACTGGTGAATTTATTAATACATGCACCCAGAGGGTGCCTTGGGGGTATTCCCTGTTGACTGGTGTAGTCTAGCCTGCCACTACAGACCGGTTTCTGACCCCCTGGAGGTGAGATTCTACGCTCCGAGGGCAGAATCCATGCCTGCTCCGGCTGGAGGCGTTATCACCTCCTTCAAGTAGGATGGCTAATAATTGGGCAGGAGGCTTCCAGGGCCTCTGCCGCCTTTCATGTGCGACCCAATGTTTCCCCAGACATGAGAAATGCCACTCCCTGCTCCGGGCACATTTGGCACCAGGAGAGGCAGGAAAGTCAGCTAGTCAGAAGGTGTGTTCACTGTCGGGCCAGTTCCACCCATAAGGTGGCTACCTGATGTGAACACAAACTATGATTCCACCATCGTGGTTTGTAGTGAAATAAGGCTCACTGGTCCAGTATGCCTACTTCCCACAGTAATTGGTCATATATATGGGGTGTAGTCACCCTAAAGGTAAGTAGCCCTCTGGCTACTACCTGTTACTCCCCTTAACACCCCTAAATAGTCTTTAGGTGGTCCTTGACACCTTGAACACAGATTTGTCTGACTGAAGAAAGAAGAGAGCACAAAGCTGCTAAAACAAGAACTGAAGATTTATTGTGGACTTTTGGTGCCAAGCCCTGCCTGCACCAATCTGGACAATCGTGAAGAAATAGACTAGTCCAGCAGCTGAAACTGTACCAAGAACCCTGGTAGACTGCCAACCCGCCACAAATTGCCAGCCATCTCCCTTGGAGTCGAGGAGCTACTCCCGTGCAGTCCGCTGGCACCAAAACAGCAGAGTCCGGTTTACTGTACTGCAACTCGCCATTCATACTGATGCTTCAGCTGCCCCGGAAAATGTCTGCTTACTCCAGAAGGTCAGATCCATCTCCCCACCAAGTGAGAGGACACCAGGACCAACCAGGCAAGACTCCAACAGACCGACAACCGCAAAGCCCTATTATACACCAGCCCAGCTGACCAAACCCTTCTGCGCCAGAGATCCCCAGCCCCAGCTACTGAGAACTGACTGTGCTGTCTTGCTTCCAGGACCCTTGCGAACCAAGCCCCCATTGAGAGCTCCCGTTCTTGTTTCTAAGCCCCTCTGTGCTGCCTGTTTTTAGATGCCCCCCCCCCCCCCCCCCCTTCGGTGTATCGCATAATTCTACCAGCCCGACCAGCATGCCTGCACTCGGACGCCCCAAGCAGGTAAACTCAAAGTGCTGGTGGTACTTTGAACCTTGCCCCCCTACCCCTTAAGTCCTGAAGGGGACCCCCAGAAACCTATTGCAAGTACCTGTATAACGTATATGCCTTGTTCTCCCATGTGAAAGCATTGTCCGTAAAGACTCATTTAAGCGATCATTTTACTTACATGTGATCTGTATTTTAAAAAGTACCTACATGATGAGGAAGTTCTTGGTATCAAAATGTATATAGAAATAGCTATATTTTCCTAACTTGGTCTCAGACTTGAACTGGGTGATCTCATTTATTGCCTATGCTTAGCAGTATCCTCTGATGAGCCTAGCTGCACACCTACACTGCCACAAAACGGAGCATTTAGTGTGATCATTGTTGCCTTTGTAAACCATTACGGGTCACCTGGACTCTCTTCAGAGTGTACTATATAGTGTCCGCTTCTTACAAGCATCACCATATAAGACTCGTTTTTCCTACAGTATACAAGAAAGCGCATTTCCCATTTAAAGTTTTGGACGAAACTACACTATTCTACATTAGAAGAGTTTACAAGTTATAAGACTTACCCTACAAGAGGTAAAAAAATAAAAAAAAGCAGCCTGTCACAAGGCTGTTTTAGCCCCATTGAATTTCAATGTTTAATTCAGTAGCCAATTGTAATTTTAAAAAAACACACTAACATAAGAATAGGGACCAGGAGATTATTTGTTTCATACAGAGCACTGTAAACATTTTTCAGCATGCAGACTTTCTTTGTGTGGTCTTGCCGATGGCATTTCACCAACTGAACTGCAGCCCTAATTAAACATAGCTGCAGTTGTAGGTGGTGAATTGCCCAGCACGGTGTGAAGGAGAGTGTAGTTATGGGGGCCACCACATAAAGACAGTCATTGTGGGATAAACATCCACATTGAAAATCTGTTTGCTCCTCAGGGAAATGTCTGCAAATATGAATTTTCAATTTTTGAATGGTTTCAATATCGTTCACAAGAAATGTTCTGTCACATAGGGTAATGGGACAGGGAGGTTTCACCTTCACACAAGGTTCTCTACAGTGTTCAACTTATCAACATGCTTGTATCATGCACTTAACTGATGTTAATGTTTTGTACTTTCAATAGCTTTCAATTAATTGAAATACTATGATTTCCCCTGAACCCCCTCCTCGTCCAACTCCACCAGCAAGAATATCTCCTCCAATGTAGGGAAACTCGCAATAGAAATACCCAACCCAATGCACTGATTAGCAGTGCTTTTGCATTCCTTTAACCCCTTTTGTGCCCATGACGAGCTGGACTACTCTCAATGATGGCCTCTCTGATGTGAACGTTCCTCGTCGGTAGGTCCGTCTTGGCAGTGTTTGTGTCTGGGCTGGAGACTGAAAAAGCCTACCCCGGGTATTGGTTCCGAGTGACTCCTGTGGGTCCTGGCATCTCCAGTCTTGGTAGGGAGATGGATCTGACCTCTTGGAGCACTGAGAACTCCTCCTGGGATGCTGCTTCCTTGGACGTGGGAATGGCTTTTGGGGGGCAGGGGGGGGGGTGCGGGGCAGGTAGCAACACAGTGTACTGGGTCGATGTGGTCTGTGACTGCATGGGAGTGGTTTATTAACTTAAAAGGCGATGCTGGTTGTTTGGCAAAGTGCTGGCAGCCGTGCGAGTCATTAGGCGGATGCACAGCTGCAGGACGAGTTGGGTCTTTGCAGTTGTGGAGACATGAGCAGGCAGGCGTGGTTTGGTGCTAAGTCCACAGCTAGTTTACAACTGCGTTTTTCCTTTAATCAGTCGAATCGGAGTTCCTGGTGTCAGGGGGCTACCTAAATACCCACTTTAGGGGTGCTAAAGGGAGTGAAGGGCTGTAGCCAGTGGACTACTTAACCTTGAGGTGACTTCCTGTGAGCATAACCCTGTCCCAGAGTTCCTAATTACACCAAAAGCAGGATTGTAGAACTCTTCTTTTGTGGAGCACATCAGGCAGTACAACTTAGGGGTGTGACTAGCCTGTTGGTTCAACACACCTACTTGTATAGCTAATTTCCCAGTTGTCCTGGTGCCAAGTAGGCCTCAGTGCAGGGGTGGCATCTCCAAGGTCTTTGGGAAGCCGGGGTTGCATATCAAAGGCGGCAGGAGCTTTGAAGCCCCTGGCCTTAATATAATAAATCACTACCAGTCAGCCAGTCCACTAGATAGTATGTTTTTTAGGGGGCACCTCTAAGGTGCACGTCATCTGTACTGTTGCCGGTACTAGAATTAAGACAAGGTGTTTTATACCAAACACCATAGGCTTTGGTAAAGCCATAATGCAGCTGGGGAACTTGTTATGATCAGTGCCCAGTACATATACTTAAGATGGTTTCCCTGTTCACTTGTACCATCTATTAATTGAACTAGACAGCACAGGCACATATCTGCTTGTGCAGATATGCCTTCACATGTAATGTAATTCATCCTGCCTTAGGGCTACAAGGCCTGCTGTAGGGGCGATTTACATATGTTGCATGCAGTGATTTTCACTCATGGTTTGCACCATGACACGCAATCTGTGATAGCAGCTGCACGCAGTTTGTATCGAGATCCCTTACAGTGGCATTGATATAGGCTGCAGCCCGTGGGGACTATACTTAGTATGCCCTAGGTACCAGGGGTACCACTTACTAGGGACTTGCAGGAGTTGCTTAGTGTGTGACAATTGGGTGACAATTAGACTATTTACCTTGTTTTTAGGAAAAGAGCACTTGGGTCTGGTTAGCAGGGACCCGGTGCCCCTCAGTCATCACCAGTGGCAAAAAGTGCGGGTGAGCATGAGAAAAATGGTTACTTTGCTACAGCTGCAACCATTTGTATTTTGATTCCTCGTAAGTAATGAATTCAGTGAATACGAAGAATGAAAAAATGAAAAATCTGCATGGGGCTATTGATGTCAGTTGAGGTTTGCATTAACATATGAGTGTTTTCTCTACAGAGGAAATGGTTATAGATCCCTATGATGGAGAGCAAGGATTAATTGTTAAGTTTTTTAAATAAGAATTTCTGTTAAATTGTGAAAGTGATATTACATGACAGAACACCTTTAAACCAGCAGCAGGGACACCATTTTACACTGACATCTTTTAATGTATATATTCATAAAGATATTTTTCTTTCAGCTTTCTGTGCAGAGCTCAAAAGGAGTGTACCAACATTTGATGCTGTTGTCACACCAGATGACGTGCGGTACTTTACGAGTGAGACGGATGACATTACCAATTTGGAAGCAAGTGTGCTTGAAAAACCTTATGATGTTCAACTATGGCTCAAATTGGCCTATAGGTATCTGAATCAAATGGAGGGGTAAGTGTTGTACATATGGGTGTGTGTGTATATGCATGTATGTGTGTGTTCTTTCATAAATGATTTTTCAATAAGTGTATATGGTCATCTAAAATTATAATTCATGCTTTTGCAAATGTGTCCTTGTTATACGGTCTTTAACTTGTAAAATGAAATGATAGTGTATGAAGCTGGCTTTTAAGTGGTGAACCAAAATGAGGTACACGATGTAGAAAATTCAGAGTCCTATTGGCTTACAGGGCTAAAATTATGAAATAGTAGAAAATGACATCTGTCAAATTTGAGGCATGAACCTTGAACACATTAATGTTGTTCTATGGGTGAGCTGTTCTTCTGGACTTTAAGAGATTAGAGGCCAAGGCCCAAGAAAGCACCAACAGCCGTGGGGTGTCCGGGTGCAGAAGTGCTGCACACATTGGTAGTCTTGAATGCTACATTCTAAAGTCAATGGAAAAAGCACCTGTAAGAAAAAGACTACAAGAAGGGACTGGGGGACAAGTCCGGCAGAACCCAAGGAAGTCTCGGCCCTTGCAGGTCTCAGGACTACAGAGAAACAGTCGGTTTACTTTAACACGGGCTGGGGAGCTTGGGTGCAGGGTGTTTTGTCTGGTGGATCGGTGAGTAAGAGGCTGTCACGGTTCTTGGTTTACCTACAGACAAGGTAAAAAACACAGCAGGGCCACTCTTGGTGCAGAGCTGACCTCTTTTGAAATCCCTTAATGTGGCTCCAGTATCTCGGATATTGGTGGTGGGAGGCTCCTGAGGGTCCTGGCGTCTCCTAGCTTCACAGGGAGACTGATCTTAGCTTCTGGAGCAACGAAGTTTTTTCTGGAGCGCTGCTTCCTCGGTGGGCCCCGGGGGTCAACAGAACGATGTTCCAGGCAGATGTGGTCGGTGGCTCCTCCCCGCCCAGGGAAATGTTGCTAGTTTGATTAAGTGCTGGGGGTTTGGTGAGGCAGTTTCACTTCTTGATGAGTCGGTGTTGGCGATTGTTGGGGAAAGCAGCAGCCAGGCAAGGTTGTACGCCAAGTTACATGCTGGTCCACAGTTCTCATGTCTATGGCTCTTCCTTGTCCTCCGTTCAGGCAGACTAATCTGAGTTCCTGATGTCAAACGACCCCCTAAGTACTAAATTTAGCGGCTTTAAGGGTAGTGAAGCTAATAGCCAATGGGTTACTTACTCCTGGGGTCACTACACCCACTATATTACCATTTTCTGTGGGGTAAGGACATAATCCTGTCCCAGAGTTCCTAATTCCACCAAAAACAAGATGGCTGAACCCTTCTTTTGTGGAGCACATTAGGTAGCTCACCTTAGGGGTGTGATTAGCTTGGTGGTGCAACTCGCCTACTTGCATAGCTAGTTTCTCACCTTTCCTCGTGCCAAATAGGCCTCCCTGCAGGGGGTGGCATCTCCCAGGTCTGGGGTAAGCCGGTGTGGGGGGGGGGGGGGGGGGGGGTCACATATCAAAGGTGGCAGAGGCTTTGAAGCCCCTGGCCTTGACATGGAAATCACTAGCCATCCTGCAGAATATGGATCCGGATCAACACTGGTCCTACCACTGTGACTTAACCTGACATTGTTTCCACGCCGAGACTCCAGACGCCACAGGGGCCCACAGGTGGTGCCAGTCCCATTCTTATCCCCGACGACCCAGAATGGCACCTACTGGCACCAATAGAACCCTTAGTTTCTAGGTCGCTTCCTCAGTCCTATTCTGAATGGCTAGGAATAGAGGAAGATTGGGAGGGTTTGCTGGTCCCTTTACAAGACCAGGCTTATCAAGAAATACTCGTATGAGTAATTTGGTGAGGCCCGCAGACTGGATACCTCTCCAGATTCTGGCCTGCTTACTTCCCCTACCGCAACTACGGAAGAGGGAGCTTCATGCACTATGGTGGTGTGAAGGGCAGCTGAGGTCCTGTACATTCAGTTCCCTTCAGTGGCAGAACATCTTGACAGAGGTACTGCAGCTTCGTGTCGCCTCCTCGATACCCTTGCTGCCTCTGTGCGATCTGACTGGCATTGAATGCTTTTCTATCATCCAAGGGAAGGCTAGTGTAGGTGTTCATGAACAACCCCACCACCTTGTGGTACTGCAACAAACTGGGCGGGTGGGGTCATAGACCTTTTATCAAGAGGCCCTACATCTCCGGACATGTCTGGAACAGCAGGCATATATATATATATATATATATATCCTGCTGTTCCAGACATGTCCGGAGATGTAGGGCCTCTTGATAAAAGGTCTATGACCCCACCCGCCCAGTTTGTTGCAGTACCACAAGGTGGTGGGGTTGTTCATGAACACCTACACTAGCCTTCCCTTGGATAATAGAAATATATATATATATTGGTTCAACACCTGGCAAGTTCCCTGAACTCCATGGCGAACAAACTCTGCTGTTGATGCCTAGCGGATAACTAATGTTCTTCATCTGTAGGTGGCGCAAGGTCTCTTAGCGGTGGAGAGAGCCTTAGTTCGCTCTGTTTGCCTCTGCCAAGAACATGCAATGTCAGGAGTTTGCGTTCTTCAGTTTCTAAGGCGGCTCTCGCTCAGACTCTTTTTGTCAAGTGTGAAGCTCAGGCCTCCTGTTCACCTTTCCACCCCTCCCACTCCTGCCCAAATTTTTCAAGATCGGGAACGACCAGACCGAAGTCATCCTTGTGGATCTGGACTGGGCTTGGATAGTCTGGCATCCGGAGTTACTGAGCATGGCCATTGATCTTGCAATCAGGCTGCCCTTTCGGGAGGATATTGTGTCTCAGCAGCAGGGAAGGGTCCTGTCAACTTTCCGCTTTTTTGTGTGGAGATTGAGCGGCAGCGGTTGATAGCTTTTGAATTTTCTTCCGAAGTTTTCAATGTTTTTCTGGCAGCCAAGTGTCCTTCCACCAAAACTGTATACACATGCCTTTGTAATAGATTTGTATCACATTGTACAGAAAAGTCCATTGACCCACTTTTGCCTCCTTTTTCTGACTTTTTGCTTTTTCTTACCCTTGCCCAGCAAGGCTGTGCTGTGGGCATTTGGAAGGATCATCTTTCTGCTTGGCCTTCATGTGGCTCCCTGACCAACCCTCTTTATTTAAGTCCCCTGTTGTGAATAGATTTTTGAAGGGGTTTGTGCATATGTTACCTTAGTTTCCTTTTATTATGCCTCAGTGGAACCTTAAATTGGTCCTCACATTATTGATGTGTGCTTCTCTCAATCCTCTTCAAAATTGACCTCTCCTGCTGCTAACAATTAAATCAGCCTTCCTTGTGGCAATTAAAACAGCCCAGGGAGTGAGTGAGCTGTAGACTTTGCCTTTCAAGCCTTCACTCTTCTCAGTTTACCCAGAATAACTGCTGCTTAGCACCTCTTTCCTACTACAAGTGGTAACACTATTTCATGTTGGCCAGTCTTTCACCTTGCCCACTTTCTAGGCTCTTCCACATCCCTCTAAGGAAGAGGAGCAACAACACTGTTTGGACCCAGAAAGAGCATTATTCTACCTTGATAGCACATGAGTTCGGGTGGACGACCAACTCTTCGTAGGGTATGTTGGTGTGAAGAAAGGCAGGGCGATGCAGAACCTGACTTCTGTAGTAGGGGATCTCTGTGTATAGTCATAATCTAGTGAATAGTCCCGCCCATGTGCGTGGACCCCGGAGCAATAAAAAATAATCTCTAAAAGGTGACAAATCATGCAGACCTGCATACACCTTTAAGAGAGAATTTAATTTAAAGACAGATAATGCAGCCTATACCCACAGGCTACACTGTCCAGTACTTCAACTAGAATTCCACCAACATCCACAAACAGCACTGCCTGTCTAGTTTTTCTCCACATAGGAAAAAACCCTGCCTCTACCAGCAAAAGCCTCTGGAATTATAGAGAGGAAGGAGTGGACAGACAAGCCCCATAGGCTGCCATTATGTGGCTTGGAACAGGATACTGTGCCTTTAAGAAAACTTTCCAGTTTTCCAGAACTTTCCCCAGTATCCCAGAATGCCCAGCAGGTCCCATTTACTTTCAGTTCTTTTTTCCGGCTCCTGCTAGCAGGACCCTGGAGCATTGAGCTCTCCCCTTTTCAAGGGTTTAATTGAGATTTTGGCAATTTTTGTCACTTTTTCTTGTGTTTAGTAGCTGGTACTGTCAACATGCCTGGCTTGTTCGACAAGTGCCCGGAATGTGGTCGAAAGAAGGCTAAAACCGATCCACACGAGGTGTGCATAGGTTGCCTTCCCCAGTCCCACGTGCCTGAAAGCTGTACCATCTGCCACTCGCTCTCAGCCAGGACCCTGAGGGACAGAATGAAAATCAGGCTTCCAGTTGTGGAGGAACGAAGACTGAAGGCACCAGGTGGGTCTGGAGGGGCTGATTTGGCCCATACTGAGGCCTCTGGGGGGCTCCCCAGGGGCAGGAAGACCAGTAAGCGCTCCCACTCCCCGTCGACGTCGAGGGCGTCGACGGCGACGTCGAGGAGGATGACCACCGTCTGTTCGCCGTCCCCCCAGGGCTCTGGGGAGAAGCGGCGTCGACGATCGCCGTCGAGGGACCTGAATAGGCCGCCGTCGACTACATCGGCGACGACGCCGTCGTCTGCTCCGTCCAGCGGTCGTCGAGATGGGACCCGGCGTCGGCATTCGCCGTCGAGGGATCGCAGCTCGCCGTCGATGAAGAGAAGGAGATCGACGTCGAGACGCTTGAGGTCGCCGTCGAGACGCTTGAGGTCGCCGTCGAGGCGAAGGTCGCCGTCGAGGCGAAGGTCGCCGTCGAGGCGAAGGTCGCCGTCGAGGCGAAGGTCGCCGTCGAGGCACAGGTCGCCGTCGAGGCACAGGTCGCCGTCGAGGAAGAGAGAGTCACCGGGATCGGTGTACTCGGTGGTGTATACGCCTCCTCGGATGCCTCCGTCGCCGCTGCCTCCACCTCCACCACCACCTCCACCACCACCTCCACAAACACCTCCACCACCGCCACCTCCACCACCACCACCTCGGCCGCGGACGCTGCCTCCGCCGCCCCAGCCTCTGTCGCTGCCACGCACCCCTGTGGGACCGCCGCCGGTTCCCCCGCGGTCGGTTTCCCTTCCACGGTACCCGACTCCGCCGCAGGGGACCCCGAAGCCACGACGCCCACGGTCGCCTGGACCACCGAGACCGGCGGACAGGCCGAAGCCGAAGAGGTCGCGCTCCCGCTCTCACAGGAGGAGAAGATCACGGAGCCGTGGACGGTCCTCGTCGGACTCAAGACGACGCCGTAGGAGGTATAGGTCCAGGTCGCGCACGCGCTCCTCGGACAGAGACCTTTCCCCGACGCTGTCGGACTCCCCGGGGACGAGGGTGTCTCCGGTGGATGACTTGGTCTCGTTCCAAGAGGTGCTGTTGCGAGAGGCTGCAAAGTTGGGTATCACGGTGACGGTTCCAACACCCACGACGTCCGTGATATTCGAGACGCTTCATAAGAAACACCTGTCTCGCCCCCTACTGCCTCTTGTACCAGGACTGGTGGAACCCGCCTTGGAGCTGTTCCTCACTCCCGCGACGACGAAGGCCGCTCCTTCCAGGCTCATGAAAAAGTACAGGGCCCCGGAGTCGGATCCGTCATTTTTGAGAGTGGACCCGAAGCCGGATTCGGTGATCGTGACGGCGGCAAGAAAACATGCGACCGCCCCGTCCTCCGCGGTTCCACCCGAGAAAGAAAGCCGCTGGCTGGATTCTGCGGGCAGGAAGGTGTGTGGTACCGCCGCCACCACCATGAAGGCGGCGAGTGCAGGGGCTTTGTTGGGCCGTTACGACCGGGCCCTGTGGGAGTCCCTGCAGCAATATGCAGACCTCCTGCCACGGGACAAGGAGGACTTCTTGGAGACGGTGCGCGAAGGCATGCTGGTGTCGAACCAAACGATCAGCGCAGCGGCGGACGTATCTTTATTGGCCGCCCACGCCTACTGTCATGGCATCCACCAGCGGCGCCATTCGTGGTTGCGCCTGACGTCCCTCAAGCCAGAGGCGCAGCAAAGAGTGGCCAACCTGCCCTTCTCGGGGGGAAACCCTGTTCGGGAAGCATGCGGACGATGAGATGGCCCGCATGAAGGCTGAGGCGGAAACCCTGACGGCCGTCGGGTTGGAGAAGGCCGAGAAAAAGCGCCCGTTCCAAAGGAGGTTCGGGTCGTCGGGCAGAGGGCGTGGGCAGGGCTCGGGACAGCAGCAGCCACAACAGCAGCAGTTCCGCAAGCCCTTCCAGAAGCGCCAGAGGGGTAGAGGAGGCCAGCAGGCTACTACCACAACCAAGGGCCCGGCCGGGTCTCGGCCCTGAGCGGTTACTTCCCCCTCAACCGTTACCCACTCCAGTGGGGGGAAGCATTCAATTTTTTCCGGCAGAGTGGAGAAAAATTACTCAGGACAAGTGGGTGCTGAATATTGTTTGCAATGGATACAGTCTTCGGTTTATCAGCCCGCCTCCAGCGATTCCGCCGGTCAGCTCTCGATTCCAGCTGAGAGAGCTCCAGGCGGAGGCAGACATCTTGTTGAGAAAAAAGGCGGTAGAAGAGGTACCTCTGTCTCAAAGGGGAAGAGGTCTGTACTCTCGGTTCTTCCTCGTTCGCAAGAAGGACAAGAACGAGTTCAGGCCCATTCTGGATTTGCGGCAGGCAAACAAATGGATTCGCAGAGAGAAGTTCCGCATGTTTTCGTTGCACCAGATTTACCCTCAGCTGCAACGGGGAGACTGGCTCTGTGCCATAGATCTACAGGATGCGTACTTCCATGTGCCCATAGCGAGGAAGCACAGGAAGTTCCTGCGATTCCAAGTCGGCGCCAATCACTATCAATACACAGTACTGCCATTCGGGCTAAAATCTGCGCCCAGGACCTTTTCGAAGAGCATGGCGGTGGTGGCGGCACACCTGCGGAGGAACAAGGTGTTTGTCTACCCGTATCTGGACGATTGGCTGATCAAGGCATCATCCTTCGCGGAAGCGCAAGAACACTTTCGATGGACGTGCGAGCTCTTGCACAAGCTGGGGTTACACGTCAACATGTCCAAGTCGGTCACGACTCCGGTCCAGTGCATACAGTACCTGGGGGCCTCCATCGATACGCGGTCAGCAAGCGTGTCTCCTTCGGAGGAGAGACTGTTATCACTCCTTCGGAAGGCTCAGGACTGCTCCATCGACGACAGTGCGGAAGGTGTCTTCTCTACTGGGATCGATGGCCTCCTGTATCTTCCTCGCGCCTCACGCTCGGCTACACATGAGACCACTGCAGGAGTGTTTGGAGGATCAGTGGGATCAGAGGACAGGCTCTTGGGACGACAAGATACGTCTGTAGCTGCATGCTCTACAGTCTCTGAAGTGGTGGTGTTCGGCGGAAAACCTCCTCAAGGGGGTTCCCTTCCACAAGGACATTCCCACGACGAGTGTCGTGACGGATGCGTCTCTCCAGGGCTGGGGAGCGCATTCCGGGGACTTGCAGATTCAGGGAAAGTGGTCTGCTTTGGAATCGACGTACCACATCAATTTCCTGGAACTCAGATCTGTCTTCCTGGCACTGAAGGCCTTCCTTCCGTCCTTCCAGACCAACTCGCTGCTGATACAGACAGACAATACAACCACGATGTATTATCTCAACAAGCAGGGGGGGTCGAGATCGCGCACTCTGTCGCAGGAGGCGCAGGCGATCTGGCGCTGGCTGCTGGCCAGAGGACTGACGATTACGGCCACGCATCTGCCAGGAGTGCAGAATGCTCAGGCGGACGCCTTGAGCAGGCTGATTCAGGAAAACCACGAATGGGTCATAAACGACAAAGTACTAGAAGTCTTCGCAAGGTGGGGGACTCCAGACGTAGATCTGTTCGCCACTGCCGAAAACAGCAAATGCCGAGACTTCGCATCCAGGTACTACCAGCGGGGGACGCTGGGGAATGCGCTATGGATCGATTGGTCGAACAGCTTTCTGTACGCTTTTCCACCCATTCCCCTGATTCCGGCGGTGCTTACCAAGTTGTCCCAGTCCAGGGCGTGGATGATCCCGATCGCCCCGGAGTGGCCCAGGCAGTGGTGGTTCACGGACCTTCTTCACCGGTCTCTCCTTCCTCACATGCGGTTGCCGTGCAGGCCGGACCTTCTCACGAAGTTCGGGGGGCGGATGGTGCACCCCAACCTCTCGTCTTTGAGTTTGGCGGCATGGCTCCTGAAATAGTGCAATATGGCCATCTGAATCTACCAGACGATTGTATGGACATTCTGAAGGAGTCTAAGCGACCTTCCACTAGAACATCCTATGCTTACAAGTGGAAGAGGTTCTGTATCTGGTGTAAGTCCAAGAACTTTGATCCGACAACATGTAAGGAAGATGTCATCCTTCCATACCTTTTACATCTGGCGCAGTCTGGCCTTAATTTCCATTCCATTAAGGTTCATCTGGCTGCTTTGACTGCTTACAGGAAATGCCCTTCACAGACTTCCTTCTTTCAGATCCCTGTGGTCAAGGATTTTTTGGAAGGCTTGAAGAAAGTGTTTCCTCCCGTCAGACTTCCCTCGCCTTCCTGGGACTTGAATGTGGTGCTGTCCAGACTGATGAAGGAGCCTTTTGAACCCATTCACAAGGCTTCATTGCAGCACCTATCCTGGAAGGCGGCGTTCCTAGTGTCCATTACATCTGCCCGCAGGGTGAGTGAACTTCAGGCATTATGTTGTCAAGAACCTTGTACTGTATTTCATGCTGCTAAGGTTGTGATGCGTACTCACCCTAAATTTCTTCCTAAGGTTATCTCTGATTTTCATGTCAACCAGACCATAACTTTACCTACGTTCTTTCAGAATCCCTCTTCGCCAGCGGAAAGGTCTCTCCATTCCCTGGATGTTCGGAGGGTGTTTTATCTGGATAAGACCAAGGATATTCGTAGGTCTGACCAATTGTTTGTTAATTATGGCTCAGTCAGGACTGGTCTTGCGACCTCTAAGCAGTCCATTTCTCGGTGGATTGTGTCCTGCATACAATTGTGTTATCAAAAGGCTAATAAGACCTTAGGGGGTAAACCTAAGGCTCATTCCACCAGGGGCAAAGCTGCCACGACGGCTTTGCTGCGTAATGTTCCGATTGCGGAAATCTGCAAGGCGGCCACTTGGAAGTCGGTCCATACCTTTGCTGCGCATTACTGTCTGGACACGGATGCCAGGGCAGATGCTCAGGTTGGGCAGGCTTCGCTGCGAAATTTGTTCGCACAGTAGTGGTAGTGTCTTGTGTGTTCTCCACCGCTTTTGTTGTGTGGGGATGGGCTTGCCATTCTATTCACTAGATTAAGACTATACACAGAGATCCCCTACTACAGAAGGAGTAGTTTCTTTTCTGTAACTCCAGTTCTGTAGTAGGGGTATCTCTGTTATAGTCATAAGCGCCCGCCCTCCTCCCCGGTGGAGAGATACTTATTCATATGTAGAATGCTACAGGTCTGGCGTGCTACGCCTTCAAAAAGAACTGAAAGTAAATGGGACCTGCTGGGCATTCTGGGATACTGGGGAAAGTTCTGGAAAACTGGAAAGTTTTCTTAAAGGCACAGTATCCTGTTCCAAGCCACATAATGGCAGCCTATGGGGCTTGTCTGTCCACTCCTTCCTCTCTATCATTCCAGAGGCTTTTGCTGGTAGAGGCAGGGTTTTTTCCTATGTGGAGAAAAACTAGACAGGCAGTGCTGTTTGTGGATGTTGGTGGAATTCTAGTTGAAGTACTGGACAGTGTAGCCTGTGGGTATAGGCTGCATTATCTGTCTTTAAATTAAATTCTCTCTTAAAGGTGTATGCAGGTCTGCATGATTTGTCACCTTTTAGAGATTATTTTTTATTGCTCCGGGGTCCACGCACATGGGCGGGACTATTCACTAGATTATGACTATACACAGAGATACCCCTACTACAGAACTGGAGTTACAGAAAAGAAACTACTCTTGATGTGGTGTTCTCTGCATCAAGATATACTATTCATTTGCAAAAAAGCAGCCTCCTGAAGGCTTATGGGCTCATTCTATTAGAACGAAGGCTGTGGCCACTGTGTTATCATGTAGAGTTCCAGTCGTGGACATCTGGCCGGCAGCAGTGTGGGTTTCCAGCGCACAGGACTACGGCAATGCCCTCCACGTAGGCATCCGCGGGCACTTTTTACAGAGATTTATGGCCATACAGAATACCGCAGCCAGACTCATCCTTGGCCTTCCCCCGACAAACCCCGCATCACACCCCACCTCAGGAAACTTCTCGGGACCATCACCTAATGTCCGGAATTCTGAATGGCCCGTAAGACCTGGCTGCAGGCCTGCAAGCGCCTGGATACCTTAGTGGATGATTAGCCGCACTTTATAAATCCTAATTGATTAATTTCTGTTGCCGATGACACCACCTACCAGCGTTCAGGGGTACTGCTCATGAAAAAATTTCTGGATCCAGTCTGACACCTGGGGAAATTCAAAGGTAATGAATCTGCTGCTAGATAGTCTCAACCTGATAATGTGTTACAGAAGTCAAGTAAATAGTTTGTCTGATTACCTAAAAGCCTTGTGGGCTTAGTGGGGGTGACATAAGTTTAGCCCCCCATATCACCCACAAACCAATGGTCTGGGTGAGAGCTTCAAGACCATGAAAGGTGTGATCAAGGACGGAGGGCACAGTACCAGCGTGCTGGAAGCAGGCATCAGTGACGCCGCTGTTAAAGAAGGCGACACTAGACCCAGCATGCATGAAGAATTATAGGCCGATCTCATTATTACCCTTCCCAATAAAAATTATGTAACGAGTGGTTAGTAAGACACACTCCCATTTTTTAGAAAGCAACTAAGTTCTAGACAGGGCACAATTTGGATTCCGTCCAGGCCATGGTACGGAGTCGGCTCTGGTGACAGTTATGGATGACCTGCGAATGCGAGCAGACAGTCGGCCGTTTTGGTCCTTCTCGACATGTCTGCCGCATTCGATACGGTGACCCATGGGATCCTTTTGTCCAGACTGGAAGAGGTGGGAGTGACGGGCATTGCCCTCAAGTGGTTTCACTCTTACCTATCTAACAGACAACAGGCAATTGCAGAAGGCGAGCACTCAGTCTCCGTAATAGATTTCCACGCGTGCCTGCAGGATATAGCGACTTGGCTTAGGGAGAACTCCCTCCAATTTAACTGTGAAAAGACTGAGATCTTTTATTGTGCAACAGGAAGAATTCCCCCCCCCTGCTTCCATCTAATTTTTGGCCAACCATGGCTGGCGCACCATTGACTCCCAGTACTGCTGTACGTAACCTGGGTGTTAGGTTCGATAACAAACTGACGTTAGAGAAACACGTCCATAAGACAGTTGTAGGCTGCTTCAGCCTGATGAGAGTTCTCTGAAAAATGTTCCCCATGTTTTCATCGGAGGCCAGGACACTGATAGTCTGAAGCACCATTCTCGGTAGATTGGACTACTGTAATGCTCTACTTCTGAACTCTCCACAGTATTTGATTGAGAGATTGCAGAGAATATAGACAATGGCTGCAAAGATAACTGGGACGACCACGCCGTTCCTCTACCTCGCAGTCACTTTCGGATCTACATTGGTTACCAGTCCTCCAGAGAATCCAATTTAAAGCCCTCTGCCTATTGTTTAAAGCTTTACATGGACAAGGGCCAAAATCTCTGCAGGAAAGATTCAGTTGGTATGCTCCCCCTCGGCTGCTTCACTCTTCCGCATTAAATTTGGTAAGGGTGCAGAGAGTCAGGAAAGTTAAATCAGGAGGCCGGGCCTTTTGCATAGCAGCCCCCCAACTCTGGAACACACTCCCATTGGATATCAGACAGATAGACAACCTGACGCAGTTCAGAAAAAAGATCAAAACCTGGCTATTTCCTCGGGCCTTCCACCAAGCCTCCTGCTAATTCCGTCTGGCAGGAGCTCCTTTTTCACCCAGTACACACTCTAACTTAGCGCCAGGTTACCCGTAGGGTGTCAATAGCGCTGTATAAGCAACTATAATAATAATAATAATAATAATAATCAAGGGACTCTCTTAGAAAGAGATGGGAGGTCCTTTTGCCATGCCTGCTTTTTGCTTACAGAGGTGCCACAGAAAGGAGTGGGCTTTAGTCCTGTTGATCATCCTATGAGAGGTCTACTAAATCTGGTAAGGGAAGGCTGGGAGAAGCCTCTCAAAGAACCGAGACTAGACAGACTGTGCTTGGCCTTCATTCAATGATGGCTCAGTACCGTCTGTATTGTTTTCAATCGAGACTTCCTTCTAAACGCGTTTCGAACAACCTGCACTTTTCTCTTCTGGTGCTTGTCGAGGGCCGTCGGGCCCAATAGCGCCATTGGGCCTTCGGCTCATGGAAAGAAAACCATTCAAAAAGTGCCCTCGGTGTGGACACAAATTCCCCCACACTGATCTATATGAGGTGTGCAATCTGTGCTTGTCCCCAGAGCACTAGAGCCGAGATTGCCAGGCCTGTGCTTCGTTCCGGTCCAAAAAGACAATCAGACCGTCTAGCTCGGAGAGTCATGGCACAATAGTATTCATCGGCACCAGACACCCTCGTCCAGGTGACTCCAGTCCAGCCGGAGTCTGAAGAACAGCAGGAAGAAATCATCATTTCCGAAGCAGAGGATTCAGCTTCTGGAGCTGACGAACAGGCAGAAGATGACGATCCCCTTCCAGCTGGTCAGCCGGTCAGAAGTACAGACGCCGACCCTTTTGCTACCTCCACACCGGGTGAGGCTTCGGTTCCACCTCCACCTTAGAGCCCAGATGCACACAGATCACAAACTTCCGATGCCCCGCCTTCGGGCCCGGTGACGAAGACTTCCAAAAAGCCTCTACGCGTCTCTGGATAGTCAGCCCTCAGTCAACCCCAATGAAGAAAATGTTATCAAACCGAAAGTGAAACCAATACAGACTTCGGCACTGAAGAGAACTTCGGTAGCCAAAATTGTTGAATAAAAGTCTGGTGCGACACCGAAACAAACTTCCGCACCTAAAGCAGTCGAGCCGAAGTCCAGTCCGGCACCAAAACAATCTTCGGCACCTAAGACTGTAGAACCGAAGCCAAGCTCTGCACCAAAGCTGACTTCGATATCTAAGCACACTTTGGCACCTAACACTGTCGACCCGAAACAAGCTTCGGAACCAATAACTCCTGATCCCAAAAAAATCTCCGATCCGAAGAAAAAATTCGAGCCGAAAAAAGCTTCCGATCACAAGTCTTCTGAACCCAAACCTCAGTCTGCTCATAAGACTGTACCAGACATTAGTAAACCCAGCAAACAGCTCGATTCCAAACACAAGCCGGTCCTGAAGGAGGATTCTTCCATAGAAGAGCTTTTCTGCCCAGATCCAAAGCAAAAGACTCTTGTTATTCATCCAAAGACTGGACATATAATCACTGTACCTTCTAAACGAAAATTGGAACCTCCTCCCACACCTTCAGTTCCACTCAAAAACTTGCTCAAACTTCTCCCATAAGAGTACCTTCACCAGAAGTGCCAGATCCTTATATTTCCCCCCACACACTCACCACTCAGCCCACATATCCCTCGTGATTATGATATTTCTGAGGGAATAGAAGATGAGCAACCCTTCGAGGACTCAAATGATATTCCTGGCCCATCATTCCTTGGGAAGACTACAATGCACCAGATGCCCCGGATCTTCCCCGAGATGATGTATACCCTTCTAGGCCATCCCCTCCAGATGACACCATAGGGTTTACACAACTTATTCATAGAGCAGCAGCCTTTCATGGGGTCGATCTCCATACTGACCCGGTGGAAGACTTCCTTATGGACACACTATTACCCTCTCATAAAACCACAACCTTCTTACTGATGCTTAAAGGGGTTACAAAACACGCACCAGACGTATTCAAAGATCCCGTCAGGACCAGGGTAATGAACCCCAGGTTAGAGAAAAAATACAAGGCCGCTCCATCTGACCCAGCTTATATAAAGGGTCATCTACCATTAGACTCTTTAGTGGTCTCCAACGCATGAAAAAGGGCAAATTCTCAAACCGGGCATGCTCCACCCTCTGATAAAGAATCCAAGCTCTTAGATGCTTCCGGAAAACATATGAAATCTCACGCAGCCAACGTCTGGAGAATTGCCAACACACAAGCTCTGTTGGCAAGATACAATAGGACGCACTGCGATGAGCTTGAAACCCTTATACAGCATCTATCAGACAAATTCAAGACCCGGGCTACTGATCTAATACAGGAAGGGAAGGGCATTACTAATACTTCCATCCATTGCGCTCTAGATGCTGCTGACACAGCCTCAAGGGCAATAAATACCGGCATACTTTTACGCAGGCATGCCTGGCTGGGTATTTCTGGTTTCAAACCAGAAATACAAACAAGTATTCTTAATCAACCATTTGACCAACATCTGTTTGGCCCCTCAGTTGATACCTCTCTTGAAAAAATGAAAAAAGGACACTGACACTGCAAAATCATGGGAGCTTTACAAAATCAAACTCCCAGAACGTCCTTTCGTCGCTCCTCGTACAGGGGTGCCTCAACATCTTTTCCTACCAACACTGCCTCCTCTTCTTACAAAACTCCCACCCAATCCTCGCCCAATAGAGGTTATTACAGAGGAGGATACAGAGGCAACAATACTAAAGGTAGAGGCAGAGGTAACAACACCCGTACTGCCTCCACCCCCAAGCAGTGACTTCCCTCCCTTCCTCCCAGACCATTCCACTCCTGTCGGGGGGAGATTACAACAGTTCCTACCTGTCTGGAACTCCATTACAACAGACGGGTGGGTGAGACAAATAATTGAGTCAGGTTATTGCCTGGACCTCGCTTCCATCCCTCGAACAATACCACCCAAACAGCGTCCCATGTCACACGAGCATCTCGCACTCCTAAAACAGGAGGTCGTTGTTCTACTGCACAAACGAGCAATAGAACCAGTTCCACTACACTAGAAAAACACCGGGGTTTACTCGCTGTATTTCCTTATTCCCAAAAAAGACGGCTCCCTCAGACCTATACTGGACCTGAGACCCCTCAATCTTTACATACAGTCAGACCACTTCCATATGGTCACATTACAGCAGGTCCTTCCTCTGCTAAAACGAGGCGATTTTTCTTGCTACCCTAGATCTCAGATGCCTACTTTCACATTCCCATTCACCAAGCTCACAGGAAGTACCTTCGGTTTGTAGTGGACGGTCAGCATTACCAATTCAAAGTCCTCCCCTTCGGATTAACTACAGCACCCAGAGCCTTCACAAAGTGTCTCGCGCTGGTAGAAGCGCACTTGAGAAGGAAAAACATCCATGTCTTCCCATATCTGGACGATTGGTTAATAAAAGCCAAGTCATACCAGCAATGCGTACAGTGCACACACAAGACCATTTACCTCTTACACAAACTCTGGTTCACTATAAGCAAAACAAAGTAGCACCTCCAAACATCCCGGTCTCAACAGTATCTAGGTGCCACAAAAGACACCTCCAAAGGACTTGCATCCCCCAATCCCATAAGAATACAGGCCATGCAAGCTCTTATACAAAAATTTCAACCGCAACACTCACTACCAGCTCGAGTGTTAATGCATCTAATTGGAATTATGGCATCTTGCATTTTCGTAGTACCACACGCAAGACTCCAGATGCGTCCCCTGCAAGAGTGCTTAGCAAGCCAGTGGAACCAGGCTCAAGGTACACTAACAGATTTGGTGGTGGTTGACGGCCGGACACATCGCTCTCTGCAGTGGTGGAACACCAAAAACCTTTCCAAAGGGCGACCGTTCCTAGAGCCAGTTCCACAAATTGTCCTGACAACGGACGCATCGCTCTCTGGCTGGGGAGCTCATCTTTTACATCACACCACGCAGGGCAGGTGGACTCCTCAACAGAAATGACTCCACATCAACCACCTGGAGTTACTAGCCATATTCCTAGCCCTAAAGGCATTCCAAAAGCAAATATCAGGGAAGGCTGTCCTAGTCCGCACGGACAACATGACAGCCATGTATTACCTACAGAAACAAGGTGGGACACATTCTCTACAGCTCTCTCATCTAGCACAAAGCATATGGAGATGAGCTGTACCGCAGAACATTTTCCTCCTAGCCCAACATGTCCCGGGAGTCCAAAAGATAGCCGATCTGTTAAGCCGTCAAACGCAACAGATTCACGAGTTGGAACGTCATCAGCAAGTTCTTCAACCATTTTTTCAAATATGTGGCCAACCACACACAGACCTCTTTGCCACACACAAACGCCAAATGCCCAAGCTTCACCGCCAGATTCCCAAACCCATTGTCCAAAGGCAATGCGATATGGATGAATTGGTCAGGCAGATTTGCTTGCGCTTTTCCGCCTCTCCCACTCATTCCATTGGTGGTGTGAAAGTTACAGCAACACTCCCTGACTCATTTTAGTTGCTCCAACTTAGGCCAGACAACCATGGTACACAACATTGCTGGAACTATCAGTAGTCCCGTATGAGAAAGTGCCATCTTTCTTGCATGGTATGCCCCCCACTTTTTGCTGAATTGCTAATGTACTTTGACTGTGCCCTGGGCTCCTGCCAATCAGGTACCCAGGGCCTGTGTTCCTTCCGTAAAACTGCATGACAGCCTAAACCCAATTGGCATCTCTGGCCACAAGTCAGCCCCTGGTAAATGGTACCGCAGGTACCCAGGGCACTGTGACCAGAGAAGGCCCCTAAGGGCTGCAGCACTTAATGAGCCACCCCTAGAGGCCCTGTACCCTTACACACACACACACACTGCCTTTGCAGGCTGAGTGTCTGGGTGCAGAACTAGAGTTGACAGGGCACACATCCCTGTGCCCTGCCCACAACACACACTGCCCTGGCATACATCAGCCACCCCTCTAGCTGGGTGCCCTATGCCAGTGGTGTGGGCTCAGGTGCATGAGCCCTGTGCCCCTACAGTACCCATGTCCATTCCTGGGCACTAAGTGCAGTGCTCCCATTTTTAAGAGTATATGGTGCTGGGAGATCGTCAACACGAACTCCACATAACCATGGTGGCTGCAATGAAGACTGAAGTTTGGTATCAAACTTCTCAGCACATAAAACCCGCACTGATGCCAGTATGGGATTTAATGTACAATGAATGACAGAGGGCATCTTAGAGATGCCCCCTGAACCTAACCTACAATCGACGTCTGGTCCGAGGGGCTGCCTAGGCTGCCACACATTAGACATGTTGCTGGTTCCCTGGGTAGAGAGCCATCCGCTCTCCTGGGCCTGCAACAATAGACATCCTGGGTGAGGTGCTAGATCTCCTCCCCCAGGATTGGCAGGGGAAGCTTTAAAGGCATGCCACCTTTGTGAGCTTCTCCAGGCCACTTGCTGTACTCAGCAACTGGCCCCTACTGGTTCTGACCCCCACTCTGGCGGGAAGACTGGCCGGAAACCCCAAGGAAAGAAAGGGGGTGTGCCAGCCTCTGCCAACCCAACCCCTCAGGTGGGTGAGGCGAGGCGAAGCACATCTCCGGGCTCTCGCCATATTGAAGATGGGAAGCCCTCCCAATCAGGACTAGGCTACTGCCTCCCTCCCACAGGAGAGTGGCAGGATAGGGGGTGTACCCACCCCAGGGCACGGACCTATTGGTCCCTGCCCTTTACCTACCTGTAACGCCCCTAAATCTAGTATTTAGGGGCCCCCTGAACCTTCCTTCCTTAGTTCCAGATTCCAGAACAGCAAAGAAGATCAAGAAGAACCGCCGTGCAGCTGCTAAACCGAGGAAGACACCAACTGCTTTGGCCCCAGCCCTACCGGCCTGTCGACCCTCGAACCTGCTCCTGCTGAAACCCGGCAGCTCCAGTGACCAGCAACCTCATAAACCCCGGAGGACCAGGCTACCTTGTGACTGAGCATTTGGGACTCCCCGAGCAGTGGTACTGCTCAAAGCAAGTAACTGACCCCTGGCACCCGCCAGGAACCGCGAACCCTGCACACTCTGCACCCGCCAAGCTTGGCCTGTGCTTGAGTGGACCAAGACCACGAGGACATCCCCCCCCCCCCCCCCCCCCGGCGACTGTGACCCCAAATCCAGCACCCAAGGACTCACCTCGACGCTCCTGACGCCTGCAGCCTCAGAACCAGGGACCTCTCCAACCGCGACCAGCCGAGGGTAAGATTTTCTGATGCCAAAAGGCACCCCTGTAGCCGGCGCCCTGTGGTCCCCTGTGCCCAACTCTCGGGTGCCTACTTATCCTCCAACTACCCAACTTACCTCTCGAAGTGGTGGTCGCACCTGAAGCATCTTCGTCCCTGAGCTTGCAGCCTTTGTTCGTCCTTGAGCTTCTCCATTGCAATCCATTGAGCGCCCGATAGCTCAAAAGCACCCTGCACCCAGCCGCCGTAGTGGCCCTGGCAGTGCAACTTCTACTCTAACCTACTTCCCCATTTTCCCTGAGCAAGTGACTAGGAGCCCAGCTCCCACAGCCACGTGGCCTGCTAGCCAGCAGCCACCAACCACAGCCCCCTGCCTCCCGTAGGATAACATTGAGCCTAACTCACTCTGCACACGGCTGCCTCTGTGCCGCTGAGGGTGTAACAACTGTACTTACCTGACCCTGAGAGACCCCCGAGTCCATGCCCAGAACCTTAACTCCGCCAGTCGAGTACTTCCCCAAAAGCCGAGAACCCACTTTTCTTCCATAGACTAACATTTACTGGTTTCACTTGGAAATTCTTCTTGTGGAGTTTCTAAACTTTAAAATATTCACCTAAAATCAACCGAGTAACGAAAACGGAAATACTCACCTGCTATTAGGAGAGATCCCAGTGCTGGATCTTGGTGCCCAGCACTGACCCTGAAAAGTAATTACAACCGTACTTACGACTAACTCAATTTTCTTCCATAGGCAACCATTGACTGTTTTTTTGTGAAAAGTGTCGATTTTGCAAACTTATAAATATTCGTTAAAATGGTCTGTATAACTTAAATGCAGTCTCTCAACTGCTTACAGGTGGTACATTCCCATAGGATAACATTGGTGATTTCATTAGAAAGTTTCTAAGTGTCAACTTTTAAAATACCAAAATATTGCTTAAAAATCACAACAGTAACTAAAACGTATTTACTGTATCAAGGGACTGTCCTGGGGCTGAATCTAGGATCCAGTCCTGGAGTTAGAAAAGTAATCCTGAAAGTAATCAATTGCATATAACTTAAAATTCCCATTGAGCTCAATGTATTATTGTGTTTGAATTGTGTTGCCAATTGCAACAAACTGTACCTATTACATTCAAAAGACTATTGCCTATTGAAAAGTATTTAACCAAAGCATCTCATTCTGAGAAAGTATATTTTGATACCTATTTTTGGTTCTGAAATAAAACACAAATGCAAAAAGTATTATTGATGGACAGAATGCAGAACAATGTTATACATTCACCCCAGTGCAGAGATCTGGGCCTAAATCCATTGTTTATTTGCTCACCATGCCATTCCAGTTTGGACCCAGCCATATGCAAATCAGTCTTGACCCTGTGCCCCATGGGAACAGTCCAGCCCGAACTGCCAGGCCAGGTCCTCCCTGGACTGGAAACAAGCATCTTAGGACCGGTTTCGGGGTATCACCCCTCTTCAGCCAGGATAGCTTGATTCCAGTGGCATGGAGAGCACGGGACTCACGTCTGAGCATACCCGTCCCATGTCTGAACTGGGGTGTCGTGGTGAGCAAAATACTGACTGATTAAACCCAGATCTGTGACTGGGGGTGAATGTTTTGCCAAAGGGCAACATTCCGTCCATCTTGTGTGTTTTTTTTGCGGTTCACCCTATGTGGGAAGGGTATGCCCAGACGTGGGTCCTTTGCTCACTACGCCACTGGAGGCAAGCTATCCTGGCTGAAGAGGGGTGAAACCCAGAAACCGGTCCTAGGATGCTTGATTCTGGTCCAGGGAAGACGTGGCTTGGCAGTTCAGGCTGGACTGTTCCCATGAGGCACAGGGTCAAGACTGATTTGCATATGGCCATGTCTGAACTGGGGTAGCATGGTGAGCAAAATAACGATGGATTAAACCCAGTTCTGTGACTGGGGGTGAATGTTTTGCCAATGTGCAACATTCTGTCCATCATCTTGTGTGTTCTAAAATAAAACCACCACACATTTTTATATACAAACCATTGGCCTAAAGTTCAGTTCTTGAGTGTGTGAGACTATTTGCTGAGTGTGTACAACAAATGCTTTACACTGTCCTCTAATACTGCCTTACTGCTCGACCAAGCTACCACTTTAGATAGTAAGGTTATATCTAACTTTAGTCTCTGCCAATCCTCTGGGGACTGTCGACTCCTTACAGACTGTACCTATTTGGGAACAGTATATACAGAGCCACTTTACTACATCCCGCACCAAAAACTACACTTCTCCCCACACCTCTTAACCCAGAACCATTGAGAGATCAGACACCCGGACCCAGCTCAGAGCAACCTTGAGATCTGGCTCGTGAGGTCTTAGAATTTGGTTACCTTAACCTTCCCCCTGACTGCATGAACGTAATTAAGGAGGCTAAGCGTACCACCACTAGGGCCTGCTATGCAGCCAAGTGGAAAAGATTTGTTCTATATTGTCATAACACCATCAATCCTCTAGATGTCTATCCAACACATCATAGGTTACCTACTACATCTCCAAAGGTGTAACTTGACTTATACATCTATTAGGTTGCACCTCGCTGCCATAGCGGCCTATTTACAAAATAGGCAATACTTATCACTTTTCAGAGTACCTGCCATCAAAGCATTTATGGAAGGCCTCAAAAGAATAATTCCTCCCAGAGTACCACCCTAACCTGTGTAGATTTTAAACCTCGTTCTCACAAGACTAATGAGTCCTTCGTTTGAGCCTCTACATAAATGTGAGCTACAGTTTTTAACATGGAAGGTTGTTTTAAGGTCTCGTCTGAGCCAGCGCATGTGTTCCTCAGGCGAGACATTTAGTTGCGGCTTTTCGAAGTGCTACCAAAGCGGCCACCATCTTGCTGTCACATGCACAAGCGCGCGCATCCCTCGCATGTTTTAGCGCGTCATCGTGATCACTTTAGCTTTCACAGTGATCGCGATGACTCGCTTTCACGGCCGCGCGGCGTTACTTTTACTGCCGCGTGGTCAATGCTTGTTTAATATTTGTTTTCGGGAGAGACCTTTACCGAAATGATGCACGCGGTGTCCCATCGTAATTACTGGAATGAGGGGATGGGCTCTTTTAATTTTACCTGTGCCCGCTTTATCAGCTTTTGCATTCTGTTCCTTTCCTAAGTCTAGTTAGTTTCTGTATCGATCTGTGTTTGAATCAGTGTCCTGTTATTTAGTACACTCTTATTTTGCCAATCGTTCCAGTCATTGGACTATTCTTACCCATTTGGATTCTATGTCCCCTCTTTGTTTGGGTGTTCCATCGTTTCGAGACCCCTTTTCTCAGCAGCAAATGTCCCTTCATTATGCCTGCCTCATTACCTCTGCATTTGTAATCCCCATTGATGTTACATTTCTTGTCTTTCTACGTCCTCTGCTTATCCTGTCTTCTGTTTCTTCATCTTCAGGCACGCTTTCCCTACTGGACATTGATCTGTATAGCAAAAATAATGCTCTGGCCTCTATTCTGGAAGCTAGTCAATCCTCTTCTGTGTCGATTTCGTTTCGGGAAATCTTCAACCGCTTTGCACAATTTGGGCGCACATGAAGGTTTTGTCGGTAAACTCTGCTTGCTCTCTGTTGCAGAGTAATGTAGTAATTTTTATGAAACCTGCATATGCCAGTGGCTAAAGGTGAATCCAAAATAGCACGTTTGATTTTGGTCTTGGGTGTGATAGTAAGCGACAGCGAGTTAAACAATTGACTCACGGATCCAATCTCTATCTGGTTCAAGCTTACCAACAAAAATCAAGTTTTAGTTCTTAAGTAACTATCTCAACAATCATTGGACGAACTGGATATAATCAAAACAAGCATTGGCATAGCGAAGATGTCTCGCTTTTGAGACCTTATGTGTTTATTTTGAAGTTTTGGCTATGTTGTCCACATAACACCACACAACCACATAATCACACCACATAATTGAACACTACTAAATGCAACATACAATTCACATAATACCACTAAGTACCACATATAACACTTTATTAGAACTTTTCTACATAAAACACATCAGCCACAATACTCTACAACATAGCCAAAACGTAAAAATAAACACAAGGTCCCAAAAGGGAGACCTATTGGCTATGCCAATGCTTGTTTTAGTAGCCATCAATTATCTTAGAAGAGTTAGTGAACTCCAAGCACTAACCATTCAGGAACCTTTCTTACAAATACATCATAAGGTTGTTCTACTTACTAACCCTAAATTCCTCCCTAAAGTTATTTCTCCCTTCCACCTCAATCAGTCTGTAGAGTTGCCAGTGTTCTTCTCAGAACCTCAAACAGTCGCAGAAAGAGCTCTCCACACTCTAGATGTCAAGAGAGCACTGCTTTATTACATTGAAAACAAAACCTTTTCGCCAGACAAAACCGCTTTTCATATCCTTCGCACCACCACATAAAGGCAACCCAATATCAAAATCTGGGATTGCAAGGTGGATTGTCAAATGCATACAGATTTGCTATCACAAAGCAAAACTAACATTGTCAGTTCCCCCTAAAGCCCACTCTACCCGAAAGATAGGGGCTTCAATGGCATTTTTAGGGAACATCCCTTGCATGACATCTGCAAAGCAGCTACATGGTCTACACCGAACACATTCACAAGGCACTATTGTGTAGATGTGCAAACAAAACAGCAAGCTAGTGTGGGCCAGGCTGTACTCAAAACATTATTTCAAACTACTGCAACAGAATACTGGTGGTCACCGCTAAGGAGGGGTACTGCTATACAATCTATGCTTTGTGTGTGATCTTCAGCTCATATGCCTCAAATGGAAAATGCTACTTACCAGTATGCATCTGTTCTTTGCATGTAGAGCTGTAGATCCACACACGTCCACCCACCTCCCCGGCTACCTTTATCTGTTCCAGTATTATCTTAGATACAGCATACATGGGCATCTTTTCTGTTTCTCACAAAACTCCATTTCCCTGCTGGCGAAAAACAATCTGAAGATGGAGCTGATGCCCATGCGCACTATCATCCAAAGAAGGGGTCACCTATCTCGTGACGTGCAAAGACATTTCCAAGACAAAAACAAGTGCAAGAATCCGGGCCAAACACAGGATAACATTGACTGTTTTTCTAAGCAAAGCTTCTAAGTAGAGTTGGAAAACTGAAAGAAATACTTTAATATTGTACCAACTAACAAATGCTTTTACTTTCATGTTTACAGGAAATCTCCCAGTGTAGTATCCAGGTATACTACACTATGTAAGTAAAGTAATCTGAAAGTAATGTACTGGTCATTTTACTAAAAAGCCTATTCAAAGTATATGTACTGTATTTACAAAGCATTGCATTTCTCGAACACCAAGTCAAAACAAAGTGCATATACAATTACAATCCAAACTAAATTACAAGTGTATATTTACTGCAAAGTTTTTATCACTTACCTGTGCCAGCTTGCTTGGTTCTAGGAAATAAAATAACTAAAAGAATATTTGTATACAAAAACAATTGATCTGATGTGTCTGAGTGTGTGAATTAATTTGCTGACTGAGTGTGTATAACAAATGCTTACCATTGTCCTCTGAAGAAGCCTTACTGCTTAAGCCAGCACGTACCAAAAGTCTCAAATACACTTTAATAACCATCAAGTTACTGCATCATCTAGGGTTCACAGTCTAAGTGCCAAAATCACATCTTCAGCCAGCCAATATTTGGAACTACCTAGGAACCACTTTGGATACTCAAAAGGCTCTAGCGTTGCCCAATGCAGTCAGAATTCGCAACACTCAGGCTTTGATTCTTCAGTTTCAACCCAGTCATTCTCTTCCAGCTCAGGCTTACATGCAGCTGCTGGGGGAAGATTGCATTTTTGCATCCTGATCGTCCAGTATGCCAGGCTTCACATGCGTCCACTTCAGGAATGCTTAGCCAGTCAGTGGACCCAGTCCCACGGTCTATTAACCGATCTAGTGTTGGTAAGCGGCCGTACTCCTCACGCACTGCAGTGGTGGAACACACACAGTCTGTATTAAGGATGGCCGTTCATAGACCCAGTACTGACAGCGGACTCGTCTCTAACTGGATGGGGAGTTCATCTACAACAACACACAGTGCAAGGACTGTGCAGTCACCAACAAAAGTTGCTCCACATCAACCATTTAGAGCTCATGGCCGTATTTCTGGCCCTCAAAGCTGTTCAAACCCAGCTGGTGGGAAAACTGTCCTGGTTCGTACTGACAACATGACAGCTATGTGTTGCATACAAAAACGGGGGGGGGGGGGGGGGAGCACACTCCCTCCAACTGTCCCACCTAGCCCAGGACATCTGGAGGTGGGCCATTCATCACAAGATCTGTCTCCTAGCAGAACATCTCCCAGGAGTAAATATTCAGATGGCAGACCTGCTAAGTCGTCACAAAGCAAGTCCATGTATAGGAACTATACCCACAAGTTCTCCTCAAATTCTTTCAAATGTGGGGCTTTCCAGACATAGACATGTTCGCCACGCACCTAAACGCTAAATGCCTAAACTTCACTTCCAGGTATCCACACCCATTGTCCAAAGACCCTTCAGTATGAATGTACTGGTCAGGGATATTTGTTTACGCTTTTCCGCCTCTCCCACTCATTCCATTAGTAGTTTACAAACTCAAACAAGCGTCCCTGACACTAATCATAGTTGCTCCCACATGGGCACATGGGCACATCAACCATGGTTCACAGCCCTATTGGAACTCTTGATAGTTCATCAAAAACTACGTTTTACATCCAATCTCCTCACACAGAACCATGGAGACATATGACACGCAGACCCCAGTCAACTCAATCTGGCACCTGAAGTCTTAGAGTTTGGCTACCTTAATCTACCCCCAGACTGTATGAATATCATCAAAGAAGCTAGACGTCCTACTACAAGAGCCTGCTATGCAGGAAAGTGAAAGCGATTTGTGATTTCGTGTAATAACCACATCAACCCGCTGGATGCTTCTTTTCAAAACATTATATGCTATTTGTTATATCTACAACGTTCCAATCTAGCAAACACGTCCATACGTTCACATCTAGCTGCATACCTACAAAATAGGCATCTATCTCTTTTTAGAATACCTTTCATTAAAGCTTTAATGGAAGGACTCAAAAGAGTTATACCCCCGAGACGTCCACCTGCTCCGGTATGGAATCTCAACATTGTCCTCACCAGACTAATGGGTCCACCTTTTGAGCCATTGCACAAATGTGAACTGCAATTTCTCACATGGAAAACTGCTTTACTGGTGGCTATCACATCATTCAGAAGAGTAAGTGTGTTTTAGGCATTAGCTATCGAAGAACCCTTTTTACAAATGCACCAAAATAAAGTAGTTTGGACTAATCTTAAATTCCTTGCTAAAGTCATTTCTGCTTTTCACATCAATCAATCTGTTGAGTTACCAGTGTTCTTCCCTCAACCAGATCCAGTAGTGGAACGTGCACTACACACATTAGATGTAAAAAGAGAATTCCTGTATTACAGAGAAAGGACAAAACCTTTCCGTAAAACAAATCAACTTTTTGTCACTTTTGCTCCACCACACAACGGTAATTCCAAATCAGGAATTGCAAGGTGTATAGTCAAGTGCATTCAAATCTGCTACGCAAAAGCGAAACAAAGATGGAGTTCCCCCAGAGCACACACTACAGGCAAACTGGGGGCTTCTATGGCATTATTAAGAATTATACCCATAGATGACATATGCAAAGCTGCAACATGGTCTACACCTCACACATTCACAATTCACTATTGTGTAGATGTGTTAGCAAGACAAGCTAGAGTGGGCCAGGCAGTTTTACGTACACCATTTCAGACCACTGCAACATATGCAGATTAGCCACCGCTTTGGGAGATATCTGCTATATAGTCTATGCATAGCATATGACCTACAGCTCATATGCCTCTTATGGAAAATGCTACTTACGCAGTATGCATCAGTTCTTGGCATATAGAGCTGTAGAGTCATTTGCGCCCATCCACCTCCCTAGTTACCTATACCTGTTGCAGTAATATCTTACTTGGATACATGCATTCATGGACATCTCCTTTTACTACTCCTACTATCTCTTTTATCACCCTCTGCGGAAAAACACTCTAAGAATGGAGTCGATGCCCATGTGTATATCACCGAAAGGAGGAGTCACCTACCTTGTGACTGGAACGACTTCGAACAAAAAAAAAGTACAAATATCCGGACCCAACACTCGATGGCGATAGATGCATAGCATATGACTCTACAGCTCTATATGCAGATGCATACTGGGTAAGTAGCATTTTCCTTCCTCCCGTAGGACTGCATTGTCTGCTTTCTTGTGACTATTGGGGGAGAGGAGTTGACCCAGCGGCTAGGGCGGTCGACCTCAAATCTGGGGAACCGGGTTCTAGTCTCGGCAATGACGCTGAACATCCTGTCATTCTGGGCAAATCACTTAATCTTCCCATACCTAACAAAAATGAATGTGCCCTCATGTAATACAACTGGTGCTATGTAAAGCGCTCTGATACCAGATACCTTCAGGTCAAGTTCGCACTATATAAAACTCTGTAAACATAAAAAATATATATATTGTTCCAAACTGCACATAAACTGCTTTACTTGCTTTTTCTGTAGGAAATGTCTGTGTGATATTTAGGCACATCACAATGAGAAGAAAAAGTAATCCATAAATCTGAAAAGTAATCAAAAGTAATCTAATAGTAATTTCCAATGTGTTGAAGTATGCATTTACAGACCTGTAACATTCATTTTCATTCAGCTTGCTGGTATTCAACCTGCCTTGAAAATGATCAAATACACTAACCTGTGCCAGGCTTGCTTGGTTCTACAAAATAAATATAACTAAATATGTTCGAGGCATATGAGCTGCAGATTACACACTATGCATAGATCAGCATCTGGTGTTGGGCCCGTATGTTGCAGTTGTGTTTATCTTGGAAAGTCTTTGGAAGTCACGAGGTATGTGACTCCTTTGGATCATATTGTGCATGGGCTTCGGCTCCATCCTCAGATTGTTTTTTTCCACCATCGGTCTCAGATGTATTCTTCATGCTCCAGTTCGGAACCGTTCCACGTTCCCTGTTCGGTGCGGAATCCTTCTCCCTTCGACGGTATTATCTCGATCGAGTTCTCCACACTCAACGCGACTCAACAATCGAAGTCTTCGATTCCGGTCTTCGACGAAGGCCTTCAGGCCTACCTGGGCTCCGGTCCTGGCTGATGAAAAGAACGCCATGTAAAAAGTGTCCTCAATGTGGGTCGAAGTTTCCCCACACCGATCTCCATGAGATGTGCAACCTCTGCCTCTCAACTCAACACGAGGTAAGGGACTGTCCAGCTTGCGCCTCCTTCCGATTGAAGAAGACAATCCGGGACCGACGAGCAAGGAGAACAATGGCTCACTCGTCGACTTCGATCCCCGACGACATCTTCGAAGAAGGCGTCGATGTTCTGGAACAGCAGCACACCGAAGAGGGCCTCGTCAGCGCCTCCGAAGGCCACGACTCCGACGTAGAGGACATCACTCCGGCACAGAGGGGCGTGAGTACAGACATCAAGCCCGACCCTAAACCCCCCTCCACGCCATTGAAAAAGGTTTCGGTCACACCTTCACCTTCGGGCCTAGGTATGCACCAAAAGACTGCTTCCCATGCCTCGCTTTCGGGCCCGGTTAAGAAGCCCATCAAGCCTTCAGGCAGCTCGGGCTCGAGCCAGTCTACCCTTTGTGCCGAAAAAATCTCACCAGCACCGAAAAAGAAAATGCTCCTTTGCTCGTCCGCGCCAAGCTTGACACCGAAGCCCTCTGTGCCGAAGACTGGCACCGGCTCCTCGGCACCGATAACATCCTCGCAGCCGAGCAAGAAGCCGAAAAGCCTAGACTCCCACACCTCGAAGCCGAAACCCACCTCTGAACCGAGGAAGTCAAGACACTTCCAAACAAAGAACCAGTGCCGAATCGACGCCTAAAAAACCCACGGCTCCGACACCATCGGCACCAAAGGATCTGCCCCTTACAGAGGAACTGTTTCGACCCGATCCTTACAAAAAACCCTCGCAAAGGATCCAAAGACTGGGCATTTAACGCTTAGCACCAGAAAAAGATCACTGGACAAGCCTGCACCAGCTCCACCACCAAAAAGGAGAGACTTCGCCACCTCCCCTTTTAGGGATTCCCTCTCCGCCTCCACCACCCCATCATTCTCCCACACCATCTCCAGATGAGGATGATGACATCCCCTACGACACAGGGGACGGAGCGGATGACCATCCAATAGTGGGCCCTACTCCTATGGGCTCCCCAGACCCATGGGACGACTACGACATTCCAGACGTCCCTAATGCCCCTAAGGACCCCTCTAGACCCCCCCCCCCCCCTCCTCACCCAGAGGACACAATGTCCTTTAACCAGCTACTCCATAGGGCTGCCCACTACCACAGGGTTGATCTCCACACACCCCGTAGAGGAGCACTTCCTCTTGGATACATTTGGCACTGCACAGAGGTCCACCTCAATTCTGCCGATGCTTAATGGGGTTGTTAAGCACGCACCAGAGGTCTTTAAAGACCTGGTTAGAGCCAGGATCATTAACCCACGCATTGAGAAAAAATATATGGCCGCCCCAACAGATACACCCTACATTAAAGGCCCCGCACCACTAGACTCCCTGGTCGTCTTCAATGCGAGGAAACGTGCAAATTCCCAGGCATCAGGTGAGGCTCCACCGCCAGATAAGGAGTCTAAACTCCTAGACGCCTCTGGCAAACGGACGGCGTCTCAAGCGGCCAACATCTGGCGTATCGCTAACACCCAAGCGCTCCTAGTCAGATATGACAGGGCACATTATGATGAGCTGGAGTCAATAATGCAACACCTCCCTGACAAATATAAACATAGGGCCAACATATTGATTCAAGAGGGTAAAACCATCACAATCACTTCCATCCGTTGTGCCCTCGAAGCAGCTGACACCGCCTCCAGGGCAATAAATACCAGCATTCTTCTGCGTAGGCATGCCTAGCTATGCATTTCAGGGTTCAAACCTGAGGTTCAAAGTTCCATCCTCAACCACCCCTTTGATGAGAAACATCTGTCTGGCCCTAATGTCGATATAGCCCTCGAAAAAATGAAAAAGGACAGACAAGACAAAATCTATGGGAGCCTTGCAGTCGCAAAAACCTTTCCAAAGGGCGACCATTCCTAGAGCCGGTTCCTCAAATAGTTCTAACGGCAGACGCATCGCTCTCGTGCTGGGAAGCTCATCTACTACATCACACCATGCAGGGCAGGTGGACACCTCAACAAAAGTTACTCCACATCAACCATCTGGAGTTACTGGCCATATTTCTAGCCCTAAAAGCCTTTCAAACACACTTCTCAGGCAAGGCTGTCCTACTCCGCAGCGACATGACAACAATATACTACATCCAAAAACAGGGCGGCACACACTCTCTGCAGCTCTTAGCTAGCACAGACCATATGGAGGTGGGCCACTCCTCAAAACATTTTTCTCCTAGCACAACATGCCCCAGGAGTCAAACACCATTGCAGATCTGTTGAGCCGTCCAACTCAACAAATCCACGAGTGGGAACTTCATCCACAAGTTCTTTAACCATTCTTTCAAACGTGGGGGCAACCACAGATAGACCTCTTCGCCACCCACGAAAACACCAAATGCCCAAGCGTCGCCGCCAGATATCCACACCCATTGTCCAAAGGCAATGCGATATGGATGAACTGGTAAGGCAGATTTGCGTACGCTTTTCTGCGCCTCCCACTCATTTCATTAGTGGTGCGCAAACTACAGCAACATTCCCTAACTCTCATCCTAGTTGCTCCAACTTGGGCCAGACAACCGTAGTACACAACATTGCTGGAACTCTCTGTAGTTCCACACCGAAAATTACACCTCTCTCCACGCCTCTTAACCCAGAACCATGGAGTGATCAGACACCCGGACCCAGCTCAGCTCAACCTTGCGATCTGGCTCCTAAAATCCTAGAATTTGGTTACCTTAATCTTCCCCCTGACTGTATGAACGTCATTAAAGAAGCTAGGAGACCTAACACTAGAGCTTGCTACGCAGCCAAGTGGAAATGTTTCGTGATTTATTGTCACAACAATAATGTCAATCCCTTAGATGTGTCTATCCAACACATCATAGGCTACTACACCTGCAAAGATGCAACCTAGCCTACACGTCTATTAGACTACACCTTGTTGCCATAGAAGCTTATCTACAAAATAGACAGCATCTATCACTCTTCAGGGTACCTGCCATAAAAGCCTTCATGGAAGGCCTTAAGAGAATATTTCCCCCCAGAGTGCCACTGTGAGAAAGTGGCTCTGTATATACTGTTACCAAATAGGTACAGGGTGTACAGAGTCCACAGTCCCCAGAGGTTTGGCAGAGGCTAAAGTTAGATATAACCTTACTATCTAAAGTGGAAGCTTGGTCGAGCAGTAAGGCAGTATCAGAGGACAGTGTAAAGTATTTGTTGTACACACTCAGCAAATGGTCTCACACACAATAACTGAAGTCTAGGCCAATGGTTTATATAAAAATTGTCTGTTTTATTTTAGAACCATCAATGGGAATTAAAATATACTTTCTCAGAATGAGATGCTTTATATAAATACTTTTGCAATATGCAGTTGGCTTTTGTAGAAAGTTACAAGTTATTGCAATAGGCAACACAGTTTTAAACACAATAATGCATTGAGTTCCATGGAAGTTTCAAGTTATTAGCAATGGATTACTTTCAGGATTACTTTTGGGATTCCAGGACTGGATCCTAGAGTCAGTCCTGGGACAGTACTTAGAAACAAATGATAAAAGTCGACTTAGTTACTACTAGGATTTTTAAGTAATATTTTGCTATTTTAATAGTTGACACTTCGAAAATATTTCATAGAAAACAGTCAATGATTCCCTATGGAAGAAAATTCAAGTTGCAGGTATAGTATGTTCTCGTTACTTTTGTAATCCAGTACTGGGTGCCTAGACTCAGTACTGGGAGCTTTATCCAAAACAGGTAAGTAATTACGTTTCCAGAAGTTATACGATTTTTAAAGAATATTTAAAGTTTGCAGAAATTGACACTTAGAAGAAGTTTCACAGAAAAACAGTCAATGATTTCCTATGGAAGAAAATTGGGTTACTGGTAAGTACAGTTGTAAGTAGTTTTCAGAGTCAGTGCTGGGTACCAAGATCCAGCACTGGGAGCTCACCTAAGAGCAGGTGAGTATTTTCGTTTTCGTTACTCGGCTGATTTTTGGTGAATATTTTGAGTTTTGAAAAGCCCACGCTGGGCTCCTGGTCACTTGCTCAGGGCAAATGGGGAAGTAGATAGGTGTACAGGTTGCACTGCCAGGGCCACTCTGGCAGCTGGGTGCAGGGTGCTTTTGAGCCTTCGGGCGCTCAATTGATTTCAATGGGAAAGCTCCGGTTTAAAAAAGACTTCAAGCTCGGGTATGAAGATTCTTCAGGTGCCACCACCACTTCGAGAGGTAAGTTGGGTAGTTGGAGGATAGGTAGGTACCCTGGGATTGGGCACAGCGGGGCACCGGGTGCAGGGGTGCCTTTTGGTGTCGGGAAATCTTAACCTCTGTTGATCGCAGTTGGGGGGCACCTGGTTCTGAGGCTGCAGGCGTCTTCAGGAGTGTCGAGGGAGGTCCTTGGGTGCCGGACTCGGGGTCACAGTCGCCGTGGGGTCGTCCTCGTGGTCTTTGTTCACTCCGGCACAGGCCAGGCTGCAGAGTGTGAAGGGTTCTGGGCTGATGCCAGGGATTAGAAGGAGATTTTGAGTAGAGCCTCTACTCATGGGAGTCCCAGGGGCTTAGAACCAAAAGGTAGCCAGGTCCTCCGGGGTTTGTGAGGTTATTGCCCACAAGAGATGCCGGGTTGGAGCAGGAGCAGGTTCGAGGGTCGACAGGCTGGTAGGGCTGGGGCCAAAGCAGTTGGTGTCTTCCTTTTCTTAGCAGCTGCAGGGCAGGTCTTCTTTCTTCTTGCTCTTCGTCGGATTTCGGAATCTGGGGAAGGAAGGTTCAGGTTGCCCCTAAATACTAGATTTAGGGGCGTTACAGGTAGGTGAAGGGCAGAAACCAATGGGTCCCTGTCCTGGGGTGGGTACACCCCCTATCCTGCCTCTCTCCTGTAGGAGGGGGGCAGTAGCCTAGTCCTGATTGTGCAGGGCTTCCCATCTTCAAGATGGCGAGAGCCCGGAGATGTGCTTCACCTCGCCTCCCCCATCTGAGGGGTGGGGTTGGCAGGCTGGCACATCCGCTGTCCTTATTTGGGATTTCTGGCCAAGCTTCCCGCCAGAGTGGGGGGGTTACAGTGGCCTGGGGAAGCTCACAGAGGCGGCACGCCTTTGAAGCGTCCCCCGCCCATACTGGGGGAGGAGATTTAGCACCTCGCCCAGGATGTGTATTGTTGCAGACCCAGGAGAGCAGGGGCTCTCCTACCCAGGGGTCCAGCAACATGTCTGGTGTGTGGAAGCCTAGGCAGCCTCAGAACAGACGTGGATTGTAGGTTAGGTTTCAGGGGACCTCTCTAAGATGCCCTCTGTGGTGCTTGGTACATTAAATCCCATACTGGCATCAGTGTGGGTTTAATGTGCTGAGCAGTTTGATGCCAAACTTCTCAGTCTTCAGTGCTGCCATTATGGTGCTGTGGAGTTCGTGTTTGACAAGCTCCCAGCACCATGTACTCTTAAATGGCAGCACTGCACTAGTGTCCAGGAATGGACCTGGGTACTGTAGGGCTACAGGGCTCATGCTCCTGTGCCCCCACCACTGGCATAGGGCATCCAGCTAGAGGGGTGGCTGATGGATGCCGGGGTGGCTGATGGATGCCAGGGCAGTGTAGGTTGTGGGCATGGCACACAGGGATGTGTGCCATGTCTACTCTGTTTTGTACCCAGGCATTCAGCCTGTCAGGGCAGTGTGTGTGTGTTAGGGTACAGGGCCTCTAATCATGGCACAATGAGTGCTGCAGCCCTTAGAGGCCTTCCCTGGTCACAAGGCCCTGGGTACCTAGGGTACCACTTACCAGGGGCTGACATATGGCCAGTGTTTGCCAATTTGGTATTGAGGTTTTTGTTTAGGGAAGGAACATATGCCCTGGGCACCTGATTGGCAGGAGTCCAGGGCACACTCAGTCAAAGTACATGCAGCAATTCAGTAAAAAGTGGTGGCATACCATGCAAGAAAGATGGCACTTTCTCACAGCCACCCTCACCGGTGTGGAACCTAAACATCGTTCTCACAAGACTAATGGGGCCTCCATTTTAATCTCTACATAAATGTGAGCTTCAGTTTTTAACATGGAAAACCGCTTTCCTTGTAGCCATTACTTCCCTCAGAAGGGTCACTGAGATACAAGCACTCCACATTCAAGAACCTTTTCTGCAAATGCATCATAATAAGGTTGTTCTCTGCACTAATCCAAAATTCCTTCCTAAAGTCATTTCTCCCTTTCACCTCAATCAATCTGTGGAACTGCCCGTATTCTTCTCGCAGCCACAAACCATTGGAGAAAGAGCTCTACACAACCTAGACGTCAAAAGAGCTTTACTCTACTACATTGAGAGAACACAACCTTTTCGCAAGACCAAACAACTATTCGTGTCTTTCTCACCACCACACAAAGGCAACCCCATCTCCAAATCTGGGATAACTAGGTGGATTGTTAAATGCATACAGATTTGCTACCACAAAGCAAAACTAACGCTATCTGTTCCCCCTAAAGCCCACTCTACACGTAAGATAGGGGCTTCCATGGCATTTTTAGGGAACATCCCCTTAGATATCTGCAAAGCAGCTACATGGTCTACACGGCACACGTTCACTAAACACTATCGTGTAGATGTGCAAACTAAGCAACAAGCTAGTGTGGGCCAGGCTGTCCTCAAAGCACTGTTTCAAACAACTGCAACAGATACTGGTGGTAGCCGCTAGGAGGGGGTGCTGCTACACAATCTATGCAGTGTGTAATCTGCAGCTCGTATGCCTCGAACGGAATATGCTACTTACCAGTATGCATCTGTTCTTGGCTTGTAGAGCTGCAGATCTACACACGCCCACCCGCCACCCTGGCTACCTTTATCTGTTCCAGTTTATCTTATTTAGATACAGCACACATGGGCCTCTTTCCTGTTTCTTACAAAGCTCCATCATTTCCCTGCTGGCGAAAAACAATCTGAGGATGGAGCTGAAGCCCATGCGCAATATGATCCAAACGAGGAGTCCCATACCTCGTGACTGCCAAAGACTTTCCAAGACAAAAACAGCTGCAACATCCGGGCCCAACATCAGATGGCGATCTATGCACAGTGTGTAGATCTGCAGCTCTCCATGCCAAGAACAGATGCATACTGGTAAGTAGCATATTCCTTTTTGCAAACAAATCTGAGTTCAATCTTTGGATGTGACATAATTTCCTGCCTGAGTGTGTACAGCAAATGCTTAACACTACCCTCTGATAAAGCCTTACTGCTTGCCCACACTACCACAAATAGAATTAGGTGTTATCTACTTTTACCTCTGCGTACCTTTGGGGTTCCACTGGATCTGTGCACACTATACCTTTTGCAGCGTGAATCTTTCTGGATTCACTATGCTGTGCATTATTCCGCCATCTTGTGGTTGGGTCCCGAATCGTAGTACTTTCTCAGTTTTTTTTCATGGCCTAGGTGGGCGGCGACGTCCCACCATTTGGTGTCCTTCGTGACGTCTGCACGCTTCCTGCGGAAGCTCCCACCCTTGGTCACCATCTTCAGATTCTTTTTTCTGCCGTTGGGTCTGGATCGTTCCCGAAGAGTTCCAGAGTTTTGGAAGAGGAATCCAGCAAATCGAAAAAAATCTATGAAGAAACAAGTTTTCAACTACACCGGACTACAGGTCAGGTACCCGGAGCGACGAGGGAGAAGTTTAACGAACAAAACCTCGACGTTCGGAGAATACGCTCGCAGGGGGCTCCTTGAGCGCAGAGATGGACAAAACACCATTCAAGTGTTGCAACAATTGCCACCACAAGTATGCCCAGAAGGATCAGCATCCTCTGCCTGCCGCTCGACCACAGAAGCGAAGACTGCAACGCCTGCTCGGCGTTCACACCCAAGACCCTTAGAGTACGGGAGAGGCAGAGAAGGGCAAACCACAACATGCAGAGGCTGCCTCCAACGCTACGAGACTTGGGCCTCTCCAGTGGAGAAGAGGACAACATCGCTGAAGGACCGAAGGACTGCACGGTCGTCTAGGTCCATAAGACGTCGAAGGAGGTAAGGGAGTCGGCAACCCCTAAACACCTAAGCGACACTCGCAAGAGTGAAGCAAAAGCCCTGAGCGACGCTCGTAGAGGTGAAACTAAGTCCTCGAAAGGAGCTCTGCCGCCGAAAGCAACAGCCTCCAGGGACAGTCAACCGAGCGGATCCTTCGAAAAGGGCTCCTAATCTGCGAAAAACCTCAGACGTCGAAAGTTGCCCTCGTGAAGGACACTGCGGCGCCGAGGAAAGAAGGGCCGACAAAGTCGACTGCCTCAAAGAGAAGCGCTTAATGCCGAGCATGCCACTGAGATGGAGAGGAAGAAGAGGAGGCTCGAGGCCGAAATGGCAAGCATCTTGCAGCGGAAAAAGGACTTCGACAAGATGAGTCAATACACCATCTCGCCGAAACCCGCGGGCAAAGTCAAAAGGGACGACTAAGACGCGGAACCGCCGAAAACACCCGAGCCAGTCGAACTGGGGGAAGACTACTACTATTTCACGGGAAAAGGCGACAAAGATCTGCAATCCTACCGGGACTCGACGTCCTTGGAGGCACAAGACGTGGAATGGCAAGATCTCGACGCAGAATCGCCAGAAGAAGGCGTAGACACTTACCCTTCGAGGCCCTCCCCGCCAGACGACATAGGGATCTATAACATGGTCGTCCAGAAGGCTGCACAGACTTACGGAGTGAAAATGGAGGAGAAGCCCAAGCCATGTTTCCTCCTAGAAACTCTACTGCCTCAACAGACTAGAAGCCAGTTCCTGCCCATGCTCCAGGGTGTGCTGGACCAGGGAAGAGGCCTTTAAGGAGCCAGCAGTATGCAAAGCTGTGACGCCTAGGACGGAGAAGTACAAACCCTCTTCAAAAGACCCGGCATACATCCAAGGGTCAGTGCCAGCCGACTCCATAATTTCAGCAGCGGCTAGGAAGAGGGCTAATGTTCCCAAAAATGCCAGACCACCTCCAGACAAGTAGAGTAGGAGGATGGATCTCACAGGGAGAAAGGTGGAGAAGAATGCGGCAATACATCGGCGCATCGCAAATTCCAATGCCTTTATCAACAGGCACGCATACCAGCACTGGGATGAAGTGGGGCAGCTCCTAAAGCATCTACCAGACCAGTACCAACAAAGGGTAGCTCACCTGGTAGAAGAAGGAAAGAACATGGCGAACACATGCCTGAAATCTGCATTGGATGCTGCAGAAAGTTTGAGGAGTCTAATGATGGGAGTGACTGAGAGATGACACACATGGTTCAGAATTTCGGGATTCAAGCCAGATGTACAAAGTAACATCTTAAATACACCTTTTAATGGAGAGCAACTGTTCGGCACACCAGTGGATGACAAGTTGAGACAGCTTAAGAAGGACAACGAAACAGCAAGGTCCATGGGAGCGTTGCAGTTCAGAGGAATGAAGAGGCACACCCACAAGAAGGTCGGGTGGTAGAGGGGGTAACGTGCCTAGCACATCGCACCAAACGTCCCAGCAAGGCTACCAAAGTAGCAACCAAGGCCAGCAGCTGCAGGGTCAACAGCAGCAGAACTGGCAGTACCAACACCGGGGCCAGTCCTTTCGAGGGCGCGGCAACGGAAGAGGACAAACACAAAGAGGCCAGCAGCTCTCCACCAAGTGACTCCAACATGGAACAGGCCCCCACCCTAGCAACACCTCGGGTGGGCGGAAAGACATAAGGAAGAACTGCAGCTGAACGTTCCACGACAAACAGTACCTCGAATACTCAACACCGGTAGGGGGAAGAATAAGAGACTTCATCCAGGAATAGAGGAAGGTCACATCGGACAAATGGATACTAAACATCATGCAATACAGATACTGTATAGAGTTAGAAAGACAGCCTTCGAACAGAAAACCATGAAGCAAGACACACTCAGCAAAGGAGCTATCGCTCTTGCAGCTAGAGGCGCAGGAACTGCTCAACAAGGAGGCAATCGAGGTGGTACCAAAAAAAATAAAGTAACAAATGGATATACTCAACTTACTTCCTGGTGCCAAAGGTGGATGAAAAACTAGGACCTATCCTAGGTCTACGGTTCCTGAACAAATTCATAAGAACTCAAAGGTTCAAGACGACTTCCCTACAAGAGGTAATACAACAAATACAACGAGGGGATTTTATGGCTACGATAGATTTAAAGGACGCATACTTGCACATCCCCATCAAACACAAGCGCCTGCTAAGGTTTGTGATCAACCAAAGCCACTACCAGTTCACGGTACTGGCATTCGGCCTGAAATCCGCACCAAGGGTGTTTACAAAATGCCTAGCAGCGGTCGCAGCACACCTATGAAGGCAAGGAATACACGTATACCCCTACCTCGATGACTGGCTCATAAAGACAAGTTCGTACAGCCAATGCAAACTCCACATCCAATAGGTCATACTAACACAGACCAGACTGGGTTTCTTGATCCATTGGGAGAAATCGTCAACAGAACAAATCAAGATATTCTTAGGGGCAGAGATTGACACCATACAGGACAAAGTGTTCCCCAGCAGGAAGAGAACGTTGGCAATACTGAAGGAAACACGTCATTACCGCAAGGGACAAGTTCTGATAGAGAACGGCGAGCAAACTGATGGGAATGATGGCATCATGCATCCACCTAGTCCCAAATAACCGACTACACATGAGACCATTCCAGGAATAGATCCAGCAGCAATGGTCACAGGCCACAGGGAGTTGGGAAGATCTTGTGATTGTTACGCACGCATGGCACCAGGAAATGGCGTGATGGAAAAAAGGAAAACCAATCACAGGTGAAGCCATTCACGCAACCAACTCCAACAGTGACCATCACAACTGACTCCTCCAAGCTGGGTTGGGGCGCACACATGAACAAGCTCAAGGTGAGGTCTATGGTTGCAGCAGGATGCGGTCAGACACATCAACTACCTAGAGCTAAAAAACGTATTCCTAGCCTTAAAAGCCTTTCAGAAAGAGCTCTACGGGAACAGGGTGTTGGTTCAAATAGACAACACAACCACCATGTTCTACATCCACAAACAAGGAGGAACACAATCAGTACCACTATCAGGGCTAGCACAAGAAATTTGGAGATGGGCCATCCCACTGAAAATAGACATACTAGCAATACATATCCCAGGGAAGGACAATGTGGAATCAGGCCGGCTCAGCAGACAGACATTGGCATCTCACGAATGGGAGCTCAACCAGCAGGAAATAGAGAAACTTTTACAGAAATGGGGGACTCCACAAATAGACTTATTTGCAACACACCAGAATACAAAAAGCCAACACTTCGCATCCAGACAACTGGACTACCGGTCCCAAGGGAATGCACTATGGATAAGTTGGTCAAAGAGCCCCGATACCACTGATCCACAGGGTACTCGGCAAATGCAGAATCAGCAACATAAAACTAATACTGATAGCACCTCAGTGGGCCAGGCAGTCCTCGTTCTCGCAGATGGTGGAAATGGCACAAGAACCAGCACACAGGTTGCCAAGAAGAAGGGGACCTGTTAACAATGCAGAACGGAAGGGTGCTTCACACTGAACCAGAGGGGATCCGCCTAGCAGCATGGCTCCTTAAGACCTAGAATTTGCACACCTAAAACTACCACCAAGTACTATGGCAGTACTCAGGGAAGCAAGGAGACCTACCACAAGAAAGTGCTACATAGCAAAATGGAAGAGGTACTCCCTATGGTGCATCAAGGAGAAGCTACAAAGGAAGGTCACAAGGGAATCAACAGTACTAAAGTAGTTAACGCACCTGCTACAAAGCGGATTCAGCTACACATCCCAGAGGGTGCACTTGGCTGCGGTGGTGGCCTACACAAGAGTAGAAACAAGAAAAGTTTCTTCACCTCTCAAGTGGGGAAGAGATTCTTGGAAGGGGCCAAGAGAATCCCCCCCCCCCCCCCCCCCCAAAGAGGATGCCAGCACCAGCATGGAACCTCAACGTAGTGCTAACTCAATTGAAGAAGGCACCCTTTGAACATATTCACAAGGCTACACATGCTCACACTAAAGACGGCCTTCTTAGTGGCGATCACGTCACTACGAAGAGTGAGTTGCAAGCACTCTCACTCCAAGAGCCCTACTTACAAATACACAAGCACAGGATTGTAATGAGGACGGACCCACACTTCATGCCAAAGGTAGTGTCCCGGTTCCATATTAACCAAACAATCCAATCCAAAAACCGACCACCAAAACGGAAAGGGCTCTACACACACTAGACACCAGAAGGGCTGTGATGCACTATATAGAAAGGACAAAGGAGTGCAGGAAAACAAAACAGTACTTTGTGTCCTTCGCAAGCAGTTTTCTGGGACGACCAGACAATTCAACTCTGCCACAAGCAGGCAGGACAACAGTTACAAGGAGCAGCTCAGGCTCACTCAACAAGGAAGAAAGGAGCAACAATTACATTTCTAGCGAACACACCTATCCAAGGCATTTGCCAAGCAGCAAAATGGTCTTCGGTGCATACGTTCATTAAGCACTACTGTGTGGATATTCAAATTAACAAAGAAGCGCAAGTGGGACAGGTCTTACAACACACATTCAGTAACCACTGCTCATCTTCCACCCAACCACCACAATAAGGACAAACTGCTACAAAGTCTATGCACAGCATAGTGAATCCAGAAAGATTCACGCTGCAAAACGTATAGTTTCTTACCTGTCGGTGTAGTTTTGCAGCTTGAAGACTTTCTGGATTCACTAGCGAGCCCACTCTCCTCCGCCAGAAAGATGAGACAGGACGTCAAGGGTTAATGATGAACAGACTTACAAAATAACAGAGAAGACCGGTTTAACACAAGAAAAAAAAAATAAGATGGCGACCAAGGGTGGGAGCTTCCGCAGGAAGCGCGCCAATGTCACGAAGGACACCAAATGGTGGGACGTCGCCGCCCACCTGGGCCACAAGAAATGGGAAAAAAAAGAGATACTACGATTCTGGACCCAACCACAAGATGTTGGAATAATGCACAGCATAGTGAATCCAGAAAGTCTTCAAGCTGCAAAGGGTAAGAAACTATGTTACTTTGAAAGCCAGCTTCCTAAAGCCAGTCCTGCTATTTTAAGTGTGCTATACCAGGTATTGAAAGCATCAAAGATTTGGTCAACAAGCTTGTCGATGTGTGATGGGAGATGTGTTCAATAGGGACTGTATTTTTCTGGATGTCCTTGCAATCTGCAGCTCAAAGGTTTCTCAGGAAGATGTCAATGCTACAAATAAGGTTTTGAGTCGGCCTCACTTGTTAAAATCTGCCTTCAGAGTTGTAATTGAAAGCCACAGTGAACTATCAGAGACCGTATGTGTAGTTGGAAAAAGCACATCATTGCGGCAGGCCTGAATCTGGAAGACCAATAAAATATATGGAATCCCGGCCTTAATGCTGCAACAGTCTTGGTTGCTCAACATTAAATAGCTTCGATTTGAAAAGAAAATAATGGGGGGGGGGGTGGAAGAATCAAATGTGCTGGTATTCCTTTTAGAAAACAGGCCAAATTCGCTACCAAAGCATTGCATGTGCCGTGAATGGTAACGTGTTTACAGACAAGTGAGTGACCGATAGACGAGACACATTCCTTTCCAGTAAGAAATACCTCTCAGCCCTCTGACATCGGTAAGAGAATGGGAGTGACCATAACTCACAAAAAAAGCTCTGCCCTAGGGCTACATATATGCACACCAAGAAATGTTTTATGCAAGCTGTGAACTGAAATGGTGGAATTGGCAAAGCTATTACGCCATGTATTAGCCACACTGTGGATTTTGTCTCTGCTATTGTACTTGGGAACTGTTCTAACTTCTCCATGTAATATTGTGTAAGTTGTGTCGTTCTTAGCCATGATACACTGTTTACGTGTCAGGTTGAAAGACCAGAACAGCTGCGTAGAATTGAGAACGACATGGCACACAGCCACTTTTAAAGACCTGAAGTGTCCAACTAAACTGTATGATAGATCTAAGCTGACTTTGCCTAGGGTATAATTTAGACCCATCACTGTGCAGAATATCGATAACTGACGACCTAATGTTGTTCAAGTGGTAAATGCGAGATGACAACGTAGTAATACTATTATCAACAGCAGCAAACACTTTGTACACATTATCTTGATCAATTTGTCTTAAACGCGCAGCAGCCTCCATTTGAGATAGTTTCAATATTTCTTTATGTGGCATAAATAAATCATTTTGAATGCTGAGACTTGGCACCAAACAGAAAATCAGATGGGTCAAGGTCCTCCATAAGGAGAGAAAGCTTTTTTTTTTCTTTTACTGCAGACAGTGTGGAATGTTCCAACCATTGCTGGCACAATTTCCCTACAGAATAGATGGTGAGAATACTAGAGTGTTGGGAATGGGAGTAACAAGGATAGTGTCTGCGTGCTTTAAACCACAGTGTGTAATTCTAAAAACTATCATAACCTTTTGTGTCCACTGGCCACAATAGCTACCTGTTTGGACCTGAAAGTGTGGAGCTAAATGTGCCCTTCTGTAACATACTATTGAGTTATTCTTCAGTGGAATTTTTTAAATGTTGCCAGTTGTCAAATCGGGCAATGGAAGGAATGTAAGGTGTGTTCATGTCTTTAATTGTTGCCAGTCCTAGACAAGTAGTCTGCTGAATTGCATCTTCAGGTCTAATTAATTATGTCCAGATAAAAGTGAATTTATCTGTATGGTTTGGAGCTCCCTTGTAGGGGAGTAGGTAAATGTTCCCATTATGTATAATTAAAATGTGTGTTGAACACTAGCTTGATATAAATATTGATGCGCATGATGGTTACAGAAGATTTCACCATCATTAGCAGTATTTAGATACATGTCCTCAGATTCGTAAACAGTAGTATTCCAGCTCCAAGAGCATGGAGTTTACAGTCTCAACATTCCAATCATCCAATTACATCACCCATAGCAACCCTAAAGACCTAAGGAATCTGTAGTATTTCTGTATGTCTGCAGAAATAAGGAACTTTATCCCAAACCATTCCATCAGGTACTGCAGCAGCTGAAATGTCTTTTTAATTTATGTTCAGATGAATGAGGGGTTAACACCTCATGGACCAGTTCTGTGGCAGAACGTTCTGGATGGTAATGGCTATTAATCAGCAAGATTAAATCAAGCTCAAATCCAATCCAAAGAAATAGAAAAATCAAGGAAAGTGATGCCCGAACATTTATCTAAGGAGGGACCAGTTAAGTGTGTTTCAGCCATGAAAAGAAAATGAAAACATGAGCCACAGGTACAGTTAAGGAACTGGTAGATTCCATTAGGGGTTGATCATATAAATAACATCAGCTGCAGAAGATGCATTAGTAAGTACAGTACTCACTTTAGTTGGGTGGCATGAATTTGTAGCGGTATTGGAAATTAACCAAAGATAATTCTCTGCCCCCTCCAGCTGGGGAGAAACCGCTTTGGTGATGCTCACAAGCTGCAGAGGAATTTCCTGTATGTTAGCGAATAGAGTTGGGGAACTTCCAAGGATTCCTTGAAGCCTACTGTCTGGAAAAGATCACATGATGTAACTTGATATGATCGATAAAGCCAAAATATTTCTCATTCGAACCAGCAAGCAGTGGCAGTATTACAGTTGTACTTTAAATGCCAAGGACTGGCACCCCTGCATGGTAAGGTGATCTGATGGGCCAAATTCCTTCTTTACTGCAATCCTTTGTGAGTGAGATCCCTCAACTTGTGCAATCCACCTGGAAGGTGCCTGCTGTACCTAGATTCCTGCAGAGGTAGACCTCTTCAGCTGTTGAATTGGCTGTCGGTGCCTGGTCGATCACAAATGGCATCTCCAGCCAGAGGTCGTGCAAGGTCTTTCAGTGGTGGGGAAAAGCCTTGGTTAGATCTATTAGTCTCCATGTCAGCAGTTTTGCGCGTTGGAGTTTCCAAGGCGGCGCTCGCTCGGCAACTTTTTGTGAGTGTAGCATCAGCCTCCTCGATGCCTTTCCGCCTCTACCACTTCTGCTTAGAGTGCTCAGGAAGATCAAGCATGACCGTGGTTAAGTCATTCTGTGTCACCAGATTTGGCACAGTCTGATATTTCAACCTTCTGAGCATGGCCATCAATCCTCCGATCAGACTGCCCCCTTAGGAGGATCTTCTGTCGCATGCTGCAGCGGATGGTGTGAGAAAGTGGCTCTGTATATACTGTTCCCTAATAGGTACAGGGTGTACAGAGTCCACAGTCTCCAAGGGTTTGGTAGAGGCTAAAGTTAGATATAACCTTACTCTCTAAAGTGGTAGCTTGGTCGAGCAGTAAGGCAGTATCAGAGGACAGTGTAAAGCATGTGTTGTACACACTCAGCCAGCAAATGGTCTCACACACTCAGTAACTGAACTCTAGGCCAATGGTTTATATATAAAAAATATATGCTTGTTTTATTTTAGAACCAACAATTGCAATTAAAATATACTTTCTCAATGAGATGCTTTATATAAATACTTTTGCAATATGCAATTGACTTTTGTAGAAAGTTACAAGTGGTTGCAATTAGCAACACAATTCTAAACACAATGCATTGAGTTCAATGGAAGTTTCAAGTTATTTGCCACAGATTACTTTTATAATTACTTTTGGAATTCCAGGACTAGATCCTAGATTCAGTCCTGGGTCAGTACTTGGAATCAAGTGATAAAAGTTGACTTAATTACTGTGATCATTTTTAGACAATATTTTGCTATTTTAAAAGTTGAGACAATATTTCATAGAAAACAGTCCATGATTCCCTATGGCCGAAAATTCAAGTTGCAGGTATAGTATGTTCTCGTTACTTTTGTAATCCAGTACTGGGTGCCTAGACTCAGTACTGGGACCTTTATCCAAAACGGGTAAGTAATTACGTTTTCAGAAGTTATACGATTTTTTAAAGAATATTTAAAGATTGCAGAAATTGACAGACGAAATTTCACAGAAAAAGTCAATGATTTCCTATGGGAGAAAATTGGATTACTGGTAAGTACTGTTGTAAGTATTTTTCAGAGTCAGTGCTGGGCACCAAGATCCAGCATTAGGAGCTCACCTAAGAGCAGGTGAGTGTTTTCGTTTTTGTTACTCGGCTGATTTTTGGTGAATATTTTAAGATTTGAAAAGTCCACACTTAGAAGAAATTTCAGGAAAAAGCCAGTCAATGTTACCCTATGAAGAAAATTGAGTTATCGGTTTAAAGGTAAGTACTCAACTGGCAGAGTTGAGGTTCTGGGCTTAGTCTCAGGGGTCCCCGAGGGTCAGGTAGGTACAGTTGGTTCACCCTCAGCGGCACAAGGGCGGCTGGGTGCAGAGAGAGTTAGGCCCAATGTTATCCTATGAGAGGTAGGGGGGCCTTGGTTGGTGGCTGCTGAATAGCAGGCCACGCGGCTGTGGGAGCTGGGCTCCTGGTCACTTACTCAGGGCAAGTGGGGAAGTAGATAGGTGTAGAGGTTGCACTGCCAGGGCCACTCGGGCGGCTGGGTGTAGGGTGCTTTTGAGCCTTCGGGCACTCAATTGATTTCAATGGGAAATCTCCGTTTTAGAAAAAGACTGCAAGCTCGGGGATGAAGATTCTTCAGGTGCCACCACCACTTCGAGAGGTAAGTTGGGTAGTTGGAGGAAAGGTAGGTACCCTGGGATTGGGCACAAGGGGCCGCGGGGTGCCGGGTGCAGGGGTGCCTTTTGGTGTCGGGAAATCTTACCCTCTGTTGATCGCGGTTGGGGGGGGCACCTTGTTCTGAGGCTGCAGGCTTCTTCAGGAGTGTCGAGGGAGGTCCTTGGGTGCCGGACTCGGGGTCACAGTCGCGTCGTCCTCGTGGTCTTTGTTCACCTTGGCACAGGCCAGGCTTGGCTGGTGGTGTGTGCTGGGTTTGCGGTTCCGGGCTGCTGCCAGGGATTAGAAGTAGATTTTTTTTTTTTTTAAAACCTTTATTTGTGCATATGAAAAGAACAAATACGGGCCTACAACCGTCAGGCCGGCCACGGTACGGTTAAGCACTGGTACAAACATTACATCCCCTGCGCATCCACGGTCAAGATTAGCAACGAGTCATGAGGTATACACTGGAGAGATCCTTGACACCAGGGGAAGGAGAAGTGAAGGTTAATTTTAAGGTTTTCAAAATAATTTTATCAGGGAAAAAATCAGTAAAGAATAAGAACCAAGGAGATTCGAGTCCGCAAGATAGCTTCACCACACGGGAGAGCAGCAGCATCATTAAAACGGTCATGGAAGAAAAATCTCAGGCAGTGAGGCGATGCAGTTATATAACAGGATAGTCACATGAGTAAATATGCACCCCTCCAGAGCCGCCCCCACTCAATCCACCCCACACCCGGACCCCGAATCGAAACAAGTATAGCGCAGAAACATAAAAGAAAAAGGCCCATAGAACTAAGTAGAAACAGTGAATTACCCCCCCACCCTACACCAATGCGGAGGCTACGGCCTGCCCCCCCCCCCCAGCATAGTGCCTGTCGCCCAATGAACCCGAAATATAGACAAGAGAGAAAGTAGGAATAGAGTAAAGAAAAATAAGAGAACAGAGAGGTAAGTGGGGAGGAGCCTACGCTACCCCAGAGCGCCCGAAACCATCGGCCAGCTATGGCCTCCACACACTGAGAACCCACTACGCCAAAAGCGGTCGTGTGAGGATAACGTGTCACAACAATTTAAATGAAGGCGGACAAACCGCGACGAGTGCGCACAACATATGCAAACAGTTCCAGTTCCAGTCCAGCCCATCCGTGAAACCATGGCGATATAAATCAGTTCAGCCCTGTCCCGATCGCGGGCTTAAGATTACACCAGCCCCTACATGAAGGCCCCGCACCCCGTGCAGACAAAGACAATATGGCCGCTTGGGAGAAGATGGTGAAGTAGAGTCACAAAATGGCCGCCGACCATCTATTGAGGTCCCCTTGTGCACCACATAAAGTCCAGACCTGGCATGTAAAGTACAGGAGTTCCACAGAAAAGAAGCAGTAGGCCACCATGAACGGTTCCTCGAGGACGTCAGGTGTCGCTCTGCTGGATACTCTTGCGGGCACGGTGAGGCAGGCAACAACGAAGCAGGCAGCAATGAACAGGGAGACAAAGTACCCGCAATTGAGCTGGAGAGCGATTGATCCTGGGTGCCGGTAAAGCCAGATGCAGGCACCAGTGTAGCACGATCATAAACAGCCATTGCGTCCCCGCAAGAGGACAAAGGCACTGGCAGACCCACGCCTTGTTGATGACAAACTGGGTGCTCACGACCCGCAGCCGACAGTATGGAGTCAAACCGCTCACTCAGCGCTTGCAGGCCAAGACACATTTGTAGACGAAAGTCCCGCAGGGCAGCCAGAACGGAGCCGCATGTCAGCGGAGGCTGCGCCCCCACATCGGTAGCAATCCGGGACGGCACTGTGGAGCTGGTGTCTGGTAGAGGGAGGGCGAAGCGGGCAGCGGGCGAGACCGGAGTAGCATCCCCCAGCCGCGAGCAGGCAATCAACGCCATGTTTTACCGCAGAACGGTACAGTAGCCAGGGGGGGGGTCGTAGCAAGGAGGCAATTCCCCTCAGGTCTGCGCCGCAACAGGGAAAAGCCAACAGTCGCTGCCCTTCCCTCGGGTTCTCTTTGCAGCCGACTAGGCAATAGAAGAAGGGGGTCTGCAGCCTCCCACAGCGCGGTCCACAGAACGGGGCAGGAGACCCGCCGCACCGGGGCTTACCCTATAGCTCCAGCCCATCAGGTGCAGGAGGTGTCCGGGCGTCCCTCCCCCGGCTCATCCGGCGACAGTCCGTGGTGTGAGGTGGGACCGGGACCTCGGGGCTCAGGTTTACGCTAGCGGGTCCGGTAGCTGCGGAGCTTCCAGGGGGCCGGCCAAGGCCACAATAGAGCAGGGGTCCAGTGCGGAGAACAAAAGCACCAAGAACTCCGGCGTCCGGGCGGGCTAAGACTCCGGGAAAGCGGCGGCGCGGTCAGCGCGTCGTCGCACACGTTGCACCTCGAAAATCGGCGAGGATAGGAGTCAGGATGATAGTCCGAGGCCAAGGGCCGACGGAGCCGGGCGCTCAAGCGTCTGCTCCGGTCGCCATCTTGGCTCCTCCCCTAGAAGTAGATTTTGAATAGAGCCTCTACTCATGGGAGTCCCAGGGGTTTAGAGTCAAAAGGTAGCCAGGTCCTCCGGGGTTTGTGAGGTTGCTGGCCACAAGAGATGCCGGGTTGGAGTAGGAGCAGGTTCAAGGGTCGACAGGCTGGTAAGGCTGGGGCCAAAGCAGTTTGTGTCTTCCTCTTCTTAGCAGCTGCAGGGCAAGGTCATCTTTCTTCTAGCTCTTCTTCGGATTTTGGAATCTGGGGAAGGAAGGTTCAGGGTGCCCCATAATACTAGATTTAGGTGAAGGGCAGGGATCAATGGGTCCCTGTCCTGGGTGGGTACACACCCTATCCTGCCTCTTTTCTGTGGGAGGCGGGCAGTAGCCTGGTCCTGATAGGGTAGGGCTTACCATCTTCAAGATGGCGAGAGCCCGGAGATGTGCTTCATCTCGCCTCCCCCACCTGAGGGGTGGGGTGGGCAGGCTGGCACATCCCCTGTCCTTATTTGGGGTTTCCGGCCAAGCTTCCCGCCAGAGTGGGGGGTTGCAGTGGCCTGGGGAAGCTCATAGAGGTGGCATGCCTTTGAAGCTTCCCCCTGCCCATCCTGGGGGAGGAGTTTTAGCACCTCGCCCAGGATGTGCATTGTTCCAGGCCCAGGAGAGCAGGGGCTCTCCTACCCAGGGGTCCAGCAACATGTCTGCTGTGTGGCAGCCTAGGCAGCCTCGGAACAGACGTGGATTGTAGATTAGGTTTTAGGTGGCATCTCTAAGATGCCCTCTGGGGTGCTTGGTACATTACATCCCACACTGGCATCAGTGTGGGTTTAATGTGCTGAGAAGTTTGATACCAAACTTCTCATTCTTTAGTGTTGCCATTATGGTGCTGTGGAGTTCGTGTTTGACGAGCTCTCAGCACCATGTACTCTTAAATGGCAGCACTGCACTTACAGGGCCCAGGAATGAACCTGGGTACTGTAGGGGCACAGGGCTCCTGCTCCTGTGCCCACAACATTGTGATAGGGCACCCAGCTAGAGGGGTGGCTGATGTATGCCATGGCAGTGTAGGTGATGGGCATGGCACACAGGGATGTGTGCCATGTCGACTTTGTTTTGTCTTGCACCCAGACAACCAGCCTGCAAGGGCAGTGTGTGTGTGTAAGGGTACAGGGCCTTTAAGGGTGGCACAATGAGTGCTGCAGCCCTTAGAGGCCTTCCCTGGTCACAAGGCCCTGGGTACCTAGGGTACCATTTACCAGGGGCTGACATGTGGCCAGGGTTTGCCAATTTGGGTTTTAGGTTTTAGGGAAGGAACATAGGCCCTGGGCACCTGATTGGCAGGAGTCCAGGGTACACTCAGTCAAAGTACATTCAGCAATTCAGCAAAAAGTGTGGGCATACCATGCAAGAAAGATGGCCCTTTCTCACAGATGGTTCTTCACCTTAACCTGTCCAGCCTCCACCTCCTGCGTGGAGATTAGACCGCAGGAGTTGAGGTTTCGACCTTCTACCCAAAGTCTGTTTTGTAATCTTATCAGTCAGGTGTCTCTCCTCTAACACGGTATATGCCTGTCGGTGGAACACATTTTTGATAGGATAGTAGCAAAGGCTGATGACCCCTTTTCTGCCTCTCTTCCGGAAGGTCTGTTGTACATACTTTCTTTGACCCAGCTGGGCTCTGCTTTGGGCACCTCTAAGGATTATTTTTCGGCTAGCTCTGCCTTTGAGACTTCCCGATCAGCCCTCTTTGTTCAAATCTCCCATTGTCAATAGGTTTCGTAAGGGTCTTATTCACTTATTTCCTCTGTTTACTTTCATAATGCCCTAATTGAATTTAAATTTGATTTTGACTTTTCTCGTGTGCTCCCTTCAAGCCTCTTCATAATTGCCCTCTCAGGCTTCTTATCCTTAAGACTGCTTTCCTCATTGCCATCACCTCTGCTTGCATAGTTAGCGAGCTCCAGGATCTCTCTTCCAAACCTCCCTATCGGCCTGTTCATCTGGTTAAAGTAGAGCTTCACACAAAAGCTTAATTTCTCCCTAAAGTGGTTATGTGGGACAATCTTTTACTCTGCCCACTTTTTACCCACTCCCATCCAAGGAAGAGGAGACTCCACCGCCTGGACCCAAAATGTGCTTTGTCTTTTTATCTTGATTGTACCAAAGATTTCCAGGTGTACGATCAACTTTTCGTTGGCTATGTGGGTGCGAAGAAAGGTCAGGCTATACAGAAAAGGACCATCTCTCGATGGGTTGTCTGCATTAAAGTGTGCTACGCATTGGCAACGAAGGAACCTCCTGTAGCGTTACGTTCTCACTCTACTAGAGCAACAGCGGCAACCACTAAGTTAGCACGCAGAGACCCAGTCCTGGACATCTATCAGACAGCAATGTGGGCATCCCTGCATACATTTTCCAGACACTACTGCGTGGACAGCCAAGTCCGTAAGGATGGGTTGTGAGAAAGTGGCTCTTTATATACTGTTCCCAAATAGGTTCAGGGTGTACAGAGTCCACAGTCCCCAGAGGTTTGGCAGAGGCTAAAGTTAGATATAACCTTACTATCTAAAGTGGTAGCTTGGTCGAGCAGTAAGGCAGTATCAGAGGACAGTGTAAAGCCTTTTGTTGTACACTCAGTCAGCAAATGGTTTCACACACTCAATAACTGAACTCTAGGCCAATGGTTTATATATAAAAAATATATGCTTGTTTTATTTTAGAACCAACGGGTATTAAAATATACTTTCTCAGAATGAGATAATAATGCATTGAGTTCAATGGAAGTTTCAGATTATTTGCAATAGATTACTCTCAGGATTACTTTTGTAATTCCAGGACTGGATTATAGGTTCAGTCTTGGGACAGTTCTTAGAAACAAGTGATAAAAGTCGACTTGCTTACTATTGGGATTTTTAAGTAATATTTTGCTATTTTAAAAGTTGACAGAAGAAATTTCATAGAAAACAGTCAATGATTCCCTATGGAAGAAAATGCAAGTTGCAGGTATAGTATGTTCTTGTTACTTTCGTAATCCAGTACTGGGTGCCTAGACTCAGTACTGGGACCTTTATCCAAAACAGGTAAGTAGTGACGTTTTTACAATTTATACGATTTTTAAGGAATATTTCAAGTTTGCCAAAATCGACACTTAAAAGAAATGTCACAGAAAAACAATCAATGATTTCCTATGGAAGGAAAGTGGGTTACTGGTACGTACGGTTATGAATATTTTTCAGGGTCAGTGCTGGGCACCAAGATCCAGCACTGGGAGCTCTCCTAATAGCAGGTGAGTATTTTCGTTTTCGTTACTCTGCTGATTTTTGGTGAATATTTTAAGTTTTGAAAACTTCACACTTGGAAGACATTACAGAAGAAACCAGTCAATGTTACCCTATGGAGAAAATTGAGTTATTGGCATTAAGGTAAGTACTCGACTGGCAAAGTTAAGGTTCATGGCACAGACTCGGGTGTCTCCCAGGGTCAGGTAGGTACAATAGTTACACCCTCAGCGGCACAGGGGCAGCCTGGTGCAGAAAGAGTTGGGCCCAATGTTATCCTATGGGAGGCAGGGTGGCGTTGGTTGGTGGCTGCTGACTAGCAGGCCACGTGGCTGTGGGAGCTGGGCTCCTGGTCAATTGCTTATGGCAAATGGGGAAGTAGATGGGTGTAGAAGTAACACTGCCAGGGCCACTCGGGCGGCTGGGTGCAGGGTGCTTTTGAGCCTTCGGGCGCTCAATTGATTTCAATGGGAAAGCTCCAGTTTGGAAAAAGGCTACAAGCTCTGGGATGAAGATACTTCAGGTTCCACCACCACTTCGAGAGGTAAGTTGGGTAGTTGGAGGATAGGTAGGTACCCAGGAGTTGGGCACAGGGGGCCGCAGGGCGCCGGGTGCAGGGGTGCCTTTTGATGTTGGGAAATCTTACCCTCAGTTGATCGCGGTTGGGGGGGGGTGGGTACCTGGTTCTGAGGCTGTAGGAGTCGTCAGGAACGTCGAGGGAAGTCCTTGGGTGCCGTACTCTAGGTCAGTCGCCTGGGGGGGGTTTTCCTCGTGGTCTTTGTTCACTCCGGCACAGGCCAGGCTTGGTGGGTGCAGAGTGTGAAGGGTTCGCGGTTCCGGGCTGATGCCAGGGATTAGAAGCTGGTTTTGAGTAGAGCCTCTACTCATGGAAGTCCCAGGTGCTTAGAGCCAAAATGTAGCCTGGTCCTCTTGGGTTTTGAGGTTGCTGGCCACAAGAGGTGCCGGGTTCTAGCAGGATTCTGCCACTCTCCTGTGGGAGGGGGGCAGTAGCCTAGTCCTGATTTGGTAGGGCTTCCCATCTTCAAGATGGCGAGAGCCCGGGGATGTGCTTCACCTCGCCTCCCCCACCTGAGGGGTGGGGTTGGCAGGCTGGCACATCCCTGTCCTTATTTGGGGTTTCCGGCCAGGCTTCCTGCCAGAGTGGGGGTTGCAAGTGGCCCGGGGAAGCTCACAGAGGCGGCATGCCTTTGAAGCTTCCCCCTGTCCATCCTGGGGGAGGAGACCTAGCACCTCACCCAGGATGTGCATTGTTGCAGGCCCAGGAGAGCAGGAGCTCTCCTACCCAGGGGTCCAGCAACATGTCTGCTGTGTGGCAGCCTCCCAGACCAGATGTGGATTGTAGGTTAGGTTTAAGGGGCCATCTCTAAGATGCCCTCTGTGGTGCTGGGTACATTAAATTCCACACTGGCATCAGTGTGGGTTTAATGTGCTGAGAAGTTTGATACCAAACTTCTCAGTCTTCAGTGTTGCCATTATGGTGCTGTGGAGTTCGTGTTTGACGAGCTCTCAGCACCATGTGCTCTTAAATGGCAGCACTGCTCTTAGTGCCCAGGAATGGACCTGGGCACTGTAGGGGCACAGGGCTCATGCTCCTGTGCCCACACCACTGGCATAGGGCACCCAGCTAGAGGGGTGGCTGATGTATGCCAGGGCAGTGTAGGTGGTGGGCATGGCACACAGGGATGTGTGCCATGCCGACTGTTTTGTCTTGAATCCAGACACTCAACCTGCAAGGGCTGTGTGTGTGTGTGTTAGGGTACAGGGTCTCTAAGGGTGGCACAATGAGTGCTGCAGCCCTTAGAGGCCCTCCCTGGTCACAAGGCCCTGGGTACCTAGGGTACCATTTACCAGGAGCTGACATGTGGCCAGGGTTTGCCAATTTGGAGGTTTTTGGTTAGGGAAGGAACATAGGCCCTGGGCACCTGATTCGCAGGGGTCCAGGGCACACTCAGTCAAAGTACATTCAGCAATTCTGCAAAAAGTGGGGGCATACCATGCAAGAAAGATGGCACTTTCTCACATGGGTACTTTGCCTTTTCGGTCCTCTAGAACTTCCTTGTGTGATCTTAGTTGACAGACCCTCTTCCGGGGCTGATATTGCTGGGGCATCTGTTTAAAAGGTAAGAAATCTCAAACTAAATTCTCTATCAGATGAATAAGTTGCTTACGTTTGGTGATGATGTATCTGGTAGAGACATATTCTAGTTGTAAATTCCTTACCACCCCACTCATGCTCTGCGATCTGATTTTTAGGGATATGGACGCACTAGTGGTAAGTGTCTTTCATGGCTTTGCGCTTCTGGCGTGGGAAGTAGTGTTAAGAACTGACGTCTGCGCGACCAAGCGTCTATATGGCTCCCGCAACATCATTTCCGGCGAGCACGGCGACTAACGTGGAGCCAACCGCCGCCATCCGACGAGCAGGGGTACTGCTGATGGAAAAAAAACTCCAGATCCAGACTGACGCCTGGGGGAAATTCAACAATGAAGGAATCTACAACTAGAATGTCTGTACCACATACATCGTTACCGAAGGTAAGTAACTTATTCTTTAGCACTAAATCTATTGACCCTTTCAAACAAAATATCAGTTCTTTGTCAGCATACTGGCATCCAGGGCTGAGGGTGATGCATTTTCTATCTCATGGTACAAGACTTTTGCATATGCCTGTGAGGAAATGGGGTGTATTATATGGTGTGGTTGTTTGACCTCCCCGTGTAATACACTTACCAACCCCTTTAGGACCAGTAGCGCAACCCTGGGTAGCTGTCGCTCTGAGCTGCAACGCTTACACATAGGAACACATTTAAAGCATTTAAACACCACAACAGTTGGAGGAAATCAACCAGATAAACAAGAAATCTGACCAATTTATAAATGGACAGTTTTAATGTATTTTTAGACACCACAGCGAGAGAGATCCACCGGAGGGTTCTGGAGATGTAGACTGTACAAGGTCCAGTAAATATGCTTTTTTTTAAAAAAAATCAACAACAAAAAAATCAACCGCCAACAAGCATTGGCAAATGCAATGGATTTTCCGCTCAAACGCTTTGAGCAAAAACTTTGGCTAGCTGTATTGAGGTTAGTTTTTTTTAGGTGACTTGCTCCTACAAGGAGCTAGTCAGGGGGACCAGCAAGGCCCTCAAACAGTAACCAACAGGTGAAGCAGTAGTCAGTCTGTTCCAGGCACTTTTATTCTTTGCTTTAGGTCCCTATGGAAATAGTCCTGATACAAGGGATGCTGGATGCTGAAGAAGTTCAAGGATGCTGTGGATACAATGCGATCAACTGGGGTCTACCTGCAGCTACTCCTTGGTCCATCAAGGGGGTGAGGCAGTCCTGGTCACAGGGTAGACATCCTGCAAAGTTCTTTGTCCTGGAGAATTCCAGTCACCACTGTTCTACCAGTGCCCGGTATCTCCGTCATAGCTAAATCCTTCCCTGGACACTAACTCAGCTTCTGGGCGACCAAACTGCACTCCTGACTCCTGAGCTCAGCAAACTCAGATGCTACATTGAGTGAGTACTGCTCTCTGCTGCACAGTGGAAGATTCTGGGCTGTCACCTTTCCCCCAGCAGGCGTCTTCAGCTTTTGGGGCCCTGTGCTGCTAACGGGAGGAATGTTAACTGACCCTTGGAGTCCCTTACTTCGGCTGGGCTTTAGAGATGGCTTCTGTACAAGCAGGCATAGTAACTCTGCTTTTGCTAGCCAGCAGGTGCAGTCCACCCCGGTGCAGCCTCTTTTTGCTTGTTCCATGATGCAGCAGGACAGTCCTTTGGTCGACCTTCCAGTCCTGGGTTCCAGGGATGCACTATTTAGGCTTATAAAGTGCTCTCAGGGTAGAAGTGGTCAGTAGCCAATGGGCTATCTGATTCACACCTCCTGGTGACAAATTCCTGGGAAGTGTGGCAGTTGTATGTCCCAAGACTGTTTATTTTGCCCACTCCGAACATGGCAGAACCCCTCTCTCACGGATTAGAGCTTCCTAGCCCAACCCAGATGTGTGGCTACCAAGGGGGCTACTCACAGCTGAAAATCCAGTTTGACCGTAGGTTTCCCCTCTCCTTCCAGCTAATCTGCCTAAACAATGGGCCTTCCTAGATGATCTGCGTTTGCTCTTCAGAGGCTTTTAGCTTTGAAGGTCTTCTTTTAGGCCAACACGTGTGTGGCTTCTTGCAGGAGGGAGGTAACACCTCCCTCCAGTACAAGCCCCTATTGTCCCCTTTCTTGGGAGTTTGCACATGGAGCTTGAACTAAAGAGCTTTCGGCCCTCCTTGAGACACATGCTATCATAAACTAAGGGCTTGGTGTCAAGACTGATTTAACACACCCCAGCGGGATATGTTTGCCTATAGACCATCTAGCTCACATTGTCACCATCAGCCTCCATAACCTAATGGGGAGCGAATGGTTTCCGCCAACCACTGAACATGACCACCCTGTCCCCTCCGAGATCGTGGAAACAGTACAGAACCTTTAGCTCAGTCACTCATGCTCACTTGTTCTCAGAGAAATATACATTGAATATACAGTGCAACGTTTTTGACTTCTATTTATTGACCCAATGTTAAATGTTAAAATATGTGTGCTACAATGATTAGGAGATTGAAGCAGATAAACGTTATTACAAGCACCAAAAGCATAAATAGCAGGTATAGTTCTACCTTAGTGCTAAAACAATGTATATATGCAGGCATATAAACAAGGCAGTAATCGGGTGTACTCCTACTATGTGGATCCTACTCTAGAGTGTACCTACAGTGTATGTGGGTGTGGAGCCAGGAATCCCCCTAAGGGATGATGCAACCCCATTACCTGATGGGAAAGAGTGAAGGGCCCCGTTTTGGTCACTAACTGGACACCCCTCACGAGATGTCAGACCTGTGTGGTGATCTCAGCAAGCACAGAGCCTCAGTCAGCGGAAGTACTTCCTCTACTAATCAATTGGGATGCCCATCTTTTATAATAGAAAGCAGCCTTACAATGTGCACGTAGATTAGTGGTGTTGTGGATATGTAGATAGCCCGATCGCCTCGTTGACGGATAGTGATGACATTTGTACGTAGTAGGGAACAAGAACTTCAATATGATCAGGGTGTTGTGATAATGTTTTGTGAAGCTAGATGTAAAACACGTTTCGTTTCAGAGAAACTAATCAAACATTGTCGTGCGTGCTAATGTATGCAGAAGGTCACAGCTTGGAAATGTTTATCGTGAGGACAATGTAAGAAATACGTTTCTTTGCTACATGGGCCTAACCGGGGAATTGAACACGGTTGCATTCTTCCCCAGACCAGAGCTGCCTCTGCAAAAACATTAATCAAGCAAAATGGTCAGTATTTTAGGTCTCACCTGGCGTTGGAGTGCACATGCGCTCCGCGCCTGTGAGTGCTATAGTAATGAAGTCCGTTTCAAGAAGGGGACTCGAAGCCCCGCCCCTCATTTTCATTGCGTAGCGACAGCGTTTTCTAAACGCTGGCTTCCCATTAACCCCTTCGGTGCTCATGACGGAACGGTTCCGTCATGAGCCACGGTTGAGCTGTGCTCATGACGGAACCGTTCCGTCATGACCCCGCCCGCGCAAGATTCCGTCAGCACAGCGGCGGAATCTGCGCAGCATGGAAGGGGTTAAAAAGGAGGGGTTTTGGTTGCCTCCCTTTGGCTTTTTGTTCCGGCCCACCTGGACTGGCTCACCTGCATTACGGCTGTCGTGACTTAGTTTCTTATCAGAAGCTTCGTCACGCTGCCTTGCACGCGCCAGTCTGGCTCTGATTGGGCCGGACAAAAAAGGAGACATGGCGCAGCGTGTTTATTTTTGCATCTCTCACTTTAAAGTGAAAGCGCGATGCAAAAATAAACTGCGGGTGCTTGGTTTTTTAAGTTACGTTGTCTGACAATGTCTTCAGCTGGCGCTGCATGGGGCGGCAGAAGAAACCGGCCTTAGCTAAGTGACTGTAAGGGTGGGACCTTGCTCGGCTAGTGTCCCGGGGTACAGGCGCTTCTGTTGAGCTATTGTGGGCTGTTGCTTAGCTGTGTCTGTTGCTAGTCCACTTCCTCAGGCCTAGGCTGGGAGCAGCATGGACCAGTCACACCGCGCCTCGGTGCTGGCTGCCTCCTGCCTCAGCACCGCAGCACACCCGAGCCCCCGTCACCCTGTACGAGCGGCAGCAAGAGGAGGAGAGGTGGCCGGACAGAGGAGCAGCCCTGCACAGGGAGGAGGGCAACGGCTGCTCCGGAACCTGGGACACCAAGGTTACCTGAGTTGGCGGACTCCACAGTGTGTCAGAAGAGCGCAAGTCTTTGTGCAGACTCTCTGGGGTCCCCCAGGTAAGCGAGTTACAGCCACGCTCTGTGTACGTACAAAGTACTGCATGTACCGAGGTCTGTTGTGATACAGCGTGCATGTGGTGGGTGGGGATCGTGCATGCTTTACCCATCCACGGCTGCTTTGCCAGCCGTCCCACCACTGTGCCCGAAAACTTAGCTGTGCCAATTAGCTGACATGTACACCGGTTCCCACTGTAGCTGATATCCCCAGCTAAGCCATCCTCCTGGCTCAATCACTCACTACTCTGCTACTTACCTGTCACATTGTTGCTGTCCAGCTGCTCCAGTACTAGTCATTTGCCGCTTTTCTACACGTTCAGCTTTATGCCACCTTCCTGATCAGTCAACCCACCCGTCTTCTTCCATGGCTGTGACTGTCAACCAGCAACTGCTCTTTACCCACTGCTGTACCTGCCAACCCTTCCTTTGGCCGCCGAGTAGCACTTATTGTTCTCCTGTATTTTCTCGCCCAATTACGAGTAGAGGAGCACAGGACAGCCCAGGGACATCTTCAGAAGTGATGGCCCCATAAAGACAAGAGATCGATGGCTATAGCTTGTTTTTAACTTTGAAACTGAGCCCCCCCTGCCTAAAATGGCATCCCTCAAACCACCCTACGACGCCCGATAAATAGCTCATGGGTTCAATGCATTTTTCTCCGAGATCTGTGTAACCTGCCGTTTGTGAAGGGCCAACTCTGCCATTTATGCTTCCTAGGAGGGTCGGTAAAGCAGCATTAATGAGGGGGTTCCATTAGCGGTGGACTTCAAAATAATGACCCCCTCCCCACGGAAAATGTGATGAAGGCCCGGAGTCTCCTTACTGCACACATCCATTGGCCTCGGACTGGATGGAGGGCTGCTGATGCATAGGGACCCTCTCAGTGGTTGCCCGGCCCCCCTTCATCGCGTCGGTGGGGCTGCCAGTGCCGATGTTACACCCCGCATCATGTGTGTGCCATAACTAGAGTTGAGCATCACCACAGTTTCTACTCCCAGACATATCTCACCTTTCTTTTCTCATGAGTTCACCCTCTCCTCAGTCTTTCCTCACCAGCCCCTGCTTTCCTTTACACATGTCTGTTCCTCGTCTTCACCTGTCCCCTCTCCCTCATTAGTATCTGCTCCCCATTTCAGCCGTATTCTAACTCCCTTATCTCTTCCTACTGTCCTTTTTATCACTCCAAAATTATCTCTTGCTCATTCGTCTCTGCTCTCCTTTTATCCGTCTGCCCTCCCTCTCTCATTAGTCCATGGTCTCTTTCACTCATCTGCCCTATTAGTTTGTCCGCTCACACATCCCCGCTCTGCCTCCCGCCTGTTGCCGCTCCCTCATTAGCCCCTTCTCTCTTTAACCAGTCTGTCCCCAGTCAGTCTACTCTCCAGTAAGTGCACCCTACTCGCTCCCCCTTTCATCCGCCTATCTAGTCTCCCCGCTCTCCTCTTCACCCAGTCCTCTTCTGCTCACTAGCTCCCTTGAACAATTCCCCCGTCTGCCACGCACCCCACGCTGGTATTTTGTATCCATTCACCATTCGACACCACCGACCCCCTGGTTTCACTCGCATCTGTCCTGCCTCTCCCTCGTTGGTATTCGCTCTCCCATTTGGTCCGTCTGTGCCCGCTCCCACACTGCCTCCTGCGCTTTCAGCAGGCCGTCCCAGCTCCACTCACTGGTCCTCTGCTCACTTTTTCACCCTCCTCTCCCCGCTAGTCCGTGCTCCTCTTCATCATTGGGCCCCTCACCCATATCTAGTTGTTAGTTCTCCATTGGCCAGTATGCTCTCGCCGCCCACCACCCAAATTCGACCATCCTCCTGTTCATCCGTCTGTCCTCTCACCCTCTTTAATATCTGCCCGCTGCTCTCCTTTCCATCAGTCCATAATCTCCGTTCCTCATCTGTCCCTCTTTCTTCTCCGCTGGTCCCCTCTCCCTCATTAGTCCCTGCTCTCTCCTTTTTTAGCCCATCTGTCTCCTGCTCCTCTCACTGGGTCGCGTTTTGCTTTCGACAGCCTGTCCTCTCTCCACACACTCCCTTCTCTCTCGTTTTCATTCGCCTCCCTCCCCCTCACTATGATCTGCTTATCTTTTCAGCCGTCGCCCCCTCTCCCATACAGGCCCCTGCCCCCTTCCACAAACTCGGCGGCTCGGTGGGTTAATGCACCTGCTGGAGCACGCATGAAGGGAGTGCAGCTATATATAGACAAGTACACACACAGTGCGGCCGTTGACTCGTTTGGGTGCAAAAGAGGGAGGGGAAGCTTATTGCGGGTTTGGCAAGTACATAGATGGTCTCAGACAAAATACATTTTAGGACCTGTTTATGTTTCAACAACCAAAACGCAGATATTTTAAAACTAGTGGAGTGTTGCAAGGTCCCTTAAATCGTGGGAAAAAAAATCAAAATTGGGACAGTGCATTTCGAGACCAACTTGCGCCCGACCAGCCAAAAGAGTGACAACTCAGTGGGTTCATGCGCTGCTACGTCGAACTGTATGGTCATGGAATTATTTGACTCCTAAACCACTAGCCTTGGGCCGCCTCAAGGCGCTTTCGGCATACGAGGGGGCAGTCGTGGGTAGTAAAAGAGGCTCGTTTTGAATGCCCGCAATGGTGCCTTCTGCTCTAGTGGTACTCGGCGTTGTCTTCCAAGCAGCTTAAAATCAGACCACCACGGGAAATGGTTAGTCTCTCAGGCGCCCTTTGTTTTTGGAAATAAGAGGATGTGGTATAACTACCAGAGCTGCCACTTTGGACCTGTGGAACCGAGTTTGTCTCGGCGTCGGCTCAACATTCTGTGATCCTGGGCAAATCACTTAATCATCCCATTCCTATTTATGTGCGTCTTTCTGTAACGTAACTGGTGCTCATGTAGAAATTCTAGTCGACCAGTTACATATTGCCTCCATTGGATACAGTTGCTTCCTGGCTTAAGGGTGCTTGGGGCAAGCGCTAGACTACTGTGGAGGAGTCCCAGTTGTTCATTGGAATTTGTTTATGGCACATGGTGTTGTCTGTCAGGGTTTTAATTCGAAGAGCACAGGCATATGGTCAAATGTACATATGAATGCTGCAGCTTAAACCAGTTGTAAATTGTCTGGATGACTTTTCCTCCAGGGATGCCCCAAATTAGACAAACATAACACAAGCGACGCTGCAGTGGTCTGTGATCTTTTGAGAACACAGTATTGACTGACTAGAGAAATGAGGCAGCGCGGTGGGTTGACGTGCCGGCTGCCGAGTGGCATGTCACCGATATTAGCCATGTTGAATTTCGCTCAACCTTTCATCCTCATCGGGGATAGGCTCAGTGATTTGGGCATAAAGAAGCAAGATATATATATATATATATATATATATATATATATATATATATATATATATATATATATATATATATATATATATATATATATATATATATATATATATATATATATATATATATATCCATCCTACTGGCGATAGCCAGTAGGTAGTTATAGTTAGGACCACGTTTCCATAGGAAAACCTCAACATTCTATTTTGAATAACTTTGGCGCCGGTCGACGAATCCTCGCGAATTTCTCAAAATAGGTGGGGCGCTACGCTCCGCTCCTACCCTGAAAGTCTCGGGGGGGATTCGTCAAGCGGGGGCTGAGATAAAAGGGGGGTCCCAAAACGCGTTTTTCCCATGCATTATTCCCATAAGACCTTTAGAACGAGCTACAGCCCGAATGGCTGAACAGAATTACTCAAAATTTGGCAGAGAGGTAGTCCCTAGGTCAAGGAAGTGCCTTTTGTAGGTTTGGTGTAAATCTGTTCAGTAGATTCTGAGAAAATAGCCTTTAAATCAATATATATATCTGAGCCAGCTTACGGTACGCTTACCGTACGCTTACGGTAAGCGTACGGTGGCGTGCGCGAGCGCGATTCTGATTGGCTCTTAGATCTTAGTAAACATTCGAATCGGCCGAAACCAGGAAGCGGCGGCCGCCATTTTGTCTCTCGCACTGAGAGAGATTTTTAAAATCGGAAGCCCAAAAACATGTAAAGGGGCTGTTTTGACAACTCCCTCCCACATAGTCATGTGGAGGGAGTCCCCAAACATCCCCCAAGTGCAAAAACGGTTTTATTTTTTTTTCGGCAATTTCGCGGGGTACGCTTACCGTACGCTTACGGTAAGCGTACGGTAAAAAAATAAAAATAAAAAAAACACTATCCACACTTACCCCACCCCCTGTGCTTTTGGTGGCCGAAGGCCACCAAATGTGCTGGGCTTATTACAATGGAAAAAAACACTATCCACACTTACCCCACCCCCTGTGCTTTTGGTGGCCGTAGGCCACCAAATGTACAGGGCTTATTATAAGGGAAAAAAACTTAGCATTTAAAAAACCGTACTAATTCACTGAAAAAACCATAGGTTTCACACACGTTATAGTTAGGAATTAGCATTTAAAAAACCTTGCAAATTCACTGAAAAAACCATAGGTTTCACACATGTTATAGTTAGTGGAAATTTTACTGATAAAAAACCAATGAAATTGCCCCGTTATAGTTAGCGCAGGCAACTATAACTCACGCGACCGCAATCCTCTGCTGATGACATATGTGTCTTTATGAAAAAAAAATATTTGTAATATATGTATAGCTAAAAATGTATGGAAGAAGACATGGGCAAATAAGTGTCTAAATACAGTATTAGCATCAGCAGAGGATTGTGGTCGCGTGAGTTATAGTTGCCTGCGCTAACTATAACGGGGCAATTTCATTGGTTTTTTATCAGTAAAATTTCCACTAACTATAACATGTGTGAAACCTATGGTTTTTTCAGTGAATTTATATATATATATATATAGTTTTCCACTTTTCACTAGACATCTGTCCGTGGTTATGTGTGGAAACCATATCTCCCACCTGTGGAAAAAAACGAAGAGCGCGTGCCCACCTAATGTAAAAGGAGAGACTCCACCCAGTAGCCGAGCCAGTGTGTCATAGACCCCAATAAAGTAAAATAATGCCCCCCCACCCGTTGCGGTTTTGGGGCACTGCACATTAAATGCCCCGTGCTACTATCCATTCTTGAATGCAGATGCTCATGCACCAACCTAGAATATTCAAAAGTAAACTATTGCCTCTGTCGCTACCTTTAAAGAAAGCACATGGTTTTTCTTGTTTGCCTCACGACCGTGACAACAGGCAGGCTGGTACCGCCGCCCTTCATTCCTTGCACGGTTTGCCTCTGCTTTGCTGTAATGATAATGTGCTGAATGATGGGGCGAGAGGTTGCAGACTGCCTGCTGCTCTCTAGCTTCCGTTCCCACAGTTTGCTCTTTGTTGCCAAGCATTAAAAATGCAATAGGTCTCGCCTGTGATTAAGTTAAAGCCATTTGCTTTGCTATACAATACCATTAGCAAAGCAAATGGCTTTAACTTAATCAAAGGCAAGACCTATTGCATTTTCAATGCTTGTTGTAACTTTGTGCCAGATAATGATTCCTAGCCAATTTTGATCGAACCACATCCGACATTACCTTATCTCCTACAATTAGCAAAGTCTGGCTTCAAGGGTACCTTCATTGGGAGTATTTTTTACTTTAATCTTTCGATTTTGACTATTGGCTGGCACTGTGTTTTAGCTGTCTACATTGATCGAGAAAGAATTCCTTAGAAGTTTGTTCAGGGTCTTTCCACTGTTGCACCCTTCAGCCTACCCACGGGAGCGAAATAATTTTATTATCAGTAAATGAAGCGGTCATTGCAAACAGTCTATAAACCAGTTACTACATTTTTGACACGGAAGACTACTATCCTGTTTGTTGTTAATGCCCGTTAGACGAATTGGTGAAATTCATGCGTTTGGTTTAATATTTCTAACTACAGATTCCTCACACCCAAAATAGTTGGACTAACTATTTTGTCTCAGATGTTCTCTTATGTTATATATTTTTAATGTTATGTATGCTTTAGGCACCTTTTTTTTTTTCTTTTTTTGCGAGATTTTTAATATGAAATTTGATAAAATTGGACTATTTTGTCTTTGGTGGTTGTGGAAGTCCGTGTGCACTCCAGCATTGGTTAATGTTTTTTTTTTTGGCTAGTGTTGCTGGAGTTTACCTGTTTGGAAGTGTTATCCTAGAACTCCCAACTCAATGGCTGGGGATAGTTCAAGCATTATGAATTTGTTTAAAGATAGTGTTGCAGGGATTCTGCACATACACAGAACTATGCACAGGAAACCAGGACTTCGGTGTATTGTGGTGTACCAAAAACACCCCTCAGTACCCAGAACCCCTATATGGCTAGCTATAGTATCCCATTCGTTCTTCGTATTACAGCGAAGCTGCCAATGATTGGATTTCCTAGAACATGCGACTCCATGGGTGAACCCAGGCATACACTGATAATCACGGCTTCATGAGGGCATGGCCTCGGCGCATGCTGATGCCTGCTACAGTCAGTATCTTGCAACAACGTTACTGGTGGTGTGGCTTATATAAACAAACACGTAGTTATGTACTTTCTTGTGATATTTGTCAGCACATCAAGCAGTCTACTGTGACCCGGCCACCACAAACCATTATGCATATTCAATAGACCATTTCCTTGTGTTTATTTGGATCACTGCGGTCCATTTTCTTCTGATACTGCGTATAAATACATTTTAGTTGGTTGATTCGTGCACACGTTTTCTATGCCTGGACACTCCTTGGAGTAGCCGTGCGCTCCATAAATCCCCCATAACATTAACCTTAACATATGGGTCTGGCCTCAATGCAGCGCTGACGCTCGAACTGTAGTCCAGGATTTGCGCGTCTTTGTGGGAATTTTTGCAGTGGGCACCTTACATTCGGACCAGGGTCCGGCTTTCGCCTCTAAGGCATACAAAGAATCCATGAGGTCTTTGGGGTGCAGGTCAAATTTTCGTCTCCATACCAGCCTGAGGGCAATTCCGTTGTGGAGCGAATGAACCGTGACTTAAAGCAATCCTTAACAGCTAGAGTCCTAGGCACTGGCAGGAATTGGCTCGCCCATATGTATAGCGTACGTGCACTTAATAATCTCCCTAGAAGACCTCTGGGTGGGCGGACCCCTTACGAATTGCTCTTTGGCATGACATTTTTTGTGCCAGACCTTGATGGTCTAGACTTGACTGCTGCTGCCGTCCCTTTTGACGTAGATGAACATTGTGCTGTATTACAGTCCCTACAAGAGACAGTCTAGTAAAAGACCATTTACCTGCTGCGTTGATGGTTCACTGCAGATTCAAGTGATCGGCTGGCTGCCTAAAGTTGGAGAACTGGTCTGAGAGAAGGAGGAGAACATAAAAGAATTTGGTCCATCCTATCGAGCTCCGGTTCCAGTGCTGGGTGTGCAGGTAACTAGTACAGTAATTTTACCACCACTTCCAGGTCACAGACAACAGATACGTCTCGATTGAAAATATCAAGCAACATCTGGCCGATACTGAATAGTTTGCCTCCAGCTTCATCGTATGCCACTATTCCAGGAAATCCTGACACTGCCATAGAGATGGACTGTTGCTAATCCCCTGCTGGTCCCACAGTCCACATCTGCTAATAAAGAACCAGAATATACTTACCCTACAAGTGAATCTTTGCCTGGGTTAAATGCTACAGCCAGGAACGAGTTGTATTTTTCCTTTTAACTCATTCAACTTCGACTTTGACCCCATCAAAATTAGCCTTCTTTCTCTCCTTATTTGGTTCACCCATGGATAACATGCGACGCAGGGCTCTCCGAATTCATGGAAACAGGACACTCTTTCGCTTAGATGCTCATACCTGTTCACAATGTGAGTAACCAGAGACACTGTATAGTTTCAAATGTTTATTTCAATTAACATGTTCTGTAATGCAGTACACGTGTTAACACTAGCAAAGAGATGCATAAAACAATATAATCAGCATGGTTACAGTTCCATATAATACGAACGGGGATAGCATATTATAATGACAGTGGATGAAGCTTTGTAGCGCTTTACCACCCTCCCTGTGCTACAAGCGGTTTACTATATCAGTGGTAGACCTCTGGGTTTGACAACGGAACCCCCTACCTCAAGTCTCAGATGATAGGATTTACATCTCCGGACAAGCACAGCTCTTCCTCTGGTAAAGTTTTCTCCAAGTGTGTCTAACTTGCATCCCGTGCAATATTAAAAGCACCCAGAAAGTCAGAGGCTCAGCTGTGTTTCATGTTATGTCTATATGTGTGTGGGACGGACCAAAGCCGATTAACCAGTGGAGTTGTTTTCTGGCCTTGAACACGATGTACAGACGAGAACTCAGAGCACAACAGAAATAGTGAAAAGCAGACCGTTTCCATGTGAAGCAGCACAAGCAAAAGTGTTAACGACAACCAAGGCATGTAGTGTTATGTGCATAAGCGGAAAGATGGCGGTGATGCAACGCACAAACTAATGCTAACTTAGCAACGTTCGCTGGCACCCCTAAACCCTCACGACAACAGTTAAGCTGGAGAATTAAGTTACATTACATTTAAAAATTGATCATGATACTGAGCATCTATTTGTAGCCATTCAGTGTAAAAAGTGGTACAATTTTATTCGGCTCCCCAAAAGTAGATAGTATTGCATAGCCAAATTTATTTATTTTTTTTCAATTTCTTGTCGAAGTAAATTATGTAAACTATTTTTTTTCCTGAAACTTTGTGGCCAGTAATCAGAAAATGTTTGAGAAAAAACATGTTATCAAACATCAGACTGTATTTTTGATGTATGTTTTCACCAAAAACTTGTAAAAGTCTCTTTTGAAGAAGAGTATTTCCTAAGTTTCATATGCTTAAGGAAATGTCTGAATTTTGATAGTCATTTTTTAAGCATTCCGTTAAGTCTTGTGTTATACAGGAGCACATTTTCTGTTTGCAATTGATTTGCCTTGCAGAGTTGCTTGCACACATGGATTTGTTATGTAACTTATGTCAAGCATAAACTGATTAACTAGTTGTGATTTAACGGCCAGCCATTCTTTTCTTACTTTATTGTAGGACCGCCTCAGAACGTTTGGACTCAACTTTAAATGTTTTGGCTCGAGCTTTGGAACATAATAGAGAGAATACTGAAATTTGGTGTCACTATCTAAAGCTATTTTCGAAGAGAGGCGCCAAGGAGGAAGTGCAAGAGATGTGTGAAACAGCAGTGGAATATTCCCCCTCGTATAAACTTTGGTGGACTGTAAGCATAATATTAAAATGTTTATTCATCTAGATATAGTTTATAAATAGTTTATCACATGAAAAAGGTTTGCAGTGTGAATCTTTTCTGGATCCACCTGCTGTGCATTATTCTGCCATCTAGTAATTGGGTCTGGAAAGTCTCCTGGAAGTCTTCTTTCTCTTTTTTTCCCATGGACTTCGTCAACCATTTGGGTTTAAAACCCTCCTCATGTGACATCAGACGAATGCCCCAGAAATCCCTCGACGCCGCTGCCATCTTCAGATTCATTTTTCCATGATTGTGTTTGGAAGCCTAGATGAGAGCTCCGGAGTCAAGGAAGAAGGCATTGCAGAAAAAAAAATTCCACTGAAAATCAGTCAAGGGAAGAGGATTGTCGATGACCGACGGGAAGAGGACACTGAGAAAACGCTGATAGCCACCAAGGTGAGCTGACCGCAACAAGATTACGTGGTTGGAGAGTGACAAAGGGGCATGATGCACACCCCCTTTAGATTCTGCCCCAAGTAGCACCACAAGTACGCAGAGAAGGACACACATGAGGTCTGTAACCTGTCTCCTTAACGCTCACAGTGCAGAGGACTGCATGGCATGCACAAAGTTCTTGCACAAGACCTTCAAAGCAAGGCAGAAGCAGAGGAGGGTTCACTACACGATTGCATCGCTACAGAGAAAGCAGGGGTCCTTAAAACACCTCGGCCTGTCAAGTGATGACTAAAACATGCTGGAGACGGAGGTCCAAAGGGAAGAGCCGAAACTCGAGGAGAGGGTCGATAGGCAAACCGGAAAGAGCCACAGGAAAGTGTAGAAGTAACACAGACAAATGTTAATCCCTCAGAGCAGACACAATCTATCCGAAGACCTTTGACTCCAAGAAACCCAAAGTAATGTCGAAATTGTCGACGCCTGAGGGTAGAGTGGAACCCAAGGAGCCACACAGCTCCAAGACCAGGGACACCGGTGAAGGCAAACAGTCGAAACCTACTTCGACCTCGAGAGAAGGATCAAAAGCATGGGGAGGGAGATGGTAAAGACCAGCTCGATGCCATCCACAATGACTGGCGCCTTTTCTTCATCAAAGAGCAACTCTGTATGAGCAACGCGAAGCACTGAGGCACCCGACCTCAATGTCGGAGTTCCTCCGCATTGATTTCAAAACAGAGCTCAAAGAACAAAGAAAATCGCTTGAGTTAGAGCTTAAAAGAAACGTCTCTAGGTTTAACTTTGAAGCCCTAATTAAAAAGAGGAAATTTGATGACTCCCTGCAGGGTTACAGAATTCCACTAAAAAGCAGGTGGAACTAGAGGAAACAGGAGATAGAACAGCCCGCTATCCAAGATTACAGGAAGTTTGAGTAGAATTTCTTCAACCTGGAGGAAGAACAGCACTAATGCTTCTCTGTTAAGTGGATTATCAGTAGTGGTAAATATGCATCTACCACTGGCAATAAGGCCACTAACAGTTTAGGGCTCAGTACAGGTCTCAAACTATTCCCATGCTCAACCCTGGGTATCTTGGTGGCAAGCAGACAGGCTTAACTTAGGAGACCGGTAAGTAAAGCACTTAAAATCACCCATCTGAAAGAGACCTTAGAATATCCCCAGGCGTCAGACTGGATCCGGAAAGTTTCGCTTAGCTTTACCCCTGCGCATCAGGTGGCGTCGTGTGGCTCCGCATCAGTCACTGGCGTCGTAAGCGCCGATATGACGCCACAGAGTACTTGGGTGCCACCCATGCGCGCTAACGTCCGTTCTTTCTTTTTCCACGCCAGCAAGTGCAGTTTCGGTTTGAGCATGTACCTTAGTCACTTTTTGACTACTATTTTGAGACTTTGTCTCCTCTTTTCTCCTGGTGCATGTAGGGATGCCCGGCTTTAAGTCCTGTGGGGCCTGACGCTGGAATATGTCCGTGGCGGACCCCCGTGGTTTGCCTCTACCACCTGGAGACTGCCCACGACTCCCGGGACTGCCAGAATTGTCGAGCCATGGCCCACAAGGCCTTGCGGGAGCGGCGTAGGAAGTTGCTGGAGGTCCGGCATTCGTCACGCTGACGCTCCGGGTCCAGAGGCCGTTCCTGGGACCGCTCGCTCCTTAGGCTCCAAGTCTTAGTCTTCCGGTAAGCGACGCCATAAAAAGTAGAAGAAGCATGTTCGCTGTCAGACGTATTCCCGGAGGCGGACGCGGGGGACAGGGGCTTTGCCACGGCGGCTCCCTTGGAGCCTGGGAGTCCCGCGGCCTACCTGCCATACCCGGGTCCATCGGCGACTTCAGAACAGGTGCAAGAATTCCTTGCTACCATAGACCGCCTTTTTAGGCCTCGGGCTCCCGCCGGCGCGCCTTCGGGCCCCGCGGTCCCGTGTCCAGATCCTGTTGGCCCGGTGGCGGCGCCACGAGGTGCGTCGTTGCCGGCTGCAGCGTCTCCCTCGCCTCCACCCTTGGCGCCACACTGGGTGCCGTTTATTCCTCTCTTGACCCGGTTCCAGGATCATTTTGTTCCGGCCTGGGATCCGCATTGGCAGGCTGCGCCGGTCCGACCCCGGCCGACGCCGTTTGTCCCTTCTCCGGCTCCTGCCTTGCTGCCGCGACCGGCTCCCTCTACGCCAGAGGCGGACGAAGACTGGGAAGGGTCCGAGGACCCTCTTGCCCAGCAGTGCGACTCCGAGCAGGATTGGGTGGACGACTTGGAGGAGGCAGGTGACCTCTGTCTTCTCTGACCCGGGGTTCGCCTCCCCCCCGACTACTATGGAGGAAGGTGCCTCCTACACGATGGTCCTCCGTCGGGCGGCTGAGGCCCTCAATCTTGACCTCCCCACAGTGGCCCTCAAGACCAACCTCCTCACCGAGGTGCTCCAGACGGCGTCTGCTTCGTCAGAGCTGTTGCTTCCCTTCAATGATGCCCGTATCGACGTCCTTTTGGGCACTTGTTCGAAGCCGGCCACTGGGGCCCCAGTGGATAAAACGTCGCCATCGACCGGCGCCCGGTGACCCCGCCTTTTTGACTACTCGCCCTACGCCTGAGAGCCTGGTCATTCAGGCCTTGACGTCAGAGTGCTTTTCCTACAGCCCCGCCAGATAAGGACTCTAAAAGGCTGGACCAGTTTGGGAAGCGGTTGTTCTCTTCGGCCAGCTTAGGGCTGCGGTCGGTGAACACTGCCTGCTTGTTGGGCCGCTACTCCCATGCGGTGTGGGATGCCGTTGCTCAGGTGTTGCTTCAGTGTCCTGAGGAGGTGCAGGCTGTCCTTTCCTCGGGCAATTGCTGAGGGTAAAGATGCGGCTAAGTTCGCCATTCGGTGTGGGTTGGACACCGCTGACTCATTGGGCAGGGCGATTTCTACGACTGTGGCGTTGCGACGTCCCACCTGGTTGCGTTCGACTGGGTTCTCGCCCGATGTCCAAAGCTCGCTCATGGACATGCCATGTGATGGCACCCGCCTATTTGGTGACGAGGCTGGAGCTCTTTAAGGATTCGTGGGCCACTGCCAAGTCCTTGGGCCTTTCTACTAAGAGCTCGGCCTCTCTTGGTTTTCGTTCCTTTCGTGGCCAAGGTAGAGGTAGTCAGGCGCACCTGTCCCCTAAGCCTGTGCAGAACCAGCCCCAGCGCGGCCGGGGGTCGCGGTTTCCTCAGGGGCGGGTCGGGGAACCAACCTCCACCCCCCCTGCTTCCGCCTCAACCTTCCTAATCTGAGCTTCAGGGAGCACCCCACGCCGGTGGGTGGCAGGATCCGCCACCACCTCCCTCACTGGCACGAGTTTACATCAGACAAATGGGTGCCGCAGATAATCTGCCATGGTTACTCCAAATCCCTTACAGTCCTCCACTCCTGCCATGCCACCTCGGTGCCACCGCATGTGGGGGGGGGGGGGGTCACTTGGCTCTTCTCCAACAGGAAGTCACAGCCCTCTTGGCCAAGGGGATTAAGTGTTCCGGAATTAGGGAGTGGTGGTTGTTCCTACTACTTTCTGGTTCCCAAGAAGGAGAAAGGTGGTCTGCGTCCTATCTTGGACCTCCGGGACGTCAATCGCTTCCTCCGAAAGGAGAAGTTCAAGATGCTGTGCTCCCCTTCGGCCTTACCAGCGTCCCTCGGGTGTTCACGAAAGTGATGGCGGTGGTTCCAACTCATCTGCGCAGGTTGGGGGTGTCAGTCTTCCCCTACCTTAATGACTGGTTGTTGAAGGCGGGCTCGCCCCAGGCAGTTGTCACCCACCTTCAGACTACGGCTGACCTCCTGCATTTGCTGGGGTTCTCCATCAACGTCCCTCTCAGAAGCCCCCCTTCATCGGAGGTTCTGGATTCGACGCTGTTTCGGGTTTATCCTCCCGAGCAGCGAGTCCGGGATATTCAGTCTATGATTCCCAACTTTCAGCCTCTATCCCGAGTTTGTCAGGGTGACCCTCCGGCACTTGGGCCTCCTGCATTCTGCTAGTGCACCATGCCAGATGGCATGTGCGGGCTTTGCAGTGGGACCTGAAGTTCCAGTGGGTGCAGCATCGGGGCAACCTGTCCGATCATGTCCAGAGGGCACTGCACGACACTCGCAGTGGTGGCTCACGAATCGCGATTGGGTCAATGGCAGATCCCTCTCCCTTCCCCAACCAGAGCACACAGTAGTGACGGATGCGTCCCTCCTGGGATGGGGAGGCCACTTGGGAGAGGCGGAGATCAGAGGACTCTGGTCTCTGGCGGAGTCCCGGCTCCATATCAACCTCTTGGAGCTGCGGGCGATCCGTGTTGCATTGAAGGCATTCCTTCCCTCTGTCCGGGGGAGTGTGGTGCAGGTGTTCAAGGACAACACTACCACCATGTGGTATTGCAACAAACAGGGCGGGGTGGGGGTCATGGTTCCTATGTCAGGAGGCTCTGCGTCTCTGGACGTGGATTGAACGTCAAGGCATTTTCTTGGTGGTTCAACATCTGGCTGAACGCCAGGGCGGAGGAACTCAGCTGCCGGTCCTTGATGGACCACGAATGGCGTCTGAACTCAGATGTTGCGCAAGGTCTCTTTCAGCAGTGGGGAGAGCCTTGGTTAGATCTAATTGCCACCGAAGTGAACGCGCAATGTCATCAGTTCTGCGCGTTGGAAATTCCAAGGCGGCACTCGCTCGGCGACGCTTTTCGTCGCGAGTGGAGTTGCAGTCTGTTGTACGCCTTTCCGCCTATACCACTTCTGCCCAGAGTACTGAAGATCAGGTGCGACTGGCCCCAAGTCATCCTTGTGGCTCCGGATTAGGCACGAAGATACTGGTATCCCGAGCTACTCAGCATAGCGATCGATCCCCCGATCCGACTGCCTCTTCAGGAGGATCTTCTGTCGCAGCAGTAGGGGACGGTCCTCCACCCGAACCTGTCCAGCCTCCACCTCCATGCGTGGAGATTGAGCGGCGACAGTCGACAGCTTCTGATCTTCCTTCCGAAGTCAGTGATGTCATCTTGGCAACCAGGCGTGTCCCTCCACTACAACGGTATACGCCTTTCGGTGGAACAGATTTGAGGCAAGGTGCACGGCGAAGGCTGTGGATCCCCTTTCTGCCCCTCTTTCGGAAGTTCTTCTGTTCCTGCTTTCCTTGGCCCGGCAAGTCTCTGCTCTGGGCACTATCAAAGGTTATCTTTCTGCCATCTCCGCCTTTCTCCGGCTTCCTGATCAGCCTTCTCTTTTTAAGTCTCCGTTTGTTAACCGTTTCCTGAAAGGCATTACACTAGTGTTCCCTCCAGTTCTGTTCATAATTCCCCAGTGGGATTTGAACCTTGTGTTGACTTACTTGATGTGCGCTCCCTTTGAGCTGCTTCACAACTGCCCTTTGCATCTTCTCACCTTAAAGACTGCTTTCCTGGTTGCTATCGCCTCTGCCAGAAGAGTGAGTGTGCGAGCTCCAGGCCCTTTTTTCCAAACCTCCTTTCCTTTCTGTTCATTCGGACAAGGTGGTTTTAAGGATCCGTCCTTCTTGCTTGCCGAAGGTTGTAACGCCCTTCCTCATCGGGCAGACCATCACTTTGCCCACCTTCTTTCTGCCTATGCATCCTTCAATAGAGGAAGAGAAACGTGCGCTCTCGTTCTGTCTGAAGCGCACACAGCGGTTCCGGGTGGATGACCAACTTTGTTGGCTACGTGGGCGCCAAAAGAGGTCTAGCCATGCACAAGCTCGTGAGTCATTCTGTGCATCATAGCATGTTACTCCTTGGTTAAGAAGGAGCCTCCTGTGGGGCTGAGTGCCCATTCCACCAGGGAAACTGCAGCCACTACTGCCTTGGGACGCGGCGTTCCCTTGCAGGACATTTGTCAGGCAGCTACGTGGGCCTCGCTGCACACGTTTACAAAGCACTACTGCCTTGACGGTGAGGTCCGGCGGGACGGCTTCTTTGGCCGTTTCGTGCTCTGTGACTTTCTGGTGTAATCCTGTTCGCAGACCCACCACCGGGGTTGCTATTGCTGGGGTATCTATTCTAAGGTAAGGAATCTGTCACCAACGTGTCTTTCAGCTGCACAAGTTACTACTTGTGTAATGATATATCTGTAAGAGACATTAGTTAGTGATAGATTCCTTACCGCCCCACCTATCCTCCCTGTTTTCTAACTGGTTACTAGGGTTAAGGTCATCCCTCTTAGGGCCCTAGTTTTCGGCACCAGTGGTCAGTATCTTGCATGGCTCTGCATTCGTGGCGCGGAAAGTCGTGTCCAGAACCGACGTTGGCGTGCATGAGTGACGCCTAAGTACTCTCCGTGGCGTCATCTCGGCGCTTACGACATTAGTGACGGACGCGGAGCCACACGATAGCCACTCTCTGGGTGAGCCACTTCATCAAAGCAGCCAGGCTAATCCTGTTAATGCATACCATTCATGGGAGACCAGAGGAAGGCTGAATTTTGGCTTGCAAATAAAGTCTTGACTTTTGTTCTTAATATTTTAGGATAAATTCAACAATAGCATATTGTTGGATTTATTAATACCATTCTCCTAAGTCCTTAAATGGTATTCCCATTTCATTCCTAGCGATAATGAGTTAATAAACTATTGGAATGTTATCCTATAGGGCTAGGCATCTACAATGGAGAAACTGCAATGTGCAGTTTCACCATATCTGGGGATATTAAACATCTTTAATATGGCCCCTGCTTATAGTTACAGGACCCCCCACCCCTGGGACAACAAGAGGAAACCTTGTGTCCCGAATATGCAGAAATAATGTAGATTCTCATTCCACATGGCTCCTAGCGCCAAAAAGTCACTTTTCGGAAGCACTATACTACAGAAGGGAAAGTGAAATGTGTAGTTTCTGTATCCACAGGACAGCTTTTATAGGGGCCTACCTCATAACAACATAAACCCCCACCCATGTGACACATAGGGGTAGATCTTGGGGGTACCTAAAATGCCACAATATTGTAGTTTATCACTTTGTAAGTGCACCTACCACTAAAGTCGAGTTTTTGGCACATTTTTCATTTAAAAGCAGTGCTGCAGCACAGGGCTGCTTTTAAAACGACCTCAGGCTCTCAGCAGTGCATACATGCATGTGCAACAAAGGCTGCTGGCCTCTAAACTGCCATGCCCTATTATGTACTAGGCACTTAAGGTAGTTTTAATCCCCCTGCAATATTATGTACTCTGACTTATAGCGTAGGTCATGCCAGTTAGTGTTCCCTAATATATAATGTACACTCATGTATGTGTGTTTTCACTGTGTTTTCAACATAGCACAGGCCTTGGTTAGACAGAGTCCAGGGACAGTCAGTTACCAGCAGTACTCCTCAGCCACAAAAATGGGGGTGCACAGGGCACACAGGATGACTTTGCAACGCTCTCTAGAGAAAACGAGAGAAGACTGGCAAGACATCTATGAAGACTCACCAGATGAAGAGATGCAGTCTTATCCATCAAAACTACCAGACAACATCACTGCATACAACACAATAGTAAATACTTATGCAGGCAGGTTTTAGCTGCCCTAGACCCTGGAGACTGGATGGTAGCGTTGGACTTGCAGGACGCTTATTTCCACATCCCCGTCCTGCCGGCCCACCGGCGTTACCTGCGGTTCACGGTGGGCCAAGAGCACTTTCAGTTTACCGTGCTCCCCTTCGGCCTCACCAGTGCCCCTCGGGTGTTTACGAAAGTGATGGCGGTGGTCGCAGCTCATCTGCGCAGATCAGGGGTTCCAGTCTTCCCCTATCTCGATGACTGGTTGTTGAAGGCGGGCTCGCCCCAGGCAGTCGTCTCCCACCTCCAGACTACGGCGGATCTCCTGCATTTGCTGGGGTTTTCCATCAACGTGCCGAAGTCACACCTGAGTCCCTCTCAGAAGCTCCTCTTCATCGGAGCGGTTCTCGATTCGGCGCAGTTCCGGGTCTATCCGCCGGAACAGCGGGTCCGGGATATACAGGCCCTGATTCCCATCTTTCGGCCTCTATCCTGGGTTTCGGTCAGGCTAGTGTTGCGGCTTCTGGGGCTGATGGCCTCCTGCATCCTACTAGTGCATCACGCCAGGCGGCGCATGCGGGCTCTGCAGTGGGACCTGAAGTTTCAGTGGGCCCAGCATCACGGCAACCTGTCCGACCATGTCTTGATCTCGGAGGGCACTGCACAGCAGTTGCAGTGGTGGCTCACGGACCGCGATTGGGTCAAGGGCAAGAGCCTCTCCCTTCCCCAACCGGAGCATGTCGTAGTGACGGATGCGTCCCTCCTGGGATGGGGTGGCCATATGGGAGAGGCGGAGATCAGAGGCCTCTGGTCTCCGGCGGAGTCTCGTCTCCACATCAACCTGTTGGAGTTGAGAGCGATCCGACTTGCACTGAAAGCCTTCCTTCCCTTTGTCAGGGGAAGTGTCGTGCAGGTGTTCACGGACAACACCACCGCCATGTGGTATTGCAACAAACAAGGCGGGGTGGGGTCGTGGACCCTTTGTCAGGAGGCTCTGAGCCTCTGGACGTGGCTGGAACACCAGGGCGTCACCCTAGTGGTTCAACATCTGGCGGGCTCTCTGAACGCCAGAGCAGACGAACTCAGCCGCCGGTGCATGATGGATCACGAATGGCGTCTGAACTCCGAAGTGGCGCAAGGTCTCTTTCAGCAGTGGGGAGAGCCTTGGTTAGATCTATTCGCCACCGAAGAGAACGCGCAATGTCAGCAGTTCTGCGCGTTGGAATTTCCAAGGCGGCACTCGCTCGGCGACGCTTTTCGTCACGAGTGGAGTTGCGGTCTGTTGTACGCCTTTCCGCCTATACCACTTCTGCCCAGAGTGCTGAAGATCAGGCACGACCGGGCCCAAGTCATCTTGGTGGCTCCGGATTGGGCACGAAGGTACTGGTATCCCGAGCTACTCAGTATGTTGACCGATCCTCCGATACGTCTGCCCCTTCGGGAGGATCTTCTGTCGCAGCAGCAGGGGACGGTCCTCCACCCGAACCTGTCCAGCCTCCACCTCCATGCGTGGAGATTGAGCGGCGTCAGTTGATGCCATTTGACTTGCCTCCTGAAGTCTGTGATATCATTCTGGCAGCCAGGCGTCCCTCCACAAAGACGGTATACGCCTGCCGGTGGAACAAATTTGTGGCATGGTGCACAGCAAAGGCTGTGGATCCCCTTTCCGCCCCTCTTTCTGAGGTTCTCCTCTTTCTTCTTTCTTTGGCCTGGCAGGGCTCTGCCCTGGGCACCCTGAAAGGTTATCTTGCTGCCATCTCTGCCTTCTAGCGGCTTCCTGATCAGCCTTCTCTTTTCAAGTCCCCTGTAGTTACACGCTTTCTAAAAGGCATTACTCACACGTTCCCTCCTGTCCCTTTTGTAATGCCTCAGTGGGACTTGAATCTTGTCTTGACATTCCTGATGTGCGCTCCCTTTGAGCCTCTTCACAATCGTCCTCTTCGTCTTCTGACTCTTAAGACTGCTTTTCTGGTAGCCATCACCTCGGCTAGACGGGTGAGTGAGCTCCAGGCTTTATCTTCAAAGCCTCCTTTTCTCTCTGTTCATCCGGACAAGGTTGTCCTTCGGCCTCGTCCCTCCTTTCTTCCGAAAGGGGTGACTCCATTTCATCTTTGGCAGTCTGTCACCTTGCCCACCTTCTTTCTGCCTCCGCATCCTTCCAAAGAGGAAGAGAGGCTCCACCGTCTGGACCCAAAACGTGCGCTCTCCTTTTATTTGGACCGCACAAAGCAGTTCCGGGTGGACTATCAACTTTTCGTTGGATACGTGGGTGCTAAGAAGGGGAAAGCTGTGCACAAACGGACCATCTCTCGGTGGGTCGTTTTGTGCATCAAAATTTGTTACTCCTTGGCAAAAAAGGACCCTCCTGTTGGGCTGCGCGCCCATTCTACTCGGGCCACAGCGGCTACTACTGCTTTGGGACGGGGTGTCCCTTTGCAGGACATCTGTCAGGCTGCGACGTGGGCTTCGCTACACACGTTTGCCAGGCATTATTGCCTTGACAGCCAAGTCCGGAAGGATGGCTTCTTTGGCCGTTCTGTCCTCCAGGACTTTCTGGTGTGATCTTGGTTCGCAGACCCACCACCGGGGATGGTATTGCTTGGGTATCTATTCTAAGGTGAGGAATCTAACTAACGTGTTTCTTTCAGATGAACAAGTTACTTACCTTCGGTAACTATGTATCTGTAAGAAACATTAGTTAGATTCCTCACTGACCCACCCATCCTCCCCGTTCTGCGAACTGACATCTAGGGTTAAGGTTATCCTTTTCAGGCCCCTAGATTTTATTTTTGGCACCAGTGTCGGTCTTTGCATGGCTCTGCGTTCCTGGCGCGGAAAGCTATGTACAAGAACTGACGTCAGCGCGCGAGGGCGGCGTTTAAGTACTCCGACGTCATTCCGGCGCACGACGCAGACGACGGACGCGGAGCCGCAGACGACGCCTAGCGACGCGCAAGGGGTATTGTTGACGAAAAATCTTCTGGATCCAGTCTGACGCCTGGGGATATTCTAAGGTGAGGAATCTAACTAACTAATGTTTCTTACAGATACATCGTTACCGAAGGTAAGTAACTTGTTCTACAGTTCCTCACATGGAAAGTGGCTTTCCTTATCGCCATCACATCCCTCAGGAGGGTGAGTGAAATCCAGGCTTTAATCATAGAAGAACCATTCTTACAATTACACAGTGTCAAAGTGGTTCTTGGAACAAACCCAAAATTCCTTCCAAAAGTCATATCTCCGTTCCATCTTAACCAATCAGTAGAGCTACCAGTGTTCTTCCCAAATCCCGACTCGGTAGCTGAAAGAGCTCTTCATACCTTAGACGTCAACCGAGCCCTTCTGTACTACATTGACAGAACCAAATCATGCCGCAAAACAATTGTTAGTTGCTTTCTCACCACCACATAAAGGCAACCCCATTTCCAAATCTGGGATAGCTAGGTGGATAGTTAAATGTATCCAAATATGCTACCACAAGGCTAAACGCACACTAACGGTTCCCCCTAGAGCGCATTCCACACGCAAAATGGGGGCTTCCATGGCATTCTTAGGAAACATTCCCCTAGAAGATATTTGTAAGGCAGCCACATGGTCTACAACACACACCTTCACTAAACACTATTGTGTTGACGTGCAAGCAAAGCAACAAGCTTCTGTGGGTCAGGCTGTCCTTAAGACTCTATTTCAAACTGCTGCAACCGATGCAGGTGACCACTGCTAGGGGAGATACTGCTATATAGTCTATCCTAAGTGTGTGATCTGCAGCTCATATGCCTCGAACGGAATATGCTACTTACCAGTATGCATCTGTTCTTGGCATGTAGAGCTACAGAGTCGCACACACCCACCCACCTCCCCGGGACCTGTATCTGTTCCAGCATTGTCTTACTTAGACAACACACATGGACATCTCTCTTTTCTACAAACTCCATCATTTCCCATATGGCGAAAAACAATCTGACGATGGAGTTGATGCCCATGCGCACTGTCGTCCAAGGGATGAGTCACCTACCGCGTGAGCCAAGACTTCTTCCGAAGACAACAACCTGCAAGCATCCGAGCCCAACACCAGATGGCGATCTACTATCCTAAGTGTGTGACTCGGCAGCTCTACATGCCAAGAACAGATGCATACTGGTAAGTAGCATATTCCTTCTGTGATAAGTAGTCTATCATCTCTCTTAAGGAAAACCCTCTTGAACTGTGTTAAGGTTGTCTCTTGATATGGCTTGACTGACGGTTTTAGCACCCAATGTCAAATTTGTAAGTACTGGATGCAGTTGGCCTCCTCCAAGCCATAGTCCGAATTTAGCCAGTCAAATGAGATTATCCCTTGGGTGTCAAACATGTAACCTATGCGTTTGTAGGCCCCCCCCCCTCTTCCCTCCAACTTGTAACCCCTACTCTTGCACCCTGTCTAGCTGCACAGTGTAGTCCCCATCACAGCTCCGGATTGAATGCAACAGTGCTTGGGTGTAGGTCTGTATATTTGAGTCTACTAGGATCTCCTGCAGGCGAACATTATTGCGACAAGATCTATTCTGTCGGTCCTCCATATGGACCCCAATATCGGACATTAGCTCAGGTAGTTGGATAACCTCTTGTCTCAGCATCTCAACTTCTTAGTTTGTGGCTGATTCTTTATCTTCGAGGAAGGACACTCACTCTCACATGCAGCTTTGGTCCTGTTTCACATCCTTTAATTCTGTGAGAGGTCCTGCTCGAGGTCCTGAATATCCTCCTTGGGGGTGCGAACTGGGAGGCCAGGAAGGATGGGGTCACTAATGCTTGTTCCTGGTCAGTGTTGTCCTCCACTTCTGTCTCAGGGGGCCACTGTGAGCCAGGTGCAGAGTCCTTATATGCATGCCTTGTGGGAAATTCTGAAGTCACTGTGGTAAAGTAAAGGCCCTGCACTCTGTCTATGTGGTAGCCACAGTTCTTTCCAGATATGGGATCTGTCTCAGCCTGGCCCATTAAGCACCAGTGCTCTTCTGATGCAGGGTGACTCCACTTCACCAGGAAGTGGAGTTACGAGGCTTTGAAGTATCTGGTTATCATGGGGACAGCTAGCCCCTCTCCAAGGTCGGGTGATAGAGTAATTACCTATGTAATCATGGTTCCTTGCGTCCCAGAAGGATTTGATTCCAGCTGTATGGTGTGCAAGGTCTTTAAGTGGCGTGAGTGATAGAACTTGAAAGACGTAAAGAATGTGTGACAGGATTGTCATTTTGACAGCTTTGATCCGTCCGAGCTAAGGCGGGTGCAGCCAGTGGAAGATCGGTTGGGACCTGGCAGGTGAGGGCGGTATAGTTGTCACTGTTTTGTCAACTGAATGGGCCAGTTTGTTCTGAGGTAAGGTTTATACTCTGCTGCTCATTCAAACTGAAGCGTAGAGTGGAGTTGCGCTTCATGGGGTAGAGACAGTGACTGATTTAGTATTTGTGACTTTCATATGTTATTCTTAAACCAAGACATCTCGCAGAAGGAGGAGAGCTCTGTCACCAGAGAAGGGAGGGACATTTTCGAGCTAGAGAGGGCGATGACTATATCAGCCTAGAGGCTAATGAAGTGATGGCCTCCTCCAAACTGTACTTTCAGTATGGCTGGATCCGCTCTCACATGCTGGGCTTGGGGCTCCATGTTTAAAGCAAAAAGCAGAGGGGAGAATGGGCAACCCTGTCATGTGCCTCTTTGGAAGGGAAACTTTTGGGATAACACCCAGTCAACTCTCACTGAAGCCTGTGGTGAGCTATAGACACTGGACCCAACTATGGAATCTTTCCAAAGCATTTCAAGGTTGTAAAAACAGGGCCAGTGTGTAGGAAGCTGGGTTTCTGTTGCAGTAACCCCCTTATTTTTTTGACAGAGTACTGATGCACTTTTTTTGGAAAAATCTGTGTTCGAGGCATATGAGCTGCAGATTACACACTTGTGCATAGATCGCCATCTGGTGTTGGGCCCGGATGTTTGCAGTTGTTTTTCCTCTTGGAAAGTCTTTGGAAGTCACAAGGTTGGTGACTCTTCCTTTGGATCGTATTGCGCATGGGCTTCGGCTCCGTCCTCAGATTTTTTTTTTTCCACCATCGGGCTCGGATGTGATATTCGCGCTCCGGTTCCGAACAGCTTCCAGTTCCACGATAGACGTGCAATCCTCACCCCAACTCGCGGTATTGTTTTAGATCGCGATCTCCACACTTGACGCGCCTCTCATCGGCAAAAACCTTCGATTCCGGTCGTCGACGACGGCCTTCGGGCCTACCCAAGCTCCGGTCCTGGCTAATGGAAAGTGCCCTCGATGTGGGTCCAAGTTCCCCCACACCGATCTCAACGAAGTATGCAATCTCTGCCTCTCCCCTAAACACGAGGCTCGAGATTGTCCGGCGTGCAACTCCTTCTGATCCAAGAAAACCATCCGAGACCGAAGGGCTAGAAGAACCATGGCACACTCGTTGACTGCGATTCCGGACGACATCTTCGGGGAAGGCGTCGACGCTCTAGAAGAACACCACAACGTCTAGGGACTCATCAGCGCCTCCGAAGCCGACGATTCAGATGTGGAGGACATCACTCCGGCACAGAGGGTCGTGAACACCCTCTCCGGATGATGATGATGAGGGGGATTCATATGACGACATCAGAGACGTGCCCCAAGATTTACCTACAGGGGACCCCACTCCCACAGGCTCCCCAGACCCATGGGACGATTATAATATCCCTGACATCCCTAACGTCCCACAGGATGATCTCTACCTTTCCAGACCTTCCCCACCAGAAGACTCAGTGGGGGTTCAACCATCTATTACAAAGGGCAGCACACTATCACGGGGTAGATCTCCATACCGACCCCGTGGAGGAAGATTTCCTCCTAGATACGTTTGACACCACACATAGGACTACCTCAATATTGCCTATGGTCAAGGGAGTTATAAATCATGCGCCAGAGGTCTTTAAAGATCCAGTCAGAGCCAGGGCCATTAACCCGCGCATTGAAAAGAAATAAAAATCCGCCCCTACAGATCCCTCCTACATCAGAGGGCTAGCACCACTAGATTCTCTGGTCGTATCCACAGCACGTAAAAGGACCAACTCCCAAGCGTCAGGCGAAGCACCACCACCTGACAAAGAGTCTAAACTCTTGGACGCATCAGGCAAGCGTACTGCATCCCAAGCTGCCAACATATGGCGTTTCGCTAATACACAAGCGCTACTAGCCAGGTATGACAGGGCCCATTATGACGAACTAGAAGCCATAATGCAACCTCTCCCTGATAAATACAAACCTAGGGCCAACGAGCTAATTCAGGAGGGCAAAACCAGCAGTAATACCTCCATACGTTGTGCCCTAGATGCAGCAGACAGCCTCCAGGGCCATCAATACTAGCGTCCTCTTCCGTCACCATGCCTGGCTAAGGATCTCGGATTTTAAACCGGAGGTACAGGCCTCCATCTTCAACCATCCCTTTGACCAGGAACATCTGTTTGGCCCAAAAGAGGATGAGGCCCTAAAAAAGATGAAAAAGGACACAGACACGGCAAAATCCATGGGAGCTTTACAATCACACCCTCACAGGTGCTCCTTTCGCCGCTCTTCCTTCAGGAGCTCATCCAGAGGCTATTCCTCCGACACCGCTTCCACTTCATATAAGGCCCCTACCCAGTCCACCTTTACAAGGGGTTACCAAAGGGGCGGCTACAGGGGCAACAATAACAAAGGCAGAGGCAAAACAAACACCGCCCGCTCTGCCACCGCACCTACCCAATGACTTCCCTCCACTCCCCCCAGACCATCCCACTCCGGGGGCAGACTCAAAAATTTCCTCCCTGTCTGGACCACCATCACCTCAGACAAATGGGTAACACAAATAATTTGGTCAGGCTACTGCCTAGAACTAATATCTACCCCCCCCCAAACATTCCACCCAGACAACGCCCAATGTTACAAGAACATCTAACACTACTAAAGCAGGAGGTAATTCCCTCCTTCAGAAAAGGGCGATAGAACACGTTCCTACCAACCAACGAAATATGGGGGTCTACTCCCTATATTTTCTCATACCAAAAAGGGACGAGACTCTGCGGCCCATCCTAGACCTCAGGCCCCTAAACAAATACATACACTTTACATTTTCACATGGTAACGCTTCGGCAGGTACTTCCACTGCTTTCCCAAAACTACTTCCTGACCACTTTAGACCTAAAAGACTCTTATTTCCACATTTCAGTGCACAACGCTCACAGGAAGTTCCTCAGATTCGTAGTGGACGGCCAACAATACCAATTCAAAGTACTCCTGTTCGGAGTCACAACAGCACCACGTGTATTCACCAAGTGCCTAGCAGTAGTGGCAGCACACCTCAGGAGACCACACATCCATTCCTTCCCATATGTAGACGACTGGCTAATAAAAGCCAGTTCATACAGCCAGTGTGTACAACACACGCATGCCACTATCCAGCTACTTCACCAACTGGACTTCACAGTAAACCACGCAAAATCCCATCTACAACCATCCCACATAAAACAATACCTCGGTGCCACCATAGACACCTCAAAAGCGCTAGCCTACCCCAATCCTGCCAGGATTACAAGCATTCAGGCTCTACTAGAAAAATTCATGGCACAACTCTCCCTTCCAGCTAGAGTGTTCATGCAACTAATCGGGATGATGGCCTCTTGCATCTTCATAGTACCTCACGCAAGACTCCAGATGCGTCCTCTCCAAGAGTGCTTAGCGCACCAATGGAACCAGGCCCAAGGCCAATTAACAGATCTGGTGTTGGTAGACGGTCGCACCCATCGCTCTGCAGTTGTGGACCACCACAAACCTTTCCAAAGGTCGACCGTTCCTGGACCCGGTTCCCCAGATAGTACTAACGACTGACGCATCGCTCTCCGGCTGGGGAGCTCATCTATTACATCTCACCGTGCAGGGCACATGGACACCTCAACAAAAGTTACTCCACATCAACCATCTGGAGTTACTAGCGATCTTCTTAGCCCTAAAATCTTTTCAAACACAGATTTCAAGCAAGGCAGTCCTAATCCGCACAGACATGACAGCCATGTACTATATTCAAAAACAAGGCGGCACACACTCTCCACAGCTCTCTCAACTAGCACAGAGCATATGGAGATGGGCCATACCCCGTAAAATCTTTCTCCTAGCTCAGCATGTCCCAGGAGTCCAAAACACTATGGCAGATCCGCTCAGCAGACAAACACAAGAAATCCACGAGTGGGAAATCCACCCACAAGTTCTACACCCGTACTTTCAAATGTGAGGGCATCCACAGATAGACCTCTTCGCCACCCACAAAAACGCCAAGTGCCCAAGCTTCGCCGCCAGATATCCACACCCATTGTCCAAAGGAAATGCGATATGGATGAACTGGTCAGGCAGATTTGCGTACGCTTTTCCGCCTCTCCCACTCATTCCACTAGTGGTGCACAAACTACAGCAACACTGCCTCACACTAATCCTAGTAGCTCCAACTTGGGCCAGACAACCGTGGTACACCACACTGCTGGAACTATCTGTAGTACCGCACCAAAAATTACGCCTCTCTCCACACCTCTTAACCCAGAACCATGGAGAGATCAGGCACCCGGACCCTGCTTAGCTCAACCTTGCGATCTGGCTCCTGAAATCCTAGAATTCGGTTATCTAAATCTTCCCCCTGACTGTATGAACGTCATCAAGGAAGCTTGGCGACCCACCACTAGAGCGTGCTACGCCGACAAATGGAAACGTTTTGTTGTCTATTGTCACAACAACACCATCAATCCCCTAGACGTCTCCATTCAACACATCATAGGCTACTTACTCCACCTACAAAGGTGTAATCTGGCCTATACGTCCATTCGCCTGCACCTCGCAGCTATAGCAGCTTACCTACAAAACAGGCAACATCTATCACTCTTCAGAGTACCTGCCATTAAAGCCTTCATGGAAGGCCTTAAAAGAATTATTCCCCCCACATTGCCACCCTCACCTGTGTGGAACCTAAACATCGTTCTCACCAGACTAATGGGGCCTCCCTTCGAACCACTGCACAAATGTGAATTCCAATTTTTAACATGGAAAACCGCTTTTCTCGTAGCCATCACTTCCCTCAGAAGGGTCAGTAAGATGCAAGCATTTCCCATTCAAGAACCTTGTCTACAAATGCACCATAACAAAGTTGTTCTCCGTACCAACCCAAAATTCCTCCCTAAAGTCATTTCTCCCTTTCACCTAAACCAATCTGTAGAACTACCAGATTCTTCTCTCAACCACAAACCGTTGCAGAAAGAGCTCTCCACACACTAGATGTCAAACGAGCCTAACTCTACTACATCGAGAGAACACAACCTTTCCGTAAGACCAAACAACTGTTTGTCTCTTTCTCTCCACCACACAAGGGCAACCCCATCTCCAAGTCGGGGATAGCTAGGTGGATTGTCAAATGCATTCAGATTTGCTACCACAAAGCAAAACGAACGCTATCCGTTCTCCCTAAAGCCCATTCTACACGTAAAAATTCTAGGAAATATCCCATTAGATGATATCTGCAATGCAGCTACATGGTCAACACCGCACACTTTCACTAAACACTATTGTGTAGATGTGCAAACTAAGCAACAGGCTGGTGTGGGCCAGGCTGTACTCAAAACATTATTTCAAACCACTGCTATATAATCTATGCACAAGTGTGTAATTTGCAGCTCATATGCCTCGAACGGAATATGCTACTTACCAGTATGCATCTGTTCTTGGCATGTAGAGCTGCAGATCTACACCCGCCTCCCCGGCTAACTTTATCTGTTCCAGTTTATCTTATTTAGATACAACACACATGGGCATCTTCACTGTTATTACTACGCTCCATCATTTCCCTGCTGGCGAAAAACAATCTGAGGATGGAGCCGAAGCCCATGCGCAATACGATGCAAAGGAGGAATCTCCGACCTCGTGACTTCCAAAGACTTTCCAAGAGGAAAACTGCAAACATCCGGGCCCATCACCAGATGGCGATCTTATGCACAAGTGTGTAGATCTGCAGCTCTACATGCCAAGAACAGATGCATACTGGTAAGTAGCATTTTCCTTTATTGTTTTGCCGACGTCCCATCTTGTAGATGGGCAACAGACCTCAAAGAACAATGACCATACCATAAAGTACAAGGTGATAACAGGCCAGCATGACCCCCCCCCCCCCCTCCCCCCCCCCCCCCCCCAACATACAACAGTGTCACTGTTGGCTTAGGGGCCATTCGGATCTTGATACAATAATCGGCCTCATGCTTTGGAGCTACAGGTCCAGTGATATGGTGTACAGAGTTCAGGCAGAGCCTTCAGGATACATGCATGTACAGATGTAAGGAAAGAACATTAAAAAAAAGGGGGGGGGGTGAAACTCAAGAAACCCCCAATAACCAAGGACAGCAGCATACTCCGACATTTAAATGTGTATCCTCGCCTGTATGTGAGGCGGGTCTGACGCCTTCCAACTTTTAGTGAGTAGTCGTTTAGCCACCACCAACCCCAAGTCGGGGAAGCGGGAGGTGACTTTCGTAGACTGCATTCTGCGAAAGAGGTGCAGCAGGTAAACGGGCCATTCAAATGGTATGGTGTGGCCCGTGCATGTATGCAGCGCCACGTGAATTGCCTCCCAGTAGGGCTGCAGCTTGTGGCAGCTCCACAGCATGTGTACGGACCCCGCTCCTAACTCCGCGCAGCGAGGGCAGGCCGTGTCTGTGCGGTGGAAGTACCTGTTGATTGTTTCGGGTGTAAGATACGCCCTGTGAAGTATAAACAGCTGTATTTGGCGGAACCGCATATTTCTGGGTATGCACGTTGGACTCTGTAGTAACCTGCCCCATTCCTTGTCTTCTAGTGGCCCCGTTAGGTCTGCTTCCCATTTGCGGCGAAGAGGTTCCAGGCTAATCGCTGCATGTGTGCGTAGGGATGCTGCAAACGACCAAATTAAGTGCCTACCACGCCCCATAACATGGAGATACTGCATGGTGAGGTGTTGGCTCGGTTCCACCCTCATGTCCCCTCAGCTAGCGGTCAGTGTCGCAATCAGGGAGCGGTGTCTGAGGAATTGCCCAGGTGCTAGCCCTGCTTCGTCAACCAGGGTTTCATACGTCATGAGGTTGCCGTCGCGATATAGGTCTCCCAGGGTCTGTATGTCCGCTTCGTGCCACTCTGCAAGCTCAGAAGATGTGAGCGACCCCAGCCGGCTGGGGGAGCCTTCCAGTGGTATGGCCGGAACGTAGGGGACCAGAGATCTGGTAAGGTATAAACGGCTGTAGCATTTGTAGGCCACCACCATGAGGAGTGGCATCGGCGGTAGGGCTTTCGTGGCAGGGTGAAAAAGCTTGGTAATGTCAGTCAGAGAGGGGAGGTGTTGTGGATGCGGTGTCTTCGCGGCCTCTGTTTGCCAGCCAGCGGGCTATCCATTGTAACTGCAATGCCAGATAATAATGTTCAAAGCACGGTGCAGCCAGGCCTTCCTGGTCGGTGGGCAAGTACAACTTGGGTAACGCTACCCTGTGACGCGCATTACCCCAGAGGAAATCCCGGAGCGACTGAGCAAGTGTAGTGAAAGTATTAGTGGGAGCGTGTTCCAGAATCGTATTTGGGACTTAATTGCTGTTAACCCCCTGCCCAGGTTGCCCTCAAGGAGGTCCGCTGGTTGGCGATATATCTGAACTCCCATATATCGGAATGTGTCCGCTTTCCACTGTACACGCGTGCCGTCCAGGGTTTAGCCCGGATCTTGGATGTCTCCGCCAAACGCATAAAGGCAGGACTATGTGGCCCAAGAGAGAAGCGAAATTGAGCTGTATGCGCTCCAGCTGGGCCGGGACGTTACTCACATCTCTCACGAAGACCAAGAGGTCGTCCGCATACAGTGACAACTAATGTGTCGCATCGCCTAACGGGATACCGTCTCCAAGTGTCGTGCGCAGCGTCGCAGCTACCGGCTCAATCACCAGCGCAAACAGGAGGGTACCTCTGTCTGGTACCCCTGCAAATTGGCACTGCGTCAGAAATATAGGGCCCAGTTTTCACCCTCGCTGTAGGATTCCTGTACAGGAGCACAACCATCTGGAGGAACCCCATGCCCAGCCCATAGCGTGTCAGCACTGCTGCAAGATAACCCCATTCCAGACAATCAAAGGCTTTTTCGAGGTCCAGGACAAGACAACCCACCCTGGGCCACCCCTGCACGCTGTCCGACGCCACCCTGAAGAACCACCGCAACTTCAATGAAGTACTGCGCTTAGTTACAAAGCCACTCTGGTTGCTGTGTACTAACACAGGTACCACCGGCGACAGGCGTTCCGCCAACACCATGGCGAATATTTTATAATCCGCGTTAAGTAGATCCAGGGGTCTGTATGATCCCAGATTCTCAGGGTCCCTGTTTGGTTTGAGCAGGGACACCCCGTAGGCCTCTCGCATTGAAGGAGGCAGGGTGTGCTCCTTGAGAGCTGTAGTGTAAAGGGCGTGCAATTTTGGCACCAGGGACTCCCGGTAGGCCTTATAATATTCAGCGGGGAGGCCATCCGGCCCCGGCGCCTTCCCAGAGGCCATGGAACCGATCGCCTTCCCGATTTCCTCCAAAGTGAGGGGACCGTCAAGCGACTCTTGGTGGTCCTCGGGAACCATGGGCAGACGGACAGTCTCGAGGAATCTATCCAGTTTGGGCCCAGAGCAGTACCCCGCAGATCGGTACAGTTGCGCGTAAAGGTCAGACATCACCTTGTGTATCTCACGTTGCGTGTATACCATGGACCCCTCAGGCTTGCGTAGGGCCCCAATGGGGGCATGTGTGTTCTCCTGCTTGAGCAGCCAAGCCAACCGGTGACCCGCCCTGTCAGCATTGGCATGAGTGCGGGCAGTGTGGGCTGAATAAATATGGCAACGCAGGCGCACCATAAGGTCCGCGTTATGCGCCCGAAGGTGCGCCAGAAGGGCTGAGTGACGACCTCTGTCCTCGCCTTCCCGTTTGTACTAAATGCGAAGATGGCATAGCGACGCGTGGGTGTGTACATGCCACGTATGTTCCAAGTGATTATATCCGTGCGCGCCATCCTGGGTGAGGTAATGCAATAAGGACGCCGGAGCCAGGGCAGGCCCAGGCGACGTGGGGAACAAGGACAGACAGTATCATGTCGGTGTGCCGCAACAGAAAACGTAACTGATGAACAATGAACAGTATAATATCTGGGGCAGACATTGCGCGGTGTCTGTCCAAACCTGTAACTATGAAGTATCGTGAACTAGGTCAGTAGTGTGCCTATAGTGTTGCACACGTGCTAGCGGTGTCGTACTGTAGCCATCATCCGTGGGTGCACCGGTGACGCCACTTGGGACCAACAGACTGCAAGTCATGCTGATGGGCCAGGTAAGTGTGCCTCCCTGCACGTTCACACCCATTCCCATGGGGCGGTGTATGAGGTCTGACCGGTGTCCGACGTGCCACTTCTGTTTCACTGCAGCGTAGACCAGGCAACGCTAACAGTGCAGTAGACCCATCTCTACATCCCACTATAGTTAATACATAAAGTGAACAAACCATGATCTACTTACGTGACCTGTCCTTGCGGATGACTAACACAATAACTTCAGTTCAGATAATATCATCGGCAATTTGCGGAGGCACCACTGGCAATCCAAGATCTTCTGAAACTATGGTGGAGGGCGAGGAGGAGCCGCTGGGTATCATGGTGGTGTGCACATCGGAGCCCAGACGTTCCTGGACGTGTGGGGAGCCGAGGGTGGTGACCGCTTCTAGGGCTTCCATTCTCTCCCTGCAGATGTTTTCTGGGCTCGGAGCGCTTGTCCCGGGTTGGGCGGTCTTCATAGACACGCGCCGTCAGCGACGTTTGGTTCTCCAGCCTGCCGTGGCGTCCCTCTCTGAATTCCGCAGCCTCACGCCTGACCACCGTCCCGACTCTTCGAGCCAGTCCCACGCCTCTTCTGGGGAGTCTAAGAAGTGGGTCCTTTCCTTAGTTACAACACGCAGGCGGGCTGGAAACAGCAATGAGTAAGGCAGCTCCAGGGTGCGGATTTGACGTTTAACCGCTGTGTAGTTACTCCTACGCTTCTGTACTTGAGCTGTGTAGTCGGGGAATAACATAACTGGGTTGCCGCCCACCTTAAGGTCGTCCATCTTGCGGGTTTCACGGAAGACCACATCACGGTCTCTATAGTTGAGCAGCTTGAAGATGAATGGTCGTGGTCTGGTTCCCGGCTGAGGTTTCAGCGCTTGGATGCGGTGAGCTCTCTCGACCACAAACTGTTGTGACTGTGTCCCCTGAGAGGAGATCGCGCAGCCAACGTTCCGTAAATAGCTCCCGGTGTCTACCTTCTTCGCCCTCCGGCAGGCCCACCACGTGAACGTTACTGCGGCAGGAGCGGCCCTCCGCATCGTCTGCTCTGTCCTCCAGTTGGTGGACTCGATCCATTAGGTCTTGCAGCGCAGCAGCATGGCTTTGCGTGGCAGGCTGGAGCTCCTGAATCGTGTGACCTTGCGCTGTGACTTTTTCGGCCAGCTTACGATGGTTGGCATGTAGAAGGGTGAAATCCGAGATGACATTGTCTATCCTGGTTTCTAGGGAGGTTCTGGTTTGCTCCAGCGCGTCACCTATCCTTTCCACTGCTGCAAGGACAGTCCATTTTGGCTGCTAGGGTCGTGGACGTGGATTCCGGCGCCCCTCCAGCGCTCAGATTCTGGGGATCCAGAGCTTTCCCGTGCAAGGGCCCCTGCTGCATCTTGGTTCTCATTCGGCCAATCACTAGCTGCTGCACTGTTGGCATTCGCAGGTGTCCACCAGTCGAGGCAGAATGCCAATAAGAGGGTTACTGACAGGATAGGCCGTCCCTGCGGCAGCTGTACGCGGATATAGTATGGTGAGGCAAAGCGTATCGGCTGCACCCCGTGAGCTATAACCAGGGCTCGATGCTGACCCGTAGAGGCCGTGGGTGGACTCCTGCCCAAGTTGGCCAGCGATGGAGTGGCGGCGGATCCTGTCCGTTATTGAGCCAGGGTGCGGGGCCGTCCGCTATATATCAGTTCAGGTGATTTGTAGGTCCCCGGGGGTGACTGCTTGCGCAGGTGGTTGCCTCTCTAGTATCAGAGACTCAGGCGTGCAAACTGTGGGGTTTGCCTACGAATGCATTCATCTAGAACACCCACCGTCCACTGCGAGGGAGTTTTGCGGAGGGCGCCACTGCGTCAGCAGCAAATGCTGATCAGCGTCCTCCTGTGTGTGATGTACTCCCAGCGCGGCCACTCCTGTCCTTCGTCCAGGCTCCGATCGGTGCGGGTGTGGACCCCGTGGATGACAGGCACCGGATTCCAGCAGGGTGGCCCCAGTGATGGCCTCCAGTGAACGCTCCGGGGACCTGGCTCCCCCTTGCACCCGCCTGGATATGCCACCGTTGGTGCTACAGTCTGGCGCGGGGTGTCCTACCTCTGCACAGGCCTCACCAGGATCCCCGGTGGTTGTGCCCAACCACCACAGCCGTGGCACTTCAGGGCTGCACGTGCACCATAGGCTTTGTAGCGCACGAGGGACTCCTCCGGCACCTTCAGAGCTCCGGGAGGCGACTCATGGGCAGTACTTCAGTGCCCTCCAGCACCTGTGCCAAGCAGCGAAGTCCGAGCAGCTACAGCCCCAGCAAGCCACCACCGCCGGCAGGCCACTGGCCTCCGGTCTGTATCGTCACCGAGGGGGCCTCGTGAGCAGGGCGGGCCCCGTCAGACACAGTGCCTCTACCGCCCGGGTTCATCCAGGGCAGTGCGAGTGGTTCTCCCGCTCCCCTCTGCCGGCGCCGTTAGCACAGGAAAACACTCTGCCCCCCAGGCCTGGGACCGAACCACAGGGAGGGGGGGGGCAGCGAGGTCCGATACTTAACGCCAATCTCGCCTCTCCCACCGTACTGCCCACTGTGCTCCACCGGGGATCAGAGTGCTCCACCGCAGCTGGCTACGGCATACAGGCGTGGGCGGCCATCTTGAGATGTGGAGGCGCCGTGCGCGGACCGGCAGCCAACAGGGCCGCGCGGCTGTCACCGTCCCCGCCATCGACAGCCCAGAAGGCACAGAACACAGCTCACTCGGTGCGGGAGTGCCTCTGCCACCGGTTGTCTATTATCAGATGCATGGATGGTGGAGATTACAGGTGAAATGACCAGGAGTGGGAGATTAGCGATACGAGTTTCACGGACCTGCGTCCGCCATGTCGGCTGGCTAGCCACGCTCCCACCAGACTACTGATGCACTTTGACTTGATGTGCCCTGGGTCCTTGCCTGTGTTCTTTCTCAAAACTATACCTTGTACCCCCAATTGGCACCTCTCTGGCCACGTGTCAGTCCCTTGTAAAAGGTACCATGGCTACCAAGGGTTCAGTGGCCAGGGAAGGCCTCTAAGGGCTCTATCACTTGTTGTGCCACCCTTAGAGGGGGTAAATATATATATATATATATATGTATATGTATATATATATATGTATATGTATATGTATGTATATGTATATATATATGTGTATATATATGTATGTATGTGTATATATATGTATGTATGTGTATATATATGTGTATATGTATATGTATATACACATACACACACACCGCCGCCTTGGTGCAGAACATAGTGAATAGTCAACATGGCACACCTCCCTGTGTGCCATGCCTACAACCCAGTGCCCTGATGAATGTCAGCCATCCCTGTAGCTGGGTGCACTATACCAGTGGTGAGGGTAAAGGTGCATGAGCCCTGTACCCTTGCAGTCTAGACCAATTCTTAGACATTGTGAGTTCAGTAATACCATTAAGAGTATATGGTGCTGGGAGTTTCTTTGCGAACTCCACAGCACCATAATGGTTTTACTGAAAACTGGGAAGTTCGATATCAAACTTCGCAGCACATTAAACCTCACACTGATGCCAGTGTGGGATTTAATGAAAAATGCACACAGAGGTCATTATAGAGATACCCCCTGAAAAACGACCAGCCCCTGGTAGGTTCCCCGACTTGTACACACCAGCCTGCCACCACTGGACATATTTCTGGACCCCTGGGGAAGGGAGCCTTCGCTCCCTGAGCCCAGAAGCAAAGCCTTTCGTTGGCAGAGATGGTCACACCTCCCCCAGGCCAGGAAGAGCCATCTGTGGCAAGGGAGCTTCAAAGGCCTTGCTGCCTTTGTAATGCGACCCCCAGCCTCTCCTGCTATCAGGAGCAGGCCCCCTTCCTGTCTCCCCTACTTTTCGGCGGGAAGACAGGTAGGAAAAATTAGCACAACCCAGGTGTGGCCAACTCCACCCCTCATGTGAGGGAGGCGAGGTTAAGCCCACTCTTCAGTGCCCGCCATCTTGCAGATGGCAGGCACTCCCCAATCAGGATTAGGGTTTGTGCTCACTCCCCTACGTGGGGTGGGCACACCAAGGGTGTAGTCACCCTAAGGTCAGTAGCCCATTGGCTACTGACCTCAAGACCCCTAAAACGCCCCCTAAATTCAGTATTTAGGGGGCAGCCCAGAACCAAGAAATCACATTTCCGCAACCAATGAAAAAGGATGAAATATGACACCCAGCAGAGGAGACTGCAGAGAACAATGACTTGGCCCCAGCCCAACCGGCCTGTCTGCAGTTTCCAGAGATCCTGTGCCATGTCGCCTTGACCTGCAGTCAGTGACCTCCAGAACACTGAGAGGACTGACTGCCTTCAACAAAGATCGGATCTCCTGTTAACAGCAGCTCTGTTCAAAAGACACTCCCAAGACAGGCTCTGAGCCTGATGAGGATAAAGAAACGCATCGCCTGGAACCACCACTGCACCCATCGCCGACAGGCAGAGTTCTAGGGGCCCAGCGAGGACCCCCAGCGCTCCAGAGTCTGGGCCCACCGTTGGGTAGATCCCCCCAGGACTCCCCAACGTCGCCTGCAGCATCTGCACGGAGACCTTTGAGAGCTTTGCTCCAGCAACCTTGTGGCCTGCTAATCAGCCACCAACCAGAAACCCGCTATCCCCCATTGGATACCATTGGGCCTCAGCACTCTGCACCTGGCCGCCCTATAGTTGCTGAGGGTGTTCTGAGAGTGCATCCTTGACCCTGGGAGAACCCTAGTTCTAACCCTAGAATACCAACTACCTCAAACTTGTACTTACCTTCCAACCGTTAACTTAATTTGCATTTGAACCTGCATTCAACTGTAAAACATTGCATAAAATTTTGCAAAGCATTTATTTCACTTGCCTGCACCAAGCTTGGCTTGGTTCTACAAATAAAGTAACAAAATAATATATCCGATACAAATTGGTCTGAGTTCAGTCTTTGTGCGTGTGTGTGGCATCATTTGCTGATTAAGTGTGTACAACAAGTGCTTAACACTACCCTCTGATAATGCATTACTGTTCGCCCACACTACCACAAATGGTAAGGTGCTATCTGCTTTTACCTCTTCCTACCTTTGCGGTTCCACTGGACTCTGTGCACACTGTACCTCATTTATGTGTAATATATACAGAGCCAGCTTCCTACACAGTGGACCCTATGAGATGCCTTATCTGCGTCGATGGACAGGAGTGCCTCCTTTTGTGATCGATGGATCTTGTCCATAAGATGCAGGATATTCTTGGTGTTATCCTTGTATTGGCGATTGGGGATGAACCTCGCCTGGTTGAGATTGAATGCCGATATGAGGGTTGAGGCGGTGGGCGAGGATGCTGGTGAACAGCTTGGTATCTATGTTGAGAAGTGAGATAGGCCTATACAACCCGCATGCCGCGCTCTTTCACAGGTTTAGGGATAACTGAGATAGATGCCTCGAGCATAGTTTCAGAGCTGGCCTCCGTGCCGGCAAAGAAGTTGAAAAGTTGGTTAAGTAAGGATGCTAGAACATGACAAAACATTTTTATAAAACTGGGGTGAGTAGCTGCCGGATCCTGGGGCATTTATACATTTCAAACAGGCACTAGCCGAAGTCACCTCTTCAATCCGGATGGGCTTCTCCAAGATTACTACCATTGAAAGAGAAAGTGTGCCCTTCTTGAATAGTGGCTGGCGGCCTAGGCTGGCTGGCTGCCTGCTGCTGTGTGCCATCCTGAAGTGTGCTCTTCAATGGCTTGTTGGCTTGAGAGAGATCTCCTACGAGGGAGCCAAACCATCTACTTGCGACACCTGGAGAGCGGTGCCCTCTTAAGCGCCACATCATCTGCTGAGTCCCAACTATTAGCACTGTGTGAGCGTGGGACTAAGAATTGAGCCTGGAGACCGGGTTGCCTCGTGTGGAGCCCCAGAAGTCTAGCCTGTATCTAAGGCGTGTGACCCTTGCATTGTGGGCACCTCTGCATGCTTAATTGTCTTCTTGTTGGTGGTGAGCGTAGTCACCAGTTGTGGGATCCGGCGTGGCTGGCTTCGTCGATAGTGCAGCCTTTCTCTTGTGCCACATTCCAACTGCATGGTCATTGCATGTGGTGTCCGATTCACAGGTTGTGACCATCTGAGGCGGGGTGTAGCATAGGAGTGCCTCATTCTACCTTGTGAGACATTGCTAAACTTGCGATAGTCTGTGACGGGCGTTGTCTGGTGCGACCTATATCAACGCACACCAGACGTTGTGCCTCATTTCCGGGGAGTTACGGAATTTGCAACTCTTCATTGTGTGTGACTGGAACAGTCTGTTGTGAACCGTATCATCACGCACCAGATGTTGTGCCCAGATTGCCTGTGTGCGACTCTGAAAGACGTGTACCTGATGGTGTTATGAGTGACCGACTAGTGCCCTCAGTCCGCTTCTGCTCCGCATCCTGAGGGTTGTGAGAAAGTGCCATCTTTCTTGCATGGTATGCCCCCACTTTTTGCTGAATTGCTGAATGTACTTTGACTGAGTGTGCCCTGGACTCCTGCCAATCAGATGCCCAGGGCCTATGTTCCTTTCCTAAAACACACAAAACCCAAATTGGCAAACCCTGGCCACATGTCAGCCCCTGATAAATGGTACCCAGGGCCTTGTGACCAGGGAAGGCCTCTAAGGGCTGCAGCACTCATTGTGCCACCCTTAGAGGCCCTGTACCCTTAAACACACACACACTGCCTTTGCAGGCTGGGTGTCTGGGTGCAAGACGAAACAAAGAGTCGACATGGCACACATCCCAATGTGCCATGCCCATCACCTACACTGCCATGGCATATATCAGCCACCCCTCTAGCTGGGTGCCTTATGCCAATGGTGTGGGCGCAGGAGCAGGAGCCCTGTGCCCCTACAGTACCCAGGTCCATTCCTGGGCACTGTAAGTGCAGTGCTGCCATTTAAGAGTACATGGTGCTGAGAGCTCGTCAAACACGAACCCCACAGCACCATAATGGCAACACTGAAGACTGAGAAGTTTGGTATCAAACTTCTCAGCACATTAAACCTACACTGATGCCAGTGTGGAATTTAATGTACCAAGCACCCCAGAGGGTATCTTAGAGATGCCCCCTTAAACCTAACCTACAATCCACGTCTGCTCTGAGGCTGCCTAGGCTGCCACACAGCAGACATGTTGCTGGACCCCTGGGTGGGAGAGCCGCTGCTCTCCTGGGCCTGCAACAATGCACATCCTCGGCGAGGTGCTAAATCTCCTTCCCCAGGATGGGCAGGGGGAAGCATCAAAGGCATGCCGCCTCTGTGAGCATCCCCAGGCCACTGGAACCCCCCACTCTGGCGGGAAGCTTGGCCGGAAACCCTAAATAAGGACCGGGGATGTGCCAGCCTGCCAACCTCACCCCTCCGGTGGGGGAGGCGAGGTGAAGCACATCACCAGGCTCTCGCCATCTTGAAGATGGGAAGCCCTACCCTATCAGGACTAGGCTACTGCCCCCCTCCCACAGGAGAGAGGCAGGATAGGGGGTGTACCCACCCCAGGACAGGGACCCATTGGTCCCTGCCTTTCACCTACCTGTAACGCCCCTAAATCTAGTATTTAGGGGCACCATGAACCTTCCTTCCCCAGATTCCAGATTCCGAAATACCAAGAAGAGCAAGAAGAAAAAAGACCTGCCTTGCAGCTGCTAAGAAGAGGAAGACAGCAACTGCTTTGGCCCCAGCCCTACCGGCCTGTCGACCCTCGAACCTGCTCCAACCCGGCATCTCTTGTGGCCAGCAACCTCACAAACCCCGGAGGACCTGGCTACCTTTTGGCTCTAAGCCCCTGAGACTCCCATGAGTAGAGGCTCTACTCAAAATCTACTTCTAATCCCTGGCAGCAGCCCGGAACCGCGAACCCAGCACACTCTGCACCAGCCAAGCCTGGCCAGTGCCGGAGTGAACAAAGACCACGAGGACGACCCCACAGCGACTGTGACCCCGAGTCCGGCACCCAAGGACCTCCCTCGACGCTCCTGAAAAAGCCTGCAGCCTCAGAACAAGGTACCCCCCCCCTACCGCGATCAACAGAGGGTAAGATTTCCCCACACCAAAAGGCACCCCTGCACGTGGCGGCCCCCTGTGCCCAACCCAGGGGTACCTACCTATCCTCCAACTACCCAACTCACCGCTCGAAGTGGTGGTGGCACCTGAAGAATCCTCGTCCCCGAGCTTGCAGTCTTTTTCTAAACCGGAGATTTCCCATTGAAATCAATTGAGCGCCCGAAGGCTCAAAAGCACCCTGCACCCAGCCGCCCAAGTTGCCCTGGCAGTGCAACCTCTACACCTATCTACTTCCCCCACTTGCCCTGAGTAAGTGACCAGGAGCCCAGCTCCCACAGCCGCGTGGCTTGCTAGTCAGCAGCCACCAACCAAGGCCCCCCTATCCCTCATATGATAACATTGGGCCTAACTCTCTCTGCACCCGGCCGCCCTAGAGTCACTGATGGTGAACCAACTGTACCTACCTGACCCTGGGGGACCCCTGAGTCTACGCCCAGAACCTCAACTCTGCCAGTCGAGTACTTGACCTTTAAACCTATAACTCTATTTTCTTCATAGTGTAAGATTGACTGGCTTTTTCCTGAAATTTCTTCTAAGTGTGGACTTTTCAAATCTTAAAATATTCACTAAAATCAGCCGAGTAACGAAAACGAAAATACTCACCTGCTCTTAGGTGAGCTCCCAGTGCTGGATCTTGGTGCCCAGCACTGACTCTGAAAACTACTTACAACTGTACTTACCAGTAACCCAATTTTCTCCCATAGGAAATCATTGACTGTTTTTCTGTGAAATTTCTTCTAAGTGTCAATTTCTGCAATCTTTAAAAATCGTATAATATCTGAATGTAATTACTTGCCTGTTTTGGATAAAGGTCCCAGTACTGAGTCTAGGCACCCAGTACTGGATTACAAAAGTAACGAGAACATACTATACCTGCAACTTGAGTTTTCTGCCATAGGGAATCATTGACTGTTTTCTATGAAATAGCTAAATATTGTTTAAAAATTATCACAGTAATTAAGTCGACTTTCATCACTTGATTCTAAGTACTGACCCAGGACTGAATCTAGGATCCAGTCCTGGAATTCCAAAAGTAATCCAAAAAGTAATCTATTGCAAATAACTTGAAATTTCCATTGAGCTCAATGCATTGTTGTGTTTAAAATAGTGTTGCCTATTGCAACCACTTGTAACTGTTTACAAAAGTCAATTGCATATTGCAAAAGTATTTATATAAAGCATCTCATTCTGAGAAAGTATATTTTAATGCCAATTGTTGGTTCTAAAATAAAACAAGCATATCTTTTTTTTATATATAAACCATTGGCCTAGAGTTCAGTTATTGAGTGTGTGAGACCATTTGCTGACTGTGTGTGTACAACAAATGCTTTACACTGTCCTCTGATACTGCCTTACTGCTCGACCAAGCTACCACTTTAGAGAGTAAGGTTATATCTAACTTTAGCCTCTACCAAACCCTTGGAGACTGTGGACTCTGTACACCCTGTACCTATTAGGGAACAGTATATACAGAGCCACTTTCTCACAAGGGTGAACTCCTCGAGTGACTGCCAAACCCCAATTTGATGACTACCTCCTAATTAGTCCTGCTACCTACCCGTACCCGTTTCCTTGGGACTCTTATTTCCCAGGGAAACAGGTATCTTTAGTATCTGGGATAGGAGGGCTGGTTATCTTCCATCTGTGGGCGTAGGACAGTCTGGGTGAGCTGAAGGGAGGCTTGGTCCAGTGGGTCTGCCTTGTGACATTGACCTGCTGGGTATCAGTTACACCGAATTAGGGTGCTGTGTATGTGAGTGCATTCCGTACAGACCTGCCTGATATCCTTTGCTGTGTGTGTGTGTGTGTGTGTGTGTGTGTGTGTGTGTGTGTGTGTGTGCGTGTGTGTGGTGAGTATGTGTGTAGTGAGTATGTGTGACAGTCTGCGGCATGCCTGTGAGTCACAACACTGGCTGGAGGCATTGTGTAAAGAGTCATCCAACGCAGAAGTAGTGTTGATAGTCTTTATTAGCAGTAGAAAGTAACAGATACCTCCAGCTTGCTTCACCAGTTTCTTCAGTCTAATTTCACTTCATAGAACAACATTCTATCCTAGCAACCACTTTAACATTCTATCTTAAAGGAATCCCCACACATCTTCCCCCCTACAAGGAATACAATTTAAAACACTTCACAGCTAACATAAAAACATAAAATAATAATAAAACATATTCTCTCAAACTACTACAATCAATATCAGCAGAAATGCACAGATTATGCAACAATTGAAAGAGTTCGACATTTAGAAACATTCCCAGAACTCCAAGCAGATCCATCTGTCAAAATAAGGACATTTCTTTTAACTGCTTTTACTTGTACAGGTTGGGTGAATTTACTTTCCCCTTTAATAACAATACCACCTCTCCTTACAACAACCCAATCACCAACTTTTATATCAGTGTCCTTCACCCCTTTCTTCAGGTTATAACTATCCGCTGCACTCTTTTTGTTCCTCTACACTCTTCCTAGCCGCAGCACAGTTGACCCATACACATTCTTTGTCTTTAAGCCATCCAGGAACCTCCTTTACACCAGGCTCACGTCCCTTGAGGGAAACAAATGGAGAAACTCGCGTAACTGAGTGCGGCGTTACTCTATATGACCACACTAACTTATTTAGCTCCTCAGACCACGACAATCCATTAGTTATTGAGAGTTGGATATTATCCATTAACAAGCGATTAATTCTTTCAACCAACCCATTAGCTTGCGGTCTGAACATAGCAACCCTCTCGTGAATAACACCCAATTTGCAAAGGAAATCCTTCATCCTTCTAGAGACTAATTGAACTCCATTGTTTGATACAAGGACTTTAGGTATTCCCTCATTCATAAGTCCTCTCCATAAACCCAATTACTCTTTCTGTATCAATACAGTCAATAGATTCCACAACAAACCACTTGGAATGATAATCTACAAGAACCATGAAAAATTTGTTACGTGAACTAAGTCTAGATATCGGACCAAGAAAATCTATTGCTAATCTCTCCCAAGGACGTTTTGGGAATTCCACACAAGCTAGTGGAGGTTGCCTCACTATCTTTGTTTTATCGCTTCTCGCACATGCATGACACTCCTCAACAACCTCTTCTATGTCTCTGTCCATCCCTGGCCACCAGAAAGATTGACGGACTCGTCTCTTAGTCATGTTTCTCCCTAAGTGTCCTTCATGAGCTATGTTCATTATTTTGCTCCTCAAACTAGCTAGTGGTACTAAATTGTTCCTTCTCCACAATTTGCCTTCACACACACTCAATTCACTCTCCACGTGGCAATAACTTCTAAAACGTGCATCCTGACTGCTGACCTCATTCCATCCATTCGATACACACTTCATAACCTCTTGCAGTGTTTCATCATTCAACATGGCAGAATTCCATTCCTCCTTATGAAAAGCTTGTTCCTCACTACATCTGATTACCGCCACACTCTCGCCCAAATCTTCAACAACATCCACAGGCATCCTAGATAAACAATCTGCAACTACATTCTTTAATCCCTTCATGTACTCCATGTCAAAATTGTATTCAAGCACAGACAATATCCACCTAGAAATCCTGGGGGTTACATTTTCTTTGAGACCTCTCCCCCCTTTAAACAAATGCACCAATGGTTTATGATCTGTACGTACTTTAAAAGGTAATCCCCACACAAAATACCTAAAATGCTTGATGCCCCAACAGCATGCTAGGGCTTCTTTTTCAATCACCGAGTACGATACCTCTGCTCCTTGGAGCCTTCTAGAGGCAAATCCAATGATTCTTTCTACCCCATCATATATTTGGGATAAAACAGCCCCAATTCCTACAGCACTTGCATCAGTGGTGATGAAAGTCCTAGCATTAACATTAAAGTGCCCTAAAGTGGGTGCATGAAGGATACCATGCTTTATGGCATTGAATACTTTTTCACACATCGTTCCAGTCGAAGGTGACTCCATTCTTCATTAACAACCTTAACGGCTCAACAATTTCCGTGAATCCACTCACCAACTTAGAGCAGTATTCTGCTAACCCTAAGAACGATTTGAGTTGGTCTTTGTTAAGAGGAATAGGAGCATTTGTAATAGCTGCAACAATACTTTTTTGGGGTTTTATCCCTTCCAAGGATATCTCGTGCCCTAGATAAGTTACACAGCTCTTTTTTAATTGACATTTTTCTCTTTTTATCGTTAAGCCATGATTTTCCATACGTTTTAAAACATCATGAAGTACTTCATCATGGTGATCACTATTTTTCCCAACTATCAATACATCATCTTAGAAACACAAGACGTTTTTCATATTGGCAAATACTCTTTCCATAACTCTCTGGAATACTGCAGAGGCGGACGCCAAACCAAATGGCATTCTACGATAACGAAATGCACCAAGTGGCGTAACAAACGAAGTAAGGTGCCTTGATTCTTCATCAAGGTCAATTTGATGATATGCTGCTGACATATCAATCACACTAAAGATCACTCCCCCACCCATAGCCGTTAGCATCTCCGATATATTGGGTAGTGGTTGCCTGTCCACCCAAATGTTCCTATTTAAGTTGCTCAAGTCAACACACAAAAGAATCTTGGCACCACCATCCTTGGGCGCGACGACTATGGGTGCCAACCACTCTGAGGCTTCAATAGGTTCAATGATACCCTCTCCCAATAACCTGTCTAGTTCATCTTTAAGAGGGGTTCTCATTAAATGGGGAACATTCCTCACTTTATGAACCACTGGTACTGCATTTAAAAAAAAATAATTTTATGAGCAAAATCTTTTAATCTTCCCAGCTTATCTGAAAAAACATTAGGAAATTTCTCTGCAATGGTGGTGTCATAATTATTCACAATATGGACCTCTACAGATTTTACAGGTTCAATAGCATTTGGATTTAAAACAATTCCTAGATCTTTTTGGTGGCGCCATCCTAACAAATTAGAACCTTGTTTAGTCAAGTAGACTCGTCCATAAACTTTCCTACCAGCAAACCCAATTACCATCCACTTCAACCCTACAATGTCAATGGTTTTGCCTCCATAACCCACTGCTTTAATGTCTGGTTTGCACCAGGATTCTAAATCGATCATGTCTCCCCATACTTTAAGGTACATGTCCTTTGACAACAAAGTGTATAAACTGCCTGAGTCAACTAACATCTTCACATCATTCATATCAAAGCTTATGATGCTGTGTGGTTTCTCCAATTTATCCGCACTTTCGGTAATAATGTCTATGCCACAAATATTGTTCGAAGAATCATCTTCTGGGATGGAGAAACCATCTATACACAACATAAATTCTTGAATATTTTCACAAGTGTCATCAATTTCATGTACGTACTGAGTTTTGAAATTACATACTTTGGCAAGGTGACCTCTTTTCCCACACGCTCTACATATCGCATTCCTAGCCATACACCTGGTGCGAGAAGCAATAGGTCCTGGTGCACCACAACGGTAGCATTTGAAAACACGTGTGTTTCGTGAAATCGAATTTCCAGACTGTGCAACATCAGAAAGCTTACTAACTGACATAGGTTGCACTTTTCCCATAGGTTTTACAGATTTGGTTTCATTAACACTTCCCTGGTTCTCTAATTCTTTAGAATTTGATATTTTAGACATTAAACGTTCAGGAGCACTCTTAGATAATATTGAATTCGTATATTTGTCCATCTCCTTAATCCACAAATCAGTATGTTCGAGTCCCTTTGCTATTTGAACTGCCTCCTCCAATGTGGGATCTGTAATGAGTAACTTTTCTCTCACTCTTTTATTGTTGGTACATCTAACTATCTGATCACGTATTAACGAATCTGTTAATCCTTCAAAATGACAGGTTAACGATAATCCCCTTAGCCCAGCAACATAGGTTGCAATATCTTCATCTACCTTTTGTACACGGCAAAAGAATTTGTCTTTCTAATACAGTGTTGATCTTAGAAACAAATCTCTGTTCTAACATTTGCATACTCATATCATAGACATTAATAGGATGTCCCTCCCCTACACCCAGAGAAATCTCCGGAAGATCTTCATAAAGACGACGCCCTTCAACACCCAAATGATGTAGTAAAATGGCTTGTCTATGTATAGGACCGTATTTGTCAGCACCTGTTGCTAGAATATAGGTTAAAAATAACTTTTTCCATTCCTTCCAAGGAATAGTTGGATCACTGGGAGTAGGTAGAAAGGAAGGAGGAGCTGCTAAGCCCTTATCACTCCTTGTTAATGCAAGTAAAATATACAAATTGAATTAAGGCAAATTTTGGAAGTTCAGGTTTGATCTAGAAGAAAACAAAAATGTTAATGGTTATTAAAATAACAAATTAAAATAATGAATTAATGTCAAAGTAGTTGAAGTAGGGGAATATTTCTCATGTGTGTAGAAATAATCCTTAAATCATTGAGACAACAAAGTACTCGGTATTTAAATCCTTTGTGCGTGTGTGTTCGAGGCATGTGGGCTGCTGAATTCATATCTGTGCATAGATCGCCGCCTAGTGTTGGGTCCGGATGTTTGCACGTTGTTGTCCTGGAAGAGTCTTCGAAGTATCACGAGATAGGTGACTCCTCCCCTGGACCACAGTGCTCATGGGCATCCTCTCCATCCTTAGATTGTTTTTTTCCGCCATTGGGTTCGGATGTGCTTATCTTAGCTCAAGTTAGGAAATTTCTGTTTAAGGCCAAAAGGCCTTTAGTTAGCGTCGGTAGTGTTTCCGTTGGGTATCAAATAGTTTCTTTAGTGCTTTAGCACCTTCTTCCAGCTTTTCGGATCCGCTTGGTCCGAACATCGAACTTCGCTCGACGATGGAATCGAGGACTTCGCTCGACGATGGAATCGAGGACTCCGTTCAAAAGGTGTCCTCTATGCCACGCAAAATACCCACACATCGACGTCCACCCGGTATGCAACCAATGTCTCTCACCGGATCACGATGAGTCCAAATGTGTGGCCTGTGCCAGATTCCGATCGAAGAAGACACTCCGGAAACGACGGGCAGCGAGATTGGAGGCGCAGCAATCGGCGCCTGCCCCGGCCAACCTCTTTAGCACCGAAGACTAGGACGCCGAGAGCGTGGAAGAAGTAGACTCCAGCCCCGCTTCCGAACACGATTCCCGATCGGAAGACGACGATGAGGTGATCTTTCAGAGAGAAGAAGTCATCGACGAGGTAGGAGACTACGATGAGGCCTTTGGGGCCGAGGAAGATGGCTCCAGCGAGGAGCTAGGCCAACCCGTCGATACGGAGGCCGACAAAATACGTCGTCATGAGGCTCAGGTCGAGGGATCGCCTTCGGACCTTACCCGAGATCAATCTCACGGTTCTTCGGCCCCGCCTTCCGGCCCGGCCTCGAACGTTTCGCAAGAGCCATTATTGTCGAAGACGACTGGATTACCTTCAGCGAAACCGAAACCATCCATCGCTCCAGTTCCGTCGAAACCGAAAGTGAAACTGGTTGTGATCGGGTCGAAGGCCTCGAAACCCTCCACTCCTTCGACGCCGGCAAAGGTCATCGTCTCCGACCGCGCAAAAAGGGATTTCGGTGCCGAGCTCACCGCAGCGGATACGGTTGCCGAGCAGAAGAAGGCCCTCGGACCCCACAAGGCGCCTCGGCCTCTGGCACTGAAGACATCGGCCCCAACCAAGGAAGTCAAGGTGGCCACCCCGCCGACGTCTAAGACGGCGGCACCGGCCAAGTCATCGACTCCAACAAGCGTCGATACCCCCCTTCGGATCGATGACCCCATGACTGCAAAGAAGTCGGGGCCGCTTCGACGCCTACCTCCAAGGTGCCGACCGGTTCCAAAGAGCCATCTGCGTTCACCGTGCAACAGGTCTCGGCATCGTTGCAACGCATCAGAGAACGGGCAGCCCTCCACTCTACGTCGGGTCCCGACACGCACAAGGCTTCCAAAGCACCCTCGGCGCCGACCAACATCACGTTTGGGTTGCCGCCGCCCACGGCGCCGAAACTGTTCGAGATTCGGACGCGTGTCCGCCAGACACAGTCCCCATCCACTGGACAAACAGATCTCGAGCCTTCACAGCCGCAATTCATCGACGCCAACACTGACAGGTTGATGCTCCGCAAGCGGAAAATCACGCCAGAGAGGGGATTGGACTCCTATAAAATTCCTCTCAAACACAAGTTGCCGGCAGGGTCCGAGCCAGTGCTTCATGAACACTTTCAGCCCTTCCATCAAGATCCACCGTCCTTTTCTCCGACGCCTTCAGAGGCGGACGCAGTAGAGGACTATGTAGGAGATGATGCCACCTACCCTGGGGATATCGATCCTGATGATCACCTGCAAGACCCAGATCAGGCATGGGATGACCCCACAGACCAGGGTACCGCACCAGATACCCATGACACGCAGCTTTATAACGTAAAGGCATCTCCAACAGAGGACACTGCTGCCTTTAATGCCCTCATAGAACGGGCTGCTGCCAATCATGGAGTAGAGCTCCATTCTGACACTGTCGAAGAAGACTTCTTGGTTGACACTTTCGCCTCTTCCGAAAGAACTGTCAAGACTCTGCCCATGTTGAAAGGGGTTCTCAAACCTGCCAAAGACATTTTTAAGGAAACAACCAGGGCACGGGTGCTAAACCCCAGGATTGAAAAAAAGTACAAGCCTGCACCCGGAGACCCTATGTACATTAGGGGTCAGTTACCTTTGGACTCCATGGTGGTTGCTAATGCTCGCAAGAGAGCCCACTCACAAACGGGTGATGCTCCTCCCCCGGACAAGGAGTCCAAAGTGCTGGAAACATCTGGCAAACGGATTGCAGTGCAAGCAGCGAACATCTGGCACATTGCCAACACACAGGCACTCCTGGCCCGTTATGATAGGTCCCATTACGACACACTCGAATCACTACTCCAACATTTGCCAGATGAATATAAAGAGGCAGCAGAGATCCTCATTAGAGAGGGACAACTCCTTACCAATGCATCCATCAAGTGCGCACTGGATGCAGCAGACACAGCCGCGAGGGCAATCAACCCAAGCGTCATGTTGAGACGGCATGCATGGTTGAAAATCTCAGGCTTCAAGCCAGAGATTCAGAACAATATCCTGAATCAACCCGTCAACCCAGACTATTTATTTGTCCCTGAAGTTGACACTACCCTCAAATTAAAAAAGACACTGACACTGCGAAATCAATGGGGGCTCTGCAGATGCAGCAGTTTCGTAGTGGCTCCTTTCGTCGCCCCGGGAATAGAGGAGCAGCTAGAGGTCAGGGGTCACAGCAGCAATACACTAAAGGAGGCACACAAAGTACCTATGATAAAACCAACAGAGGTGGATACCGTGGCTCCAGCACCAAGGGCAGAGGACGCGGTTACGGCAACACCAGGTCCTCCCCCAAAAACAAACAGTGACGCCCTCTCCCTGCCCCCCGACCACATAACACCTGTCGGGGGGAGACTCCGACAGTTCCTGTCGGCGTGGAAAACCATCACCACAGACAGGTGGGTCAGGGACATTATCCAACACGGTTACTGTCTCGAATTAACGTCCACTCCACCCAACATACCGCCAAAGCACCGTCCTATGTCTGTAGAGCACTTGGCATTATTGCAGCAGGAAGTGCTAAGTATGCTGCAAAAAGGTGCAATAGAGGTCGTGCCCGTCAACCAGCAGGGGACAGGGGTGTACTCTCTGTACTTCTTAATCCCAAAAAAGGAAGGGTCGCTCAGACCTATACTAGACCTGAGACCCCTCAACCACTACATTCTCTCAGAGCATTTCCATATGCTCACCCTACAGCAGGTTCTCCCGCTACTCAGTCAGGGAGACTTCCTAGCCACACTGGACCTAAAAGATGCGTATTTCCACATACCCATACTCCCTTCACACAGAAAATATCTCAGGTTCACTATTCAAGGCCATCACTATCAGTTCAAAGTTCTCCCCTTCGGAGTAACAACAGCACCCAGGGTCTTTACCAAGTGCCTAGCAACAGTGGCGGCACATCTACGGAGACAACACATTCACGTCTTCCCTTACCTGGACGACTGGCTTGTTCAAGCAAATTCAGCCCAGCAATGTGCCAGCCACATGTCCCACACATTCACCTTCTTCACAGTCTGGGATTCTCACTAAATTACCCAAAATCACATCTCCAACCCGCACACGTACGACAGTACCTGGGCGCGACCATAGACACTCTGGCAGCCACAGCTCAGCCAAATTTGGTGAGGATCAACAGCATGCAACTGCTGATCGCAAAGTTCAAACCTCAACACTCCCTTCCAGCGCGAGCGTTCATGCAGCTGATAGGCATGATGGCCTCCTGCATTTTCATAGTCCCGCACGCGAGACTACATATGCGCCCGCTTCAGGAGTGCTTGGCACGTCAATGGAATCAGGCTCACGGGCAATTAAAAGACCTAGTGTTGGTGAGCGGTCGGGCATACAACTCTCTGTATTGGTGGAATCCACAAAACCTTTGCAAGGGCCGACTGTTCCAGGAGCCTGTTCCACAAATAATACTGACAGCGGACGCCTCTCTCCAGGGTTGGGGAGCTCATGTACTCACTTACACAGTGCAGGGACTATGGACAACACAACAAAAGAAGATGCACATCAACGTTCTGGAACTGATGGCAATCTTCCTAGCCATGAAGGCATTCAAAGTACACTTGTGCAACAAAGTCGTGTTGATCCGGACGGACAACATGACTGCCATGTACTACATACAGAAGCAGGGAGGAACACACTCTCCACAGTTGTCTCATCTGGCTCAGAGCATGTGGAAGTGGGCCATTCAGAGGAACATATTCCTCATGGCGGAACACCTCCCCGGCAAGGACAACCAGATGGCGGATCTGCTCAGCAGACACAGCCACCAGATGCACGAGTGGGAGCTACATCCATCAGTTCTCCAACCGTACTTCCAACAGTGTGGTCATCCAGAGATAGACCTATTTGCCACAAACTAAAACGCAAAATGCCAAAGCTTTGCCGCCAGGTTCCCACATCCACAGTCACAGGGCAATGCGATATGGATGAACTGGTCCGGCAGATTTGCGTACGCTTTCCCCCAGCGCCACTAATACCTCTAGTGGCACGCAAACTGCGACAACATTCACTGACACTCATCCTAGTTGCTCCCACATGGGCGCGCCAACCATGGTACACCACCTTTCTAGAACTTTCCGTGGTGCCGCATCAAAGGCTGCGGATCAAGCACGCACTTTTAACGCAGAACCATGGCGAAATTCAGCCCCCAGATCCGCAACAGCTGAACCTGGCAATCTGGCTCCTGAAGTCTTAGAGTTTAGCTATCTAAACCTGCCACCTGACTGTATGGATATCATCAGGGAGGCCAGGAGACCCACTACCAGAGCTTGCTATGCGGCTAAATGGAAAAGGTTTGTCATTTACTGCAACAACAATGACATTGACCCGCTGGACGCATCCATTCAAACATCTGTTACCTCCTACACCTATACCGATGCAATCTGGCATACAACTCAATACGTATCCATTTAACCGCGATAGCAGCCTATCTCCAAAACAGGCAGCACCTCTCTTTATTCAAAGTGCCTGCCATCAAAGCCTTCTTGGAGGGACTCAAACGAGTAATTCCCCCAAGACACCCACCGGCACCGGTGTGGAACCTCAATTTGGTCCTCACCAGATTAATGGGTCCACCCTTTGAACCTCTCCATTCATGTGAGATTCAATTCCTCACCTGGAAAGTAGCTTTCCTAGTGGCAATCACTTCATTAAGAAGAGTTAGTGAACTCCAGGCACTAACCATTCAAGAGCCATTCATACAGGTTCACGCAAACAGGGTGGTACTACGTACCAACCCCAAATTCATGCCCAAAGTGATATCGTAGTTCCACATGAATCAAACTATTGAACTGCCTGTTTTCTTTCAAAATCCACAAAATGTCGCAGAGAGAATGCTCCATACACTAGATGTGAAGAAGGCCCTCATGTACTATATAGACAGAACTAAGGACTTTAGGAAAACAAAACAACTTTTCGTTGCCTTTTCTCCACAACACAAGGGCAACGCCATTTCCAAAGCAGGGATAGCCAGATGGATCGTTAAATGTATTCAAATTTGCTATCAAAAAGCTAAACGCACATTAACGATTCCCCCACGAGCCCACTCAACACGAAAGTTAGGGGCGTCCATGGCTTTCCTAGGAAACATTCCTTTACAGGAAATATGTAGAGCAGCCACATGGTCCACTATACATACATTTACCAAACACTACTGTGTAGATGTACGCTCAAAACAGCAGGCAGCTGTAGGACAGGCTGTTCTCAAAACTCTTTTTCAGACTGCTGCAGCCGGCACGGGTAGCTGCCGCTAATGGAGGAACTGCTATGTATTCTATGCACAGATATGAATTCAGCAGCCCTCATGCCTCGAACTGAATATGCTACTTACCAGTATGCATCTGTTCTTGGCATGTAGGGCTGCTGACATTCATATCGCCCACCCTCCTCCCCGGCGCCTGTCGCGGCTGCAGCTCTCAGAATTACTGTATAGCATGGTCATCACTTACTGTATCTACTCCATCACTGCCACAATGGCGAAAAACAATCTGAGGATGGAGAGGATGCCCATGCGCACTGTGGTCCAGGGGAGGAGTCACTTATCTCGTGATACTTCGAAGACTCTTCCAGGACAACAACGTGCAAACATCCGGACCCAACACTAGGCGGCGATCTATGCACAGATATGAATGTCAGCAGCCCTACATGCCAAGAACAGATGCATACTGGTAAGTAGCATATTCAATTCTTTTCACGGAAGAATGAGCATAGAGAAAACCGATCTTCCCAACTTAAAATGGCCGCCGTGCACAGAATACGTGCTTCCGATGACGTTTATGCTTGTTACTATGGTTAGTTGGGCACAATTCACTGTTCAGTTACTAGAGAAACGAAATGGACGATAGGACTCGAGCGCCGGCGTTCGGAGCCTTGAAAATTGCAGACTAGCTGTTTCCAGCGTTCGGAGCCTCGAAAAATGCAAATGGGCTTCCTCAACGGTATGAAAGTTTCTTCTTACTTAGCGCCAGCCAAATTTGCCAAACTGCCTGTGAAACACGTTAATCCACTCGCTCATAGAGATGCCGTCCAAACGTGTCAAAGTCACGAAATCCGCCTTGATCGCCCTAACAGAAATGAGTTTTGTTTTGAGGCAATCGTAGCTCGATATCCACTCGCAGCAGTTCAAAAAATCGTAGCTCAAATGACCATGCTAACAGCAGTTCAGAAAATGCACTTGTCCATAACTGCATAGGATTGAAGGCTCATTCATTGTACACTTGTTATGGAAATACACTCATCCTTGTCCATTACTCCAGCTTATTCAAAGTACATTTGTTTTGAGAATAGACTCCTCTTTCATAAGAAAGCAGCCCAAGCTAGCGTTACACGGTTTAAAACGCCGGGTTCCTTGAAAAAAGTTTGAAATACATAGAAATTCAATCTTCCAGGGGTGGAGGTAGTTATAATGTGCCCCCTGCGCACAACTCTTCACTCGTCGCCAATGTAAAGATCCATCCAACGCAGAAGTAGTGTTGATCGTCTTTATTAGCAGTAGAAAGTAACAGATACCTCCAGCTTGCTTCACTAGTTTCTTCAGTCTAATTTCACTTCATAGAACAACATTCTATCCTAGCAACCACTTTAACATTCTATCTTAAAGGAATCCCCACACATTGCTTTACACGTTGATCTCTTGCCAGAACACCACTACGTTTGACATTGGTTTTACCGATACAGCCTCGCCTTTTGATGCTGCTAAAAAGGGTTCTAATTCTTTGTACATATTCCTGATATTCGTTGTGTACCCTCTGTGTGTTATTGAATGCTAAGAACTGCTATGGTGGGCCTGTGGTTGACAACGTGTTGCACCGCATAAGGTTGCCAGGGGAGGGGGGGGGGGTAGATGTTTGAATAGAAATCTGCCTAAGGTGTTAGTATTAATGTCCTTTCAACATGGATGTGCCTAGTACTGCTAGTAATATTTCTAAGTATGATTTATGCCCCAAAATACATGATGTTCATGTCTTGTTGATTAATATGTGTTGAAAACGGAAGTTATTTGCATACATCACGTGCGAAGTCTCTCTTGTGACACTCGGTGTATTTGTCGTGATTGAGTGCTGTGCCAAAGGTTCACACATTGCCTCTGTGATAAGCCTGAACTTCTCAGGGTCAAGGTACCCAAGGATGAGCGCAGGTTATGCAGTGTGGGTAATCACCCGCACCCGAAAGGGGTTGTAGGTTCTGCCTGGCTGGGGCATCGCATCAGCCAACCCGAAAATGCCAGTATCAAAAGTCATTGTAAAGCTTTCTATAGAAGTGACAGAAGAGGTTTGCCATTTCCTTATCGCCCCGAAACTTGGACCTCTGACTATTATGTATCTTGTCAGTATCCCTGTGTATCCTAGCTTGAAGATGGTGGGCCAGTAACTGGCCACAGCAATTACACCCAGGGTAGTATTTGATTTAGACGGACCAATGCATATCCCACTCTGTCAAGGTCCGAGTGCTTAAGTTGTAGACATGCCTTTTCCAACTCTTGCCATACTCTCGGGCCCTTGTGCGTTTTTGATTTGCCTTGAGTTCAATTGACTGTGTGTTCTTGACTCTTCTGCTTTTTCCTTAGGTGGTTGTTAGCCGCCGATATAGCTATTGGCTCCCCTCTAAAAACCAGTTTCAGGGCCTTAAAGAGTCGTTGGTCCAGAACTAGTCAGCTCTCACCTCTTGCATCACTGCTACCGTGGTCTCAAGACTGGAGGAGCCTATCCTGAAGCCACCAGCAAGAAGGCCTGGTGCCACTGTGGTCCAGATGGATGACCAATGAGATAGGGGCGTGATCAGAGAGACATGTGGTCGATATGTACATCTTACAACAGAGGTTGAAGCACAGGGAAGGCTAGGAAGTTGTGGTAAATATTTCGTTACCGGTACTATTTTTATGCGGTAAAGTCTTAGTGAGAATAACTCAGTAAAAATAAGAGGCAGAATCCGTGGTATTAGAGGTTTTAAAAGGCTTTATTCCTATACAAAGGAATACAATTCGAATTGTAGGCATTCTATTCCATCACCACGAAAGTTCAGGAAGGAAGGGCATATATTATTGACAGATAAGCAGTTTTATAGAAAATGCATTACAGTGAAACAGATGCAAGAGGCGTAACAGCTGATAATACTGTGCATACGTAACTAATAGAGGCGTATACATGGGTGTAACTAAAATACGTCATTAAACATGATGTCACAAATGGGTGGATCCATAGAAGAATCCTGCAATGTCAGCAGAAATATTTGGCAGAGATGCGCGCGCAGCCGCATGACGTGTGATTGACGTGCAACTAGAGGGTGAAGGAGACTTGACATTTAGCTCTACATGTGGAGACAGAAGTCTGGGGGTCATGTCAACCTAATCCCAAATCATATCTAATATCCTATGTTTAAAGAACTGTGTTATCCAAAAGGAAAGGTCTCTAGGATAGAATCTATTCTATACTGACTGTTAGTGCGTGTACAAGCGTCTAAGTGTCTACATGAGATGCGAGGGGGTAGGAAATATTCCATGGCAACGGGGCTATGAATTACTTTCATGAGGACAGCGAGGCCTGGCCCTTTGCACGGTAGCTGGAGGAATGTTTACCTAAACTGCTAGACAGGAATGCATCGGATGGGGGAGCGGAGGAGATAATCTTGAAGGTGAAATACAGTTTTTGGCAGGTGACAGGCTGGATCAGGCACCGTTAGCCGCGCAGGGAGAAGGACAAAGTTCATGGATACAGATGCAGGCTCAGACTGGAGGCTCAGACTGGAGCTTTCAGAAGCAGAAGGCAGGAAAAGGCTTGATGACAGAATTCGGGCCTACTCGCCTGAATCTGTAAAATGTGGAAAGTGAACCATATAAAGTCGGTGGCCTTTCATACTTAGGAATGGAATATCTGACCCATTCATGGCGGATCTGAAAGAGGACATGTTGACGGTGGACGCACATATATTTGCGTCTTCAAAACTGGAGCAGGAGGGAACATACATGTACTTATAGCATGCACATGGAGCCGTTGGGGTCTACGATAGGGGACATAACTGATCACAAAATTCATATTTCCTCAAAGTAATCAATATGAGCATATATTTTGTGTGCGGTAGAGTAAAAGGTGTAATCCTGAATTTGGGAATTAGAAAATCGTTGCATGTCCCCCAGGCCAGTAGCCCAACCAGCGTATTCCTTGGATCAAGAATGCACCAAACTGATGGAAACGCTAGAATGGCTGCGTCGGGTCAATTCAAGACTGAAGTGAGGGCACCTATAATTTTTTTATTGTTGCTCATTGGGTGCATACCGGGATGTGATCGTAATATGCAGAGGGCCCACTTGCATACGTTATGCAAGCAACTGCCATTTTATCTGTTCTTTGATTCAGAAACCTGCCTTGGAATGTCCTGGAAAGAAGGATCACCACCCCATCCTTCGCTGGCCTGGAGGACCACAGTTGGTGGGGAAACCAGCATGATGTCATCCTGTGCACATCCCTGGGAAGAAGATATGTTTGCTGAAGGAGGCATATGTCGCTGCCCAACCATTACAGGAGAGAGAAGACGTAGCCCGTTTGATTGGGTTATTAAGGCCTAGGACTTTGAGGGAGGTAACTTTAATCCCCATTGGGCCAAAAAAAGATATCTGCTGATGCCCCCCCCCCCTCCATATGCTTTTTTCCCAGGTCCTTAGGGAAGCAGAGCCCTCCCAGGGGCCTGCCACCATGTCCCAAATCATAGATGGGGTCGTGGGTAACTTGCAACATGGGAAGAAGTGAAGAGTTTGAGGCATGCGGGCTGCTGAATTCATATCTGTGCATAGATCGCCGCCTAGTGTTGGGTCCGGATGTTTGCACGTTGTTGTCCTGGAAGAGTCTTCGAAGTATCCTGAGATAGGTGACTCCTCCCCTGGACCACAGTGCGCATGGGCATCCTCTCCATCCTCAGATTGTTTTTTTCCGCCATTGGGTTCGGATGTGCTTATCTTACCTCAAGTTAGGAAAATTTAGTTTAAGGCCAAAAGGCCTTTAGTTTTCATCGGTACTGTTCCCGCTCGGTATCGACAGCTTTCTTGCTTAGTTTAGCAAACTTCTTCCAGTTTTTCGGATCCGTTTAATCCGACCATCGACCTTACATCGACGATGGAATTGAGGACCCCATTCAAACGGTGTCCTGTATGCCACGCCAAATATCCACATATCGACGTCGACCCGGTGTGCAAATGCCTCTCGCCGGATCACGACGAATCGAAATGTATTGCCTGTGCCCGATTCCGATCCAAGAAGACTCTCCGGAATCGACGGGCAGCGAGATTAGAAGCGCAGCAATCTGCACCGGCCCCAGCCAACATCTTCAGCACCGAGGACGAGGATGTTGAAAGCGTGGAAGACATAAACTCCAGCCCCGCTTCCGAACACGATTCCCGATCGGAAGACGCCGATGAAGCGCTTTTTCACAGGGAAGAAGCTGACTATGAGGTAGGAGACTACGATGAGGCCTTTGGGGCCGAAGAAGATAGCTCTGGTGAAGAGCAGGGCCTACCCGTCGAAACAGAGGCTATCAAAGTGCGTCATTCTATGGCTCCGGTCAAGGGATCGCCTCCGGGCCTTACCAGAGATCAATCCCACAGTTCTTTGGCCCCGCCTTCAGGCCCGGCCTCGAACATCCAGCAAGAGCCATTATTACCGAAAAAGACTGGTTTCCCTTCAACGAAACCGAAACCAATGGTCGCACCGGTTCCACAGAAACCGAAAGTGAAACTAGCAGTGGTCGGCTCGAAGACCTCCACTCCTTCGACGCCAGCACAGACCATCGGCTCCGAACGCACTAAAAGGGATTTCTGCGCCGAACTCGCTGCAGCGGATGTCGGTACCGACCCGAAAAGGAAGGCCATCGGTACCACAAAAGCGCCTCGGCCCCCGGCACCGAAGCAGTCAGCCCCGACCACCAAAGTTAAGATGGCCGCTCCATCGGAGTCCACTTCGAAGGCAGCGACACAGGTCAAGTCATCGACTCCGTCGACCGCTACTACCTCTCCTCGAATCGACCCTGTGGCTCCGAAGCAGTCCACGCCTACCTCTACAGAACCACTCTGCACCAAAGAACCTTCGGCGTTCTCTGGTGCGACAAGTTGCGGCGTCATTGCAACGCATCAGAGAACGGGCAGCCCTCCAGTCCACGTCGGGCCCCGACCCGAAAAAGGCTCCAAAGGCTCCTTCGGCACCAACCAACATCACTTTTGGTTTGCCGCCGTCCACTGCGCCGAAGATGTTTGAGATCCGAACACGTGTCCGCCAGACAAGGTCCCCATCTACTGGACACTCTCCTACTGAGCCTTCACCGTCTCAATTCATCGACGCCGACACCGGCAGACTCATGCTCCGAAAACGGAAGGTCATGCCAGAGCAGGCCTTGGACTTTTACAGAATCCCTCTAAAGCAGAAACTGCCAGCAGAGTCGGAACCGGTTCTATACGAACGCCTGCATACGTCCTATCCGGATCCCCAGTCCTTTTCTCCGACGCCCTCCGATACGGACGCAATGGAGGATTACATGGGTGATGATACCACCTACCCTAGGGATATAGATCCTGAGGAGCAGCAGGACCCAGATCAAGCTTGGGATGACCCTGCAGACCCGGGTGCCGCAACAGATACCCAGGACACGCAGCTTTACGGCGCAAAAACATCTCCCACAGAGGACACTGCTGCCTTCAATGCCCTCATAGAACGTGCTGCAGCCAATCATGGAGTGCAACTCCACTCTGACACAGTTGAGGACGACTTCTTGGTGGACACTTTCGCCTCCTCTGAGAGGACTGTCAAGACTCTGCCCATGTTGAAAGGTGTTCTCAAGCCAGCAAAGGACATTTTCAAGGAAACAACCAGGGCACGGGTGCTGAACCCCAGGATTGAAAAAAAATACAAACCTGCGCCCGGGGACCCTATGTACATTAGAGGTCCGTTACCTCTGGACTCCATGGTGGTTGCTAACGCTCGCAAACGAGCGCACTCGCAAACAACTGGTGATGCTCCTCCCCCAGACAAGGAGTCCAAAGTGCTGGAGACCTCAGGCAAGAGGATTGCAGCTCAAGCAGCAAACATCTGGCGCATTGCCAATACACCGGCCCTCCTGGATCGCTACGATCGTTCACACTACGACACGCTAGAGTCACTACTCCAGCATCTGCCAGACGAATACAAAGAGGCAGCGGAGCTCCTCATCAGAGAGGGACAACTTCTTACAAACACATCCATTAAGTGCGCACCAGATGCTGCCGACACAGCTGCGAGGGTGATAAACACCAGCGTCATGTTACGCCGACATGCTTGGTTAAGAATCTCCGGATTCAAACCTGAGATTCAAAACAACATCCTAAATCAGCCTGTCAACCCCGACTACTTATTCGGACCAGAAGTTGACACCACCGTAGAAAAGATAAAAAAGGACACTGACACTGCAAAGTCTATGGGGGCTCTGCAAACGCAGACATTTCGTAGTGGCTCCTTTCGTCGCCCCGGGAATAGGGGAGCAGCTAGAGGACAGGGGTCACAGCTGCCATACAATAAAGGGGGCACACAGAGTACCTACGATAAAAACAACAGAGGTGGATATCGTGGCTCCAGCACCAAGGGCACAGGACGCGGTTACGGCAACACCAGGTCCTCACCCAAGAACAAACATTGACGCCCTCTCCCTTCCCCCCCGACCACATAACACCTGTCGGGGGGAGACTCCAGCGGTTCCTGTCCACGTGGAAAGCCATCACCACGGACAGGTGAGTCAGGGATATTATCCAGCACGGGTACTGTCTCGAATTAACCTCCACTCCAGCCACAATACCGCCAAAGCACCGTCCTATGTCCGCAGAGCACTTAGCGTTATTGCAGCAGGAAGTGCTAAGTATGCTGCAAAAAGGTGCAATAGAGGTCGTGCCCGTCAACCAGCAGGGGACAGGGGTGTACTCCCTGTACTTCCTAATCCCAAAAAAGGACGGGTCGCTCAGACCTATACTAGACCTCAGACCCCTCAACCACTACATTCTGTCGGAGCATTTTCATATGCTCACCCTACAGCAGGTTCTCCCGCTGCTCAGCCAGGGAGACGTCCTAGCCACTCTAGACCTCAAAGATGCGTACTTCCACATACCCATCCACTCATCACACAGGAAATATCTCAGGTTCACTATTCAGGGACAGCACTATCAATTCAAAGTCCTCCCCTTCGGCGTGACAACAACACCCAGGGTCTTTACCAAGTGCCTAGCTACAGTGGCTGCACATCTACGGCGACGACACATTCACGTCTACCCTTACCTGGACGACTGGCTTGTTCAGGCAAAGTCAGCCCAGCAATGTGCCAGCCACATGTCCCTCACCATTCACCTTCTTCACAGTCTGGGATTCTCACTAAATTACCCAAAATCACATCTACAACCCGCACACGTACAACAGTACCTGCTCGCGACAATAGACACTCTGGCAGCCACAGCTCAGCCAAATTTAGTGAGGATCAACAGCATGCAACTGCTGATCTCCAAGTTCAAACCTCAACACTCCCTTCCAGCGCGAGCGTTCATGCAGCTGATAGGCATGATGGCCTCCTGCATTTTCATAGTCCCGCACGCAAGACTACATATGCGCCCGCTTCAGGAGTGCTTAGCACGTCAATGGAATCAGGCTCACGGGCAATTAAAAGACCTAGTGTTGGTGAGCGGTCGAGCATACAACTCTCTGCATTGGTGGAATCCACAAAACCTTTGCAAGGGCCGACGGTTCCAAGAGCCTGTTCCACAAATAATACTGACGGCGGACGCGTCTCTCCAGGGATGGGGAGCTCATGTACTCAATTACACAGTGCAGGGACTATGGACAACACAGCAAAAGAAGATGCACATCAACCTTCTGGAACTGATGGCAATCTTCCTGGCAATGAAGGCATTCAAAGTACACTTGTGCAACAAAGTCGTGTTGATCCGGACGGACAACATGACTGCCATGTACTACATACAGAAGCAGGGAGGAACACACTCTCCACAGTTGTCTCATCTGGCTCAGAGCATGTGGAAGTGGGCCATTCAGAGGAACATATTCCTCATGGCGGAACACCTCCCAGGCAAGGACAACCAGATGGCGGATCTGCTCAGCAGACACAGCCACCAGATGCACGAGTGGGAGCTACACCCATCTATACTCCAACCGTTCTTCCAACAGTGGGGTCACCCAGAGATAGACCTATTCGCCACAAACAAAAACGCAAAATGCCAAAGCTTTGCCGCCAGGTTCCCACATCCACAATCGCAGGGCAATGCGATATGGATGAACTGGTCCGGCAGATTTGCGTACGCTTTTCCCCCAGCGCCATTAATACCGCTGGTGGCACGCAAACTGCGACGGCACTCACTGACGCTTATCCTAGTTGCTCCAACATGGGCGCGCCAGCCATGGTACACCACCTTTCTGGAACTTTCCGTGGTGCCGATAAAACCTGCACTTCTAACGCAGAGCCATGGCGAAATTCAGCACCCAGATCCGCAACAGCTGAACCTGGCAATCTGGCTCCTGAAGTCTTAGAGTTTGGCTACCTAAACCTGCCACCTGACTGTATGGAGATCATCAAGGAGGCCAGGAGACCCACTACCAGAGCTTGCTATGCGGCTAAATGGAAGAGGTTTGTCATTTACTGCACCCACAATGACCTCAACCCGCTAGACGCATCCATTCAAAACATAATCTGTTACCTCTTACACCTATACCGATGCAATCTGGCATACGCCTCAATACGCATCCATTTAACCGCAATAGCAGCCTATCTCCAGAACAGGCAGCACCTCTCTTTATTCAGAGTGCCTGCCATCAAAGCTTTCTTGGAGGGACTTAAACGAGTAATTCCCCCAAGACACCCACCAGCACCAGTGTGGAACCTCAACTTGGTCCTCACCAGACTAATGGGTCCACCCTTCGAACCTCTCCACTCATGTGAGATTCAATTCCTCACCTGGAAAGTAGCTTTCCTAGTAGCAATCACTTCGTTAAGAAGAGTTAGTGAACTCCAGGCACTAACCATTCAAGAGCCATTCATACAGGTTCACGCAAACAGGGTCGTACTGCGTACCAACCCCAAATTCATGCCTAAAATAATATCGTAGTTCCACATGAATCAAACTATTGAACTGCCTGTTTTCTTTCAGAATCCACAAAATGTCGCTGAAAGAATGCTCCATACACTAGATGTAAAAAGGGCCCTCATGTACTATATTGACAGAACTAAGGACTTTAGGACGACAAAACAACTTTTCGTTGCCTTTTCTCCACAACACAAAGGCAACGCAATCTCCAAAGCAGGTATAGCCAGATGGATCGTTAAATGTATTCAAATTTGCGATCAAAAGGCTAAACGCACATTAACGATGCCCACTCAACACGTAAGTTAGGGGCATCCATGGCTTTCCTGGGAAACATTCCTTTACAGGAAATATGTAGAGCAGCCACATGGTCCACTATACATACATTTACCAAACACTACTGTGTAGATGTACACTCAAAACAGCAGGCAGCTGTAGGACAGGCTGTTCTCAAAACTCTTTTTCAGACTGCTGCAGCTGGCACTGGTAGCCGCCACTAAAAGGAGGTACTGTTATGTATTCTATGCACAGATATGAATTCAGCAGCCCACATGCCTCGAACTGAATATGCTACTTACCAGTATGCATCTGTTCTTGGCATGTAGGGCTGCTGACATTCATATCGCCCACCCTCCTCCCCGGCGCCTGTAGCAGCTGCAGCTCTCAGAATTACTGTACAGCATGGTCATCACTTTCTGTATCTACTCCATCACTGCCACAATGGCGAAAAACAATCTAAGGATGGAGAGGATGCCCATGCGCACTGTGGTCCAGGGGAGGAGTCACCTATCTCAGGATACTTCGAAGACTCTTCCAGGACAACAACGTGCAAACATCCGGACCCAACACTAGGCGGCGATCTATGCACAGATATGAATGTCAGCAGCCCTACATGCCAAGAACAGATGCATACTGGTAAGTAGCATATTCAATACCAAAGCCCAAACATTAGTAATAAAACTAAATGATGAGCATGTCCATTAACAGTGATTCTGGAAGCTGGGCATGGTCTGTTTGGAGAAGTAGTGCATAGCCCATGCTAGAAACAGACATCTAACCAGACCGATGCTGCCTCAGACCAAAGCAGAATAGAGCAAACCCTGGGCTGAAGCTTGTTTTAGATTCATCCGTAGCGATAGGTGATTGTTGTTACTCTGAGGTCTTACCATGACCAGTAGTCCTACTATCCAGGACTGCCTGACTTTCCTGTGCATGCTCCTTTGAGCCAGTGACTGGGAGCTTCTTATGTTTTAAATACAAGATGATGGACGGAGTGCTAAAACTTTTCAACCACTCACCCCAGTCAAGAGATCTAAGTTTAATCCATTATTCTTTTGCTCACTATGCCTCCACAGTTTGGACCAAGCCATATGCAAATAAGTCTTGACCCTGTTCCTCTGGGGAACAGTCCAGCCCGAATTGCCAGGCCAGGTCCTCCCTGGACTGGAAACAACAATCCTGGGACTGGTGTTCTGCCATAGTAAAGTACATGGTGGGGAGCCCTGATGGGATCTGGGTGTGAAGTGGGCAGGCGAATCCTGGGGAAAATATAAGATGCGACAAGCTTCCTCCAGGGTCTGAGGTTGGAACAGTTGGACCACCAAGTGAAAAAACAGTCTGAAGGGGTAGCCCCACCTCTTGGAGATCACCCTGGAGCGCAAACATTTGATGAAAGGTTTAAAGTCTCTGCAGCCCTGTAGGGTGAGTACAGAACTGTCTTGATAGGCTCCCAGAGCACAAGCTAGGATTCTGCAAGGGCTGGGGCAGATAAACGTACACTGCAATGCCCCTCGCCAGGCTCTATACCCACTGCACCCCCAACTCAAAACTGGGCCCAGCAAGGGATGGCTTCTGCTGGGACACAAGCCCAGATCCGCTCACCTCAGTATGCTCTCTGGGTATGAGGTCAGCACGACCCTGAGCTGTTCAAAGTAGCCGAGCTAGCCCCCTGCCATGCCCCTTCAAAGGTTAACACCCCCACAAGGCTGTATGTGGGAGTAATTCTGTGTTGCAAACACCCCAGGATGTCTCCATTGCCCCTAGGATCTCTTCACTGCGGTCAGGGCCCACTGCTGGCCACCACTGTGTTGGGGTGGTGTGGGGGGGGGCAGTTGCCCAGGAGGTTTCAAGCTGTAACACTGCCAAAAGTCCCTTTAGGTCACAAACGTCCAGAGAGTCCCTCCCTGGGCTCCTGGGCACGCCAATATCATAAGGGGCCCCAGGCTGAGATCCCCTCGCTGGCAGAAGGCCCACAGCGGGAAGAGTTTGATAGCTGCATGTTCCTGAGGTCCCACAACTGCTGCGTATTTCTCGGGCTGTAGCGGTCTCCGTAGGGTTATACTCATACCTCAATGACCCTCCCGGGTCTCTCTGCTCTCCTCCATGCCATCTGCACTGGTTACTGCTGCAAGGATGGGGACCTGTGGCGAAGGCGCAGGAACACAGGTGTCGGTGGTAACTCCTCAAGCAAAAATTCCCATGGTTGTGGGAAGCGCCCATCGATGTAGTCTATCCTCCGCAGTGTATCCGGGTATACCATCCTGGCCTCGAACAAGAGAGCAGGCGGCAGGATAGAGAGCGCGGGTCCCTGTAGGCTGCAGGGCTCAGACGGTGGTGGCCACTATCTTATGTGTCTGCCGCATGGATCGCTGCGCCGTGGCTAGTAGGTGTTCGAGGTCAGTGTTAAGTTATGTTAAAAAGACTTGTATAGCGCTCTGTTACCCAGAGGTGTCCTGGCGCTGTAAGCTATCCACCTGAGATTGGTCTGTGATAATGCTGATAAGGAGGTTTAGTTAAATAGCCATGTTTTTAATTCTTTGCTAAAAGAAAGAAGCTCCGTGAACTTCCTGAGTTTAGGAGGCAGACCATTCCAAGCCTTAGCAGCGCAATGGCAGAAACTCCTACCTCCCCAGTTAGTTTTGTTAAAGCGGGGGAGGGTAACCAGATTAGCCTGAGCCGAGCGCAGGCTCTTCCAGGAACATACCACTGAAAGGCACTTTTCAGAAAATCAGGACCAATTCCACTGAGTGCCTTAAAAACAACGCACAGTGCTTTAAACTGAATTCGTTGCCTGACGGGCAGCCAATGGAGTGTCCTGATACCCTTTCTCACAGAGACCAATCTAGGTGTCCCTGTGATCAGCCTGTGCTTCACAAATGGTGTGCCCCATGGTCACGGAATCCTCTGAAGCTTCTCTGACAGTTGCATTGCGCTCTAGGGCTCTGATAATTACAGCTTAAGCTGGTCTGCGCAGCAGAGGAGCCAACAGCGTGTCCTACCTCGCTGGCCACACCCCTCTACAAAGAATCTTTAATTGATTGTTATGTTGAATATTCGCCAGCTTTGCACTGGTACATCCTTTCCCTGTTTTCGACTTTTGGATTGTTCATGCTTGCTGGCCGTGAAAAAGGTCTAGCATTACATATTAGTGCTGCCCCTATTTTGTGTGTACTGTTCAACTTTGTCAAGACTGTATGCCACCTGACTTGCTCTAGTTACTGTCCTCCTTTTAAAGGTGCAGTGGATTCCTAATCCAAGTCCCAGTTTCCTAGAGCTGGCACTTTGTGTTTACCTTTTTGCTAAGAAAAGAAAAATCATGCCAATGGTTAAATCTAACTTGATTTTCCCTGCAAAATGAAAGAATTATCTTTAATCTAAATTATCTGGAGCAACAAGTATTTTATGTTTTGCATAAAAAAAAATGTTTTTCGTATCCCTAGCTGTGTATAACCACTCTCCGCTCAAAGCCATTCTTATTTGATGAGCAACCTACACCTATACGCTGGCAGAGTATTACGCTCATTTAAATAAATAATGCATAAATAAAAGTGATTTTTTTTTTGTTGTTTTTTTTTACCATTTATCAAGTGCATGGCGTATATGGAGGTCACTCTCCAAACATCCTTTTTTTATTTCTTAGCGCCCATTGAAGGCAGACATTTTGGTCAGTCTGACCAGATCATTTAAGATTTTTTTTTTTCAACTGATCTTCTTGCCTCTTGCTTCCATTTTATCTGAGGTGGATTTTATTTGAGTGATTTCAGTCTGCCGTTACCAGCCCCCGCCCCCGCCCATTTTGCAAACCATTCACATATTGATCCATCATAAATAGGCAGTACCAGAAAGGTGCAGCCTCCCAGATTTCTAACCGAAAATGTATTCCTTTGATGAATTTCAGTAAGACTTTTACACCATCTGCACCTAAGAGGGGCAAGCTGATAGCTTTTAAAGTCTTACCATGTCTGGTCGGTAAGATGTTAGAAGCTTCACTCTGCATTCTGTTGCTAATTTGTTTTGATTTCGGGGACTCGATGCTGTAGTTAAAGATGTCTGTTTCCAACTTTCCAGTTCTGAAGATTCTACAACTTTTTTAAACCCATCGAGTGAAGCAAAGAAGAGTCTCAGTCCACGATTACTGCAACATTTACAGTGGTCTCCACAAGATAAATCGGCGAGATAATCCGTTAAACTGAGCAAGCCTAAATCTCTGCAAGCGGGATCACATCAAACATTCCCATTTATTTGTCTTTAAGTGAACTGATACATTTATATATTTGTCAAATTCTCTTTGCTCAATAGCAGGTAGGTTGAAATTGCACGAGCGGCATGGATATGTCCAACTCCTCCTCGTATGTCTGATCCACATCCAAGGTTTTACTTTGCTTAAATCTTTTTGGCCTTGAGGACTTAATGGAGTTTTCTCTAGTCATTTTCATCTTGAGTTTGAGACCGGTCTTGATGTTGTTCCTAGTCTGTTCAATGTGCTCTTAGGTGGCCACGAAAGGCATTGACTTTGACTGTTTATATCAAGCCTTTTTTTCTAAAGATGCTACATGACGAGATATGACACTGCTGTTGAAGCAGTTACTGTGTATGAAGTCGACTTCTTTTGAGTCTGGTCCTAAGAGGGAGCTGTTCTTGGTGAATTGCAGTGCTTTACACTGTTAATGGGCAGTCCTGTTAGGGCAGACCTTGATGTCAAGCAAGCAAATAGCGAATAGAGCACGTAAATGTGATGGCAACTTAATATTTTACAATAGGTAATAGTTAAATAATTTCTCATTTTTCATCGGCATTTTAAACTATAAGTTGCATGTATAGCTCACTTTCTCATGTCATCTTTTTATGTCACTAAAGCCTATATAGAAACATTCAGGTGCTAACAATGTTAAAGGACAACTCTTTCATGGATTGTTCTTTTAATTGATATATAGTTTGAATCCGTTTTCAGTATTGAGAAAATAATGTTAGCTTTGTCTTGTTTGCTTACAGTTTCTGAACTTGGAGAACTCTTTTGATGGGAAAGACTATGTTTGCGGAAGAATGTTGCAGTTCCTTTTGAAAGCATCCGAGAGCAGTAAGAAATCAGAGCATCTCTCTTTTCAACTTCTGGAGTCCCTTCTCCTCCGAGTGCAGCTGAGCCTTTTTACAGGAAGACATCAGAATGCTGCTGCCTTATTGCAGGTCATTATCAAATTGAAGTTCTGACTCTTGTTCAGCTCCTCATATAGGATTCACCTGCTAGCAACAATGGTGTAGAAACTCTGCTAAAGCAATTTCAAATTAGTGAAACTATGGAGTGCATTGCTCAGTGACGTAATGCAGAATGATTTGGGCCCCCATTGAAGAATGTGATCATGTGCTCCCAAGTCTCTCATATCTCAGAAATGTATTGACTTTTGGGTTAATGGGGGGCGCTGAAGGGATGGGCTCACCACCTGCGCACCAGGGGCCTGTATAACTTCCCTGATATTGCTGGATCTTGGCTTTGCTTTTTATTATTCTCTCTGAAGTTTATGTATTCACAATTATTGGGTGTAGGGAGGTGGGTATCTGTTGCAGTAACCACCCCACTTTTTGCCAGACTACTGATGCACTTTTTCTTTGTGTGCCCTGGGTCCCTGCCAATCAGGTTCCCAGGGCCTGTCTTCCTTCCCCAAAACGAACCCAATTGGCATCCCTGGCGCAGGTGGGCCCCTGGTACATGGTACCACAGGTAACCAGGGCACTGTGACCAGGGAAGGCCCCTAAGGGCTGCAGCACTTATTGTGCCACCCTTCGAGGCCCTGCACCTTTTCTCACACACACTGCCTTTTCAGGCAGCATGTCTTGGTGCAGAACAAAGTGAAAAGACGACATGGCACACATCCCTGTGTGCCATGCCCACGAACCACTGCCCTGGCTTACATCAGCCACCCCTCCAGCTGGTTGCACTATACCAGTGGTGAGGGCACAAGGGCATGAGCCCAGTGCCTAAGTCCATTCTTGGGCATTGTAAGTGCAGTGTTGCCATTTAGAGTATATGGTGCTGGAAGTTTGTCATTGCGAACTCCACAGCACCATAATGGCTACACTAAAAAAAACTGGGAAGTTTGGTATCGAACGTCTCGGCAAAGTAAACCCACACGGATGCCAGTGTTGGATTTAATGAACAATGCGCACAGAGGGCATCTCATAGATGCCCCCTGAAAACTAACCCAACTTCTAGTGTCTTGACTGAGTGGCTGCTTAGGCTGCCAACACCAGACGTGTTTCTGGACCCCTGCGTCGAGAACTTGCTGCTCTCGTGGGCCTGAAACAATGCACATCCTGGGACGAGGTGCCAGGCCTCCTCCCCCAGGATGGGCAGGGTTCACGAAGGAGAAGCTTCAAAGGCCTGCCACCTTTGTGAGCTTCCCCAGACCATTTGCTGCTTTCAGCAACTGGTCCCTACTGGTTCTACCCCCTACTTTGGGCGGGAGAACCGGCGGGATAAACAAGGTGTGCCAACCTCTCCCAAATCCACCCCTCTGGTGGGGGAGGCGAGGTGAAGCACAACATAGTCCCCGCCATCTTGAGGATAGGGGGGACCCAGCCAACCAGGGACAGGCTCCTGCCCCCCTCCCACTGGAGAGTGACAGAATAGGGGATGTGCCCACCCCAGGTAAGGGACCCATTGGTCCCTTCCCTTTACCTACCTGTAACGCCCCATAATCTAGTATTTAGGGGGCACCCTGAACCTTGCTTCCTCAGATCTAGTCCAACAACAAGAAGAAAAGGACCGAACAGCCGTGCAGCCAACTAACAAGAGGACGACCCCCACTGACTTGACCCCAGCCCTACAGGCCTGTCTCCCCTCGAACCTGCTCCTGCGAAATCCCAGTGTGTCCTGCAGCCAGCAACCTCAAACCTGCCTGCCTTCACTTCCAAGACTGCTTCTCCTGTGAACACCGGACTTGTTCAAACTGCAGCTTGTGGCTCTGGCTGGATACCGCAAATCCAGCCCACTCTGCACCCGCAGAACCTGGCCTGAGCTCGAGTGGAAAAACACCACGAGGAGGTCACCCCTGCGATCCTAACCCGAGATCCGGCGACCCCTGAACTGCCTCAAGCCGCCAGCTGACGCCTGCAGTCGAAATCCAGAAGGCCCCTCTAAACGTGACCCGGAGCTGGTATGAAGATCTGACCCCAAAAGGCACCCCTGCACATGACGCCCCACGGCCTTGTGTGCCCAAACCAACGGTGCCTAACCAACCCTTAACTTCCCAACTTACCTCTCAAAGTGGTGATCGCACCCAGAAGTCCTTTGTCACTCTGCCTGCAGTGCTTTTGCAAACCGGAGGTGCTCCATTGAAAACGGGGCACCCGACCTCGAAACAGCACTCTGCACCCAGTCACCCCAGTGCCACTGAGGGTGCACCTTTTGTGCTACTTTGTGTTCCGATTCGCCCTGACCTAAACCCTAGGAACTTTGCTCCCACAACCCAGTGGCCTGCTTGCCAGCAGCCACCAACCAGAGACCCCCCTATCCTCAATAGGAAAACATTGGGCCTCCACACTTTGCAGCCGTCCGCCCTAGTGCTGCTGAGGGTGTAACAGCAGTGCATCACTGACCCTGGGGGACCCTTGAGTCGAACTCCAGAACCTTCACCCCAACAGTTGATTACTTACCTGCAAACAGATAACTTGTTTTTCCTCCATAGGATAACATTGACAATTTTCTCCCAGAAAGTTTGTAAGTGTGGAGTTTTGAAATCTAAACGTATTCTTTAAAAATTGCACAAATAACCAAAACTTATTTACTTACCTGTTTCCAGGAAATGTCCCAGTGCTGAATCTTTTGAATCCAGGTACCCAGCACTGAGTTAGAAAAGTAACGTATAAAGTAACTTACCTGTAATTTACTGAAAAAGCCTATTGATTTCAATGTACTGTATTTGCTAAGTGTTTCAACCTACTGCATTCCCTGTAAAACAAAGTACAATTTTTATTGCATTTTCAAACTGTACTACAATCAGCAACTTATTATTGCAAAGTATGTTATGCTTACCTGTGCCAGGCTTGCTTGGTTCTAAAATAAAACGGTATATTTTTTATACAAAAAAATTGGCCTAGAGTTTAGTTATTGAGTGTGTGAATTCATTTGCTGACTGTGTGTACATCAAATGCTTAACACTCCTCTGATACTGCCTTACTGCTCGACCACTCTACCACAAATAGGGAGTAAGGTTCTATCTAACTTTAACCTCTGCCTACCTCTGGGGTCATCTGGACTCTATACACAATATACCTCATTTTGGTGTAATGTATATAGAGCCAGTTTCCTACATTGGGTCGGTACGAAACATTTGCTACCATAATGTTAGTGGAATACGTTGGTGCTGCATACTCTCCTGCCATCTAGTGTTAAATGCAGACCATTGCAAGTTGTGAATTTTTGGGGGATCTGTTTCCTGGGCATTATGTATGACTGGTGAGCATCCCTGCAAACCACATGGCACAAGTCTATACACACTTCCCTAGATAATATTTTTCTGTTATTGCTTTCTGACTTGTTTTGATGAAGCTAGTCACAGACTGCTTGAAATGCAACCAGTGATCACTATCCACAGAAAGATTATCGACCACTGATTCCAAATACTTTTTCGCTGTTTGACTTATGTGAAGTAGTCTGAGAATCACTCTGGGATTTTGGAGGGCTGTTGATCGGAGTATGGCGAAAGTGCCTGTTATATTCTGACCATCGTGCAATACCTTTCCTTGGGCTGTACTTTTTGTCTAGTAAGGGAGCATGATTAGGGTAATTGCCACACATCGTTTGCATTTTGATGCAACAAGACTCCCAAAGACGTTAAAAGGTTGCCACATACCCAAATGGTCTTCACCCGAGTCTCCTCTAGAGGTATGGTATATCGAGAAGAATCAGAAGACTCTGCAATAGAGGGTGTGAGAGAAGATCGACCCTCCTGCATAATTTAACCTTGATGAGTAGGATTGTAGCATGCTTCCATTCGAGGCTGACTCCTGATTCTGTAGCAGTGTCTCCCATGAATCCCACATATCGGCGAGATTTAACACTGAAGTCCGTCATCAGAAATGTTATATGCTCTAATTGCAAATTCATGTTTTGAGCCACCTCTTTACCAGGCCTCCAAATGAGAACCCATAGTAGCAAAGGAGATGGGATGTAGGGCTTGAGCTTGGGGAGGAGACCATCAAGGAGGATCATACTGACCCTGAAAAGGGCATCAGGCTATGAATATGAAGCAGGATTCCTTGAATGTGTTTAAAAAAATACATCTGAGTCCTTGTCAGTGGGTTTGCTTGCAAAAATGTAGACTTCATCAGAGGTACATGAAAAGAAAGGCACTTGTCAGATTATCGCCCATCCTTTGTGCACAAGTCAGATTGTCACTCATTGAAAAGCAGCCAGGAACAATAAAGTCAGTGGTGATTTCTGAGGAAATGTGAAAAATTGGCTTTGAAAGAAGCTAAATAATTTACACCACGGGTGATGTGAACCCCACATCCAGCTCATAGGACTTGGCAGTGAATTGGGAGAACTTAATTAAAGTGGTCTGGACACAAGGAGCTGAGAAAGGCAGTATATGGTGTAACTATTGGGTAGAATTAATTATCCAGTATTGGGGTATCTTTCATAGATTCACATGCCTGAATTATTCCCCGTCGCCGAGGCGGGAGTCCCCGGTAAATAAAAAGTAGTGCCAAAAGTGTTAGTAGTAGTAGTAGGCCCAAAGAAAAGGCCTAAAGCCTAGATCTTAGCCTATCTACCTCATTATGCAAAAGAACCAAGAATTTGGTAACAACCAATCAGACACCAGCACCCTTTTAGAACCCTCTCAGCAGAGCCATTTCTCCTCAGATTTTCCCGCACGTCGTGTGGAAGGGAGTCTCCCTGAGTGCCACTCAAGTTTTCAACCTTCTTCAGCATGTCTTATAAGAAGGCCTTGTTAAAGTCCTGCAGAACCAGCGCCAGGAAGAGAGTCCATGTTGATGATCAACATTTGGATTGCATCTACTGCCTCTACCCCAAACATGAGGCAAAAGATTGCTAAATTTGCCGCACCTTCCCTACCAAGACTCTTAGGGATAGGGAGGCGAGAGTGCTATTGTGGCTTAAATCCTCTTCGGCTGAGGAGGATGACAGAGCCTCAACTTCTAGCAAGAGCGCTAGATCGCATGACAGCTCTTCCAGTGAAGGGAAGAAACTCCATAAATCTTCCCATTCTACTTCTGTTCAGAGGAGTTCAATCATTTCCTCTGAATCAGCGCACTCTCCTCAGGATTCTGCTGTCAAGGACTCAAAAACTGTGAGTTAAAGCCTTTCAAGGCCTCTGGCTTTCTCTCCGTTGACTATTTGTCACTTCTTCTACTCCTTCATTGACGGAAACCATCTCGACGATATCCATTACCTCTCCTATTCTGTCGACGAGGATTACTATCCTGTCAAAAAAGCCCGTCGACGAAGTAGTCGACTAAGTCCGCGTCGAAAACCATGTAGACTACGATTCCGTCGACGAGGCCTTAGACGTCGAAGAGAGAAGTGTCGACTAAGATCTCGTCATCGAAGGTCCCGTCGACGACGATTCTGCCAGCGAAGAGCCTGTCTACGTCGAGCCTGTCGACGAAGGCCCCGAAAAGCCTGTTGACATCAAAAGTATCCACTGACAGCCCATCGACGACGATGTCAGGAGATTTGCCTGTTCCGTCTACGACATCTACAATGGCGCCCTCTCATTCCACTCCTATTTCCACCAGCAGTTTTCAATTAAAAACTTTTCAGAGGCACGACTGTAGCGATAGATCACCGCTTCCTCCCTCACATCCACTGGAAACATATGTGCAGGGTGAGGATGATGACTGAGGATGACGGCGAAGGACCCTTTGGAATTGCTAGCCATCCTTCTGAACTGCGCATCAAATGTCAAGATGACGATGATGATGATGATGAGGAAGAGGACAATTATCAAGAACATTACTATCAAGAGGACATTATCGTCCCTCATCATAAACCTTACTATAAACAACCTCGTCAGAGCGAGATGTCACATTTGCCTTCAACTCTGATTCAAGACCTGCAAGCCATGCTTGCAGATTATAGACAGCGTTTTCCACCGCAGCCAGTCATTCCGCAGGTTCCGCTAACTGCGTCGCTTCCGGACCCTTTGCCTGTGCCTGAGGATCCAGTCCCAACACCTCAACATCCTGATCCTCCACAGGATCCGCGTCAAGCTCAAGATTCAACCTCTGAGGAAGAAGTCGAAGAGGGTGAATTACCAGATCCAGCAGATCCTTGGGATTCATATATAATCCCTATGCCTTCGCCACCCACCCCTCTACCATCTGATTTGCCCCCAGAGGATATAGGGGGTTTCATAATCTTATGCAGCGGGCCGCAGCCAGGATCCACTTGCCGGTTACCATTGAACAGTCTGACTGTTTTCTCCATGATTTTAAGGAGGAGTCAAGGAAGGTCACCAGAGCTATCCCAATCATTGACTACATTTGGAAGGAAGGAGTAAAAATTATAAAAAATCCTGCATCGGTGCCAGCGGTGCTTCCGCGGATAGACAAAAACCGTGCTCCGGCCAATAGTCCTTCCTGTCTCATTGGCCATCCTCGGCCAGATTCGGTAATCTCACAGGCAGCCCAACAAAAATCTAAGAATCCGGCAGCACCTATTACTACACCGCCGGATAGGGAGGGGCGACGCCTGGATTTAATTGGCAAGAAATTTTCCACAATGGCAGCTGCATCCATCAGAGCAGCCAACTCGCTAGCGTTAATAGGGCGTTATGACCGCCAGATGTGGTCAGAAATGGCAAGCTTTATTGAGCTCATTCCGGAGGACAACAGACAAGATGCTCGGAAGGTTTTGTTGGAGGGTGAGCGTGCAGCGTCCGAGACGATCGACTGCGCTTTGGATATTGTCAATACTAATTTCCGCCAGCTGGCTGGTGCAGCCGTGCTCAGACGCCAGGGTTGGCTTAGGGCCACCACCTTCAGACCAGAGGTCCAAACAAAGATATTGGATATGGCCTATGATGGCGAGTCGTTGTTTGGAAAGCATATAGATGACGCCCTCCAGGCGATAAAGACTGATAACGATACCGCAAGATCCTTGGACTCTTTGCAGTACAAACGCTGTACTTTCAGAGGAGCAAGAGGCCGTGGGTTTTCATCCAGAGGAGGGTATCAAACCCAACAGAATAGGTACCAGCCTCAGTAAAGACAATCGTATCCGTCCTCGTACAGACAAACCAACACATCTGGTTTCTCTAGTCAAGGCGGACGAAAAAGGTCGCAGAATCAAGGACGAGACACCACAAGGAAGAAATGATTTCTGCAGGGCGCCTTCCACTCCTTTTCCCCTCCCTGTGGGTGCGAAAATTTCAACTTTTGTGAACAAGTGGCAGGAGATTACGTCGGACCAATGGGTTCTGGAGCTGGTACACAACGGTCATACCTTAGAGTTTGTCACCAAGCCACCCAACACACCACCCGAGGGACCCCCTCCACCTCGTCTTCCCTTACTATTCAAAGAAGCTTTAACGATGCTCCTCAAGAATGCAATCGAGAAGGTTCCCACACTTCAAAAAGGGACGGATTTCTATTCCCGCTTTTTTCTCATCAAGAAGAAATCAGGGGAGTGGCGTCCAATCTTAGACCTTCGCAACCTGAACAAATTCCTCAAGAAGCAGGGATTTCGCATGGTCACACTGGCAAATTCTAGGTTGTCTCAACGAGGGAGATTTTCTAGCTTCTTTGGATATGGAAGACGCTTACTTTCACATCCCAATACATCCGAAGCATCGCAAGTATCTTTGCTTCACCGTGGCTGGCGCCAATTATCAGTTCAAAGTGCTCCCGTTCGGGCTAAAATCTGCCCCAAGGATCTTTACGAAGTGCCTAGCTCCTGTGGCGGAAGCGTTACGATCCCAGGGAATCCAAATCTTCCCGTATTTGGACGATTGGTTACTAAATGGCCCTTCGGAAAGCTCAGTCAAGACTGCTGTGACAACATCTCTTCATCTGTTCCACTCTCTGGGGCTTACTGTGAACAGGAGCAAATCTCAGTTGCACCCAAGGCAGGTCCTGCTTTTTCTGGGAGCCCTGCTAGATACCGTCCGCTGCAAAGCATTCTTATCTCACGAACGGCAGGTTCGTCTTCAAAAGTTGGCAATCCTGATTTCCAAAAGCAAGTCAGTTTCTGTCCGGATGTTCGCGTCGCTCCTGGGGATGTGCTCTTCTGCAATACACCTCGGCCCTTTGGCACGACTTCGGACGCGACCCCTGCAAGAGGAGTTACACCTTCAGTGGCAGCAGGCTGTTGGTTCCTTCGACTACATCCTCAGAGTCACTCCAGGCATAAAGAGCGCTCTACGTTGGTGGTCCCACATACCCAACTTAGCAGAAGGGCTCACTTTCATACAGAAGGTTCCAGACTTTGTCCTCACTACGGATTCTTCTATGGAACGATGGGGAGGTCATCTCCAAGATTTACAGATACAGGGGAAATGGTCTCCAGAGTACAAGAACAAGCACATCAACAGCCTGGAAGTGCGAGCAATTTTCTTGTCTCTGCAAGCTTTCCTTCCAAGGATAGCAGGTTCTTCGGTTCTGGTTCGGACCGACAATACCACCCGCATGTTTTACGTGAACAAGCAAGGAGGGACAAGATCAGCAACTCTATCCACAGAGGCTCAGGAGTTGTGGGAATGGGTCACACGCCACAACATAACCCTCAGAGCAGAACATGTCAGAGGTCTCTGCAATACATTAGCGGACATGCTCAGCAGATCCCAATCAGATTACCACGAATGGGAGCTAGAGCAGGCTCAAGTGCTCGGAGTATTCAGAGCTTGGGGCACATCAACACTGGATTTGTTCGCAACAGAAGAAAACAAAAAATGCCGCTTTTATGCCAGCAGATACCCTCAACAGGGGTCAAGGGGGAATGCCCTGTCCATGCGATGGTCAGTGATTTGCGCTTACGCTTTTCCCCCGATACCTCTAATACCGAGAGTCATACGCAAGGTGAAGTTGGAGGGCTGTCGTCTCCTCTTGATTGCACCCAGATGGCCACGCCAGTATTGGTTTTAGGAGCTTCTATTATTATCCCAGGACCAGCCGATCCGTCTTCATCCGACGTCCACAATGCTGTCAAGGAACAGAGGTCGGGTACTCCACCCGGACCCTCAGTCTCTACATTTACACGCATGGCTCCTGACTTCTTAGAATTCAAGGATCTGGATATCCCTCAAGACTGTAGGGATATATTAGCGAAATCACGAGCTCACAGCACGATAAAAACTTAGTCTAAAATGGAAACGTTTTTGCTGTTGGTGTGAAACAAACCAGGTTCACCCGCTGGAAGCTCCTGCAGAACAGATCCGCCCTTATTTGTTACATATGGCAAAATCTGGGCTTTCTTTCCCTTCAGTCAAGGTCCATTTAGCCGCACTTTCCAGATTCAGAAAGGGGGCTCATGGCCCTTCTCTGTGTTCATCCTCTTTAATTAAGCAGTTTATGAAAGGACTTTTCTGGGAGTTTCCTCCGGTCAGGCTTCCTCCACCGGAGTGGGAACTCAACAGTCTTAATGCAATTAATGAAACATCCATTCAAGCCTATCCACAAGGATGATCTCAAATTCATCACCTGGAAGGTTGCCTTACTTCTAGCCCTGACGTCAGCTAGTCGAGTGAGTGAAATTCAGGCTTTCACTGTGAAGGAACCTTTTCTACGCTTCACTCCAGACTACGTGCACCTCCGAACTAATCCGACATTCATTCCTAAGGTGTCGTCACAGTTTCATCTTAATGAACCGGTGAGGTTAAAGACGTTCTTTCCTAACCCATCTACTCCAGTGGAGCGAGCCTTACATTCTCTTGTTCAAGAGATGTCTCAAATTCTATGTTCAAAAAACCTTAGAAAGTTTTATCAGTTGTTCATGGCTTATGGCCAAGCTGCTCTGGGGAATGCAGTGTTAAAATCCACTATTGCCAGATGGATAGCATCAACAATCCAGTTCTGCCATGACAAAGCTCACAGGCCGTTGTTACGAAAACTCAGGGCCCATTCCACGAGAACAGTAGCAGCGTCTACAGTGTTGTTTGCTGGGGTGACTCTGGAGAATATTTGCCGTGCTGCGACATGGAAGAGTGCCCACACTTTTACGATACATTACTGCCTCCAATCTACGCATCAAGGTGGTACAGCGGGCGGACAAGCTGTCCTGCGACATCTTTTTCTTTGAGATAATTTCAGGTACCTTTTTTTCCACTTTTCACATGTTATACGTTGATATCTTTTAGCATGACAATGGCATGTTTACAATGATATATTTCACTTTGAATGTTATTGCATTACTTGCTGCTTTCTCTTTGTTGCTTACATGTTTTGAATTTTAACATTGGGTTTCTTGTACCTTTTGTAAACGAGTTGTGGATGCATCTGGGGAGTATCAGCACTAGTCTCCCACCATCCGCAAATGACTGTATACTTGGTATACTGCTCGCTATTCTGATTCAGGCATGTGAATCTATGAAAGATACCCCAATACTGGATAAGAAAGCAAGTTACTTACCTGTAACTACAGTTATCCAGTATTGGTATCTTTCATAGATTCACATGCACCCACCCTCCTCCCCGTAGAGTCAGTTCTGTGTTTTGGGACATTTACTTCTCACTCGTGCTAGGAAAATCTGAGGAGAACTGGCTCTGCTTAGAGGGTTCTAGAAGGGTGCTGGTGTCTGATTGGTTGTTACCAAATTCTTGGTTCTTTTGCATAATGAGGTAGATAGGCTGCTAAGATCTAGGCTTTAGGCCTTTTCTTTGGACCTACTACTACTACTAACACTTTTGGCACTACTTTTTATTTACCGGGGACTCCCGCCTCGGCGACGGGGAATGATTCAGGCGTGTGAATCTATGAAAGATACCAATACTGGATAACTGTAGTTACAGGTAAGTAACTTGTTTTCTTCCCTGCCGATAACTCACCAGCATACCATGTTTTTCAAGGACAGCTGTCCAGTATATATTGTGCAATTGGTGGAGGAAGACTTAGACTTCTTGTCAAGACCATACAAGCCAGTACCTTCCTGTGCTTAAAATAATTCTCAAACACTGCTCTGAAATCAATGACTCGGTCAAGACCAATTTTATTACATCAAGTGCAGAGAAAATGTACAGAACTACTCCACATGACCTGCTGTATATTCGAGGTCATAGTGCATGCAGTACAAGAGCTCATAATCTCAGGTGACAGGGCAAGCTCTTTCCATTGATAAAGCCAATTGAAACTATGCTTAAACAGCTTGTCTGCAAATTAACGCATCTGCCCTCAGACTCCATGAATGGGCGCAGTCTTGAGATATAAGCTAGAAACCCACCATCTCGTGGACACACTCTTAGATGATCAAAATGTTTTTATCCCCAAGGTAGCTGGAATGTTGGGAAATCCAGATACTAAAACCTCTGAATCTATGCATACCTTGCAACACCAATGGGCTGCCTATGAAAAAACAATCCTCTTTGTGAAAAACAGGCTTATAGACTCTTATCTAACATTTGGTATAGAACAGCAACAAGGCTAGGCTCACCAATTACATGAGAGCCCACAGTACAGTAGAGACAATTGCTGCACACATTTAAGGCAAGGAGCTGAGGTTTCCTAGACAGAGAAGCCTTTGCAAACCAGCAGGTGGACTCTTCCATTCTCCTTGGCAGCGTTACATGCCTGGTGAGGAGATTAAACTTTTCACAACAGTGGATGAAAAATGACCCCTGACCAATGAACTCCAATGACTGTATGCAATAGCTACTGCAATACCATTAAACCATCCACATAAACTTCTCAAGATAAACTACCTCCCACTTCTGTAAGAGGAATTGATCTTGCTTCCTTCAAAGCAGGAAGTAAAGAAAGTTGTGTTGTCAGGGAGAGCAAGGTGTGTATTAAAACGTGGTCATTTGTAAGAAAGATGGAACACTTAAGTCAGTCAGACAAACTTCAGGATGACCAAGTTTCAAGATGTAATTCACTTCCACAGCCCCCCTTGGGCTTTTAAGATGTGTATGTTTGCATCCATAGGGCCACAGCTCACTGCAAGCACCCCAAGCTTGTGTTAAGTGGCAGTCCTTACCCATTCATAGTTCAGCATTTGCCATTAAATTATACTTCTAGGGTTCTTACTAAATGTTATGTACTAAAAAATAGTTCATTTACACTACAGAGTGGGCTAGATAGTTAATCTGAGATCGAGCTTGACTCGCCACATACATATGAAAGTGAGTCTCTTACAGTAGTAGTGTGAAGTGTGGCCTAATATTGAAGCTAAGGCACATTTATTAACTGAGATCCTTTAATTACATCCAACCTGGTCTGAGCTGCAATCCGTCCGACCTGGTGTAAGCTGCTTTTGCCAGATCCTTGAATGTAGGGTGCCCTCTGGGCATGTACATTCATGTTGTATGAGACATGGCCAGCGAGATCTTGCTGTAGGAAGCTGGCTCTGTATATACTATACCAAAGTGAGGTATAGTGTGCGCAGTCCAGTGAAACCCCAAAGGTAGGCAGAGGTAAAGTTAGATAGAACCTTACTCTCTTTTTTGTGGTAGTGTGGTCGAGTAGTAAGGCAGTATCAGAGGGCAGTGTTAAGCATTTGTTGTACACACTCAGTCAGCAAATGAACTCACACACTCTAAGACTAAACTTCAGACCAATTATTTTTGTATGAAAATATTCTTTTAGTTTATTTTCTAGAACCAAGCAAGCCTGGCAGAGGTAATCAATAAATACTTCACAGTAGTAATGCAGTTTGTAAACAGTTTGAATTGAAATTGTATATGCACTTTGTTTTGACTTAAAGTATGGTTGCAGAGAAATGTAATACTTTGTAAATACAGTGCATAGACTTGAATGGGCTTCTCAGTAAGATACCAGGTAAGTTACTTTTTAGATTACTTTTCTTACTCCGAGTAGTAAATCTGGATACTACTCTGGGACATTTCCTGTAAACCGGTAAGTAAAATAGTTTTCATTAAATAGTACAATTTTGCAAGAATTTCTTCAGGTTTTCAGACTCCACACTTCGAAACTTTTCCAAGAAAAACAGTCAGTTATCCTATTGAGGAAAATAGGGTTATCGGTTTTGAGGTAAGTATTTGGTAGTGGGAGTATTGGTTCTGAGGATAGACTCATGGGTCCCCCAGGGTCAAGAATGCACTCTAGTTACACCCTCAGCGGCACTGAGGAGGCAGGGTTCCAAAGTGCTGAGGCCCAATGTCATCCAGTGTGAGATAGCGGGGCCTCCGGTTGGTGGCTGCTGGCGAGCAGGCCACTTGGTTGTGGGAGCAAAGCTCCTGGACTTTAGCTCAGGGCTAATGGGGAAACAAAGTAGCACCAAAGGTGCACCCTTCAGCAGCGCTAGGTCGGCCGGTTGCAGGGTGCTGTTTCAAAGTTGGGCGGCCTGTTTGCAATGGGGAACCTGCGGTTTGCAAAAGCCCTGCAGGCTTGGGGATGAAGGTTTTCTGGGTGCGACCACCACTTCAAGAGGTATGTTTGAGAGTTTTTGGGTTAGTTAGGCGCCATCGGTTTGGCCACCCAAGGCCGTGGGGTGTCAGGTGCAGGGGGTGCCTTATGGGGTCGGATCTTCTTACCAGCTCCTGGTCGCGATTGGGGGAACCTTCTGGATTTAAGCTGTAAATGTCGGCTGGAGGCAGGTCAGGGGTCACCGGATCTCAGGTCAGGATCGCCATGCTGACCACCTTGTGGTGTTTGCCTACTCTAACTCGGGCCGTGGATGGCGGGTGCAGAGTGGGGCGGATTTGCAGTGTCTGGCCAGAGCCAAAGGTTGCAGATGAATAAATCCGGTGTTCACAGGAGACAGTCTTTGTGGTTAAAGGCAGGCAGGTCCTCCGGGGTTTTCGAGGTTGCTGGCTGCTAGAGAGAACGGGATTTCGCAGCAGCAGGTTTGAGGTGGAGACAGGCCCGTAGTGCTGGGCGCAAGTCATTGGGCATCTTCCTCTTAGCTTTGGTACGGCTGTTTGGTTTTTCTTCTTTTCTTGTTGCAGGTTCTTGCGTGAGGAAACAAGGTTCAGGGTTGCCCCTAAATACTAGATTTAGGGGTGTTACAGTTAGGTAAAAAGATTGGGACCAGTGGGTCCCTTCCCTGCGGTGGGTGCACCCCCTATTATGCCACCCTGTAGTGGGAGAGGGGAATGAGCCTTTCCCTGGTTGGCTGAGTCCCCCTCATCTGCAAGATGGCGGGGACTGAGTAGTGCATCACCTCGCCTCCCCCACCTGAGAGGTGGAGTTGGCAGAGGTTGGCACACCTCTTCCTCACTTGTTTTTCCCGCTGGTTCTCCCACCCAAAGTGGGGTTAGAACCAGTGGGGACCAGTTGCTGGAAGCTGTAAATGGCCTGGAGAAGCTCACGAAGGCGGCAAGCCTTTGAAGCTTCCCCTTAGTGAACCCTGCCCATCCTGGGGGAGGAAGCTTGGCACCTCATCCCAGGATGAGCATTGTTTCAGGCCCGAGAGAGCAGCAGGCTCTCGACCCAGGGGTCTAGAAACCAGCCTGGTGGTGGCAGCTGAATGTCGCCACTCAGCCTAGACACTAGTGGTAGGTTAGTTTTAAGGGAGCATCTCTAAGATGCCCTCTGTGTGCGTTTTACATTAAACCCCACACTGGCATCAGTGTGGGTTTAATGTGCTGAGAAGTTTGATACCAAACTTCTCAGTTTCCAGTGTAGCCATTATGGTGCTAATAACAAACTCCCAGCACCATATTCTCTTAATGGCAACATTGCGCTCACAATGTTTAAGAATGGACTTGGACACTGTAGGGTACAGGGCTCACGGACCTGTAACCTCACCACTGGTATAGTGCACCTAGCTAGAGGGGTTACTGATCTATGCCAGGGAAGTGGGTTGTAGGCATGGCACACAGATGTGTGCCATGTCGACTCTTCACTTTATGCACCAAATCATGCAGCCTGCAAAGGCAGTGTGTGTAATGGTACAGGCTCTCTAAGGGTGGCACAATAAGTGCCGCAGCCCTTAGAGGCCTTCTCTGGTCACAGTTACCTGGGTACCTGTGGTACCATTTGCCAGGGGCTGACCTGTGGGCTTAGATGCCAATTGGGTATAGGCTTCAGTGCAGTTTTAGGGAAAGGACATAGACCCTGGGTACCTGATTAGCTGGAGCCCAGGGCACACTCAGTCGAAGTACATCAGCAATTCAGCAAAAAGTGGGGGCAACCATGCGGAAAGAGGGCATTTTCTCACTTGCCTTCTGTCCTGAAAGACCTTCGGGTCTTGCTGGCATAAATGATGGACAGGATGCAGTGAAGTATGTCTTGCATGCTGGCTTACCACAGACTGTATTGTCACCAGTGTCATGCCTAGGAGGCACACTTGGATGAGATCAGCCTGATTTTCAGAAGATATCCAACTGTCCTTGATGGCTCCATATTTGAGAGAAACCTGACTCGACGCTCAAACAATTTAAAAGGCAATTTGAGCCACAGAACAACCCTTGGGACTCTGGTCTCCAATTAACAGTCCCAACTACAGTGCAAAGATGTAGGTATTTTCCAGGCTTTTTGAGAAAGCACCAGCCCACTGAACCTGTGCAGCAGCAGCAGAACAGTCATTTTAGGGCAGAAGCTTGGGCGGTGGCCGAGGCTGTTCATGAGCAGGGATATGTCTTTTCCAATTCATACTTTTCTGCTGCAGCAGCCAATCTAATTTGAATGTGTCTTCACAGGCCTACACCAACCTGGTTGCAGGTAGGATACAACATGGTCTCTCTGTGTGGTGATCCATCATTACAAATATTCAGAGAGGCTATGCCTCAGTTTTCATTTCATGTCCACCCTCTTTTTTTACACTTCACTTCAGAGCAACTCGTCAACCATTCTGCAATTGGCTAAAAGATGCCCACCAGTAGCTGGTCAAGTGTGCCATTGTGCGGATACTAGATTTAAAGAAAAGAGAGGGATGCTATTTGTGCTGCTTTTTCAAAGTGAAAAGGAAGAGGTCTTCGGCCCTATTTTGGCCTCGATCAACTGAATAGCTTTGTTGAGGGAAGAAGACTTGAAACCGCTCACCAGGTATTAGACTTTATGGTGACCCTGGACTTGCAAGAGGTATATTTATACCAGTTCTGCAGTCTTTTAGGCATTATCTGCACTTCTCTGTGGGGTTGAATATTTAGTTTGCCGTGCTCCTTTTCAGCCTTACTTCAGCCCCTCAGGTGTTAACAAAAGTGATGGCGGCGATCACTGCCCACCTTTGGATGTCTGTATATATGTTCCCGTACCTTGATGATCAGCAGCTTTAGGCGGGCTTGCTGCAGTTATTCGTGGGCCTCCTCAGGATGACAGGTGAACTCGTAACCTCTTTCCAGACATGGTGGTGTTCAAGGCCTTTTCACTGCTGCAGCAAGTCCAGAACATTTATGATATGCAAAATACAAGTAATGGTTTGACAACCAGAGGGTCTGAGGGAAAATATTTATGAAGACCACACAGGGTTTGTTCCCCCAAGAAACACTGAATCAACCAAGTGAAACCCTGGGGTCTAATCTGAAGTTTACAAAATGTAAGAAACTACTATATCATTGATGGATCAAAGGATCCCAAATACACAAGTGAAACACCGCCTAGGAACAACAGTGGGCATATCCCTTAAAAGGACGAAATCCCTCACTCACCAGAGGTGACATGCTTCATCATTGGGATTCTCCATCCCAGAGGAAACCCCTAGTTCCTCTGGGGGCTACAACTCCCTCTGAGGGAGGAGCTCAAGGATGTTTTGTTGTTCAAATAAGTGGGATGTACTAAATCCACAATGGCGAGCTAGTGGTATAAGTGAGGGCGCAGCGCAGAAAAAAAAATATTTTTGTTATTTATAATTATGTGATATTAAGTGCAAGTGGGAGTAAAAATAGCTCAAGAGCGTCAGAGCACCGCTTTGTTCATAATGCGTCCTTGGCTAGAATTAAAATGATAGTGCAGCAGCAGTCAACAATTTTTATAGACCGTGGTAATAGTGATAATTGTCAACATGTTTCAGCCTTAAAGCCTACAAATATGGCACGGCTTTCGTCAGGACTCGAAACAACTGCTGCGTACAAAAAAAAACAGAAAAAGGATACTCTGGGTCCAATTTCTTAAGTCAAGTGCATCATAAGTAAAGACCACCCGTGAATACTGGGTAAGTCAACCAACCTCTCACTGGCAACTGCTCAGGAAAAGTGCACCGCTCTGTCCGTCGGTACACCGAGGCCCAAGTGAGCCTGATGCCGGAGGCCGCCGATGTAGTCGACGGCGGCCTAAGCACGTCCCTCGACGGCGATCGTCGACGCCGCTTCTCCCCAGAGCCCTGGGGGGATGGCGAACAGATGGTGGTCATCCTCCTCGACGTTGCCGTCGACGCCCTCGACGTCGACGGGGAGTGGGAGCATTTACTGGTCTTCCTGCCCCTGGGGAGCCCCCCAGAGGCCTCAGTATGGGCCAAATCAGCCCCTCCAGACCCACCTGGTGCCTTCTGTCTTCGTTCCTCCAGAACTTGAAGCCTGATCTTCATTCTGTCCCTCAGGGTCCTTGCAGAGAACGAGTGGCAGATGGTACAGCTTTCAGGCACGTGGGACTGGGGAAGGCAACCTATGCACACCTCGTGTGGATCAGTTTTAGCCTTCTTTCGACCACATTCCGGGCACTTGTCGAACAAGCCAGGCATGTTGACAGTACCAGCTACTAAACACAAGAAAAAATGACTAAAATTGCCAAAATCTCAATTAAACCCTTGAAAGGGGAGAGCTCAATGCTCCAGGGTCCTGCTAGCAGGAGCCGGAAAAAAGAACTGAAAGTAAATGGGACCTGCTGGGCATTCTGGGATACTGGGGAAAGTTCTGGAAAACTGGAAAGTTTTCTTAAAGGCACAGTATCCTGTTCCAAGCCACATAATGGCAGCCTATTGGGCTTGTCTGTCCACTCCTTCCTCTCTATCATTCCAGAGGCTTTTGCTGGTAGAGGCAGGGTTTTTTCCTATGTGGAGAAAAACTAGACAGGCAGTGCTGTTTGTGGATGTTGGTGGAATTCTAGTTGAAGTACTGGACAGTGTAGCCTGTGGGTATAGGCTGCATTATCTGTCTTTAAATTAAATTCTCTCTTAAAGGTGTATGCAGGTCTGCATGATTTGTCACCTTTTAGAGATTATTTTTTATTGCTCCGGGGTCCACGCACATGGGCGGGACTATTCACTAGATTATGACTATAACAGAGATACCCCTACTACAAAACTGGAGTTACAGAAAAGAAACTACTCCATCTCCCACTTTAACCCAGAGCAGCTTGTGCTCAATTGTGTTAACATTGGAATCCCTGAAGTCATTTTGTCACCAAACATTTAATTGATCGGTAAAGGAGTGTACGCAATAAGATTAATCGCACACACTTGTGTGGAATTTAGGATCTGTGTGTTCGAGTGCAAGAAGTAAAGCCTTCAGTTCAGCAAACTGCACAGTGCAATCCCCAAGAGACTGGGCGAGTAATTTGAGGGCAAAAGGCGGCATCAGAGACAATGCTCAAAACAATGGTGCATGCGGCTGAATATTGCTGCTCAGAACCTATAGCAGGTGGAGCAAAACCATCCGTGTAAATGGCATACTGATATTGGTCAAGAGGCAGAATCGTTGAAAGCAAAGGATAAACACGTTCATATTGCAATAATTCTTGTGTTTGCAAAGAAGGGTCAAAGACTAAGTGTACATCCACGGCTGTTGAGGGCGCAGGCCACTGCATCCAACAAGGGTGGAATCCTTTTGCATTTGGAACGCTGGCTTTCGTAAAATACTCCAAGACAGGCCCAGGAGCAACAAAAGTAGTGCACTTTGATAAAGATGCCGTACCTTAAGGCTGGCCATCTGTACAGCACTTGATGTTTTCAGTAGAAGCAAAACGCATTCCCGCAGTCTAATATAAATGCGATTTATAAGCTATGGGTACTGTTTAACCCTAGTTAAAGGTGACCTGTAAATCCAGTTGCACCCAGAAAAACGTGGATGACTTGGTTTGTAGTATTGACCCATGTTTGTAAGTGGCATGTTTCAAGTGATTCAGATTGTCAAGATCTGAGTGTCAATATGATCAGACGTCCAGTAGGAAGCGGAAAGATCTAGGCGTATCGGAGCATAAAGAGGTTTAATACGTTGGGCATAATCGGGTATACATGTCTTGCCAAAATTCCACAGCCCCAACAGGGATTGCAACTTTTAAGCGTAGTTGGAGGTTGCAATTGAGCACATTTTTCCAAAATGTGAGGGGCAAGACTTTTCCCCTTATTTGTTAGTTCATATCTGTAGAAAAGCAATGTTGAAATTTTTAAAGTTTAATTTGTGACCAAGGTCTGCAAAACATATTGCGCAATCCACTCTTCCTAAATGATGGTTCAATTTGTCATCCGTTAAGTAGGAAAAAGCGTCTGAGTCAATTTCATGGAGAATCAACACAATTTCTGCTGCATAAACTCCTGGGCTGTTCTTATAGCCTATAGGGAGTCGGACGTAGCGCATTTGGAAAACAAGGGTGCAAAATATGGACCCGTCGCGGCTCTATGGAGCCAAATTGTGACTGAAAAACTGTTGGAAATATCCATAGTGGTGTTGTTTTTTATGAACCACATTGAGTGCCGTACTATGCTTATTTTGTACCGCAAAGGTGAGTGTATGACTATTTAGAGGTCTATAATCTAAGACTATGCGATGTGTGATCTGATTTCAGAACAGGAAAAAGAGGATTATTCATTTGAGACACACAGGGTTCAGTTACTCCCTGGTACTCCAGTAGGGAAAGAATTTCCTTAACGGGTGCTTTAGCATCCTGTTTAATATGATACTGCGGTTGTTCCTCCGGTGTGGACCATGTAGGAATAACATGGTAAGGAGAATCCTTAGCCCAACCAGTATGGTTACCATAAAGTGTGGGAGCCAATGCTAGTGCCATTCAGAGGCATAAACTTGTTTGACTTCGGCAGGGATAAGGTGTGAGAACAAAGGGAGAATGACTTCCTCATCCTGGGGACATGCAAGAGCAAAAGGTGGGGCCAAGTCGACCTTCCCCAAGAGAATGTTATAAGACATGGTTAAATTGTTCCATAATATTGTTTCACCTTCAATTTAAATATCCGAGTGATCTAGTCTGTGTGGTGGAACTACATGGTTAGCCGCAATTTCAACTGTAATAAATGTTTCAATTGCGTTCGCATTTCGTGGAGATTCCGGCACACTGTGATAACCTCTGCCACGCTTTTGAGGAGAGTCCCCGCCTAGCTCCTGTTCAGGAGGAGGGTTCACACTGTCTGTGGCATATTTAGCTATTAAGGCCGCAACTTTCTTTTTCTTCAAAGTGATTTTACAAGAAGGAGGTCTATCCTTTCTTTATCTTCACGTCCGACGAGTGTGGTCTCACATGCACTTGTCTCCTGTCAGATTGCCCTCCTCTCCTGTCCGATTGCCCTCCTCTCCTGTCAGATTGCCCTCCTCTATGGTACTGATGGTCAGAAGAGTCCTGAAAGGAACGAGGAGAAGGGGTATCTGAAATCTGATTAAAAACTGTCAGGAGTCTTGATTTTTGTCCCATCATCAAAACCATATCTTTCAGATGTTTCTGGGGGGAAGGGAGAATCCGCATGGTCTAGTTTTTTGTTTAGATTTGTTCCATGGTTTCTAAGGAAACTCATGGGTGGGTCTGGCATCCTTGTCGAAACTAGGCTTGCTAAGCGGTGTGACAGTCTGGTTCACAACTATTACGTCTTGAAGACAAATATATAATAGCAATACTGAAAAGGCAACTAACATTTGCGTTTGGCTACCGCCACCGTGGCAAGTCGCTGGCGTATAGCCAAAGATGCTGCTTCACCTTTAACATTAGAAAGAATCAATCTGATAGAGACGTCTAGCTGCAGATTCCTTAACTTAGAATTTCCCAGGCGTCGGACTGGATCCGGAAAACTCAGCAGCAGCACCTCTGCATGCTGGGGGCAGCACTGTACAACTTTGCCCTGACGTCGTCCATGGACGTGATGTCAACGGAGCCATGTATGCCCCTCCAGGCGCGCTGACATCAGTTTTCTCCTTTTCCGCTTCCCAGCGCGGACACTGGAAAACCAGCTGATCCTGGCCTGGTTTTTAGGCCTTTTCAACTCCTTTGGTGTCGCCGGAACAGTGTGCAATGCATTTGGGTTAGAAGGCTTGTGAAGCCTGTGCACGTCCGATGTCTGGCACTGACCTGCATCTCATCTGTATGTGGTGCCGCGGCGTGCACCACGGCTCCAAAGAGTGCGACGCCTGTCAGAGGATGAAGCCCAAATCCCTCAGAGCACCTTATGAAACTGCTGGCCGCATGGCTGTCCGATCCAGCACCTTCACATCTGAAAGAAACACGTTAGTTAGATTCCTCACCTTAGAATATCCCCAGGCGTCAGGCTGGATCCGGAAAGATTTTTCGTCAGCAATACCCTTGCGCGTCGCTAGGCGTCGTCTGCGGCTCCGCGTCCGTCATCGGAGACGTGATCGCCGGGATGACGTCGTCGGAGTACTTAGAGGCCGCCCGCGCACGCTGACGTCAGTTCTTTTTTCCGCGCCAGACCGCTCCGATCCGGGAAGTGCATACCCTTTTAGTCATTTTTTGAATAAACTTTTTGGACTCTTTTGGTCTATTCCCGTCGACTACTGGTGCCGGTAGGATGCCTGGTTTTAAACATTGTGACTCCTGTCACCGACTGATGTCGGTTACGGACCACCACCGCCGGTGCCTCTACCGCCTTGGGGCTGACCACGATGCCGAGTTTTGCCTAGACTGCCGGGCCATGACTTCGAAGGCTAGATGGCAGCAGTCCCGCAAGCTCCTTGAGCTCCGCCTGACGTTTCCGCGCCGTTCACGGTCCCGGTCGAGGGACCGGTCGCGGAGCCGCAGCCATCACCGCTCATCTGGTTCCAAGTCTTCGGGTAAGTCGAAGCATAGTAAGAAGTCCAAGAGGTGACATCACTCTTCGGGCTCCCCTCGCGGGTCACGCGACTCGGCTGAGGGTCTGGGTGGTACCACCCCCGCGACTCCGTCGGAGCCGCAGGAGCCGCGTCAGTCCCCATACCTGCAGGTCCCTGGTACTGACGCGACTCCGGCTGAGATCAGTGCCTTCCTCTCGGCCATGAGAGGCCTGGCTTCGCCGTCGACGCCTGCCGGCGTGCCTTCGGGCTCGACTGGGAGGCCTAGCGAGCCGGCGGCTCCGGTGGCGACTCCGGTCCCGACGCCGCGGGATCCAGGCCTGGATCCCAGTCTGCTCCAGTCGACCTCACGACCCCTCCGCCGGTGCCGACTCCGGTTCCACCCCCAGCGCCGCCTTCGGACGACGCCGTTCCCGGGTGAGTTCTGGTCCGGGGCCAGAGCGGCGCCATCCGGCGCCACACACTACGCCGATGGGTGGCAATTTCATCTTCCGCCCGGCTCCAAACATTCCACCCGTCTACCAGGAATCGGATGACGGTGATGACAGGGAGGGGTCTGATGACCCTCTGGCCCAACAGGGCCAGTTATCACAGGACTAGGCAGACTAGCTGGGGGATGCCAGTGGCCTTGACACCTCCCCTGACACTGGCTTCATCTCTCCTCCGACTGTGGCTTCGGAGGTGCTGCATTTTCTGTGGTGCTGCGTAAGGCGGCCGAGGCCCTGGGGCTGGAGCTACCTACTGTGGCCGTGAGGACTAACCTCCTCACTGAAGTGCTCCAACCGTCAGCAAGCTCCTCGGAGCCTCTCCCGGCACCACCACTCTGCACCTCTACTTCCCAGACCTCCTTCACGTCCGCTCCCCTGGATCGGGAATCCAAGAGACTAGAACAGTTTGGTAAGAAGCTGTTCTCCTCCCTTAGTTTGGTCTATTAACACCGCTTGTCTCTTGGACCGTTACTCCCACTACCTGTGGGATACGGTGGAGGACGTGCTGCCCCAGTGTCCGGAGGAGGCCCGGACACTGCTTGCCCAGGCTCTTGCCGAGGGGCGGGATGCAGCGTGGCATGCCATCCGATGTGGATTGGATACTACGTACTCGCTGGGTAGGGCAATGTCGACCACGGTGGTGCTTCGTCGCCACGCCTGGCTGCGGTCCACAAGTTTTTGTGGGGATGTCCAGAGCACCCTTATGGACATGCCCTTCGATTGCAGTCACCTTTTTGGCGACAAAGCGGATAGTACGCTAGAGTGCTTTAAGGACTCCAGGGCTACGGCCAAGTTCTTGGGCCTCTCGGCCCGCGCCCATCCGCTTTTCGCCCCTTTTGTGGCCAAGGAAGGGGCACTGATCACGTCCGCCTAGCCACAGGCCGCAGAACCAACCTTCACGCGGACGTGGATTCCGCCGAGGTGGTACAGGGCGACAACGTGCCGGTCCTCAGGAGCTTCAACGCCTTCCTCCGGAAGGAGAGGTTCAAGATGCTCACCTTAGCTCAGGTTCTGGCTGCCCTAGAGACTGGATGGTAGCGTTGGACTTGCAGGACGCTTATTTCCACATCCCCGTCCTGCTGGCCCACCGGCGTTACCTGTGGTTCACGGTAGGCCATGAGCATTTTCAGTTTACTGTGCTCCCCTTCGGCCTCACCAGTGCCCCTCGGGTGTTCACGAAAGTGATGGCGGTGGTCGCAGCTCACCTGCGCAGATTAGTGGTTCCAGTCTTCCCCTATCTCGACGACTGGTTGTTGAAGGTGGGCTCGCCCCAGGCAGTCGTCTCCCACCTCCAGACTACGGCTGACCTCCTGCATTTGCTGGGGTTCTCCATCAATGTGCCGAAGTCGCATAGGAGTCCCTCCCAGAAGCTCCTCTTCATCGGAGCTGTTCTGTACTCGGCGCAGTTCTGGGTCTATCCTCTGAAACAGCGGATCCAGGATATTCAGGCTCTCATTCCAATCTTTCGGCCTCTATCCTGGGTTTCAGTCACGTTGGTGCTGCGGCTTCTGGGCCTGATGGCATCCTGCTGGTACATCACGCCAGGTGGCGGTTGCGGAAGTTTCAGTGGGCCCAGCATCGGGGCAACCTGTCCGACCATGTCTTGATCTCGGAGGGCACTGCACGACCGTTGCAGTGGTGGCTCACGGACTGCGATTGGGTCAGTGGCAGATCTCTCTCCCTACCCCAACCGGACCACGTAGTAGTGACAAATTGTAAAAGTGGGTTTCTGTTGCAGTAACCCCCAAACCCCCCCCCCCCTTTTTTTTTTGCCTAATAGCTGATGCACTTTTCCTTGTTGCTCCTGCCAATCAGGTGCCCAGGGCCTGTGTTCCTTCCCTAAAAACTGCCTAACAGCCAAAACCCAAACTGGCAAACCCTGGCCACATGTCAGCCCCTGGTAAATGGTACCCTAGGTACCCATGGCCTTGTGACCAGGGAAGGGCTGCAGCACTCATTGTGCCACCCTTAGAGGCCCTGTACCCTAACACACACACACACACACTGCTCTTGCAGGCTGAGTGTCTGGATACAAGACAAAACCGAGTCGACATGGCACACATCCCTGTGTGCCATGCCTACAACCTACACTGCCCTGGCATACATCAGCCACCCCTCTAGCTGGGTGCCCCCAGGATGGGCAGGGGGAAGCTTCAAAGGCATGCCGCCTCTGTGAGCTTCCCCAGGCCACTGCAACCTCCCACTCTGGCGGGATATTGTCCGGAAACCCCAAATAAGGACGGGGGATGTGCCAGCCTGCCAACCCCACCCCTCAGGTGGGGGAGGCGAGGTGAAGCACATTGCCGGGCTCTTGCCATTTTGAAGATGGGAAGCGCTGCCCAATCAGGACTAGGCTACTGCCCCCCTCCCACAGGAGAGAGGCAGGATAGGGGCTGTACCCACCCCAGGACAGGGACCCATTGGTCCCTGCCCTTCACCTACCTGTAATGCCCCTAAATCTAGTATTTAGGGGCACCCTGAACCTTCCTTCCCCAGATTCCAAAATCCAAAGAGGAGCTAGAAGAAAGAAGACCTGCCCTGCAGCTGCTAAGAAGAGGAAGACACAAACTGCTTTGGCCCCAGCCCTACCGGCCTGTCGACCCTCGAACCTGCTCCTGCTCCAACCCGGCACCTCTTGTGGCCAGCGACCTCACAAACCCCGGAGGACCTGGCTACCTTTTGGCTCTAAGCCCCTGGGACTCCCATGAGTAGAGGCTCTACTCAAAATCTACTTCTAATCCCTGGCAGCAGCCCGGAACCGTGAACCCAGCGCACTCTACACCAGCCAAGCCTGGCCTGTGCCGGAGTGAACAAAGACCACGAGGACGACCCCACGGCGACTGTGACCCCAAGTCCGGCACCCAAGGACCTCCCTCGACACTCCTGAAGAAGCCTGCAGCCTCAGAACAAGGTGCCCCCCCAACCGTGATCAACAGAGGGTAAGGTTTCCCGACACCAAAAGGCACCCCGGCGCCCCGCGGACCCCTGTGCCCAATCCCGGGGTACCTACCTATCCTTCAACTACCCAACTTACCTCTCGAAGTGGTGGTGGCACCTGAAGAATCCTTGTCCCCTAGATTAGAGTCTTTTTCTAAACCGGAGATTCCCCATTGAAATCAATTGAGCGCCCGAAGGCTCAAAATCTCCCTGCACCCAGCCGCCCGAGTGGCCCTGGCAGTGCAACCTCTACACCTATCTACTTCCCCACTTGCCCTGAGTAAGTGACCAGGAGCCCAGCTCCCACAGCCGCATGGCCTGCTAGTCAGCAGCCACCAACCAAGGCCCCCCTATCCCTCATAGGATAACATTGGGCCTAACTCTCTCTGCACCCGGCTGCCCTAGTGCCGCTGGGGGTGAACCAACTGTACCTACCTGACCCTGGGGGACCCCTGAGTCTATGCCCAGAACCTCAACTCTGCCAGTCGAGTACTGACCTTTAAACCGATAACTCAATTTTCTTCATAGGGTAACATTGACTGGCTTTTTCCTGAAATTTCTTCTAAGTGTGCACTTTTCAAATCTTAAAATATTCACCAAAAATCAGCCGAGTAACAAACGAAATTACTCACCTGCTCTTAGTTGAGCTCCCAGTGCTCGATCTTGGTGCCCAGCACTGACTCTGAAAACTACTTACAACTGTACTTACCAGTAACCCAATTTTCTTCCATATGAAATCATTGACTGTTTTTCTGTGAAATTTCCTCTGTCAATTTCTGCAATCTTTAAATATTCTTTAAAAATCGTATAATATCTGAAAACGTAATTACTTACCTGTTTTTGATAAAGGTCCCAGTACTGAGTCTAGGTACCCAGTACTGGATTACAAAAGTAACAAGAACATACTATACCTGTAATTTATATTTTCTGCCATAGGGAATCATTGACTGTTTTCTATGAAATCTTTTCAAAGTGTCAACTTTTAAAATAGCAAAGTATTGTCTAAAAATCATCACAGTAATTAAGTCGACTGTTATCACATGATTCCAAGTACTTACCCAGGACTGAATCTAGGATCCAGTCCTGGAATTCCAAAAGTAATCCTAAAAGTAATCTATGGCAAATAACATGAAACTTCCATTGAACTCCATGCATTATTGTGTTTAAAATAGTGTTGCCTATTGCAACCACTTGTAACTGTTTACAAAAGTCAATTGCATATTGCAAACGTATTTATTTAAAGCATCTCACTCTGAGAAAGTATATTTTAATTCCAATTGTTGGTTCTAAACTAAAACAAGCATATATTTTTTTTTTTATATATAAACCATTGGCTTAGAGTTCAGTTATTGAGTGTGTGAGACCATTTGCTGACTGTGTGTGTACAACAAATGCTTTACACTGTCCTCTGATACTGCCTTACTGCTCGAACAAGCTACCGCTTTTGAGAGTAAGGTTATATCTAACTTTAGCCTCTGCCAAGCCTCTGGGGACTGTACACCCTGTACCTATTTTGGAACAGTATATACTGAGCCACTTTCTCACACGAATGCATCCCTCCTGGGATGGGGGGGCCACATGAGAGAGGCGGAAATCAGAGGACTCTGGTCTCCGGCAGAGTCTCGGCTCCATATCAACCTTTTGGAGCTGAGAGCGATCCGACTTGCACTAAAGGCTTTCCTTTCCTCTGTCCGCGGAAGTGTAGTACAGGTGTTCACGGACAACACCACCGCCATGTGGTATTGCAACAAGCAGGGCGGGGTGGGGTCGTGGACCCTTTGAGAGTACGAACGTATGCTGTTCCTAGAGAGGCTGTTAAAGATTGGGGAAAGAAGTAGGTCAGGAGGAAGTCTCTCCTTCTGGAAAAAGACCCTCACACATCCGGCAAACAAGCTGTCACATATCGTCAGCAGGTGGCCCAGATGTCAAGTATCATCATCAGGTCTGCTCCGAATCCGGGCGGCGCTGCAATCCCCGATCGGCGACCTTAGAGGCGCCTTTTAGTGGAGATCTTTATTCCATTCATTGCCGGTTGGTGAGTGCAAGTGAGGGCCCTATTGTGATGTGCGTGTGAGACTAAGTGTGTTTAAAATAAGTAGTGGAGATCCTAGAAAACAAGTTTTAATAAGAAAGGTCCCACTCTTAATTAAGAACAATAACATGCGTAATCTTCCAGTGAGGGTGTCTGAATTACGCTCTAGTGAATAGTGGTCAACATGTTTCTTGCATCGGTCAGGTTGACCGCAATTCTTCAGGACCAGAAAGTTCACACACTTATTGGTAGTGGTAGCAACTAATACTTACCACCACACTTTGTCAGGAGGCTCTGCGTCTCTGGACATGGCTGGAACATCAGGGCATCACCCTGGTGGTTCAGCATCTGGCTGGCTCTCTGAACGCCAGAGCAGACTAACTCAGCTGCCGGTGCATGATGGATCACGAATGGCGTCTACACTCGGACGTGGCGCAAGGCCTCTTTCAGCAGCGGGGAGAGCCTTGGTTCGATCTATTCGCCACAGAAGAGAACGCGCAATGTCGGCAGTTATGCGCGTTGGAGTTTCCAAGGCGGCACTCGTTCGGAAACGCTTTTCGTCACGAGTGGAGTTGCGGTCTGTTGTACGCCTTTCCGCCTATACCACTTCTGCCCAGAGTGCTGAAGAAGATCAGGCGCGACCGGGCCCAAGTCATCTGTGTGGCTCCGGATTGGGCACGAAGGTTCTGGTATCCCGAGCTACTCAGTCTGTCGACCGACCCCCCCCCCCGATACGACTGCCTCTTCGGGAGGACTTTCTGTTGCAGCAGCAGGGGACGGTCCTCCACCCGAACCTGTCAAGCCTCCACCTCCATGCGTGGAGATTGAGGGGCGACAGTTGATGCCATTTGACTGGCCTCCTGAAGTCTGTGATGTGATTCTGGCAGCCAGGTGTCCCTCCACAAAATCGGTATACGCCTGCAGGTGGAACAAATTTGTGGCATGGTGCACAGCAAAGGCTGTGGATCCCCTTTCCGCCCCTCTTTCTGAGGTTCTCCTATTTCTTCTTTCCATGTCCCAGCAGGGCTCTTCTCTGGGCACTCTTAAAGGTTATCTTTCAGCTATCTCTACTTTCTTACGGCTTCCTGATCTGCCTTCTCTTTTCAAATCCCCTGTTTCTCGCTTCTTCATGGTCATTACTCAAATGTTTCCTCCTGTCCCTTTCGTAATGCCTCAGTGGTATTTGAATCTGATCTTGACATTTCTGATGTGTGTTCCCTTTGAGCCACTTCATAATTGTCCCCTTCGTCTCTTGACGCTTAAGACTGCTTTCCTGGTAGCCATCACCTCTGCTAGAAGGGTGAGTGAGCTCCAGCCTCTCTTCTAAGCCTCCATTTCTTTCTGTCCATCCGGACAAAGTTGTTCTCCGGACTCGCCCTTCCTTTCTCCCTAAGGTGGTCACTGCCTTTCACATCAGGCAGTCTGTTACGTTGCCCACCTTCTTTCCGCCCCGCATCCTTTGAAAGACAAAGAGAGGCTCCACCGTCTGGACCCAAAACGAGCGCTGTCCTTTTATTTGGACCGCACCAAACAGTTCCGGATGGACGACCAACTCTTTGTTGGCTACGTGGGCGTTAATGGGCGGGCGGTGCACAAACGAACCATCTCTCGGTAGGTCGTTTTGTGTATCAAAGCTTGTTACTCCTTGGCTAAAAAGGAACCTCCTGTAGGGCTGAGGGCCCACCCACTTGGGCCACAGCGGCGACAACTGCCCTGGACCGGTGAGTCCCCTTGCAAGACATCTGTCAGGCAGCAACGTGGGCTTCGCTGTACACGGTTGCTAAACATTATTGCCTGGACAGCCAAGTCCGGAGAGACGGCTTCTTTGGCCGTCCTGTTCTCCAGGACTTTCTGGTGTGATCTTGGTTCGCAGACCCACCACTGGGGTTGGTATTGCTGGGGTATCTATTCTACGGTGAGGAATCTAACTAACGTGTTTCTTTCACATGAACAAGTTACTTACCTTCGGTAACGATATATTTGTAAGAAACATTAGTTAGTTAGATTCCTCACCGACCCACCCATCCTCCCCGTTCTGCGAACCGATATCTAGGGTTGAGGTTATCCCTTTCAGGGCCCTAGAATTTTTTGGCACCAGTGTCCGTCTCTTGCCTGGCTCTGCGTTCCTGGCACGGAAAGCTATGTACAAGAACTGACGTCAGCGCGCGAGGGCGGCGTCTAAGTACTCCGTCATCCCGGCGATCCCGACAACGGACGCGGAGCCGCAGACGACGCCTAGCGACGCGCAAGGGGATTGCTGACGAACAATCTTTACGGATCCAGCCTGACGCCTGTGGATATTCTAAGGTGAGGAATCTAACTAATGTTTCTTACAGATATATCGTAACCGAAGGTGAGTAACTTGTTTGTCGCTGCTCTCCCCTCCGGATCGGGCTCAGTCCAGAGGTCGTTCCCGCAAACGTCATTCGAGGGCAGGTAAGCACAAGCGGCAAGCACGGAGGTACTCTTCCCATTCGCATACTGCTGGCACCCACTCCTCTCGCTCTATGCCAGGTAAGGGCGCCCGGCAGTCGCTTTATCCATACCCTCCCTTTCCGGGGGTTGGAGCGACGAGTGCCCAAATGGAGGCTTATTCTCTTGCACTCCAGTCGTACTTTGGGTCCCCACCTCTCTCTGGAGTGCCTTCGGGTCCCAAACAGGTGGAGGGCACTCACGTCTGGGCCTTGCCGGCAGATTCTTCCTCGGCGCCAGCTGTGTATTGACTCCGGTTCCGGAGACGATAAAACGCCGATGGGTCACAGCCCTGTGGGTCCTCCCAGTCGCCAGTCCAGCCCACCCCGTCAGTCTTTGCATATCCCTGAGCGGCTTCCTGCGTCGACGTCTGAGGCGGCGTGGCCACGATGCCCGGCTCGACCAAGCGGCCACATTTTGCAGAGGGATCGACGTCGGATGGTGTCCAGGTAGAGTCCCCTCTGGAGGTCGTCGACGTCCAGACGACTCCAACCCAGCGTCGATCGACGCCGGTGCCACTGTCCCAGCTTCCCCACAAGGTTACTGCTCCTCCCGACTCCTCGAACGTCGCTGCGTCCTCCACATGGCGTCGATCGATGCTGGTGCTGGCAACAACGCCTCCTGTTCAAGAGGTTGACGCTTCTGTGGATTCCCCGGATCGGGGGCCCATGGTGCAAGTGCCTTGGGTTGCCTGGCCTTCGGGTCAGTCTCCGGCTCCTCGACTTTTGTTGTCCAGTGGACGGCTTGATCTTCAGCAGTCTCCTACCGATGGCTTATCACCTAGCCCGATGGCAACTGAAGCTGGTGCTGCTTACGCACGTGCCAGTCACAGGGCGGCTGCTATTCTTAGTTTCTGTGGCCCCCCTGCTGTCTGATCCCTTACTTGATCAGCTCCATATGGAGCCTATTGAGATGGAGCCTTTGCTGCCATTTGGCAGCTCTTTGACATTTTGCGTTGCACATGGGCAAGGCCCTCTTCTGGTGACCCTTTTGATTGAGCTATTGCCTGTAGGCACCGTCCTGCTCTGGGTGATCCACTCTGCCTGTCCACTCGCCCCTACGGCTCAGGGACTTGTTGTTCAGGCGGCTTTTCGCTTAGTCTTCATCCGCCTTGCCATTATTACCTCCCACTAGGGAGTCTAGGTGACTGGATGCGTGTGCTCGCCAACTTTTTGCCTCGACCAGTGCGGCCATCCGCGCATTGAATACTGCGTGTGTTCGCGCATTCATCCTCGACCCTTTGGGACCTGGGCGAGACCCTTCTCCCTTCTATTTCTAAGGAGACTCGGTCACAGTTGCTTCGGCTTCTGCTTGATGGCAAGCAAGGGAATGATGCAATTTTCGCTCCGTTCTTCCCTTGATGCCACTGACTCTGTGGGATGAGCTCTTGCTCGGTCTGCGCGACAGTCGCTTCCCGGATAATGTGATAGGGATTTACCGTTTAATGGTGTGGACCTTTTTGATCCCCACACGGATTTGGCAGTCTCCCAGCTCTTGTCCGGGTTGCCATAACCTTTGCACTTTTCTGTGCCTTGTTTTCCTACACCTCTATCACGAATGTGTATAGTAGGTTCCCCGTTTGCTTTTCAACCGTATGGCTGGTTTACTCTTCGATTGATGTCCACGGCTGTTCAGCCTTTCTCTGATTTGTTAGATTTCAGCCGTATGGCTGGTTTATTCTTATGTTCAGTCCTCTGACTGCTTAATGTACCCAACAGGATCCCCTTATCAGGGGTTGACACTTAACCTATGTGGTGTATATGCAGGTGCTTGGCGGCTGCCTTGCCTTAGTATGCTCCTATGGAGTATTCCTCACGGACATCCTTCAGGGAGTCCCTCCCTGTCTTTTGTCCTGCGATCCTATTAGCATCACCCTGTCGCGCTCTGGGTTCCTTTGCTCCCGCTTGGCTGTAGTGCTTCTGTCCTTGTTTTTACGGCTCACATAGTCTGTGGCTATGCGACAATGTTTAGTATTAGTACAAAATTGGGCACGCAGCCCTTATTGGGCTCGTCCTCCAAGGTACTAGCTGAGCATTTATAGCTCTGCTGTATGTGGCCTCTTTTCTCACCACTTCTCCTACAGCGGATCTTTCCACATTCCCTGCTGCCCCGCACAGATGTTTCCACACTTCTGCTTGGATCCTACTGTGATTTTTCATAGGGCGTATTTCTTCGAAATCGTTGTTTCTTCTGGTCCGGGGCACTTGCATTGATCCTATTTCCACTGTCATGCCTCTAGCTTGCAGGGGACTGTGGTTCTTCCCGAGCAAGGGGGGGATGTTGCGGTTTCCTTCATGCGGTGTCAATGGTCGCTGACCAAGTCTACTTGTGCCACCTCCTCTATGTGGTGCTTGGCTGCCTGGTTCCCCTTTTGGGCCGTTGCCCTCTTGATGCCGTGTGCATCTGAGCTGCTCACGCTGCCCTGCAGGAGGATTTTCCTTTCTTCGTGTGGTTCCAAAGTCCAATCGATGAGTAGGTGCCTCCCGGTATGCTTCGATGTCTTACAGTGTCGCTCCAACTTTGAAGCTAGGCTGTGCCATTGGCCCTTTTGCCGATTGTAACAGACCACCTATATCTCGGCATGTCCTCCATTTTACTATTGGCCTTTTGACCATGGATTGGTCGCCTGCCAATGTTGTCACGTGTCTAGCTGATGCAGCTTGAAATGTGCTTCTTATGCTAGTCTTCATACTGGGCAGGTATGCACTTTCTGTCATACCCATTGCCATCTCTCTGGGTTTTGCTAACCGGCGACACATTACATTTGGTGGACCTTTTCACGCCCTAGTTCCAGTTCCACTTCTGGTGGTGTCAGCGGATTACTTTAAACTCCAGCATATTTAGTATGTGTTTTCTTGTTCCATACCGGCACTTGCTGGCCAGTAGTCAGCCTTTTTCCTTCGTTCCCCCCTGTATCTTACAGGCGCAGGTTCAAGTGTTTTTTCTGCTGCTTTGCCTGCTCGATCGGTAATCGCTTTTTGCTTTCTATCAACACCTCGGATCCTGCGGATCCCTCGGGCTCTAGGCTTGGTTCATCTTCTTTCTTTGAAGTTGTTTACTCTTGCTCCAGCACACGCTTTCTGGCTCTGGGCTTTCCCTCTCTCAACCAGTTATACACAAAAGGGGTTTTCGAGCTGTTCTTGTTGGCTTGTGGTTCCTTTGCCATCCATTGTTCTCCACTCTCTTCTGAGCTTCATGGTCTAGGAGTTGGCTGTGAAATTACTACCCCGCTGTGCTTCGTCATATTGACGGCACTGTTTTAGTCACTTTCTTGACGGCCAAGTTCTCTCTAGAGCTTGGAGGGGTTCAGTCGCAGACCCGCCTCCTCTATGGGTATGGCTTTGGTATCTATTCTAAGTTAAGGAATCTGCGGCTAGACGTCTCTATCAGATGAACGAGTTACTTACCTTCGGGTACTATGCATCTGGTGGAGACATAGTCTAGCCGCAGATTCTTTAACGCTCGCCTGTCCTCCCCATTCTGCGAGGACCTTTTCAGGTTGGGCTTTCGATGCTCGCCTCCCTTCAGGTGGCTTGATCCTTCTGCTAAGTGACGCTTTCACTTCACTCCCAAACAATGTTTCATTCTGCTTTCATAGCTTTACTCCGCCCATTTTCGTAATTGGAGGGTATGCTCATGTGTCATGTATCCTTTCCAACCCTACGCCCTTGGTTGTACTGTGTGGGTTCTATTCATGTTTTTTCCCACCCCCGCTCTTACTTTCTTTATCACCTTGGGGGTCTTTTACCACCCCTATGCTTCATTGGTTTGAGGTCTGTTGACTGCCACATTTTTGGAGTCTTATTGGGGATCAGTCTTTCTGGTGATGTCTTGTGGTCTATTGTCCTGGCTCCTATGTTCCAGACTTGTTGTCCTTCACGGTTATACATTAAGTTTGCGGACTTTCATCTTCCTTTACCTCCCAGGGTGGTTGGCCTTCACTTTTGCGGGGTTGCTTCTCAGAGCGGTGCTCTGCTCTTTCCATTTACTAGTTTCCAATATACAGTGCCTTTATTGTGCTGTTTTTCATCATTCCATGTATTTTCATCATTTTCGCACAATGTTCCCATATTCTAACAGTTTTTTGGTGGTGGCTCCGCGTTGTGGCGCGGAAAAGCTTCTCAGCCGAAAACGGATGTCAGCGTGCCGGGAGGGGCATGTATAGCTCCTCTGACGTCACGTCTGTGGACGACGTCAGGGCGGAGTCGTACGGCGTCACCGCCGGCACACAGAGGTGCTGCTGCGGAAAGTTTTCCGGATCCAGTCTGACGCCTGGGGATATTCTAAGTTAAGGAATCTGCGGCTAGACTATGTCTCTACCAGATAAATCGACAGGACCTGCCCCATGCTCATTCTGTATCTGTTTGAAGACATTCGGTAGAACCGCCATCGAGGGAGTGCCATGAGCGAGAGTATAAACTGTGGAAAAAATAATCCCCCTGGTATTGCAGCTGGCTAGAGGGAGAACCAGGCAGTTGACCTATTTTCTTGGGGATTAAAAATGGTATTTCTTCACGATTTGCAAGTCGTTTGCCCATAACTTAATGAACAATTACAGTACTTATAACATGAGCTGCAGGCACCCGAGGTTGTTCTTAAGGGCCTCCCTGCCTGGTCCAGCCAGTAAGGCACGTGCAATACATTGGGTCATGCGTCTATATAAGACAAGAACATTGTATAAAGTGCGAGTCTTCACTAGATTTATATTAGCCACATCTGGATACGGTGTATAACCCGCTAGTGCCAGTCATGCAGCCCTTTCAATACTTCAGGTGCCCATTCGGACAGTGCCATGCACATGAGGAAGGGTGCCATTAAACAAAGTCTGGTGTTCCCAGGCAGTAAGAGGAATTCCAACATGTGCATTTGGATGATAGGCATTAGGAGCCTGGGGTATGGTGTCTTCATGGAAAGTATCATTAGCGACTACAGCCGGTAAAGTGACCCAAGAATAAAAAACTTCAAAGCGGAATGCTGCGTCCGCTTCAGTTACAAACATCACAACAGTTCCTGCATTAGGATCTTCGTGTTGCATTAAATGCTCAGTTACTGCCAGGTGGCAGTTAACAGCAATAGCTATGGGTTGAGCCATAACTAAACCAACAAGCATTTGCAATGCAATAGGTCTCGCATTTACGCAATTTGAGCTATTAACATTGTGTGAGAAGTTGGCCTGGCATATGATGGTCACTAGTTATAGTGGCCACCTTGCACCAGTCCAATTCGACTCATGGTAGATAGGTTTAAGACAACCTTTTAAAGAAAGCTATCCTAGTGGTAGCTGTGGAGAGCAGCCTTCAGGCGAAGTCTCTGAGAAATATAAAGCAAGTTGTTTGACCTTATCCACTCTTGAACTACCAAATGAAAGGACACCACACAGGTATATATATCAAATATATATGTATTTATTTCTAGACACACTCTACTAATCTCTTAAGATTAGAAGCCAGGAACACATTCAAATATCAACGTTTCACAATAAGTTAAGCACAAATATGGCTGGAGCCCTAGTGGCGTACCAGACAATTATACTAAAACAATTGGTTAAGAAAGTCGTCTTGCAAAATGACAAGGCCTGTAGAATCGCTGGGGCTTCACTACTGCAGTGAAAGCAGGTAAGTAACAGGCCCATGGGAGACGTGTGCAGTGTGTGAACACAGCCGCGGGTTCCCTATTGATTATAATGGAGTAAGTCGTGGTTTGATTTTTAAAGTTTTAGGGTACTTCGAGGAAGTCTACAAGCAAGCCACTTACAAGGTAAGTACTTCGAGGGCCAACACACACTAGGGCACCGGAGTGCACGAGTTACCTCACCCAGGGAAGCCGGGTGCTTAGGTGTCGGGTTGCGTTGCTGTTTTCTATGGAGACCAAAGAAGACTTGCTGCTTGCAAAGACTGGAGAAGTGTCCGGTGAAATCCAAGGGTGTATTCAAGATAGAGATGACCTGAAAATTGAAGGGACAGTGTTCAAAATCACTTGCCGGTGGCCAGGAAGATGGCTGACCACGGATGTCGGGTGATTTCAGGTCGTCGATGGTGTTTTGACTTTTCGCTCACGAGGTCCAGGAGAGATCAACGATGACCAGCAGCCGGATTCGGAGTGTCCCACGACATCTGCAGCTGACTGAGGTGTCGGCAACCGGATTGGAGCCAACAAGCCTTGGCAACAGCAAGTCTCGTGGAAATCGAAGGTCAGCGTTGCAGACCAGTAAGGTCTGAGGGACTCACTCAGCGAGGGTGAGTGAGGGCAGGCCTGGAGCAACCAGGAGAGCCCTTTGAGTCGATAGTCTTCGGGGGACCCACAAGCCAACGGGCAAGGGATCGCAAAGACGCCTCTTGAGGAAATGCTTCACAGGAGCCCACGGTCACTCGGGACGGGCTAGGCCTCTGATTTTCGCTGCAAAACCTGCTGGAGGCTTGGGCCACAAATGGTCCAATGCACAAGTTCCTAGAAAGTCGTGAAGGGGTTGCACTCGACAATAGTGCACGGTACCCGGGTATTGCTGTTCCTCTTCAATCGTGGGGTCCACTCGCCTCAGCTCTGCTGGGGACACACAATGGCCGTCGAAGTCAGGAAATCCACTTACGGGGCTGCAGGGACTTCGAACTCGAGCGGGACCGGGAAAGTTTGCGACCGTTGATTAAGGTTTTGGTGCCTGCCAAGCAGGGGAGTCACTCCTTGACTCCAAGGGAGATTCTTCTGTCTTCCAAAGGTAGTGGAACGTCGAAGGGCCAGGATTCTTCTTTGTAGAGCGTCGTCCAGGGTTATCTGCTTTGCAATAGCAAAGTTTGCTATCTTGTACTGAAGATAGGGGAGGGACTAGCTCTATGACCACTCCTCTGAGAGGGTCAGGGTAGGGGGTGGTTACACCCACTTCCCTTTGACCAGTTTCGAGCCAGAGCAGGGACAGGTAGCCCCTGAACCGGTTTGAGCTGGCATATGCACAGAGGAGCCTACTGCTCCCCCAGTGCAGGACTTCTAAGCACTCTAGGAGTGCACCCACCCAGCTCCAATACACTAAATCCTGTCTGGAAGGTGGTGACACCTCCCTGTGACAGGATGCCTATTGTTGGGCCTTCTCCACTGCGAGTTTCGGTCAGCAGCAGGAGGGCAGCCCAGTGTCTGTGCTGGTGGCATCCATTTTGTGATGCCAAGGCTCTTTCAGATTTCTACCGTGTTACCACAGTAGGTACGTGTCGTCCCCTCTAGAAGGGTGGGATCATACTCCCACACCAGTTACTGGTGAGGGGGTATGATTCCAAGTTGTTTGACACCAAACACGCCCTGTTTTGATGCAGTCATTCCAAAGTTAGCATTTACCGCGAGGTTATAATGCACTTAAGAGTATATGGTTTAACCGCATCCACAAACAGCCACAGAGAATAGACCCTGCCAGCTGTAGAGGGGTTCTGCTCATGCAGAGGCACCCCCTCACATAGTAAACCAAGCACCCTGCCCTCAGGATTGGTAGGGCCTACCATAGGGGTGGCTGATAGGTTTATATGTGTGTGTATGGTGAGATATAGAAACTTATACCTCTGTGTTGAGTGCTAACACAACCTCACCCAGGCTGCAGTAGCAGGCCTGTGGTGTCTGATTGAGTCTGCTTCGCAGGGGTGGCATAATACATGCTGCAGCCCCTGGTAGGCCAGTGAAGTACCTATGCCCTGGGTACCTAGGGTACCATATACTAGGGGCTCATAAGGTACCACAGTATCCAATCACTAGTGCATCTAATATGCACACCAAGTTGTTTAGAGAGAACAGAGACTGGGGCCCTGATTAGCAGGGACCCAGCCAGACTATAGCCAGAAATCAGTATATACATCAGAAAAAAAGTTGGTAACATAAGTGCAAATCCTACTCTCCTACACATTGCAAATAACAATGCCTTTTATTTTAGTACATAAATAAAAGGCAGTGTCATTTACAATGCCAATAGCTTAAACTTGCATAATTGCGAGACCTATTGTATTGCAAATGTTGGTTCCTAGTAGTTCCCAAATCGTTACAGCTGCTTTTTGTCAAATGCTGATTAAAAGTAAAACAAGCATTGGCATAGCCAATAGGTCTCGCCTGTGGGAGCTTATGTGTTTAGCCATGCAACAGTTGCATAACTAAATACTTATAAGGTCCCATAAGCGAGACCTACTGGCTATGCAAAGCGGCTGTGAAAGTAATTGCGGTAAAGCGCGGCGCCCGCGCACATTCACTGTAGCTCTAGGCTAGCCTGGTAGCACTTTTTAGAGCCCTCTCAATAAGTCTCGCCAGCGCATGCGCTGGGTCTGGCGAGACCTAATAAAAAGACTAGTCTGACATTAGAATTTTTACTAATTGAAATTAAGCAAATTCTAGCAGATCCGTTATTTCCAGTCTAAGTATGCTTTATTTGCTCAAGTGATGCTGATAAGAATTAGCGAGGATTGTAGGAACCTGGGAGCACCAATGTTGGCATCTTGGCGATAAGAGAACAGCATGTCTGCCTGGCCTCTTCTGTTTGTGTGCTGTTCTTGGCTGCAAGAGGATCTTTATAACTTGTTCTGTCATGTCTAGCCAGCTTTCCACATCTCACCCATGCACCAAAATGTGCAGCCTGCTTACGTTTTCACGGTATTATTGGTCTAATTACCCTATTACCAGGAAGTAATGTGGTGAGTTACCTTTGTTTACGGTTTGTTATTGTGACTTAATTATTGAGGATTTGTGACCTGGTGGCTAATTCTTTGTTTACAGCTTCAGGGCGCTAGAACATAAAGTAAAACACAACCCAGAGAAGTTCTAGGTCCATGAGCGTTAGTCACACTAATGTGACCATCCGGTTTAGTTTAATAAACTTGTTTTCAGGCGCTTCCTAAACTCAAGTGAAATCACTGCTTTTCGGAGAGGGGGGTGAGGGCTAACTATCTGACCCTTGACACCCTAAGATCTTTCTCATGTTTGACCATCTTAATGGCGCGTGATTTGGTGGGGTGTGCGGACGAGGGGTGTACTTTTCAGATTGGGGTGAGGTAAGAGTAAATAATTTAGCGTACTTGCTCACAAATATAACAATACTTGCTTACCTGCTTACAAATTTAATAAATTCCACATTCTGGTAACTCTTTAGAGGAAAGTCGTTGTGCTGGTGCTGTGTCTGGAGCCGTTAGTCTTACCAGGGCCATTGAAATTAAGCGGTTCTGCAGCTGCTACATTTTCCACATAATTAAGGATTTACCGCACCTTCACATATTCCACCAATTGTTGGGCAAGTATTTCGTAAAAATGTTTTTTGTTCGGATGGCTCAAAGTGACTTTAAAAGTGTCACGTGTGATGCTGCAGTGACAGGCCCTTGGAAAAGGTTAACTCGTCACCTGTCCATTGCTAATTTCTGGATTCGGGTATTCAACTGGCAATAACAAGGTGTAATGTGTGAGAAGTTGGCCTGATATATGATGTCACTAATTCTAGTGTACACCTTGTATCAGTCCAAACAACCCTTATGGTGATTGGTTGTAAAGTCAACCTTATAGACCAGCTATCATAGTGGTAGCATGGACAAGAGCAGTCTTAGGCTAAACTCTGTATGGCATGTGAAGCCAGCTGTTATACCATATATAATCCCTTGAATACCAAATGAAAGGACACCACAGCAGATATATATAAAAATAGAATGTATTTATTCTAGTCAAACCCTCAGCACTCTTTATGAGATTCGAGGTAAGTACAACACAGTCTTATTTAAGCATACATTAAGTCACACAGGTAAGTAATACAGTTAGGCCCTAGGGGCCACGCAAACCATATACTAAGTAAGTGGTATAAGGACCACTGTCACGAACACAGGATAGGCCTAGGCCTAGGGAATCACTGGGGCTACACTACACTACCAACAGTTAGGAAGTGGGAGGCCCACGGGATTCAGGTGCAGAGTGGAAACACTCACGCGTAATGTGTAAAAGTCGATAGAATTACTAGCAGTTAGAAATTAACAGTTTTGGGACACTTCTGGTATAGCTAGAAAGTCGAGACTCGGAAACTAGACCCTAGGATAGTCAATATCCTTGTGAGCACCAAAGTACCCAAGTTACCTAGCCCACGGGCTGCGGGTGCATAGGTGTGAACTTGCGTCGGGTTTCGTCGTTGACTCCTATGGATGCCTGAAGGAAAGTTGCTGACAGGCAGTCAGTGAAGAGTGTCCGGTGGATCCCAAGGTGGGGATCAAGAAGGAAGGAACCTGCAAGCAGAAGGGACAGTCTAGGTCACCAGCCAGGAGCCGGGAAGGAACCAGGAAGGAACCGGCGATGTCGTGAAGATGCAGGTGAAGAGGTGAAGCTTGTCGCAGCAGCCACGGGTGCCAGGAGACGTCTAGGACGACCAGGACCAGGAGGTGAGCTGTCCCACGAAGGCTCTTGCTGTCGGCGGCGTCGAAGTAGAGTCAGGACCAAACAAGCCTTGGCAAGCGGAACCCACGCAGGATGGAGGACTTGCTTCTGGTGCAGACCAGGAAGGTCTGGGGTGCTTCTATTTCACAGAGGAGCGGGTGCCAGTCTGGAGGAGCCGGACCAGCAAGATGAAAGTAAAGGTTCGTCGTCGTAGAGGCTACTAGCCAACGGGCCAGCAACCGGAAAACACGTCTAGCAACACAGGTGCAGAAGGGCCCCACGCAGAACATGTGAAGTGTGGGGAGCTGGTCTTCTTTGCAGATGGTGCTCGGGAGTGGGGCTTCTCAATTCCCCAAGCACAGCCTCGAGGGAGCCTCGGAAGTCGCGCTAGTCAGTTACTAGCCACTTTTCCCAAGTCGCCGGTCCCACGTCCCTCGTCGCCTCCACGGGTCTCAGCTTCGCTGGAGATGTGGGGTCTGGTTCAGAGGTGTCTGGAAGTCTCGGCGCTGGTCAGTCTCTGCAGTCGTCCCTCGTAGGATTCAGTCGCAAAGCAAGCAGCGGTCGCTGGATGGTGCCTGGTTGCCTAGGATGGTCACTCCTTGGCCACAAGGGAGATTTCTTCAGTCTTCTTCCTGAGGTCGAATGTCGAAGGTCCAGAGTTTCTGTTCAAGTTGCAGATTCAGATTAAACTAATTTAGCAGGGCTCGGCTAGCTACTGATATACTGGGCTAGTGGGCTGGGCTACCTGCAAGGTCCCTCCTATGGGTGGGACCAGGAAGGGGAGTGGCTACACCCCCTTTCCTTTGTCCAGTTTCGTGCTAGAGCTGGGGCTGGAGTGCCCCAGCACCGGTTTGAACTGGACTATGCATGGGACACCTTGTGTGCCCCAGGCAGTGTCTAGTTTCATTCAACCCTCCCTGCCCCAATACACTAAATCCTGTCTAGGGTGGTGCTCGCACCTCCCAAGGCAGGAAACCTATTGTCCAAGCCTCCCTCGCTGGAAGGACTCCCAGCAGCAGGAGGTCAGACTTGTGTCTGTGGCAGCAGCATCCATTTTGTGATGCTGAGGCTTTGGTGAGAGTTAAACAGCAACGTAGGATTTTAACATGTCTCTCCCTCTAGAAGGGAGGGATAATGTCCTCATCACCAGAAATGGTATGGGGGTATTATTCCAAAGTGTTAGACACCTTACACGACATGTTTTGATAAAGCCAAACCATTGTTACCATAACCGTTTAAGATTATAAGGTACTTTAAGAGTATATGGTAGGCTATATCATAGAACAGCTATAAGGACATGGTTCCAAAAGCTGCAGACAGGCTCAGCTCATGCTAGAGCACCATCTCACATGTTACCAAGCACTCTGCCTCCAGGATTAAGGCCTGCCATAGGAGTGACTGATAGGTACGCATGTGTCTATATATAAGGTTAGATATAGGTATACTATATCTAAGCAAGGGGTGATTACACGACCTTGCCCCAGCTGAGTGATCAGCCAGTTGTGTCTGATTGGAAGGCCAGACCAGGGGTGGCATAATCATGCTGCAGCCCCTGGGAGGCCTAGGGTACACCTATGCCCTGGGTACCTAGGGTACACTGTACAGGGTCCAATAAGGTGATCCTTACCAATTGGGTATGTACCTAGGGTACATGGAGTCCATTTTAAAGAGAGCAGACAGCCTGAGACCCTGAATGGCAGGATCTCAGGCCAACTAAGTCGAAAAACCAGCTAGACACTAGGCAAAAAGTTGGGGGTAACCATAGTCAGATATCCACCTTCCTACATAATGTTTACCCTGACATTGTTGAAAAATAATTCTATCGCAGAGTTTGTGACATTATGCTGTGCAACTAACCCCTTTTCTTGCCACATAATTTAATCAACCCAGCCAAATAATTTGCTCTTTCAGAGGCCCTGACTCAGGTGGTCTACTTGATTCTTTTCTCGGCATGTCCAAATTCAGATATTATTGTGACTTTCAAGCCATTTACCTGGTATGTGCGGGACTCAGCCCGGCCCTACAGACTTCCAGAGGCACCGGCCTGTCTTGAGACCTACACAGTGCTCTTAAAGCCAGATCGCCTCTGGTCTCCCCTGCCCCAGTTTAACCACCAGCTCTTGGGGTGCTTCGATGAAGTGTGGAGGCTCCGGTCGCGTCACTGTGCACAACACCGAGGCCCTTTAAACCCGATAGCTGAGTCGCGCTTGTCAAGTAGGTGTTTAGGACCGGAAGCATGCCGCCCCAAACCTCCAGCAAGCCTCTGACGTCACGGTGGTGGTGTTAGCTGCTGTACACCCCTCTCCACGGCAAAATACATATCAGAGTTATGTTTGTCGAACTGTGAAAATGAATCTATTTCTAGGGGAGTTGGCCGTCACCGGTGTGTCTAAGGGACCTACTGCAACTTAATGATGTTAATTATACTGTTTTTTCTACCAAATGTTTTGGGGGCATTCTCTTCACCCTTTCTATGCCAGTGATCAGCTTACATTTTGTAGAATTAAAAGGGGCCATACTCCATTATCTGAGCAAATCACACCCTGGCACTATTTGCCAAATGCACGGGGACGTAGCTAACACTGGTGCAGTGGCACCGGGCCCAGAGCCCTATAAAGCCCATTGATTTCTGACAACTCTGTAGTTTACAAGCCGAACTACAGTCCACGGGGCAGTTTCCCCTGGTTGCAACAAGTCCCAGGGCATCCTTCCCAGGCTACTACACCCGCAATCACTGTTCATGCTTTTAGTTCCAAGTAGTACTTATCAGGGACTTCAGGACACTTCATGAATGTAGTTGTTTTTCGGCTGGAAGGAAACTTCTTTCTTTTGTAATAGTTTTCAGCGAAAAATATAATTCACTCGATTTTCAGCCGACATGTGGTCCAGTGCTGCGTGTAACATTTTCACCCAGTATTTGCCTTTTCAGACAACCGTACTATGCATTCTGGGAATTGTAGTTTCTATTTTAACACTGTTCTTAAAAATTGCAGTTAACAGTGTACTGCTGGATTAAAATCCAGGCATGGTGGTGACGGCTGGCACTTGGCGGGTATGTCAGTTTTCGAAGCCCACGCCCTGACCCTCTCGTGTGCCTCTGACGAGGTCTGTTAACTGTGACTCCGCCTTTCATCTTCTCAAACCAGATTAAAACGAGTGGTGCGCACGCGCCACAGCGAACATGTGGTTTCAATTATCGTGCCCGTATCTGGGTCATGATAATTTAAACCACATGGCCTTTGTTGCGATTCCAGGCTCAGTTTTAAAACCCCGTACAAAAGGGCTCTCGCCTGCGCCGACAGTGCTTCACACTGAAACACTAGGGCGCGAGCCCCAAAAAGGATTCAAAGGGTAGCACATCAGGGTGTAAACCTTTTAATATTCAAGCTTGAAAAACCAACAGCACTAGGTGCTATCTAAAAAGTGTGGAGGAAAAATCCCTGATACCACGGATGTCTTCGGTAAAAGGTGCAAGAGTATTACAGACCACTACAATCACTAATCTGATTTCCCGCAAGTAAGTACAAGAACGGATGTTGCCGGTGCCATGTTGCAGGGATTCTGCTCAGGAACAAAACTAAGCTTGTAACCATAAAACATCAGTATGTAGGGACTGAGTCACCATGCCACCTCAGTATCTATGAGCTCGCGTCTGACTAGCAATATTGCCTCACTTGCCCTCCTAATCTTACCAGAGAAACAAGTGAATTGGCACCCAGAACACAACACACTCAAGCCTCTCAGGGATCGCTGTAAAAGTACACACCCTTTCGCATTCACTCGAACTTGTCCACAGTAAGATAAGGAGACACAAAGGAAGTTCAGAATATTTATTTAAACTAGTATTCTAAATACAGTATATGTGCCACCATCTGAAAACAAATGCATATTAAAAATACTGTTAGCATGGTTAATAAACCGTATACCATAAAAAACCCTGTCATATTTTAGGACAGAGTAGCCTAAACCCCACTCCCCTGCTACTGAAGCTAAATGATTATATATCAAAGAGCTTTGGGATTAGTAGCGGAGCCCCATGCCTTCGCATACACAGGTGGGCTTTCTACATCTCAGCGGACACAGTGATCTGGTCTCAGAACTCTTGTTCCATGTGTGTTTTTTGCTCTTGTTCTCATCTATGTGACAAGCCCTGTGCACATAAACCGGTACAAAAGGGGGTGGTGATGGACAGAGCATCAGAACCAATCAAACACTCACGCCCAGTCAACAGATCTTGGTTTGATCCATCACCGTTCTTTAGCCCACTCTGCCACCCCAGTTCAGACATGGCCATATGCAAATCAGTCTGATCCTGTGCTTCATGGGAACAGTCCAACCCGAACTGCCAAGCCATGCCTTCCCTGGACCGGAAACAAGCTTCCTGAGTGTTTGATTGGTTCTGATGCTCCGTCTATCACCACCCCCTTTTGTACCGCTTTGTTCGCCATAAGTTGGCAGGGTCAGACTGATTTGCATATGGCCATGTCTGAACTGGGGTGGCAGAGTGGGATAAAGAACTGTGATGGATTAAACCCAGATCTGTTGACTGGGTGTGAGTGTTTGATTGGTTCTGATGCTCCGTCCATCACCACCCCCTTTTGTACCGCTGTGCACATAAACAGCAGCATTTTTTGTTCTGTCTAGGTGCTAGTGCCTGGCCAGAAAGAATAACAAGTGATGTTGTTTTACCTTGTCTGTGGTGTTCAGACTAAATCCAAGGAAAAGAACAGTACGCGAAAACATAATCTAGTTATGTGTGAAAGTACAGTGTGGCACAAAGCAACATGTTTATAAAGTAGCGTGTGCAAAAGAGAATGAGGCACAATTAGGCTAACCTGGGCCATGCAGGAAACACATGTCAATTTCTTATGAAAAACGTACTTACCTTTTTACATATTTCTTGGTCTTAAAATAAATCGTGAAAGAAGCTTATTTTTATAAAATTGGTGTGCATCTCCTTTGAGTCGTGTCATTTATTAGTCACTGTGTGCATAACAAATGTCCTACACTCAGTTAGGCCTTAGGCTGCTCAACCACACTTCCGCAAACAGAGCACTTTGGGTTTAAATTGAGCCCTGTACGCTTCTGAGGGGATCGCTGGACTCTTTACACGATATAACCACTTATTGGTTTATCCCAAAGTGCCAGCTTCGTGCATCCGCAAACCAGGTACTCCGTTCAGTTGGCCTAACTGGGTCCCTGTAGCCAGCCTGCACTCCATCACAGTAGGCCTTAACTTGTGACTTTGTCCCAGTCCAGTGCAACTTGATACCCACAGTTGTCACAATTCGTCTTTTGGTGCTATTTTTATTAAAATCTTTAAAATTGCATATCTTTTGTTGTACTGATTGGATTTTTGTCGTTTTGGTTGTGTTCATTTTCTAACTCTACTGAAGGATTCTTTTGTGGTATTTTCACTGTTACTGTTTGAAGTGTTGCACAAATGCTTTACACATTGCTTCTGATATAGGCCTGACTGCTCTGTTCCAAGCTTCCGATGGTTGAGCACAGAGCAATTCAGGGTTTGCTTGGGACTTCAACCTGCAAAGAATCGCGGTTGCTGCTTGAGAAGGATTTCAGCCTCCCTCAACTAGTAGCGCAATTTCTTACGTGGCTACTTTTCCATCAGGATCTCCCAGTTCAGATGGTAGTCACAGATGACTCTCTCCTCAAGGGGGAGCTCACATAAACCATTTGAAGCCTCTGGTTTATGGTCGGCAAGGAAAAACTACTGTACCACTATCCTAGAGTTGAGAATGGTACACTTAGCTCTGAAGTCATTCTTGCCCTTGCTCATGATAAGTCTGTTCTCTAGGGACTCTCCCTCTGGAGTAGCCACCCGCTCTATACATGCCATTCTATTGTATTGATTCAGATCGACAATACAACAATGCATTACCTGAACAAACAGGGAGGTGCGCACTCAAGATGGCTATCCATCGAGTCTTTGGTTCCTTGCTGTGAGGCATTTCCATATGGCCTATCAATCACAGTAGTCCACCTTGTTTAGGCGTCCAAAACTTAGCAGTATTCAAGAGGACCAGGACTTGGTTCCAGACGACTAAGTCGCAGAAGCAATTTTCCAAGAACGGGACACAAAACAGCAAGTGCCAAGATTGCGCCTTTATATTTTACCTGCCTCTGTAGAAAGGAATTGTGTAGACCAATCAAAAAAGAGCATTTCATCTGATCCTCCTCGGTCTGCCAGTTTTGATCAAACTTTAAAAATCCAAGTTTAGAGTGATAGCGCTGAAATGGGCTTGTCAGTGGTGGTTGACAGATCTTTTTTACTTGTCAGAGCGCCCACGTAGAAGTCTGCTTGCAGACAGGATATCCTATACACCTTGCAGCTAGAATAGCCTGTTGGAAATCTCCTTCACAAGCCTTCTTTAAAATACCTGTAGTTATGGATTTTTTTTTAGATGGCATTGAAGTTTTTCCTCCTGTTAATTCTACTTTGCCTTCTTGGGAAGTTATCATTGGGTTACCTAAATTAATGGGTCTCACTTTTGAACCCATTTACAAAGCCTCCTCGACACCTTATATGGAAGGCAGCTTTTTTAGTTGCTATTAATTTGGAGCAGAGAGTTATTGAAATTCAAGCCTTGTGCACTATAGTATTCAATGGTAATAGAATGATGAGAAGAAACCATACTAGTTTTATTCCCAAGGTGGTTTTGGTTATTTACAGTAATCAGATGATTTCTTTACCTTAATTTTCCTTTTAATTCAGTAACTCCAGTAGAGAGACCTCTGCATTCCTGTATGTAAAACGTTTTGAAATTCTATTTGGATAAAACTAAATGACAATTGGATCATCTCTTTATAAATGGTCCCAACAAGAATCGGTTTACCCTCTACAAAGCAGCCCATCTGTAGACGTATAGTTTCTTGTATATGTTTTGCATACCAGTTGGTGAAAATGCTGTTCCCTAGTAGACCTAAATCGCTTTCGTGGAATATCTGCTTCAATAGCCCATTCTTAGGAATGTTCCTGTTTCAGAAAGTTGCAAGGCTGCTACTTGGAGATCTGTTCACACTTTCACTAGACATTGTCAGTATTCAGCCTTCATTGAGGGTACTCGAGTAGGACAAGCTTCTTTGAGGAATCTTTTTGGGTGATGGTTGGAAATGTCCTCATTTCTAGTCTGCTCTTTTATGGGATGGGCTTGCTATTCTATTTGGTCATTATGACTATTGAGGAGCATTGCCTGGCAGAGAAGGAAAAGTTGCATACGTGTAATCTTAGTTCTCTTCTAGAGGAATCTGCCTCGGTCAAAAGCAACCCTCCCTCCTCACTGGACAAGCAATACATTTAATCTTTTGCTCACCCAGGATCCTCAAATCTTCTGTAAAAATGACCTGACCGAACTGTCACCTACGGGGCATGATGGGATGCTGGGTGTGCTACGAGGTAGTGGTAGTTAACGGCACAATGTCAGTTTTGTTCTCTTGGCTTTCCCTTGCTGTCTATTGGCTAAACATGTATTTCATTCCCTTTTCCTTTTTACTTTAAAAAAAGGTTGGTGACATATTTTATATGGTCACTTAACTTTTTCTGTGACATTATATATCCTTACTAATATTATGTCCTAAAATCAAAATCAAATGTAATTTGGCCTTTTATAGGCCGCAAATATTTATTTATATGAATGTACAGATTTTATATATGTATGTATATGTGTATATATATCTATCTCATCTGTGTTTTTTTAATCTTCTGGGATCACGCACTCGGGCTGGTACTAGTCCGTGCTTGTGACTATAATGTTTCTGTGGAAGAGGACTAGAATTACAAGTGACTTTTGCTTCCCCACTCCTTTTTGCAAACAAATCAACTGGCTGAGCAAACTTTTTCCACATGATGGATGTGAAGAGTGCGCTCTGGTGTCTATTGAAAACAACTTTACATTTGACTGAGTATCTTGCAGTCAAGGCAGCTAGTATCTAAACATGCACGGTTCAGAGAGATTGTGTGTTGCATCAATACTCCTATCAAATAGCAAACTGAGCGCCCTGTTTGTCTTCGTGTCAATACTGCCGGTGTGAAGTGACAACAGAAGCTCTTTCAAGAAATGTGTGACTGTACTTTATTTGTCCATGTTGTCTAGATTGTAACTTTGCCTGATGCTTCTTGGCAGCTGGACAGTATATTCTAAAGTTGTTAATCTGGACCGTGTCACTTTTTGAACAAGAACAGTTCACTTAACTTGTATCAATAGTAATAACTTTACCAGATTCGGAATGTACACTTGTGTTCTCCAGTGGGAGAATCGAATGGCATAACTGATAACTTTTTGTTTGTATTATCCGATGTTTCCAGAAATTGTGGTTTTCTTCTCTTTTCTCAAATGTACTATTGGGTTTCTCTTCCTTGCAGAATGCTTTAAAATCCCCAGATGAACCTATTCTAGCTGAACATCTCACTGCTCGTGACCGCTGCCTTGCTTGGCTAGCGTACATACATGTAATTGAATTTGGTGCACTGCCTACAAGTCTCTATGACCCGGCAAGCTCAAACCCTTCAAGGATTGTGAATAGACAGCCCTTTGTAATCCCATGGCAAGTGCCTGAAGATGTGAAGACCAGTCCTGACATGCTTCTGGCTGTGTTTGAGGGTAAGCTTTATTTGTGTGCACATTAGGAAGTCATTGAAATAGTATTCAAACAGCAAATGCTTTATGTCTGCAAGTAAATTACCCTTCTCCCCCCTTGTCATGTTTGTGCTCCCATGAAGACCCTTGAATTAACTCATTCATCAAAATAGGATTTCCATATTTTTGGAGGCTCCCACACATGAATGAGGCCATGCATGCATAATGTGCCTATCTGCATTTAGTGTTTACATGTTTGTTTTTTAGGAAATATTTCTTTAGAATGTGTAGGCAACGTTGTGTGCAAAGCTAACATGTTGAATGTTCTCTTTCTAGATGCGATCTGTTCATGTACTGATGAGACATTAACTGCTGATAAAAGAATAATTGCTTGCCTCCCCCTCTACTCCAACATGATTTTGTTGCAGAAGCTACTTAATCGGTAAGGCTTGGAAGCCTGTGAATGTTTTTTTTATTCTTTATACTATATAATATAATAGATATGTTACATTGCCATGTACTTACACAATATATTCCTAAACATAAAGTTCCACTTCATTGCTAATTTCCCAATAGCCACTGCCTTCCCAGGTAGATAAATCTAGTACCCAGCACCAGATTTATTTGAAGACCATTAAAAAAATTGATGGCCTGAAATATTTTATTTCAGTCAGCAGCACCTCACTCTTTTGCAAGAGGAAATTCAGGCCCTTATTCAAAAATGTGCTATTCAATCTATACCCCTATGTAGGAAGCTGGCTCTGTATATACTATGCCAGAGTTAGGTATAGTGTGCACAGTCCTCTGGAACCCCAAAAGTAGGCAGAGGTAGTGTTGCATAGCACCTCAATCTCTATTTGTGGTAGTGTGGTCGAGCAGTAAGGCAGCATCAGAGGACTGTGTTAAGCATTTGTTGTACACACTCAATCAGCAAATGATTTCACACACTCCGACTGAACTTCAGACCAATTGTTTTTGTATAAAAATATTCTTTTAGTTATTTTATTTTGTAGAACTAAACAAGCCTGGCACAGGTAAGCAATACTTTCTTTACAGTAGTAATGCTGTTTAGTAACAGTTTGAGTTGTAATTGTATATGCACTTTGTTTTGACTTAAAGTATGGTTAGAGAAATGCAATACTTTGTAAATACAGTACATAGACTTGAAATAGGCTTTTCAGTAAAATACCAGGTAAGTTACTTTTTAGAATACTTTTCTTACTCAGAGTAGTATACCTGGACACTACTCTGGGACATCGGTAAAATCGTTTTGGTTAAATAGTACAATTTTAAAGAAGTTTTCAAACGCCACTCTTAAAAACATTTCCAAGAAAAACAGTCAATGTTATCCTATGGAGGAAAATAGTGTTAAAAATTTTGAGGCAAGCATTTGGTAGTGGGGGTTGAGGTTCTGGGGGTAGACTCAGGGGGTCCCCCAGGGTCAAGGATGCACTCTAGTTACACCCTCAGCGGCACTAGGGAGGCCGGGTGCAGAGTGCTGAGGCCCATTGTGAACCAATGGGGAATAGGGGGCCTCCGGTTGGTGGCTGCTGACGAGCAGGCAACTTGGTTGTGGGAGCCAAGCCCCTGGTGTTAGGCTCAGGGCAAAGGGGATCTGGTTTGGCACACAAAGTGCACCCGCAGGGGCGGCTGGGTGCAGAGTGCTGTTTTGGCGTCGGGTGGCCGGTTTTCAATGGGGATTATCTGTTTTTTCAGCTGCAGGCTTGGTCCAGGAAGACTTCTAGGAGGAAGCAACAGCTGGACAGGTAAGTTGGAGGGCTCGGGGACGTAGGTGCACCTCTGGTTCTTTTCTCCAGGGCGCAGGGCGGCTGGATGCAGGGGTGCCTTTTGAGGTCGGATTTCACCTTACCCGGCCACTCTGGGTTGGGGGGGTCTCTGTGCAGAGGCTGCAGGCGATGTCGGAGTCCTGGAGGGGTCAACCCACAGTGGACTAGGACTCTGGAGCGCAGGGGGACCCCGCTGGGACCGGTGGCCCACACTAACTCGGGCCGTAGGCGATAAGTGTAGTTGTGGTTCCAGGCGTCTGGTTTCTTTTTCCTCAGCAGGCTCAGTCTTTCTTTGGTGTTTCTTCTGAACAGAGCTTGCAGTTCACAGGAGGTCCGGCCTTTGTTGAAGGCAGGCAGTCCTTCCAGGGGTTTTGGTGGTCGCTGGCTGCAGGACAAGACTTTTTGGCACAGGATCTCTGGAAACGGCAAACAGGCCGGTAGGGCTGGGGCCAAGTCATTGTTCTCTGCAGTCTCCTCTGCTGGGTGTCATATTTTGCCCTTTTTCATAGGTTGCGGGAATGTGATTTCTTGGTTCTGGGCTGCCCCCTAAATACTGAATTTAGGGGGCGTTTTAGGGGTCTTGAGGTCAGTAGCCAATGGGCTACTGACTTTAGGCTGACTACATCCTTGGTGTGCCCACCCCACATGGGAGAGTGACCACAATCCCTAATCCTGATTGGAGAGTGCCTGCCATCTGCAAGATGGTGGGCACTGAAGAGTGGGCTTAACCTCGCCTCCCCCACCTAAGGGGTAGAGTTGGCAGAGGTGGCCACACCTTCTGGGCTGGCTAGTTTTTCAGGAAGGGGGCCTGCTCCTGATAGCAGGGGAGGCTGGGAGTCGTATTACAAAGGCTGGCAGGCCTGTGAAGCTCCCCTGCCATATATGGCTTTTCCTGGCCTGGGGAGGTGCGAACACCTCTGCCCATGAAAAGCTTTGTTTCTGGGCTCCGGGAGCGAAGGCTCCCACCCCAGTTGTCCAGAAACATGTCTCATGGTGGCAGGCAGGTGCGTACCAGTTAGGGAACCCACCAGAGGCTGGTCGCTTTTCAGGGGGCACCTCCAAGATGCCCGCGGAATGCATTCCTCATTAAATCCTACACTGGTATCAGTGTGGGTTTAATGTGCTGAGAAGTTTGAGACCAAACTTTCCAGTTTTCAGGAAACCCACTGTGGTTCTGTGGCGTTCGTAATGACAAGCTCCCAGCACCATATACTCTTAATGGCAGTACTGCACTTACAATGTCTAAGACTTGGCTTAGACACTGTAGGGGTACAGGGCTCATGCACCTGTACCCTCACCACGGTTATTATGCTGCCAACTAGAGGGGTGGCTGATCTTTGCCAGGGCAGTGGGTTGTAAGCATGGCACACAGTGATGTGTGCCATGTCGACCTTTCACTTTGTTCTGCACCAAAACGCGCAGCTTGCAAAGGCAGTGTGAGTGTAAAGGTACAGGACCTCTAAAGGTGGCACAATAAGTGCTGCAGCCCTTAGAGGCATTCCCTGGCCACTGTGCCCTTGGTACCTGTGGTACCTTTTACAAGGGACAGCCCTGTGACCAGAGATTGCCACTTGAGGGTATAATTTGGGAAAGAACGCAGACCCTGGGAACCTGATTGGCAGGGGCCCAGGGCACATCAAGTCAAAGTGCATCAGTAGTCTGACAAAAAGTGGGGGGGTTACTGCAACAGAAACCCAGCTTCCTACACCAGGGTATCGCCGTTGATTCGAATGCTGACTCGGAGAAAGACATCAAAGTCACATTCACAGACCTCAAAGCCTTTACAAAGGTGCCGTCCAGCTTCTCAGCACATAGATAGACGTTGAAGCAACCATTGAAGTCCTCGGGTCAATGTCAAGGTTCACTGGCGATCCACCGGTCGACACCTTCACTAGACATAACTGTAAGACATCTGCTGACGTTGAGACATTTGTCTATGTCCAAGCACTCGCATGTGGATAAATCGGGATTGACGTAGAGGAGGAGGAGATCGTCATTGAGAACATGGAGCTCAACGCCAAGAAGTCAATCTCTAGCTGCAGACGTCCGGATTTTGCAACAGGACCACACATCTCCAAAATAATCCATCCATCTCTCTCTTCCGTGGTTGCTGAATGTAAAACAATGTGGTCCACTTCTGAATCCAATGTCAGACTACTCTGACGTACTCTCCATCCAGGGGCTCTAAATATACACCTCCATCGAGGACGACTACTCCTTATGCTTTTTCTCCTGAGGCTTCATTTACCATTGCCTTCAGCAAGATATCCTCAAAGATCCCAATCTCCACGGAGTAGAAAGTCACCGTCCTGGACCCCACAAAGATCAAGATCCAGGTCCCCCCACAGACGGGCACAGTTCACATCTCGACAAGCTCAGGTCTCTAGAGTCAGACACTGATCTCCTTCATGGTCATTCACCACTTCCCGTTCTTCAGTGAGGTATTATTCACCAACTTTATCCGATTCTTCTCCGGCAAGAATTTCACCTGTGGATGATCTATCACATTTAATGAGGTTTTATTCAGAGGGGCAACTAAACTTAATATCGATATACCTGCACCGGTCACTTCTGCATCAGTGATAACAAACTCTTCATCACAGAGCAGCATATGGAACCTTATTACCTCTTGTCTCAGGCTTGTTGGGACCAGAATTGCATACTTTTTTTACTCCTACATCTGAGAGTTCTGCACCGCGATGTATTCTGAAAAAGTTCAAGGCACCTGAGCAAGACTCTTTTCCTCAGGTCGAATCTGTGGTCATCCTCTTCCAAAGTACCCCCAGCTAAAGACAGCAAACCAATTGACTCACTGGGCAAAAAGATGTGTAACACCTCTGCATCTTTTACGAAAGTGACCAGCGCCTCCGCCTTATTGGGGAGGTACGACGGATCTCTTTGGGACTCACTATCCAGATTCTCCGAGATGGTACCTAAAGAGGAGATGCAAGATTTCAAGGAGATATTTCAAGAGGGTGGCTGGTGGCTAATCAAGTCATTATTGCAGCCGCTGATGCCTCAGATCTCGCAGTCCACGTATATTCTCATGGCAATGCGCACAACGATCTTCCTGGTTGCGCCTCACAGGTCTGAAACCTGAATAACAGCACCGTATACAAAATTTGCCATTCACCGGTGTGTGAAGCTGGCTTAGTATATGGTGCACCCTGCACTACTCCAGATAACCCTTATGGTGATTTTAGTGGTTTTAGATAACCTTAGAAAGCTCTCTAAGTGATAGCTGTGGAGAGCAGCCTTCAGTCTTAGTCCAGAAGGAGTGTAAAGCAGCTGGTTTTACCAGAACCTTATCTTATTAGTATAGATTAAGTGAAAAAGAACCACACTGTATTTATAAAAATGTTTTTATTAGAAGACACTAACACATACAGATATCTCCTAGCAGGAGATATACACAATGCACACAATACTTTTCAATAGAAACAGGTAAGTAGCGCAAATACACAGTGGTCACCAGGTGAGAGAAAGTGCCATCTTTCTTGCATGGATTGCCCCCACTTTTTGCTGAAATGCTGAATGTACTTTGAGTGTGCCCTGGACTCCTGCCTATCAGGTGCCCAGGGCCTATGTTCCTTCCCTAAACAAAAACCTCAAAACCAAATTGGCAAACCCTGGCCACATGTCAGCCCCTGGTAAATGGTACCCTAGGTACCCAGGGTCTTGTGACCAGGGAAGGCCTCTAAGGGCTGCAGCACTGATTGTGCCACCCTTAGAGGCCCTGTACCCTAACACCCACACACTGCCCTGGCAGGCTGAGTGTCTGGGTACAAGACAAAACAGTCGACATGGCACACATCCCTGTGTGCCATGCCCACAACCTACACTGCCCTGGCATACATCAGCCACCCCTCTAGCTAAGTGCCCTATGCCAGTGGTGTGGACACAGAGGCAGGAGCCCTGTGCCCCTACAGTACCCAGGTCCATTCCTGGGCCCTGTAAGTGCAGTGCTGCTATTTAAGAGTACATGGTGCTCGGAGATTGTCAAACTCGAACTCCACAGCACACTAATGGCAGCACTGAAGCCTGAGAAGTTTGGCATCAAACTGCTCAGCACATTAAATCCACACTGATGCCAGTGGGGCATTTAATGTACCAAGCACCACAGATGGCATCTTAGAGAGGCCCCCTGAAACCTAACCCACAATCCACGTCTGTTCTTAGTCTGCCACACAGCAAACATGTTGCTGGACCCCTGGGTAGGAGAGCCCCTGCTCTCCTGGGCCTGCAACAATGCACATCCTGGGCGAGGTGCTAAATCTCCTCCCCCAGGATGGGCAGGGGGAAGCTTCAAAGACATGCCGCCTCTGTGAGCTTCCCCAGGCCACTGCAACCCCCACTCTGGTGGGAAGCTTGGCCGGAAACCCCAAATAAGGACAGGGGATGTGCCAGCCTGCCAAACCCACCCCTCAGTTAGGGGAGGCGAGGTGAAGCACATCCCCGGGCTCTCGCCATCTTGAAGATGGGAAGCCCTACCAAATCAGGACTAGGCTACTGCCCCCCTCCCACAGGAGAGAGGCAGGGTAGGTGGTGTACCCACCCCAGGACAGGGACCCATTGGTCCCTGCCCTTTACCTACCTGTAACGCCCCTAAATCTAGTATTTAGGGGCACCCTAAACCTTCCTTCCCCAGATTCCAAAATCAGAAGAGCTAGAAGAAAGAAGCCCTGCAGCTGCTAAGAGGAAGACACCAACTGCTTTGGCCCCAGCCCTACCGGCCTGTCGACCCTCGAACCTGCTCCTGCTCCAACCTGGCATCTCTTGTGGCCCGCAACCTCACAAACCCCGGAGGACCTGGCTACCTTTTGACTCTTAACCCCTGGGACTCCCATGAGTAGAGGCTCAACTCAAAACCTACTTCTAATCCCTGGCAGCAGCCCGGAACCGCGAACCCAGCACACTGCACCAGCCAAGCCTGTCGACATCTTCGGAGACATCGACTATCCGGAACAGCATCGCACTGAAGAGGACCTCGTCAGCGCTTCAGAGGCCGACGAGTCAGATGTTGAAGACATCACTCCGGCGCAGAGGGTCGTGAGTACCCATCTACCCCACACCCGCGCCAACACCCAAAAAGGCTTCGGTCATGCCTTCGCCTCTGGGCCTAAGCAAGACCAGAGACACTGCTTCACACACCCCACCTTCAGGCCCGGTGAAGAAGCCATGTAAGCCTTCCGGCGGCTCGGGCTCGAGCCAGCCTACCAGCGGTGCAGAGAAACACACTTCGGCACCGAAAAAGAAACCGGCCTCCACCGAGCTCCGCACCGAAGCCCTCTGGGTCGAAACCCAGCTCTTCGGTACCGACCCCATCTTCTGTACCGACCAAACCACACAAGGCCACCGACACTTCCAAAACGAAACCCATCTCGGCACCGACCAAGAGACCGGAGGTTCCGAAACCGGGTTCTAAGCAACAAACCGGCACAGAAAAACCTAAAAAGACATCGGCCCGACGCCTTCGGCGCCGATGGACCAATTAACCTCACCAGAACTATTTACACCGGATCCTTTGCAAAAAACTCTCACCAAGGATCCAAAAACTGGACATTTGACACTCTCTACCAAAAAGAGACATTTAGAGAAGCCTGCTCCGCCTCCACCGCCAAAGAGGAAGGACTCTGCTACCTCTCCGTTCAGAATACCTTCCCCTCCACCTCCTCCTCCTTCCCCACCTCCACCCCTCCTCCTTCCCCACCTCCACCCCTCCTCCTTCCCCACCTCCACCCCCTCCGCCCTCTCCACCCCCACTTCATCGTTCTCCGACCCAGTCGCCAGACGATGATCAGGGGGACCCATATCATGATACAGGCGATGTGCCACAGGACCCCACCCCTACAGGATCCCCAGACCCATGGGACGATTACAATATTCCAGATATTCCCAACGTCCCACAAGACTATCTTTACCCTTCTAGGCCATCTCCACCAGAAGATTCACTAAGGTTCAACCATCTTCTGCAGAGGGCGGCACATTATCACCGGGTGGACTTGCATACCGACCCCGTGGAGGAAGATTTCCTCCTAGGCACATTTGATACCGCACATAGGTCCACCTCCTTACTGGCCATGCTCAAAGGAGTGGTAAAGCATGCATCAGAAGTTTTTAAGGACCCAGGTAGAGCCAGGGTCATTAACCCACGTATTGAAAAAAAATGCAAACCTGCTCCCTCAGATCCCTCCTTCATCAGGGGACCAGCGCCACTAGATTCTTTAGTAGTATCTACTGCACGTAAAAGGGCAAATTCACAAGCGTCAGGTGATGCACCACCACCTGACAAACAATCAAAACTACTAGATGCATCAGGCAAACGCACAGCATCCCAGGCGGCCAACATATAGCAAACACTCAGGCACTACTGGCCAGATATGACAGGGCTCATGACGAGTTAGAAAGCATAATGCACCTTCTCCAGTATTGGGGTGTCTTTCATAGATTCACATTCTTGAATATTCCCTGTCGTCGGGGTGGGAGTCCCACGGTAAATAATATATATATATATATATATATATATATATATATATATATATATATATATATATATATATATACTATATATACATATAAAAACAGAGCTATAAGTAGGTGATAAACATCAAGAATGTCCCTATATGAAATCTCCATAGAGATACATGGAAAGAGAAAAAAGACATTCGCAGTCTATCTCTGTCATTATGTTAGTCAAAACTACGGCCAATCAGGCGCCAGCTCCTCTCTAGAACCTTCTCAGAGCTCCTCACCTCAGATTTTCTACCGCACGTCGTGTGACAGGGAGTCTCCCTGAGCTCTGCTCAGTTTTTTTCTCTTCAGCATGTCTTCAAGTAAGAAGTCTTTGTTTAGACCTTGTTCCTCTTGTGGAAAGCTACGTTTGTTCTCAGAAGATCCACACAGTAAGTGTATTTACTGTCTTTACCCTGACCACGAAGTGGGTAAATGTAAATTCTGTAGAACTTTTTCTACAAAAACTCTGAAAGACAGGGAAGGCCGTCTCTTGTTGTGGCTCCAGAGACTGAAGGATAAGGATGAAGTAGTTTCTGAGGTAGAAAGCTTTACTTCTGGCCGTTCCCACACAGCCTCAAAACGCAGTACAAGACCTACCTTCTCCTTTCCTTAAGAAGAAGAAAATGTCTGTCTGACATCTGCCAAGTCTTCTTCCATGGCTACTGCATTGTTGCCCACGAGACATAGTTCTCAGGCTGCTGAGGCTTCGACAGTTTCCTGCTCGTCGATGGTGACTCTGACTACGACGTCCGCATCAAGATCGTCGACGGCGGTCCCGTCGACGTTGTCGTCGACGATGATCATCAGTACTATAAAGACTGTGTCATCTGTATTACCTATTGCATCGTCGTCGACTAAGAAGGAAAAGATCTCGTCGACGTTACCATCGTCGCCGTCTAAGATTGCAAAATCTGCCTCGTCGGCGATTACGTCGTCTATTGATTCGTCGACGAGTGCTCCGTCGACTAAGAAAAAGAAGAACTCGTCGTCGTTCCCGTTGACGTCCATCCCGTTGACGACGGTTCCGTCGAGGGTGGTTCCGTTGACGATGGTTCCGTCGACGGTGGTTCCGTTGATGGTTCCGTCTACGAATATGTTGTCAGTGGCCTCTATACCTCAGATCCCGTCGACGGCAGTCTCATCGGTGAAAATAAAGATTAAAAGAACGCAGAGGTCAATAAATACACAAATTTCGTCTTTTGCTGCTGCTCCCTTGTTGCCATTGCCACCAAGTAGTCGACATGAGGTCATATCTTTGGATGATTCCCACCTTCCTTCACCTTTGTTTGCAACTGATTCGGATCAAGATTCAGAAGAAGGTTTACCTGAATCGTTTGGAACGGCACACAGTCCGTCGGATTTAATAATAAATTGCCAGGATGAAAGTAGTGAGGATGAGGAAAGGTTTTACCAGGAGGAAATTCCTACGGAAGGACAAACTGCGACGTTTCCATTGTCGCTTATTACAAATCCTAAACTCATGTTGGACGATTATAATCGGCGTTTTCCTCTTACACCACAAGAGTCTGTAGTTCCGGCTACTCCAGTGGTACCAACATCTATATCGAAACCAGTGCCAGTTGTAATACCTTCAGTACCGCTGAGAAAATCATCAGCTCTGACATTACCTCATCAAGAAACTGAAGAGGAAGTTCCTCAGGACAGGGAAGATTGTGAGATCCTGGATGATGGGGGCGATGGTGATGAGGATGATGACGATATGGCGGAGTGGGATGACTACCATGCCCAGACACCATCTCCCTCTCCGGTGGTACCTGGTGACTCACCACCTGTTGACATTGCAAGTTTTTACCAGTTGATGGATAGGGCAGCCCAACGGTTCAAACTAACAACGGAACATAAAGAGGAGGATTGTTTCCTGTAATATTTTAAAAATCAGCCTTTCAACCAGACACATACAATCCCTATTATCGAATTCATTTGGGAGGAAGGCAGAAAGATAATGAAGACACCAAATAGCCTTCCGGCACAAGTGCCTAGACTGGAGAAAAAGTATAAGTCACCATTAGGAGCTCCAGCGTGCCTCGCTGGTCAATCAAGACCAGATTCTGTAATCACACAGGCAGCTTAACGTTGGGCTAGAAACCCTGCATCTACAATCACTGCACCACCTGATCGTGATGGACGTCGCTTGGATGCCATAGGGCGGAAATTTTCATCGATGGCTTCCACCATTGTAAGAGCGGCTAATGCCTTAGCCATCTTAGGTCGTTACGACTGTCAAGTATGGGCGGATATATCAGCTCTAGTTGAAAAACTGCCTGAGACGTCTAGGAGTGAAGCTGTGAAGCTACTCCAAGAGGGAGAGAGTACTTCTGCAGAGATAATTGACTGTGCAGTGGACATCGCATGTACGGGTTTCCATCAACTCGCTGGAGCGGCGGTATTGCACAGACAAGGTTGGTTGCGCTTAACATCCTTTCGCCAGGAGGTGCAAGCAATGATATTAGATATGGCATATGACGGAGAAGCTTTATTTGGAGATCATGTGGATGAAGCTCTCCAATCGATAAAAAAGGATACAGAGACTGCTCGATCTCTGGGTACATTACAATTTAAAAAAACAGCCCTTTCGGGGTGCACGCGGACGCGGCACCTCCTCTAATTTTCGGAGAGGAAGCAATCAGTATCGACCATACAATCAGGTTTCCAACCGGTATTCCTATAGTCAACAGCAATCCTCTCGACAGCAGTCTTCCAAGACTTACAGAAGTAAATCCTCGTACAGAGGTTCCACTCCTAAAAGACAATGACTTGTGGCAGTCCCAGAAAATTGGAGGTCGAATCTCACTGTGCTGTTCTCAATGGTCCTCCATAACAAAGGACCGTTTGGTTCTGGACATTGTAGAAAGAGGTCACACCTTAGAGTTCATCGAATTCCCTCCACCCACGCCACCTACCGGACCACCACCGGCTCATATCAAGGAATTTTTTCATCAAGTTCAACTTCTACTGCGCAAGGGAGCCATAGAGGTAGTACCAACATCTCAAAGAGGAAAAGGATTTTATTCCCGATTCTTCCTTATCACCAAAAAAAACGGGGAATGGAGGCCCATACTAGATCTGAGGGCTTTCAACAAGTATCTAAAGAAACAATCCTTTTGTATGTTAACGCTTGTCGAGATCTTGCGATTACTATCACAGGGAGATTTCATGGCAATAATCGACCTCCAAGATGCATATTTTCATATCCCCATACTACATCGGCATCGGAAATTTCTACGCTTTCGAGTGGGTCGAAAGGACTTCCAGTTCAAGGTATTACCATTCTGTCTACGTTCAGCCCCTCGAGTGTTTACAAAGGTGCTCGCTCCTGTGGTAGCGTTCCTACGTCTCCAGGGTGTTCAGATCTTCCCATATCTGGACGACTGTCTCCTAAAATCACAATTGAAAGATCAACTTCTACAGGACACACGTCTTCGCCAAGAGGTGTTTCGCTCCTTAGGTCTCTCTAAACTCCTCAAAGTCCCATCTGCAACCTTCTCATCGCAAGGATTTTCTGGGAGCAACATTGGATACAGTGTCAGCAAGAGCATTTCTCTCCCAAGACCGTCTACAAAGGATTCTTCGACTGGTAACCCTTATCAGATCAAAAAGATCCGTTTCTGTAAGACTATTGAAGTCATTTCTGGGGATGGCGTCATCGTGCATTGCCTTGATCCCTCATTGCAGATTAAGGACACGCCCCATCCAAGAAGAACTAGACATTCAATGGCGTCAGATTACGGGTTCATTCAACGACGTTATAAACGTCACAGATCAGATGAAGTCGGCACTCAAATGGTGGACACAACCATTGAATCTAACAGAAGGGATTTCATTTCTGTAGGCAGTCCCAGACATGACCATAACAGACTCCTCTCTAGAAGGATGGGGTGCTCATCTGGAGGATTTGTCAGTAAAGGGGAAGTGGACGATGTGTCAAAAAACCTGGCACATCAACAGGTTGGAACTCATGGCTATATTTCTAGCTCTCAAATCGTTTCTACCTTTAATCCAAGGAGAAACAGTTCTAATACAGACAGACAGCACAACCTGTATGCACTATAAAAACGAACAGGGCGGAACAAAATCTCCGAAACTCTCTCGACTACCTCAGTCGATCTGGGATTGGTCTCTCGACCATCGCATCACGATTGCAGCAGTTCATCTACCGGGGGTATCCAATATCCTGGCGGATTCCCTGAGCAGGTCCTCCTCATCGACCCACGAATGGGAGTTGCATCAACCAACTCTAGAAATGATATTTCAACGATGGGGTCGCCCACAGCTGGATCTCTTTGCCACACCAGAGAACCGGAAATACCGAGATTATGCAAGCTGGCATCCCCACCAAGGATCACGGGGCAATGCCCTTTTGATGAACTGGTACAATCTGTTTGCCTACGCTTTTCCCCCAATCCCTCTCGTACCTCGGGTCCTGTGGAAGATGCGGAGGCAGCCCTGCCATCTACTTCTCATAGCCCCCCGTTGGCCTCGGCAGGCATGGTTCTCGGAACTACTCCTACTGTCCCAATGCGAACCAATCCTTCTACATCCTCGAGCAGATCTACTCACAATGAGCAAGGGGAAAATTTGTCATCCGAATCCCTCATCACTGAGCTTATCAGCTTGGAACATGAGCACTGTGGATTTGCCCATCTAGACATTCCACAGGACTGTAGAGACATCTTGGCTCAGGCGAGGGCTCCTTCTACGATAAAAACGTACAAGTTAAAACGGAGGAGATTCTGCCATTGGTGTGCATCTAATGGGGTTCATCCTTTTCACTCTACACCAGAACAATTGCTACCGTTCTTCTTGCAATTAGCTAACTCCGGACTTTCTCATGCAACCTTGAGAGTTTTTCTGGCGGCAATTTCCCATTTCCGTCAGGATGGTTCAACTTCCCTCTGTTCTTCAAGGATAATCCATCAATTCTTCAAACGGTTGTTTCGCAAATTTCCTCCTGTTAGACGCCCTCCTCCGTTGTGGCATCTTAACATCGTGTTGGCACAACTAATGAGACCACCGTTCGAACCTATACACAAGGTCGATTTAAAGTATCTGAAATGGAAGGTGGCTCTTCTTCCAGCGCTAACGTCTTCAAGTCGCGTCAGTGACATTCATGCATTTACAATAAATCCTCCTTTCCTACAGTTCAAACCAGATTCTGTAGTATTGCGCAATAATCCAACATTCTTGCCTAAGGTGCCTTCAGACTTTCATATTAACGAGCCAGTGATCTTAAAGACTTTCTTTGCTAATCCTCAAACTCCTGCGGAGCAAAGATTACATTCCTTGGATGTGAAACGATGTTTAAAGTTCTACATCAACAGAACAGCTTCTTTTCGAAAGTCCGATCAACTCTTCATAGCTTATGGGCGCTGTCACAAGGGACGTCCAGTTACAAAACCGACTATTGCATGTTGGGTTTCAGCAGCCATCGTCTTCTGCCATCAAAAGGCAAACAAGCCTTTGCAGTCACCAGTGAGAGCTCACTCCACTAGAGCAATGTCATCCTCAACCGCCTTATTTGCTGGAGTGCCTTTACATCAGATCTGCAGAGCAGCTACGTGGTCGAGCAGACATACGTTTACAAGACACTACTGCTTGGCGACTTTAAACTAGGAGGATGCTGCAGTTGGGCAGGCAGTGCTTCGCAATCTTTTTAAATAAGGTGAGCCTCTTCCTTCCCTCCTCCGTATTGTTTCCATTTACCGTTGAAATAATGGTTCATTTACACTTGTATAGATATTCAGTAATATCATATATATAAGGATATTGATTGTCATTACAATTTTTAGTGCTGTTATGATTATGGAAACAATAATTGTTACTGCTAGCTATTCTTTATTCAAGCATGTGAATCTATGAAAGACACCCCAATACTGGAGAAGAACAATTGTTACTTACCTGCAAACAGGTGGTTCTCCAGTATTGGTGTCTTTCATAGATTCACATGCGACCCTCCCTCCTCCCTTCAGAGGCTCTCTTCTCCTCATACACTCTAAAGTCACTTTGGTGCTACGAAAATCTGAGGTGAGGAGCTCGGAGGAGAAGGTTCTAGAGAGGAGCTGGCGCCTGATTGGCCGTAGTTTGGACTAACATAATGACAGACTGCGAATGTCTTTTTTCTCTCTCCATGTATCTCTATGGAGATTTCATATAGGGACATTCTTGATGTTTATCACCTACTTATAGCTCTGTTTTTATATGATTACTTATGTGTATATATATGTATATATGTGTGTATATATATATATATTCACTGAAAAAACCATAGGTTTCACACATGTTATAGTTAGCGGAAATTTTACTGATAAAAAACCAATGAAATTCCCCCGTTATAGTTAGTGCAGGCAACTATAACTCACGCGACCGCAATCCTCTGCTGATGCTAATACTGTATTTAGACACTTATTTGCCCATGTCTTCTTCCATACATTTTTAGCTATACATATATTACAAATATTTTTTTTTCATAAAGACACATATGTCATCAGCAGAAGATTGCGGTCGCGTGAGTTATAGTTGCCTGCACTAACTATAACGGGGGAATTTCATTGGTTTTTTATCAGTAAAATTTCCGCTAACTATAACATGTGTGAAACCTATGGTTTTTTCAGTGAATTTGCAAGGTTTTTTAAATGCTAATTCCTAACTATAACGTGTGTGAAACCTATGGTTTTTTCAGTGAATTTGTACGGTTTTTTAAATGCTAAGTTACTTTACGCCATTCGTGGCGTGCGCGCCCACTTAACGCAGTTCGTTCCGTGCGCGCACGGTGCGCTTCGCGCACCGTGCGCGCACAGTGAGCACGCGGTGCGCTTCGAGCACCGCGCGCCCACTTTACGCAGTTAGTGCCGTGCACGCACGGTGGGCACGCGGTGCGATGACAAAGCAAGAAAGCACGTCAACAAATCTGTTTCTGCTTTCCTCCGTGACTATGGTATGGGTGCCATTTACCACAACAACTTGCGTTATGACATGCAAGACATTTATAGAGGAGATGGTGTGCACTTCAATGATGAAGGGAACAGAGTCTTCCTCTTGAACCTTAGACTCTGCATCGGTACTTACTTGTAGGTACCACTAAAAAATCATTTCATAAACACAACGGCTCTTTTTAGAGCCCCCTAATATCTAAACACTTAAATCTGATTTTCATTTTTTTTTTTTTTTTTTCTACCGTACGCTTACCGTAAGCTTACCGTACGCGTACCCCGTGATTTTTTTTAAAATCAATAAATGTTTTCTTTGTACTTTACAGTCCTTCTTTGACCCCCTCACAAATGTAAGGGGGTCTGTAACTCTCCTCATTGCCCCCTTTTCTTGTTTTCACTCTTTTTTTTCTGAGTGAAATACACAAAATGGCGGCCGCCGCTTCCTGGTTTCGGCCGATTCGAATGTTTACTAAGATCTAAGAGCCAATCAGAATCGCGCTCGCGCACGCCACCGTACGCTTACGGTAAGCGTACGGTAAGCGTACCGTAAGCGGATATATATATTGATTTAAAGGCTATTTTCTCAGAATCTACTGAACAGATTTACACCAAACCTACAAAAGGCACTTCCTTGACCTAGGGACTACCTCTCTGCCAAATTTCGAGTAATTCTGTTCAGCCGTTCGGGCTGTAGCTCGTTCTAAAGGTCCTATGGAAAAATGCATGGGGAAAACGCGTTTTGGGACCCCCCTTTTATCTCAGCCCCCGCTTGACGAATCCCCCCGAGACTTTCAGGGTAGGAGCGGAGCGTAGCGCCCCACCTATTTTGAGAAATTCGCGAGGATTCATCGACCGGCGCCAAAGTTATTAAAAATAGAATGTTGAGGTTTTCCTATGGAAAAGGGGTCCTAACTATAACTAACTATAACTACCTACTGGCGACCGCCAGTAGGTAATATATATATATATATATATATAATGATAATGGAGAACCACCTGTTTACAGGTAAGTAACAATTGTTCATCTCGCTGAAAAATATAAAGCTAGGGCCAATGAGTTAATTCAAGAGGGTAAAACAATCACAAATATCTCCATATGTTGTGCCCTAGATGCAGCAGACACAGCCTCTAGGGCCATCAACACCAGCGTCCTTCTCCGTCGCCATGCTTGGCTTAGGGTATCTAGTTTTAAACCAGAAGTACAAGCCTCCATCCTTAACCTTCCCTTTGACCAGGAAAATCTATTTGGGCCAAAGGTGGATGAGGCCTTGGAAAAAATGAAAAAAGACACGGATACCGCAAAATCCATGGGGGCCTTATAGTCACATCCGCCCAGACGCTCCTTTCGCCGCTCCTCCTTTCGGAGTACATCCAGAGGCTACTCCTCAGATACAGCGTCCACATCATACAAATCCCCTACTCAGACCACCTTTACAAAAGGTTACCAAAGAGGCGGCTACAGGGGTAACAACAACAAGGGCAGAGGCAAAACAAACAACGCCCGTTCTGCCACACCTCCTACCCAATGACTTCCCCTTGCTCCCCCCAGACCATTCCACTCCGGTCGGGGGCAGACTCTAAAATTTCCTTCATGTCTGGGCGACCATGACCTCAGACAAATGGGTGACCCAAATAATTCGGTCAGGCTATTGCCTAGAACTAACATCTACCCCCCCCCCAAACATTCCACCCAGGCAATGCCCAATGTCACAAGAACATTCAAAATTATTAAAGCAGGAGGTTATCTCCCTACTACAAAAACAGGCAATAGAACACGTTCCTGTCAATCAACAAAATATGGGAGTCTACTCCCTATATTTTCTCATACCAAAAAGGGACGAGACACTACGACCTATTCTAGATCTCCGGCCCCTAAACACTTACATACACTCAGACCATTTTCATATGGTAACGCTTCAGCAGGTACTTCCGCTTCTCTCTCAAAACAACTTCCTCATCACTCTGGACTTGAAAGACTCATACTTCCACATTCCAGTGCACCATGTTCACAGAAAGTACCTCAGATTTGTAGTGGACGGACAACACTACCAATTCAAAGTGCTCCTGTTCGGAGTCACAACAGCACCACGGGTATTCACCAGGTGCCTGGCAGTGGTGGCGGCACACTTGAGAAGACAGCACATTCACATCTTCCCATACCTAGACGATTGGCTGATAAAAGCCACTTCATACCATCCGTGTGTACAACACACCTCCACCACAATCAAACTACTTCACCAACTAGGCTTCACGGTGAACCATCAAAAGTCCCAGCTTCAACCATCCCACATAAAACAATACCTAGGTGCCACCATAGACACCTCAAAAGCGATAGCCTACCCCAATCCGGCCAGGATTGCAAGCATTCAGGCTTTACGACAAAAATTCACACCTCAACACTCCCTTCCAGCACGAGTGTTCATGCAACTAATAGGGATGATGGCCTCTTGCATTTCATAGTGCCCCACGCAAGACTCCAAATGCGTCCACTCCAAGAGTGCTTGGCGCGCCAGTGGAACCAGGCCCAGGGACAACTGACAGATCTGGTGTTGGTAGACGGTCGCACCCATCGCTCTCTGCAGTGGTGGAACACCACAAACCTTTCCAGAGGTCGACTATTCCTGGACCCGGTCCCACAAATAATCCTAACAGCAGATGCATCGCTCTCCGGCTGGGGAGCTCATCTGTTACATCTCACAGCACAGGGCACATGGACGCCGCAACAGAAGTTACTCCACATCAACCATCTAGTGTTACTGGCGATCTTCCTCGCCCTAAAATCCTTCCAGGCGCAGATTTCAGGCAAGGCAGTCCTCATTCGCACAGACATGACTGCCATGTACTACATTCAAAAACAGGGGGGCACACACTCTCCACAGCTCTCTGTTAGCACAGAGCATATGGAGATATCAATTCCACAAAAGATTTTTCTCCTAGCCCAACACGTCCCAGGAATACAAAACACTGTGGCAGATCTGCTCAGCAGACAGACACAGCAGATCCACGAGTGGGAACTTCACCCACAAGTTCTTCACCCGTTCTTTCAGAAGTGGGGACATCCACACATAGACCTATTCGCCACCCATGAAAACAAAAAATGCCCAAGCTTCGCCGCCAGATAGCCACACCCATTGTCCAAAGGCAATGCGATATGGATGAACTGGTCCAACAAATTTGCATATGCTTTTCCACCTCTCCCACTAATTCCATTAGTGGTGCGAAAGCTACAACAGCATTCCCCAACTCTCATCCTAGTAGCTCCAACATGGGCCAGACAACCGTGGTACACCACACTGCTGGAACTCTCAGTAGTACCACACCAAAAGCTACGCCTCTCACCATGTCTCCTAACCCAGAACCATGGAGAGATCAGGCACCCGGACCCAGCTCAACTCAACCTTGCGATCTGGTTCCTGAGGTCCTAGAATTTGGATACCTTAACCTTCCCCCTGATTGCATGAACATTATTAGGGAAGCTAGACTCCCTACTACTAGGGCGTGCTATGCAGCAAAGTGGAAAAGATTTGTAGATACTGCCACAACAACGCTATCAATCCTTTAAATGTATCCATACAGCACATTATATGTTATTTACTCCATTTACAAAGGTGTAACCTAGCATATACTTCCATTCGGTTACACCTCGCTGCAACTGCTGCTTATTTACAGAATAGGCAGCACCTCTCACTTTTCAAAGTGCCTGCCATCAAAGCCTTTATGGAAGGCCTCAAAAGAGTAATTCCACCCAGAGTGCCACCCTCCCCTGTTTGGAACTTGAATATAGTCCTCACACGGTTAATGGGACCCCCTTTCGAACCGTTACATAAATGCGAGCTGCAATTTCTCACATGGAAAACAGCTTTTCTAGTGGCCATCACTTCCCTCAGAAGAGTTAGTGAAATACAGGCACTCACTATACAGGAACCTTTTCTTCAGATGCATCACAACAAGGTTGTACTCCGCACCAATCCCAAATTTCTACCCAAAGCCATTTCTCCATTCCATCTAAACCAGTGGGTAGAATTACCAGTCTTTTTCTTGCAACCCCAAACAGTTGCAGAAAGAGCCTTACACACACTAGATGTTAAAAGGGCTTTACTACATCCAAAGAACACAACCTTTCAGAAAAACCAAACAGCTATTTGTCTCCTTCTCCCCACCACACAAAGACAACCCTATTTCTAAATCAGGGATAGCTAGGTGGATTGTAAAATGCATACAGATTTGCTACCACAAAGCAAAAAACGAACGCTATCTGTTCCCCCTAAAGCCCACTCTACAAGGAAGATAGGGGCTTCTATGGCTTTCCTAGGGAACATACCACTAGATGACATCTGCAAAGCAGCGACATGGTCAACACCGCACACCTTCACAAAACATTACTGTGTAGATGTGCAAACCAAGCAACAAGCTAGTGTGGGCCAGGCTGTACTAAAAACACTGTTTCAAACAACTGCAACGGATGCCGGTGGTCGGCGCTAGGGTTGGGTACTGCTATATAATCTATGCACAGTGTATAATCTGCAGCTCATATGCCTCGAACGGAATATGCTACTTACCAGTATGCATCTGTTCTTGGCATGTAGAGCTGCAGATCTATACACGCCCACCCGCCTCCCCGGCTGCCTGTATCCGTTCCAGTTTATCTTATTTAGATACAACACACATGGGTTTCTTTACTGTTACTACTACTCTCCATCTTTCCCTGCTGGCGAAAAACAATCTGAGGATGGAGCCGAAGCCCATGCGCAATACGAACCAAAGGAGGAGTCACCGAACTCGTGACTTCCAAAGACTTTCCAAGAGGAAAAACAAACTGCAAACATCTGGGCCCAACACAAGATGGCGATCTATGCACAGTGTATAGATCTGCAGCTCTACATGCCAAGAACAGATGCATACTGGTAAGTAGCATATTCCTTTCTGTCAGAAATGCCTTCCTTATTTGACTCTTGCCCTGCCTGCAAAAAAGCTAGATCATACACACACTCTGTGTGTATACTCTGCCTCCCTGATTCTCACTCTTCTGCCACCTGTCATCACTGCAAGAAGTTGTCGAAGAACCATCAAGGACAAGGAGAGAATTTGTCTGTATGGCCTCTCTGAAAGAGGTAGGTCTCCAGTGAGGCAAAAGAGAAACGGTTGACATCGAGAAGCAAGGTCACGATCTGTTCTCCTTTGGCGTCGGGAGCGGCGTCGATGTTACCGGCGGCGAAGAAGCAGTCATCGTAGAAGGCTGCGGTTGTGAAAGCGCATCACACTTCTGCAAAGTCGAAGACGGCGCTCTCAACCTCTAGCAAGGTAAAGGATTTTGTTGTCGTCAACCAGGTGACGCTGAACGTCGAGGAGCAAATCCCTGTTAACATTGGCTAGACGTTTGATGTTGAGGCAGATCACTCAGTCGTCACCATCTTGATGGCGATCGACGTCGAGGCACAAGTCTCCGTAAAGATCGCTGCAGAGATCTTCGACGTCGAGACACAAGACTCCGTCACCGACATCAATGCAGATGTCTCCATCGACATCGGCACACCGGAGGTTGACGTTGAAAGACAGGTCGTCGGAGCAGAAGCAACTGACTTTGAGGCAAGGACCTCCGTCTGCGTCAGCCAGACATTCGACGTAGAGGCATCATCGCCGCCGCTCAACGTCAAGGCGACAGTCTATCCAGAGGGTAAGTTTGAGATGGACGTCGAGACTGTAAGCCTTTCTCTGTCGCTATCACCCACATAGAGAACAGGTTCTCGCTGCTCTCCTTACAGATTATCATCTTCTAGATCACCGTAAGTGGTGATCTCTATGTCGGGCAGTCCAGCGTCCACTGTGCATCCTGGTTCAACAGACAGGCCTGTACAGAGGGAAGATAATCTCCTCCTGCGCGCTCTCCTGAGAGATGAGAGAGACAAAGGTCACCTTCTATCCATCTTCCACCTAGATGGAACCTGCCTCTGCATCACTGGGCTCCTGCTCAAGTTCCAGGGGCTCAACGCTACTCAAGCCCCCTACACAGGTCTTCGTTGGCTCGACTGGTGGATGCTGTGGACATGGCTTGTACTCCATCGAGAGGCAGAGGTCGCACTCTTGCACCCTCTTTCAGAAGGAGGTCTAGATCCAGAAGCGAAAGGAGAAGGCACAGATCTCCAACGCCTTCTTCCTCTTCCACACATACGTCAGATTATCACCGACTCTTACCAACAGCCCGCCGTTGAGGGTCTCTCCGTTGAATGATGTTGGCACTTTCCAGGATGTGCTTTCCAGAGGGTCAAGTAAGCTGAACATCCCCTAACCCACTCAGCAGAGCTCGTCGTCAGTAATCTTTGAGACTTTGCACCAGAGAGCTCCATCTAGACCGCTGTTACCATTGGTGCCGGGGCTACTGCAGCTGGTTAGGGACATTTTCCTCATGCCAGCGACCCTTAAGACCGCGCCGGTGAGAATTCTAAAGAAATACCGTCCACCGGAGGAAGACCCGTTCTCAGATCTGACTCCCTCCAGATTCTGTTATAATCGCTGCAGCTAAAAATACACATTTAGTAGCCTCCTCTTCTATAGTTCCACCAGATAAGGAGAGCAAAACACAAGATTAGTGGGGGAGGACGGTCTGCGGCACATCAGCCTCCATGTTCAAGGTCTCCAATGCGTCTGCTCTTTTGGGGCACTACGACAGGTCTTTGTGGGACTCACTTCAAAGATTTTCGGAAAAACTGCCCAAGGAAGATCGAAACGACTTTGAAGAAATCTTGCAGGAAGGCAGCCTGGTGCCGAACCAGGTGATCAGCGAAAGATTAACTGATTGAGCTACTCTTTCAGCTCATGCCTATGCCCATGGGATATGCGCTAGGAGATCTTCTTGGCTTCACCTCATGGCGCTTAAACCAAAAGCGTAGTCTCGGATCCTCAATCTCCCCTTCTCCGGCTCCTCTTAATTCGGCGCTCACACAGATGAGGAAATGTCTCAGATGTAGACGGAACTAGACACACTAAAGGCGGTGGGTTTAGAAAAGAAAAAAGAGTTCCGACGTTTGAAGCCGTAGGATCGACTACCTTTCCAACAGAGGGTTCAAACCCCTCATTAGCAGAGACCTCAAAACCAACAAGGTCAGCAAAGGTCTCCGTACCAAGGCTGTCGGTACTCCAGAGGTAAAGGAAACCAGCGTCAGTCCACTACTTCCACAAGGACTCCAAACAATGTGACCGATTCGCCCATCGCCGTTAACCGCTACAGGGGGGGAGGAGGGGGGGGTGAGCTATCGCGCAGGGCTAACTGGTGTTAGCTACGCTGCAAAATGGGTACTATACGTTTTTGACGCCATCCTCCCTCAATCCCTCCAGTTTCTTCATCGTGCCAACAGGTGAAGGTACTGCATATAGATGTGACTATCCTTCTGCGAAAGTACGCCATCGAGATATTGCCCAAATCGCAACGAGGTTGAGGAGTCTACGCAAGATACTTCTTAGCGAAGAAGAAAGGTCAAAAATCAGATTACAGACCCATTCTGGACCTGCGAACACTCAAGTCCATCAAAAGGGAGAAGTTTCGCATGTTGGCTCTCCATCAAATATATCCACATCTACGACCGGGAGACTGGATGTGTTTGCTGGATCTGCAAGATGCCTATTATCATGTTCTTGTCAGTCAGCATCACAGGCAATATCTGAAATTTCTGGTGGGATCCTCCCACTACCAATTCAAAGTTCTGCCCTTCGGGTTGAAGTCCGCTTCCCGAGTGTTCACGAAGTGCGTGGCAGCCGCACTACGTTGCAGAGGAATTTTTGTGTACCCTTACTTGGACGACGGGCTGTTAAAGGGTTCCTCTCCCCAGAGCGTGAGGAATCTTTCCCAGCAATGCCTAGATCTTTGTCACAGGCTGGGCCTTCACGTGAATTTCGAAAAGTCAACTCAGCAATCCACACAGAGAATTCATTATCTGGGTGTGGTGGTAGACTCCAAGGCAGGAAAAGCGTTTCCTTTGGAGTAGAGTCCGTTATCCATCACACAAAGGCAGGCAAATTTTGGACACCAAAATGCTGTCCGTTCATCAGATCGCCTCCCTGCTAGGGTCGATGGCATCCTGCATTTTCCTGGTCCCCAATGCCAGGCTGAGAAAGCGCCCTTTGCAGCAGGATCTGGAGGACAAATGGGATCAGCAAACAGCTTGTTGGGACGACAAGATAAATCTCTCAAACGCAGCCAGAACATCCATCCCATGGTGGATGAAGGAGAATCTGCAAGTAGGGATTCCATTCCATCAGGCACCTCCCTTTCAGACACTGATAACGGACGCCTCCCTCCAAGGCTGGGGATGCTCACATAGGGTCTCTCCAGACGCAAGGTCAATGGTCATCAAAAGAGAAGTCGTATCACATAGACATGTTGGAGCTGAGAGACGTTCATCTGGCACACAGGGCTTTCCTCCCTTCGAATCAGGCAAACTCCATTCTAGTAGAGACGGACAATACCACCACCATGTACTACCTGAACAAACAGGGAGGAACTCTCTCACAGACCCTGTCGCTGGAAGCTCAAGTTCTCTGGCATTGGCTCCTAGCAAGGAATCTATCGATCACAGCGGTACACCTGCCGGGGAAGCAGAACTCACAGCGGATGCTCTGTCGACACTTCAAGGACCAGCAGGGCTTGGTTTCTCAACGACTAGGTCATATAAGACATTTTCCAGGCCTGGGGTTGTCCCAGCATCGACCTCTTCGCAGACGACGAATACACAAAATGCCGAAACTTCGCCTCAAGGTTCTACTGGCCAGGGTTGAAGGGGAATGCCGTTTTGATAGACTGGTCAGGGGCATTTGTGTACGCCTTTCCACCCCTTTCCCTCATCTCAAAGGTGGTGACCAAACTCTCTCACTCGATGATGATCCTGATTGCTCCGGAACTGGCCGAGGCAGTGTTGGTAGCTGGACCTTCTGCACCTGTCAGAATGCCCACACAGGAGACTGCCGTGCAGTCCGGACCTGCTGTCTAAGATGAATGAGAGGATTCATCACCCCAACCTTCCCTTACTGAACTTGGCAGCATGGCTCCTGAGGTCCTCCAGTATGGTTATTTAGAACTGCCACAAGACTGCATGACCATCTTAAAAGAAGCTAGAATACCATCCAATAGACACTCATATGCTTGCAAGTGGAAGCATTTTTATTTGTGGTGCG